>NC_132989.1:38201006-39552256 GCF_048564905.1 Vicugna pacos
TTCGGTCATACTTACTTTTCCTGTCAGTATGGCCCATACAATATTTGGGATATACTCATACTGAAAAGTTACTTGTTGTTTATCTGAAATTCAAATTTAAGTGGATATCCTGTATTTTATCTGGCAATACTGATAGGGATTGTTGAGTCTGTGTTTTATTGTGGTTTATACAAAGGGGGTCTGGCATTACTGAACAATGTGTTATGGATGGATCTAGAGATCGTCATTCTAAACGAAGTGAACCAGAAGGAGAGAGAAAAATGCCATATGGTATTGCTTACATGTGGAATCTAAAAGAAAGAAAAGAAAAAAGAAGACACCAATAACTTATCTACAAAACAGAAACAGACCCACAGACATAGTAAACAATCTTATGGTTACCCGGGGAAAAGGAGGTGGGAAGGGATAAATTGGCAGTTTGAGATTTGCAAATACTATTATATATACATTAGACAAAAACCAAATTGCTTCTGTATAGCACAGGGAACTATACTCAATATTTTGTAGTAACCTATAATGAAAAAGAATATGAAAGCAAATAGATGTGTATATATGCATGACTGAAACAGTATGCTGTGCACCAGAAATTGACATATTGTGACTAACTATACTTCAATAAAATTTTTTTAAATTAAAAATAAACAATGTGTTATAAGTGTGATATGTGTGACATGTGACTGGTTATTAGAGAGATATTTAGAGACAGCTGGAGGTAGCTGTGTTTGTGTGACTGTTGGGGAGATACACATATTGGGTATGTATATGTGTGTGTGTGTGTGTGTATATACATATACATATATATATGTGTGTGTGTGTGCGTGTGTGTGTGTGTACATATAATCTCCAGAGTTTGGTGTGAGGGAAGAGGACTGTGATACAGGCAGGCTGTATGTGGATGTAGTACAAGAGTGATGTGTGTACTTATCTATATGTGCCGTGAGTGGTTTAATAAAGAAGTTATGTGTGTAGAAAACAAACTTATGGTTACCAGGTGGAAAGGGATAAATTGGGAGTTCAGGATCTGCAAATACTAATTACTATATATAAAATAGATAAACAAGTTTCTACTGTATAGCACAGGAAGCTAAATTCAATATCTTATGGTAACCCATAATGAAAAAGAATCTGAAAATGAATATATGTATGTATATGTATGACTGAGCTATTATGCTGTACACGAGAAATTGACACAACATTGTAAAATGATTATACTTCAATTAAAAAAAGTTAAGTATTGAGATGTGTGATATCTTTGCTGTATCAGAGTTTATATGGGTGCATGAGGAACTATCTCACGGAACATCTGTAACAAGAATTCAGTATACACTCTTATGTGTACTGAGTGTCACCAGGTCTGGGCAAGGTGACAGGAACCTTACCATGGAGACTCTACATGTGATGAGCATTCACTCTCATTCTCCCCACTGCTCCCTCTACCACAGACACACAGACACACAGACACACACATGCACACGATGAAAGTATTCTGAAGTGTGGGGGCAATCATTGACTTCCCCATCCTGTCCCAGTTGCTGCCTGAAAAACCTGCCTACTATCTAGACATCTATTTCCAGGGCCTGTCCTCCAGTCTTCAGGGCCCTGGGCCTGGTGGGAGCTTCTGGGCTCTAATCTGGGGCAGAGACCTCCAGCTAGAACCCTGGCGTGGGCTCCATTCTGCCCCCCTTCCTCCATGGGACCACCCCCTTTCCCAGGAAAAGCTACTCTCCTACACTGAATGCAGGCAGGCAGGCACCCTGTGGCCCGGGGCTCTCAGAGCTCCCCCATCTATCTAGCCTTAGTCTCTGGAAGGCCCTTCCCTTCCCCTGGTTTCCTTTGGAAAATTCTTCTTGTTGAAGGAATAGACCTCCATGCTTTCAATATGACGTCATCCCTAGGCAAATAGTCTCCTTTCGAACAGGCATTTCACTTCTCAAGATATTTTTCAACAGGGTTTTCAACTCATTGGGCTTCTCTTTCCTCTTTGGTAAAAGGGACCAAGCAACTCACAGATATCTCTCAGCATCCTTCACACCCCCTACCTCATGACCCCATGGAAAGATCCAAAAAAGAGATTAAGAGAGAACTCGGGGCTGGAGAAAAGCCGCTCCTCTGAGTCAGCGCGAGCAGGTCTGACCTGGCTCCAGTGTGGGCAGCCCTGCAGAGAGTCCTCAAGCCAGCAGGGCTGACTTCCCACCTGCTGGAGGCAGCTGGCCTTCCTGTGCCATCTCACACCACGGGGACTCTCGGGATGGAGATGGCAGCAGCAGCCGAGGAAAATTCTTTTGCTCCTTACTTCACAGGTGACACGATCTCAGCCCCATCTCCCCAGAGAAAGCTCAGGTTGGCAGAAACCCACGTGCCCCTGACAAGCCCCACACATACCTCCTCCCTTCTGGGCAGTCTCCTGGGACTCTTCATTTTCCAGATGTTTCCTCTTCTGTCGCCGTTTCATAGCACCAACGAGAAAAGTCCCTTAGAAGATGCCTCAAGTCCAGCTCCTCCTCTTCCCCACAAGATGGCCCTCCGTGGTTCTCAGGAGATCTGTCGGAATGATTTGATATCAATAAAAATAGTCCAGTCTCCTAGATGGCTGAAGACTCCGACCACTTAGTGAACCAGCAGGACTGCCCAGTGCTCACTACAGTGCAGGGCTGTTAAGGTTCAAAGGTCGCCAGGCCCACAGCAGGATTCTCTGACCTCAGTGATGACGTCAGAGCATTCTGTGGCCCTAGGTCCAACACAGTCTTTGCAACTGTGAAGATACCATTTTCAAGGGAAAATTCCTTCTTTCCAGCAGAACCTCTCCTGTGAATTCAACTCTCACGTCTTTCAAATGTGGCAGGGTATTTTGAGATGGTAACCTGTCCCTGTTTACTTTTTTCTCTTTTCTCCCTTCATTTCACTCTTTCTTCTACATTGAGGTGGGTAGCAGACCCTGTTCATTGGCCAGTGGAAGGGCACAGCAGGGTGTAGCAGCAATAGCATGCTGATAATCTTAGCTTTTCTTTCTAAACTCCCATACTCCAAGGAAAAGAGAGGATATTTGAGCAGAAACATAACAGAAGCAGGTTTTAGTAAATAGGTACTGTTTTGTTTTCCCATTCCAGTGTCGAGATGTACTGATTAAGTCAGAGAGATCCTGGAGAAGGCGCCTCTGAATTGTGGCTGGAGGGGTAGACATGGCAAAAACTCTAAAAGGAGATGGCCGTGTGGTGCACACCAGCAGAAACAATGGCAACCCACCCCACGTGTGGTACAGGCGCCACCAAACCGAAGGAGGCATGGCACCCGAGCTGATGGGCATCTCCACTACTACTGTGGGCTCCAATGGACACTGACAATGCTCTCACCTCCACCCTCAAAACCCTGGCCTGGTATGACTTCCAAATAGGGATGGGTGGAAATCCAAACAGGACACCAGCAGGATCAGGCTTAAAATACAAATTAAGAGAAGTTATAAAAACATTTTTCATACTATTCCTTGCACATCTTTGCTGTGGGGCTGTAATTTAGACCAGTTATAAGTGGCAACCCATCTGGATCCTCTTAATTCCACTCTAGAATTAGACATACCTCATTTTGAGGTGGTGGCCATCATCCACTGGGAGTCCTGGGAAGGAGTGGATTCCCAGAAGTCACTGCTTGCATTAGAAATACCCAGAGGATGAAGGTTGGTCCAAATTTGCAAGAGCACTGCAGAATATCTTCAAGTCTCAGGCAGCAGGAGAGTGAAGGTAGGGCAGCCTTGTGACGGTTCACTGATGAAATTAGTCTACCTGTTTGTTGGAGAATCCCTAGAAAAGGAGGGGCAAGGAGGATTTTTTAAAAAAGTTTTGCAGTAGAAATGTCCAAACATACACAAAGTAAAGAGAATTCTACAATGAGGATGCAGCACCATTTACCCATCACCCAATTTCAATAATTGTCAATGTTCTGCCATTCTTATTCTGTTCCATACACACACACACACACACACGCATGCAGCATGCACTTTGAGCTTTTTGTTCATATATTTTAGTGTAGGAGGTTTAGAAGGATGGGTGGGGGAAGTGCTGCATTTTAAAGCAAATCTCAGACATTATGTCATTTCTCCTTTAATACAATAGTATTTATCTCCAATAGGTAAGAATCTGTTTCTAACATAACAACAATAGCATTATCTTACCCAAGAAATTTAACCATCATTTCTTCATACCACTTAATAACCAAGCCACGCTCATTTTCCTCCAACTGTGTTAAAAAGTCTTTTTTATACCTGGTTCATTGGAATTGAGATCTAAACAAGGTCCATATGCTGCCATGTGGCATGTCAATGTGTCTTTTATTCTACAACAGTTCTCTCTCCCTTTTTTGGCACTGCTTTGCTGAAGAAACTAAATAATTTATCCTGTAAAATTTTCCACATTTTGGAGTCCATTTAAGATATTCCCTATTATCTGTATTTCCTTGTAAACAGGTAGTTAGATGTAGAGAATTAATTAGATTTAGATTCAATTTCATGTAACTACAAGATCATTTCATAAGTGATGCTGTGCACCTCCCTACTGTATCACAACAGGAAGTAAGAAAACGTTGTCCTGTTTTTCAAGAGGTTGAGATTGATCAGCGAGTTCAGGCAGCGTCAGCTTGATTTCTCCACCATAATGCTCCTTCCTCATCAACCTTTCGACAAAGAGCATTGACAACCACTGATGATCATCATCTCCTTAGGAGCTGAACTTTCATCAGCAGTTCTAATTCTGTTATTCCTAGGAGGGTGATTCTTGGGGCATTTTTGTTAGACCTTGAATTTCTGAAAGAAATGACCCTCTGCTCAGAAAAGGAAAGATGATTCCAATGGTACCAACTCAGGATCTCCAAGCTAGGGCCAACAGGGTTTATCACGGCAAGCCCACGTGAGGTTCAGGCATACGTTAGTTCATCCCTTCATTTCTTCATTCATTCTTCCTTCTATTAATAGTTACTGAGTCCCTACTATGTGCCAGGCTCTAGATCCTGTAGTTGAACATTTATAAACAAAACAGATAAAAAGATTTTTCTCTCAAGGAGTTTAATTCTGGAGGAGAAGATAGACAATTTTGTAAAACGTGTAGTAGTTTAAATATTTACAAGTATCATGAAGAAAAATAAAACAAGAAACTTGGGACTGTAAGAAATAGGGGAATTTCTATGTTGAATAGGAGATTTCTATGTTGAATAGGGGTTCTATGTTCACTAAAAGGACCCCATTTCAGTACCTGAGGCCAGTAAGGAAGCTCAGAGCCACTGTTAAGTTATATTTTTTAGGCAAAAGAAGAGACTGGAGTTCTGGTCCAGGGGTTGCTTGGCCTATTTGAATACCACGAAGAAAGTCATAATGAGGGACCCAATTACATACACAGGGCTTTGTAGGCTACTGTCAAGACTTTGGCTTTTATGCTGAGTGACCTGGGAAGCTTGGAGAATTTTAAAGGAGAAATGACACTGAAAAAGATCACTCTGATTGCTCTGTTAAGAATAGACTATTGGGAGGCAAGGGAAGAATCAGAGAACAGTGGGCCTGTTAGGTAGTTAGATAAGTGGGGGCATTGAGCAGATAAAGTGGAGCAGAAAGTGGATGGTCCAGAAGATGGCTTTATGTACACCTCCAGCATAAAGAGGCTTTACTTCTTCTTAAATGAGAGCCAGTAAGAAACCAGTTAGAACTCAACAACTACAACTGCACAGTAGAGAGAAGAACCAAACCAGACATGACCCAGTGCTCATTGTGATATAATTAGCACTGTAGTTTAGGCCTCCGCCATGGGTTTTTCTGTGTACATCATGGGTAAGAACATGCACAAAAGAGGATGAGCATGAGCACTCCAAGGGGAAAGAGTGGTCAATCAAAAGACCACCTCTAAGCAAGGGTATAAGAGAAGGGGCAAACAAAGAATATTGCTATCTGCCCTTGGACTGGACCGCCTCCCGTTTTTGGACATGTACTTTCCCCTTGCTAATAAAATCTTTAAAATCTTTTGGTGCACAACGCACTATCTCCTGTCTATATTCCTGTCTTTCAGATAAGCCAAGAACTGGGGTCTTCTCCCTTCCCCTTCTGGGGTAACAGGCCATTGCAATAAACCAGGAAAGATGATTCATGAAGGAAAAATAGTTAAACTAGATTTCATCAAAACTAAAATCATTTGTGACATGAAAGATTTTTTAAGGGTATAAGAAGTCAAGCTACAGACTGGAAGAAAATATTTACAAACTACATATCCAACAAAGAAGTAATATCTATAATATATAAAGAACTCTCAAATTCAACAGTAAAAAACAAAACAATTTGATTAGAAAATGGACAAAAGACATGAAGAGATGTTTCACCGAAGAGGATATACAAATGGCAAATAAGTATACAAAATGATGTTTAATATCACTAGCCATTAGGAGAATGAAAATGAAAACCATATTGAGATATGACTACATGTCTATCCGAATAACTATGGGACACAGGGAAACATTAGCTTGTCTCTCCAACTAGATTCTTCTTAGCAGCTGCAAAGTCTCCACTGAAGGTACAGAGAATAAAACCTCTTGCTATCCATAGAAGAGCAAATAAGTTAACAATGTAGAAAATACTTTACAAACCCTACCAGCTGCACAAATGTGAGGTGCAGCAGTTACCCTCAGGGGCTATAACCCTGAATACTTTTAAAAGGGAATGGACCTTGGACTAAGATCCAACCTAAGATACTACAGTCGTCCCTCAGTGTCCAAAGGGGATTGGTTCCAGCAGCCCCTGCAGACACCAAAATCCAAGGATGCTCAACTCCCTTATGCCAAATGGTGTGGTATAGTCAGCCTCTGTATCCACAGGTTTCGCATCTGCAGATTCAATCAACTGCAGATAGAAATTATGATTCACATTTACTTGAATCCATAGATGTGTATTTACTGAAAAAAATCCATGCACAGTTTAAACCCATATAGTTCAAGTGTCAACTGTAGTATCAGTTCCAACGTGGAGTGAACAGGGATTCCCCATATCACCAAACAGTTATCAGACCCCACCTGGATGTGCTACAATGCAACTCAATTCTGACACTATCTACCCAAAGATAGCATCAGTTTCCACAGGTTAAGGGCTCAGTTCTACAGGACTGCCCCCATTCCCCACCACACACACACAGACACACAGACACACACACACATTCAGATGCCAATAGCAAATCCAGGTTGCCACTCATGCTTCTGTAGATTGGAGGTTCCATCCTGCTTTGCGTTTGATTGATTTGTTCACACAAAGCAGGCTCAGGGAACTCAGAGAAACATTTTACTTACTAGATTACCAGTCTATTATGAATATTATACACACACACACACACACACACACAAAACTCAGGAACAGCTGAGTGGAAGGATGCATATGGCAAGGCACAGAAAAAGGGTCCAGTGATTCCATGCTTTCTGAGCATGCCACTCTCCCTGCATCTCTGTATGTTCACTTCAGAAGCAATCCAAATGTCTTCCTTTTGGGTTTTTATGGAGGCTTCTTTACATAAGCAGGATTGATTAGACCATCTGTCGCTGGTGAATGATTCAACCTCTATCCCCTCTAATCTCCCCAGAGCCCTAGAGGTGGGACTCATAGTTCCAATCCTCTAATCACTTGGTTGGCTCCACTAGCAATCAGCCCCCATTCTGAGGTGCTTTCCAAAGTCACCTCATTAACGTAACAAAAGACACCTTTATTGCTCTCAGCAGGTAGGAAATTCCAAGGGTTTCAGGAGCTCTGTGCCATAAACACAAAGAGTAAATATCAATTTCTTATGAGATCACACAATCATCTTCAGTTTCTACATCCCTGCCTTCAAAAGGCTGCCCAGTCTATATTTCAGTAGGAATGATAGGAAACTTAATTCCAAATATAGGAAACTTAATTCCCCTCCAAGCAGCTTTGACATTTATCTATAGAAAACTTACATTTTAAATCAAGAAAAAGAAGGATCTTTATATTGCTAGGGCTTTCCTTATTCACCTCAGTTATACTCTTTGGAGATCACATCACTCATGAATAAGGTTGATCATTTTATTATAACAAATAATTCCCCCAAATTTCAGTGGCTTAAAACAACAAAGGTTCACTTCCCGCTCCTTGTACATGCCCATCATGGGCTAGTGAGGAGTTCTGCTCCTCATTGTCCTTATTCCTGGGTTCAGCATGACAAAGCCATCACTATCAATCATCATTGTAGAGAAGAAGAATTCTGGAGTCTCACATGCCATTAAATGTTCTAGCTCCAAAGTAACACACATCACTTCTGCCCAGAATCATTGGCCACAATCTTATCACGTGTCTCCCAATTTTCTAGACACCTTAAGCAAAAATAATTGTGAACAGTACTACTAGGGAAGGGAAGGTATAGCTCAGTGGTAGAGTGTGTGCTTAGCATGCTCAAGGTCCTGAGTTCAATCCCCAGTACCTCCATTTAAATAAATAGATAGACAAATAAATAAATAAACCTAATTACCTCCACCCTCCCCCTTGCAAAAAAGAATTTTAAAAAAAGAAATTAAAAAAAGTAACAGTACTATTGAAGAGAAGAGAGACCATATTTAAAAATTCTAATTTCTCCCCATTAAATATGAGACTTGACAAATCCATCAAGCTATGCATGCACCAAACGAGGTCTAGAACTCACATCTCTTAGGTCATGAATCACAACCTTTTTCCACCACGCTGTGCTAGGACTTTTATACTAGAACGGTGTAGTTGGGATTATATTGCATCTACTTGTTTTTTTGTTTTGTTTCGTTTCTAAAAATAGATTTAGGAGGGAGGGTTTGGAAGTTCCTAAATCACTTGCCTTAACTGAAAAGCGGCTGGAAAATAATCTCACTGCCTTTAGAAATCTCTGACCTCATAAAGATTAGAGTCTGGGAGGCTTTTGTATTCTGAATACAGGGAATACAAAGGAAACAATCTTCCTGAGACTTGAAGAAACAGGCAGAAAAGCTCTTAACTCCCACTTTGCTATTTTGATGATCTTGTTGACACGCCAGGTCTTTGAGCAATAGTGGTGGCAAGAGTTAGATTTTAGCCCAAAGTGTATGTAATAGTGTGGCAACCCCTGCGAACCACATACCATGGTAAATGCTTTAGCTCAATCCTATGTGCTCCTAGGTCTATGCAAAGTAACAAATGGTTCTGAAACATTTATTCCAAATAGCTTTGTTCTTATTACTTTAAAAATAACTTGGCTGCCAAATATTTGCTCCATGATGAAAAAGAACGGGTATATGGGAGGAGGATTTACGCACTGAGACACGCTGCTTATTTTGCTCCTGCAGATAACATGCACATCTAATGAATCAGAGGCCATCTTCTTCTCTTCCCCAAGTTGTGGACAAATGCGTATGTCGTTCCCTCCCACTTCAATTCATCCTGGTCACAGTTATTTTCTTTAAGAATAGTCATATTATTGTGCTCTACACTGGAATTTGACACAACATTGTAAAATGATTATAAATCAATAAAAAATGTTAAAGGTGAAAAAAAAAGAATAGTCATATTTATTTTCTTTATGAATATTATTCCCCTGTTGAAATCTTAATTGGCTTTCCAATATGAGAACAATAAAATCTAAAATATTCAACCAAATATGTAATGCCCCACAGGGTTGAAGCCCCTACTGAATTTTCCAGACTAAAGCCTAACACTCGCCTTCTGGCCTCCACTCAACTAGGCCAAACTTCCCTCCCTCAATCAGAGTACAGGCCTTTACTCAAGTCCTTTATTTCAAAAGCATACGTTTTCAAAGTACAATTTGTTTTTAAGTTCAACTAAAATCCCACTTTCTATAAGAAGCCCTTCCAGATAACCCAATTAGAATGGATCACACATTTTCACAGCATGTTAGTTATACCTCTGTGATAACTCTTTCCATATTCTTTCTTTCTTTCTTTCTTTCTTTCTTTTTTTTTAACAGAGGTACTGGGGAATGAACCAAGAACCTGGTGCATGCTAAGCATGCACTCTACCATTGAGCTATATCCTTCCCCCTGGCAGAGTGATTTCTTTTTTCTTTTTAATGAAGGTACTAGGGATTGAACATAGGGCCTCACATATGCTAGCCTGTTCCTGCCACTTAGCTATACCCCATCCTCCCTTCTTTCCATACTCTCCAATTGGTCAGTCTATTAATGATGTATCTGATGTCCCCACAACATAGGGCATGAACCCTTGTAGAATAGAGGCCAAGATTCCTTATCTCTGAATTTTCCACAGCTCTTTCCACTAAGTATGAGCTCCCCTACTTGTTTCTTCGACCCCAACAAAGGCTTAAATAAATTGCCAAACTGTATTTTCTTTCTCCCAAGGCCAGTGTCCTCACCAGTGGCCTCTTTTATTTTCCCCCATAGCAGCACAAAAGAGCCATCTCTGCATTTATGCTGTCCTGTCACCATGTTCATGTATCTGAACAAAAGTGAGAGCCCTGTTCACCCCATGTCCTGCGTAATCCACTCAACTCCCTTCATCTCCACCTAAAACTATTTTTGCACTGCCTACACTTAAACCATAGAGTCAGTTCTTTGAATATTTACTCTTTAAAAATTTTGATCAAAATGCAAATAATCTCATGAGCACTGGTGCCTTAACTTAAACCATGTTGAGCCACTGTTTTAGCAAGGACTAGTGGAAAACAGGCTGAGAATTGGGCCATTTTTGAACTCGGCAGAAAACAAAGAGACAGGGTAAAGAAGGGATGCTATGTGGTAGGAAGGTAGCACTTGGATCACACATTTGAGGGGTTGGTGAGGGGTTGGTGAAAAAGTACCAAAAGTAAATATTCAACTTCCTCATAAATTTGCAACAGACGAAATCTTCCTGAGATGGTGCCCCTGTGTGAAGCAATGTATTATATCAGAAGACATATTTATCCATCACAAATTAATAACGTTAATAAACTGAGTTGAGACTCAGAGAGTTCAAATAACTATATAATATTCAAAGTTCATTTATAAAAGAGCCCAGAGATTGGGGTAAAACCTACAATTGTAAAGGACACCTTTCCATCAGGGCTTTAGCTGCTATGGATGATTTGTAAGCAAGGGATTCAACCTTACAAAGCAGGATCAGATGATTCTTGGTGCCTAGGAAAACCTCTGACCCAAAAGATTAATCTGAACTGAGTCATATCTTCCTCTAAACCTACTTGGTAGGGTTTTGAAAATCTCCTCCATGAACCTAATATCCTTGACATCAATTCATGGGAGTAAATGAGATTAACAGGATCTGAGCACGATCTCAGTGTCTCTTCTAAGGGGTGGGGAATATGAGGTGTTAGCAAATCCCATGTTTAAAATGCCTCTTGGTCTATAAATCATGTTTCCCAGCTGTTTATAACTCTGAAAAGGATTAGAGGGAAACCTACTCCCAGGTGTGACAACTGGGGTCACTGCCCACTAGATGTTGCTATGAGCCCACAGAGTTTGCCCTGAGGAAAGCAATAAAATGGTCAAACCCCCAACCTTTTTTTTTGCTAGGATATTTACTGTTGACACTGCAAGAGTTCTGTTCTAGGCTATGAGTAAAAACCTTCTGTCAACCACTTTTAGTTCTTAAATGAATAAAAACTGTTTGAGATTCAAAACAGTTCATGATTCCTACCTGACACAGAGCTGGGAGCAGTGCAGCTAGCAAGTGGGTAATTTTAAAGGCTATTTTTTAAGTGTGAAGCCCTCTGACTGGTTCTCTGTCTCTTGGGTGTCCTGAAATTTCCATCTCACTGAAATTTGGAAAAGAATTCAGATCCTGTCTTTCCCCAGAGAGAGGAGCCAGCCATAAGTTTTTCAAACCTAGAGTTTGTATATGCAACCAAGTTAGACTCTGTTACTGATGGGGCCTGACAATAACTGACACCTGAAAAAAATCATTGTCAAATAACCTAACTGCATGAAATGGGGTTGCTAAGTTGAGGGTCACAAACTAAACAGTTACAGCAAAGGTCTCCAGATGCCCATAGTTTAAGACAAGAATATGAGTACATAGGAAAGGCAAAATTTAAAAATGGCAGACCAAATTAGCATGGATCAAGTAACTGCTCTGCCACTGCGGATTTGTCCCATTCCCTGTCATCCATCCATCCATCCATCTATCCTCCAAAAGTATATCCCCATGCTGGTGACAAACATAGAGGCAAAGCCTGGAAGGAGAGTCCAGAAGGTGTTGAGATGCTCAGGGTGGGGAAGGACTTTGATGCTTGTGAAAGCTAATCCCTGGTACCTTTGAATTTCCTCGCAGGGGCTCCACCAAGTACTTACTTGGTCCATGTTCCAAGACCTTCAGAGACTGGGAATCCATCACTTTCTAAAAAAAAAAACAAAACAAAAATTCTTCCTTGGAAAGACAAATCTAACTCCCCAGAGCCTGTAGCTTCCAGTTGCATCTTTTAGGATCACACAGCAAAAAATTGACACTTCTCTCCTATAAGACAATTCTTCTAATATTTAAAGATTGTTATCCTGGCCCTTCATGTCTTTTTCTTCAGCTACACAGCCCTATTCCCTGAAACATTCAGATTTCATTTCCCTGCAGTGATCCAAACTTTCTCCTGAATATGTCCTAATTGTTTTATGTTTGTCTTCATGTACGTTCCCAGAATTGAACACAGTATTCCAACTAAGGTCTGACCAAGTTAGAGTGGGGTGGAGTTGTTACTTCCTCCATCATAGGTACTTCTCTTAAGACAGGCTTTTTGGTAGCCACATTAAAGTGCTGACTCCTGCTGAGCTGATACAGCCACTGAAAGCAGCCAACTCAAAATTCAAAACCATTATTTCCTAGCAAGTAATGTAGCTGTATAGGTTATCCAGACCTCTTCTATCCCCCACTCGAAGACCATCCATAAGCTTCACACAGCAAACATAAAGACACAACAAATGGATAAAGTTTTCTGTTTTGTACATTCCTTTTAAGAAGCTGAAAATTATCTGATTTGCCCAAGATTCCTCAAAATACCCCAGGTTAAAAATTGTCACCTCAAAATGTTATGCAACTTGGTGAGCTAATTTTGTATATCATTAAATCCCATGAAGGGATACCTAATAAGTTAAACTACTATGAAGCCACTGTGGAAAACAGTATGGAGATTCCTCAAAAGACTAGGAATAGACTTACCATATGACCCAGGAATCCTGCTCCTGGGAATATATCCAGAAGGAATCCTATTTCAAAATGACACCTGCACCCCAATGTTCATAGCAGCACTACTGACAATAGCCAAGACATGGAAGCAACCTAAATGTCCATTGACAGATGTTTGGGTAAAGAAGATGTGGGGTACACACACATACACACACACACACACACACACACACACACACACACACACACACACACGAAGGAATATTACTCAGCCATAAAAAAGAATGAAATAATGCCATTTGCAGCAACATGGATGGATGGACCTGGCGATTATCATACTAACTGAAGTAAATCAGACAGAGAAAGAGAAATATATGATTTATTACTTGTATATGGAATCTTATAAAATGACACAAGTGAATTTATTTACAAAACACAAAGAGACTCACAACATAGAAAACAAACTTATGGTTACCAAAGAGGAAAGGGGGAAGGTATAAATTAAGAGTTAGGATTAGCATATACAAACTACTATACATAAAATAGATAAACAACAAGGTCCTATTGTATATAGCACAGGGGACTATACTCAATAGCTTGCAATAACCTATAATGAGAACGAATATGAAAAAGAATATGTGCGTGTGTGTGTGTGTAACTGAATCACTATGCTGTACACCAGACACTAGCACAACATTGTAAATCAATTACATTTCAATTAAAAAACATTTTTTTAAGTTAAATCATTAAATGTATCTAGCCTGATTAATAGTAAAAATTGTAGGGGAAAGAATATAGATCTGTTACTAGAACCACCTGAGTCTGGATCTCAGCCACATTAATAAAGAGCTGCTGACTCAGGGCACCTTATTCTGAGCCTTGCTTTCCTCCCTAGAAATGGGGATAATACCACCATCTTGCCATGTTCTTATATAAAGTGCTAACATGATGCTTGGTCTATGGTGGACACACAGCGCACGGTCCGTTTCCCCTCGCTGCACAGATCGTTTCAGCTTTCACCCCATTTCCCTTAATAGATTCATAGCTCTTAGAGAAAGGGCCTGAGACTCGCTTGCCTTCACAACCCTCAATACCCTCCACACCTAGCATGAGTAGACACACATTCTTCTTGAATATAAATATGAGCATTTGGCTTCAAATTCAGTTATGTATCATACAGAAAAATTACATTTCTGTTCTAGCCTCTCAGTTTCAAAGGGCTATTTTTAAATTCCCAGAGAGTAGCTAAGATTACCTATTATTAAAAAAATAGACTTTCCTCAAGTCTCAGGCCATCATGTTCAAATGATGTTCTAGGCCTCATCCATTCACAAAAACAGGTTTTCAGTGACATTTCTAATACTTTTTAATGTTGACTGAATTTTAAGCTCCATTTCTCTCCTAAAGTAATGGCATTTCAAGACACAGCTAAAAGAGGAGGGGCAGGCAGAGGGTCTAATGGGGAAAGCCAACATCTGATATATCCAATTTCTGACCTGTGGTTCAGCCAGCTCAAGGAAAATTTTGTTGATCTCCAGTGTCTTCCCTGAGCAATAAAATTAAGAGAGTTCACTCCCACATGGCCTCAACCAGGCTGAGGTAATTGTTACTGTTATGGCTTTAGCAATTTGAGTGGGAGAAGATGAGAATTCTGAGATTTATTTACTGCAAAGCGTCCCAAATATCTCATTAATCTGCTTTTCATTTAGCAAACTTTTTCTTCATTAAAAGTGCCATGCTCTGCTCTGCGGTTTATGACAAAGCAAAAATGTCTCTGGGAGGCAAAGCAGCAAAATGGAAAGAACATGGGCTCTGGAATGAGTTAGATCTGAGTTTCATTTCCAAGTGTGCTACTTACTTGTTCTGTGACTGTGGGCGGTTTTCCTTAGGCTGTTAGAACCCCAGCTTCCTCATCTGTAGAGAAGATGATTGGCCTGAGATCAGTCCTAGGACCTTGGGTGCTACATTTGTTTCCACTCTAAGGCTCAATGGTCATCTGCAAAATGAAGATCATAATACCAACTTCATGCACTCTGTAATAAGGATTTAAATGAGCAAATGTACGTAAACTGATCAGAACAGAGTCTGACACAGAGTAAGCACTACGTGTTTGATATCATCATCACCAACATCATCATTAAGGATTAAGTGACACTTAAAGGGTGCTTTGCACAGTGACTTGCATCTGGCATATAGTGTTAGGACAGGTAAATAGCTAGATATGAGCAGAGAAAGGGGCAGGGGGCATGGCATAGGCCGAATGGCAGGAAATCATACATCTTGTAAATAATCGGGGTCCTTGGGCAGATAAAGAAAAGCAGGAACCTCCTGACTGGCAGGAAACCACACATTTTGGGGTGACAAGGATCTGACAGGCACACAAAGAAAGATGGGAATAGGTGGGAATTTTTGGTGTCCGAATGTAACCTTTTGCTCATTATGCCCTCATTACAATAGAATTAGCCTTGCACATTAGACATACTCATCATGCACTGATGCCATGACTCTTCCAATCAAGTCTAAATAAGGACAAAATCCCTCTTCCCCCCAGCAAGGTGGAGCTGGGATGAAAATCAGGAAATACAATCCAAAACCCCTCCCTCCTCAATAAATATTCTGCCCATTCATTTTTACACCCCATGTATCCAACTTGCCAAAGAAACTCAGGGCAGCTACTCACCGGAGTCTGCTTGTTCTCCTCTTGAGAAAGTACTGTCACTTAATAAATCTTCCCTTTGCTTTCTTGACCTCCATATCTTGTCTCTGAATTCTTTCTGCAATAACATAAGAACCTACTCTCTAGTAACAATAGGAATTGGTCAATAAATGCACAGGAAAACATCTTCCCTCACAACTCGAAACTTTGCTGTGGGGTCTGAAGAAACTCCTTGGGTGGGAGGAGATTTTCAAAATTATATACTCAGAACTTGAGAGAAGGAGGGGTCATGGAGATCAAGCCTATTTACAAAGAAACTGATGGAGGCAGAGGGGGAGAGCTGGGATAGGAGGGAGAGAAGGGAGCCTCCCTGATCTGATGGGACAGTTGACAGAAAAGAAAGTTCCAGGTCTCCTGATATTCAGATTACTGCATTCTTTTTGCCACTGCATGCTGCCTTTTAAGTGTTGTCTTGGTTGAGAAATATCTTCCTATAAACAACGTTCAAATTGTCAAGTGACAGCTGATTTTCTTTAAGCCTTTAATACAGTGATAATAAAGAAAAGATGAGGACTCAGGACTCACGAAGATGCTGGGAACATAAAGGGAGAGGATGGCTCCCTGACAATATTCCTAGGGGTCCTGGTTCAGAGCAGGACCTCACCCAGGACAGTAAAACAGGGACAGGGCACCCAGATACTGGCTATCCACAAACCTAGGTCCAGCAAGCTCTGCCTCCCTTGGTTAATTTTAAATGCTGATTTTATATCCCAGTTTAGATTTGTTTTGTTTTGTAGGGACAGCATCACTGAGTTCCTGTTCCTTATTCCTTAGCCCTAGGAATGAGAGCCCTTTCCAGCTGATTTGGCATCACTCACCACCAGAGCGAGGTAGAATGCTCCTCTTCTGATTGGAAACATTAACTTTCCTTCAATGGGTCTCCTTCATTTCTTTCCCTTCAGTCAGGGAGACAGAGCTGACCTAAGGCATTTGCTTTTCAAAGCAGTTTTCACTTCAATAGCTGAGAAAAAAAAAATTCAATTAACCAGAGAAACAGAAGATAGACAGAACAGAAAATAGAAAGGAATAAAAATCAGCCCTAGGTTAAACACAAATATTGATATTTGGGGCCCCGTAAGCTTGAGTCTAGGTTCTATTTTATGCTGAGATTCTGGGCCCCCCTGGCAACTAATAAATATTTTCAAGGGGAGGACAAGGTGATGGTCCTTTTTTTTTTTTTAGAAGTATAGTCAGTTTACAATGTTGTATCAATTTCTAGTGTGAAGCATAATAGTTCAGTCATATATATACATACATATATTTGCTTTCATATTCTTTTTCATTATATGTTACTGTAAGATATTGAATATAGTTCCCTGTGCTATACAGTATAAACTTGCTGTTCCTCTATTTTACATATGCTAGTTAGTATCTGCAAATCTCGCACTCCAAATTTATCTCTTCCAATCCCCTTTCCTCCCTGATGGTCTTAATATAGTTGTTAATGTTCCCCAGATTTGTCCATGGCCTACCTACCCTCATGGACTCAATGCTAAAAAGAGAGGGCTGGACATTTAAAAATAAAGAGAAGGCGTACTAACAATCCTGCCTGCTTTGAGATCCACACATATCCCAAAAGGGAGAAGAAGATAGCACATCCCGCTTCTGCCTGACCCACATCAAGAACTCCAAGAAAGAAATCAGAGGCAGAGGCAAGAATGGTACCAGGGTAGGCTGCCAACTGAGAGCAAAATCTAGGTTCCCTCTGAGGGCAGCCAGCCTCCCAACGTGGGGGCTGAAGCAGGAAGAAAGGAAACGTATCACAGAACCCACAGGAGGCTGGCGGAACTGGCGCACACAGACTATCCCTGGGACTCCACTAGGGGCACATGGGGAGGACTTAGAGGTTTGTAATCACCTAAGAGATCGAAAGTTAAAAATATGGGTTATGACCATTGATGTGACCCCTTTTAAAACTCCAGGCTAGCACGGCCAGAGAAAATGGGCTGACACTGGTAATATCACCTCCTTCTGTTATTTCTCTACAATTTAATCCACACACAGTGTTATAACGAGGATCCCTAGTGGGCTGTATTCATCTAGACTCTCTTCTGATGCAGGTGTTTCCAGTAAAAGAAATATGAGTCTTGATTCTTAGAATTTAATTATGTGCTGCTTTTCATATATTAAAGTAATTCAAACTATTGTACCACTGAGGTATATGATTTGTGTTCCTTTTCTTATAAGTAGGATGGACTGATATGGAATCAGCCATTTTCTTCCTCAGGTTCTCTTGCAACTAATCACACATGTTGGAGAAAAAGCAGATCAGGGCGAAAGGCACAGTGTGTGTCCCTGAGAGAATTTTTCCGCAAAGCAGCACTATAATATAAAGAACTGTTAATCGGTTAAACAAGGAGGCCGTTAGACTGAGGGGGTTCTAATGCAGTAGCAGCTAGTGTAAACAAACCAAAGCCTAAGCCTGCAATGCCTCAAGGTTAAGAAACCAAAACCTAAGAACAACCAATCACAAAGAGCCAACTGGGCTTTCCCAAATAATGCAGCGCTTAAGCCAATCAGGTAATTCCCTTACTTTGTTCCCCAGCATCTTCTCTAGAGAAGTTCTCCTCCTACTTCCTGTAGGGGGAGCACTTCTAACCACTTCCCATTTAGTGCTGCTTGATTCGAATCAATTTTATGCCAAAATAAACTCTTAAAATTTGAATATGCCTCAGTTTATTTTTTAACAGAACTAAGCAACACTGTCTAGAATATTAAAAAAAAACCTCACTACTATTAGCTAGGGTATTAAAGTATTAGAGTATTAGCCTCATTCTGTCTGGGCCTCAGTTTCCTCGTGAATTAAAAAAAACTTTACACCTTAGATTTCATGTGTCTCCCCTTGGGGTGCTCGTGGGAGTCAAAAGAGATTATTTGAAATGTTTTCTAACCTGTAAAGAACTGTAAACATAAGGGGCTACCTAGTTCGTTGGAGTAATGGTCCTTTGTTCTCAGTTAAAATACCTGTTCCCCTAACTGATTTACAATTTATTAAGTTATAAAATGTAGCACTCCAGCTCACAATTCTCATGTAATGACAGGAAGTACAAAGGCAAAGAAAAAGACCAGATGGCCTCCCATCACAGTGGCTGGGCACTTTCAGCTCATATTGGAAATCTCCATATGATGTTACATTCTAATGTCCAATAATAAACTTTCTTTCAGAGAACAAAGAAAATGTGTGCCAATACTGAGTTGTTCTTGCCATTCTTATCTTAAATGCATGTGGGTGTCTTCTTAAGGCATTTTACAAATCAACATGCCACCAACCTAGTGAAATGTGGCCACACACCAAAAGTATGACTAAAGAGAAGCATCCATCTCCTGAAAAAAAACGAATGGCTTTTAGCAAACAGAATAAGAAAGAAATTAGAGTCCGTGGGTGGTGACAGCAGAAGACATGGGCCATCCATTGAAACCTCATTTTCTCTGAAATTTTATCTTAAAAGAGGCCCAACCTCCAAAAAGCCAGTTTCCATATTGCCTAGGGAAAATGATGTCAAAAAAATTTGAATATTTTTCAAATAACTTTCCTTAATGCCCTGTGCAACAGAGAAATCTCACAAGCCTGTAAATCTTAACAAAGCCATTGTTTCCAGCTCTAAACCCTGCCTTTGGGTTTGGCTTTCTCTCTTCCTTTCTGGATGAATAGCATTTTCAATCAAGCGGTTTTTCTTGTTACTCTGGGAACCAAGCTCATTTTGCACAAACATAAGTCTCATTTTCAGGCTCTCTGGCCTCCCCTTCCCTCTCTTATCACTACTCGAACATGAGTCATACATTTTAGGAACTTCATGGGGTAGGGGAGATGCTGTGCAGTGGGACAAATTGCTTTTGAAATCTTAGGAACTGGGTCACCTCGGAGAAGATACTTCAGCCCTGAGTCAGGATCTCACTGCAAACCACTGACAATAGTGACACTAGTAAGGATAAGACTGCACTCTGGGACGCCTCCTCTATGAATGCTCTACTGTCCTCTTTCCCCTCCCTTGGTAAGAACGGCCCACTCCCCACTTTTGCCCCCACTGAGGTGTGGACAAACTTCGATCACAACATTTCAGTCATTTAATTGCTTACATTTCTGGTCTACCCTTACCAGACTGAAGGCTTGGCAGGGCAGCACACCTGCCTTATTTATTTTAGGAACCCCCAAATCATGCTTGCCAATGATTGTTATGGAATAGGTTCAAAAGAAATGTCTGTTGAAGGATTAATTTGTTAATTGACTAGTTCACTGAATGAATGGCACAGATGAAAGCACCTAATAAACCTCCCATCACTAGGCAAATGTAAGTCATTATTCTGTGGAATTCCATAAATTAGCCTTGAACTTAAGGCAATTAGGCAATTCCTCAAAGTCAAGAGGTAATGAATCTTTTAAATGTTCTTATTTCATAGCATCCTTTGTTTTTGTTTGCTTATTTATTTAATCCAGACAGCGGCCAAGAATTTACACACCTTAAAATAATAACACACTAAAAGAAAAGTCCATGCAGCAGAAATATTGAGAAACATTTGCTGGTTAAATTAGCATTGCCCCTTACAGATGCAATGATGAAATAACATACTTTAAGTTCTTCCTTGGGTACAAACTGGTGTCCTGGTGAGACCATCAATGCAAACGCCAACACAAAACATTGAGGAAACTGTCCTCAGATGCCCGTTTTGTTTTCATCAGTTGCTCTCAGTGTGAGTAGTTACAGGAAGTAGCTGGATGTTTGGGGTTTTTTTTTTCCATTATTTAATTCATAACTATTGGACACCAGCTGCACATTGGCTAAGTACAAGAGATGTAATCAAGGATTTCAAGGTGGGATGTGGGTTGCCTGAAAGGGTCTCAACAAGATCACAAATACCATAACCAAACCAGTATGAAATGCCAGAAGACAAATACATAACTCCCTAGTGCAGTGGGTCTAAAGACAGAGAGAAATAACAAGCAGTTGGAGAAGATGAGAAAAGACTTCATGGAGGAGGTGGTAGATGTGATAAAAGTTGAGCTTTGACTCACAGACACAGTAAACAATCTTATGATTACCAGGGGAAAGGGGGTGAGAATGGATAGATAGGGAGCTCAAGATTTGTAAATATTAACTACTATACATAAAAATAGATAAAAAATAAATTTCTTCTGTATAGCACAGGGAATTACATTCAATATTCTATAATAATGAAAAAGAATATGAAAACAAATAAGTATGTATATGCATGACTGGGACATTAAGCTGTACACCAGAAACTGACACATTGTAACTGACTATATTTCAATTTAAAAAAAAAAAAGTTAAGCCTTGGACAAAATGTCAATCCACATAGGCAGGGAGGACAGTATGGGAGGATGGAGGAGAGTGGGGATGCTAGGGAGGCACGAGGCTACACAGAAGGGAGGGCCAGCTCCCATGGCTATTTTTAGTCTTCATTTCTAGAAGCTTCCATCCCATCTACTCCTGGTATGCTAATGTGACTCTGGTAATAACCAATTTGAGATTGGCTTTATTTAATGTGAAATAACATTGATATTATTACTGTAAGTCTCTCTCCCTTTTCACAGCAGCAGTAAATATTATCTTGAAGCTATGCACTAAATACTATACTTATATAATATCCCTAGAAATTTTATTAAAAATTGAAGTAGATTTGAAGTATATTGTAACTATATTTTAATTTTGATTGGAATTCAAAACAAATACTTCTTAGCCTTTTCTGAAAATGATCTGTGCTTAACACAGAAAAGCCTTTTAATTATTATAGCAAAACATCTTGCCAACTTCTTCATTTCATCCTGGCCGGATTCTGATCTCTAGCATTCGAATTAGCTTCTTTGGAATATTTTTAAGAGCTGAAAATGGACATGTATAACTGTAAAATATCAAATTCTAGAACCACCCCTTCAATCTGTAATAGAAATAAAGAATCATTATAATGGAATGTCTTCCAAACTAGAGTTCTGCAGGATATTAATAGATGTTTCATTAAAATATGAGAAATGTTAAAGGAACAAACATAATAAGTCAAAGCTTCTGTTTTGTTTTATCTATAACACTTCTTACAGTCATTAATATATTCTTGCAAGTTTTGACTCTCCAAAGAAGGGATATATGTTTCTACACTTATTTTATAGTTAATTTTTTAGCCACATTTCCAGAATGTTGTTTCAGAAAATACCAATCTGAGAAACACTTATCTAATGAATTACTCTAAATTAAAGATAATGTCACAAGTCACCTTGGGGAGGTCAGGTAACCTCAATAGAAATTTTCCTCTTCATCCAAAAAGGTCATGCTTAGCCAACAAAACAAAACACCCCAAAAAACCAGAATATCAATCTACAAACAAAACCAAAAAAAGTTACATGAATGATGTGGCAAGTGTCACTAATTAACTTAATTCTTTCAAGATGCCAAAACAAAAACTTTAATAATTGATTTCAAAGAAATATTGAGATTTTCCTGTAGTACAAAACATAGTTGATACGCTAGAAAACAGGTAGTCAGTTACCATATATTAGAAAAGCAGATACAGAAGCTGCTTCATACATGTTTCCTCGCTTGCCGAACATTTACCATTAGAATATCTAATTTAAAAGCTCCCAGAGGTACTTACTCAAGATTCATTATCCAAATCCAAAAACTTGCTTCAGCCACGCTGCACATGCCTGCCAGAGAAAGCATCAAGGTGGCACAAAAGCTGCAGGGAAAAGGGCCCTCTCACCTGTTCTCCAGACTTTGATCAAAATATTATGCATGATGACATCACCACCCTCACGTGACTAAGAGCAAAGTTGATGGAAAGAGTAGAATAGGAGAAAGGCCTGTGAAGAAAGCAGGTAGGTCTAAGAGGAGTGGGAAAGCCCATGAATTAGGAGAAAAGAGAGATGTGATGAGGTACATGAAGAGAAATGAGCTTGTGAAAGACACAAGCTTGTCCCTGCGCATGTCTCCATCATCCAGGTCTATGATTTTTTTCTACATATGAAAAACTTTTAAAGATATTTGAAATCACAATTGGTTCCGGAGAACTTCATCATGTTTTATAGGTATGTACCAGTGATGCAGCAACTTGGAGGAAAACGTTTTGTGTTTTTGAGTGGGCTAGAAATGCTTTACAATTTTCCCCTTTAAAATAATGGGGTATAGGCTACCACTGTTCAAAAATGTGACATCAAAAATATTTACTTAAAAAAAATTTGCTTAGCCATCAGCAGATGAATAGATAATGAAGTGGTATAGGTATACAGTGGAATACTGCTCAGCCATAAAAAAGAATGAAATTTTGCCATTTGCAGCAACATGGGAGTACTCAGAGGGCATTATGCTGAGTGAAATAAGTCAGACAGAAAAGGACAGATACTGTATGATACCACTGATGTGTAGAACCAAAAAAATACAATAAACTAATGAATAAAACAAAAAGGAGACAGACTAGCAGATAGAGAGAAAGGACTGGTTGTTGCCAGTGGGAAGAGGGAACTGAATAGAGAGTCCAGAAATGAACCTATACTTATATGGGCAATTATTCTACAACAAATGAGGCAAGAAAATGCAACGGGGAAAAGACAGCCTCTTTAATACATGGTGCAGGGAAAACTGGACAGCTACATGCAAAAGAATCAAACTGGACTACTTTCTCACACCGTATACAAAAATAAACTCAAAATGATTAGAAACCTAAATGTAAGACCTAAAACCATAAAACTCCTAGAAGAAAACATAGACAGTATGCTCTTTGACAGTGGTCTTAGCAATAATGTTTCGGTTATGTCTCCTCAGGCAAAGGAAACAAAGACAAAAATAAACAAATGGGACTACATCAGTCTAAAAAGCTTTTGCACAGCAAGGTAAACTATCAACAAAACAAAAAGACAGCCTACCGAATAGGAGAATATTTGCAAATGATATACCTTACAAGGGGTTAATATCCAAATATACAAAGAATTCATACAGCTCAACATCCAGAAAACAAACAACCCAATTAAAAAATGTGTAGAGGACCTGAACGTGCATTTTACCGAAGATTTCATGCAGATGGCCAACAGACACATGAAAAGATGCTCAGCATCACTAATCATCAGGGAAATGCAAATCAAAAACACAGTGATACCACCTCACACCTGTCAGAATGACTACTATTAAAAAGATAACAAATAACAAGTATCAGCAAGGGTGCAGAAAGGGAACCCTCATGCATCATTGGTGGGACTGTAAATTGGTGCAGCCACTATGGAAAACACTAGGTAGATCCTCAAAAAATTAAAAATAGAACCATACAATCCAGCAATGCCACTTCATAAGTTAAACAAGAAAATCAGTGTCATTACTTCATAGGGAGATTCCAGTTGATTAAAATATCGTTTACCCTATTTTCCAGATCTGGCTGTTAACATCTTTGTCTAGTCTCCAAATCAAGTCTACTCTTACCTGATGAAAATTTGTCACCACTGAGTCCATGTAATAAACTACAGGAAATTTTAAAAGAGGTTTTCAAAAATATTTTGAGCAAAGGCAGCATTGTTGAAGTAAATTTATAGACTCCTGAGGTGTCTAGTTGGAGAAAGTATAACCCTTTGTTTTGGCAGGTATTGAGTCACTTACTCGATGAACAGTTCAAATATATATTCAGGAAATCTTCCTTATCCAAATCTAAGTGAATAATTTTTTTAATTTAAAATTTTCTTTTAATTTTTATTTTTTGAATGAAAGATTCTTTAAATTCTACAGTGCTTCACAGTTTTCAAAAATTTCACAAATATGATTTCTTGTAATTCCATAGTAACCCCCTTTTTTATCCTCTACCCCTATGATGCCCCTCCCTATTCTACTAATTAGAAAAGATATATGCACTTCAATGTTTATTGCAGCATTATTTAAGATAGCCAAGATATGGAAGTAACCTAAATGTCCATAGATAGACAAATGGATAAAGATATGGTATACATATATACAATGGAATATTACTCAGCCACACAAAAAAAACTTGCCGTTTGTGACAACACGGATGGACCTGGAGGATATCATGCTAGGTGAAATTAGTCAGACAGAGAAAGACAAATACCACATGATCTCACTTATATGTAGAATCTAAAAACAAAACAAAATGAATACATACAGGAACAAGTGGGTGATTGCCAGAAGTAGGGGTGGGGAGGTGAACTACGTGTAGAAGATAAGAGGTACAAACCTACTGCTGTATGATAAATAAGTCACAGGAATATAATATACAGCATAAGGACTATGGTCAATAATATTATAATAACTTTGTATGCAGACAGCTGGTTACTAGAGTTATTATGGTGATCATTTTGTAAGGTATGCAAATGTCAAATCATTCTATAGCATACCTGAAACTAACATAATATCATACATCAATTTCAATTTAAAAAAAGACTTTCCTGAAATGAAAATAAAGTGAGGCAAAAACTACTTGTTGCCTACAGAATACCTATTCTCCTTTCTCAGTAGCAGAATTCAATTTTGCTGGGACCATAATAAGTTCATCTAAAACAAAAAATATTTCCCCACGTCCCTTGGGGTTGCTATAGTCATGCAACACCAGCTCTGGTCTAAGAAATGAAAGTAGTAAAATTTCCCAAAGGAAGAACAGAATCTGTTGATAGTGCTGCATCTTGCTGAAACACGAGCACAGTGCTGAGATGCTGGAGATGGGATCTCCAGTGTACAACCTCGAGTAGAATAGTAGGAAAGGCCAAGAGAAGAACTGCCAGGTGGGACCTCCAGGAAGCAGACACCGAGTCAGAGGTGTGCAATGCCGCGATTATTGGGAGAGTAAAGATAGAAAGTGTGGTTCTGGGAAGGAATGGTCCACAAAAGCCTTTAGATTTTCTGATTTGAAAATCTGATCACACTTAGGAAAGGAAAAGGGGGAAGAAGGCAGTACTGGGCAAGCAGAACCCTGAACTAAGATGCAAATCTGACAAACTTTCAGCAAATACAACGGGAACCTCCAGAGCAGAGACTATTCGTTTGATGAGTCCTACATGGGACGGAAATGGCCTAATCTGCCGTCTTCAGTCGTGCCTTGGGGGCTGCCTGGGAAGAACATGGCTTTGGATCAAAAACTCAAGTGTATCCTGAAAGCACTGCATTTGGAGCCTCTCGAGACAGCAAATTCTTTCTTGAAGGAAGATCTAAGCAGTGGACCTGCATGGCCACCACTGCGGTGAAGGTCTCAGCCCCAACATCCTTAAGCTGTAATTTCTGCCAGCAACTCCCCATTTCTGGCTTCTCGTGTTGGGAAAATGAAGCCCCTAATTTATTTAGTCCCCTGTTTTGGGGTTTCGGTTCTCTGTGCTTCTATAAATTATCAACCCAGATTCCACTGGGCAAGTTCCTAGTTACCAGTAAATTAGGTGCCTAGGGAGACGCAGCCACCATTCCAGGGTATGAGCTCTCTATTCAATGAAACCACAGCCTGGGAGCAACGCTGTCACCAGGCAAATACGAGTTCTAGTTTCCCAGGGGAACTTGGTAGTGATAACAATGTGAATAATTGCTTGCAAAAACAGAAATAATAGGCTTAATGAGTGTCTGCTTAGAGGGCATTAGTTTGGGCTTTAGTGCAAGGACTTTTGTATAGCTACACACATTAGAGAAATTACTGTTTTCTTACTTCTGGACTCTTGACTGCATCATCAATGACTGAAATACTAGAAGTATGACTTTCAGATAGCCTTAGGAAGCACACTTTAATCTCACTGGACTTCAAATTCCCTCCTTACAAGTGAAGAAGCTGGATTATGTGCCACTGAATGTATAACAGGCAATTTAACACACAGAATGGGTGATGCAGGATTTTGAAGCGGACAGTTGAGCAGGGGATGATGCCATAACCCAGATATTAGCAGCAACAGGAAGCCAATACCACCTCCAGGCTGGAGAACAAACAGAAGAGGCAGTACTGCTGAAGCTCAAGATTGTCCATCAGCCAACAAAGCTGGAACCAGAGGACCTGTCCAGTGGGAACTGGAGCCAGGGGGGAAATTTATGTGCTGCCAGACAATCAGCCCAAGGCAGAGGGAGAAGGGAAAAGAATTTGGCTTCCACCTTTCCCTTCCCTCAACTTCCTTCCAGGCTCTTAGCAGGGCCTCCTTAGTTACTGGCTAAACTCAGTGAGAAGCCAGTAAACACAGGAGTTTGGTAACCCACAGCCTTCGTGGGTCAGCCCCTCCATGACAGAGAACACAGTAGCGGAAGGGCAAGAGAAGGAACTCAGGTTGAGCAAAGACCACCAGAGTCTAGACCAAAGGCATCCACATTTTTTCAGAAACAGGTCTCATGAAAATCAAAATGTAATTGGTTAACATTTGCAAATCTCAAACTCCCGAATTTATCCCTTCCCACTTCCTTTCCAAAGTAACCAAAATATTGTTTACTATGCCTGCGAGTCTGTTTTCGTTTTGTAGATGAGTTCACAGTGTCCTCTTTTTTCTTTTTTTTAAGGTATGTTCAATATCTTGTAGTAACCTTTAATGAAGAATATGGAAACAAATATTTGTGTGTGTGTATATATATATATATATATATATATACACACACACATGACTGGGACATTAGGCTGTACACCAGAAATTGACACATTGTAACTGACTATACTTTAATAAAAACAAATAAATAAATAAAATAAAATTCCTGCACCAAAAAAAATTAAATTAAAAACAAAACGTAATTGGGAGGAGTACTGGAAATGATGGGATAATGATAACTAGAGAAGATCCATGATTATCATATAAACATAGAACTTTACTCAGAAATAAGGCAAATCCATAAGTAAAACAAAAAGACAACCTATGTAATGGGAAAAAATTTTTGCAAATGAAACCGACAAAGGTTTGATCTCCAGAATATATAAGCAGCTCATACAACTCAATAAGAAAAAAATAAACAATCCAATCCAAAAATGGGCAGAAGACCTAAACAAGCAATTCTCCAAGGAAGACATAGAAATGATCAATAGACACATGAAAAAAATGCTCAATATCACTAATTATCAGAGAAATGCAAATCAAAACTACAATGAGGTATCACCTCACACCAGTCAGAATGGCCATCATTCAAAAATCCACAAATGACAAATGCTGGAGAGGCTGTGGAGAAAGGGGAACCCTCCTACACTGCTGGTGGGAATGCAGTTTGGTGTAGCCACTGTGGAAAACAGTGTGGAGATTCCTCAAAAGACTAGGAATAGACTTACCATATGACCCAGGAATCCTGCTCCTGGGCATACATCCAGAAGGAACCCTACTTCAAGATGACACCTGAACCCCAATGTTCATAGCAGCACTATTTACAATAGCCAAGACATGGAAACAGCCTAAATGTCCATCAACAGATGACTGGATAAAGAATAGGTGGTACATTTATACAATGGAATACTACTCACCATAAAACCAACAACATAACGCCATTTGCAGCAACATGGATGCTCCTGGAGAATGTCATTCTAAGTGAAGTAAGCCAGAAAGAGAAAGAAAAATACCATATGAGATAGCTCATATGTAGAACCTAAAAACAAACAAACAAACAAACAAACAAAGCATAAATACAAAACAGAAATAAACTCACAGACATAGAATATAAACTTGTGGTTGCCAAGGGGGTTGGGAGTGGGAAGAGATAGACTGGGATTTCAAAATTGTAGAATATATAAACAAGATTATACTGTATAGCACAGGGAAATATACACAAGATCTTATGGTAGCTCACAGAGAAAAAATATGACAATGAATATATATATATGTTCATGTATAACTGAAAAATTGTGCTGTACACTGGAATTTGACACAACATTGTAAAATGATTATAAATCAATAAAAATGTTAAAAAAAAGAAGGCAAATATATAACAAGGTATTATTCATACTCATGATCTCTTGACTCACGTGGGTCTGGTATCATTTCAGCTGAATTCAAATACTTCAAAATTACACAATTAATAAAAATCTTTTCCACCACACCTGCTAACATGACCCCTGGCAACTGCCACCAATTCAATATGAGCTAATTTGTGTTTGTACTCTCTTTTGGTCATTTTTTTAAATTAACCGATAGTTGCAGGCAGCCAGGACACAGAGGTTAGCTAGCTGCATTGCTTTGAGGACCTCTTCCTGGATGCTGGACCAAGACATTTCTCTAGGGTAAGAGAACCCTCCAGTGAGAGAAGGCTCCCAGAAGTTTCAAGGGAAGTGGTTTATCTGTCACATGGTCCTACCAACATTATCCTCCAGGCTGCGGGGCACTGATTCTTGGCTACAAAGTTCTTTAAACCTAGTTCTTACAGGCATGTAAATGATTCATAAAGGAGCTCAGAATGGCTGAGAACTTCCTGCAGCCATAAGCACTTAGCCCTTTTGGGGACCAGACTCCTAAAGTGAAATCTTTGGGTGTCAATTAGAGCTAAGCCAATAGTGAAACTCCTCCTGCCCTGGAACAACCCTCATTGAGTTTTGTTCTCTAGAAGCCTACTGGGCACTGTATGTCAGCCAACTCTGTCTGAAAAGGACACAGTTGAAGCCTACACTTGTGTTTCCCATGAGCATCATTTTTATGTGCCCCGCCCAAAAGCATATGAATTACAAATGATCCCCAGGGAGGAGGGAAATAGCTCAGTGGTAGAGTGCATGCCTAACATGCATCAAGTCCTGGATTCAATCCCCCCGTACCTCCATAAAAAACAAAAAAATGATCTGCATAAACATGAAGTCATGTTTTTCTCTAACAGCTCAAGGAAAGGGTATAATGCCAAGACTAAAAAGGCCCTGTTCCCATCCTCAGATTCCCCTCCACACCCAGAGCTCCAGCCCAAAGTAGTGCAATGACTGCCGCTCTAGGAGGGCAATGTGATGGCTGAGTGGAGAGCCTCCGGGTTAGCCTTAGCTCAATAAAGTCGACCCAGCAAAAACAAGGACACTCACTCATCAGTGAGGTAATACATAAACAGAATTTTCCTCATGGCTTAAAAAAGATACTCCCATGCACCCCATCTCAAGAATTTAGGAAGGAGTCAATATAGCCAACTTTCAGGTTAAGGAAAGAAATCCATGAAACAAGGTGGGAAAATATATCTGAGAAGAAAAAATTTTTAAAGAGGGTGTTTATTTAAGGCCATATAAGGGTTTTTCCTGTTTACATTTAACATTAAACACTTGGAAGGTTAAACTTTCAGAGCAAGAACTGTAGTCACCTAGAAGCAGCTGATTATACTTTAAAGAACTTGACCCTCTCACGGGTCTTCAAGGACACCAATCGTCATGTCAAGCCCTGTTCTTTATCTTGAAAGGAGGCTAGAGACATTAAGAATCAACTCTATAAAATGGCACTCTGTCACAGCCTACCCATCAGCCCTCAGGGAAGCTAGAAAGACACAAAGAGCAGACCCTAGTCTGAAAAAGACAGACGGGAAGGGGCATCTCAAATTTCATGGCAAGTTCACTTTGCAGGAAAACAGGAAGTAGGCTGTGATGAAGGGCTGCAGGTAGTAAGTTATTACAGGCTGGGGTCCCACAACTGATTTCTCTCCTCTCTCTCTGCTCTTATTCCCTTTCTCCTCCCATCCTCCTCCCTTTCCCTGCAGGATGCAGATAATTCACAAGCGCCCCTAGATGCAGGCCCCCATAATCATTTGTTTATGTCTTTTCTAATGGTCTGAGTTAACAAGAATCGGGTTTTTCTCAACCACTTCAACACATGGGACCAAAAAAGAAAATTGACGCTTACAATTTCGGTCAATGGTCTTTCCACAGTTAAATGTGTTTTCTTCAGTCTTGTGCTGCTACTTAAAAGAGCCAATTCTACAGAAAATTGTCGCTCTGGAGAAAGTGCTGTGATTTCCAGTATGAGGGTAAGAGAGCACCTTAAGGCAATCAATCCCAAAGGAGCAAAATACGCCGGCACGCAAGGGTCAGAGCACCCAGAACTGCAGCCATCTCCCCTCCACCAAGATGCTCCAGGTAGACAGAGGGAGAGCCTCGTTGGAAGAAAATATGGGGAAGAGGAATTCAGCCACAAAAAGCACCTATGCACCATCTTGATACCAAAGAAGAAGTTAAGATAATATCATTTCAGAGATGAAAGGAAGAGTTTTAAGTTGTCAGACCCAACTTTCCTAACTTTAATGTTTTTCTACAATGGACTCTCTCAGGCCTGGAAGCATATTGGAATCACCTGGGGAGCTTTAAGACTTAAAGCTTTCAGCTGGTCCCATGTGAAACTAATTAAATGAGACTGTGGGAAAGAGGCAAGCTCGGGGAGCTTCAAAGAACTCCCCAGATGATTCTAATGTGACAGGAGAGTAGCTGGTGGACTTTGCCATCCCCACCTCGATCAAGCAGCCTCACTTGGAACACCTCCCAGTGACAAGGAACTCACTACCTTCCATGGACACAGATTCCATCTGGGGACCATTCTGATTTGTGTAAGTTTCCCCAATGTTGAGGCTAAACCTGTGTTTCTGTACTGCCCACCAATTTGTCCTAGTTCTGCCCACAGCACCATGGAAATCTACACAATGCAGATATCGAATTCAGGAATGAAACACCTGGAGGAACTTCTCTGCTAGCTCAATTGACTGGCTGAGGGTAAATTTAATAAAACAAAATTCAACAGGCATCTGAGTCGTATCTTTTACTTGAGGCTAAGAAACTACGGCACAAGGAGAGGATGGGAGAGAAAGCGCTTTAGCGGCAGGAGTTTTGTGATAGAATTCTAGGATGGGGAGGGAGGGTTGGGGGCGGTAACCCCACGTGAGTCATCAGGGTGCTGTGGCTGCAGAAACCGCTCATGCCCCCCGTTTAGCTGCATTCATAGACGCGAGATCTTGAGTGACATACCTATAGGAGAGAAGGAAGATGACCACACACTTCAACAGCGATAGAGAAAAACAGAGGAGAATGAACCCAACAGTGGAAGATTTTCAAATGTTTCAAATAAAGAACTGTTGGGGGAAAGGAAATGAAAAAGACAGTATTAAAATGAGGACTCAACCATAAAAAGAAATAAAATAATGCCATTTACAGCAACATGGGTGGACCTAGAGATCATCATTCTAAGGGAAGTAAGCCAGAAAGGGAAAGAAAAATACCATATGATATAACTCTTATGTGGAATCTAAAGAAAAAGGAAAGGAAAAAAAGGACACTATGAACTCATCTACAAAACAGAAACAGACTCACAGACATAGTAGACAATCTTTTTTTTTTAATTGAGTTATAGTCAGTTTACAGTGTTGTGTCACTTTCCAGTGTAGAGCAGTTTTTCACTTATACATAAACACACATATATTCATTGTCAGATTCTTTCTCACTGTGAGCTACCACAAGATCCTGTATATGTTTCCCTGTGCTATATAGTATAATCTTGTTTATCTATTCTACATATGCCTGTCAGTATCTACAAATTTCGAACGCCCAGTCTGTCCCTTCCCACCACCCTCCCCTCCAGCAACCACAAGTTTGTATTCTATGTCTATGAGACTGTTTCTATTTTATATTTATGTTCATTTGTCTTTTTCTTTCTTTCTTTCTTTCTTTTTAGATTCCACATATGAGTGATCTCATATGGTACATAGTAAACAATCTTATAGTTACCAGAGAAAGGGGGTGGGAAGGGATAAATTTGAGAGTTTGAGATTTACAAACGTTAGCCACTATATACAAAAACAGATTTTAAAATAAGTTTCTACTGTATAGCACAGGGAACTATATTCAATATCTTGCAATAACCTTTAATGGAAAAATTCTGAAACGAATATATGTATGTATATGCATGACTTTTGCTGTACACCAGAAATTGACACATTGTGACTGATGGTACTTCAATTATAAATAAACAAAATAAAATATAATAAAATGAGGAAGAAGAAACTACCATTTGAGTCTATGCTCCGTGCCAGATGCCCCACATCCATCACTTCAGATAATCATCAAGACAGCCTCCCAAGTTACCTGATTATCTAATGGGAAGATGTTTACATGGCGTCAAGGGATAAAACTAGGAAGAAGGGGTGGATTTGAAGCTTTAAAAAACAGATAGCTTCAACTTTTTTTCCTTTCCTTTTCTTCTTGGGTCTCCTTTGGAGTCTAAGGTAATTACACTCCTCTGTTCGTGGGACTCCATTCATTGGTACATACAGACTTCTCCTTTATTTATTCATTAACTTCTTTGTTTATTTACATGTATATCTTCAATTCACCATGGCCCACTGGCATGTCTCTCTCTCTTCGTAGACAACAATGTATATTCTCTTATTTGTGATGTTCTTTAAAATTTTGTATGTATTTTTAAATTTTTCTTTTCCTGTACTTTGCCATCTTCCACTAACGTTTGCACCTTTTTCTTGTGAATTTGCAATAGTTTTCAGATATCAGTCCCTTGTTAGCATTAGCACTTTATTCATAGTCTATTAACATTCACATTTTTGTAATAACATTGCCCAGATGTAATCAAAATCAACTTTTTTTTTTCTGAATGATTTCATTTTTGCGTTTCTATTTAATAAATCCTTCCTCACCTTAAGGTCACAAAGAAATTCTCCTACATTTTCTTCTAATTTGACTGTTTAGTTTAAACATTCACATTTACATCTTTAATTCATCTGAAATCTGGCTTAGTATATGGTGTTAGGACAAGATCAATCTTATTTTTTTCCATGTAATGAGCCTGTTTATCCAGTAGCATCTACTACACAATCCTGTGTAAATTCTCACTGACTTGTGATACCACTTTTAAATTAATTTCCAACATATGTACAAGTCTCTTGTTGAGCTCTCTATTCTGATTCACTGATCTATTTGTCCTTGTACCAATATCATACTATTTTCATTACTATGTCTTTGTAGTATGTCTTAATATCTGCCAGGGAATGTTACCCCATTTACTTTTCTTTTGCAAGACTGGCTTACTATGAAACAGTTCTGGAGACCTGCTTTACAACATGAGCTTATAGTTAGCAATACTGTACCGTACATTTGTTATGAGCATAAATCTCATGTGTTTACCACAATTTTTAACAAGAGATTGACTTACTATTTGTGGACTTCCGTTATTCTGTATAAATTTTCAAGTAAAGGCTATCAAGTTCATCAAAAAATCCAACTGGAACTTTTATTAGGATTGAATTCAAATTATAGGTAATTTAGGAAAAACTGCATCTTCACTATATTAGTCATTTTATCCAAGAGCGTGAAATGTTCTTCCATTTACTTAGCTCATCTTCTATGCCCTTTATTTACGTTTAAATTTTTTCTCCACAGAGCATGTACATATGCATGGATGAGTTAATTCCAAGATACAGTCTGTCTTGCAGAAATTTCTATATATAGACTGATAGACAAAAGATATCAGTATAACAGAGAAGCCTCTTGTTAATATGACATTTTCTTAACATGTTCATATCCTGTGTTATCCAGCAACAGCCACTGGCCCCTCCAGTCAAAACTCTTCACTATTTTGGTCTTTCCTCCATTTGCTTCAAGTCCCCGATAACCAGTACCTTCCAAGAACTCAGTCTGTAACCTCAGCACCACAGATCCGAAGTCCCTGTTTCTTCCCAGCTGGTGGTTGTTCACCTCCCCAGTTGAGTGGCTCAAGCAAATCATGTTGTCAGGGAATGCCCCAGAGAAGGAGATTTCAACTCAGTCCAAGGAAGGACTTTCTGACCCAGCTGTCCTAGGAGGAGGTGTTGCACTCCCCTTCTCTGTGCCTCAGTTTCTTCTAATCAGGAAGTCCTGGTGTGACACTCAATCCCCACCACCACCCAAGGTCTCCAATCCTGAGTACATGGAGCTTTCTCTCATCTGCTAGGGAGGTAAGGAAGGAGGGAAAGTTTGGAACCTGGCACCTTCGTGGCACATCTTTGGACAAAGTGGGCATCACCCTGGCTCCAAAGTCCTCCAGGTACTGAGGGAGCCAACCATCCCAGCAGAGGGCTGCACTCACATATATACTGTGACTCTTATTACTCTAGACCCAAAAAATGAGTCAGGCAGATTTATTCTCCTCTGTTGTATGGAATATCCAGTATGAGTTAGAAATCAACTCTTTCTTAAAAATTTCTTAGAACTTACTTGTAAAACAATCTGAGCTCAGGGTTCCAGGAAGGAGAAGTTGCTGAATGCCATTTGAATTTATTTAATATTTATGGTTCTACTTAAGTTCTCTCTATTTGTACTAGTTGTGACATTTTTTATTTTCCAAGGAATGATTCCACTTCATTTACATTTTAAGTTCATGCACGTATTGTTATTTATAGTAGAGTAAAAGCCATAACTGGATAAGTAGAATACAAACTTCAAAAAATCGGTCACGTGAGCGAAGAGATGTTTAACTGCGAACCTAATGAAAAGTCCAGGAGAAGCTTCTACAATCTGGGGCCAAAAGTTGCGAAGTTGCATAGTTCAAATTCATCCTGGATTGTGGTGCCATCTAGTGGTAATTGTTCATTGGGCTCAGTATACATTGTAATCATTCTGGGACCCACAGCTGGCCGAAAGTTTCAGATCACTGGCAGAAATTCTAGGAATTTCCAAATACTGCAGATTTGGGCTAAATCTGCAGTGACCCTCCCAGAAAAGATGAAAACATAAGCCCACAGCCTTTTGAGCACCTGGGGAGGATACAACATCACTCCTGATATATATCAAGTTCATATTATTGTTTCTGTAATCTTTTTTCTTTTTAATATTCCTATTATACCTGTATTTATTTGACCATTGTCTTTCTGTATATTTAATTTTATCTACTTTCTTTTTCCTAAACATTTTCATTCGTTTGTCGATCTCATTTATCTAGTCAAAGAAACAACCTTTGATTGTTAATTTGTGTTTCTTACTGAGCTATAAATGGTTTTGTATTCATATACCAAACTGACCCTTTTAAAGTGTGCAATTCATTGGTCTTCAGTATATTCACAAGAATGTGCAACTTCTATTACTAACTTCAGAACATTTTCATTACCCCAAAAGGAGCAGCTATACCCATTAGTCATCATTTCTCATTCCCCCAGTGATCCGCATTCTGTCTCTATGAATTTCCTACCTGGATCGATAAGAAATGGAATCATGCAATATGTAGCCTTTTATGGCTAGCTTCTTTCACCTAGCATGATGTTTTCAAGGCTCATCCACATTGTAGTAGATATCAGTGCCTCTTCTTATTTTATGGAATGGATGGAATGTTATTCCATTGCATGGATATTTCATATCTTGTTCATCCATTCTTTAGCTGATGGACATTTGAGTTTCTCCTTTGGGGTCATAATAAATCATACTGCTATGAAAAATTATGTATAAGTTCTTGTGTGGACATTTTTTCAGTTCTTCTGAATATATCACTAAGAGTCAGCTGGTTAGGTCATGTGGTAAATCTATGTTTAATTTTTTGAGGAACTGCCCAACATTTCCACAGTGGCTGTACCATTTTACAGCATCTTCATTCAGCAAGATGAAGGGTTTCAATTTCTCCACATTCTAGTGGGTGTGAAGAGGTATCTCAGTATTTTGATTTGAATTTCCCTAATGCCTGTTGATGTGGAGCATCTTTTCACATACTTATTGGCATTTGTGTACATCTTCATTGGGGGAAATGTCTATTCAAAATCTTGGCCCATTTTTTAACTGGGTTATTGTCTCTTTATTGTTGAGTTGTAAGAGTTACTTATATATTCCGGATACTGGGCTTTTATCCACCAACTCTGAACAATTTCTTTGGCCAAGATTTTATCTGGGAGAAGCAGCGCTGAGAGAAGGCAGTCTCCTGAGACTGTAATCCACCAGCCCTGGGAATGTGGAGAGGCAGTACATGAGGAGGGGTACAGGTCAGCTTGCATTGTGTATAGCAACTGTTTACCCCTTGAAAGCTCTGGCATTGCCTGGATTTGGGGTTGGATCCCAAAACTGAAGATCTTTACTAAGATTTCTGCAATAAATCCCTATTCTGAATCCATGACCTTGAGGATATTCCCGATCCCCTCCGTACTTCATCTGTAAAGTGGAGATACTATCGTTGAAGCTTGTCATGAGGATTACACGATGTAACATATAGAAACATTTGGCTGAGAGCTGAAATATTAGATCGTCCTCCCCTCATTTTACTGTTTATTCCCAGGCTCTGCCTTCCAAAGTCTTAATGCCACATATTCTCACTGTTTAAATATAATGAAGGTTTTCTTCCCATACTGACTTTGGCCTGCTATGGGGCAGAGGTACTTTTGCCTGGTTAGATGTGTATGTTAGCTATATAAATATAATGTATATATGTATTTATTTATCTATTGCCAGACTTCTAAGATGAGTTTATGTCCCACAAGGTTAATAACCAGCCCTAAGTTACAAGCTAGCCTTGTTTTCTGATTGCATTTCTGAATATGGTTTGTTGCTTACCGTTTATTTCCCATACGAGTTGCTGAATGGACTTTTACCCTGAAGCTTCATTTGTTAAAAAGAATATTAACATAAAGGAATCCTCACTAGAGGATTAAGGAAGATCTATTACTCCATTTTTTCTAGACATCGAGTAGCAGAAAGCACACATTTTATCAAAAAGATTCAAGACTATTGTTTACAGAAATGACACATGGAAATGAGATTCACAATTTATTTCTAAAATATATAATGGGAAGAATAAGTCATGTAGTGGACATATGAGGAACCGAAGAATCCTTTTTAAGTCAGTGTCTGATATTACACCCAGCCTTCTAAAAATCGATTTCAGTCTTCACCATTTCGGGATAATCTGATAGGGAAGCTATTCAACCCAAAAGGATGCTCAGTAAGGAATAAGTAGCTCTGCATATACTATCTCTACAAGGGAAGGGGTAACTGCAAAAAATTAAGAGCCCCATTTCTCAAAGGTAAGGCATCCCTAAGATGGTATTTTTAGTTTTGTGTATGGTTTCTCCCTTATGCATATAAAGGTTCTCATTTTCAAAAGCCTCGAGTTTGGCTTGAGGTAGTTTGTTTGCTCTTAATTTTGTATCCTTCTCATTTTGGTGTAATTCTGTGGAGCAGACAGAAAGCTTACTCACCCTTCCTATGAGCATGGCTGCTGACTCTTCCTAATGTAGCTTGGAGAAAAGGTGACAACAGTATGACTCTTCCATCCACACAGTAGCCTCTTAAATTCTGGTTACACTGATGAAGGAAAATATTCATAAAATTCCATACTCCAATTGGAATTCTTTACATTACCAAATGAATTAACCTTAGTGTGAAGAACAACTTTACATGCATTATGATTTGCAAGAGGGCCTTCACATTGAATCTTTACACTATTTGATTCTCATCAGACTTGTTACACAACTGATCCAAGGCTAAAAATAACTTAAAGTCCCATGACTCTTACCCTGCTGATGGTGCCTCTGAGCTGTTACAGAGTTTAAAATGCAATTTCTGCAAATGAAAATTGCCTTTACTGAAATTCAACAATTTCATGGTAATTATCCATCCGTACTTACTTTTTATATGCTTTCATTTGGATAAAATTTCATTGAGGATCATCAAATAGGTTTTCTTTGGGGCACAGTGATTTTCATAGTGTCAACTAATAACCATTAGTCAGGCATGTGTCTTGGTGTTTCCCAGAATCACTCTTTTTTCCTTTTCCTTTTGAAGTCAGTACTTTACTTCTTAGGTTCAGGAATATTTTATATTGAAGAGGCAAGCTATGTCCCAGATTTTTAGAAAAAGAAATTTTGTTATTCAATCTGTGGCCATCTTTAGCCACCAAAACAGCCTCCTGTCCACTTATTCACTCCCTGAGAGCTTACAAACCAAGCTCTAATCTTCACCATGTCACCAAAAGTTCTTCTGGAAAAGTTCTTCTTCCCAGAAGACCTATTGCTGGGATCCACCAAAGGTGTGTAGACAGGTGGCCCTCCTATTTGAGCATGCATCGAAATCACCTCAAAACTTGTTACAATAAACTGCTGATGCAGCAGGTCTGACCTGGACCCAAGCGTCTGCATTTCTAGCAAGTATGTGGGTGATGCTGATGCTGTTGGTTCAGTGACCATGATTTGAAAACCACTGCATCAATCACTGTGTGTTAACTCCCATTCTGGAAAGATACTACCTTTTCTCAACACATACCAACTTCAAAGATTAAAAAGGTCAACAAAACAGCTAAAATCTTTAAGAATTCGTTTACAGCATGCACCAACTCTTAAGAGATCCTGGATTGCATGATCACTTACTAAAGTCACTCCTACCGATTCTCTGCCCTCTTAGATTCTGAACCCTGTTCCCCTACCTAGATTTTCTAAATTTTCCAGAGTCTGCTTCACTACTAGATCATTGTTGCCCTTGTCTCAATATCACAGCATTATCGTTATTTATCTTCTGACTCAGATAAAAGCCCAATGAAGAAAACACTTGGCCCATTTTCTGAAGCCAGATGCAAACTGCTCACCAGGTCATGATTTCGCTAAAGCACTTCTAAGAGTTCAACATTTATTAGCAATTCAGTCAGTCCCTGTACATTTTAAAACATCTCCAAACTCAGAGGGAGGGAAAGTATCTGTTATTAGTATCGCAAATAATTTAATAGCTTGTGAGCAATTCTAAGAGGTAAAAACATATCCTCAGTGAGCTGATGACTGCAGCAGAGACAGCATAAGGGCAGGAGAGGCGATAATGTGGCTGGACTCACATCCCCCCTCACAGTCATTGTAATTTATTACTCCTCAGTCCCAGCTATTTACAAATACACTTGAAATATAGCTTAGGCTCTGTTAGAGTCTCTGGCCCAAAGCAGGTTTGCACAAAGCACCATTATTTTGGTCATAGAGCAAAATTACGTACTGATTACCTATGTCTAATACCATATACGCGACACTTCAGGGAGCAGTCACGGGTAATCTGTATTAAAAACAAAAACCCTTTTTGAATTATTTTCTCAATGTTAAATCTCAACACAATGATTTAAGACAATGCCAAAGCATTTTAACAACTACAATTAATTTGTGGTAAAGCACTAGGATTTAAAAACATCTTGTTAATACAAGGTAAAAACACCCTGTATTAGGTATTATTGATTGCCGGTTTCCCTTGTTCAGGCCCAGTCTCTTTAGAACAGAGTCGGAAAGGGAAATTCAATTGTTACCACATCCAAAATGAGGGGCCCATCCTAGCAGCTAACTGGATGGAAAACATATGTCAGCCATGCTTACCACTGTCTGACTTGGGCGTCTAATTTACACTTGCCTTCTATGAAGCTCTAAGACCTCCCCCCCATCTCAGCTGGGGAAAGGACAGCTTCAGACCGTAGAGTAATTAAATTCATTTCCATTGGCCAAATGTAACAGACAGGGTTCTTGCTGCAAAAGCACACCTCAGGGCCTTCCCCGTCTTGGGCACGAGAGGCCACAGAAGAGAAGCAGCCCTTCGCTGGTCCACACACAGATCAGAACGAGTTAGGAGCAGACTTGTCTGCTTTCCAGGCCCCTCCCCACCACCTTCTTGCCCTCTCATTAGGAAAAGTGCTCATATCACACTTCACACTTGTTGATTGATCACAGCCTCAGGGTAAATGAATGCCAATGCGTCAGCTCAACCAGGTGTTTACTTTTATATATTTTACCACTGATTAGAGATTGAAATGTTTTCTCCTCTTTCTGTATTTTAACCATCAGCAAGTAGATGGAGTGTAAATTTGTAGGGAGCACCTGAGAACCACTTTCTGGAAAAGGAGGGAAGTGGTGGGTAGGAGGCATGAGCAGAGGACAGTGACACCGCTTAGACACAGTCTTGGGGACTGGATCCCTTCCTTCCCCAGCAGGAATATCCCAACTCTCGTGCAGCCTCAGCCTGAACTGAGAGCATTTTCTCTCCTTTCCCACCTCTTGGCCCTACCCAGATGCCAGGCTCCTGGGCTCATTTGGACACATGCTTCTGGTTGTCGTAAGAACTGGAGAGTTGCTCTAGCATTTCCCAGACTTTCTTGTTCATCTTTTCAAACTGAGCAGAGGGTAGCAAGGGTCACTCTATCAAAGGCCTTCATTGGGTGAAGTGATAACCCTATGTGAGGAGCTTCTGATGAACAAAACTAGAACACAGCACAGGTCTGAGGCCACAGTAGGGCCTTTTACCTCAACCTGCTGTGTTCAGGAAGTTGGGGTGCTAGGAGAAGATATAACCTAAAATTAAGGCTACCAAGAGGTATGGACAGAGCAGACTGCTAACTAGGGGGGTGTGGGTGAACCAGCAGTGACTGCCATGTTTAACACAGGGTCCGTGACTGGAACCTAGCATATGAGTGGATCAAATGCAGTAGCTTTGCACTACAGCATGCACACGTACAAGGAGGCTATGCAATGTTATTGAGATATAATTGATATGTAGCACTGATAAGTTTAAGGTCTACAGCATAATGATGTGACCTACATACATCATGAAATGATTACCACATAGGTTTAGTGACCATCCACCATCTGATACAGATACAAAAATAAAATGTATATATTTTCCCTTGTGATGAGAACTCTTAGGTTACTATCTTAACAACTTTCATATATAGCATATAGCAGTGTTGATTATATTTATCATGCTGCACATTATATCCCTAGTACTTATTTATCTTATAACTGGAACTTTGTGTCTTATTCCCACTTTCATCTAGTTTCCCCTCGCCTCATCCTCTTCTAGTAACCACAAATTTGAACTCTTTTTCTATGAGTTTGTTTTTGAAGTATAAGTGACTTACAACACTGTTAGTTCATGTTACACAACAGTGATATGATATTTCCATACCTTTCAAAGTGATCACCACAAAAAGCCTAGTTACCATCTGTCACCATAGAGATATTACATTACTGCTGACAGTATTCTCCACACTATACATTTCATACCTGTGACTCATTTATTTTGTAACTGGAAACTTATACCTCTTAATCTCCTTCACCTATTTCCCCATCTCCCTTCTCTCCCCTCTGGCAACCACCTGTTTGTTCTCTGGATTTATGACTGTTCCTGTTTCGCTATGATTCGTTCATTTTGTTTTTTAGATTCCACACAGAAGGGTGATCATACGGTGTTTGTCTTTCTCTGTCTGACTTATTTCACATAATACCCTCTAGATCTATCCATGTTGTCAGAAATATCAAGATTTCATTCTTTTTATGGCTGAGTAGTATTCCATTGTGTGTGTGTGTGTGTGTGTGTGTTTGTACACACACACCACTTTATCCAGTCATCTGTTCATGGGCATTTAGGTTGCTTCCATATCTTAGCTATTTTAAATAAGGCTGCAATGAACAGTGACATGTCTATATCTTTTGAATTAATGTTTTTATTTTCTTTGGATAAATACCTGTAAGAGGAAATGCTGTATTATATGGTAGCTCTATTTTTAATTTTTTGAGGAACCTCCATGCTGTTTTCCATAGTGGCTGCACCAGTTTACATTCCCACCAAGAGTGCATGTGCACAAGGTTTCCCCTTTCTCCACATCCTCACCAACATTCATTATTTGTTATCTTTTTGATAATAGCCAGTCTGACGGGTGTGAGGTGATATCTCACTGTGGTTTTGATTTGCATTTCCCTGATGATTAGTGATGTTGAGCACCTTTTCATGTATCTGTATTAAAATAATCCTAATTAAGACAGTGTATTCAACTGCTTGATATTTATCCCCAGTGACCACAGATCATTGTAACAATTACACGTGTCATTAAATGTGCCCTGGATTACAGGTGGAATAAAGTAGAACGTACACAAGTAGTACATAAATCCACTTGCAACTTTTAAATTGTTTACTTCCAAAGAAATTGAATTGACCTAGGTAATCTGTGTTCAGACCAGAGAAGTGTAGTTGATAGCAAGACTATCAAAAAATTTGGACTTCATCAAGCTCCTGACAACTTTCTCTCATTACCTTTGCATTGATACATTATGCTCTTAGCTGGGCAAGAAAATGCTGATGTGAAACTTCAGCACTATTATAAAAATGAAATTGTTCTTGGATCTCTGAGGAAGAACTCTTTGTATGAAAATCCTGGAGTCTGAAGAACCAGTTTTGCACAAGGCAATTCTTTAATAACTCCTCTTCCTTCTCCTCCTCCCTACACTCCCCTCAGTTTGCAGCACTGCACAGGTGAGGCTTCAGAAAACTGACTTTGAGCAATTCCTTCTTGTGTGACTCCGTGTGTTATTTGGGGAACAGTGATGGGTAGAACGGAAGGCTTTCTGCAAGGTCAGTGCACTACCTTTATGACACATGTACACAGTCCCTTCTAAATCTAGATATAAAAAGGACGTACTTAGTTCAAAGGAGAAAAGATTAAACAGAAGGTGTGGGGGTGCTCTGTGCACGTGCGTCTCCTTCCACTCTGGCAGTGAGTGTTTGCCATTACGGCAGCCCCAGATCTTTGTCCTCAACCTCTCTAGGCCTCCTGGTGACTTGGTTCTTTAGACACAGAATCTCGTGAACTCAAGGATCCCAACTTGCCCCAGTGGCCCACCAAGACGGGCTTCGAATCCTTCTGACAAAACTAATCTGGGAAATGCTGACCTCAACTCATTAGTGAGGTTGTAAGCATAACTGGGCAGCTTTCCTTAAGTTCACATTTAGCCTCAGCCTTCCACAAAAGGGGAAGAAGGAGGAAGGGAGGGAGGGAGGATGGAAGAGCTCAGCTTGAAAATGGACTTCCTGAAACGAAAGCACTGGTGAGCTTGTTAAAGATTTTAAGTCTGACAGTCCAGCTTTCCCAGACCATGGCAGCTATAAAGGGAGCATAATTATACTTAAGAGAAGCCACCTGCATTTTGAAGTTACCCTAAATTTAAAGCTTCTGCAAGACTTAATTAAATTTAATGAAAACCACAGTTGCTTAATAAAGATGTATTGTAGCTCCCACTTAGTGATTCCTGAGGATATTAAGTAGCAATCATGAAGATACCTCAGCTTTCACATTTAAGCCTCTGGATATTAACGCCCAAATATAAATATAGAATCTCTACAAATAAGGTAATACTCTCTTCTTTTAAGAAGAAAGAAAATCAAAACCAGAATAGAAGGGGGGGAAAAAACAGAGAGACAGAGAAAGAAGGAAGTTCATGGAAGTTATCCCAAGTGTGAGAGGACAGTGTCCTGACTGACTTCAGCCCCTCCACCGCCCCACCACTCCCTCCACGGGCATTTCTTTTGTTTTTAAAAGAATTATGTTATTTGACATTGCAGAATAAGTCACCTGGCACGTTCAGATCAGGATGGACATCCATCATTTGCAACATCAAAATATGTGGCTTGTTATGTGCCCATGGTAATTTTCCTTAACCTGGACTATTTATATGTAGAAATCATCATGATTCTTTTGGTGGATTTTAGCAACAGGATGGAAGAGACAGTGAAAGCTGACACCAGACAGAAATTCTCCTCTAGTACTATTTCAGAGAGAAGAGGGAGATGAAGTGGCCTAATCTGGCTTCACAGAGGGCAACCAGACAGTCCAGGACAGGATGCCCAAACATCAATGTGCATCAGAATCCCCTGGAGGGGGACTGCTGGACCCTATCCCCAAAGTTTCCGATTCAGTAGGTATGAAGTGGAGCACAAACACTTGTCTAAGAAATTCCAGGGGGTGCTAATACTACTGGTCCAAAGATCACATTTTGAAAATCACTGGTCTAAAATATACTGTCCCAGAAGTTTAAAAAATGGAGGTATTATTTAGGAAATGGTTTGGTATTAAGTGAATCCAATCCAAAACATATAACATAGGGTTGAGATAACTAAGCCATCAGTGACAGAAAGTAGGTGGGTAGTGGCTGAGCCCCAGAAATATGCCCCCTAAGGGCAGGTCCTTCACCACAAGATGGGGAGGTAAGTCTCACCCTAGGAAAGGTGAACAGAGCCGGATGGGGTCCTATAGCCAAGATCCACATGCTGGAATCAGATCAGGACCTCAGCCCTAAAGGGAACCAGACAATATGTTGTGGAAGGTCCCTGGGGGCTGACAATGAAATCTGGAACAGCGAGCTGCATGGAAGGGAAGCCCAGAGTGTCTCCTACTCACAAGAAAGATCTGATCCCACTAGTTCACATTCCCTCCCTTTTGAAAAGATCTGAACTAACTCTACAGAACAGGAGAAATGTAATCTCTCCTGCTTCATGAAGCAAAACCAAAAATCAACAGATTATACCAGAAAAAGTATTTCATCATTACACTGAATTACCTAACAGTTAGTACAGCCCATTTTCCTAAGGAAGTCCTTCCCTGCTGCAGGAAAAAGAGAGTTTTCCATCACTAGAGGTAACCAAGAAAAGGCTGTACAAACACCCACCAGGTACATTAAAAAAGGAATTCAATTATCCAGTGGGATGGATATTGATTGATAGTATTCATCCTATTGATTCTAAATTCTCTGAATTATCTCTATTAAGCTACTTTTTAGAAACAGAGTCAACATCCTTATCACCATTTCCATATTTATGTGTAAAATGTTTCTGTGGGTACTGTCATTTCAAAAGACGATGAAAACTGGGTATTTGCCTTGCAAAGTTTAACATAAATGACACTGTGCTTTTTCACACTGGCCAGTTCATTTATTTTTGACTAGCTGAAGATCATGGTAAGATGTGTCTTACCAGAATCCATGGGTTTGGAGTTTCAAAATTAGAATACCAGTACCTCACAATCCCGAGTGTGTGCATCTCTTGCCCAATGGTATCTTTACTATCTCAAAGTGTTTTCTTTAATCTTTGATGCACTCTTTCTTCTGGTCTTTCTACTGCTCACACTGTAAACTTTTAAAATAAATGTGCTTAGGCATCAACCCTGTGATGTTTATTATAAAACCTGGCAAATTTTTAATGGGATCGTTATAAATGCTGCTTGTTAAACCCAAGTGAAACTACAGGTACATCAATATTTTAAGTGGAAAGCACATCAAGGCAACATGCCACAAAGACTTAGGAGATTAGTGATGTGAGCTGGGTTTGACTCCTGGAGCCACTACCTCCTAACTCTGCGACTTTGGGAAAGTTTATTCTTTGGGGGAAAGTATGATGAAAATTGCACATAACTCACAGGAAGAGAAGGCAATAATGCAGGTGGGGCACCAGCATAATAGATAAGGCAGCAGCATTTCACAGTGATTTACAAAGATTGCCTGTATCCAAATCCCAGATCTGCCACTTAGCTTTATGCTGTTGATCAAGGTATTTAACATCCCCAGACCTGTTTCCTTGTCTTTATAATAGGGGTAGCAATACCATCTACCTCATAGGCTGGTTGTGATGATTAGCTGGGATAATACTTGGAAAACCCCTGGCACAAGCTGCTGCAGGTGGTAGGCAACTCTGGGATGCTGGTTCCTCTCCCAGCATCCTCTTCCCAAGTCTTCCTACTCACTTTTCCCTAACCTGCCATCCTACTTTCCCTAGAAGGAAAAAGTACTTGTAAGGCAGAGGCAGAATTCCTTTTAGGGAGAAATCATTGTCTAGGCATATACCCTGAAATTCTCATTAGCTGTGAAAAGTGCTCCAGTGGCCTGGTTGAGAAAAAGAGCAAAACTGTTAGGAATAATAAAATAAGAGTATAGAGCTTCTGGAGACATGGGGGTGGTGAGGGCAGATGTGAGAGGAGTCAGCCTGTGGGAAACTTTCCAACTATGGGAGTGGCCAAGGCACCACTAGGAACCAGAGTCTAGTATATTCCACAAGTAGCCCACTAGGCTAAGCTGTGGAGTAGCTCTTTTATTTTAATTCTAATGCTTCAGTACAGGTCTAGTACATATAATTACCTTGTCTGGGTGGTTGGCGTATGTGAACAAAAATGAATGCTGTTTCACATTTAGATTCAATGTAATGATAAAAGAAGGGAGTAGCTGAATAAAGAGAGATGAGAGACTGATAATTCAATGGAATCAGAAAATTATATCAAAAAGTGATTAGAAAAACTACTAGCCACTGTTCCCCTTCCCCAAGAAATATTTGGACAGGCTGGTGAGGACACTGCATTTCTCACTGTAAGCAGGATCGGGACTCTCTGAAATAATATTAAATGAAAAGTGATCAATGGGGCTGGAAAACTTGGGCCCTGACCACCATCCTTCCATCAAGACTGCTGACAGCTTGATTAGGCCAATTCTCTTTTTTCATCACTGATTTCTATTGAACATCCATATACAGCATTATTCCTATGTGATAAAGTGAAACACTTGATTTCAAAGGAAGATTAGAACTTTAATGCTCATAGAATCCTAAAATCTTGAAGCCAAAAGACTTTCTGGTGGTGATCTAGTTCAACCTCTTAATAGCTAGGAAACCAACCTAGAGAATGACTTGCCCGATTTTCATGCAAGTTATCAGCAGCAAATGGACTTCAGTTTTCAGCCAAGGGCAACTATCCCTTCCTTATCATTGGGCTGGCTGTTTCAAGTAAGAAAGGGAATAAAATTAAGCCTCAGTATGTAAGGGGCTCACAAAACTAGGGAGCTATTACTAGTTGTCTGCATATGTTCCTGAGTTGAGATGTTAGTTAATCCATTTTAGCAATGGATAATCTCTTTATTTCAACTACACCAATGAAGTCAATGTATTATTATATCAGAGAACTTTCTAATGCTCTTCTTAGAAAATAGTATCATGATGAAACTCATTCTTTGATTTATAAAAGTGAAACTGAACATGAAAACAGGCCTATTTGATTATCATAACTTCTGAAGTTTTCATTTGCTTTCCTGTGTCTTGAACTGATTTTCAGCTGAGATAAAGTGAATACAGTTGAAAAAATTCAATGCTTGTACAAAAAATACAAACTTTTCTTTTTTTGTTGTTACAGTCTAAGTATTGAATAAGCGATTAAGCTAATTTTCACTGAATTTATGAAATGAAAATCAACTAAACATTTTGAGTAACTCAATTTGGAGATTTGAAACCTGCGATTTTTTTTTAAAAAGTGGTTGAGTGATAAAGTCATAGCTCTACAGCAATTCAATATGCTTACAGTAGTAATAATTCCACTTTAAGAGATATAAAGAAGATAAAGATGAGCTACTATATAGAAATTGGAGTTAACAGACCATGTCTTAGGGGTCTAAGTATTATTCTTTTATAATAGTTACAGTTATAAGTCTAATTAATTCAAGAAAGAATTTGACTTTGTCAATGACAAGATTTTAATCAAAAAAATACAAAGAATATTGATTTAGACATTGGAGGAGAAATGGAGGTTCCAAAGAGTCGGGTCCCTAAGGTGTTGTAAAAGGACACTTAGAGAATGGAACTTTAATATGTAAAGAAAGGAGGTATAAGGTATAAGCAAAGAGCATATTTTCAAGTCTGCAAAGAGAATCAGAAATTAAAAATGTCAAAGATAAAGGGGCCTCTGTGGTCTAAGTAGTTACACCCAGCCTTCTATTCCACCTTCAGTTAGAGAATTTTCTATAATTCCAAAGTTATAGAGTAAAAGTACGGCTAAGCTTTATAGAAACAGCACTCCTCAGAGCCCCATTCTCCTTAATTAAGGAGTTTATTTTAAGGCAAATTATATTATCCTTAAAGACAGGGATGGAAAATATGTTTAGAGATACTGTTTGGAATGCATAGGAGAACAAACACAAGCTAGGAGCTGGCGACTTTGTTTCTCAGTCTGACTCATACCTCTTCCACCATGACCTGAGACAACTCATTAACTTCTCGGAGTTTCATTGCCATCTGCCAAAGGTGTTTTTTCATTGCTATTTGCCAAAGTTTGTTTTTCAATTGTCAACTCTAAAGAATAGAAACTGGCAATTCACATGTGGAGAAATACATATTTCTTAAACAACTCAGGGAAAATGTTTATCCTCTCATTTTAAAATGCAATTTAAATAAAACGTGAGAAACCACTGAACATCTGCTAAAGAATAAGAATTTCTTTTAATGATAATAATCCTTAAGAAGTAAGGATAAAATTGGATTCCCTCATTCAATGCAATCAGCTGCTTAGATCAGATATTCTTTTATTCACTAAATCAACTAACTCTTAAATGCCCAGCCCAGTACACATTAGGAGTTCAATAAATACTCATGACCTGACTATCCCTTGGTGGCCTTGAAAACTGTTGTTTGGGAATCCATGTGGTTACAGGTAGCAAAACCATGTTTCTGGAACAGCTCACACATTAAGCTGAAACATGAAGGGTGAGGAGAAAGTTTGTTCCAGTCTGTCCTAACTCACCTCCACTGGCCAATAATTCAGTACTCTTAATTGAACAGAGGAAAAAGAAGGCAGGCCTGTTTTTACAGGGAACAGTGAGCCAGAAGGTAGTGGTACCAAACACCCCTCTCTCTAACTTCCCAATGTGAAATCTAACGTGAAATACTCTTACAGCCCAGGTGTCCTCCCTTGGGACATGGGCGAACGTGATGGCTCACTTTGGACTGAGGCTTGGTTGCCACTGAACCCCACCTTCAGCTGACTATTGAAAAAGGCAAAAGAGTCAAACTGTTGTAACACACAGTAGCTACCCACCTTCTTATGATGTATTCTGTGAATAGGACTGTGTATCACGATGATATGCCTGTTCCCAATCAGATGCAGGGAACTCTCCTCTTGGTCCATCTTCTGCCCATAGAAGGAGAATACACACTTCTTGCCTAATTTCCTCCCATGGGTGTGTGGCTTCAATTGCCTTTTCTTGCTTGGTGATACAAAATGTAGTAACATTAGGAACTAAAGTACTGTTGCAGTTAGCAGGCATTGACTTGATAAGGCTGTTGCTTTTTTTAATGAGAACTTACCTCTCATAAACACACTGACACTTGCTCTCCTTTCCTCCCCTCCTACAGTGGGATAAGCAAAGATGCAACCTTGTGGCTGTAAAGCGCTATTATAAAGCTGCTCTCACCCAATAATTCTACCCCTGGAAGTTTTTTCCAAGAAAACTGTTCAGAAGTGAAATGTCTTCAACCATAATGTTTAAATAGAAGGTAGTGGTTCGTGAATGTTGATGTAGATGAAAAGGGAAGATTAAGGTGATACCTGAGTTTCTGGTTCAGAAAACTGAGTAGATGTTGGTGTCACTGGCTGATGGAGGGAACGCAGCGGGTGTTGGGTAAGAACGGGGCTGCTGCATGGGCTGTGCTGTTCTCACTGCCTGGGTGGGGGGGTGGGGGAGGGCCTTTTACAATATCACGTTTCATACAAATTCAGACTTTCACAATTGTTTAAAGCAAATAAAGGTGACAGTTCAAAATTTTGTTTTCTAAACTGGCCCTCTCAACACCTATGCCTGCAGGTCATAACCAGCCCCCAGCCTGGTCTTGTATAGGGTTTTACCTTATTTACAAAGCTGCTTTAAAAAAAAAAAAATGCTACACAGACCATATGTGCCTACAAAGCCTAAAATACTCCCATCATGCACTTTACAGAAAACGTTTGCTGACAGTTGATTTAACCCATCACTGTTCTTTACTGACATGCTCGTAACTTCAAAAGACACTCAGGAATATAAAGCTCTTCAGTCTCCCTTCACATAGTATTCACATGAAATGATACTTTCCCTTCTGTGTTTGCTGGCTGAATTTTATGTCTTCCACGCTGCCTTCACAAACTTCCCCCTGCCATTGCTCCCTCAATACACAATGCTTTCTACTTCTCCATTTTCTGATTCTGATCAACACCAGACTCAAAAGTTATACAACCAAACTTTTTAAAAGATGGATTCTGGATGAGGCTATCAGCAGCTCTTCTATGAGTGAATTTTGAATTTTAGTGCCTCAATATTTTACCTCCTCAGGTATCTTCTTAAATTTCTTAAGCTATGTTAACCCGGATGGCTAGATGTCACTCACTGGGCAACTTCAACCGATATACTGCTTACATATGTAATATAATTCTAGATTCATTTTCAGCCAACCCTTGCAATTTTTCTGTTTTGCCTATTTCTGGGTTTTTAAATGGGTTGTCGTCTTTCCTCTCCCCTCTTAAACAGCTTAGTCCACATCAATCTAAAATCTTCTGCTCTTCAGAAGATCACTTTCCATAATGTTCAGCTTTTGAGGTTTCTCAACTTCAGAATTTCTCAATGGGATTGGAATGTCATTCAGTTTTCCTGCAATATTTGTTAACCTAAAAGATAAAGTTAATGTTAAGGTAGTATTATTAAACAGATTATTATTCAAATCTATTTCTCTCTGATATAAAAATCAGATTGTTTGCTTTAAAATATACACAAAAATCTGTGTGAAAAGTCAGAGGCTGTTCCACGAGTGAGGGTGAAGAGCAGCTCAGCACAGGTGACACACTTAAAAGAGTTTTCAGTATACAGAGGAGGCTGACAGATGATGAGATGAAAAAGCAATTTAGGAGAACTAAAGAGCCTTTGGAGTGGACTTGTGAGATCTGGCTCCCCAGAACTCTAAATCTCCTGATATCACACCTGATTTGCTCTCAGGCACTGTAGTTTGGGGCTGATTGTATCAACGCAGAAAAGAGTTAACATGTAGGCCCGATACGGCTAACCTTTGAGTTTTGGCAAGGTTGGCCCTTGCTGGCATCTGCGAACTTAAATTTTGAGAAGGTTCCCTTCATTCCCTCACTAAGAACAGTAGTTCCCTGAGCCCAAATTGTACAAACAATGTGGTGCATGCTAAATACCTGCTTCCCTTCTAGAACCCCAGAATTCTGGTATGTGCTCTGGCAGAAGAAGCCTATGTGACCAGCCCCCTGATTAAAAACATGGATACTCTGTCTGGCAGACATTTTATGTGTCTCTTCACAATTGAGCATGTCCTGCATGAATCCACAGGGAAAGAACTCTTGGATGCTTGCACCTGATTTCCTCTGGACTTCACTCATGCAGCCTTTCCCCTTTCTGATTTTGCTTTGTATCATCTTGATGTAACAAATCATAGTCATGAGTGATATGCTGAGTTCTAAAAGTTCTTTTAGCAAATCACCAAATCTGGGGGAAATCTTGGGGCTCCTCAACACACTATCCTTAGCTACATGTATAGGCCTGATAGATGCAGGTCAGTTCACATATCCAACATCTCTAGCTACAGTGATAAGTTCAGGGACCTGCTTATAAGCCAATCACAGCTAGTAAGACTAAATGAGGCCTTTGCTGGGGCTTTTGACAGAACCTATCAGACTGGCTATTACCAAAAAGACAATAAATAAGAAATGGAGAGGATGTGGACAAAAGGGAACCCTTGTGTACTGCTGGTGGAGGTGTACATTGGTTCAGCCACTATGGAAAACAGTATGGAGGTTCCTTAAAAAAACTAAAAATATAACTATCCTGTGGCCCAGCAATTCTACTTCTGGGTCTTTAGCTGAAGAAGGTGAAAACACTAACTTGAAAAGATATATGCACTCTGATGTTCACTGTAGCATTATTTACAGTAGCCAAGATACGGAAACAACCTAAGTGTCCATCGACAGATAAATGTATAAAAAAAGTGAGAAAAAAATATTTATCTATATATATATAGATATATGTATAGATACACACACACACACACACACACACACACACAGGCAAATGGTATATTACTCAGCCATAAGAAAGAATGAAGTCTTGCCATGTGCAAAAACATGGATGGGCTTCCAGCATCATGCTAATTGAAAGAAGTCAAAAGAAAGTCAGATATCGTTATGGTCTCTCTTATATGAAGAATCTAAAAAGGAAAAAATAGACAAAGAGAACAGATTAGTGAATGTCAGTGGTGGGGAGTGAGGGGTGGGAGAAATGAGTGGAGGGGATATTAAATATTAAACAGAAATAAATAAAATAATGTGGTATAAAAAGTAACTTATAAATAATTAGATATTAAATTTTATGATACCATACAGAGTTCATGACACTAATGCCTAATTGCCAGATACATAACTTTTTTCTATGCCTTCTACACACAATGCTCATCATTAAATCAACAATAATATACTGAGGTCCTCTACTATGTTCCATTACTGTGCTAAATTCTACAATTCCAAAGTCCTGAGAACGTCTCCCCTGTCTCTAAACTCTAGATCCCTCAGTCTTATTCCCTAAAGCAAAGTGCTGTGCTGAGCTCCCAGAAGCCCAAATCAGGACTGAAGACATAATTCCCCCAGTTGCTGGGAAGATTATCAGCTGATCACACACCCTCTCTAGGAATTGCTCTGCTGCTCTGTCCAAGGTCACGGCCCCTTTGCAGATCAGGTCATAAATAATGACTAGTTAGCTCAGGACAATTCAGAAGGGCCATCCCAGCTTCTGAGCTCCCTAAAGGATCAGCTGAGACCTTGCAGTAACTGCACCACAGCCTAACTTCTCCCTCTGCATACAGCCTTGCTCCCTTTGCTTACTGACCCCGACCCCAAGTGTTGATCCCAAGAGTACTCTCAAATAAATGCCCTGCCCATAAATCTCCACCTCAAAGTCGGCTTCCCAGGGAACTCATCCACCCACCCACACATATTCTCCTCACCTGTGCTCCATAAACCCTGACCTGAGCATCCCATTTGCCGGTCATCCCTGCAGCAAATCCATCAAAAGAGCATCTTCTCAACACACATCATATGAACTAAGTGTTGGGGAAATAGTGACACTACAGTACTTGCTAGTGACATCTTTAAGATTCACTAGCTAGTACTGTAGTGTCACTTTAAGACAATTTAAGATCCATGATTGAGAAAGAAAACTATATGTTTGGTGGATTTCCAAGCATTACATGAAAGCAAGAAATTTCCAGCAAAAGGGAAGGGAGAAGAAAGAAAATTATTTGGAAACACAAAGACCTTTCTCTTGCCTTAAAGCAGAACACTATCTATTATAGCAAAGTATGAAAAGGAGAACATATACAAAAGTTCATATTAAAATTGGGGTATCAATAAATCAGAGAACAGAAAATAAAATGTAAAAGGCATCAAAGTGGCCTTAACTCATTTAATTTTCCATACAACTTATAAATGTTCTTACAATTCTAAAGAAACTGGATTGGGTGAAATTTTTTATTATGATGGCATAGGTCTAAGGAGAGAAGGATTATTAATTACATGTCAGCTTCCAGTTCCTTGTAAAAATAATAACATGAAAAATTAGTAAAAAACGAAAATCTGAAAAGTTATTTGAAATCTGAAAATGTGAAGCAGTTTCCCCTGTATCTTAATTTTGACCATTTCTGCTGAATCACTTTTGCATATTTAGGGATGAGAGCATTTAATTTGTCTACTGTAGTTAGTAATGTAGCACGTCCTTCAGAGCTTGGCGTAATCTTTAAGAATCATCTGAAGCTTCTGGCTTAGCATGATGTTCCCTCTGGCCTTCAGTCTGCCACTAAAGAATGCCTGGAAAGGAGAGAGGGAAAAAAGAGTGCCAACCTTTATCATATTAATTTTATTTCTTTTTTTTAAATATCATTGTTTCGATTGAATACAACTGAGTTAACAACTCTGGACAACAAAGTTTCATAATTACAGATAGCACACATATTTTCATAGACACTTAAGAAAAAAATAAAGACTCCTTGTATATTTTAGAGAACTATAGAATAATTTATCTGAATTGACAGATCTCGGAGTTCCGCTGCAACCTACACTTCTGGCTTTAGTCTACATTCTTAAACATGAGCTTGAGACCATATGAAAAAAGGCTGTCCTGTATTACAAATAATAAACATACTCAATTCAGAACTTTAAAAGGCAGATTAGAAATATTACATTTTCATGAAAAAGAAGGCGATATAATGACAAAATACGTAAGATGTGTAACAAAGTGGTGAACAGATTCTGGGCTGTAGCATCAGAATGCCTGGGTTAAAATCTAGGCTCTGCCACTAAATGCAAGGTAAGTGTAGACCAATTACTTAACCTCTCTGAACTCCAGCTTCCTCATCTATAAAGGCACGAGAACAGCACCTAAATATAGCAGCTTTGTTGAGTGAGTCTAACAAAATAGTATGTAAAGGGCTTAGCTTAGTGTTTGACGTGTGGTAGGAGCTAGTAAGCTCATTATTACCAAGGAAAAGGCTGCCTTGTCAAAACACTGAGGGCTCCTGTGCCACTTCTGTATCTGACCTGACAGCAGAAACTTGTGCAAGCTCTCCCTTGGTGTCAAATCCCCTATCAGTAAAATAAAAAAAATAAAAATAATAAAACACAGTACAGCTTATTGAGAAAATAACATACAGAATGTGAAAGGAAAAAGGAGTTTCCAGATTTTCAGCAAGACTGAAAAAAGAGTAATATCCATGTATATTTAAGACTACAAAGCAGCCCCACAAATATAATCTCACTTGAGAAGCATCAACCTGAAGTAGGTGTATCAGCAATTCTTACCCCAAGATGACAGATGAGAAAAGGGAGGTTCAGAAAGCTTAAAGAACCTGCTCAGGCCACAGGGCCAGCAAGAAGAGGGCCAGGACTTGAACCCGGGTGTTCTCTGCTTAACAGTGTCTCCTGCCTATTAAACAGCAGCAACTTAATCTCAGAAGCAAATCCTCATCAACTGGAGGAAGAAGCAAAAACTACTCAAACTTCCTATCCCAGAAATAATAAAAGAGAGTTTCATTTAGTTAGGACGAAGTGCTAAGTATTCAAACTGGAGACTGGAACTCCAACCCTACGGCTGCTTTCCCTATGCAGATACAGAAATGATGGTCTGTGCCTCCTGCTGAGGAGTCAGTGCTTAGAACTGCCTGCTGGGTACTGAAGTCTGACAGAGACCTATGACCTAAATAAGAACACCGATCTCCTTGACGTAAATATACCAACATTTGACAGTTGTTGCTGAGTGCAAGAATTCTGTACATAAATCTTCATTCTTACCTGTTTTCTTAGAACAAATTCCTAGAAGAAGAATTACTAAATTACGACATTTCTTAAATAAGTTTCTGGACCATGCTTGCATATTGCCAGTTTTCAAACTCTGCACCTCAGGGCACTGGGACATCACAGCAAATGCACCAAGACACTATGGAACAGTTAAAACATTTTGAGGGAAATACAATGACACTGGCCAAACACAACATGAAAACTATTCTTGTATGGGCCTAATACTTCATAAAGTGAACCCCATTAGCCTACAAGTGCCATGCAAAAAGTACTGAGACTGTACATTGCCATAAAGAAAGTCAGTGAAAATCTGCCACCGTGCTTTCCAGAAAGACTACACAAAACTAATATTCCCTCCAGCTACCTGTGAATTCTTTTATCCCACCCTTAATACCACTACTTTCTTAATGTCTGAAAATCTGAGGCAAAAAAGGCATGCTTTAGTTTGCATGTTTTGGATACTGGGAAAAATTAATAGTTTTTCTTATGTAAGTCATTACTATTTCTTTCATTGTTAGTTATGTTAGTCATTTCTATTTCTTTCATTAAATACTTGTTCATATCTTTTGCTCATTTTTTATACTTAGGCCTCAGTACTGTCCAGAATTTTTATAGGTTATAAGTACCCATATACTGTATATCACCATTTTACTTTTCCCCAGGTCGATGGAATATCTTGTGCAGTGTGACATGCAGTTTTTAATTACTGCTACTGAGTTTATGTTCCATATTTTCTATCCTTGCCTTAATCTACTCAAGTATTAATTAAAAAACTACAGTACACCAAGAAATATTTTATGCTAGGAAAGAGACATCTCTCCCTGTTCCCACAGAGCTAATATTATAGTAGGGGAGTCAAAAATAAAAAGTAAACACGTAATAATTAAAGCCTGTTATAAATGCTATGAAGAATGCTATTAGATAATACAAGAGGACAGAACTACTTTGGATGAAACAAAGCCAGCCACGCAAAAAGATGGGGCTGGAAATTCCAGAAGAGGCAAATAAATAGACATTAAAGGAGTGAAAACTGATGGGAAGGAACCGAGAGGAAAGGCAATGTAAACTGAATTAGCATTGTAAGTGATAAGGCAAGTGTGAGATGAAGCTGGAAAGATGAGCAAGAGAAACATCACATACAAAATAATAATAGGTAGTTTGGGTTTCATCCAAGTGCAGAAGGAAATCTTGGAGGTTTTTGTCAGGTGGAATGACCTATAATCTGGTTTACATTTTTAAAAGATAACTCTGGCTCCTGTGTGGAGAACAGGCTGGTGGGAAGGCAAGCCCGTAAGCAGTGAGACCAGTCAGGAAACCAGCCAGGTGAGAGATGACGGTAGCTTGGATCACGATGCTATCCCTAGTGATGAAGGGAAGCAAATGAAGTCAAGACACATGCTGGAGAAAGAACAAGGAGGACTAAAGACAGAAAGAATACAGAGGTACAGAAGGAAGCCAAGATAGTTCTTACATTACTGAGCATACTGATCTGGGTAGACAGATGATGGTGCCATTTCCTGGAAAGAAAAAGACTAGGGGAGAAAACTAAATCATGAGTTCTATGCTGGACACAGGAAGACTCCCCATCAGAGAGGCAAGGAGAGAGCTGGTTATATCACTATGGCACTCAGAGAAGACAACTGAGTGAGACATTTAAACCTGTGAGTTGTCTACATATAGAGGATTGCAAATACCACCAGATGGATGCACTCATTTAAGGAAAGAGTTATGTAGAGGAGACAGCTGAAAGGAGCCCTGAGAAATACCAAAATTCAATGGCTGGGGGTAAAAGAAGATGACATCAAAGGAGATTAGGAACAGCCAAAGGTGGAGAAAGCAAAACAAGAGGATAAGGTGTCATGAAAAGCCAAGGGATGATATTATTTCAAAAAGCTGATCGTTAATTGAGCTGAATGCTACTAAAAGGCTGAGAAAGACGGAGATCGAAGACTATTCACTGGACTTAGCAAAACAGAGGTCATCAGTGACCTTCACAAGAAGAGCAGCAGTGGAGTAACAGATGTGGAAGTCATAACAGAGGGCAGAAGAGCAGTCAAGACAGGATGCTTGAACCTCTGCGGCCCAATAAAGCAGCCGCTAGCCCATGTGGCTACTGAGCACTTGAAACATGCTTAGTCCTCACTGAGATGTACTGCAATTATAAAATATACACCGCAATTTAAAGACTTCTTCAAAAAAGGACATAAAATATCCCATCAACATTTCATATTGATTACATTTTAAAATATTTGAATATATTGGGTTAAATAAAATATATTAAAATTAATTTCAGTTGTTTCTTTTTAACCTTTTATCAATGTGGCTACAAGAAAAATTTGAATCACATTCATGGCTTGCACTTCATGTCTATTGGACAGTGCTGGTTTAGACAATTTGTTTGTGAAAAGGAGCAGAGAAATGATATGGCATACGCTGGATGGGAATCTGATTTCAAAAGAGGGTGTTTGTTTTAGAGTCTCAGCTTGCCTGTACACTGTGCGACAATTATGGAGTGGGATGGAAGAGACTGACACAGAAAAGAGAGGAAAGGAGAAGCAGCAATGACTTCGAGTAGTTATCTAGAGGAGGAGTGAAGAAGTCTTTGACAGGAAGAGGGACGGAACATGTGGGAAGAAACGAAGATGGGTTCAAGTGCAGGTAGAACAGATCTGGCGATGGGAAGGTGAACGTTTTCATCTGAAAGCCTTTTTTTTTAAATGAGGCATGAAGAAAGGTCATCAGCTGAAAATGAAAGAGAGGTAGGGGTGGGGGAGTTTTGAGAAGACAAGAATGAAATACTCATATAACCAAACAAATTGGCTTCCCTTTAAATTTTTTATCACAAGCCTCAAATAGTCTCTAAGCAATGTCTAGCAATCTTACTAGAGAGTAAGTGGCAGAGCTAAGATTCAAACTCAGAGTTATCTGATGCCAAAGAACATGTTTTTAATCACTATACTATTTTATAATTCTTTTTAAATTAGCTTTCTATCCAGGAAAATTGAACATTTCCTCCTTTATTCAAAGTGCTCTGTTCCTTGTGAAGCTGTGTACTTTTCTGCAAATAAGCACTGTGCTTTTCTTATTAGGGGAGTCACTGATATTTTGTAGTTTGGGTAGTGATTATAAACAAATGTTTCAAATTATATCTTTAGTTGGTTGTGCTGCTATGTGAAAGCTATTTTTAAATAATTATTGTGCATTCAACCACATGTTTGAGCTCCTCCAATCTAAGAATCAATTAGTTGATAATCTTGGGATTTTTAGCTACATAATCATGAATCAAAAATAACAAAATTTTCTCCTCCATTCTAATTGCTACATCAGTTATTTTAATTTTGTGTGTTTGTGGCTTGGTAAAAAGTCTCAGAACAATATTAACTCATAATGGTCAGAGAGGGCACTCTTGTTTTAATCATGATTTTCCACTGAAATGGATCTAAAAGCTTAACCTTCAGTAAGACATTGGCTGTTATGTTCTTTCCATTTCCAGTTTTTGATGATCAGTAAGACAAGTTCTTAATCTTATATATCAGGAATGAATGTCTAATTTTATGAAATAATCTCCTAAGAATTTGCTTTTAAAAAGTATCAGCTGAAAAACTCCATTAGAAAAATACATGATCTGTCAACTCAAAAAGTGCTATCCACTCTGTGTTCTTCAGAGTTGTAAGGAATCTGTCTTATAAATCAGAATTTGAGTCACCTGAAAACTGCAACTGTCAAAGAAGCAGGAATCAGGACAAACAAATTAACATTTTAAGAACTTCACCTTCTGAGGATCAAGCTTGCCCAGGACCACGTCAATGAAATCTTCATCTGAAAGTGTGATGGTTGTATCAGCGGAACCTTTCGCAGGGCCTTGATACACTTTTCCAGAACCATTTTTTAGGTCAATAGCTGGGAAAAATAGGATGAAGCCAATATGTATCATTTTTTTTCATAACATGAGAATAAAATAAACCAACTAAAATGCAGATATTTTTACAGTTTCCAAGTTACTGTGGTACTTATTCTAAATTATATATTACCTATCATTCAGAAAAAAATTTTTAATACTTTACTTTTTGAGATATCTTTTTTATAAAGAACGTGTTCTTCAAAATAGTCAAATCAATATGCATTTTTCTTCACTGAAGAACTTTATACAACAGAGATATTTTAAATGTGAATCTATGTAGGATAACATAAGGAAGCTGTATAAAGTTATATGGTTAAGGCATTTAGATTCAGATATAGACTACAGTCAACAAAGGAAGAAAGCTGAATTTTGTAACAGCTGCATGTTGCTTGGGTTGGGGGAAGGGAATGCACACTCTAATCAACTTTCAAAAACCTGAAATCATCAAAGGTTCTGTCATATGGATAAAAAGGTAAATCAGATTTTTAAAAATATCCTTATTAGTTTATTACACTTATAATTCACTTATAAAATGTTTTTCGCCCTAATTGTTATGAATAAACATTAAAATTGCCTTCTTTCCCCTTAACCATTTTTGACAGAAGGTTTAAGCGTCCCAGAAACAGGCTGGGTAACTGGGAAAACTATTAAAAATTTACCTTCATTGCTTGCTATATAACATTTATAGGGCTTTATGCCAAAGTTACATTTTAGAAAGTTTTGACTGTCTCGTATATGACTGACACCAGTCATCCAGGAAGCCCAATTAGACTCATCCATCGTCAGCCTCGTGAGTGTGCTTTCTCCTGCCACAGTGAAGAAGCTATAATCGCATCCCTCTCCCTAAGGCTGAGGAGGGAACTCACAACGTAGGTCAGGGAAAAGCTACACATACATAAGAAAACCCAGAGTGCTTAACTACATTCTGCTTAGCCAAGCCCTGCTCCAGAGAAAATTAATAGTGCACACAGAGAATTCTGCCAACTAAACTAGAAAAAAACAACTTGACTATAATGGTTACCATGGGGAAGAGAAAGGCCAAGAAGGGGGCTTTTGCTCTGAGTGTTTCTCCCCTCACTTCATTGTTAAGTTTCTTCTGTGAGTGTCAGGCAACATGCAACATACTGAAAGTGAGGCATGAAGTACAAAGCTCTGTTTGTACTGGCACTTACATGTTACAAATGTGTTTTCATGTATGATCTGTATAGTTAAAAAGCAAGAAAGGTAGAAAAAGAAAAGGCGGCAGGCAGGCAGGGAGGGAGCAGAGAAGAGGGAGGGGCAGGGATCATGGGAGAGAAAGGAAAGACCAAAGAAAAGCAAACCTCTGGCAATCAACAGACAACATTCATGGTTTTAATTCTTCACAGTAAGTCTAAGGCCCACTACACATACCAGTCCTGCTCAGGAATAAAACTGGACTCACACATGCTAACGCTTCAGTGTGGAATAAGTCTCTTAGCTGATGAAGGGCTATCCACCTGCCCTCTCACACACTTGGTTTTACATGCTGCTTCACAGCCATGACTCTTATAAAGGAATAAAACATTTTTCTGTGGAGAGCTAATAACTAGTGATGATAAAAGAAAAGAGGACTTAGAAAGGGAGGTTCTTGGAAAGAATACGGAAGTTTGGGGTAAAGGAGTGGAACTTTCAATTCCGCAGTGGCTCAAGTCATTGTCTACACACGCTCCTACAGGAGAAGCATCACTCACCACCAACACATTGAGTTTACACATGCCTGTCAGGTCACAGTTAATCTTACTGAAATGAAGAAACAAATGATATGTCTTTTGTTTCAGTGGTAGAGTGTATTTTAAAAGCTTATGAATGATTTTAGCTCTATATTTATATAATCATTAAAGCAATGAAAAAGTTCATAAAATTTTCAGTTATACTTTACAGAATTTAATAGGGGAGGGAGAGGTGTTAGATGAGAACATGCATTTGGTCTCAAAGATCTTTGACATCTTTAGGATATATACCTTACAGATCATAAAGGGCTACCATAGGAGAAAAGTTACTTATGTTGATGCTTTCTCCCGTTTAGATTATAAATTCTTTGCAGAAGGAGAATGGCCTATCTTTGTATCCCTTACTCCTCTTTGACTAGATAGTATTTAGTAACTGCTTGTTAAATGGATGAGTAGAAAAGTACACAGAAGAAACATGTCTATAAAAAAAAATAATGAAAACAAAAAAAGCCTTAGGTAAAAAAGAGGGTTTTAAAAAAAAATTACACCAAGGACACAATACTTTCGTGTTATTCTTGCCAAAATTTCATAAATGCAATCTAATAATAGTGAAGAAATATTAAATAAACAGATAAACATCCTACAAAATAACCAATCTCTACTCTTCATATGTCAAGGTCATGAAAAACAAAGACTGAAGAACTCATCCAGATTAAAGAAAACTAGAGAGACCTAACAACTAATGCAATATATGACGCCAAATTGTACTCTGATCAGTTCTTTTTCTTCCTTCACTTCTATTATTGTTATTATTATTATCACTACTATTATTATTAGTTTGCTATAAAAGACAACACTGGGACAAGTGGTGAAATATTAATAAGGTCTGCAGAAGAGATAACAGTACATTTATCAATGTTAATTTCCTGATATTGATAATTGTTCTGTGAATAGAAAAGAGAAAGTCTGTTTTCAAGAAATGCTACTGGAGTATTTAAGGATAAAGGGACAAGAAAGGGATACGTTTCATGCCTGAAAATTACTCTCAAAATCTTCAGAAAAATAATAATATATATAACGAAAAGAAAATAATAAAGAAAATGGAATAATATGTTAATTATCTAGAGAAACTGGTGAAGGACAGACATAAATGCTTCATACTATTCTTGCAACTTTTCTGTAAGCCTGAAATTATTTTAAAATAAATAATTACAAACAGATGTTAAGATGAATAACACATATAGCAAGATGGAAAGCCATAACAGTGTTAAGTGATTTTGTGTGTAAATGCAGTCAGGGGCTGTGCTGGTAAGACGGGGAGCAGCCAGTGTTGCTAAGAGAAAAGAGATTAACCCGAAGTAGATGTATCCTCCAACAAGCAGGCTCCCATCCCTGACTGGACAGCATATTTCTCTCCAAAGGTCATCTTTCAAGTCCTTTTCTATAAACACGTGAGACTCTCATTTAGGGCCCAACTCAAAATCTGGAACAAATGTCCTCAAGGTACAGTGTATATCCAAGCTGAGAGACCCTCAAGGGTAAACTTCTTTAACAGCTAGAAGATGAGCACCAACCCAGGAGCTAAGATATTCTAATGATCAAATGGTATCCTCAAGAATGAACCTATTCTGATCTTAAAAGAATGCCAGTCGCCAAATTTGTATACATTCTTCCACTTTTGGGCAGATTTCCAAGATCCAAAACAGATGATCTCTAACATTCACAGAACCAGTCATTGTCACACAGGGCATAATGGATTAAATATATATTTGTAGACTTAGTGCTACACAATTAATTATAGTTTATATTTTTAAAAACCGAACTCACTTCATTACTTAACAATATCCCAGCAAAAATGCACAGTACTTCTATAACCTTGCTATGTAAATGTAAAATCCAATCACGTTTCTCCAATGGAAAAGATTACAAATATGTGAAAGGAAACCAAATTTCTTGTAGGAGGAAAACAAACTGCTCAATGCCAATCAGCTTAAACCTATCATCCTAAGGAAAACAAAAACATTTTTTTTACTCAGTGACACTGTATAGTTATTACACAAAAATAAATGTTTTTGTCAAAAGTTTTAGTTGTCTGGAAATTTTGTTGCTAATGGATACATTCAAACAATAATTAGATACTTATTTGGAAACATGGGATTATATTTGGGCTTAGAATTACAATAAATTGTATATTTAAAATGTGTGGGTCAAATTCTAAGATGTTCACTTTATTTATAGACAAATGGAAATACCAGAGCCATTATTCTACAAACCATGAATAGCAGATAATCTTGTAGAACCAACAAAGATCTCCTTTAATTTTCTTCCTGTGTGCCATGAAACCAGAGTGGCAAAGCTAATACTCTGAGTTCCAACTACTTTTTCCTCAAATACAGTTTCCAACTCTCTGCCTCTGGCTGTGCACTTACTCCTAAATTCCAGGCCCATAGTTCCCACAATCTAGTCCAGATCTCAGTCTGCTACAGTTTCGGCATCACAGTTTATTATTGTTTCTCCCAAACTTCTCTCCTCTCCCATGTTTTGCACTTCTAGTAATGGAGTCAACATCCTCTGTCACTCAGACTCAAAACTTGGCATTAGTTTTGACTCTCTTGTTCCTCTTATTTTCCAGACATGCATGACTGGCCTCAGAGGCACCTTACCTCAAAAGACACAGCTATGACTCCTCTTCCTCCATAGCCAGAGCCAACCCTGACACCAGACCTCTCCCAGTGCTCTCCAGACTCACATTAATTTGGTTTTTTAAAAAAACCCCAACACAGACATGCATTCTGCCCAGAGATCCGCTGTTGGTGGTATTTGGATGGCAAGTTAGGGGAAGAAATGGGGAAGACGGGCACAGTCCAGGATCTCTGGGTTAGAATGCATCTCCCAGGCTACCGATCCCAAATCCGTGGGTTCCTACACTTGCTCAAGGTCAGACACATGTATAACTTCAGTTATACAGGTGAACTGAGGAGCTCAGCCTGTTCTCTGGAACCAGGTTCCCACAGTAATGTTTAATAATTTAAAATACAAAGAATTTGGTAGTTAGCTGTTTAGCAAAACATTTTTAAAACTTCATATTAAAAAAAAAGGCATTCCCTAAGTCAAAGCATTCGATCATCTATTTCATGTCATGAAGTGCCAAGATGCAAAATACAGATGCCAACATTGAATCATTTTCTAAAATACCGTAAGCTGGAAGACCTACATAGTACCTACTGCTGCCAGCTACCGTGATTAAGCTCAGTGACACAAAGACTGAAAAAACAACCAGAACTGAAAAAGGTTACACAGCTAAGAATCAAATCCAGTAACAGGCAGATAACCAATGGTGGTGATGGTGAACCCTTTCAGAGAAAGCTTTAAGATCCAATTTGACCATTAGCTTTGATAAATAAGGACCTGAAGAAGAGATGATATAACAAACAAAAACCACAGGCATCAAAAATTAGTAGTTATTAACAGGATTCCAATATTCTCATTTTTCTAATATAAGAAAAAACCCTTTTGCTAGGTTAACTATAGGTAATTATTAAATGTAAGCACATTTTCCAATGCTGTCTACTTGGAAAGAGTCACCAAGATAAGGGGAAAAATCTTAGTTGGTTATTGACATTATACTAAAGGAAACTATTTGCCAGACTGAATCACTTGTATACTTTATAAATCCCTACAGAGTTCTATTCTGCCAACTTTGAGACACACAGTTCCGGCACACTTTCTCACTCATGGATCTCATTCCTCTCCTTCATCAATATCTTCAAAAATCCTGTGCTTTATATTTATAACTCAACTTCTAATATAGCTTCACCCAGAAGGGAAAAGTTAAACTCCATCATGGACAGGTAGAAAGAAGAAAGAAAGGGAAATGATGACACCTATATTACTGTTATCTATGAAGTTTTTTAGAAAAAAAAAACAGACACTTTAAAATTGGGGGAACTAAATACATATTACATGTTTGACTTCCTTCATTCCTCTTCTGAATTAACATCCTATAAGTACAAAGTCCTCCAGAAGAATGAACATCAAAATGTTAACTGTGGGTAGTGGGATTTACATCACGACTTTCATCTCTGTACCTTTATATACCAAATTTTATATAATGAGCATATACCCTCTAAAAGGAATAGCAATTGTTATATTAAAAAGAATCTTGTTTATATTAAACCAAAATCACTTAAACAAAACTTCAAAATATTTTCTAAGAATATGTAATAGAAGATTATCCCCAATAGTTCCAGGTGATTTAAAGGTAGATAGTAATTTTCTGGTCTAAGTGGGCATTTACAGTGATCTTTAGTTGTAATGAGGAATAAAACAGTCATTTTCAAGGCACTTAAATAGGCACTCTAAAATAGCAATCTTAGAGTAAAATATAATGAAAATCTACAAAACATTAGCTTATACTTTGCAAGTAAAGTCCCAAACCTAAAGATTTTTCCCTTAAAAAAATGTTGATATAGACATATTACCTGCATGGTATGTGGTGTACAAATATTGAATGAAGATGGTTCATACCATCAGGTGTGGGACTTGCAGAAACACAGACTGCAGTCCTTGCTTCCAGGTACCACCATGGTATACTACATCTCATACATCAGGCCACAGTCCCCACAGGAGGATTATAACCAGCTGGAGTTGGTCTAAATGTTTATATGGTCCTGGAGTATAAGCCGATGACAGGCCACTTCCAGGGGCTCTTAGCTAGCCTTAACTACATGGGATCCCACTGTGTTTCACAACTGTGAAGGAAGGAAAAAATCTTTGAGCTAAAAACTATTCTGGATACTTCCTATCCCAATTAGTAGGCAGACTCAAGGGACCACAGCTGACTGGCTACAAATGAAAGGATCCTGTCCCTGTGGATGTCAAAGATGGAAAACATGAAAAATCAAAAAGATACGGTGAACATTCGCTGGAACACGGTATTTCTCCAACAACTCTAGAAGACAGAATGCTCTGTAACATAAAAGTAAGGTTAGAATACTTTGTAAAGAAAGAATACATTATAAATCAAGATAAGGTTAGAATACTCCATAATATAAAGATAAAAGAAATGACAGCCAAAGTTCATTAATAGCATGTTTTATGATTCAAAATATAAATAGCTGTAGGCTATGGAATGAATGTTTGTCTCCCTCCAAAATCCGTATGTTGAAGCCCTGATCCTCAATATGACAGTATCTGATGGAGCCTTTGGGAGGTAATTAGCTTTAGACAAGGTAATGATTGTAGAGCCTCCATAAGGGGATTAGTGTACTTATAAGAACAGACATGACAGAGATAATGTCTCTCTGCCTTGCAGGGAAACAGCAAGGAGGCAGCCATCTGCAAACCAGGAAGAGGGTTCTCACCAGAACCCAACCATGCTGGCACCCTCATCTTGGACTTTCCACCCTCCATACTATGAGAAAATAGTGTTTAACCCACCTACTCTATGGTATATTTGTTATAGCAGCCTGAACTAAGATATGCTCATTGTTGGAAGAAGCGGCTAATCAATCTATAATTGACTGATGATGAGAAAAGAGGATGGATGTACACTCTCTTCACTGTCCTTTAACCTACTTAGAAACAGCACAGTGAAATCTGATGAAGCCATGTATTTTCCCGTCACAACATACAGACAATGGATACTTAGAAAGTTGCCAACAGATCTGGCTGATTAGCAAAGTGAGTCAACAAAAGTGCTAGTGCTTTATCACATAGACCAAAGAAAAGAGAAAATTATCTAACCTAGAAAATTTTTTTTAATTCCTCTTTGGTAATTTCATCTCACCTTCCCCAATTTTACTTTAAGAATTAAAATAAAATTAGGCAGTACAAACTTTTAATATACCACAGCATAGAAAAGTTTGTGCCATGATTAAGAATGTAGTTATACGGCAGATGCAAAAGGTGTGGCAGAATTTTTTATTCCCTTTCTCTTTTTATCATCTAATTTCTCTTTCTTCATAAAATGGTACCAGGGTCCTCCTGGACCTCCCTATAAGTGGAAAAGTGACTGCTTTTTTTCTGCTGCAACTTGGCTTATTTCAAATGCCTTGCCAGGTTGCTAACACAGCACTCTACTAGATAATTTCCCTAGATTAGGTATAATTAGTATCTTTGATTCCCATCTGGATAGTCTCTTCAGCAAGTGGTGCTGGGAAAGCTGGACAGCCTCATGTAAATCAATGAAGTTAGACCACTCTCTCACACCATAAACAAATTCAACACGGCTTAAAGACTTAAATATAAGACATGACACCGTAAAACTCCTAAAAGGGAACACAGGCAAAACATTCCCTGACATAAATTGTAGCAATGTCTCCCAAGGAAAAACAAATAAAAGCAAAAATAAATAAATGGGACTTAATCAAACTAAAAAGCTTCTGCACAGCAAAGGAAACCATAAACAAAACAAAAAGACAACCTATGGAATGGGAGAAAATATTCCCAAATGATTACACCAGTAAGAGATTAATTTCCAAAATATATAAACAGCTCATATAACTCAATATTTAAAAGAAAACTTAATCAAAAAAATACACAGGAGATCTAAACAGACATTTAAGAAGACATACAGATGGCCAACAGGCACATGAAAATATGTTCCACATCACTAATTATTAGAGAAATGCAAATCAAACTACAATGAGGTTTCACCTCACACCAGAATGGTCATCATTAAAAAGTCCACAAGTGATAAATGCTGGAGAGGGTGTAGAGAAAAGGGAACCCTCCTACAATGTTGGTGGGATTGTAAATTGGTGCAGCCATTATGGAGAATAAAATGAAGATTCCTTAAAAAACTAAAAATAGAGTTACCCTATGATTCTGCAATTCTACTGCTAGACATGTATCTGGAAAAGATGAAAACTCTAATTCAAAAAGACACATGCATCCCAATATTCATAGCAGCACTATTTACAATAGTCAACATATGGAAGCAACCTAAGTGTCCATCAACAGATGAATGGATAAAGATGATGTGGTGTGTACACACACACACACACACACACACACACACAATGGAATATTACTCAGCCATAAAAAGAATGAAATAATGCCATTTGTAGCAACACAGACAGATCTAGAGCTCATCATACTAAGTGAAGTGAGTCAGATAAAGACAAATAATACATATCATTTATTTGTGGAATCTAAAAAGTGATACAAATGAATTTATTTACAAAACAGAAACAGATTCACAGACATAGAAAAGAATCCTATGGTTACCAAAGGGGAAAGGTGGGGGGCAGGGATAAATTAGAGTGTGGGATTAACAGATACATATTACTCTCTATAAAATAAACAACAAGGACCTACTGTATAGTACAATGAACTATATTCAATAACTTGTAATAACCTATAATGGAAAAAATCTGAAAAAGAATATACATATGTAATATAATATATATTATATATGTATAACTGAATAACTTTGCTATATACCTGAAACTAACACAAAGTTATAAATCAACTGTATTTGAATTTAAAAAAATAGTAATCATGCTTTTATACTGATAATTAAGGTGATAACCCAAATTATTCACCTCTGGAGATAAAGAAAACAATTTTAAAGCTGTTAAAATATAATAAGCCTTACTCAAAACTTAAAAACATTTCATTTAACCTGATGTACTTTATATTTAAGAGGAATCTAAAGATTAGTTAAAGAAGCATACAGCTAAGACGAGTGTTTAAAGCACTAATTTCAGATGTTACAATGAAATCTTCAAAACAGATATTTTCATTTTAATTGATTCTCTACATCTCTAAAACACATACCTACCTTTGGGTGCCCTGAAATCTATTACTTCCCATAAAAAAAGACTTACCAAAGAAGGTAAGACTTACCTACCTTCAAGGAGACAAGCTTTAATTATAACAAGGATACTTTATCTCTATTTAGTAAGGGTTAGTTTAGAACATTATAAAGCCACAGAGAAGACTTACTCCACTTCGCTGCAGTATTTCCACCTTTTGTGATATGCCACTCAAATACAGCATTTACTTTCTTCACCACCTCTTGTCCGATACCCTGAAGGCGGCGACCTATTTCCTCAAACACAAGGGTACTCTGAAGCTCCCCACCCTACCAAAAGAAGAAAATTTAATAATTTAATTTTTAAGTTTCATAAAAATGACTCAAGGGGGGAAAACTACTACAAAATAAATGTGCAGTAAGGTGATTTTTTTTAAAAAAACCTGCACATAAATAAGACAAACTAGATTTTTTCACAGTAGGTTTCTTTCATACCTTTCCTTATATTTATTTATGTCATCCAGAGCCTCAGTCCTCTTAATTAAAGAACTTTACTCTTACCAGAATTCAGAAATAATATTCTAAAAGTAGACTAGGAACTGGAAAACCTATGTCCTAACTAACTTCAGCTAGAAGACAATAAACAAATTAACTTCTGGGTCTCATTTCTTTATCTGTAAAATGGGACTAAATTCCATGAAACCTGAATTTCTTTCTAGTTTTAAAATTTCTTAAGTTATTGATCTTAGATTCTTTTTAAAGAGATTTTAATTTTCAGTCAGTTATGTGATAATATCGCTAATGACAGACAATTTAAGATCATGGTTTTGAAAAACCTCAACATTACAAAGTTAATATTTTGGAAACAGAGAACATATTTTTGTTCAAAGTCTCAGCATGTGAACAGAGAATGTCACAAATGTTTTAATAAATAATACATGCTACTGTTTTTATATATAGATTCAAAACTTTACACAACTCTTTAAATCAAGAAAAAGCTAACTAATCAAGAAATAGTTACAGGATATGTAACTTTTTAATCTATTTTTCTCCAAAATCCTGTTTGCTTAAGATTTTTCATTAAACAACCGATTTAGTTACTCTAAAACTAGAAAATTAATTATAGCCTTTTGAAAGATACCCTAATAAGAGTTTTTAAAAAATTAGTAAGTTGTCGAAACATTCCTTTTATTCCAAGCAGTTTTGAATTAATGTCCTCCAGTTCAAGAATTAAGAATCTTTCACAGCTCTTGATTTTCTAAAGCAGCTGAACAACCTTAAAAGTAATCTTGGCTGAAATTTACAAATCAAGGTATGACTTGGATACCAATGTTTATTACCTACCTCAGATGGCGTCTTAGCTAAAATATCAGATGTTGGCACAAGATCCACATATGCATTTGAAATGACGATATCTCCAGTTTCTTGGATCTTACAAAAAGTACAAGAGGGAAAAAAAAAAACCCAGTTCACTCTCATAATTCCAATGAAAATACAATTGCCTTGTGAAACAGTATTAAGTCTTTTAAAAGAAATTTACATTTTTCTTCATATGTAAAAGAAAATAATCCAAATTAAATACATAGTTCATAAATTAAATGTCAAGATGAATACACATGAAGGCTTACTCATTTAATACAACTGTTATTAACCCTAACTGTAGAATGAACTGGATCACCTTTAAAAAATACTTATGACCAGGTCCCATCTCCAAAAATTCCAATTTAAATGATCTGGGGTGGAGCCTGAGCATTGATATTTGTGGGATTTCTTTTTTTGTTTTAATACAAGTGTGCTTAATGGGAAGCCAGGTTGCGAATTGTTGAATTCTTAAAAACAGTAAAGGGCATACTAAAATATCCACATGAGGTAGTGATACTCAAAGTGCATTTGCTCTGTTAATACAGAATAAAATTGGCTAGAAATAGACCACAGTGGTCTTTTTAAAGTAATAATTCTTATTTCTAGTTCTTATTTCAAATAGGAAGTGTACATAGTATAAACTAAATACTTAAATAGCCTTTTATCAAAATAGTAATTAAAGGAACTCAAATTCTAATTTCTAATACTTCATTTAAAATTATTCCAATGGTATTCTTTCATAAAACTATGGTATTGCTACAAACATATAGGATAATGCCTAAAATTTAAGGTAGCATTTATTAAAATTGATTTTTAACACTCAAGAAGGTCATTCTCCCTTGACTACTTCCCATCATACTTCAGAAAAAAAGATCTTTCAATTTGTTCATTTTATTTCAAATTACATACAGTGGAAAGCACACAAAGAAACAATTCATGAACAAAATATGCTTCAGTAAATTACTTTCTTGTAAAGGGAGGAAAAGGATTCCTTTAATAAATAACTTCTAGAAGAAGAATACTTCTAATCACTGGAGGGAAAATAATCTCCAAAAATTCTGATTTAAATGCTTGCGGTGGAGCCTGAGCATTGATATTTGTGGGCTTTCTTTTTTTTTTTTCTTTTTAATACAAGTATGCTTAATGGGGAACCAGGGAAATATACTGAAAAGATAAGACGATGTGCTTAGAATTTATCAAAATGGCAAGAATATATTATATTTGATATTAAATTATTTCTCAACCCTTTAAGTCTGTCTCTACAGGAATTATTTCTGTACTGTTTATTATTAGAAAATAAACCTGTAATGTTGTCGTGGTCCTTAACACTGTTAGTTCATAATCTTACTCAAAAAATAAAACTGAGACAAAATAATTAGAAATAAGAGGGTTCTAGAATATGTGGCACCAATATGGAATGCAAGAGGATTTCAGAGAAAGCCAGCATGTGTGTCTGTACAGGTCAGGGGAAGGGAGTAGTAAAGGACTGCCTCGAAGGACAAAGGAGAGCTTGAATTGAAGCCTAAAAGACAAATGAAATGTGAAAAGTAAAATAAACAGTGTGCATAAATGAACCAGGAAAATGATACTGCAAGCAGTAGGAAGTAAAATGGAGTAAGGCAACCACATAAAGAAGAGTTCTGCAGAGTTGTTTATTTATGAAAGAAATCATGATACAGTTAAAAAAAAAATGGTAGGGCCTGGGAACTAAGCTTTGAGACAGGCACACCTGGGCATCTGTCTCAGCTCCACCACTTTCTGTGAGACCATGAGAAAGTTATTCAGGAGACCTGAACCCAGACTTTCCCATATTAAATGCAGAGTTGTTATCCATTTAATGCTATAGCCTGCTTTATAAGTACTCAATAACTGGAAGCGCTTACTATTGTTAAGTGTTTAAACTGCTCAACACAAACCATCTATGTAGTATAAATGATCAGGCCAAAAAGCATCACCCTGGTCAACGGGGTTAACAAAAATTATCTTTAAAAAACTTTAAGGAGAGGGTATAGCTCAGCGGTAGAGTGTGTGCTTAGCAAGCATGAGGTCCTAGGTTCAATCCCCAGTACTTCCGTTAAATAAATAAACCTAATTACCTCCCCCTCCCAAAAAAATGTTAAAAAAATTTATAAAAGGATGATTGCATGATCTTTTAGTATTTTACTGGAGTACTGCTAATAGCCTCACCCACAAATTGCTTAACTCTATTGGGAGACATACTTTAATTTGCCTTGTCACTTACTATTAATTAAGCCCAAACTCTATGACATAAGATGTTAATTTGTGGATTTGTGTATGATCAAGATGCACATGATTACACACTACTACATATAAAATAGATAAACAACGAGGACCTGCTATATAGCACAGGGAATTATATTCATTATTTTGTCAACAGCCTATAATGAAAAAGAATCTGAAGAATATTCATAGATATATTCCAAATCACTTTGCTGTACACCTGAAACTAACAACACTGTAAATCAAACTTTATTTCAATTAAAAACATAAAATTTTTAAAAAGATGACTAAAAAAAAGGTGCACACGATTTCTGTCTAGTAGAAAAGATAACTGTAAAGGATATGGTTTTATTGTTCCATGGGACAATTAACTAGTTTTCTCTAACTCAGCAAAATTATTTTAGAATTCCTTCCTTGTTGGACTATATAAACACTGCTGTTCTAATTCTCCTTTGAACCAGTTTTATCATCCAGCCAGCTCCCTCAATAAGGAATAAAATAAATTTTCACCATGCTTTCATTTTATATCTATCTGAGAGCCTTTAATTTTCTGAAGATCATATTTCAACAACAACTTGAATGATAGGTTGGTCAAAAAGATATGGTTGGTTGGGTTTTCAGAAATGACATGTAGACAGGCACCAATTTAGTTGAGAATAAAACAGAAAATAAAAAACAAGGTATGGAGGCTATCTTATTTTCAATTAAAAGTTACCACTGATTTGTAAAAAATTTTTTCTAAGTTTTATCTGATACCCATAGTGTTAACCAAAAGAATGCTAGGATGGAACACAGTTACAGGGGGCAATGAACAAAGTAACAAAACCAAGTACCTCTAACTACACTATTCATACCTTGGTTTGGAAATGGATTCGATTTCCTTCCTTCCACATCTCAGTTTGTAGAGTTTGTCCTGGATACACTGGTTTTGCAAAACGAACCTTTTAAAAAAAATTAGTTCTAGGGTTAAATATATTTTAATGTGAAACTCTTCTACTGAGGAGGGGAGGATTTAAAGGGAGGTTAGAGAGCATAAAAGAAATAGAGGTCTGAATATATTTAAATTCATAAAATAAAAACAGTAATGATAAAATTAGAAGAGAAAGGATGTAGTTAGTGTAAGTTAATTCTTTGTCTTTCAAAGTATAGAGTCAATAAATAATTTAATCTTGACAAGTCAAGGGACAGAGCATAATCATATTAAGTAGAGTTATACAGGTAACCACCAGAACAACTTACAAAGCAGTTAAAAGTGGTACTAATTAAGTCTGGGGAAAACGATCTGGGGTTAGCATATACAAGAGAATAATTCTACTTTTTATTTCATAATTTTCTATACTATTTTACTTGCTCTTTGTACATATTATTGGATAATAAAAATAGTTATATGTAGTTTATATTATACATAAACTATGAACTATAACTATTTTATAGTTATAATAATGAAAATAATCAATGTTATCAAAGGCAGGACATCAGAAAATAAATTTTCACTGCTACATGGAGCACCAACTGATGGAAGCTTTTGGAGCTATTTGACACCACCTTAAAGGTTTTTTAGTGTATATCTTTGGATTTATGCAAAGATACTCTGTGTAGAGATGATTTTCTTTGTAATTTATAATGGATGAAAACTTGGAGCCAACTTAAAAGTACAAAACTAAAATCAATATGCTACCAACATACAGATATAGATGTATGTCTACTAGGGTTCAAATCTAGCCATTTAACAATTTCCAATAAATTAAGGCAAATTATAAAACAGTAAAAAATAAAATAAAAAATTTAAAGGTAAATCTTGAGTTGTTAAGGCATATATGCTAATACATGTATGCTCCTAATTAACTTATAAAACAACCCAATTAATCTGTAAAGTAAAACTGTATATAATATCCTCATGATGCATGTATAATAGAGGTATTTATACCCCCAAAAAGAAAACATGTCAACTGCCAAGTCAATGAAATAATAAAAATAACAACTTTGGTACAGCACCTTTTTAAAACGAAATCACTAAAATTCCTCTTCTCTAAAAATAAAAAGAAACCAATATTCAAATTATTAGTAATATAGGGAGGAGGGTATAGCTCAGTGGTAGAGTGCATGCATAGTATGCACTGGGTTCAATCCCCAGTACCTCCATTAAAAATAAATAAATACATTAAATTACCTCACCCCCCCAAAAAAAATTTGTTAAAGACAAATTATTAATAACATATATTTACCTTAATGGCCTTGAATCTCGACACATCATTATCTGCAAACTGCTGTAAAACATGCCTGGCAGAAAATCCAAACGTACATAATCCATGTAATATGGGCTTATCAAAACCTTAAAATAAGAGTGAGAATTTAATTAGATATAGGCACATTTCATGTTTGAAAACTAAGAATAGTTAATTTCAGGTTTCAAAAAATACATTTTTAAACTCTATTAGCCTGAATCATACCACTTATTTGAAGAAACATGGAAAATATTTTATGAATAATACCTCCTAGGAGAAGAAAATTAAGAAATGTAGGGGAAAAAAAAGGAATGTTAGAGATCTGGAAACACAAGGACTTATTTTGTTTAGCTTTGGTTTTAACCATGAAATCATCAATGGTGATTTCAATATCCACGTATGCAGATGATCCTTCTTTAATCTTCAAGTTCTTTGCTCTTTCCTCCAATGACCTTGCCCTTCACAACACCCATCCCCATGATCCTATCCTCGATCTTGCACTAGCAAAGGCTACCTTCCACCATAATCTGAATTTCAAGTACACCATTTTCTGAACACTACTTCCTACCTTTCCATATCCTTTGCATAATTGTATTAGGAGAGGGCTATTTTCAAATGTTACTCAAACTACCTGCCATAAGTAGCGATGTCTTTAAATATCATTTAAATAATTGAGCTAATATTTTAATTGGCATATAGTATTAGCAACTCACCTGCTAAGCTAGCAAAGTTAGGATCAATGTGTAAGGGATTCCAGTCTCCACTGAGGCGGTACAAAGCAGCCTGTGGAGAAAGCATTATAATAGTAAGTGGCACTCGGTGCTTTCTTAGAATGCATTAAGAGAAAAACAGGAAATACAGATGGTTATGGTATAAGAAATGCATCATAATGTACCTAATCGAAGTTTTAATTAAAAAATTACTAGTTCTAACAAAGAAAGATTAAATCAAGTGCTTTTTGTAATACCAGCACTGCAATCAGTTAGGAAGGGGTGAGGACTGTCAAATAATAGGAAGGGGAACCAAGAACTACAGCTGATAGTAACACTGGTCACCACTGCCTAAGGAGAAATTCACAAAAAGGAACCCATCATTCTACTCTTATTAAAACACAATGAAGATAAGATAAAAGTATATACCCTCTTCTAACCAAGCAAAATTTATGCCAACTTTTTTATGAGAGTGTTTTAAATTGAAGCCTATAATCCAGTAATAGGCATATAAACATTAAACACTTCTTACAAACCTTAATTCTACTGGTACACTAAATCCTGAGATCAGCTCACCTGGCAAAAATAAAAAACAGACTAATAACTTGCTATTTAGATTAAATTTCTGCTTAGTCCAGATTTTCACATCACTTCCATACTTAGTTAAGACGAGATTAGCAGAGAGATATCAGTAACAATAGGAAAAAAGTTACCATACTGCCCAGCATTTAAATTATGCAATGGCCAAACTAGAGAATATTCTTCAGTACTGAAGGGAAGACATTCACAAAAGAGCTAACACTGAATATTTAATGTATCTGTAAATTAACTTTGGGTCAGCCTTGAGATGTCTCTTTCTCATCAACTGCTATATTAAGCTTTCCAAGGCTATTAAAAAGCTGTATAAAGACTAGCCAGTCAGCATACCTGACTTTTTTAGTGTTTTTTTGTTATTCTGAATTATTGGTTATTATTTTTAAATAAATTTTGTTTATAGAAAATAAAATTTCCTATAATTCATAGGAAAACGCCATTAATTTTTTATTATGTTTTGTTTAATTTTAAGAGGCAATTTCCCTTTCCCATCACACCATATGATAGTTATGTACATTACTCACTTTTTCAGTGACTCAATATTTTCATGCTTTATATGTCTTCTAAAAGTAACTTCTAAAATCAAATCAACAATTATCAAATGGATATGACTTACAAGATTCCGTATAAGATGGTGGAGCATTAAACAATAACGTTTAGAAAGCACTTCACAAAAAATAAAACACTAGGCAAATATACATCATCATGTTGCATAGAAACAAAAGAAAGGGGCACATTTCAGAGCCCAAAGGGGAAAGTGTCAAACATAAGGGCTTTGGCACTAGACAGACCTGGGTACTTTAAAGCTGAGGTATTTTTTACAATTGAGAGGTTAAGAAACCTCTTACAAAGCATTATCCTTGATAAATAAGTATGAACTATTATTATTTTAAAAGATTTTAGCACAAGTATAAAGCAATCAAGGTTCAGATTAGTACTAGTATTCTTATCCCTCAGAAATCATCCTTATAAATAAAAAGAAACAACTCTTCTAAAGAAATCACATTAAAGGAATATGAAAATTTTCATATTATTTCAACAACAGCATTGCTTCCTACAGACAGCAGAGTTAGCAAAGACAAAAAAGACCCATCATAAAAAATGACTAAAGTCAACTTATTGGATGTATGACTAAATTCAAACATAATACAAAACAACCAGTCTCCAAATAATAGAACACTGTCAAGGCTTATTTTCTAAATATCCTGAAGGATTTTCATATTTCAGAAAAAAAGCTAAAAGCGTCTTGTTTTGTTTTGTTTCATTTCTGCCCTAGACATAAAAACCACTAAAATTCACACACATACAAACACAAAGAAAAATAGATACGTATTGTCTTATTTGTGTTTTAAATGTAAGTGGGAAGATCTTCTATGTATGAGTAAGTTAGTTCTTAATTTTATTTATTTACAGTGTACCATTAAATTAAACTAAATGCTAATTAAAAAGGTTCAGGAATTAGTTCTTCCCAAATCCTCACAGCCTTCAAAAAAGCATAAAGATCAACAAGAAGAACAAGTAAAACTACACAGATCCCAGGCCTACAGTGTACCTGAAAGAGAACACTGCAAACTTCAAATTCCTATCAACAGAAAAATAAACACTTATGTCCAGCAGTACTGCCTTTGGAGCACCCTCTCAAAGCTATTGGGGTAGTGGGGAGCAGTAGAGAAAAGGCACATGGAAGAGAGAAGAGGATGAAAAAGAAAAATCACTTCCAGAAACAGAAAGTCTACAGTGAAGACAGAAATATTGAGAAGAATCCTGAAAGACTGGAGTACTGACCACAGAGAAAAGAATTAAAGCACAGGAGCCTCCAACAGCAGTCCTAGAAAGGCAACACTTCTGAGGGAGAAGAGGATAAAATGAAGACGTCCCCTTTGAAGACTGAATAGTGAAGAAAAAAGAAGAAAGAAGGGAAATTTATGATCCGGCAGGATAAAGAGAACTAAGTAACAGTAGAAGTAGTAGTACTACTGCTACTACTAATAATGATAATAATAGTAATACCTCCCGCAATGCCCACTCCAAAAAGTTACCCATTAAAGAAAATGCACTTTGCTGCACTGACAGAAGACAGCAGGCTTTAATTCTTTGAAGAGGGAATCTTGCAAACCATCCCAAACTACCTTTACCCACCAAATGCACAGAAGTAAGTAATCCTTATCTGTACAGAGCTACTATAAGACTGAAAAAGAAATCAGAACCAAAACATTATAACAAATGAAATTCCCCCAAAGAAAACAACTACCAAACAGAAGAAAACTGTAACACAACACTCAAGCATTTGGGGATATAAAACAAACACCTTGAATCTGAAATTAAAAATGAAGAATATAAATGGACAACAAAAATGAAGACTTGAAGTAAGAGAAGACTAAACTCAGGAACAAAAAGGAGAAAAAAATCAAAATCATATCAGAAATTGAAGACTAAATTATAAGGTTCCCAAAGGAGAACATATTCAAATAAAAATTTAATAAGGGGGATAGAAGAAACAGAAGAAAAGAATGAAGAGAATGGAAATGACATCAATAAAGAACTAAAAAAGGACAGAGAGAAAATGGTTGAAAGAAAGATAGGAAAAGATCCAATGTATATATAACCTAGAATACCTGAAGAAAGAAAAACAAAATGAGTGAGTAAAAATGTAATCCTAGGAAACTTGAAAATAAAAGAAGATCTGAACATACATATTAAAAAGGCCCACCAGCTATGTGGGAAAATTGACAGGGAATGAGCAACACAGACATATCCTAGTAAAACTATTAGATTTTAGAGACAAAGGGAAAAATCCTAAAGGCTTCAAGGATAAAGATCAAGTAACTTAGAAGAAGATAATTAGACAACATTAGACTTTTCAAAAGCAACAAAGCCAGGCAATAATGGAACACAATTTTAGAAACTCAAGCTTTCATATTCAGCCAGTTGTCCTGCATATATCTGAAGGGGCAAAACCTACAAAGGGACCAGCAAGACCTCCCAGGCAGGGCCACTGCCTTCCTGCTTTTGAGCTTCTGTAAAGGGCTTGCTTCCAGGAAAACGAAACTTACCCCTAAAATCCATTGGTTTCCAAAAGCTCACACCTGATTGGTCCATTTCTAACACCTCATTTGCATATGACACAAACTTAATCGAAACCTAAAAGCCTGTGTAAACCTACAGACAGGGTCCAGAGCTTGGAGTGCTAACTCCTCTTGGCCCACCAGCGTAATAAACCTGAGTTCTCCAACTGAGTGTCGCTTGGTCTCTCGATGGGATTCAGGTTTCTGTAACATATCTAGGGTATAGAAAACAGTTTTAAATACACAGGAACAAGGAACACAATACACATGAGTCCTTGGGAAGTCTACCATAAGAGGAGTTTTATTCTACCAGGAGGTGATGAGGGAACTTTTGGCAAAAGGATTGATATATTCAATTGCAAATTGAAGACTAAAACAAACACGGGGAAGAGGGGAAGAATAACATATAAGTGTTAAATGTTCTGAAAAAGTAGAAGTAATGCATCCCAAAAAAGAGAGCAATAAGGGAAAGAGAAACAAAAAAATAAAACAGGCTTGTCAATTGTTATACTGGCAACAAGTAGAAAACAAAGCATAGCGATAAAAAAACTGAAAAACCAAATAGTAATAAATGAGAAAATGAGGCACTAAGGGCATATAAAAAGGTAGAAGACTTTCACTTCTGGCCTAGATGGAGTACCTGAAATGGCCTTACTCTTCCACTGTAAACAACTAGGAAAAAAAAAATGTAAGTGGTGGAGGGAGATACTATTCTTGGACATGGGACAGTAGGCAGCCCAGAATTATGATTCTTGATAGAAGAGAAACAAACAAGACGCACTCTACAATCGCCATAGCTCTCTGTCTGACAGTACTTCCCAGACTGCAGTGCAAGAAGGAAAACACAAACACAGCAAAACAGTCTCAATGAATTAAAGAGAGAAAGATCAGAGTTCTGGGAGACTGGGCAGCTGGAATGTATACATACTGAAAAGGAGAAGTTACACAGAAAACAGCTCTAGAAATTTAAACAGAAGTCCCCTTGTGGGCCATATGGAAAGGCCCTGGAAGATGATAAACCACATTAAGAGAGAGGCCATGCGGAGTTTAGAGGTACACCAGCCAACAGCCACACTGAGATCTAAACCTGTGAAAGAGCCATCTTGGACTTCTCTGTCCTGCCCAGTCACCATCTGAGAACAGCTGCATGAGAGACAGCCAACACCATGTGTACCAAAAGGACCACCCAGTCAACCCAGAGTCATGAAAAATAATGAATCACTGTTTCAAAACAAAATTTAAAAGGTACTACTTACATTGACTTTATTTTAAAATACAATAGCTAAAATCCTAATTGTTAGAGTAAAAAGTATAAGATACATATCAGGGAAACTAAAGATACTTGTTCTCATTCTCCACAAATAAAAAGACTCACATCTGATATCTATTTATTCTTTGGTCTTTCTAATTTGCTGGGGATGAATTTTCTATTTATTAATTAGGAAAACTATAACGTGTATTTGTAATATCCTATCAGTTTGAAGATGAAGAAATTCTCCTAAAGACATGATAAACAAAATATCCCAGAAGTGATACTGGTAGAGGTAAAAATAAGGTTGCCAATTTCCATACTGACCAAAAAGTTACTTATTTAATTTAACTACATAGCATAATTTTTTTCCTTATTTCCACTTCTCCTTGAAGATCTGTTCATCCACAATCATCTCCCACCACTCTCCAATGTGAATACTCTAGATCTTACTCCTTGTACACACATCATGCTCTTTTCTGCTATCATTACTAAGTTCTTAGCCCCTTCTGGGTTATACTGTAAGCCTTATATCTTCAGCAAAAGAAAAAAAGAAAAAAGAAAAAAAAATCTACACACTGTTTTAGTTCAGAAGTCCCATCTCCCCCACCAAACCCGTCTGCGTCTCATTCCCTAATGAGTATCTCTTCTCTACATTTAGAGCACTTACTCTATAATTCAAAGCCCTGTATTTAATTGTTTGTTGCCTGGAACAGGTGCCCTAGTTACCCAGACATCTACATCTTGTACCAAACTTTCCTTTCACCTCTTTGTCAATAGCACACACTTCTACTTGATTTTGTATTTACTATAGTACAGATTCAGTTCAAAACACCCCACAAATCCCCTGAAATTGATACAAAGTTTTATGCAAAATATTTTAAAGAAACAGCACATTGTTTTTTTATCATATTCTTGAATGACCATATGACACAAATGGTCAGGAACCTCTGTCAATGATAGGAGCCCATTATTTATACAGAAAACATCTGTTAACTTAAAAATTGTTCTTTGTCACAAACAAAATAGTCAAGTCTGCTAAAAGCCAACAAAAAGTTCTATTCATTTGAAAAAGAATTAAAAAAAGAAAATTTCCCTGCTTACTATATATAGAAATTCAAGTCATGGAAACTATTCAACTCTTCTTATCTAAAGCAGATGTATTTTATTATTCCAGTAACCCAAGAACAGTAAGGGAGCATTGTTGGGTCTTCTGAACCATGAAACCATGAAGCCTTTTCTGTTCTTTAGTGCCCTAAAAAAATTAATTTCACTATGAAGCTTTAATTAAACATAAATATGGGTGCCTTCTTAAGAAATTGGTAAGAAATAGGGATGGGAAAAACATTTAAGGGCAAAAACTAATCTGAGGAAAAAAGTATTGTTCTTTCCATCACCCAATGATACAGTATAGAAAAAATATAATTAATACATTTCAAACTTAATTATTTCTGGCTCATGAGATTATAATTCTATTTGCCAGCAAACATAAATCCTGAAGAAGTTCTCATAGCAAGCATATCAAAATTAGCATCCAAAAATAAGTGAACTTTATTCATCTGCTGTCATTACTGGCTCACTTACAGCATAACTTCAGAGCCTTACGTATTCTGTATCTGCATGGTTAGCATTCTGGCCACCTTCGAGGAGAATCTCTACGTATCTCAAAAACAAAGCAGCTTTTCTCATCTTTGTGGTTACCTTTTGTTTCTTAAATAAATCCTTGCATGCTCACAGAATTTGTTAACTGATAGGACATGTTACCTCCTCCATCGAAAGACGTATTATTTACACCAAACAAAAGAGATGAAATCGCCTACCCCTTCTAAGATGCTTTATTGTGCCTGTCCACTAAAGTTGGCATAAAATAATGTCTCTAAGCAATGTAGCTCAGCTTTCTTTTCCAATAGAGGGAAGGATAAGTAAAATTTGCCTTTTAATTCATTTTAACCTGCTCTCTAAGGCTTTCATGAAATTCTTCACTACTAAGCTAGGCAGTCTCTTATGGCAAGCACTCCATTGCCAACAAAGCATGAGGCTTTTTCAATCAACTAATGAAAAGCCATTTTATATTTTCTTCTGATACCTAGTGGAGAAAAAAACTGATATGTAAAAATGTAGAAAGAATAAATTCCAACTACAGAAATACATCATTATTTTTAATATGTTGAAGGGCACAGCCACTACCTTTGTACTCACAAAATTACAGGGTATGAGTTATAAATTTATAAAGTGTTATCAGTCAGTTGGCTTTACTACTTTTCAAAAATACAATCTCACCTGATTAAGTGAGGTGGTATCTGTAAGTACAGCATCAGGAGGTCTATTAGGTATGGCTACAGCTGCCTGAAATCAAAAAACATTCTAGGTTAAATACTAACAAAATAACTTTTCTTTACCCAAACTGGTATGTGATAAACAATCATGTCTCAATATACAGTCGTCCTTCCGTTTCCAAGGGTGATTGGTTCCAGGACCCCCCCTCATGGATACCAAAATCTGCAGATGCTCAAGTTCCTCATATAAAATGGAGCAGTATTTGCATATAAATCTATGCACATCCTTCCATACACTTTGAATCATCTCTAGATTATTTATAATACCTAATATGATGTAAATGCTGTGTAAATAGCTGTGGAATTTTCTGGAATTTTTTTTTCCAAATCTTTTTGACCTACGGTTGGTTCAATCTGCAGATGCGAAACTTGTGGATACAGAAACCACGGGTATGGAGGGCCAGCTGTAATAAAATCTGCAAGTTGGATAAGAAGACTTTTTAAATTTTTAATGTTCAGGATACAATGACACTTAAAATTTCGTAACTGCCAGCTTCATCTACATTATGATTTCCCTGAAACGACCCTGTTTAATGAAACAAGTTACATAACCAGATCCACTCTCTAGGCCACAAAGGAGAAAAAGATACAGAATCTTTCCAGTGCAAAAGATGACAAAAACTGTAAGAAAAAGACCAACAATACACCTCAAAATTGACTTCATCTTTAAGTGCACTTTATTAAGGGGGTGGTTGCATTAGTATCCTATTTGGAACTGGTTGAGCTTCTTGAACATGTAATGTTTTTCATCAAAGTCATTATTCTTTCAGTTCTTTTTTCTGCTTCTTTCTCTCTCTCCTCTCTTTCTGGTACTCCCAAGTACATAAAAGCTGGTGTACTTAACGGTATCCCATGTTTCTCTGAGCCTTTCCACTCTTTTTCTTTTCTTCTTTTTTCTCGGTTCTCTAGATGGGGACCGACAGATAGATGGATCAATCTTCAAGCTTTCTGATTTTTGATTCTGCCATGTCAAAACTCCTGCTGAGGCCCTCTGGTAAATTCTTCATTTCAGCTATTGTACTTCCAGCTCTGGAACTTCTATTTGGTTCTTTTTTATAACTTCTACTCATTGATTTTCCCTACTTGATGAGTCACTGTCATCAAGCTTCACTACTTTATATACTTTACTTCTTTAAGCATGGTTCCCTTCAGTTCTTTGAATACATTTATAATAAATGATTTGAAGTCTTTATCTACATTCAGTCCTCTCAAAGGCAGCTTCTGTTGCCTCTTTCATTTTGGGTTTTAGTTGTTTTTGTTTTTTTTCCTCCTATCTATGGGTCACACTCTCCTGTTTCTTTCATGTCTTGTAATTTTTTTGTTGATAATTGGGTATTTTAGATAGTGTATTGTAGCAACTCTGGATACCGATACATCTTTCCTTCCAGGGCTTGTTGTTACTGGTGGACTTGTTTATTTGTTTAGTGGCCTGGCAAGACTACTTCAGTTAAAGTCTAGTTCCCCCACAGTGTGCAGACTCCCATGTTGCTCCTCAGAGCGGGCAGCCTCAGGCAAGCATAGTCACCCTGGGATGACAGAGGTATCAGCAGGGCTCTCTGTGACTGTCTCTCCCTGATCTCTGTGTTAAACTGTCTCCCTCTTTTGGTATCATTCCCAGATGTAAGGCTCCACTAATTGCCAGATGCTCTATTATTTCTAACAAGGCCCTGATCTAATTAAAGTCAAGCCTCTTTGCAGGGGTCGTCTTTGTTACCAGTCTTTGAGGTTTGTTATGATCCCATGACACTCTTCTTAGCTGTCTCTTTCCATGGTTCTCTCTAGTAAATTTCTAGTTGGACTAGTTAACTTACTGCTCTCACAGAGCTACCAGCCTCCTCCTGGTTACCACTAAAGTAACCTTGTTTTTGAAAGCACCTTTACTTCTTGAACTTCCAAATACTCTATCCCAGAAAGAGTGAGTTTCCTCGAGAAGAGCTTCAGAGCTCTCTATTATTACAGACAGCCTGGGCAAAACCTCTGCACCACTGCACCAGAGATAAGGGCAAGGACAGTGGCCCACTTCTCTCCAAATGACATCTTGACTTTCCAAGAAGGGTATTGGGCAGGTGTAGTAGCTTCCGGTCTTCTCAGCCTGCCTCTAGCAGCAGAGAATTCCCACCCTATGAGTAGGCTGGGGCAAGAGTGATCAGGGGCCCACTCTTCTCAGCCTGCCACAGTGGGGGAGTTTCCACCCTACAAGTAGGGGCCGGGGGAAGGAAGAAAGCCCCATTAACTCTTGGCCAATTTCACCCAGAAGAGAGTTTCTGAAACATATGCTGGTGAGGGAACAAGAAAAAGTAGTGGCCTGCTCTTCCTAGGAAGATAGTGTGGCCCTATTCTGGGACCTGAGGGCGGAGGGGTCCTGTGTTCTTGGCTGTATTTGCCAGAGTGGAGCTTCTGTCACACTGAGCTCGGGGAAGAGGGATAGAGGACAGAGGTGTGGCTCAAATGCCACAGGTTCTCACTGTTCTTATGAAGGTACAGATTTCCCTGAATAAATATTTCTTCATTTGCTATATGCCCTTAGAACAATCCCCAGAAACTTTAAACTTATTTCTTAAATAATTTTTACCAGTTATGATTGCTTCACTACAGAGGGGTCCAAAAAACTGCTTGCAGTATCGTTCCAGAAGTAGTTGCTCAATATTGCTCTAAGTAATACTTTATTTACTCCACAGAATATTTATTAGCATATAATCTTATTACCTCAAATAAATTAGAGGTAAAGGTCAGGTTAAACTGGTGTATAATCCAAGCTACAAAATATTTTTAGGAAAAATTATTTTTGGAGAGAATATGAGAACTAAAGAGTAACTAGAATTGTTTTTATTCAAGAGAAATGCTTAAGTCATTTAATGAATGAAGATTCTAATTTATACAAGGATCATTTGTATGTGTTAGGTTTTTCTAAAGAGTTTTGGGGGTGCAAAGTTTTGTATAAGAAAATAAAGATATTCCCATAATTATCTCAGGTACGTTGTAACTACCTCAACCAGACTTTTCTATACATAACACATGTTCTATATTAAAATATGCAAATATAAACAGCACTTCAAATCCAAGGAACATAGTCTGATTCAAAGAAGTACGGATTACTGAAGCTCTTCTCTAAAATTACACATATGGTAAGCTCAAAATACAGATATGGATCCTTAATAACACATATATTTTGCTGATAAAGTCACAGCCTACCTTAACTTTGTCTGATGTTCGTTTTCCACCAAAGCCTCCAGAGCCAACAACGAAGATAGAGAACTGATTATAACATATAAGTTCCTCCCCAGAGTAAGAATAGACTGATAAGCAAATGAAAGGAAAAATGAAAGTTATCAACAAAAGACATAATTGGTTAACCAATAGATGATCAACAATTCCTTTAAATGTTTCAAGAACAAAATTCAATGACTAAATGTTTTGTAATTTAAGGATGCCCAAGTATGGGTAACAAAGCATTCATTTTAATTCATTCACTACCAGTCTCTGGAAGGCGGAGAGACGAGGATCTTGACAAATCCTTTCTTGACTATCAAATAGCAGTTCCCCCCACCTCTTCTTACACCTCCCCAACTGCCTTTCATGTTTCAATTCCCTCCATCTGGAAAATTTCAAACAATTCCACTACAAAGTGCAGATAATCACATTCCCAAATTTTCAAGCATCCTGCCAGAGCCCTCAAAAGAGCCTGGAACGTAAAAGGGGAAATAGGTGAGAATGAAGGTATAACCTACAAGAGGGCAGGATCATGGCTCTTTTGCTCACCATCATATTCCCAGCAATTAGAATAGTACCTGGGACAGAAAAGGCACCTAATAGATATGTATTAAATTAATTAATGAATCAAAGTACAACAACATGAGTGAGCACATTAGTGAATAAGTAAACAAGCAATGAATGAAAGACAGCTGTCCTTCTTCCCACTGACTCATTTCCTAGTGGGAGTTTATCACCTGAATCTCCAGCTCTTTAAAGCTAGAAATATGATTTTGAATTGCATACTAAGGAAAAATCTAATTATAATACAAAATAAGGAAAGTCATGGCAATCTGTATTAAAAATAAGATTTTTTTTCTTTATTACACAGAAAAATAGATATCTAATCTCATCTCTATTTTACCTACAAATTTTAACACAATTCCCCATTACCAGGCTACAGCTAAGTGAGTATATCAAGAAACTGAAGCTAAGGAGCACTACAGAACTTTTCTGTGGTAGGTTACATTTGGTAGAATGGTAAGAAGACTGAAAGAAGACTGGGAGAATTGCAGCCAAATGTTAGTCAACATCTCGAATGACAATAAAATACAAAAATCTAAAGAAGAGTGAGAAGGAAGAAGAGGAAAAAGAGAACAGACAACTGATGAAATACTATGAGCTAACAAAAACATGGTAGAAAAATATTTAAAAGCATTAAAAATAAGGCAAATTTCAAAACAACACATTCAGTATAACCTCCTATATATGTAGAACAAAAATGATAAAGCCTATAATCCAAATGCCAGACAATATTAAACTTTCCCCTGCTATTTCCAAAATGTTTGAAATAGTTCTTTTGTTCTTAAACTTTCAAATAAATGAAATTTATGCAAATGTATCTTTATGTTTAATCACTAGTGTTACAACATTTATTAAACTACTGGAATCTTTTTTCCACTGTAAATAAAATGTGGCTATGGTCTTTCAACCACATTATGAGTTCAAAAGTTTGAATGTGCAAGGATAAGAACCTAACTGCCATGGATAAGAATGGTTCAAGGCTCAAATATGTCAAAATCCAAAGGGCAAACATGGAAAAAGAGTATCTACAACACAGCCTAACTATCAGCTGAGGGCTGTCTATGTGTTCATTCCTGCCAAAAACGTACTCCAGCGAGCATTAATTCTCTATGTTTGCTATACCAGCCACATTTCTCACCTCTGCACTTGGGTTATGTTGCCACAAATCCCCTGAAATGTCCCAGTCTCCTGAGCCTCCCCCTAACCTACTCTGCCTCCTCCTCCCTTATTTTCTAAAAGAGCTTATAAATTCTTAGAATGCTTATCTTGCTTTCTCACAAACTGGAAGGTAAATACGAACTTACTAATCAACTTCTATGATAAAATGTTATATATACAAAGCTTATTGATCCAACAATATTATTAGAAGAACTGGAAATGAGTTACCATCCATAAGAAGTACTAAACCGGATCCTTTATCCAGGACATCAGCAACAACTGCTTCACATTTTAATTCTCCTAAAATATAAAGTAAAAAAAATTAACTAATTAATTAATTAATAGACTGTTTTAAAGGCCACAAGTTACATGAAGACATGAGAGAATTTAACATAATTTCCACTAAGTTCAGCAAAACTAAAAAATCATGGTTTGAAATAATTTTCAATATAACATTGAATAATTCAGCATTCAAATCCATCAGAATACTTGAGCCACTAAATTTGAAATATCAATAATTCTGATAAATTGTTTTTAAAAATACATTTTTCTACCATTCTTTAAACATTTGTTAAGCATACAACCATTTATCCCATTCCTTCTGAAATCTCTACTCCACTGGCTTCAATGAGACAGTATTTTCTTCTAACCACTCTGTTCTTTTATGGACTCTTCTTTCCATCATTTACCTAGTGACGTCTTGATGGACTATCACTGTTTGGGAGTGAACTTATCATCTTTTTCTTTAAGCTGCTTTTCTCTTTTGTTCCCTATATTAATGAATGGTATTATCCACCCAGCTGCTAAGCCAGAAACTTCAGCGTGGCCCCTGACTCATAACACAGTCTAAGTATATGACAAGACTTGAGTATGCAGAGACTGGGAGAAGCTAAACCATACTGAAAGCTTCTGACTTCATCCTGAAGTTTAGGAATAGCTATCTTGGGTTTTTAATAGGGAAGTGCATTTTGGAAATAATATTCTGGCTGCAGTGAGATGAACAGCCCTTATGGGAGCAAGAATGGAGGCAGAGAGAACACTTAGAAAGTGAGAGATGATGGCAGCCTCAACAAAGAAGTGGAAGTGAGGTGGACAGAAACAGAAGGATTCTAAATGTGTTGAAGAGAGAATCAAAGAACACACACCTGCCTGGGTGTGAAAGATGGTAAAAGAGACACTAAGGATATCTAGACCTGTCACTTCCACCTCCTAAATCTCTCTCATTCTTCCACTTCTCTCCATCTCTCTACCACCACTTTAGTCAACACTACCATCATTTTATTTGAACTACCACAAGACTACTAACTAGTACCTGTACATCCACTCTAATCAACTTTAAAACATGCTCCATATTATGTTTGAAGTTATTTTTCCCCAGAGTCAACCTGATGACCAACCTGATTATGTCAAATCCTTCTACTTTTAAGTTCTAATGGTTTATGTTTCACCTGTAGTGCTAATCACATGCACTTGCAATTGTATATTAATTTGTGCGGTTTTTTTATTACTAGCTGCCCTCCCCACCGACTTGATTATATGCTCCATGAGGGCAGAGTCCAGATGTATTTCTGTTCTCCATTTATTCACAGCCCTAGCAGAAAGCCTAGAATTTAGCAAGCAATCAATAAATAACTGACAAATTGGTGATGATCTCCCCATATGATCAGCTCTACATCCAATCAAACATCAGGCCCCCTCCCTACATACCTCTACAATTTCTCCACTTACATCCATCCTCATGGTCACAGTCCTATTCAGCCAACCATGGTCTCTAACCTAGATCATTACAACTGTCTCTTACAAAATCTCTTTCCCTCTATCTCACTCCCTTATAATCCAAACATCACAAAGATGAGCCAGACTTGATGTTTTCTAAAATCCATATCTGATCATCTAATTCTCTCCCTCTTACAGTCCTCGGTGTTTATCTATTGCCTTTAAGAGTCAGACTTCTTCACCTGACCACACACTGCCTCAGATAAAAAGAGCTTTGTGAAAACTCATGCTGTAACACTGACACTGAAGATTTGAATCAAGATGGCAGAGTAGGACACAGAACTCACCTCCTCCTATAAACACATCAAGAATACACCTACAATTAACACAACATTGTAAACTGACTACACTTCAATTAAAAAAAAATACAACTACATATGAGACAATTCTCACTGAAAACTAACTGGAGACTGGCAGAAAGGCTCCTATACAACCAAGGCTGTAAGAAGGAGCCACACAGAATCAGATAGGAAGGGAAGAGAAGCAATCAGGTCAGGACCTATGCCCCTGGGAGGAGACTCAGAGGAAAAGGAAGACTACATGGACAGAGACCCTCCTGGGGAGTGAGCAGTTCAAGCCATACTGGGTGTCCCCGCCTTGGTGTCCAACAAAAGGCAGGCAAATCCCCTTGGCTGGTTGGAGGGCTGGTGGGACTAACAGGAGGGTTGTGGGAAGCCTGGATTCCATTTGTGAGGAGCAGGAACACCTGCTTGCTCCTGAGACTGGGGAGGAGGGCAGGCTGAAACCACGTGGGTGGCTGACTGGTTTCCTATGACTGCCCCAATGTGCAGAAAATCATATGGTTACAGGGAAGAAACTAAAAGAAGAAAAAAACAGGGAAGAATGACAAAAACAACCAAAAACAAGTAAAACTAACAGTGAAGTGGAACTATTCAGCCTTAAGCAATAAGAATCTCCTAATTTTTTTAGTAAAATAAAAAAATTTAGGAAAAAAGTAAAGTACAATTCTACCTACAAAGCTACCTGCTGACCTACACATTATATAATATGAAATGATAAAGACTTTTTGTACTTTACCACCTTATATGGCCAGTATATAATCAGACAATATTCTGACATCAGAGTAGTAACACAAAACAAATATATCAAATGAAAGTAAAAAAATAAAGAGAAGCTTTACTGAATAAGTAAGATATTACTGAGAAAAATAAAACTGATTATTAAGACAGACTTGGTTTCACTTATCCTAAAAGAAAAAAGGAAAAAGTTAATTATAAGATAGTCTGTATCTTTTAATATTATTTGCCTTATGAAAATCAGTGCCAACATAAAAACTGGGAAAAGAATGAAGAACCATATCCATAGGAATCATAACTAATGATACACAATTACTAAGTTTAGGACACACACAATGCTCCTTTCAGTTGATGACCAGATGTGAAGTAGTATGTTGAAGTAATTTATTAAATAAGACTATTCAAGTAGGACAATGTTTAATGCAACCAAAACAGGTACTAGTTAATCAATCTACTCTAATGGCTGACATGTACATAAATAACTTAAAATACGGTTTATTTAGGTCACTCTATGCCAGTTTAATCCATTGACACAGTTTGGAAGGTTAATCAGAAAATAAAATTATGGTATGATCAAGAACTCACCTGCTCTGGGAAGTGGTTTATACAACTCCAAGTACTGCTCCCCATGAAGAACCTATGGCAGGGTAAACAAAATTTTATTAGCCGACTTCCTTTTTCCACAGGTTCTGCTGTGGATATTGCTAATTACAAGTGACAGTTCACCGTCCACACATTCACATGACAACTTCCCTGAAATTATCTGTCTCAGTTTGGTTCCTACTTCTTAAATTATATGACTGAGAAATAATCAGTCCCCCAAATTAGAGACTGCCAGCTCTCTGGAGCAAAGAAAGCATAATTGTATTTTCTGGACATTCATAAATCCTTAACTATTACCTGTGGGTTATTTGCCAATGCAGGCACTAAACCAGGTGTATTCCCAGTGCTTATCACTGTGCCTGGAACATACTGGGTATCCAATAAAGATCTGTTGACTAAAAATGGACAAATTGGCCAGTACTAGTAGTAAAGTAACTTCAGGTCATAGGAATTTTTTTAAAGGATTTCCAGTAATACTTTATGATTGCTTTCATTAAAGAAGACTTCTGTGCGTCTTTCTCAACTCTCAAAACTTCTTGATCCCAGTACCCCTGTAACTCTTCTCCAAGGTTGCCAAATATAAACGACTCAACCAAAGCACAGAGATAAATCTTACAACCATGTTGAAAGTAAAAGCACTATCAATGTGAACAATTCCTTAGTATCTTATAAGTTACCTACAAAGAATAAACACTAAGGACCTACCCATAGCCACTTAACCTCAATGTATCAAAGGAAGAGTATGAAAATACACGGAGGAAAACAATAGGATGGTAAAAACAAAGCCTGACCCACCTATCCAAATGACCACACTCCACTGCTATCAGACAGCTTAATTCCCAGTCTTCCTCAGAATCCAGAGGAAGAAAGAAAGGTGGGGAGGGGCAGTGATGGGAGGGCATGTGGTGGACTGCCTCACCATCATACAGTCTGGAAACCCAAGGCTGGGAAGGCTGGGATTCAAATCCCAAGATGGCTATCATTCCTAGCCACACATTTCCAACTCCTTCCAACTCTGAGGAAGAATTCTGAAACTTTCCTTTAATTGTACTGCCATTATCCAAACAGAAGAACTGGCTGCAGCAAATACCATGGGAGAATGACTAAACAACAAACGGACTGGCATGTTTCTTCCTCCCTTCCAATTTCATCAAATACTCTAATAAGGTAAGTACTCATAGAATCAGAGCAGCAATAAGCTAATCGATCCTCCAGAAAATGGGTTCTCAGTCAAACAATTATCACTGGGCTCATGACCTGACCTCACTTTAAGAAATAAAACATACCTCACTTGAAAAGCTTTCTCACAATTGTTCACTGCTTCCTTTTTGGAACAATTTATTCACTTTGCTCCTCAAACACCACATTCTCCTGATATTCCTAACACCTCACCAGCCATCCCTTCCAAGTCCATTTTGCTAATTCCACTTCATCTCCTCAAACTCTAACTACTACAAGATCCCTAAACTCAAGCTTTTCTCTACTCATATTCACACATTAGGTGATTTCATCTAGTCTCCTGTCTTTAAATCTCACTTAAATGCTAAGAATCCCACTGGGGCCTCTCCCCTAAATTCTAAACTCATATACTCAACTGCCTACTTTATATCTCCACTTGAATATGGAAAAGGCATCTCAAATCTGTCCAAAGCCAACTTCTGATCATCCCCACCTCAAAGTAACTGTATATATCTATTTTATTATACACAGTAATATGTCACATGTAACTACTAAACATATTAAATACATTGTATATAATTATACAATAACCTTCATCCTTTACTCTTCTTCCTTTCCACAAAAGCAGACTTTTACTTGAATGACTACAATAGACTCCAAACTGGTTTCCCTGCTTCCATGCTTGGTTCTCATATACTCTGTTCTCCACAAAGTAGCAAAAAGGAGCCCATGAGTGAACACAGCCAGATGACATCACTCCTCCGTTCAAGGACTACAAATGGCCTCCTGGGCTAATCAGAGTATAAGCTGACAGTCTTACAATGACTACAAGGCCCTCTTCTACCACTGCCCCCTTGCTATTCCAAAAACAAGCTAAGAATGCACCTGCATCGGGATGTGCCTACAGTTGCTCTCTCAGCCTCAATACTCTTCCCTCTTGCTCCTTCATCACTATCATCTGGTAAGGAATATCATACCTATTTTATAGATAACGCAACTGAAGCTCATAGAAGTTATCTACCCTCGGTCAAACATCAAGTAATGGCAGAGAGAGAATTAATAATATTATGCCAGGGTTGTGGGACTGCACATAATTTTCATTGTCTTCTTTTTGCTTGCCTTTTCAACTAACTCTCTTCTCTTTTTTTCTTAAAAAGAAAAATCAAAAGATATGCTAAATCTTTATTCTTGAATCAACCACTATAAACTATTTTATTAATACATACATACACACACACACACACAAAGGATGTGACATTTGCCAAACATATTTAAAGAAACAGAAGAAAAGCAAAATGAAGGTTTCTTAATAAACACACCTTTGCTAAGTTGATTGAAAGCCCAGGAATCTCTGCTAATCTTCCACCCATTATAGATTTCTGAGCCATAATAACTCCCAAGGTAGGCAAGCAGGAGAAATCAGAACTTCCTTCATAAATAAATTTCAAATCTTTTGGTTCCTTCATCGATGCCCCCACTCCAAGGGCATACATAATAGTGTCCAGTTCCGTATAAGAAGAAGAAAATGGAGGAAGTTTGTGGCCAACAGCTCCAGCCTACAGAACAATAGTAGCAAATTGTTATTCCACTGATATTTTTGTCAAATCTTTAAACAAGAACTTCTCAAAATCATTAACTGCTCACATATTTAGTTTGAACAGAATGCCATTTTAGTAAATGTGACAAGAGTATCATAATTGTTTCTTTTTTTTTAATAAATAGTGTGGAAAAGGCTTCATGTACAGATAAGTACTTTTTTATTGCTTGCTTCTTACTAACAGACAGTATGTCTCATTTTCAATTTTCCTGTCCCTGATGATGGAAAACCCTATTAATTCAGCAAGTATTGGCTACTAAAAAATACAAAAAATAAATTATAAATAAGGATACTGAATTGCTCTATAAGATCTATTATAAATGAATTCACTATAAGTGATGAGCAAAATGTTGCTTAATACTTATAAATTACTGATTCATAATGGTTTTAGTAAAAATGAGGTTTTACCTTAAGTTCCTATCCAGGAATGTCATTTATCTAACTAGATACTGTATTTTCCTATTTAGCAGTGATATGCCTAGCTAATTTGCGGAGCATATATTAGGTTATAAAACAATGATGTCCAATTTTGTATCACTTTCATTCTAAAGCAGGAGTCAGCAAACAAGTGAGTTAAGAATGATTCTTACATTTTTAAAGAGTCATTTAAAAAAAGAAAAACAGGAAGAACATGTGACAGAAACAGTATGTGGTCCATAAACCAGAAAATATTTACTATCTGGCCCTTTACCAAAGAAGCTTGCCAACCACTACTCTAAACTGAAATCTTATTTATAAACTGATCATATTCTCTGGGTTAAAATTAGATTGTTAATTTTATCACTATGTCTGACCTGAGTCGCAAAACACCACAATCAAATGTGTCAAATGATTTATTTATTATTATTTATTCACTACAACTTTTTTAAGAAAAAAGTGTCAGAGATAGCAAATCAGCAAACTTCACATGATCTTTTTAACCACAGTCCTATTAGACTTTCTATGCTCCTTATAAAAAAAGAAGTTTTACCTGCAACCATGTTGAAATATTTCCAAAATACAATCTATCAATGTTTTTCCTTAAAAAGATATAACTCAAAAGAGAAACTAAATATTCTTTTTGAAAAAGTTAGAAAGTAACTGAAGTAGGATTATCAAAAATGCTCCAAAACAAAAAACACTTGTCACTTACATTGAAAAAGAGAAAGTAAAAGTTACATTTAATATTTTAGCCCTATGTTCATTCAAATTCCATATTTAGTACACGTTTTATAAAAAGTTTTATGGTCATTTATCCTTCCTTTTTAACAATAAATTAATTGCTTGGAAAATAATTTTTTTGTATGAAAGAAAAGAAAAAGAGAAAAGAAAAGAAAAAAATCTCCAGGGAAGGCAGAGCTTCAGGCTTTCTCCCCCACTTACAATTCCTGATGTGGCTGCTGATGACACATGACTGGTACGATTTGCCATAACTTCTCCATCTGAATCTATTTTACTTAGAGCTCCAACTATAGTGTCAAATGATTCTAAAAAAACAAAAAAGATAATAAGTAATAACAATGCTTTTGTTAAAGACGTGACTAAGAAAATGTTGTAGATAATTATTCCTGCACCATCCAGCAAGCCTGCTTTGTCGCCTCTGATTCCCCAGCCAGGACTGAACTGACTGGGACTCTTTACCTTGAATTCTCTGAGGCTTGGCAGCATTATCAAAGTCACAGATCTTTGTCCAGTTGGCCTGCACTGCCTCAGGAGTCATTGGCTGATTCCTCTGTCTTACAATGGCTCCAAGGGTCCGCTCCCATCGTACTGGTCACAGAAAACAAAGCAAAGATACTAAGCACATAGTTTAAGAGGGAGGCAGAGAGTAGAATTCATGAGTCCAATGAATTTTTTTAACCTTAAGAAAAATGGAATTTGTAAAAAAGATTCCAACTCCTAAAGATTTTTACTACAAGCCTTAAAAAGCATTTTTTCCTAAAATAACAAACCCATTAGGATAATGTCAAATTCCTTTTTTCAAATATTTGAAGCTGAAGGGGAAAACCTCTCTCTCCTCCGACTATGCCAGATACTACTGAAGGCAGAATGAAATGCTGAATGAGAAAAAATTAAATTACATATAATCATGCCAAAAGACTGACTTTATGACCACAGAACACTCAGATAATACACTTCAAGATAACAGAACAGAGCTTTGTTGGATAGCAAACTGAGGACTAGTGGTAATAACAGGTCAACGACTCCAGAAAACCAAATTAATATATCAGACAGCCCCAAGTAATTCTCCCTTCTCTTTCCTTTGCTCCCTGCTCCCTTTCCACGGGAAGTCAACTAGACTGCCCAGATTCACAAAAATAGTCACTACTGCATATGTTCCATGAGGAGAATTTTTAACATTGTTTTCTTTTTAAAAAGCCCAAAGAATAAATAATCACTAGTAACCTTATTTAAATGTAACAGTCAGACTTTGATGGTTACTAATCTGAAGATTTGTCTTGGGGAATAACAGAAGCTTCTAGAAATTTCCTTTTGATAAAGTTCCATACGCAGCTATTATTACAAAAATTGATCTTCCTCTCTTAAATAGATGTCACAAGACACTTAAAAATGGCTGAATAATACAAGTTACTTTATAGTTGGAGAGAACAGTCGTTAATGATACTCTACACTATATTGGAACAATGCCCTCCAGTAATGGCAGCCTTTTAAATAATTCAACTAATTTTGATACCAGCATCCAACTAAAAACTTGAATTTTGATATTGGAATTTTCACAATTTTTTTTTAATGCCATAAAGTAAGTCTTGAATTTGGAGCTCGCAAGGTTTAAGAACTGGGGTAAGAGAGGATTGAAGCCAGATGAATTTGCTATTAGGCTGGAGGAAAATAATTTCCATAGATCAGCTGCAATTTCTCCCCTAGAAAGTTGTCCAGTGTGATTCCTCACTGTCTCCTCCTGATGTTCATGCTCCAAGGAAGAAGAGCCAAGTGAGAGAACTGGAGAATCTGCCTGCTGTACCATCAGGACAGGGCTCTTTCCATCTTTTCAAAAACAGCCCTCCCTCCCACTCATGTCTCTGCGAAACAAGCATGTGGGTGCCAGAGATGAGGAAAGACAAACACCAGTATGAAGAGAGACTGTGTCGTCTGAAGAAACAGCCAGTTCTGGATAAGACAGGGCAAATCTAAAATAAGGACTGCCGACAGGAAAAAATTGAAAAGGTTGTTGAAAATGCCACAAGCCTGCTGGACAACTACCACATTTTAGAAGACCTGTTGGTATACCAGTGTTTGAGTTTGAATATGTGTGCACTAGATCCAATGGTTAGGCACCTGACAAGATCTTTTATCCATCTCTAACTGGATATACAGGTTTAAAGATATGGAAATAATATATGTCAAACCAAAACTGAAAGAGACTTACATTTTCCAATCCATCCAGCTCCAACCTATAAAAAAGAAGGCAAAATGGTTATATCATCTAATGTGAAATCACTAATAGAATTTTCAAAATTAAAAAAACAGGCAGTTACCTTTTTAAGAACATCAGAATGCTACATGACAATGGATGAAAATAATGCAGCTGTACAAAAGTTCATAGGCCCTCATGACCTTGCACTGCTCATGCTATCAGAGTAGAAATAAAAAGCAGCACAATATAGTAGAAATGTATGTAGTAGAAAAGCACGACTCTGCACAGAAACCAAGGTTTGATACCAGTTCTACTGACTAGCTGTGTGACCAAGGTCAAATTATTTGACTTCTCTAAGTCCGAATTTCCCCTTATACAAAATTAGGATGATAATAGACTCTTCATGAGATAATCATGAAGGTTAAACAATATAAATACCAAACCCGCCCAGCACATCACTTGAAATACATGCCCCTCTCGAAAGACTTAGTGAATAAAAAAAACCAAAAAGTGAAGAAATATAAAACCAGGATTTGACGTAATGAACTTACATCTAGTCATTTTAATGAAACACCTCTATATAGAGATAAGGCAAATAACCAAATACATTAACCGCCATGCAGAAAGATGTCATTCTAGGAAACTCTCAGAAGAAAATGTATGATGTAAAGAAAATCTGTTTGTCATACCTTCAAACAGCACAACTACAGTGTGCCAGAACTTATCAAGAGAATTCTACACGCAGGTAACAGAAGAAAATCTAACACTTCTCAGCGGCTCTAGGCTCAAGGGTAAGGCTTTGTAATCACTCTTTCCTTTACACTACCAAGCCAATCGGCCTTGACGCTGTCAGAGTAGATAAAGCAGCAGTAGTTTTGTTAACACACAAGAGAAATAATACCTTTTGCCAAACTTGGGGAGTGATGCAACAAGCTGCAACCTCCACTCAGGTGCCAGAAACAACAGCTCCAACTGAGCCAAAAAATCTACATCTGCCACTCTAGATAGCTATCAAAATTGTGCAAACAAAGTGGCAATCTACCTTCAAGGTTTAAGTCAAGATATTATACACATTTCTTACTGTATTTTATCAGTCTTGCATACCACATGTCCCTCACCAAAAATGTTCACAATATAGTAAAAGAAAACAACAACATACAAAACTCTATCTACAGCATTATCCTAACTGTCTGTGTCTGTTTGGGCGAGTATGTCAAATGTGTATTTAATACAGACTATTCTCGTAAAATGCACACCTAATAAAAGACTGGATGAGAATACCTAAAAATATTCAAAGGAGTTATCTCTGGATAGTGGTAATGTGGGTGACTTTAATCTTCTTCTATATACTTCCCTGTATATTTAAAGTTTTCTACAAAAAACATACTATTTTGTTCATAGAATTAATAATAAATATAAATGTAAACGATAAAAAGTTTTTTTAAAAATTCCTTAATGAGCTAAAAGACAGGCAGGTCAAAATTTAGCTCCAAATGGCTTGATTATTATTAAATTTTCCTCCTATGTAAATCTAGAGTTGTAAAGATCTCTCCACATCTAATTTCCCACAATTCACAATCAATGACTATGATTAAGGAAGTGGACGCATGTATCTCTGCTTAGACACATGCAGATTATTTTTCATTTACAAATCAGCTTTTTATTCAAATGAATCAGGGTACTGTATCATTCACTTCAAATTGAGCCAGGTTATTTGTTACCAAGAAATATTTTTGATGTCATAGTATTCCTCACACAACAGGTTTATTACTATATTACCACAGAGAATCAAATGGAGGGGAGGGCCTAAAATATAACATTTCATGCAAGAAAAGAAAAAAGAGATTAAACTCAAACAGGGGCTCAAAAATCTATAAATCAGCATAAAGAAATCTGAAAGGACTTTGACTATAGAGTGAAAACTGGATCTCACTGGATGGTGGGCTTATGTGTGGTTTTTATTCTTACAACAATCACTTAAAGCTTTGCAACAGAGGAAAAATAAAAAAGTTTATTTTTAAAGTTAATAAGCTGTGTTTGCTGATCTATCACACCCAGACAAAACTCCTGCTATACTGATATAACAGGTAAAATTGAGGGGTGACTGCTATGTGTGCTGAGTTTAAAAATATGATTTCTAGTTCTCACAACAAAATCCCAAGAAAACTAAAACTCAAGGAAGTTAATTTGTACAATATTCCAGCAAGCCAGCAATCACTAGAGCAAGAAATCAAAACCTGGCCTGGGTGACTGTAAACCACCAGCTCTGTCCTTCCACTCTACCACTCAGCATCTCTAACCAACTGAGAAGGTCTGTATTTGACTAAACACATCAAACCAGTCACATTTTCACTTGACAAAAATATCAGAAACAAAGAACTATGGAAAAATAGAATTTAAGAAGTTGCTGCTTCTTTTCCAAAAAAGGATATTAGCCATACTTATTTCTTTAATTATAACACAGATATAATATTAAAAAATAGACAAGTAGTATCAACTCATGTACATTTTCAAAAATGTGGGCAATTGGAAAATACTAACTTTTGAATATTTTTTGTATTTAATTACACAAATACTGCTCTGGGAGAAAACAGAAAGGTGCAGAATACCTCAAACAAGCCACCATTTTCCTCACAATTCTCATGGCAAAGCCAAAGCACCAGGGGTGCTACGTAATCCGGCTTTAGAACATCCATAAGATCTGAAATAAATACCAAAAAAAAAAAAGTTTATAAACAAGACTATATAAATATTTAATCAATCATTTTACTTTCTGAAAATGCCTTACTTATAAAATTATAGGTTTAGAGACTTTTTAAATAAGGAAAAATTAGTTATACATAATTAATAGTCTTAATACCCAAGACTTTTAGAAAATCTTTTCATCCCAATGGAGACATCCAGGTTTCTAACCCTGAGGGCATAAGACATACCTTTCCAAGATGGGTAACACACTATTCTGAACACTAGTTAAAGCTGCCTAGGCAAAGACTGGTGGGCAAAGGTACACACAGCATAAGGAACTTAGGTATCATTCATTCCCGAAACTATTTTGCTCCCCCAGCTATTTCACAAGAATCCAGAAAACTTGACAACTGTAATGGCAGTAAGATAATGATGTGAAATGGACCTTGCAACCATTACTGACAAGTAACAAAGTCTAAGAAATATTTTCCTGTTGCATACTTTCTGTGAGCAACTTAACAGAGCAGAAAGGTACTGCACAAGGAGCATGAACACCTAGAGTTTACTACTGGCCCTGCCATGGAGGTACCTTAGGACTTTGAGCACATCATTCATATTTCCTGGACATGTGTCTTCATCAGTAAGATGGTAATTAACATGCTGTGCCTGCCTATTCTACCAAGTTGTTCCACAGCTCAAATGAGATACAAATTGTTAATATACCTTATAATCTGTAAAGAGTGAAATAAATGCAAATTTTAATTGTGAAATGGCAAAATACAGTTTTATATTTTAAAGTAACAAAGATGACACATACAGTCCCTGTAAATTAAAAAACAGTTCCAAAAACTTTTCACTTTATAGCTTCTAAAAGTTCTCAAATATGCAAAAAATCTAATGGCAACTGTCCCCTACTCTCCATTATCCTCATGAGGAGAAAACCAAAGAAAGTCTCCAACCATCTCAAATTACATAAGAAAACAAATTCTTAACATATATCTCATTCATGTCAATACATAACATTCCTCTAATTTCCCTTATATATCAATTGGCAAAATGGAATGTTAAAGGATGGCTATATAGAGATGTTTGACTTGACTCAAGAGATGTTCAGATATTTGAACTGATTAACTTTACAATGAGTGTAACAATAAATATGCCAATAAAACCCAACTGAGTATCTGTTAGGTGAGAAAAAAGAAAAAAAAGTAAGTCACATATTAAAATTACTTCTGCTTCACGTCTTATTTCATATATTATCACTAATAATGTAAGTAAATATTCTTCTTTTCCAGTTCTCAAAACACATACTCAAACTCCTAGGTCGGCTACCATCTGATTAAACTCAGTTTTACAGACAAAGCTCAAGAGGGTAGGTGAAATTCCTAAAAAGTTCCATAGCTAATAATATAGAGTTATATGAAATCAAAATTACATCTTAAGATTATTTACTCCATCCAGTGGTTTCGTCCACAGTACTAGATGACAAGATTCCTGGCATCACAGTAAGCAAGGTATTCTGAAGAATCCTTCTGCTGCAAGAAAGTATATTTCTGAAGCATTGCTACAATAGAGGAAATATCCTTCAACTAGAATGAAATAAGGAAAAGAATTCTTAGCTCTGTGACGGCAGGATTGCCCTGAAACAGCTACCAGTAATAGAACATGGATACCCAGAGGTAGGTCAGCATCGAGATGAAGTCCTGAACCTAAACTGTTCTACAGTGAACCTCAAATGTCAAGAAAGACCAAAGTTTTCCAAGATTGGTTGTGTCTCCTGGTTACCAGTAATGGCAAAGACAAATCCTCTCTGAAGAAAAAATCGTCAATTTAAAATACAGAACAAACACAGAGTAAGATCAGACAAAAAGCTCATGATTAAAAATCACCAAGAACACATGAAGGAAAGCCACCAGGAGTAAAAGTCAGAAGAAACAATAGATTTAAACTATAATGAAACAGAAATGTCAGAATTGAAAATATATCATATACAAAAGTGAATTATTCATTCAGAAAATAGATAATACAATCACAATGGTAAACAAGCAGTTAGAAACTGTCAGAAATTAAAAGGCAGACTAGATTTGACAAAGAGGGGAGGGCTAAATTATTGAAAGCAAAAAAAATCAAAAGATATATGAAAAAGTAGACTACATATAGATGAAGAGTGAATTAGTGAAATGGAAGACATTTGATAAAATTACTCATAACTCAACATAACAGACAAGGACATAGAAATATGAATGAAAAATTAAGTGAAATAGAGAGTAGAATTAGGTCTAATATACATATACCTGACATCTAGAAAGAAAGAAGGAGAGTGAAGGAGTAATGCTTCAAAAGATAAAGGCTAAAATTCTTCCAGAACTTATATAACACTAAGCAAAAATGTATACCATGAATCCACAGATCAAGAAACCAAATGTAAGCTAAGCATCCTGGACACATAAAAAGAATCCATGCCCAGATACATCAAAGAAAGAAAAGAACACAAAAGATGAAAAGACAATCTTAAAAGCACCAAAGTGAAGAACAAATCATCTATTAAAAAATGACAATTCAACAACAATGGGAACTAGAAGAGAGTGGAATGGCTTCATCAAAATGTTGAGAGAAAGTAACTATCACCCTAGAATTGTGTTCCCAGAAAAATGGTCTTTCAAGAAAGTGAAATAAATACATTTAAATATAAGCTAACCTGAGAGAATATACAAAAGACTGGCAGTAAAGGAATTTCTAAAGGACATATTCTAGGGAAATGGAAAATGATCCCAAAAGAATGGTCAAAAATACAAGAAGGAAAGTGAGTTTAAAAAATGATAACATGTATATAAATTTAAACAAATGTTTTCATATAAAATAATAGTTACAATGGTAATATCTAATTCACAGAGGTTAAAAAAAGAAAATTACAATAATGGAAAGCAATAATACGTAAGTCATAAAGCGGATGGCTGGAGTTAAAGTGTTCTTAGATCCTTATACTACTCATAACAGAGGTTTAAACGTTATTTAAGGTTAACATAAAAAGAACAGAGTATGTGCATTTTAACAGAAAAAAGCAAATAAATGTTTATATGATTTCCAGAAACAGAAAGATGTATAGAAAAAGTAGCATTAAGACATCACAACACAAAAAGAGGGAAAAAAATCCAAATCTATCAGTACCATAAATATATAAACTAAGCTCATCAGTTAAAAAAGAGATTGTCAGATTTTATTTTTTAATATCGAGAAGGGCAATTTACAAAAGAAACACCTACAACAGAAAGACATAAAAAACTGAAAATATAAATTTAAAAAACTGAAAATAAAAATATAAAAAAGGAAAAGGAAAGAAATACCAGGAAAATATCTATCCACAAAAAAAAATATTTTAAAATTAGACAAAATAGAATTCTTTTTAAAATGAGGGGTAGTAAAAGGCATAACATAATATTTGACAAGAAATATCTAACAATTCTATATACATATGCAATAATAAAATAGCCTCAAAAATTACAAATCAAAAATTGATAGAAAAATAGAAGGAAACTAGTATTTATTTATATTTTTTCCAAAGCATAAGATTCAATGTCTGATTCAATAATTGAAAAGTTGAGCTTAAAAAAAGCCAATAAATACATAGAATATTTCAAAAATATATGGAATATAAAAAATAATCATATTGCTATGCTATAGAGAGCGCTGCTATCACCAATTAGAAGATACTGTTTATTCTCAAGAACACAATGAACATTCACAAAATTGATTATATACTAGCCAGTAAGAATGTCAACAAATTTCAAATCATCAGTATCACAATCATGTTTTCTACCTACAAAGCAATTGAGTTTGAAACCAATAACAAAAAATTAGTAATTAAATCCTCATACATTTGAAAATTTAAGGTATGCTTACTACATATGTGGGGAAAATATCTGTAAAACATGTCTGACAAAATTCTATCAGAATATAAAAATTCCTACATATTAATAAGAAAAAGACAATTATTTTAAAAATGACGTATCTCTCTAATTTTACAGAAGAGAAAACAGGTCCAGAAAGATTAAGTCATTTGTCTCAAGTACATTTTAGTCTCCATATATTTTTTATGGAGTTTGGTGGCATAAAGGGTACTACATTAAACACTGACCTAAAAATCTCCAGAAGTACAGACCTGTCCAAATTAATGGAAACTCTATTCTCAGAGGAAACCAAATTTAAAATCCAAAGTTTTCAATATTTTCTTGAAACCTGCTGCTTCCCAAAAAGCCTATAGCTAATGGCAAAAACTGACTAAGGCAGAAGTCTAGCAAAGAAATGATAAGCATAAAATTCTAAATAGTGGTTATCTCTTGGCATGAAGCAGAGGAAAACAATAGAAGGTATAAAAGTTAGATGCAAGTATGTTTCAATCTTGGGTTGCGTTCATGACTATTCATTGTATTTTGATGCTTTACTTCTTACCAGTAACACACACTGCTGTGCATATATATGTAGTATTACACTTAAAAGGAAAAAAAGTAAGTTGTATCTGCCCTTCATATAATTTAGTTCTTTAACAAGAATTCCTTGACATTAACAGGAGAGTTAAGACAGTTTTTAAAGTTAGGGACTTCTTTAAATGGCCCTGTTGACAAGGGAAAGGAAAAAGAATTAGATCTCAGGTACTAATAGCTATTCTACACTAAAGCAAACTGATTAGGAACAGCTCTTAGGAAAAGTTAGCAAGCATATGCTTCATATTACAAATCCCAAGTTCTAAAATGAATGTTGGTTTAAATGTGGAAAGTAAATTGGTATCATGAGTGTTCCATGAAGCAGCTAATTTTAAAATAATTTCACTCATCAATTGCTATGTAACATTTCACAGAAGCTACTTTTGAAGTATTATATGTTTTTTACAAATATGTTAAAACCGGTAGTATCAAAAACCATACATAGTTTTCCACTAGTCAAGTAGTCTATTTGTTATATAACTAAATAAATTAGCATTGGCTCTCAGTCATACATTTAAATCCTTAAATTTAAAATTTTGTTTCATGTTTGTGAAGAACAAAGCTGGAAGACTCACATTACCTAATTCCAAGACTTACTATAAAACTATAGTAATCAAAACATCATGGTATTGGTAAAAGGACAGGCACAAAGATCAATGGAACAGAACAGAAAAGTCCAGAAACAGACTTACATACATGTGGTCAATTGATTTTCCACAAAAGTGCAAAGGCAATCCAAATCAAGAATGAGGAATAGTCTATAGGACAGCTGAATTAGTAGTTTCTTCAACAAATAATTGGTACTTTTTTAAAAAGGAGAATGAACTATCATGTATGAAATGAAACTTGAGAGATATAGTAACAAAATGCCTGTGGACTTCGTGTAGACCCTTGCGGAATAAACTAACTCTAAAAAGATATCTCCTTAGATAACTAATAAGTTTTAATACAAATTTGATATCAGAAAATGTTAATGTATTATTGTGTCTGGTGTGATAATGGCATTGTGGTTATAATGTCCATATCTCTTAGAGATAGATTTGCAACTATTTATTAGGTGAAATATAATGTCTAAGATTTGCTTTGAAATATTATAGAAAAGAGGGAGAGAGTAACAAAATAAATAAATATAACTAAATGAACTATGCCGAGGGCATCTTGTTCTCCTTAATGAAGGCCTATCCTCAAGGGAACTACCAGCACCTTATCTGACCTAAGGGAAGAGCAATCAGACTACTGGAGCCCCTCGAGCATTCCCGTCTGAAATGAGGGGAGGAAAAAAAGGCTAATAAGAAACTCTTCTGAAGGTCAGAGCCCAGGGGCTTTGATATGCTTAAAAAAAAAGAGAGAGAGAGAGAGAGAGATTTAATCATTATGGAACCATTCCCTTCCCGCATAACTTACAGCCACTTTGAGAGGGCTGCAGTATAACAGCGGATTACAACTGAGAGAGCTGCAAGGCATATATTCTATTTAACAAAGAGTTTCTAGGGAAACCCAAAAGCAGCAGGGGACACAAAAACAAGGATGAAGAGGAAAATGCAGCCTCTCACACCAATAGCTACAGCAACCAATAAATACAACCTAACTCCTAGGCAGATAAACATAAAACCTCACCTCACAGTAAAGGCCTTTTTACCTCACTTTCTAATACCCCACTACATCATGTTCAGTTCTCAACAAAAATTTCAAGGCATGCTAAAAGGCAAGAAAAGTACAAACTGAAGAGACAAAGCAAGCATCAGAACCAGCCTCAAATATAGCAGAGATTTTGGATTATCAGACTAGGAATTTAAAGTAACTGTGATTAATATGCTAAGGGCTCTAATGGAAAAAAAAAAGTGCACAACATGCAAAAACGGATGGCTATGAGCAGACAGAAAGAAACTCTGAAAAAAATCAGAAGGAAACACTAGAAAACAAAAACAATGTAAAAGAAATGAAAAAAAGAAACAGTAAGCTTGAATATATGTCAATAGAAACTTCCCATATTGAAATGCAAAGTAAAAAAAAATGGAAAAAAAAGAGAGAGAACAGAATATCCAAGAACTGTAGTATAATTACAAAAGATATAACAGGCACAAATAGGAATATCAGAAGGAGAAGAAAAAGAAACAAAAACAGAAGAAATATTGAAGTAGTGATAGCTGAGAATTTGTCAGAATTAATGAGACACCAAACCACAGATCCAGGAAACTCAGAGGATATCAAGTAGTATATTGCCAAAAATTTACACCTATTATTATACACATCGTATTCAAAGTACAGAAAAAACAAGGAGAAAATCTTGGAAGAAGACAAAGGGGAAAAAAAACATCTTACCCATAGAGAAACAAGGAAATATATCAGAATTCCCTTCAGAAACCATGTAAGCAAGAGGAGAGTGGAGTGAAACATTTAAAGTGTTCAAAGAAAAAAAATTACCAACCCAGAATTCTGTATCCAGTGAAATTATCCTTCAAAAGTAAAAGAGATTAAGAGAATAAAAGACAAGCTACAGACTAGGAAAAAATACTTGCAAAACACTTATCTATTAAAGAACTTGTTCCTAAAATAGGCAAAGAACTCTAAACACAACAATAAGAAAACAAAGAAACCAAGTTTAAAATGGTCAAAAGGTATGAACAGATACATCATAAAACACAACAAGTAAATGGCAAATAAGCACAGGAAAAAATGTACAATGTCATGTATCATTAGGGAACTGCAAATTAAAACATACATACTTATTAAGAGAACTAAAATGCAAAAAGTCATAAAAATAAATGCCAGCAAAGATGTAGAGCAACAAGAACTCTCATTCAGTGCTAGTGGGAATGCAAAATGATACAGCCATTTTGGAAAACAGTCTGGAAATTTCTTACAAAGCTAAACATAGTCTTACCATACAATTCAACAATTATCCTCCTTAACATTTACCCAAATAAGCTGAAAACATGTCTACACAAAAACCTGCACATGAATTTTTACAGCAGCTTTACTCATAACTGTCAAAACTGGAAGCAATCAAAATGTTCCTTGATAGGTGAATGAATAAACAAACCGTGGGTACCTCCATACCATGTAATATTATTCAGTGATAAAAAGAAATGAGGGGGAGGGTGTAGCTCAGTGGTAGAGCATGTGCTTAGCATGCAGGAGGTCCTGGGTTCAATCCCTAGTACGCCCATTAAAAAAATAAGTAAGTTAAATAAAAATTTAAAAAGAAGTGAGCTTCAGTCCTCCAAGACATTTGGGAAGAAGAGGAGAGGAATGAAGAGATGGAACACGGGATTTTTAGGGAAGTAGATATTTTGTATAATCTATAATGGTGTGTACATTAACAGTATGCATTTGTGAAAACCCATACAACTGTACAACATAAAGAGTGAGCCCGAATGTAAACTATAAACTTAATAGTAATGGATCAATACTGGTTCGTCAATTGTAACAAATGCAGCACACTAATGCAAGATGTTAATAATAGGGAAAACTGTGTGGGAGGTGGAGTCTATGGGAATTCTCTTTACTATCTGCTCAATTCTTCTATAAAACTAAAACTGCTCTAAAAAACACAATTAATTTTTTTAAAATAATAATTACTGGCTCTTTCTCTCTTGACTTCTGAGGCAACACACACACTGTCTATGGAGTGTGTACAGCCTTTACTTTAACCACCAACCCCCTCCGCTGCCATGTATATCTCTCAAAATAAATCTACTTTTATTCAAAAAACTATCTTATTATTATTATAAAACAGTAAGAATGCTATTACCTCATTCTGTTAAAAAAAATGCATGTATGCCTATCTAGACAAAGAGAACATTTATCTTTGTATGGTTGAATTATGGGTCATCTTTCACTTTTTCATTTGTGCTTTTCTGAATTTTCTATAATGAACATATATTACATATAACGCTTTTCGAAAGTGTGAGGAATTTTTTTTTAACTACTCAATAAATTAAATACTTTTGCAAAGCTCACTCCACACAGATTTGTGGGTAACAGTACTGAAAATCTAAACTACTTACCTTGAGGCAAAATAGTCTGGGTCATCCGTGATGCGGCAGTAGGGGCAATAGTGTTACAGTGAATGTTGTTTTTCTTGCCTTCAAGTGCAAGAGTATTTGAAAGGCCCAGAAGACCCAGCTTCGCAGCACTATAATTTGCCTGGCCAAAGTTGCCAAATATTCCTGAAGCTGATGAAGTCATAATGATCCTAAAAGGAAAGTCAATCTGTTAAAATCATCTTGTCTATGTTTTGACAATGTTGCAACTCTAAGCATTTTTTTTCATGTATTACACATGTCAAAAGCAACTCTATATACTTCCATTAGGTCCTTAAAGTCATGATTCATATATCTAAATTAATATTAGTAATAAGAGCAATCTCTCAAAATTCAAGTATAAGATTTAACTATTTTAAAAAGAATCCCTGGTCAGGACCAAATGAACTCAAGTATAAGAATGTGTGTACATTACCTACTGAAAACAACAATAAATATTTATAAAAATAAAATAAACTCTAGATTTACCAATTAAAATATTAGTAAGAAATATCAGATCAAGCAGTTCTAATTCTTTAGTTCTCATCACTTTATACCTCTCCTTATGGATAATATTAAATGACCCAACAAAACAATGCCATCTCATAATCTGACCCAATTTCACTCACTCTGCCTAGTAGAACAAGTAAAATAAATCATATCACTAACTTTCAGAAACTGCTAGGATCAGGATAAGCTAGAAATCTCCAATAAGAACAGGTACCACAAACAACTTACTTCTAGCAGATGTGTGTGAACTCTTAGTTAACAAGGAATAACCTTGACACCACAGTGCATGGAGCCACTTACTAGGTCTGTCACATATAAGCCATGTAGACGCAATCATGAGAGTTCTACCATTCCTAGTTTATAAAGACTAACTCATGTCTGACCAGCACCAGCTGGTTGAAGATAGCCATTCATCTCTCCCTGGTTGGTCACTGGACACACAAAATGATACTTTTGGTTAAAGAATAAAACACAGCTGTATCCTCAATGTTTATACTGCTAAAATACCAGAGAACAGCAGGAAAATCATTAATTATGAAAAGCAGGAGATGAAAAGAAATATAAAGCTGTTCAGCTCAGCTATTCTGTCACTAACTGGTATCAATCTAATGAGAAGACATGTGCCAAAACTACATTTAAAAAGCTTGTGCATATCTGAAGGAGTGTTTCTTGATGTCAAAGCAACTCCCTTCCTCTGTACACAAAAATCCACACACAGCATCCCCAAGCTCCCCTGACAGCCACAGACAACTCTACCTTCCAAAATTCTGTTTCTTCATGTGATCCCATGCTGCCCGGGTCACTAGGAATGAGCCCCGCAAATGAACTCTATGGATTATATCTAAAATAAGAAATTATTTTTATTATATATTTTGTCAAAAATTAGATAGGCATATCTCAGAATCAACACAAGCAATGATTTACTTACATAAAGATGTTCATTTTATACCTAGCACTCAAAATCAAGTATTGTCACACTCTGAGTAATCATTTTTGCTTTAGTTCCAATTACATAACCAATCAGTGGTTCATACCTGTTTTGCCTTTAATTTATGGTCTAATTATTACAGTTTTGTCATAAATACAACCATCTAAATATGATGTCTGTACACATCTAAATACAATGCCATCTTTAATTTATGCCTACTTTATATAAAAATTCGTGAATACAAACACCGAAGAATCTTACACATACAATTGGGACTCAACACAAACATTAGTTAAAGGATAATTATAAACTACATGGGTCATCATCAAGGAATGTTTACAGTATATCTCTATATCCCTATTTTAACCAGGGTTTGCAAATAAATTAGAGAGAGGTGGTGGTGGGATGGGGAGGGGACGATGGTGTTAGGAAATAGGGGAAGAGGAGAGGGAAAAACAGAGAGAAGGAGAGAAGCATATCTGTTTTTAAGAGATGTTATCTAATAAACAGACAACTTGGGGGCTGATTCAGAGAGACGAACGATTCTAGATTTAATTTTATTCTGATGAAAACAGGAGGAAATATCCTAGCCTCATCAGAGCTCAAAGCAAAGCACCAACATAAGTCCCTATGCCAACAAATCTCATCTTTCTCAGCTCCTTTTTCACCCCAGTTGTTACAAGGGAAGAGGAAATTAAAAGACCTTCTTTGCTTAATTCTAAGTCACAAAGGTATATGGCTCCTTCCAGAAGAACTTCTGGCAATATTCCCCAGAAACACACTGTATAAACAATGATCTTATTCACCTCTGTTACCATGCCTGCCACTGTCTCAGCCACCAGTGCCTGTTTTAGTTCTGATGGCCAACGAAAGTAAGGGCAAAGAAGAGCACACAGGGGGAAAAAAAAGTCACAATCTGTTCATTATCTAAACTCAACCTTTCCAACATGACATTACTAATGGAAATTTTTCCTACTTACTAGAAGCTTCAAAATTATATCTGGATTTTTCCCACCTGATTCTCAGATCTCCATTATTTTTAGTGCCTCAGACTCTCTTTCACATACTGTTCCTGCTCTTGAAATAAGAATCACACAGCCAGGGAAGCATGCAAAAAGGCTGTTAAAAACAACTAATACTGCAAGAAAATGCTGACAACCTCTCAAAGAGAAAAAAGGGGAAAAAATGAAAGGCACAAAAGCCTTTTGGATAACTTCTGTCAACAGATTTTAAATTTTTTTAATTTATCAAAAGTTAACAAAAACTACTTTCAACTGTTCATCGTTTTCAGTTGTAAAGTTTATTCATCACTTACATTAGCAGAAGCAAAAACAGGTAGAAGCAAGTTTTTCCTTAAGTGTATACATTTGTCAAATATTAAAAAGCTAAATGGATAAGTATGTTCTACATAGACATAAATTTAAAACAACTTACCCCAGTCTTCATCACTTATTCTACCAAAGGAACGGTCCCTTAGAATTCTGAAAAATTGATATTATATATGTCTAGAGGAGAAAGCAAACTCTTAAGAAAAAAAACTTTGCATGTACATTACTTTACTGAAAATGAAAAAAGAAATACTCACCCAGCGTTGTTGATCACAACATCTACAATATAAAAAGATCCAAGTCACAAATATAAAAGCAAGCTTACTAATTTGCATTTGCTTACAATTCACATTTCTTTCAAAAATGTTCTTTATCCCCCATGGAAAAGTAGGTATAATAGGCAACAAGTGCTATCAGAACAAAATTTTGTATCTAAATCAACAACAAAAAAAATATGATTCACAGCAGCACAAGTATCACACTATATTAGTCTTTTCCTCTCAAACCTACATACCTAAATTTTTCTACCTTTACCTTCTGCCAAAATTCTATGAGCTTATGTAAAGACTTAGCAGTCACACAACTCTTAGGTTCTTAGAATTCAGTGATAATCATAAGCCATCCCTCATTTAACTTCAAAAGTCACTGAGAAAGTTAAAAATTTAAAAGACTTCTTCTTGCCCCTCGAAAGTCAAAAGCTCATAAAAAATGACTAGAGTTAAAAACTGATGGCCTATCATCAGACATAACTGCCTTCTTCCACTATAAAAAGAAAGGGATTTTTTTAAGGTTCCACCACCATCTTGTGGCTATTTTCACCTTATGATTTCACATCTTCGTGGTCTTTATCCCTCTGTCAGATGGTAAGTGAACATGTCTCCTATAAGCTAACCAAACATAGCTACATAAATACGACAGACAAAAAATGGGGGGAGCACATTCAAACAACAAAAATTAATGTTTTCCAGACTATAAACATGTTGGGCTTATCTGCAGTAGTTTCTCTCCAGTAATTCAATAATTTTCTATTAAGAACATATGGGACTAAATCAGGAACATTATCTAGAGAAGGATGGACTAAACAATATATTTCAAATGCTTCTTTAAAATGAGGATTTTTATTATGTATAATTCATCTTAATTAATTTGCAAGATACTGAATCATTTTAATCTGAATCATTATAATTATCCAAAGAGTCCACTGGATCTTCTATTGCCAAAATACTGATTTATTTTTGATTGTCTAAACACATTTGGGGTATAATTAGTTATAAAATGGATACTTAGAAAATGCTTACAAATTTTTAAAGGCCCTTAAAGTGCAAAAAATATATAAAACAGACACAACACACACACGCATAAAAACTGTTACAGAAAGCCCTTTGTGGAATAAGATAGGGTATGTAAAAAAATTAATTTTGAAAACAAAAATAAAAATTTGATTACCAAAGAGAGTTTTTACTAAACAAAAGTAAAATAACAAATATTTCATTAGAAAGGTAGAAGCTGCTCTGTTAGTACAATAAACACAAAGAGTCATCACCTATTCTTCCAAAAGCATCCAGCGCTGTCTTCACAACCTTCTCTCCTGCTTCCACTGAATCTGAAGGAAAAGAAAATTAATACAAAACTTCAGTAACATCCCTCACAAAAGACTTCCAAATTCTGTGCGTCAGAGCACATGACAGACATTCATTCAACAGAACTCATTTCTAGGGAAAATACATTTATATTGCAGGTACATAACAAACTAAAATACAGGTGATCTAATGTTATAAAGGAAACTTAGTCCTTAAGACAATTCTTTAACCTACAGGAGGAAAAAAAAGGAGGGGGGTAAAGAAGAAGTATTTGACTAATAATATCTAAGATAGCACTGTGCAATAGAACTTTCTGGGAAGATGGAAATGTCCTATTTCTGCACTGCAGCCAGTAACCACAAGTGGCTATTAAGTGCTTGAAATGTGGCTGGTACAACAAAATGAATATTCAATTTTATTTCATTCCTATTAGTTTTAAGTAGCTACATAGGCAAATGAGAATTTGAGGAGGGGAGGAGGAGCACGTTTGATTTGAAAAAGCATGCTCAAGGCTACACCACTACATATGGAAAACAAACTTACTGTTTTTGTAATACTAACTACAAAAAGTAAAGCTCAACAAAATATTATGGCTTCGTTATTTTCTGCTAATCAGCCCAGAAGAAGGGTTCACATCCCCAGAGTTGTGGGTCAAATGGTCAGATGGCAACTCAACATCACCACTGCCTCTTTCTACCTGGGAGGAGCCAGGTTCCTTCCCTGGGACCCTGCCAGCCTTGAGTTAGACCTACAAAAAGAGATACTCAAAGGGTGAAAAAGTAGAAGCCTGCAGATGCACGCAATCTTGTGAGCAGGCTGTAGATGTAAGATTGGCAGCACATCTAGGTTAGCTCTTGAGAACCACCTGCTGAGATGGTCAGTGACAGTTTCCCTGACACGCACCTGCCCAGCCCTTCCAACGGTAAGCCTCAAATTCTCTATTCAAACCCTTCACACTTGGAAAACCTAGAGGGCTTCTGTTTTCCTGACTGCTACACGTTGCATATCAAAACTAGGGGGCGGGGAGGGGAGTCTGGAATCTTTACCTTTAAAAAATTGGTTTTAAAACCCCAGAACTAAAAAAAAAAAAAAAAAAAAAAAAAAGTTGCAAACATTTTTCTAGATCCTCAATGTGGAAAGAAGACACTAAAATGTCTGTCTCATTATTCGCTTGAACACTCAAAACAAATCATATCCTATTTCCTTTCCTCTAAAATTTCAAAAAAAAAAAAAAAACCCACCGGCAATCTAATTTTATCCCTGGTCCAAAAAAAAAAAAATCTAATTTGCGGAAGTCAGTAAGCACTGGCTTTGTAAAATAAATCTATTCAAGAAGGTTCCTTACAAATACTATCAGAATCAATACATCAAATGTAAAGATTGTATTTGCTGCTCTTCTCGTGGCTTTATTTTTAATGTCAAGCCTAATTTTGACTCTTAAGTTTTTATAATGATAAGAAAGTTACATATAGCAATGATAACTTGTGCAGTATGGAATATGAAGTCTGGGTACAGAAAGGGGGCATTTCACTTCTTACACAATATTGCTTTAAGAATTTTTCTAAGAAACAATTTTAAAAAAATAATTTATTATTCTGTAGAAAAAAAGACTTTTTACACAGAGCAGGTCTTTTAAGAACAAGAACATATTCACAACCAATTCTACAATAATGTACTGAATATATCATGTGCTTATTAATAAAAAAATTAAACAATAGAATAAAAGTTAGACTCATGAAATAATCTACATCAAAAGTTTAAAAAAATTCTCACATATTATATAAAATATGTAGCCAGACTTTGTCAGACTTACGTACAATCTAATTTCATAATTACACTGGAATCCTGAGATATTTGCTCAATGATTATTAACATGAGAAGTAGCATTAGCAGAGAAAAAAATAAAACAGTATAGTCCTCTCAAAAATCATACCATAGTTGGCCACTGCTTTTCCACCTTTTCTTCTTATTTCTTCAACAACCTTATCAGCAGCTGACGAGCCTTTACCAACTCCCTTGAAGTCTCCTCCTAGATCATTCACTGCAATGCAAAAGTAAGTAAGAATTCAGTTCTAGCCCTTAAAAATATGAGTTGGAAATGAAACACTCTAAGTGTATTTCTTCAGTCATCTGCCCAGTTCCCTCCTACCCTATTCCACCTTACTGAAAGCACCATGAGATATGTACCTTTAAAACACGCCTTCTTGTTTTTAAATATAGATATATAGATATGTTTACACATAGGTTCATGTCATGAAATTTTTAACTGTGCAATGTTTTTCCTTTTTTGTAAAGAAAAAGAACATAATTCAAGCCACTTTTAGCAAAAAGAAGGAAAAGAAAGAAACCTAAAGATCAAAATTAATATTAAACATACAGGAAAACAATATGGACATTCTTCAGAAAATTAAAAATAGAACTGCTATGTGATCTAGCAATCCCACTTCTGGGTACTTATTCAAAAGAACTGAAATAAGGAACCAAAGAGATAACAGCACCCCAATGTTCACTGCAGCACTATTCGCAATAGCCAAGGTGTGGGAAAAACCTACTGATTGACAAATAAAATGGATAAAGAAAATGTGGTACACACATACAATGGAGTATTACTCAACCTTAAAAACAAAGAAGGAAGTTTTGCAATATATGACAACGTGGATGACCTTTGAATACAGCATGGTAACCTAGTCACAGAAGGCCAAATACCACACGATTCTACTTACATGAAAGTATCTAAAATAGTCAAACTCATAGAATCACAGAGTAGAATGGTGGTTGCAGAGGTTGGGGAAGGAGAAAATGAGGAGTTGCTAATCAATGAAGTTTCAATAATGCAAGGTGAGGAAGTTCTAGAGATCTTATCTGCTGTACAACACAGGGCCTATGGTTAATAATAGTGTATTGTACACTTACAAATCTATTAAGGAGGCAGATCTCATAGTAAGTGTTCTCACCACAATAAAAAAAAATGGTTAAATAAACAGTGTGAAATATCTTCTCCACGTCATGAAAGCTTGTTTACAGGAATGGTGATAAAGAGCAAGTGCAATATTAAACTCTTGGAGAAGCACACTTGTGAACTTCCATAAAACACAGTGTCATAGTCTAAAAATGAAAGAAACAAATAAAGACTATTTATTCAAAGAGACCAAAAATTATATACACAACTAATATGTGTTTAGTCACTAATTTATACCATATATATGATTTACATGTTTAACAACTGACCACATTGACCATATAACATCTCCCTATATTCAAAATTTTTGTGGACTGGGGTATATTTTTTATAACAATACATTTTATCAATCTTACTGTAAATTAAAAAAATGCTGCAAAGAGACAAAATAATGGGGAAAGGTTTACATTATCCCTCAGAGATTTAAAAAAAAAAAAGTGGTACAATTCTCAAGATTAAATTCCTATCAATTGTTCATTTCCAGGCAATTACTCAAATGACAGGAAACAACCAGTAAAAATTATCAAGATTTTAAGACTTGCAGCTTTTACAACCCTTTTTATCTAAGCAAGGGAAAGCTCAAAAGCAAACTGGCAAAGGAAACATTTAAGTAAACAAAGAATTGTTCAATTGTGCAATGAAACATTACCCCCAAGTGGAAACTGTTTAAAGTACAGCCATGTGCAATCAAAGGTAAGCACTGAAGCCTGGATAATTTACTGTGATCAATGATGTGCAGTGAAACAATATCATAACAGATTTACTCAAGACAAGTCTCTATGCTAGAGAGCACAAATTTAACAATGAATCCCACTCAGTTATGCCACCAACAACAGAGCTAAATTGCAGGGATTACAACCTAAACTAGAAAAGCATGGGTTACATACTGACGGGCTTGGATAGCAATAATGTTAAAAGAGTTTTTGTAATTGTAAACAAAGAGCAATGTAGCCATACTATGTAACGCTGTTACCGCTTAAATGTGTAACTATAATAATAATAATAATAATAATAATAATAATAATAATAATAATAATAGTTTTTAATACCATTACTGCCTTATACTGGTACATATATGTATTTGCATTTTCAAAGACCCATTATGTATATACTGTACATTGCTGCATTTAATCTCCATATAGGTTTTTAGGAGTTTGGCAAGAACAGATGTTCCAATTTCCACAGAAGAGGGAACAAGTTACCTAGCAAAGCTTGAAATGGCAAAATCCAGACCAGAACCTAGACCTACCACAGTAACACCCTGCTCCTCTAATGCTATAAACAAAAGTTTCCTTTATTCTAATTATTTCCACTTAAAAAAAATCTCATTTGTTTGGGGAAGATATAGAGGAAACATTAAGTCAGCCACCTCAGCCAAACAAATAGCTTTTTAAAACAGGTAGTAAAAACGGTAAGATTATGATAGTTAAAGACAGAGCCTTTTCAACTGAAACCATCAAAATATCCCCAAACGTGATATATTCGTAAATCCTCCATATAAAATCCAATTTACACCTCTAAGGAGTTTTTTTTTAAGATGCAAAGTCTTTTGCTTATTTGGCATTTTAAATTAATCAGTGACTTGGATAGTCTATTAAAGACAATGTGGTTTTTTTTTTTTTACTAAAAATCTACCCTGAGATTGAACTAAATACTGCTATATGTCAACCACTAGAGCAGGAATGTAAGGAACCAGAGAATTCTAAAACACACTTAAAACCTATAAAAGTACTCTATTAAGAGGTAAATGGATACCTAAAAACAAAGTACCGAGTTATCAGGTATAGATGGCCTAAAAATCAGACCACATTTTTGTGAGAATGCCTGTTTCCCCACATCCTTACAACAGTGGACATTATCATTCTTCTCAGTCTAACGATTAAATGATTATAAATTGTAGCTCATTATTTTAATTTACCTACATTCCTTTGAGCACTAGTCAGGTAACATTTTATTTTCATGGGCTTATTGATCATTTATATTTCTTATTTTTTGCCTGCTTAAATCACATTTCATTTGAGATGCTTTTCTTTCTTACAGATTTGTACGTGTCCCTCCTTTATAAAAGATTTTAATTTTTTGTCATATGTTATAAATAATAAATTCCTTTATTTAAATGTTAAGAAGGAAACAGAGGTAATATCTGAGCATTAATAATACTTGATGAGTATTACGTACATTGTTTTTCAGCATTTTGTTATGAAAACCAGATTGAGAAATGTGAATCTGTCTTTAGTAATCCTGTTTACTGGACAGGACTTAGCTCTCAGAAGCTGGCTTTCTTGTTCTGTCTCTCTACCCTTTACCCTAGTCTCCTCTGACAATTGGCTTCAAAGACTAGAGCAAGAAACATGCTTGCTCTTGATATGATGGCTGCTAAACCAGCTAAGGGAATATGTCACTTTCAGTTTGACAGGAAAAAAAATGCAAACTAAACTGATCATCACCTTGTTCAAACTGTCCCACCTTCTCAGCATCACTTCTCTGCTGGGGGAGTTATCTCCCAGGCACTCTTTCCCTCCTCCCGTCTCTGAACAGCACATGTCACTGAGCCCCAGGTCTTGTCATCGATTTCAAACGATCACTATATTCCCACTCTGTACCAACACTGTGCCCGGTGCTTTGGGCTCTTAAGATAGACAGTCTGTGCACTGAGAAGTTTCCAGTTCTTTTGAGGAACTGTTTATTGCCATCGTTTCTATTCTATCATTTCATGCCCATATTACTGCAGTTGCCTCCCCACCAAAAAGGGGTGGTCTTTTGCCTCCTCTTAACCTCCCCAGGCGATCAACAGACACTTGCTGGGTAATGGCCCTAAGCCAGACTTTATATTATGTCATTCTTTTGTTCAAAATCTGTAGTGGAACCCTTTTATTCACTGCCTAACTTTCAAGATCCCTTGAAGGTTGGCCTCATTTTATGCTTCAGTTTACTATACGTAGATCCTTCTTTTTGCTCTCAGTGCAAGAAATTGCTTATACAGCAGTTTCTAACTTCTGACTTAATTATAAAGAGTAATAACGTTATAATGCTTTGCATTTGAAGAGTGCTTTATAAGTACATTTAGACATATTCAAATATTTATTCAATCCAAGGATTTGTCAGCACTGAGTCATATCTATCACCAATGACATCTCTATAAACCATTTTTATTTCCAAAGTAAAATGATGCTTCCAATTCTATAAAATTGGAGTAACTTTTATATATATTGGTTATATAAGTGACATCTTTTGCACTGAGTAATTCAAGAAGTGTATGAAAAGATAATAAGGTCAATATTATACTATAAATGGTGTTTTTTTTTTTTGGCGAGGTTATTTACTTTTTTTATCCTTTTTAAGAAATTTAAGCCCTGCAGATTCAAAAAAATCCTTTTCAATCCTTGCCCTATGCCAGTTTCTCCCAAAGGTAACTATTAAGCACTTCCTGGATGTCCTTTCAGACATTTCTATTTTCTATGCTTGATGCCGTTCCTCCCATTTTGATAGTTTCCTACAGCAATCAACAGCATTAAGAAGCATTTCACTGATTTCAGAGCTGTGGGCCCAATGAAGATTTCTTCCTATATTCTGTTTATGTCCTGACTGCTACCAAAAAGTATTCAAAGTGCCTTAAATATAAAATGAACTTGCATGGACTAATAAAGATCAGAAAAGTCAAGAAAATGTTACATCAGAGAAAGAGAAGCCTATTGAAAGGATAAGTTAATAGTTACTCTAGTTGGAGACAGTGTCAGGTTTACCCTTAAGCTTCTGGACAACCAAAGGAAAAGGGGAAAAACAGAGTTCCCATACTGTTTTCATTGTTTGGTAGAAAGATACAATCACTGTAGTTCATCAGGAATCTTTTCCAGAATGGCCATAAATGTATCTGAACGTGGTGGTGGTTTAGAAAGCAGTGTCTTAAATTAGGCACTTTTAATTTAAGGGACCTAAGTTGTCTCAACAACAAGAAGGCTTCAAAGGTCTCCTTAAAGGGAAAAGAAACTGAAAATGAGAGACTAAGTCCTCCAGAGTTCAGTCCTGGGACCTCTTCTCCTGTTTATCTGCAGCCACTCCTGGGTAAGCTGAACTAGTCTCCTGGTTTTAAATACCACCTAGAAACTCAGAATATTCCGATTACATAGCTTCAACCTGCCCCCTCTGCCCCTGCAGAGTCCTATGTCCCACTGCCTACTTAATACCTCCCTCTGAAAGTCTAACGGGAATGTCCCCTCTCTGTGAACCCAGCCCTCCTTCAGTCTTTCCTTTTTCAGTAAACAGCCTTCTCTTTCCCTTTCAGCCCACATCAGCAAATAAGAAAATCTACCTTCAAAATATGTCCAGAATTTAACCTCTGTGGACCACCCTCACCCCTACCACCTGTCTGAATCACCAACTTGTAGGGGGATTACTGCAATAACCAGACAGGTTTCCTCTCCTCCTCCTCCTTCTCCTTCTTCTTCTTAAGAGAAAATTACAAGTGGGGACAAGAAGAGTCAATAGTATAATAAACCACGATGTGATCATCATTCTCTTCAACTTCTGCTCTTGCGCCCCTATAATCTATTCTTCACTCAGCAAACAGAATGATGCATTTAAACCTTAAATCAGGTCATGTTGCTCCTCTATTCATACACTCCAATGGCTTTCCATCTCAACCCAGGTAGAAGCCAGTCCTTACTTGGAACTAAATGGTCCTAAATATTCTGGTCTCCTTTGACCTCTCATCTCTCAATCTTCTTCCCCTGGATGGTTTCACTCCAGCCTGGGGTGCCCCTTGAGTAAATAAAACCACAGGCTCACTTTGACATGATCCTGAGCATAGTGCTCAGCACATGGTAGGCAGTCTCTAATGTTGGCTTTTTTCCCTTTTCAAAAGGTCCAATTCTTGATGTCATTTAATCCCCATCATAATCCTGGAAGTTATTAGGTAATATTTAGAGAGGTCATTCATTGAGAGGGCAGAGCCAGGATTTGAAGCCTGACCTAACTTCAAAGGCAATTCACTTTCCCCACTACAGTTCACCTTGTGGCTGTCAGGATCATACAGTGGTTAAAAACACAGGTTCTGGCATCAGACCAAAGGCACTTAAGACTCATCTTTACCAGTTATTATGTAACTGCAGCATAGAAATCATGTTGATCTCACTTTAGAAGACTGTAATTTCAATTACAAAAGCGTTACTTCTTCAGTTCAAAAAAAGAAAGTGCTCTGCCTTTCTTACTGTCCAAGAAGAGGTTATCCTTGCTGGAAGACTTGGCTCTTCTCTGTGTTCTTGCCCTCAAGATAAAACTTAATATTCAGAGAAATGGATATGGCTCATCTGAGGAAACCTCAAAACTATTCTATTCCCAACGTTCACTTCAGATATGCGCGAACATTTCCTGCAAGATGTAATGTGTACAAAACCAAATTTCCCTTGTGATAATTATCAGCCAAAGGCTAATCAGTTCTTATACCAGATGTCACTCTCCCATTATACCTCACACTATGAAATATAAAATAGAGTAATCCTATTAACATTCAGTCAGAGATGCCCTTAACTTTGGGCTTGGCAAGGTGATTTACTTCAGCCAACAAAACAGGCGCAGATGTGACTACTTCTGAACAGAAGTTCTAAGAGCCACCTCTGTTCCAAGAAGAGCAATGTCCCAGATGGAAGCTGCTTCTTCAGCTGGATCTTGAAATTAGTAAGATATGAAGAGCAGAGACACAGCTGACCAAAAGCTTAAAGGTCATGAAAGTATGATATAATCCTTTATTACTGCAAACCACTGAGATTCATTTGTTAGTCCAGTATAACCCAGCAAAAGTTGACTTGTATGAGAAACAAGCCACCGCCATCTCTTAAGGTCTTACTTCTCATTGGCCTCTTAACTAGTTACAGGATTAAATGATTAGTTATTTTTCCAGAAGTAAGATATTCTGATGTCATCAATCCTACGTTTGCTTACTCAGGTAAAAATATGTTGAGCAGAATAAAATTAACAGAGGAGAAACATTAGTGCACATGATACAACCCGGACGCAGGGCATTTATGTTTAAAAAGTTAAAGCAGAGGGTAGTGGTGGTTAGGGAAGAACACAACCTACTGGTAGCCTGGTCACAGTCCAAAAAGTGGTAGAAAACATCAGTGAAAAGCTCTGCAGTTTCACATAAATCAAACTAAATCTGCCTCTCCAGCCAAGTTTGGCAAATATGTATCCAAGGACACGAATTCTCTGCCTTCTTGGACTTTTACAAGCAATTACTGCAATATCATCCCTAAGGCAAAAACAAAATAACAGACACACCATCCCTGTTGATTATTTTCCTTAGAACTGAAAAACTCCAATCTGAATTCAACATATTCAAAGGTAATAAATAAACAGAGGGTAACTGATCCACACAAACCCATATTGTTGTAAAAGGTTTTATAAAACAGTTTATAAACTAAGATTATATCTTAGTCACAATAAAAAAGGTAGAAATTTATGCAACCAATCTCAAAGACTCACCAATCACTAACCCCCTGCCAAAAAGGCTACATCAAACAATAAAAGAACCAATGAACAAAGTACCTTCTTTACAAAAGGCAATAATCTAGGTCCTTTAGGAGATATAGAAGGTATTTGCACTTCTAAAATTGAGTGGAAAAGACATAAGCAAATAAAAAGTTATAAGATAAAATATTAATAAATAAATAGCAGTATTTTTTGAAAGAAAAAAATAGTAATGACATGTACCTTTAGGCCCTGACATTTCCCAAGAATGAAATACTCTTGGGAAAATCTGGCAATGAAGGCCTGAAATACACACTTTGGCCAAATATCATATGTCAAAATGTTTCCTTGTCACAAAAAGCAGATTGGATTAACAGACAGTGGCAATGACCTTCAACAAGGAACATCCAAAGTCTCTCTGTCCCTTCCGTAAAGACAAGCTACACACCCACACTGAAGGAGAAGAGTGCATTAAGTGTCCTGCTTAGCTCTTCTTTGTTTAGAAAACCCGGGTGCTTGTTTACTCTTTTCTTACACGTTTCCGTAAACTAATTGGGGGAAATTCGCCTCTCTGTATTCCCCAGTAAGATGTAGGAAATCTGAGACTGGGAGGTCACTGCAGGCCAACAATTTTAGCTCAGGAAAGATGTTAATAAAGATTGGGCCATAACATCTGCCCTACACACCAATCCAACTCAGAGCACTCATTTTGTTATTTTCCACAAGGCTTGGCTGTAGACAAATTCACTCCTATGCCCTCACCAACTGCCAAGTATATCAGGCCAGGGCAAACCACTGAGATTACTAAGATCTCCCACCTTTGGAATTCTTCAATACAGCATCTTCCAACTGACCCCCTCCCCATAAAACTCATGCAAATGCCCCTTTAATTACAAATTATAAAAACTGTTGTAAAAGCATCCACTTGAAAACTTTTGAAGAAAGATTTTTTAAAACCCCACACTTTGGATTCCTTGATTTCAAACTTCCAGTTATGAAAATGCACTTATTTCTTACCCTATCAATATATTTAAACTCAGAAGGACTCATCTTGCACCAGCCTTCTACACTGAAAAATTACAGCCCACACTTTACCAAACTCAAGAATTTCCTTTTATACTATGAATACCTGCCCATCTTTCTCAATTCTGTTAAGTTGCAAATTCTGTGAAACTAGTTTACCTTAAAAAGTAAGTTAAAAAGTCAGCCTAAAACAGGAAACAATTTTTCTGACAGGAGAAAAAATTAGTGATGAAATTTGACCTTGACAAATTATTTGATGTAAATACAAAGGTGTCTGGCTTGTGAAGACTGTATTTTAGTTCCCAGCTACTGATTAAAAAGAAAAATATATCAACTTACCAACAACGGATGCACCTCTTTCTGCAAAAGCCAGGGCATAGGCTCGGCCCAATCCTATTAAAAAACAAAATAATCATAACGTTGAGCAAAGGACAGCATAATTTTTTTGGCCCACTCAACTCAATCCCTATTGCAAAGTAACTGGTGAGCAATTAATTACATTACAAGGACAGAGTCCCTGTTGGTACTCTCAGCCTCTACTTTATCCTCTTCTACTTGCAGAGGTTGGAAAGGTTAAAATTGTATTCTACCTATTCTACCTACCATTTCTTACCATTCTGCCTAGATTCTAGGATGCTAGATGTGAACTGGGTTCCACCTTTGAACACATTTGCATGAAAACTGGAAAGAGGAAATGAGGCAGAAGCCAGCTCATTGTGATTTCTGACTGTTGATGTTGGTTAAGAAGCTGATTTCTTGAAAATTCCTAGGTATTAAGTGGATACAGTGGCACCTTCTTGACTAGCTCCCTAATCTCTGGCTGGCAGCTTCTACTCTCTAGATCCTGAGGTCCAGGGACTGTTTGGGCTTTGACAGTTCCAATGCCAGCCTCAGAGGTAGTAGCTCCCCAATGGACCAGTTTTATATTGTTCCATAAGTAATTCCAGGAGGTACTGTCTAAAATCTAACTCCCTATACGAAGTCCTTTCCTATTTCAAATATCTAGTGATTTCTATATCCTGCTCTGAACCTTGACCACACAATCATACACAGGAAATATTTAATTCTGACTCAAAGGTACGAGCTATAAATTTCTGCATTCAAAAATGGACACATACCTATATAAGTTTTCTAGGCATAGAATAAAGACAATATAAGAGACTGGCAATTAGTGGTTACCTCTGGGGAACAGAACTGTCTGACTAGCAACAAGAGGTAGAAAGCTTACTTGTGTATTGCTTAATTTGTTTTAACATGTACACTTTTTGAAATTTAATTGATAATTTAATTGGTAGTTTAAATTTAATTTAAATTAATTGATAAATAAGTACACAGATAACAAATTGAGATGGCGAAATTATCAGGCTCTTCAAAAAAGAACCCAAAATAAAAAGTTTTCCAAAACAAAAGGCTCACCAAAATTTTTATTTTAAAATTTAATCCACTCTGAATGGATAAGACAGAAGTCAGCTAATACAAAACTCCTCATATTTTATCAAGGCTAAAGCACTTGTTCTAAACACGAGGTTTTTAGAGAAATCAAATACTTAATGATCAGAATGCAAAAAGGTTATGGTAGCAAAGTAGAAAATCATCAGATGAAAGGATGGGGTAAGTCTCTAGGAAAGCCTGATCTAAGTTAATCAGAGAATTATCTCAAAATCAAGCTATATAATTCTCTCAAAAGATACGTAAGTGATCTACCTTTATCATAAAGGCCATACAAACTGCACACAAATCTGTATATGAAGTCAAAAATGACATTCTCCTGTTTCCCTCGCATACCACTAGTCCATTAACAGATTCGTAAGTGTCCTCCCATGTTTTTACATCTGTGCTTATATAAACATTATTTAAATACTTTATATGTGTTAGTCTGTCTCCCTAACTAAAATAGAAGGTCCTTTTGGGCTGAGATTTTGTCATTCTTTTGCATTTCCCACGGTGCCCAGCAGAGCTTTACAGTCAAAATGCACAAAAAGTTAAATTCAAGAGCTTCTGTTTCGTCTTAATCCTCTTTCAAATCCTGTCTTAAATCTGCCCCAGATCTAGGCTCATTGTCAGTCATCCTCTCTCCCCCATTTTTCTTTTGACCTTAACTTCTTTAGCACCATCAAATCTCAGCTGATTCTTTTCTCAACCTGCTTGTTTAGCGCTCTCTTCAGTGGGCTAGACTTCTATCGACTTTAAGTTAACAGAGCCCCTGAGACCAGGTCCCTAGACTATTTCACTTTCTAGCTTTACCTTTTACCTTTACCAATCAAAGGAAATCAAATGACTTCCAAGTCTCTCCTGACTTCAGTCTCTTCAACTACTCCAACGCTTCTCGCTATCTCCGGATCTACAATTTGCTATCTTACAACCATCTCAAATTCCAAATGGCCAGATTCCCTCCCTTCACTGCCCAACTCCACCACTCTTACACAGTTACAGCCCCAGCAACCGCTATAGTCAGCTAACGCATACAAATTCCTATTATACCACCAATCATGGCAAGATTGTTTAGGTCTGGACAATTCTAAACCTCTCCTTCCAGGTCTCCCATTAAACCAGTCAATATTTCAAGGTAAACAATAGCACCTGAATAGTGCAAAAATATTTCTGTTCATTTCTAGAATATGAGTGGGTTGGAGTCAGATTAATTCCCAGACACATGCCCAGTAGGCATTCATGGACACCCTCCTGGGATGTTCAGCAATGCCTCAACTCTATAGGTACTTATCTGTAAATGAGAACCCCAAGACCTCAAGGACAACAGTCTTCATGTTAGGTCTGGAATTTGATCTCTAAATCTAGATCTCTTTCAATAATGATGGCCTAATGTGGACCTTATGACAGTCTTAACTTTCCCACAAAATTATATTCCACCCTCAGATCAATATTCAAATCTAATGGCTAGCAACTATATCAAAATCCAGGCTCTTTAAAATATGAAATAATTTATGAACAGGAGGTGCTAAATTCATACTTGTCTAGTCACAATTCATTAACACTTCAGAAAATCAAGGTAGTGCGTTACAGTGCATTTACTTAATGAAACAATAGAAACTTTATAGGTGTACTACGTTTACCATACACCATGTCTCGAACTTTTTTCAAATATAAATGGTATGTGTGTGTACTGGGTCCTGGAGTACAATGTATTTCACACTGTGAGTCACTCACCGTCAAAAGAGGTTTAAAACATGGGTGCATTACTTATTTCCATCAAAAGCAAAGTGTAAACAAAATGTTTTCCTACAAACATGTGATTGTTTTAGAAGGAACATAGCTACGGGTATAAAACATCTTTGACTAGTCAATATTTAAGACATTTTCTGAAAGGAAGCATGATGATCCACTTTATCAATGGAGATGTAAAATTACATTGAATTAACTGACAGAATTTCATTGTGACTTTTAATATATAATTCACATTAATTCTGCATTAGGCCCATTCTAGGTAGAAGGCACTACCAGTAGGGAATCAAAGGCTCATAAGGTCAAGATCCCTGCACTTGGAGGTTATAAACGTCATAGACTGGTTGGAAATAGTGTAGAATCTCCCTGCAAGGCATCCATGTGGGTATGAGTGGTTTGTTTTAATTTTCTGTCCTCTAAAAATAGAGTTATGTCACATAACAAATCTCCGTTTTGCTTGTGAAATATGGGAAGATCTGGCCCACTTCAGAAAGGCCTCTGCTCCCCAGGTCCTACTCCACCTCACTCTCATTTTATTCCCTTATCACTGGCCTGAGTCCTGAAAACACTTGAGTTTACAATCCATGCCAAGACTTCAGTGGACTTGGCAGTACGGTACTTGGCTTGGTAAGCATACAAAGTCCAACTAGAAGGACTTTTTAAGTTGACCTGTAAATACGGTACTTGGTTTGGTAAGCATACAAAGTACAACTAGAAGGACTCTTATCAGATGCCGTTTTTAGAGAAGGTTGAACTTAAGTTCCCTCTGGTGAACTTAAAACCATCTGACAGAGGGAAAGATGATTGACTTTTCAAAAGCAAAGGACTGACACCTCTACTCCTCTGGCGGTGATTCCAGCCCCCAGACAGCTTTTCTGCCACCTTTAAAAGACTTGACAGAGGCCTAGAGTCTATCCGCAGGGGAGTCTCAAATGACGTGCACAGACAAGCGTCGGGAAGAACTTTTACCTAGTTTTGCAACCCAACCTGGCCCGTCTTCTCACGCAAGAGCTGAAACCTGGAGAAGCTTCGAAAGCGGAGGCAAGCGGGATGCGCTAGGAGTTGCTGGCTCCCCTCTCAAGGCCGGTCAGCCTCACCTCTCCCTCAGCAGATTCGGCGCCCGGGGAACGGTCGTTGTCCGTCCTGCCACCTCCCCACCAGTCGCTCGCTTCCCCAAGCCGCCCCGCCTCTGCTGCCCGCAGCCCTGCCGTTGGGCCCGCATCTACCGTTTTACCTCAGGCTGAAAAGGGAGGCTCCCTGCACGAGAGAGATACAGACGCCAGCCCCCCCCCGCCTTCACCAGCTTACCTCCCCCCGCGCCGGTGACCAGTACCACCCGCCCGTCGAACCTCAACGGCGAGGCCATAAGTCCAGCCTGTAGCGACACAAACACACACCGAGAACCACTGACGCTCAGACAGCCGGAATGGGAGCACTAAGGGAGTGCCCGGGGCGGGAAGGCAGTGGACTACACGTTTCTGAGGAGGAGACGGACGCCTAGTTTTCCAAGTGCGCCTGCGCGGGGAATCCCTTGGACCTCTGGGAAATGTAGTCCAGTCTGCCTCCAGTCACGGCAAGAGCCTGCCAAAGAGGCTCGGCCTTAAAGAGCCAGTTCTGCAACAGGGAAGTAATGGGAGCTGTTAGGACCTGTGTGGTAAAATGGCTGGCTCGGCTAACCTTGAATAGCCTTTCACTCAACGTTTTGTCATTCACTCAACAAGCCTTTCCTGGATTTAGGCGAGGATGCAGCCCCTATCCTTAAGCAGCTTTCAGAAATAACCCCAAAGAAGTAAAGAAACACTTACTGATGGGTGAAAAATTTCTCAGAATGTAATCCCTGGACCTCCTGGATGGGAATCATCTGGGAACCATGAAAATTGCAGAGTTTTCCCTAATGGAATTCGGCTGGTCTCCGGAATGGAACTGTTACAAATTGGTTGATTAGACCTGCGCGGTGGTCCTATCCGGTGCGGAGACCTCTTGTTTCGGCCAGGGAGGTTCTTTTTCTGCTAGAATTCGCACAGCCAATGATGAAACCAATGCTGAGACTGGAACTGCACAAGTTTTATTCAATTGGCAAGGTATGGAGAAGCAGGAACTTAGTTTGCAAATCAACTTCTCAACCCAGTCTGGGTGGAGACACCATGTATAGCAGAGCTGAGGTAAAAAGGAGGGAATTGGGAAAAGTGGGAGGAATACTTATAACTTATCTTAGAACAGAGGTGTGGTTTAGATCCAGAACTGATGCAACATTCTTTTTCGGTCCTTGTATGAGCTTTTCCGGTTGTTGTCATGGTAACTGTCAACTGTTATGGCGGTGGTTGGTGTGTCATTTAGCATGCTAACATATTACAATGAGCATACAATGAGGCTAAAGGTACACTGGAAATCAAATCTTCCACCATCTTGAGGGTAGTTGGAACCTGTTCTTGTTTTTCTCTTTTCAGCTTTCTCCTAAAACTTAGGTAAGAGCAATTGGTTTCCAATGGAGGGAGGAATATGGGTATAATTCTGGGGCAACAGCCTTGGTAACAGAATGTCAGAGGACAGAAAAATGTCAACAGGTGTTCCTAAATGATTTTTGCTTTTGTATATTGAGTGCAGTCAGATGGCATAAGGTATTCATTTAACATTTATTAAGAACCTATGGGTAATAAGTGCAAGTTCACAGATGAACAATAAGCTCCTCCTGAGTTATTCAAAGTCAGATGGTAAAACTTTACTAACAGGGCAGCATGCTAAGACTTGTGCCAAAACAAACGGACCCTACCCCTGCTGGGGAGAAAACTTTCCAAAGGAGATGCTGCACAAAGCTCCTTAAGAAGTGAGCTCTGCAAATAGAGGACACTACAGGCAACAGAAGTACTAGCTACACTGGAGTGGGGGGAAGAGCATAAAAGTAAACCAAGTCGGATCATTTAGGTGTTTGAATTTTGTGCTTAAAATAGTTTAAGCAAGAGTACGCCAGAGAGATGTTTACATACAAAAAGACCATTGAGAATTGATTGGAGATGGGCAGGGGGAACAGTAGAAACCTACTGGGAAAAATTATGGAGACCAGAAGTAACACAGAGGAAATGTCGAACAGTGGGTAGGTAGTTCAGAGATACTTTTGGAAACAGTCAATAGATCTTTTTGATTAACTGGACATGAACGTGAGAGAATGACTGAAATAACCCCCATATTTCTGGCTTGAGAATCTAGATTATGGTGGGCCATTCATCAAAATAAGGAATCCTGGGAGATGAACTTTTGGAGGCAACATGCTCATCATCATGGTGGGACTTCAATGTGGGGCAAACTGCCTACAGGAAGCGAAGTGAAGCTATGGCTACAGATGCCCAGCAAACAGCTACGGTACCAGAGTTCTAAGACTTTGATTTCAGCTCTCAGGAAGAGCAAGAGAAGTCTCTCTAGAACTCAAGCCTAAATCCTCAAAAAGCAGCCCTATCACTGAAAGCTCGCCCCTACACCAGCCCCTTTGCTCTCTTCGCCATTTGTCCATATCTTCCTTTTGGACGTCAGACCCCTTAATTCTGGTGATCACTAAAACTCAGAAAGGCTAGCCTCGAGGGCACTCAAGGACAAGAAAGCCCCTGTAGTAACAGAGTTCGCTCCTAGCGCTGTGAGTCAGGATCCGGCCACGCCCGGGCGCCTCGCCTGGAGGTGGAGCTCTGCGCCCTGCAAGGCGCGCCGACCCAAGACGCTCTCCCAGCATCAAGCCACTACCGAACTTCTTTGCTTACTAGGAACAAGGGAGGCCGGGCGGCCCAGTCCGCCGGCATCCGGATTGTAGACTCAGATCAAGATGTAAAAATGAGCGTTGAGCATCGCCATCACGGGTGAGGCGGTGCGACAACTCTGTAAACAGCGCTCTCCATAGCCCTGCAGCTGCGGACAAGGACGTTGCTACGGCGGCGGAGCGGAGCCAAACTTCCTCGGGCTAAATGACGCGAGCAAGCCTAGTGAGCTGGGTATCCATTCCTCTGCCCAGCTCCACTTGAACCGAGTACCCAGATCTTGATGCGGGGTATCTTTAGCAATCTTGTAATCTTTCTTGTTTAATCCAATAACCCTGTGAAGGAAAAGCCCAGCTGGACTAACAAGTTAACTCACAAATCTAAGTTTGTAACAAGTGTCGGATTACTGATCTGAGTTCTGCTGGGCTAACTTGTAAATCTGAGTTAATTATTGTTGGTTTGCTGATTCCCTGTTCATGTTTTTTTTTTGCTAGCCAGCTGGATTTTCAAAGAGACATATCTGGCCTTGAAATGTTGGTTTCCTGCCTCCCTGCCTCCCTGCCTCTACTTTTGTGATAATGATGTTGCTATAGCTGTTCCATGCCTATTGGCCAAATACCCCAAGCTTGTAATTAACCCTATAAAACCTCATGCACACGTCTTGGAGGTGCTCAGAGCTTCGGAGCAGAAGCCCCTCTGAGCCCGCCGGCGTAATAAATCTGAGTACTCCAACCCTCCGAGTGGTGCTTGTTTCTTGGCTGGCCTGTCATTTCCGTAATAACCCCGATCTTCTGTTTAAAAAAAGCTAACAAAAAGAATAAAAGAGTAAAAAACGGCTGTGGCTGTGTACATTATTCCTACGTTCAGAAATGTAAGTGCAAAATCAACCCAACCGTAATCTACGATGAAGTGCAACAGAGCCAATGGAGATAGGTAAATGCAAGTGCCCAGGACAGTAAGTGCCCAAATAAATATATCTTGAATATGAACGAGAGGTGATTCCGACTTAGGAATCAGTCATGGAAGTAAAGTGAGGTGTATAATACACTACAAAAGAGTGTTGCTTTACTAGTGCGCCCTGTTCTCTGATGGTCTTATCTTCTCCTCAAGTCCTCATACTTGTGGAGGGAGGCAGAAGAGACTTAAATTTGCCAATTAAATGTAACCCCGTCTGTTTTGGGGGGAATGGGATCTTTCAGGATTTCTCCCTTCTCCCTCCTCTAGCCTAAAGGTCACATTAAGTTAGAGGAAAGGTTTGGCAGGGGTTGGGGTGCTCCTTAAAGCAATGCTGGCTTCTGTTTCTCCCCTAGGCTACTAATAAAGTCTATGGCAGATAAAACTTAAGGTTTATTTTTCTAGCATAACTGAGGGGTCCCAGTAGTTCTCAACCTGTCTGCACTTGGCCCCTACGCAGATCGGTCTAGCCTCTGAATCGCGTTCACATCGGGTGTGGGCTCAGGTATTCCTAGAATCAACCATGCATTATTTCTTACTCTCAGAATTGTTTTAGCAACTTCTATGTGAATCTAAAATTATTTCAATATAAAAAATTCAAATAAAATTTTAAAGCAAACAAAACTGTATCTCTTCCATGCAAGCCAGGAGCCAAGAGAGACAGGAGTAGGACCTTTAGCCCCTTACTACACAAACCAACAAGGCCACTGACGTTGTGCTACAATCACTTTATGATGATTCAGAGTGACTTGCATGGCCGTGTCTTCTCAGAGTCAAAATCTGTCTGGTGTTTCTACTGTTTTCACCCCTACAACCTCTTCAGGCCCAGGCCCCAAAAGGGGAAAAGGGGTGTTGGGTTCCTGAAGACCCCAGGCCAAGCGCACCCCCTATTATCTACCCTCCTAACCTTTCTCCCTTTCCCAGTGGGGATCTTTCCTGCTAGTCAGAAGTCCTCCTTTTAGATTAATATGTACACATTACTATATATAAAATAGATAAACAACAAGAACCTACTATATAGCACATGGAACTGTATTCAATTTCTTGTAATGTGCTGTAATGGAAAAGAATTTGAAAATATATATATATGTACGTAAAAAAAATTGCCCCCTCCAAAAAAAGAAGTCCTCGTACATTTGTCCCTTTGCTCTGACTTTAGAGATGTCTCTTTTCTAAGGGGTTCCTCTTATAAGGGAGACACTAAGCATTATGACTTAGTCCTAATGCTGGGAAATCATGAAGGGATACTACAGTGAAACAGTATTTTTCTCTCTTTTGCTGCTGAGTCTCTGAACCTACTTCCTATTGTTGGAGAATACCTCCACGTATTTCCTGCCTCAGCTGAAAACACCAGATTCTCGCCTCCCTAGCCTCCCTGGCAGCCAGGCATAGCTCATCCTAAGCTCTGCCGATCAGATGCTTCCTCCCAAGGTTTTGAATTGGGATGGAGAGAATGACTAACTATACAAATCCATTCTGGTGACAGGTGGTAGTGGAGATGGCATCAGTTCCAGTGGGGGTGGGCAAGATTCAATGGCTGTGGTGTCAGAGGTCGAGTGGCAAGGTCTAGTAGCGGTCTGTGAGGATAATGGTGTCTTCGTTAAACCACCTGCGGCATGACTAGAGCATGTTTCCTGGCTGCAAAGCCCCTGATCTCACTGGCTGGCCCTCCCGGAGGTTCTGTCAGCTGTCACTGAGCTGCGGCTGGTTTGAGACTGCAGCTGTGCCGGCTGATTTAGCACTTGTAGACGACAGTAGCCAAGTTTAATACAAAAATAGATTCATTTGGGAAAATACACAGGCTTTCCAGGAACCCATACTGCATAATTCAGGATCAAGTCTTGGATGGAGATAGAAAACTTTTTCCTGGGGTCACAAGAAGCCCTCTAGGGGACCCTGTACTGCAAAGGCAACTGTATTTGCATGAACTTTAGACAAAACACTAGCACCAGGAACAAAGCACCTCAGACTTGGCTTCTTCTCATGCTCAGTTTAGCAGGTAGAAATCTAATGGATTTTTTGGCGAATTTTTTCCTCTTTTAGCTTGTTTCTTAGCCTTGGATACATGACCCAATTTGGACCTGATGCAGCAAGAAAATATCTGCAGGAAAGAAATTTTTTTAAATGCATCTTTGGGAGTAGGAAAGTTTTATGTCTGTGAACCTCTGAAGCACTGTCTTGGTGGTGACAATAGCTACAACACAGCTGGAGAAAGTCTTGGGTCTCTGGACAAAGAGCACATGGATGCACAACTAACCTCTTTACAGAAGATTTTTTTCAGTTGAGTTTCGGTTCACAGATTCTGGCCAATTGACACAGTATGACTGGTAAACTGAAAGGCTCAAACAAGAAGCTTTTCTCTTCCTCCATCCCCCAGGTAATCCTAAATCAGTTGGCTGGCAATTGCAATATAGATCTTGACTGTGCTGGAATCTGGAACACTATCTTTTGGTGGGAACAGTGGATCTACACACTTATTTACCACTTTTAACAGCTGAATATCTTAACTCTCTGAGAGATGTGGCCAAATGCAGCATAGAACCTCTGCTCTTTGCCTTATTGGATTGTTACATCCAATCTCAACATGTTCTCATGGTAAACAATTTGGTGATTTCCGCCTTAGGCCAAAATAGTGAGAAAATAGTGGCACCATGTCACCACAAGAGGGAGGACAGAGCCAAAAAAGCATCTCATTCAGTATTTTTAGGGCTAGGCTCTATCACTCCGGAGAAAACGGAACTTTTGCTGTTTTTATCTCCCCCATCCTCTTTCCTCTTATAATAATCCAGAGACTTTTTCTTGACCAAAGACAGAGCTTGAAAATCTCTCTGTAGAGAGGAAGACAATACATCTGGGAGCAGCTTACTTCTCCCGCTGCTGTTTCAGGCTGACTTTCCAGAGGAATGCTCCCCGAGATGATACTGATTCACACAGAAGTGGGTTCCTGTCTCAGTGCTGAAGGCACCCTGCAGTGCCTGCCTCTGCTCTCTGATTTGCCACCAGAGCCCAACTATCTGGTCTATGATAATACTTGCAATGTTCAATGATTCAGGCAGTTCTTGATTTAACTTATCATGGCACCAGAGCAACTAGGTAATACAGTAGCCAATGAGTAACTCTCAAAGGCCTACACTAAGCACTCAGTAAGCAGAGAAAGGTCAGATTCAGAGCCTAGGAAAAAACGCCTTTCTTGGAATGCCGTAAACAGAAATCCTCAGTTATAATCCACAATCATTCCTGAGTCCTTTGCGCCTGGGGAAGTTCCACAACTCTGAGCCCCATAAATGGTAGCACATTATACCCAATTAACCATGCAGGGTGTTTGGGGATTTATTTTTTTTTTTCATTGTTAGCCCAGCCTGGGTTAAAAAATGATGAATAGTGCTGAGTAAGATAGTTTTCCCTCAGCAGAGTTAGTCAGATGCTGCCGGCAGAATGTCAGGCAAAAACTACAGGGAGGAGTAAATACAATGGGAGATAACTTATGGCTGTGACAAAAGAAATATGATTCCTTGAATCCTGACTGATGCTTACTAAGACACACAGATTCAACCAAACAGGTTTCCAAACTATGATTTTTTTTTATTTTGAAAATAAATTACCAAATGACTGTCCCAAGAGTTCATTCTTTCACTAGATTTCTTTTATTTTTTTAACTGAGGTATGGTTAATTTGCAGTGGTGTGTTAGTTTTAGGTGTACAGCAAAGTGATTCAGTTAGACACATAGACATATATATATTCTTTTTTTAGATTCTTTTCCATTATAGGTTATTATAGGATATTGAATATAGTTCCCTGTGCTATAGAGCAGATCCTTTTGTTTATCACTAGATTTCTATGATAACTCTTATCCAGAGTTCAAAGTGTAGTACTGAATGGAAATGTAAACTCTTTTAAACACTGACTCAGAAGCAAAGCTTAATCTAGTCATGGTGGTCAGAGAAAAGATGGGAGCTGGAAAAAACGATACCCAAGATGCCTTAAAGACCGAAGATGACTCCAAACGACTGAAGAAAGAACAATGGCTAAATCTTTTGGCCTGAAAATATTCAGCTGGATAAAGGAATGCAAAGACAGCCAAGGCCCTGTACAACGTGATCTCGAAAGCTTGAGGGGAGCTTACTGCAACTTGGGAGACGCATCACATCTTGAATCTTGGAATCTTCCAACAGATTTCAGATCCAGAACGTCTCATGATGCAATTCCCAAAACTCCTCTCCCTAACAGTCTTCTGCTAGTAACACTGGTCCCTCTTCTGCAACGCTCATTTATTATGGAGAAATACATGCCTCCAATTCACTGCAAACTTGTATTCCTGCCATTATATCTGTGTTCCTTCCCAGGTTTAGATCTGCTCAGATCAGTTTTACAGCTGGGCCCCCAAAGCTCAGGAATTTCTGAGATCAGGCCAGACACAGGCAGAGAAGTCTCGATGTCAAGTTCTATCTCAGAAGCTTCAGCAAAGGAGCCTAGAGTCCCAGGGACTTGTCATTATCCATCTCTGCAGTCAGGGGAACATGAAGCTTTGATTGGTCAGACTTGAGTCACTTGCAGTGTTTAGAGCTGGGGGTGAAAACAGCTCTACCTACATTGAGAGCAGGAGAAGAGTAGGTTCCCAATTAATGTCAGAAGCTATTCAAAATAGAGTAAATGAATTCTGGGCAGCCACGAAGCAACACATGTCCACCTCCACCACGTTTCGGCCCTTACCTCTCCCTAGTCTCCTACCCCAGGCCCATTTGGCTTCCAGGGAACCTTGATGTCTGAATCTAGTGCAAATAGCCCCTTTGGCGTTGTGCAGTGTGATGGTCCTCACCATCCGCAACCACACGCTGCTCACTGCTGTGTGATGAGGGTCATTAGTATCCACTTGTTCAGTATTGTTTCAGTCTCTACTAGTATCTTTTGTTAATTCCTGTCATCATCAAGTCACCCCTCATGCATGCGCACACACACACATCATGGGGAGACAAGCCAAGGCAATGACAACATCTGACAGCAACAGTAAATACCTCAGATAAGTCATCCTGGTGATAGGATCAAGGATGGTCAGGGTGATGGAAGATGTTCATTACCACTGTCTTAAATCCGTCTTAGAACGAGGCATGTCATCTATTCAAAATTCACATAAAATAAATCATTTGTTTCAAATAAACATCTCCATTTTCCTCTTTCAGCATTGTTTTAAAAAATTAATAAAAATAGTAGATACTTCTTACCCACATCTGGCTCCCGTATTAACCACATGTAATTAAAATTAATTATTAAGTGGTTCATTAGGAAAGAATGATTGTCCTTTCACAATGAGACATCATCTCCAAACTTTCAGAGCAGAAAGCAGATGTAATGAGACTACAACACTTCTTCCCAGGAAAGACATCCTGACATTCTTTTTCCTCAAAGAGATTCAGTTCTGCCCCCACAATTTGCCACTGGAAAATCCCACTATCAGCCTTTTGGGTGATCCTGAGGGTTCTGACTCTTGGGAACTAGGTCTCCTGATGCTCTCGGATCTATGGTGAACAAATGTGGGCTCGGAAACTGGAGGGTGAGGACGCCCATCCTGCTGGAGTGCACAGTGCATGGGCGTGGGGGCAGTTTGTGTGGTGGAGAAAATGTGGGCTCTGGAGTCAGGCAGCCTGAGCTAGCATCCCAGCTCCACCACTTACCAGCTGTGTACCTGTCAACAGTCCTTTCTTTCTCAGCCTGAGTTTTCTCACCTGTAAAATGGTGATAAGACTTTCTACCCTCTAGAGTTGTCATGGAGACAGGATGGTCAACAGAGAGAGTTTAGCGTAGTGCCAGGCACATAGTACTAGATAAAAATTGGTTTGGATTAGGCTTTTTGATTATTTTGTGTTGTGGTTTTTTTAAGTGGGCAGGAGGTAAAGCTTGGTCTGAACTTTCATTTCCATCAGGAGAAGGACAGTCACTGACAACTTCTAGCAGTCTTAAACTGAGCAAGGAGAACACCATGGAATATCTTGGCCCTTCACTAAATATAAGAAAACAATCAGCACTTAAGATTTCCCTTTACCTACCAACTTGGAAGAGCTAGCAAACAAATCTTGATCAGCCTAAGGAAGATTTAAGCACCTAGTATCCTCTTTCTGGAGAGTATGGACTTCTAGTTTACATTATTTTGACTCTTAGTTCTGGCTCAAAGATAAAATATGTTTCATCACACAATCCAAAAAAGAAAAGTTCAGAGCATTATTAATAGTGAAGGCTTCTACTTATTAAGGATGTACTAGACATCCTGATCTGAGTGCTTTCTGTGCTTTAAGGATTATTTGAGATAGGCATTCTAGATGTGCCCATTTTATAGATGAGGAAACTGAGGCTCAAAGAAATGAAATCACTTTCCCAAGCTTCAACTACAAAGCTTATTTTCTTAACCAGAGGACATGTTGAAGCCTTCCAAGATACTTTAAAGTATCACAGATGCTTAGAAATAATCAATTTTAATTTGAATCAAAACTTTCTCATAATACTTCAGGAAAGACTTTTAATTCTAAGTTCTAGCTCATTGGTCCCCATTGACTAGTTCAAGTGCCCACTAGTCTGTTTCTAGGCAAAGTTTCCTGGCACTGAGGTCTCTAGAGTCCCTCTCCCTTCTCTAAAACAGCAAGAAATTTCCATAGGGAATGCAAAACAAATCTAGCAATCATCTTGTATCAATCAGAACTTGTTCAGTTATAGGAAAGAAACTTGACTCAAACTGGCTGAAGCAAAAAAAAAAGTCAAATGTATTGGCTCTTGAAACTGGTGAAGCTAGAAGTGCTGCTTCAGATGACCCAACATCAGGACTCACTTTTCCTCCAACTCTTGACTCTGCTTCTCAGGTCCGTTTCTTTCTCAGTCTGACTCTCTCCTCATGGAAGCACATTGTCTACCAGAAGTTTCAGACTCACAGCCTCATAGTTCCAAGTCCAGTGGGAAGAGAGAATGGTTCTTTGCCTGTATCTCAAGCAAAAGTCCTAGGAGGATTTACAGTTGAGCCCCACGGCACAGCTGCATTACATGTTCATCGCTGACACAAAGCGGATGCCATGCTCTGACTGGCCAGACCCAGGTCATGTGCCCAACTGTCAGCAGAGGTGACATCAGTACCTGGATAGAAAGCTGGGGACAGGTGGTGCTCCTGTTCCACAGAGAAAGCAGGATGTTGTTAACAACAGAAGGAAAATGAATGCTGAGCCACAAAATGTAAATGACTGCAATCTACACAATTATAGGTCCTAACATCCTATGAGCATAGGGACTCAACTCCACATATTCTTAACTAAACTCCAGGCCCGTGAAAGACAACGAGATATAACATTAGAACTCAGGACAATCCCTAAAATCCAGGCCAGGTAACTATTGCCAACATATGGGCAGTGGTCCTATGTTTTGGCCAAATACAGGCTTAATCAGTTAATATAAAGCATCTCTTACTCACAGTCAAGTTATGCCAGAGTCAATACTTGTGAATCCAAAGCAACGTAACAAGTGTCAGTCACCTCTCCTCCCCTACGCTCACTTTGTCACGATCTTGGAAGTTCCAGGATCTAAAACAAAGGGGCCGTAACAGAGACTAAAGCAGCCAGAGGCGAGCAGCCTCAGAGCTTTCAGCTTATCCTAAAGAGCTAACCCAGGAGAGAGGCTCTTCTCACATGGTATCCATATGGTTTAAATATTGTGTACATGGAACGTATGTCAAATCTACAGCCAGGGACAACGGTGATGCAGAAGGAACAGACCAATCACCATTCTTACAGCTGAAATCCACCAAGAACACGACCTCAGCCAGGCACTGGGGAATGAGAGGGGTCACTGTTGGAGGGAGGGAGCCAGCAGGCCAGTAGTTGGAATTTGGTCGGTTGGATGAAACTGTTAGCACGGCTCTGGTACCCTTGCTGACTGTGTTATTATATTCTGGAAGAAAAGAGGGAAGTGCAACATGAGAACTAGTGAATACTTTCAAAATGAACATTAACATTTCTCTCTAAATATGAATCTTCCTAAAATATAAAGTGCTAGTTTAAAACACCCCAAGGATTGAGCAAGTCTCCTAAATAAACTCTGTGTGCGTCAGATTCCTTCTTCATAGCATGGCCTGGATGATGGCTAAAGCATGTTTCAAATCTAGAATTCAACAAGTAGCATTTTCTTAGAATCTCATTAGGTATCGTAGCCCAGCAACCTGGACTCCAGTCACACTCAGCACCACTCCCATACCTCCACATCCTTGTCCACGTTCTCCAGGTGATGGTGACCATGGTGATGGTGGTCGTGATGGCGACTAGCAGGAATCAAGCCCTTATTATATGTTAAACACTCTTCTTTACCCAGGTGCTTTACATGGATTATGTAAGGATTACAACTATCTTTACTTAACAAAAGAAAATAAGGAGAGATGGAGAAAACAACAACCTGCACAAGGTCACAGTCAGTAAATGGCTCCCTCATCCACTTGTTTAAACCAGTCATCTGATTTGTGGACATGACAATGCGGATCTCAGTTTTCTCACTTTCAGTAACAAGCTAGTTGTTACTTCTAATGATTGTCAGCTTTCTAATTTGGATATGCATGAATGAGCCTCACATAGGTAAAGACAGTACTAAGGTGATTCAGATAACTTTTTGACAGAAACTTTCTTTGATCCACCACAGAGCACTCTGCCACTGAACATCAGAGCCTAGAGAAGGAGAATGCTCAGGATGCACCTCAGCCAACTACCTGCTTTCTGGGAGCCTCGGGGCGCTGCACAGAGAGCAGGGCCCTCAGTCTGAGTCCTGGGTTCAAGCCCGGGGCTCTGCCACTTACCAGCTGAGTCACTGGGAAATTTTCTTATCCTTTCAGCATTAGTTTCTCTTCTATGAAGCGGACAACAACACCACATACCTCACAGTGAGAGAGTACACTATAAAACAGCTGTGCTAAGTCAGCCCCAGTAAATGCTTTATGATAGCATCATATTCAGGGTGGGAAAGTCTGAATCCCAAGATGATCAGTATAAGATACCTGCAGAAGGGACAGAACATTCAGAAGAAGACAGGAAAGGATTAAACTCAGAGATAGCCATTCTATTTCTGCAAGAACTAATCTTGACTGAGATAACCCTAAATGTGCCACTTCCTCTTTCCTAGAACAAAGAACAATTAAAAACAAAAAATGGAATGCTTCATGAATTTGCATGTCATCCTTGTACAGGGGCCATGCTAATCTTCTCTGTATTGTTCCAGTTTTAGTATATGCGCTGCCCCAAAGAACAAGTTTATCATCTGTGAGAACTTCCATCAAAGTTTCCCTGATCCGCTCTCACTTGTACGTAGGGTTTTCCAATTCTAAGTAGCAGCAGCGCTGCTAAGGGTGAGGAAGGGTGGAGGAGGGGGTTAGGAGGCACAGGTGTCTACCTTTACACAAATGACCTCAGGAGTGCCACCTCTTGAGATACCAAGAAGCTAAGGGTGATGGCTTGTCACCCCCAAGAAGTGTGATCCCTGCTCCAACTCATTAGTCTTGCTTCTTGATAATATCTACTTCCCCACTACCAAAGCTATCCCTAAAAGCAACTCTTACTCCCTTGAAAAGATGGACCAAGAAGAAGGTGCAAAGGGTAAGTGGCTGGCACAGTAGTTTATATTTCAGGATCTTCTTAGATCACACCATCATCAACATCATCATCACCCCACATTATTCAGTCATTGGTGTTTACCCGGCATCAGAACTGCTGTTGGTTGGCTGCTGACATTCGGCCCAAGACAGCAGGGACCCCAGAGTGATCTTGCATCCTCATGTTTAACTCCACGACATACCTTGGAGAGTACCCTCATGGTAGTTGCTGCCTAAAATTGGCAGGCAGTCACTCTTAGAAATGGTTCAAGAGAATATTTGATGAACATTAGGAGTAAGAGAAGCCAGACACCAAAGAGGATATACTGAGTGATTTCATTTATGTGAGGTTCAGAAATAGAGGAAGCTGGTTTCTAGTTCTAGAAGTCAAAATGTTGGATGCCTTGGGTGCTTGGGTGGGAAAACTGGGTGATAGAATTTTTTTTTTTTTAACCAGAGTGCTGGTTAACTAGTGTGTTCACCTTGTAGGAAATTTCTAGAAATTTATACTCCAACAGTTTTATTGAGAAGAGGATGAGGAAGTAAAGGAAAAGAGGAGAGAAAGGAATAAAATTAAAAACAAAGAGAAATAAAAATTTAAAACAAAAAAAGTGAACACAATATTAAGAACCTGAAAATATGGTCAATGTCATTAATTAAAATCACAAAGAGCTATCACTACATACCTATTAGATCAACTAACATTAAAAATGGTGATAATACCAAATGCTGATAAGGATGTGGAGAAACTTGGTTCCGTACATTGCTGGTGTGAATGCAAAATGGCATTGCACTCAGGAAGATGATTTTTGCAGTGTTTATCATATGATTCAAAAATCACACACTTGGGCATTTATCCCAGAGATAGAAAAATTCATTTCACACAGAAAGCTGTGCACAACTATTCATAGAAGCTCTAGACATAGTAGGAAACATTGGAAACAACCCAAATGTCATTCAATGCGAAAATGGTTGAACAAATTTTAGTATATCCTAGAACGAAATACTATTCAGTAATAAAAAGGAACATGCCCATGGATCTCAAGGACATTTGCTTAGCGAAGAAAAATCAGTCTCAAATGTCACATACTATATGTTTCTGTTTACGTAACATTCTCAAAATGATAAAACTATAGAGATGGAGAACAGATGACTGCTGCTAGGGATTCGAGCGGGATGGAGTAGGAAGGGGTGTGGGTATAGAGAGGCAAGTAGCAGGAGGGGGTTTCTCTGTGGTGATGACACAGTTCTGTATCCTGATTATGATCTTGGTGGTTTCACGAGTATGCACAGGTGGTAAAATTACATAGAACGCTACACACACACACACACATGCAGGCAAGAAAAAAATGAACCTCACTTAGTGAAAACTAAACAAGGTCATCATCTAGTACCAATGTTGACTCCCAGCTTTAGAAGTGTACTACACCTATGTAACAGGTCGCCAATGGACCGAACTGGATGAAGGATATACAGGTCTCTCTGCAGTATTTTTACAACGTATTATCAGTCTACAATAATTTTAAAATGAAAACTTTAAAATAAAAAAAAGAGAAGAATCTTCAACCCCATCCAGTTGAGATTAGTCACATACATGCTGGAAAATGCTGCTCCCCTCAGGCAGGGTTGTTACCCTAAAATTCCTATCTTAGTGTCAAGCACTGTCAGGTGAAAACACACAATCCTTGCATGGAAGTACACCTACAAAAATGTTCTCCAATGGAGAGGGAAAAGAACAACCAAACTACGATTCTTGGACTCACTGGTTTCTCTCTCTTGCATGATTTGTGTAACAGCTTTCACATTGACTTAGAATTTCAGGTTCTTCTAAAACTGTGATCTTCATACATGTGTAGAAAGATTTTCTTAAATATTATGAGAACCAAACAGAAGTACTGAAGTCAAGCTACTTAGGGAAAACATCTGAATTGAAATCAGTATTGGAAAAAGACTGAAAAGCTTAGGTTGTCTCAAATTCCAAACAGCTTTTATTGACAGTGGCCAGGAAGTCAGAGGCGCTCACCAAGATTTCCTTCTCCCTAAGCTACAAGGAACAGGAGCCAATGTCTTCCCAGTGGGATTGCTTCTTTCTGGGAGAAGAGAGTGTGGCAAATACAACTTTAATCCAGAATAGAAAAGCCATCTTCCTTCTTAGCCTGCTAATTAATAAAAGTCGAACTTTAAGAACATAGTTCAAAACATAGGATAGGTTTCTAAGCCATCACTCATATTTATGTATTATTTACTCTTGGTTGAAATTGCATGGTTAGTCAAGTGATAGATAAACTGAAACTAAAATTTCAAAAGCCTTTTTATCCCCCTGTAATCAGGAGGAATTTAAAAATCCTGTCATGTTAGCAAGTATCAGCAAGTGTTGTGATTTGTCTAAACAGGACTTTGGACACCAACTCGCTGAATATAATCTGAAGAAAAGGAAAAAATCTTGTCTAGAACCACCGGAAAAGCCACTGGGGCTGAAAGTCAGGGTGTGAACTTCACACAGGGCTTCATCCTCAGACTGTATTCCTGGGCCAGTTCCATTCCTTTGCCACCAAGAGCACATGCTGTTTGTTAATGTTTCTTCTCCAAGATTCAGGGATTCAGGGTAATGATTAGTGACAAGTGAGCAGACAGAACCAAGTGGTGGGCAGGACCCACTGAGAGCTGGGTCAGGGGCGTGGCTAGAAAAAAATGTGGAAGGGCCATCCTCACTGGGCCAGTTCAATCATGTGTTTCCGTGTCCTGGCCTGAGGCCCAGGGGACACAGATACACCCTGCTGAGATCAAGGATGTGAAACCAGAGTTTATCCAGCTTCACAAATTGGGCAGTAATCTATTTTTGAAAAAATGACATAAAAATTCTTTCCTGTTGCTATTTCTCAGATACTCTCATGACTTGAAGTATTAATTAAACATTAATTACAATGTTACTTAGTTTTCATTTAGATTCTCTCACTAAGTATAGTTTGCAATCTACGTTTTGCTATGGACGCATTTATAATCATTTTTATTTTGAATGAAAAAAAATATGGCCTGTGAACACTTTTCTTTTACACACACACATGCACACACGCCTGCTTACCATTGATTTTGAAAAAGAAACCTGCCACTACTTTGAGCTTTTAAACCATGCATTTAACACTCAAAAGACTGAAAATTTTAAAGCCAGAAAGCCTACATGGGGCTAACAAAGCCTTTCTTAGACTCCTCCTCATCCTGGGAATCCCAGTTTAGTAACTTACCTGTGCATTGTCAGTGTCCCCACCAGTCAGTAAACTCCTCAGGTACAGGAGCCGGGTGTTACTGAGTAGTTCCAAGGCGCAGCCCAGGGCTGGGCACATAGTAGGTATTCAATCACCATTTCATAGATGGAATATGTTAACTTATCCGGTATAGATGGGACTATCATCTTCACTGGACAAGAGTGTTGCTATTTATACAGATTAGCCCACTACTATTTCATTACATGTATATATACATATAAATGTATGTAATATGTATAAATATAAATGTATACCTGTATATATATATATGTATACACATATTTTTTTTTCAGTTTTCAGTTAAAACAAACTGTTCTCTGAAGAACTCCAGACTTCCTAAATGCTTTGTTGTCTCTGTTGGGGTTTTGAGGGGAAAATAATGACGTGGCACCAAATCTCCAAAAACCATGCACCCTAGAATTCGTGCCCTTGGGTAATCCTTCCTATATTAAATCGGAGTTGGGCCTATATGCAATAAAGGAATAACTCTGCAGGCTTAGGATGGTCAAACTTTGTACTTTCCAAAGAAAGGACTGACCCTTGACTAGCTCCTGGGATATAATCTGTAAGACTTGGTATATTCTGTCTGATAAGAGTGCCTTTGTACCTCTAGGGCCTTAAGCCACAACCAGATAATTTATGCTAACTATGTGATTTATGGTAAACACCTGTTTTTATTCACCTGGGACTGTGGACCATGCTGTATCACTTTGACTTCAGGAGGGGACAGAGACTGAGTAACTAAGGTCAGCCACGTGGGCAGTCCATGCTTATGTGACTGCCCTTTAAAAAAACCCTGGACAACAAGGCTCAGGTGAGCCTCCCTGGTTGGCCACACTTTGTACATGTTATCACACATCGCTGCTGGGACAATTAAGTGTTATCTGTAAAACTCCACTGCAAGAGGACAGTGGGAAGCTTGCACCTGGTTTCTCTTGGACTCTGCTCTATGCTCCTGTTTCCTTTGCTGATTTTAATCTGTATCCTTTCACTGTAGCAAAACTTCACCGTGAGTCTAATAGCTTTTCTGAGTTTTCTCCTTCCAGAGAAGCTTCAAACCCAAAGGCAGTCTGGAGGATCTTGCACACAGCCTATAATTTGCTGTAACCAGTTGAACCAGGTGAAAGTGATGCTGTGCCTCTTCTGGGCATGTGCCTTAAGGAGGCCTGGAAGCTTCTGCTCCTGTGCTTTTGGATACCCTGAGTGAACAGTAAGTAGAGACCGCGGGAAGGTCTAGCCATCCCAAGGGCACAGCTGAATTTTTAGAAGACAACAGTTCCAGCCATCATCTGACTTCAAACACACAGGACTCCAACAGAGACAACTGCCCAGCTAAGCCCAGTCAACCCACAGAATCATAAGCAATAACCAAATAGTTGTTGATTTAAACCACTGCATTTTGGGATGGCTTGTTAGGTAGCAATAGATAACTAAAACCAGCAGGAATGATAAAATAACTGAAGAGATTCAGAATGTAATTGGCTAAGAGATCAGACATAAGGAACTGTCAGACACAGTTACTTGAGCAACTCAACCCAAAACATTATTCTTAAATTGAAAGCAAGAAACAGTATTTTTTAAGAGGACTGGGATTTAGTAAAATTCCCTCAGGCTGCAGAAATCTATTATTTTATTTAAGGTTCCAGCCTTATTTTCATAGCTTACGTAAAGACTACCTCACATAAGAATAGTCTTTAGGAGGCTTCAAAGCTTTTCATGATTTATTTAATTTTACTCTGAAAATGAGAATATGAGGTCATTGAATTTATCCAAATTTTAGAGATACGGAAGGGAGCTCCCTAGTAGACAAGGAGCTGGAAACACTGGTTTCAGTTGCTCCAGCACACGCCCTCTGTACACTGCTGGGTTCTACCTGGCCACCCTCCGATGAGTCCTCAGGAGGAGAAGATACCAAGCTCTTGACACAGTGTTTGAAAATACTATGGAAAGTTTTTGTGGATTTCACTGCATGTTCCCCAGTGAATATTTCAGCAAGCTAAAAATGTGACTTGTCAGTCATGAGAAGACCAAGTCCGTATGATCAGGGAACAGCAATAATGCTGGAATTTTATCTAATCATCAGCAAGTGCTCTTCGAGGACATTAAATGTCTCATACAAATTTGTAATTTGCTTGGCAAGTATTTATCTGTTAATGAAATGTAACCTTTCAGAAGAGAGCTGACAAGACGCTTAGGATGGGGTAAGTAGTGGCTCCTGCCGGGCTAAGCAAAGCCACCTTCCAGGAAAACGGAACCCGGATTTCTTATAAAACCCCAGTCATCCCAGATAATGGCAACAATCTAGGTAGGTGAACTCAGAGTTTTCACTTCCATGTCTTGTGTTTATATGTCCCAACAGGCACTTTTAAATGACTTAATCCATCTGGAAGCTTTCAAATGGAAAAAAACAAAGTACAGAGAAGCATATTGTTTTGGATCATTCTGTGAATCGAAACACATACTTTAAAAAATCAAATATTCTTTCCTTGTGTTAAGAACAAACCCCAAGTGCCTTATCAGCCACCTTATTTCCAAGAGGCAGAAATACAGTTCTGCGGCTGTTAGCGGGGAAGGCAGAGAATTTCCTCAGCCACCCATGAAGGAAGATGAGAGGTCTTATCCACTGGCTGGCTGCTCTTACAGAGACTGCATGGAAACTTGGTGGACACAGAGCACAATGCTCTAAACTAAGGAACATATCCCAAAGCACAGATGTTTTTCTCTTAACTGTGAATGCTGGCTGACTTGTTCATACCCTTTTTCAGTGCTCAGCAGACGGGACGTCTTTGGAGTGAACTGTCCCCTAGAACTTGGGGCTGATATTCATTGCTAGATGGAAAACACATCGTTGGCTAGACAGACGTGAAATCAATATTACACAAAAATGCTTCCATTTTGGGAAATTCCCTGAGATAAAAGTGTCTTTCTGGCTCTGGGCACACGTAAGTAACCATCAGGACACCTAAGTAAAAGAGAAAATGTATTTTCAATGGTTTGCCATCATAGTGATACGTGCTTATAAACTCCTAATATTTTCCTACTGTTCCATTTTGGAAGTAGAAAGTTAACTCATTTTTCTGTTTAGTGCCTCAGTGACTTCATTAGGTGGTTTCTATAAAGACTTTAATTGATTCACAGCAAGGAAAATTATTCCAGAGCTAAGATACAATTTTATCTATCATAAACAGCACAGAGTACTAAAACATGCTTTGAGTTTAACAAATTACATAGCTTTATGCCCACGAATGCAATAGATCAAGTAAAACAGTGATTTTTCAAACACTGCAAAGTTCAGCTAATTTAGATAATGCAAGTTTGGGAATGCAAGATTGGTCTAAAATGTAAAAACGTTAAATACTATTAACATGCTAATTTTGTTTTCTTAGGATATTTTAATTTCCTAGCAATTAAATAACTTAATTTTTTTTTACCACAAATATTTCATCATATGGACAGACACTCATCTTTTATTTGTTATCTGACGAGGTCGGTATGCTAAATTATAAATTAGCTTAGGTGCTCTCATCCAGTATCTCAAGGATAAATTAAAATTCTCAGTAAAAATCCAGTTGATATGTACAGACCACCAAAAATTCTATTTTAATCCTTTAGTGGGGAAGAATCCATCAGAAAATTTAAGCTTTCTGTTTTTTTTATTAACATGGTGAGAGAAAAAGAACTTCCCAGATAATTGGGCATGAGAGATATTTACTGATATGTAAGACTAAAAAAGCATTATTTCTGTACCATTAAAGCTCCTAACACCTGATCTTCTTTTAAACTAATTCTGAGTAGTATATGAAAGGTCTAATAATCAGAAAAGCACCAGACTATTTTTAAACTTACTGGCTCAGAAATTTCCAGCCTCTAAACCTGGAAAATAGAGTTTTAAATCGATGCCATACCTTTTATGGGGAACACATGGTGAACTGCTGCTTTTGTCCTGGTTTCGTGCACGTAGAGCATCTTGTGCATCCACGGAAAGACCACGGGGGCGGGGCAGGGGCGCACTGTACTGCAGGAGTCAGCGTTCAAAGTCATTGTTAATTGAGAACACCTTGAATTGAAGTTCCAGGAGGGACAGAAATTTGAGCCATGAGATACTCCCCAATGAAGAGCCATGTTGAAAACTTCCTAAAATGTCTTTGTATAAAACCATATCCAGATCTTTAGAGAATAGGTCGGACCTGTATCATTTAAATAACTTCTCAAATGCCCCTATGTGATAAACCATTTCAGAAACACCCTGCCCACTCTTCTCTGAACCAATGACATTTCTAGATTTGCCTTTATCCATACCACCTTTAAATGAAAATAAAGTTTTATTGATATCCTGGTCTTGACACTTAACAGCTATGTGACCTCAGACAAATTCCTTGATTTCTCTTGCCTTAGTTTCCTCATCTGTAAAATGGTGCAGGTTGTGGCAGGGATTAAATGAGTTACTGTGCCTGGCACATAATGTCCACTCTGTGATGTCAGTTGTTAACCTAGTATTACCACTCACCTATCATACTTTAACTTATAATGTTTGCAGGGAGGCCATCAGCACAAAATTTTTAAAAAAATCAATTATAACACGATTCATGATTTTTTCCCCCAAAATGTAAAAAGACTCAAAATTTTCAAGATTGTTCATAAGACCCCAAAGTGACTATGAACTTGGCTCAGAATTATCTATCCTAAGCACATTTGGATTTTTTTCCAGCTTTCCATCCCAAATAAATTCATGCACAAGGGGAGTCAGAAATGAACTTGCTAATTAAGACTTTCTTGCTGATCCTTCTGAAGCATCTCTTCCAGGCACAGGGTTGGTAAAGAGATGAATTCCCTCCAGAAGATGATTCTGAGAGATGGCAGCAAACAGACTTCCCTCCTTTGGGAAACTCCTCACTGCCTTCCTGAAATTAAGGGCTGCTCTCTCTCTCTCCCATGCACATTGACTGCTACCCTGAAGGCGCAACTCTATGATCCCAAAGTACCCAGACTGATCTAAATTTACCCCTAGGTCCTCTCTCTCTGCTTGGTCCTGTCTACAGCTAGAGATGAGCAAGAAGCACTCACCACCTGCCCAGGCGCCCTCTTTTCTACCCTCCCTCTGTTGAGAGAGATCTGATAAGAGAACAGGATGCAGCCAGTAGCGCCCACAGGATACACTCTCAGGTTTCCCAAGCGAGGGAAGCAGAGATGGTCAAGAAAGGCTGCTAAACTAAATGTACAAGCTATTTAGCAGGCTCTGAAGCTAGAGGAGTCAATTCTGCAGTCACTAGGGTATCGCTGTAACATACAGTTATCGCCTGTTGACCCTGAAAAGTGAGAACAGTCATGGAGATGGGTTAAAGAAGAACTCAACCCCTGGAAGTTTTAGTTGGAGGACCTTTCCTGGTGAGCTACTATTTTAATGTCATTACTCTGGGAGGCAGGCAATTTCATGGCAAAAGAATACACTAAATCATAGACACAGTGACAATGTAATATTCAGTGCTGATGGCCAAGGCTGTGATTTCCTAGGTGACAGAGTTGGCCAGCAGGTTTCTATTTCTTCTTTACAAAATAAGCAAATGCTTACTTTATCATTCACACACCAAAAATTATGTTTTAGAAACAACACACAAACTGATTGGAATGCAAACATTCTTTGGTTTACTCATCAAAGTAGCAATTAACAAAATAGCAAAAGCCTTAGCAGTTAAATAAAAAAGTGACATTCTTTATTTATCTATCAAACCTTATAAAACATTGAAATGCATTAATTTTCACTCTCATGTCCTGTAGCAATATCCTTTCTTCCTTTTGCCCCTCAGCCCCCTAAATTAAGTTATTCTGATGGGCTCATCTCCTAAAAAAAAAAAGGTTTTATCATTCTTAATATCACTTACTTTTTATTGTCCCAACATGGAGAATAAGCTAGATTTCCTCTTTGTCTGTTGCATTTCAAATGGATATGAGAAAATGGAGATTCTATCAGCACATTTTCAAGATAACAGGAAAGTTAAGCCCTCAGCAAGGATTTCAAGGCAATGGTATGCCATTGTCATGTTTTGGCAAGTGATCAAGCTTTGAGAAGTATTACTGTTGGTACTAAAAAAGAGGACTCCATTCCAGAAGCACAGGCTTATATTAGACATGATTCATAATGGCAAATACAGTTGGTTTCTATAAGATTGATTTCAGAGAAGCAGTTTTCTATTTTTCTGAGGGTTCTATATGACTGCCTTAATTCTTGAATGTCTTAATTCTTAATTAAGACAGAATTCTTGAATGTCAATGACAAAATCTTTAACAAAAGAATCCTTAACAAAAGGTAGATTTGAAAATGGGATTGTTTCAAAAGGAGAAATGACAGTTAAGAGAGAGTTCTTGGCTTTTTAGAAAAGGTACAACATATATATAGTAAGGAGTAAAGGTGAATTCAAACACATAATCCTGTACACCTTAGAAACACCCAATGTGTAGCCAAAACAACTGCCCTAAAAAGATGTCTCAAGGTTTGGAGCCACACGTGTTTTTCTTTATATAACTCAATATTTGCATCATGCAACTATACAAGTTTCCTGTGATCTGTTAACCGTGAGGAAGCTTTTCACCAGAATTTTTGGCAATATACTCTTCTTCGAATAAAACAAGCCTCACAAAACATTATCATTAACGTCTGACAACTGAATTGGGCAAAGTCTTTCTGAAAAATGGGTAATCTTTAAAAAAGAATTATTCTTTTTTTTCCTTCATACATCAGTGCTCCATCTTCAAACAAATCACGAGCAGTCACAATCTCAGCCCACATGCTCATATGTTCTCTTCATCCAACATTTTGTTGATACCATCACACAGTTTTTGTAAGTGGGGTTTGAAATTTCCAAAGGGATTATACAAGGCAGCCAAGAAATCACAATCTGAAAAGTGATCAAAGACGTTATTAACCCGTCCGTGTGACTTGGCGGTGAGGTGACGCTGGATGATCTGGTGCAGCATGTCTCGGCACTCATTTAGCAGCCTGGATAACACGTTCCGGTCAAAGGTGAAATCCACCTGATGGAAACTGACTGCGGTCATAGCAAGTTGGTGCACTTTCTTCTTAAATTTCTCCATGAGTGCGAGCTCGTCTTGGTTAAACTGATTATTCCTGTAAAGAATGGCCAGCTTGATGACTGTTTTGATGAGGTTTTTGATGATCTTCTCTGCCTCCTTCTTGTTTTGGGTGTACTCCTTGGTCACCCGGTAGAGCTCATCCAGCACTTCGCTGCTGGTGTCATCGATTAAGGTGGTAGCGATGGATTTGGACACCATTTTACCCAAGATCTTCTTTTGTGCCTGAACAGCCAGGTTTTTGGAATTAAAGACATCTGTGGCCACTAAAAACAAAGGGGAGGGGGAGGATAAAAGATCAGTCAACATCAGCAAGAGAAGCAAATTAAAAATCTGAAATCTGAAGGAGTATTTTCCTTCACATTTTCCCACCATTTAGTTTGCCTCCTACCTGCTGACATGAGTTTATGTTCTGAAAGGAACTGAAATAATTTTCCTATGTTTTGGGGGATTAAGTTCTCATTTGTGAAATGAACAGGTTGTTGTGAATAATCTTTAAGGTTTTTGGCAATTCAGGTGTTTTATACCTTCTGCTTTGTAGTCAGTGCTTTGTTTAGATGTTGAAGAGTTCTGATTATCAAGATTGTATGTCTCACAAGGTGACAAGTTTTTATGCAATTTTCCCTAGCTTTAATTTTATAAGAAATACATAAGAAATATAAAATCAACTCCACAACTGCTCTTTGAGCAACAGTAACCAATAACAATTTAAAGAAACACATTTAAATGTAAGAGGGATAAATGACAAAGCCATGATATTGAGTGGAAGAGCCCTGCTTCATAGTTCAGTTGCAAAAAGTCTAATTTCCCAACACATTGTCTAGCACCTACCAGTCTGATCATCCTAACCACTTTGAATTTCAACTCTCCAAGTTGAGTGTTGGAAAGAAATATTCCTTGGAGAGCTTACTGTCACTTGTTATTTCTAATGAATGGCCATTGTGCCCTTTAAATTTTTATACAATATTTTGAGAATTATGTTATTTATAATTTTTATTGAAGTATAATTGGTTAACAGTGTTGTGTTAATTTCTAATGTATAGCATAATGTTTCAATTATACACATATATATATTCCTTTTCATATTCTTTTTCATTATAGGTGATTACAACATATTGAATATAGTTCCCCATGCTATACAGGAAAAACCCTGTTGCTGATTTGAGGAAATAGCCCTACTGTATGAACTAATGAAATGTGCTGCATGAACAACATACTTTGAAAAAGCTGATGCTTAGAGTTTAATTTTGGAATCATCATAACTTAATTGGACAGAGGTTTAAGGGACATATAATAAGAGCTGTATGCATTAAATACTAATGAGACATTGTGATGTTCCTAGCTTACAGCCAGTCAGTGCAGATGCTCAGTAAATGTTTATTTCCCAAACCAAGTTTAGCTTTTCTCCAAAATTTTCGCCCGCTTTGTGCATGCTGCTCCACCACAACTGTGCTTTCTCCTTCTTCTCCAAGGTCCTCAGAGATGTAGATCTCGGGGTCTCTATTTCACCTTTGGGTCCAGGAGCAGCTGTTTTGTCTGCATGTGCCAGTGTGTTAGCCTAGGCCTGGGTGTTGGAAAGCATTCAGTAGTGAAAGATGAAAGCTTAAAAATACAGATATGTAGGAATGAATCATGGCATCAGTGATATTATTAGAAATACTTAGAAAATTATTTCTAGTTTGGACAGGCTAGCTACATTAGAAAACAAAAAGGTAGCCCCTCCCACATCCAGGCTGGGAGGATATATAAGAAGAGTTCCTCAGTGTGGAACTACCATGCTAGACTTGAAATTTGGAACAAAGTAGCTCATGGTATATATAGTATAGGTAGCTGCCAAGTGGTTCCTAATGACTAGGACACCATTTACACACAGATGTAAACCCTGAAAGAACACCATGACTGAACTAGAAATAGTGCCTTCACCAATGTCGGTATTTAAACTAGTGAAACATGAACTGAAACTGCAGAAGAAGAACTGAAATATATTTTGAGAAAAAAAAGGAAAGTGAAAAAGCACAAGAAATAGCCAAAAGTGTACAGCTTAATTTGCACTAAAGAATTTATGTCAAAATGAATGGCACACAAGTAGTTAATATTACATATTAAGACCAGGGACCATCTTCCATTACTGAACTTCAGATACAGATCTCTACAAATAATAAACCTAACTTATATAGGAAGGGACATCTGCAAATTTTCAGATACACAATATATAACAAGGATTTCAGGAATTTATTTTATATAGAGTTGAAAGGTTATTCTGTTTTTCATCTATTAGAATGTGGCAGGGTCTACGAACATCTCATCTGTGATTTACTGCGATGCCTGTTAGATGGCAATATTGTACCTTGTAAAATAACTGAAATCAAAGGGAGAGGGGTTTGAAAGATTCCTCTGTGCTCCTTTTTCCAACGATGGACTTCCAAGTTCATCCTCTTTTAAGCTACTTTTCTTATTAAAACTAAATGTCCCATTTAATTGCAAACATAAGGACAAAATAACTCTGCAGGGCAGTCCTTTAACTTCATGCAAGAGAAAGCCTGCTGTTAACTAAGCAAGATTGTTTTCTGAACCAAGTCTGAACCAGGATAGAGAAGCTGATCTCTGAGGCTTTCACATTTGTTTCAGAGGAACTTCAAACCCTGTTCTAGAAACACAGCAGCAGCAGCTTCATACTCTGATTTTATCCTTTCGATTATATCAGCACAGTCATCTTTGGAAACGAGGATGAAGCTCTTTTCTCCCCCTCCACAGGAAAGACATGCTTACGGGAGATTTCTTTCCGAGCAGTAGTGAAGGTTTTTTCAGAGCCAACTCGGGGTTGTGGCTGAGCGTTGCTGGCCAGGACTGTGTGGTCTGTGATCATGAAATATGACAATTTTTTTTTGCAAATTAACTGCCTTTAGCCATTCCTGCTCAGACTCATTTGTCAGTTCCACATCCTTCATTAGATGACTTAAAGGCCTGGTGTAGCTCAGAGCTAGTCCTGCACCGAGTTTTTCTCCTTCACTCTATCCTCACCTCTGTGTGATCTCATCCATTCCCATGGCTTCAGATATCACCCATGTGCCTACAGTCCTCCTACAGTCAAAATTCAGCCCTGACCTCCTTTCCAGGCTCATTTTGCAAATACACTCAAGGTTTTTCTTTTCCTTGGCTGTTTTGCAGGCATCTCAAATGTACCATATCCAAAACTGAATCCTTGATTCCCTCCCGACCCCAAAGCGCTCCTTCTCCAGTCTTTACTATCTTAATTAATAGCATCCTTCCATGCATGTGCCCAAGACAGAGACCAGGGAGTCATCCCACCTCATCCCCTCCATTCCCCAGTCCATCATCTAGTTCTTTCCACTCCACCCTCCAATTCTCTAACATCTATCCACTTCCCTCTATCTCCATGGACAACAGCTTAGTCCACACACCTTTCCAATCACTTTCCACACAGAAGCCAGGGCTTTTAAAAGTGGAAATTAGAAAGTGATGCTTCACTTAAATTCTTCACTAACCGTCACACTTCCCTGTTCCTGAAATCCTCATCATTTGCCTCCATTTTTATTGTCTGTGTTTCCTTACTAGAATCTAAGCACTTTGAGAGCAGTTGTCCATCTGATTCCCCGTGTCGTCCCCTGGGCCTATGAGGGTGCCTGGTACATGGCACGTCTGACAGAAGCAGAAGTCAATTTCCCCCTCTCTTCACTATACTTAAATACTTCTCTGTGAAAACACTCAGGCCTGCAAAATAAGAGTTCTAAATACCTATGTGGGTGTTTTGTTTGTTTTAAAAGCTAGAGAAACACATATTTGTTTTACCTAGTTAAATATGTGGTTTTCTTCCTTTTAAGTGCACCCCAGAGTGTGGCTTCTCTGTCATCAATCAGTTCTTTTACAAAGGAAAGATTTATTATGCACAATGAGAAAACATCAAAGGACAATAATACAAATATTCAGCGTAAAAGCACGGCACAATGGTTCCAACTTAAGCTACAGTGGAAGATTAAACATAGGCCCACCTCCCCCTCTGCCTGGATCTTTGATGAAACATGTAACCAGAGATACACGCCGGGAAGCAACTAAGATGTATGAATAGGAGACATTCTCAAAGGAGGAAGTCCTGAAACTATTGGCTCACTTGTGTTTGAAAATACGCATGTATGTGTTGACTAATGAACAATGATACCTTATATCAAACACACACAAAAGTTAGGGAGGGTATTGCTCAGTGGTGGAGTGTGTGCTTACCATCCACAAGGTCCTAGGTTCAATCTCCAGTACCTCCATTTAAAAAAAAATTAAATAAATAAACCTAATTACTCCTTCTCAGCCCCCCAAAAAAGCTTTAAAAAAAGAATGAAATAAATGTTTAAAAAATACAAAAAAAAGGATTACCAGTATGTTAAAACTATTTAAGACTGTTTATAGAAATAGATGTGAATGTTATTTTTCACCTACTTATCTCGCTGCCCCTCCTCTATGTCTAGCTCATTTCTTGACGTAATCAAATAGTCCATTTCAGCAGTGTTTGCTGGAAGGCAAACTGCTATTGAGGGAATCTTGGTTTAAGTATCACCAATTATAAATTTGGAGATAAACACTAAAGTTAAAGATATAATGATCCCTGTATACAAGAAAAAAAGGGCTTAGAATTGGGGGGGGGACCCAAAATCTTTGCATGACATTAATTAATGAAAAACTATGGTTTTCTGGAGTTAACAAAAATGACCCATAACATTGCTCCAAGAAATTGCTAATATAGCGAATTCCCCAAGTTACTTTCTTTACAAACTTACCAGCAAAGACATTAATTTCCTTACGTATCAAATTTGTTATACTTGGAACCTTTAAACAGTGACTACAGGTGCACATATATGTCATTGCTAATTCTTGCCTAGTTACAATTGGATCCAGAGGGCCCAGTGTTAGGAAGGATGGAAAAGAAAACAATTTGGAGAGCACATCTGGCTGTTGGGGTCTGTTCGTAAAAGTTCGTTATACAAATATATAAAACCTTAGCTCTCTTGCAGTTTGAATTACTCCAAATCTAAATGGGGCTTAGCAAAAATACATCTTTGGGGATAAGAAAGCGCCCATAACCAGCTGTCAACATGGTCACAAGAAGTCAAATGGCTTAGTGTTGACCTCCCTACCTGGGGATTTGGTAGGTAGGGCTCCAGGAGAAAAGCAAAGAATTGTTGGGACGGCTGGTGATGTATCTGTGACGCCAGCCTCCACACTCAAAATTCCCAAAGTGGGAAATTCAACAGGATAGGGAAGAAACAACAAACAAAAATAGAGCAAGAAAAAGGGAATGAGGGGAAGGGAGAGGGCCATGGCCAGCAGAGATTCAGATATGAGAGGGGCTGACCCTGGAAGTGTTGGAAGCAATGACGATGACAGCAAGCTTAAGGCAACCCTACCCACAGAGAAAAGCCAAGCGCAGGAACCTTAGCCCCGAATCACCCTCAGGTCACACAGATGGAGTCCCCAGCACCAGAAAACAGGGTTTTGAGAGAATCAGTACATCTGGGGGCCTTAACCTGATACTAAATGCAAATTGTGGTGTGCATGCATTTCTCTGACCCCTGGTGGTTAAAATCCAATGGCATGTCTCAACACAGGGACAAGCTAAGTCACTCATTCCACCCCCGCAGAAGTACATGCTCATCTGAAAAGGCAACATAATAAAGAAGACAAATGTGAGGGAAGATGGTGACTTTGAAAGGAGTGAAGAAAAATAAATCACTGGGTGGTTTTCAGTGGAGTTCTAGGAATTGTAAAGCACCCCCTTTGCAGATTTCTATTATTGTTCTTCACGTAGCTATTTGACAATCTGTAAGTAAATCTGATAGTATTGCAAAAGGCTCTTGTCCATACAGATACAAATACATTTTGCCTAGTGGAGGGACAGCTGCTTCCTCACTTTCTTGTTTGCCTGTGTTGCACTTGAGATTTTCCTTTAAAATAAGAGCTCTTACTGATTCTGCCTTAATTAATGAGTTAAATCAAATCTTTGGCGTGCCCATTTTGTATTTTTATGAGAGACATGAGTTTACCTTCTTTATAAGGTACCCTTGAACACATATTTGATTTTTTCATCAAAATCATATAAAGTGAAAAAAAATTGCAGCACATATAACCCTTTGGGGAGAATGAGTACACATTTCCTGCAGCAACCAATTCCCCCAGGGTTCTGGAAAGAAAGTCTTTATTTTGTAGCTAATGGTTTCATGAACTGCCCTACTGCTCGGGGATAATACCAAGACTCAGTTTCCCTGCCTACAAGATGAGAATAGGGATCCTCACCTCTTGGAGTTGTTGCAAAGACAAATGGACATGAGCCATAGAGAAGATTCTCACCCAATGCCTGGCCCAGAACAGCTTTATCCACAGGTTTGTCTAAAGAACTTAACAAACTACACTTCAAATACTTTCTGATGCTCTTGAGTACTGAGCAACATCGGTCAAAATCAATCCACTCCTTCTGGAAGTAATACGCAGCCGAGATATGCGAAATGCCAGATGGTTGTGTGAAAACAGACACCTCACATAGTTCAGTTAATGAGTTACAGATCCTTTTCCATGAAGACGTTAAAAAATACATATTAAAACTTTCTTTATCAGGGAATTTCTCTCTTTTTTTTTTTTAAGGTGTTGAATCTGTTGTTAGCAAACAGATTCACTACCACAAGGATTCTGACAGGTAGCATAAGTGTACTTTGTCTAGAGAAAACTAACCCATGGAGAACAGAATTGAACAAGAGGACAAACAGTATCAACGTCCACACAAAGCTGTGCAACAGGCAAAAAATGTAAAGGAAAGAGATCAAAAATAAAGCCAAAGTGAAAACCCACCTCGGCCAACAAGATTACCCGATAAAGTCACAGCTTCTCACCCAGAGTTTCCAAAGCTTCCCAGAGAACCAGAGACTCTAAGGCAGGGACTCCTTCCTAGTAGGAACAGCATGGATGGAAACAAAAGTTCAAGGTCAAGAGTCCTGAGTTGGAGACTTAGGTGGTGTTTAACTCCTTCAAACCTGTTTTCTCATCTGCTAAGAGGGATATCATTTCAAGGTGGCATGGCTTTAGTAAGAGTTAATGTGTTACAAATCAGAAAACACCCAGCCATGTGCTGGGCTCGTGACAGACCACAAATGCACGCTGAGTTTTGCTCCCTTATTTAACACACTTGAGATGGAGAAGCAGGGGTTCAAATCCAATATTTGCACACACTGTGTTCTTTCTACCTGTTTCTTCTTATATCTTCCATTTTCCAAATTTGTGGACAAGGGAAATTATGTCCTAAAGAAAACACCATGAAGTCATTCCCTGTGCGATCTCAGGCTGTTTCTGTTGCTTTAATTCTGGAATCTTTTCACCATGATTTTGGGTTCCACTGTCTGTCTTTTAATTTCCATGGCTTAGTTTTGTGATGATTTGGAAGTTGAAAATGAAAATTCCTAAGTTTAAATAGCTTTAACTTCATATTATATTCTATCACTGCTCCCCCTCCCCCCGCCAACCCCCATCCCCCCCCCCCCCCCGGTTAATTTGCTCTAGGAATCATGTGATGTCTTGATTGCTTCCTGCAAGGCATAAACTCTGACAAGATATCCTTGTGGCCTCTAGGTCCACTAATACCAGGATTGGAAGAAAGCTGGATGATATTTATATGAAGTGGTATGGCTGGAGCCCACAGAATGTCAGTCTTATAAATATTAGGACAGAGGTTACAGGAATAGAAGTGAATTTTGTGGTTACCCAAAGTCAGAGTGAGAGGTTTACAGTTATGAGAATCTACTGGCAGCCACCATATTTTGAACTTTACTATATTATCCCCAGAACTGCCCAGAATATGCATTATCTTATGGAAGCTTCACAACAACCCCAAGAGGGAGGTTATTATTATCCTCATTTACAGACAAGGGAACTGAGGCCCAGAGACATTAAGTCACTTTTCAAGGCCATACCGTCAGTAAGCAGAAGAGATGAGCTTGAACCCAGGTATGTCCAATTTCAAGCTATTCTCTTAAGAATTATGTTAACCAACACAAGCTTAAAAAAAAAAGTTCCCTCTTGAAGGTATTGGAAGACATAAAAATATTTAACTAAGTGAAATAAGAGAGAAAAAATAGAGATCAGGTCTCCCTAGAGGAAGGAAATGGATTCCATAAGGCAGATCAATCCAGGAAGGCTTGAAAGAGCCTGTATTTCCAGGGAAAACCCTAAGTAGTTTTAAAACATTTTTAAACCATAATTAAAAAAAAAATATGCTTGCATTACTCAAAAGCCCGGATGTAAATACATAAAGTGAAAAGTTTCTCTCAGCTTTGCCACCCACTGCATGATCCCGACCCCAACGGCTGCTGCCCAGAGGCAACAACTAGTCTTATGTTTTCCATATCCTTTCTGAGTTGCTGGCTTTTCTGCAGAGATAAGCTTACATATGCATAGATAGATACTGAGCAGAGTGAAGTCTTAAAGGCTTGCAGTTCTTAAGAAATGCAACTTGTGAGTGATGAGAGACTATAAACTAGGTAATTCCAGTTTATGGAATTCCATAATTCCATGCATGACTCTGACATAAAATGGTGAGATGCCAGAGGCACAAGGCTATTACTTTTGTCTGTTACCATACATGCAATAGCAATAAGAATCCTTCAGTGAGTGGAGAGAAGGCAGCAAGTGTGAAATAGAAGTCTTTATTTAATTAGGGAGGGAGGTTCTGATTAGAGCAGTCGTGTAGAGTTTATCATCCAAATGGGATCCCTTTGAAAAGGGTACTACTAGTAATTACACTATATCAACAAATCCATGACTGTCCCAGCAGGTAAATGTAAGTGGTCACTAAAGACTACTTACGTGCTCAAGACCAAAGAAGAAAGGGTCAAAAGTAGGGTTACCCAAATATTTGGGACCTGAGAAGTTTCTTAGGAACCCCACAAGAGCACTAGCCAGCTTTTATTCCAAATTATGTTAAAAACAAAAACCAAAAACTGAATTCTTCAAGAAATTATATTTAAATAAGTTCAGGAAATGGTGTATATGAAGGTCCCATTTGAGTTGCAAAAAATTTACTAATAATATTAAAGCTCTTGGGCATTAGTGCAGTAAAGGAACCAACTTTAGTTACCCAAGTTTTCCAAACTAACTTCACAGAGGACCCATTAACAAATTTGTAGGATAAGGTCAGTGAAAATAAGTGGCTAACAAATTGACCTGGGTTCTTGCCATCCCTCTGGAGCTGATTCACAGTCGTCTTGTGCAAATAGGAGAGGGCAAGACAGGCAGTCAGGGAAAGCCAGGCAATGTGGTGACTGTGAGCACGAGGTCTAAAGGCACACTGTCTGGGTCAGAAGCCTGGTTCTTCTACCAAGTGCTCGTGTCCCTCGGGCAAATCACCTAACCTCTCTATGCCTCAGTTTCTCCATGCGCAAATGGGGATTCCTGAGGTTTTTATAAGGATTGAATGAGAATAATCCATATTAAGTGCTTAGGTCAGTGCCAGATAGAAAATAACTGGGTCAGTTAATGTGAACTCTTATTACTGTTCTCATTGATATTGTCATCCTTATTACTAAGGTAGATATTGCTGAAGTTCTGCTGGGAAGGGATGATACAGTCTTGTGATCATGACTCCTGAAATAGGAGTGAGGGGTGAAGACAGAACGTTAACCCAAAGATATGAATCATTCAACAAAATTTTTGAGTGCTGGACACAGAAAACAAATTGTGGTTAGCAGGGGGGAAAGGGAGGGAGGGATAGATTAGGAGTTTGGGACTAACAGGTACACGTTTCTGTGTATAAAATAGGTAAGCAACAAGGATCTACTGTATAGCACAGGGGACTGTATTTATAATTTCTTATAATGAGATGGAAAAGAATCTGAATATATATAACTGAATCACTTTACTGTACACCTGAGGCATATTGTAAATTGACTACTCTTCAGTAAAAAACAAAAAACAAAAAACAAAAAAAACTTTTGAGTGTTTATAATGTACCAGATACTGTGGTTTCAAAGATGTATACTTTCTCTCCAGGAACTTAGTCTAACATGGGGTAGGGGTGAAGGGGAGATGGGGACATGGCTAGGCAGACTGCAAAAAGCAATGGTAGCAAAGAGAGGAAACAATAATTTGGCTGGAAGGGGTGATGAAGGGAAGCTAGGTTTGACGAAAGGTTTCACAAAAGGAGATTGACCTAAGAGACTGACTTGGAAGAAAAAAAGATTCTGCCTTGCAGAAATAAATGTGACTGCATTCCAGAGCTGACCTATAGAATTCCTACTGGCGAGTTAGGGATTAAGATTCTGCCCAGCAGTGTATCTATATGTCAGAAACCCCAGGATGCATGGAGGTCCCGGATTTCAGAAAACCTCTAAACACAAACTATGTATGCAACTTGTTGTCAAGGCCCAGGAACATTCACTACAAAGGGACTCCGTTTCTGAGAAGGGGCAGGGAGAGGACTGATACAGCGGGTATTTATTAGGGCAGCATCCTCCGTGGCATGGGCCATCTGCATCTGAAGGGTCTGGAGCCTTTGCAGAAATACAGATTGCCAGGCCTACAGAATCAGAATCCTCAGACTGCAGTCTAAGAAGCTGCATTTGTAAGAAGCACCCTGACGGATGGTCCTGAAAGAGACTGAAGCCGGAGCCCCTGCTCTGAGGTGTCCTTCTACAATGCTGTACTTCACAATTTTCAAGTAGACATACTTTGGCCATGAAGACATGCTGCAAGTAGCCAATGAACAGATGTAACTCCCCCTCCAATGTTGTTTTTCACCAAAAACTAGGTGTGATCTTATGCACAGAATCCAGAGAAAATGTTTACAAAATAGAATTTATTATATTAAAACCTCAAAGAGAATAGAAAAGCTAGTCTCTTTAAATGATATGTCATCCAAAATTTTTAACAGGGACTTATCTAGGTCTCATATGGGTTTGAAATTAAATAAAAAATGTCCTACGAGTGTTGATACCAAACTGACTTTAGAGAACTATACTTTTTTTTAATTTTGTTTTTATTGAAGTGTAGTTGATTTACAATGTTAGTTTCAGGTGTACAGCAAAGTGATTCAGTTATACGTAAACATACATATATATTTTTTTTTCCAGATTCTTTTCCATTATAGGTTATTACAAGAAATTGAATATAGCTCCTTCTGCTATACAGTAAGTCCTTGTTGTTTATCTATTTTATATATTCTTTTTCTTTTTAAATTAAATAAACCCTTCCTTATTTATTTTGTTGGATTAGGGTAACTTATGTTTTTTTAAAAGACTTTTCAATTAAGCTGGGTTTATTTACATATTTTCTTGAGGATATGAAGCCTTTCCACTGTTTATATCATCCAAGCTTCCACCAGTCTGTAGAGGCATATCCTCCAAACAAGTTTCATAATTTTCTACACTTTTCCACCCCCATAATTCTCCCATCCGGCCAGAGGCCCTGGCTCCTGATGAATATTTATATTCACACAGTGCCTAGAAAACCAGTAACAGACTTGAAAATCCAACACACTAGACAGCAGTTTAGTTACTGACTCAGCCCCCAAAACTGGCATCAATGGTCAACACACCCCTTCTGGTCTCAGGCTGCTCCTGGCCGTACAGTAAAATCAGACAACAAAATCACAGTTGACATGTGTGTGGCACTCTGTTGTTTGCAAAATATTTTCCCTCTAACACTTTCGTATGTTTATGAAAGTTTGTTCTGGTTTGGTTCTCTCATTATTACTTAACCTTGAGGGAACCAGATCCTAGAAGTCGAGGGACTTGTCCAAGGACATTTAATGAGTGGCAGAGCTCAGGTACATTGCTGCCAACTATGGTGCACGGCTGCTCTGTAAGAGAAGTGACATTAATAAGAGTGTGTGTGTGCTATGTAAGAATTTTCTATCAAATGCCATGATGTTGCTAAGCCGGCTGCCTAATCCCACTTCTTACAGTTTATCTGCTCCCCAAGATAAAGCAACTCCTTGAACCAAAGAAGCAGGAGGATGGGGGGAAGGTATAGCTCAAGTGGTAGAGAGCATGCTTAGCATGAACAAGGTCCTGGGTTCAATCCCCAGTACCTCCTCCAAAAAATAAACAACTGAACCTCATTACCTTCTCTACAGAAAAATTTTTTAAAAAATTAAAAAAAAAAAGCAGGACACATTAGAGGAAAAAAAAAAAAGCTTAAGAAAAACTATGTGTCTACCGTGCTCCCTTCCTGAAAAAATTCTGCTCAGTCTTTAAGGTCAGTTTAAATGCCACCTTTTCCAAGAAGTTCTTCCAAATCCAGTGGCAAAGGAATCTCTCCATAGCCAATGGAGAGAATAAAGCGTTTCTTCTAATGGATTTTCTGCCTTGTGGGAGAGTTAAATTCCTATCTTATCTTACTTGATCATGATCCTTGACAACGGAGGTCCCACTCTAATCATCTCTCTGTTCCTCAAAGTGCAGAACATGTGCCCTCCAGCTACCATGGAGAGAACTCACCCCACTGCTCTCATCTGCTTCAGTAGAACCTATCACTCTCCTACAGCGATTCATGAAGATGTGTCAGGAAATCAATTCAGTTTTATGTATCTAGGGCTTAACCAGTGAGTTTACTTGTACTCCATGAACAAAAATATAGTCCTTCCTGTGGGATGTAAAATTCTTCGTTTTAAAGGAGAGGAATCTATATAAAAGATATACATTTTTCTTTTTTTTGTCTATTATTGCTTTTCTCCCCTGTCCTTTGCCAAAACATACAGAATAACCAGCCACTTTTGTTTGGTGAAGTGACCATATTTAGCTAACTCAATCCCTACAGCAAATGTTCTGGAATCTTCCATGCAAATATCCCAAACCCATCTGATTGAGTATTTTCGGAGCAGTAACCTCTTGGCCTTGGCTTGGGCATCTCTCAAATATGCATCTTGGCACGGCCTCCCAACATTCTTGCGAAAACCTCTCCCCAATAACCGTATTAAAAGGTTAAGCTAGTCAAGCGTTTTATAGCCATGTCAAGTCCTCAGAGACTAGATCTTGTTAAAGGTACACAAATGGTGAGAGGAGATTTGCTGGGCCTTGAAGCGAATTGTCTCCTTCTAAGTATCAAGATACACTGAAGCAAAGAAATCCCAGGATAAAACTCTGAAAAACCCCAAGAGGTTTACAAAAGCTGTGTGCTTACTGCCTACTTTCAGCAGAGCACTTAGATTCTCTGTCAAGTACTTTCTCCTCCTCTTACTCATCTTTTTCCCCTGCTCCAGTGCTCAGGTATCCCACTCTGTTCTACTTAGATCAGGATGCCTTGCAGAGGCCATGACCTGGACACCCCATTGTTGGGCCTCTAGAGTGATGTATTGTTCTAAGAATTAGTGGTGCTTGTTTTTAAAAATTGAAAAAATGTAACCTCAAAATCTGATTTTGTTTTTCTTTTGAATAATCATAAGATCTGACCAAAATGGGCCCACCTTCCCACACAGCAACAGTGGTCCTGAGGTAAATTGTGGCTGCCACCTTCAGAAGGAGAATACCCTTTCCGGTTTACCACAGGCCCTCCCTGGCCATCTTCACACACTCATGAGCAGTGCCCAGGCTCTGTAGCCATGTGTGTAGATGGCCTCTTTCTTACAGAAATAAAAGTGACTACATTTTAGAGCCAACCTACAGAACTCCTCTCTTTAGAAATCAGAAATTCTGCCCAGCAGTGTATCTGTATGTCAGAAACCGAAGGATGTGTGTGAGTCACATAGATTTTACAAATAATTTAAACCTAAATTATGTGTAGTCGGTGATTGTCTAAGGGTTTGCTGGGGGAAGAGGTAGGAATGTTAAGAATAATAATAATTTAAGGGGGGAGGGTATAGCTCAAGTGGTAGAGCGCATGCTTAGCATGCACAGGGTCCTGGGGTCAATCCCCAGTACTGCCTCTAAAAACAAACAAACAAACAAACAAATCTAGTTACCCTCCACCCCAAAAAAACAATTTGTGTCCATGACACTTGTTATTTAGTCCCAGGCTTCAGGAAGCTACTTTTGGGCACCAAAATCTCCCCCTTACTTCTACAGAATGTGTTAACTGGGTCACAGAGAGGTGGTGAGTTTGCCAAATTTATAATTTCCAGAGAGAAAGTGGAACTTGGATTTTCCACACGAATTTGGAGCTCGACACAGTAAACAGACATTCAGCAGAAAAGCCTCCTCCCAGTCAGTCACTCATTCATTCACTCAACACATTTTTTAATGAGCACCTACTGTGTGCCAGGGAAAGTACCTGCTCTCCAGAAGCACAGACGCTAGTAGAGGGAGACCTAAGACACAAACAAACAAACATGCACAAAAATGTCAAGTTGTGGGGTGGGTAAAGCTTGGTGGTAGAGGCTATGCTTAACATCCTGGATTCAATCCCCAGTACCTCCATTAAGGAAAAAAAAAAAGTCAAGTAGTGGTAGGGGCTAGGGAACACTAGAGGGCATGTTTGTGTTGGGGAGGCGAATGGGGGTGAGAGGAGGTTGTGCTATTTTATCCCTATTAAAGGGAAAGGCCTTTCTGAACAGGGGATATCTGAGCAGAGATGTGAAGGAAGCAAGGGGAGAACAACTTAGGTGAAATCTTACTCCCCCATAATCCTTCCCAAAGAGCATCTCCTCCTGGAAGTCTTTATCGACTAACCCAGTCAAAAACGTCCTGTCCCATCTTTCACTCTTGTTTCAAACTGCTTTATATCATAACTGTTTGCCTCTATTTCCCTTGAAAGGAAAATCTTTGAGATTGGTTATGATTTATTATTTATTCCTTGCCATAATAAATGCTCGATTAACCTTTAAAATGTATCTGCTGGATTAAAAAAAATTTCCAGGTTGTTCTAGGGGGACAGGAAGCCAGGGGAGGAGTGGGAAAGGCATACTGATTTTTTATAAGACATAAGAAACTATAAATGATTTATATTACTTTAATTAGGTACCACATCTCAAATACGTTACTTAGGTACCACATCTCAAATTTACCTAAGAAATGAATATTGCAATATAATCCTTTGGAAAAAGTTAATTCTAAATGAGTCAATTAGTAACTAAACATAGGCATCAAAAGAAAAAAAATCATCTCTTGGTAACATTTGAAACTGGTAAGAATTACTGAATAACCCACACTTGGCACAGATAATTCTGATTTTAGGATAGATGTTGCTTTTTTAAGACTAAAAAAGGCGTATTTTTTAAGGATAAATTCTTAAGAAACTGGAAATTTAACAAGGCATAAACTACCTTTCCTTGCTAGCTTGTTCAGAAAGAAAAAGTTGAAAATTAAATTAGGATTATAATGTAAAAAATCTTAAATTTCCTATTTTGTCCTTATTGAAATTGGCTAGCTTAAAATTATATTTACAATTAAAAATAATAAAGCCCCTAAAATCATAAAGGTGAATAGTTTTGTTAAAATAATCATAATCCTTTGATGTTGAGTCATACTTGGTATATTAAACTCATTTTTCAGTTAAAGAAAATAACTAAAAAAGGCCATTATAGTTGATCTCTTTTAAGAACTAAAAAACGTTTCCCTAAATACATTAACTTGCTGTCTTAGAGATGGATTACTTCCCTAATGGTAGATATTTGGGTAAAATAAACTTTGGCAAATAAAGTAACCGATCAATTTTACCACTAGTTGCCAAATAACAACAAAATAAATCACTTCTCTAAAACACTTTGGCAGGTCCCACCTTTTTGTAGCTTTGTCTACAAAAAGCACCCACTCACGCAGTGCTCCAGAATTAAGGCTACCATCCCACCTCCCCACATTTCTATCACCAGTCCTACTTTCAGAGATGGAAGAAGCCATGGAGACCACAGGTGGAAAAAGAGGCCCAGAGGTTAACGCAGGGTCACAATGCAACCTCCACTAACTCCTGGCCACTGGCCGCCTGTGGAAAGGTGATTTATGTTGGAATTATCAAAAGTAGCAAAGAGTAATCCTCTGTTTAAAACAGAGTTTACAAACTTATGGCTCATAACATGTTTTGGTTGGGCCCCCATAATTTTTTCTCTCTTTGAAATTGGGGTAAAATTCATATCACATAAAAATCACCATCATCACCATTTAAAACGTGTACAACTGGATGACTTTCATTATATTCACCACGGGCAACAGTCACCATTATCTGATTTCAGAACACTTTCATTAACCCCAAAGTGGGCCCTCATAATGTTTTATATATTTTTTTGAATTAGTAAAAAATTTGTGAAAGTCGGGAGCGTTAACATAAAAAAACCATACTTCCTGCTTCTTAAGAAAAATCTGATCTTTTGGTAACATCTGGGGACAGGGGATGAGAGGGGTAAGAAACAGGCCCTGTCTAATTTCCCACCTGGCCACAAGCCACAGGGGCCAGGAAATCTGCCAAGGCATGTGAGTTGGCCACTCCTGCTTTAAAGGAGCAGGGACTCAGAGCCTTCTGAATCACTTTGCAGACTTGGGTGTGACTCCAGCAGTGATTCCAAAGGGCTTGGGTCCTTTGATTCCTTAGCTGGCAATCAAGTTGAGCATAAAGGTTTCCTGGTTCTCACCTGTGGGCACATCTTTGGGCTTCTGCCACCTTCTAGACTCCTCTTTGCCCCAAAATGCCTTGCATTTTCCACCCCAGGATATTTGCTGAAATCTCTGTTCACCTAAAACGCCATTCTGTATTTACCTGAGCCATAATCTAAACCTTCATCCTTTGAGCACCATTGTCATGACTTGCCCTTGTTTTCTACTTACAATCTGTATTTTATTTCCCTCTGGTTACTTGATGTATTATTAGCAAAAAATAAGAGGGGAAGGTATAGTTCGGTGGTAGAGCACATGCTTAGCATGCACAAGGTCCTGGGTTCAATCCTCAGTACCTCCATTAAAAAAACATAAATAAATAAACCTAGTTACGTCCCCCAACCCCTCCCAAAATTTAAAAAATTTTAAAAATCATGAATTTATTTTAAAAGGGAACCATATACACTATGTGAATGAAAGTTGGTACTCCTCCCTGAAATATATCATAATCATATAAATGATTTAAAAATTTAAATCATAAACATTATTTCAATGAGAAAAAATACCTAATAGTATTAGTTTCTAGCCAGATATTGCTGCCTGCCCAAGGCCATGATGGCCATGTCTACCTACATGATACAAAAGGAGTGAGTCAGTGTGAGTAAGGGGGCAAAGGTCACATAGCCCCAAATACAGGCATTCTCTGGGGATGATGCAAAAGATTCCAAGGGAGCTGAAAGGGACTAATCGTCTTGTAAAGTTACTGAAGATGATCTAACCCTGTGCCTGAGGCCTCTTCTAGCCACTTAATTTACCACCACCAATGGTACACGCACCACACTATGGGAAATTCCATCCAGAGTTGCCTTCCAATGCTACTCATCTCAGCAGTGGTGCTTCAGGTATCTCTGCCAGAAGAGCCCTTCCTGAACCTCTCTAGCCTGATGTGACATTCCCCTCTCATGTAGTTTCTTATGCACATGTCTGGTTATCTCCTCCAGACCGAAACCCACCTCCTCAAGCACAGAGACAGGTCTTCCACACCACATATCCCTCTCTGGTGAAAGCTACTGGCACTGACCTACACCTGGTCAGATTCCTGGTGTGTGCCTGTCTTCACATTCCGGGTGAGGAGAGTTTTGAAGTGACTTTCAAAAAAACCTGGTATATGTACAACTGAAACATTAGGCTGCACACCAGAAATTGACACAACATTGTAAACTGACTATACTTCAATTAAAAAAAATTGCAAACCAGCTTCTTTTTTTCTTTTGAGAATAAAAAAGGAGTTTATTAGGTTATGCTCCCGTAGACAACAGTGGACCACACAGACAAGAGGTGCCTGTGTGAGCCCCGAGGGTTGGTTGTTGGGGTCTTTTATAAGGTCGGGCCATGAGGTACCTGATGGGCTTGTGTTCAAGTCTCTCACAAACCAGCTTCTAAATGAACTAAAACATGTTCTAATAGATAAGGTGTCCAATATGGTGAAAGACATAGGGATAAATAACTGCATATCTTTGCTCTTTCTTAAATATGAGGATATTACAAAGCATTGGATACAATTACTACTGGTGTGCTAAGTAAGAGCTATCCTATGTAGGTCAGTGTTTATTTTAAAGAGAAGTAAGTGCACCTAGCAGGCTGGGAAGAGGGGGAATGTATGGTATATAGGCTTCATATCTGGGGCGGACAAAGGGGCTGAGCACCTTCTGTGATGATTCCCTGTGTCATGTGTGCCCAGGAGGGACCACTTCATACTACCTGGGTCAACTTGGTAAAAAGACAGAGGACAAATATATCCACAAGCAATTAAAAGCAGTATTTACTAATTTCACATTAAATTATCTGTTTTAGAAGACAATTTAAGATGGTCAATTTGTCCTTTTACGGTATCCAGATTAATTTTATTTGAAAAATGGAGGCCTTATAAGATCTGTAGACATGATGCCATGACACTCATTTTTTAAGGCTGGAAACACAATGTTACTGAGTCAAATGATCAGTAAGGTTTATAACCATATCCTTGTTCTTGGGAAATATTCCTGATCATATCTAGTGGTTATTTTATATTGATGAATAACAGAACCTTCAATTAAAACATTGCTTGGATGGAGAAAGACAACCTACATTTTTTTGCAATTTTCTTCTTCAGATGATTTCTAATGTCCTCATTGCTGCAAAAGTAGAAGATATCTTAAGAAAATAATGTTGAATTTATCTCTAAGATGCAAGACAATGTATATTATAAAGATTAAATGCTTAGGAAAAAGATGAATCAAGTCTTTAGAATGTATGATTTGAATTGGTTTCTAAACCTGAAAATTAAATCTACCCTAACTGAACAGTTTCCCCCTTGAACTAATCTCCTGTTAATTGTCAATTCATGTCATTCAGTCCACTCCTGCTTTGGAAAGGATGGTGAGGGGAGATAACAAATTTGCCAGAAAGAAGGGCTTTTCCTCTTACGTTTTCAGCATCCATCTTTGATGCCCTTTGTTGATCTTAGAATGAAGGAAACAGATGCTACTGTGGGACATGAAATGTCATCTCATACAGTATTTTTCAGCTGTCAGCTGTGCAGTTAGTCTTTATATAGGCAACAGACAAGTGCTTCTCTGTATCTTTATTTCCCTGAAACATATAAATATACAAATGCCAGAACTCCATCCACATTCCAATGCAGGGCACATTCTATAGCAAATACCCCAAATGACTTCTGCCACATTTTCACCACTGATGAATCAAAGTGAAATCTTGTTTGACGATATCTTACAGCACAAAATAAAACCACATACCATACTGCCCCCATCGAAATTTAGAAACCATGTTTAAAGGAAAGTTAGGAGACTAGCTATCAAAGGGAATTTAATTCTTAAATAACAAGTATCTGGCATTGTAAGTATTTTTCTTTCATCAAATTGGTATTATCACAAAACAGAGCAACCTTCAATATAGGCAAAAAAAGAGGAAGTTTCAGAATTCTTGGATTAAGATTCTAGGTCCCAAATGTAGGCCTCAGCGACCTTCCAAGTCTCCAAGGATTTAATGGCATCAAATAAAGCAATGAGGGGGTCAGGAGTTGGGTCATCTTTTTTTGAGCTGACTTGTGGCTCACAGCACTGTGATGGAAGATAAAGAATCTGAAATATTTCACGATAGTATTTTTTTTTCATCAGTAGGAGTAGCTGAGAAGATGCCTGGAATACTGGCTGGAGGCTGGTATTGGGTCAATAGAGGTCTTAGTAACAGCTATTCCCTTTGTCTTTGGGCTGAAAGCAAGGTAGTGGCCCCAGCCTAGAAAGGGCCAGCACACAGGCTCTTCTCGTCTTGGAGGTAAGACTTTCTTTTCAGCCACAATTCAGATCATTTTGATCAGTAGCTTGCCTTTATCACTCATTATCTGATAGAACTTCTGAGCATGTATACACATGGTTAAAGAGGGTTGAGGCCTTTCATTTGTGGCCAAAGTCTGATAAAGTCCATTCCTCATCTTTTTGGTCTAAACTTACAAATGAAAGCTGAGACTTTAGTTCTTAAAAGACTTTCCTTGGCCCCAAAGAGTTTTACATCTGGATACACCCACTGTTCCTCTGTCCCCCTATCAAGTAACATCCTCTTCTCTCATCTTTCTTCTAAAATTGTTTTTTATTTTAAACTAGATTTAACTAGTGGTAGGCTACTCTGGGCTGAGCCACGTCCCAATGGCTGGAACTCAGGAAGAACTTCACAGATGCACAAGTCCAAAGAACTGAAATGGAGAGATGCTTCTGTGGCAAAACAAACAACAAAAACTAGCAGGAAAAAAAAAAAGCAGCATTTCAAACACAATGGTTGCCTAAAACTCTCCCTTTTCCATTGCCTCACAAGATGTGTCAGAAGGGTTCTGATAATAAAGCCTGTCTGACCCAAATTTGAGGACAACTCTTTAGTTTCCATCACTTTTTGACAGAGTAAGAAATTAGTCTCTAACCAAGACATGGAAGCGACAGATGAATGGATAAAAAGATGTGTGTGTGTGTGTATACACATACAATGATATATTACTCAGCCATAAGGAATGAAATAATGTCATTTGCAACAACATGGATGGATCTAGAGATTATCACACTAAGTGAAGTAAGTCAGACAGAGAAAGACAAATATCGTATGATATTGCTTATATGTGGAATCTAAAAAAAAAAAAAGTGACACAAATGAATTTATCTACAAAACGGAAAGAGACTCACAGACATAGAAAACAAACTTACGGTTACCAGAGGTGAAAGAGGGGAGGGAGGGATAAATTGGGAGTTCGAGATTGGCTGACACAAACTACTATGTACAGAATAGATAAATAACAAAGTCTGGTTGGGTAACACAGTGAACTATAATCAATGGCTTGTAGTAACCGGTAATGAAAAAGAATATGTATATGTATGCATGTGTGTGTGTGAATTGCTACGCTGTACACTGGAAACCAATACAACATTGTAAATCAGCTATACTTCAATTTTTTTAAATGTTAAAAAAAAAAAAGGTAGCCTGTTACAGCCTCCATCAGCCTAGACAGGTGTGGTCTGGTTAAAGCCCTCCTGTAGGTCTGTGCCGAGCTTAGGCCTGACCACTGTGATTCAAAACACTGACTAGGAGACTGATTATTACCCCCGTGGCCTCAAAGGAACCAGCAAAAAGAAGGTCCTAACAGGTCTTCTTAAATGCCCCCGGTGTGCACAATACATTCTGAATGTCCATCTTGGTTTAAGCCGACTGCTGGCACCATGGACGGTACAACCACCTACCCAGCACAATGTCTTCCTGTATCTAAAAAACAGACACCAAGGTCAGATGAAGGATCTTCATCCATGTTGAAACGATCCTTGAATCTCAGGGAAACAAGAGACATTTCAATTCTGCAAGATATTTTACCCTCTGGACCACATGTCTATCCTCACACTTCACTGGTTATCAAGCATTTTCTGTTTGCCTACCATGTGCCCATCAACATGAAACTAGAAGAGTCTTGCCACAACAAGATTACAAAGGTAGAGAAGGAGTCTTCACCAAAACAGGAGGGGAGATTAACATTTTAGATCAGGGAATCATTTTATTCAATGAAAATCTGGCTTGCATAAACAGTTCCCCTTTTCCCCTGAAAACATCTTACTGGAACAGGTATAGGTTATTTGGAACACAGGATTTCTGTATTTTCAAAAGGCTTGATTTTTTAGCAAGTTTTAATCTAAGGCACAGCAGGGACTACTCTACTCTTTCCTGCCTCGGTCTTGAAAACAGAGGAGATAATTAAGGAGACCATCAGGAGGTGCACAGAAGAAACACTGGTTCAGATTCACAGCCACGTTTGGCTCAAGTTGAGTAACCATAACCTTATTCTTTATAAATTTATGATTTATTTCTAAATTTGGCAAATGAAGTCCAATTCTCCCAAAGAACCATGACTGACCTCCCCCTAACACAAACTAAAAACATTTGCATGGATTTTGTATTTTATATCATCATTCCCTGGCACAGTTTCTTATCTGAAGAATAAATAGAAGCTCAGAGACAAACACTTGTACAGAGTTAAGAGAAATACTTTTGTTGTTGTTGTTGAGCCACTCTCATCTAATAAATGTTGTATCTAATTTAGCATTTCCACAAAAAAAGTATTAAGATTTCTTAAATTCCCAAGACAAAAAAAAATACTGTTTAGAATAAGAAAGAAAGGAAAAAAAAAAGAAAGAAAGGAAAGGAAAATTTTTTAAAGGGAGGGAAATTGACATTACTGAAGGAGACAGCAAGACAACATAACATATGAAGTTATCTTCAAAGTCCTGAAACAACAGTTGTAGGCAGCAAGGTGCCAAAAAACTTTTCAGTATCTGTCCAAATAGTATAAGTTCATCCTGAGTTGCTAAGGGATTATCTGACAAAAGAAATCTAAGAATCGCCACAATGATTATAAGTCACTTTTGGGGAAAAAAAAATGCTGCTTCAAGTTGGCCTCAGATTCAAGAAGACAAGTCACACAATATATGCAGCTGTCCGGGCACGTCTTTCTGGCTTTCAGTTTAAGCTGCTACACAGGCAGGTGAAGATTATTTCCCCATTACCTACCTCAGAAGGGTGATGATTTAAAGAGAGCTAAAAATAAAAGAGGCAACAAGGAGAGAACACTGGCTCGATTTGATTCTCACGATTATTCAAGTATCCTCTTATTTCATTAAAAACATAAAGAACAAACCACCGACACGATAAAGTTTCAATCTATATAACAGAAAATGTCAGGTGAAGTGATGGCCTGGAAAAAGTGAGAAAGCTAAGTGGCTGCTGCGAGTGTCACGCTTCTCAGGCGTGTTGAAATGAGTGACAAAGACCCGTTCTGTCCAGAAATCCCCCACTTTATTTTTAAGCCTGGAAACTGGTTACTCATATCTATACCGAACACTTCCTGTCCAGGGGCAGGATGATGGCAACAAACTGCCAAGTTCAGGAGCTGCCTACATTCTGTCAATTGAGTCATTCATGGACTAAAGAACGGCATTAAACATTAAAAAAAAAAAAATCTGGCTAACTGACGCTTTAGACGATACACAATGAAAACAGGTTTGACTGTTTCACAGACTGGGGATAGATGGTGCCAGGAAAACAAAAGACAGGAAACAACAGACAATGTTACTCAATGATACGATTTTCTGTGATATTCCAGCATGACTACCAAATAGAACAGTTTCTCCACTCCCAGCCTCTGGATGAAATGGTCCAACTGACATTCCACATCTTCACCTACAAAAAGGCCTGAAGATGCAGAAGATCTCGCTCCAGTAACTAAGCAACAACAGAATCAATTTATTCCTTTTTGCTTTCCATTTGATCTAATTACATTTTAAAAGAAGGGTCGCCTGAGAATTTTAAAGCAACAAGAATGCAGAGGACTGAAATGCAGACCAGGAATGTCTTTAGCTACTGGGCTAACACCATCAGGTTACACTGAAAACCCATCTTTGGGAAAGAGAGGAAAACAATTAAGGTCTGTAAGGGTGACCCTTTCTCTGGCAACCCTGAGCGCTGTGTCAGGCTTCAGCTAGGCTGCCTCTCCCAGCAGCAATTATAATTCACCTGGTTAACCCTTACACGTTGAAATAGGCCTGCTGCAGGTCCCCTGCGAGGCCGCAGAGGAGCCCCTCCCCGCCCCCGCCCTAAGCACGGGCACTGGTGGGGGGGCAGCCCCAGAGCATGCTGGGATGGATGGCAAGGACGGGGAAGTCGAGTAACTGCTTCTGCACTTGTAGGGTTATCGGCTTGAGCATCAACTCAGAGCAACGGTCGAGTGAGCCAAATAATTTACACCAGCTCTGCCCATAAAAACCCTCAGCCTGAAATTCCTCAGTGAGCCTGTTTACCATCAGACTCATTAATGAGTGAACCTCCCAGAAATTTGGTGCCGCTTTGCCTGAGATGGGGTGACGGCTCTCTACTCCCCCAACAGCCACTCACTCAAAGTCCCACTGGCCTTCCATCAAATGGACGGCACGGTACAGCTGACAGCGTTGAGATGACTCCCAGAGGCTGGCATTCCAGCTTCTCTAATTCATTATCTGCCACTGGCAAGCTTTTTGAGGAAATCATTTTTATAACCCAGTAAGAAAGTCACTTGGAATCCAAGCCAACATAACACAGCCCCTGCTTCAGACTGGCCCCAATTTAGCAGTTGGAAAGGCAGCAGCATTCCTCAACGTCACGTCCTTTTGATGGGCCCCTGCATTCATCCTGCCTGAGAAGAACTGGGGCGCTTCTGTGTTCTCCAGACGCCACTATTTCATGGGCTCCAAGGCTGTATCGTACTTTGGGAGTCCAGCACCCCTTCGTACCTCCTGTTAACTGCAAAATCAAACCAAATACTTGAACTGCCAAAATTTCTTACCCCAGTCACCATGGTCTCTTGCCTGTTAGTTAGACTGCTGCTCACCTCTCTAGCTTAGCATAAATTACCTTTTTTTTTTCCATTTTAGAGTTCTTTCTTTACTCCTCCCTTCCTCTCTCTCCACCAGCCTCCTCCCCTTGGAGGCTCTGCAGCAGGCCTGGAACCCACTCCGGGCCTCCCACCTCCTACTTCTTCCTCATTGTTCCCTTGAAATTTCAAAACCTGCCAAATGGCCACTCCCTCAACTTCCTTCACTAGTTCCCCAGCAGTTCCTCTTCTTCCCCTTCCTTGGCGCGACTGGCCCCTGAATTCCACCTCCTTGGCAACTCTCTGGAGAGACTTCTTCATTAGAATCTCCTTTCCCTCAAGAACTTGAGTCCAGCCTTCAGACTTGGGATATTGGGAAGGCGTGCGTTTTCATTCCAGCGGCTTCATCACTGACTTAACTCAAATTTTAACCTTCAAAAGGTGAAATGGCTTTACAAGTGCTTTATAATAAAGAGAACAGTCAGTGCACTGACATTTCATTTTTATCGGATAACTTTACAGAAGGAAAATGTTTCTTGGAGCAGGCCCACGCTTCCTGGCTTTTTACAGGATGGGAAATGAGTGCTTCTTAACCAGGTAAATATTGTCGTCAGGCCATGGGAGGGTTCTGTCTTTGTGATTTTGTCTTATTTAACCAGCATCTCCTGGGTGAAACTGTTTAATCACTGACACAAGCAGCATCTCACTGGTTCTCACCTCAGGAGAAATGAAAAATTCCTCAGAATGGCTAAATTACTAGTGTGGCAAATCCTATTTAATATGTATAAGACTAAAGCCCTCAGTTTCCAATTACATATCAAATCTAGGGTATCCCTGGCAGAAGCATCAGTGGTTTTCCAAGACATGTTTCCTGTCACAGCAAAGAAAGGACATAGGAAGACAGGAAGTGAAGGAGGAAGGGAACGGAGAAAAATTTCCTGTTTCTCAGACCAGCCAAAGCTTTTTCCCAGTATGAAGAGCTGGATTAAATTTCCTACCTATCTTCACTTCTTACCCTCATGCACAAGGGCTGATTTTCTGCAATGCCACAGGGAGAGGTCAGAGGTGATGGGGGTGGAGATCAGGAAGGAATCTGCTGGCAACTAGGACTTGGGAGATGTGGGCCAATGGGGATGATGGAAGTCTCCATTCCTCGGGACACTGGACTTGCTCATCCCCTGGGCCCCACATGCCTTCCCCCATCCCCTCAGTTACCCACTAAATACTGATGGAACACTCGTGAGGTGTTCTTAGCAGATGAGCTCTTCAAACTCAGGATCCTAGCTTTTGCTGAGGCCCACAGAGAAGATGGCAAAGCCACCTTTTACAGCACCTCTCCTTAGGCATGGCTGATCACCGCTCCATGGGCTCTCGTCCTCCTGTTCTTGCCTTGGTTTCCTCCTAACCTCTTGAGTGTCTCCATTTCTGTTTTCTTTATTGGTTGCGTCTACCTTTTTCCCTTCTAAAAGAGGGTATTCTCAGAGGCTAAGTCATAGCCCAGACCTCTCCTATCTCGTCAGTTTTCCCCTCAGAGATCACATAAGGGGAAGCAATTCTCCCCTTCTGGCTGGATATTCACACACTTTTCCACCCAGGCTCATTTACCCAGGCTCTGCTGGTCCTTCAGACCAACCCAGGGCTCTTGTCAGCTCTATATTCTTAAACCACCTACTTTGCCTCTGCCCTATTCCAGCTCAAAACCCCTCAGTTCCTTACAATTGTGTTTCCCTCCTAAATGGTTCTTGGGCATGCCTAAGTGTAATTTCAATACCTGCATTTTTCTAATGAGGAAACTGAAGTTCAGAGAGACCAAGCAGCAACTGAAGGTTGCACAGACAAACGAGGGCAAAGTCACGAGTAGAACTGGTCTCTTGATTCCCAGTGTCCTCTCTGTTACCCACAGTGTCCCTCTGGGCAGCTTGGCTTCTAGGCTGGCCCCACATGCTGCTGCAATATGGCCCACCAATGCCCTCCACCCCACAATGCTCCTCTCCTCCTGCCTAAAGGGCCTAGCTGAAGTCCCAGCTAACTCCTCTGTGAAGGCACTCTGCCCATAAAGATTTTGGTGAACATTCTCTCCTCTAGATTCTCAAAGGGTCTGCTGCCTCATCCTCTGAGCTGTACTCATCCTGAGTTCCCCATCAGGTGTTTCGTCCTATGGACGCATACGTGCTGTGTGTGATGCCCTGAACCAGAAGTTCTTGGAGGGCAGGGCCTTCTGCACACACCATCTGTTCCCCAGGCCCCACAGAGGAAGTACTAGCTCAGTCAACACTTGCTGCTATGAGTATGCTGGGCCAAGGGAGGGTGGCAGTGACTGAGGGAGAGAGGCTGTGCCTGGAAACAGGGGTCTCCTAGACAGTACATGGCGGGCACAACACCTCGGGTCCCCAGCTCTTCAGCTGAGCTGAGGGGGCCACATGAAAACATATACCTGGGCCAGGTAAGCTGGAATCCAGGATATACGGCATGTCAAACTGGGTATCTGTCAATCAACCCTTACTAGGTACCTGAGGTCTTCAAGCTTCAGGCCTAAAGCAGTCATGATCACTTAGGGCATTCTGCTTAGTGGCCACTTTGCTTCAGGATTTCCTTGGGAGACACTTTGCCCCTAGTTATTTATAAAATTAAATCTCATTTGTCACAACGAAGCTAGAGAGTATATTCCCATGTAAGTCCAAAGACGATGTTCTATACAGAAACACAAAGCTCCACACATCTTTAAACCATGAATACCCTAAGGTACCAGCCTAATAACACAGGATTTGCAGTCTTTTTACAGATTCCCAGAGTGGCACTCCCTTAGCCACTGATGGCCCAGCCAGTGGTCACTCAGCAGGTAGTACAGCTCTATGCCTAACTCCTCTTCAAGATTCTTCACCCCTGAGAACAAGATTTAAGATACAGCATGTTCTTTTTCATTATAGGCTATTACCAGATATTGAATATGGTTCCCTGTGCTATACAGTAGGACATTGTTGTTTATCTATTATTACATATGGTAGTTAGTATCTGCAAATCCTGAACTCCCAATTTATCCTTTCCCACCCCTCTTCACACCCTGGTAACCATAAGTTTGTTTTCTACGTCTGTGAGTCTGTCTCTGCTCTGTAAATACATTCATTTGTGTCCTTTTTGTAGATTCCACATATAAGTGATATCATTTGCTATTTTTCTTTCCTTTCTGGCTTAATTCACTTAGTATGATGATCTCCAGTTTCATCCATGTTGCTGCAAATGGCATTATTTTATTCTTTTTTATGGCTGAGTACTATTCTGTTGTGTGTGTGTGTGTGTGTATAGCAACTTCTTCATCCAGGCATCTGTGGATGGACAATTAGTTTGCATATGTATGTGTGTGTGTGTGTGTGTGTGTGTGTGTGTGTATAACTGAATCACTATGCTGTACACCAGAAATTAACACAACATTGTAAATCAACTATATTTCAATTTTAAAAAAAAAGATACATGATAAATATAATTGACACTACTATATGTTATATATGTGAGTAATGTTAAGAGCGTAAAACCTAAGAGCTCTCATCACACACACATTTTTTTCTATTTCTTTAATTTTGTATCTATATGAGATAATGGATGTTTTCTAAACTTATACACATCACCAAATGGTCATCATGTCAAATCATCATGCTGTACACCTTAAACTTATACAGTGTTTTATGCCAATTATAAAACTGGACGAAAAAAGATTTAAGTGATTGCTCTTTTAGGTATCTTGATCAACAGCGGTATGGGGGTCAGTGGGCTGCAGCCCCTCAGCCACTCCCCGAGAAAGAACGTGTTCTGACTCCCAGCATGCACCAGGCCTGCGGTGCTCCAGGGAAAACCAGGCTGTGGGACAACCATCTATTCCTGCAACTGCGTGTCTGGTGTCAGAATGCCACTCCCTTCCCACCCACACACATGCACACCTTCTCTCCAAGGAAGAGGGCCCCTGCTCAACCAGCTATTGCACTAATTTTCCTGAATGATGTTCTCAAAGGAATGAAAACAAATGAGCTCACTATTAAACTGCCTCTCCCTCGGTCTACCACTTTGAAAACCAGGGATCTAAAAGGATCTATTTGCAGAGCTAAATTTTATTTCTTACTCTCCTGACGTACATGTAAGAGAAAGTGAAGTAGGAAATCTCCATGTGTTCAGCCATTCCATTAAGACTTGGTAAATTCCCCAAAAGTGAATGACATCTACATAAACACATGGGGTTTTCGGGTTTCCAGGAGATCTGACACCAAAATCCAGGATGCTAAAACCTATGCTTGCAAAATTTCCTGCTGGCAAATAGGCACAAGGCAGGTAGAAAGGGCCTACACGTCACCTCCCTCGGCCTGAGTTCCTGATCTCTAAAATGAAGGGGTTAGAGGAAGGGATGTGCCAAGTTGCTTTTAACTCTAAACAATGCTGATTCTACTTGAATTTGTAGGGGGAATCATTTTAATTACAAAAGGCTTCTCACTGCAGATCTTTCTTAAATATTACAGATACATATAATGATTTGATTTTTTTTATTTTTAAAAAATTCAGCTTACACCATCTTTTTACCACCATCTACTGAATGAAGAGAGGTATACAGCCATGTTCAGCTCATTGTTTCCCAAGTGGTTAGCATCTTTCTTACACGGATGGAAATGTTGACAAATATACGGTTTGTGGCAAATCCAGCCACTGCATTATTCTGAAATGAAATCACTGGGTCCCGAGACTTTCTCTCACCCCACTGCATTCTCTCTTACCCGCCCACTTTTCAGCTACTTCCTGGATTACCAACAGCGAGAAGCTGGGATTTTAATCATCCATGTGATCCCGGTTGTTCCACGGCATCATAATTCTGGGACAAGAAAGGTGTGATGCTAATTCAGTCTGATGAAAATTTCAGAAGTGAAGAAGAAAAAGGCCCCAAGATAATGAATGCGTACAGAGCTGGGGTGTCAGGTGATGCCAGGTTACCAGTGATGTCCACTGTGGAGGAGACAGAATGGCACAGATCTTGAAATGGATTTTCCAGTTCAGTCCTTGTCAGCACACTGTACTCCAAGGCTAATAACCCCATGAAAGGAAACATCATTACATCAAACTCTGGTGTTTTACAGCCTAAGCTGCACCTTCTACATTGTAGATGACATCACAGTCAGCCACACAAAGTGCCATGCATTTCATCAGATCTGAACTACTGCTTCACCCCCTTTCCTCTTCATTCTCTGGGCAAAGCAAGGGCTGGGGAAGGGAGGGAGAGGGGGAGAACACTGGTATGGTAATGCTTAGCAATGAATGCTACTATATAAGCTGTCACAGCACATGAGGTTAAAACAGTGAGGACACCACCTGGTGTGCAGCTTATATGATACTAGTGAACTTTTCGATGACAGAAATGGATATTAATGTCACCGCTATGGAACAACTGAACTTTTCTATGATCAGTACTCTGACAGATACTTACACACTTTTTCTAGTGTTAGTCTCTACTTTTTGTTTCCCTGAAGAATTATAATTCCTAGGAGGTGGGGTGATGCTGACCATGAGGTCCCTAGAAGGTTCTACAGGGCTGCCTGCTGGCACAATGTGCTTGAGGGGGCAGTGCTCAGGTACACCTCTGTCCTGGCAAGTCACTGACCTTAGTCACTTAATTGGCAAGCTGACTGATCAAGATGGGCTTCGGGAACCCCACCAGGAACTGGGGACCCAACTCTGCTGACTATGTTGAGACAGACTCAACCTGGAGCACAGAGAAACCACTGTGGAAGCACTGAGGAACAGGTCAGATACCTATTAAATGATACTTAAGCCAAGGACGGCTACAACTGAGACTCCAAATGCCCGTACATATGCCCAGCAAATTAACATATTATCAGGAGATATAGGGACAAATTGAGTGGGACACAGCTGTGCTGAGAATCACTCACATGTGTATAGACACCTGGTAGACTTTAAAGAAACCTGAAACTCAGTGGTCACTACAAAGTCACCCAGTTGTGATAACGTAAGACACATGTAATGGAACCCTGCTTCACATCAGTGACCTGGGGAGTCCACGCTCTCGGTTGCAAGCTAGCCACTGCCTCAGAAAGTGAGGTCCCTCTCCTGTCCCACAGGTACGATGGTCTCTCTTGCTGCAGTGAGCTCCAGGCACCTCCCACTCAGCCCTGCCCGGCTCCTAGATCTCCTGCATCAGGGGTAGAAGGATGCACTCAGGACTCCCTGCCTGTGTGCCTGGGCTCTTCTCTTCCTCCTTGGAGATGCCTGCCTCTTACTCCTGGCTTCTCAAACTGGGGTACAAGTGCCACGGGACCACAGAGGGCATCCTCCTGAATGCCCAGATTACTTGAGAATGGACATTCCAGGAAGTACCACATCAGGGCTGAAAGTGCAGGTTCTACAGATAGTCAGCCTCCATTCAAATCTTGATTCTATCTTTTCTAGTTTTTTGGTTTGATGCATGGTTTTTAACTTCCCTGAACCTCAGTTTTCCTAATTGTTATGTGGAATTAAAACCAACTGTTACTAGACAAGTATTAAATGAGATAATATACATAATCAGATGCTTAGCACTGTGCCTGGCACAGGGAAGCACTCAATGCATTTCAGTTTCAAAATTGTTTCTTTGATTTTCAAGGCCAAATCATTTGAGATACTGGCAAGCCACGTCAGGACTTGATCCCAGTGATCAAAGACAAATGCTTGTTTTGCCTCTACCATTACAGTACTTCAGTGGAGAATTTAAGAAATACTAAATAGGTTTGTCCTCCAGGTTTGGAAGGACCTATTCCTGGAAAAGTGAGGCTAGAGAATTTCTAAACAGTGCTCTAAAAAGTTTCATCATATCATGTCAACAAACAAACAAACAAACAAACACCTCATAATGAAGTGGAGGCAAAGGAAAGAAGACTAATAGCTGTCATGCATAGAAACATGGTACAACTAAGGGAAGTACATGGTGTCTTGGGAACACAGTGAAAGATCATCCACTCCAAAGTGGGTCCAGTTGGAGATATTACGCACCTGAGGAGGGACAAGAGAGTAATCCCAACAAAGGAAATGACATCTATTGAGGGAATAAGGAAGTAAATAAACAGGGCAACACTAGGGTTTGGATGGACCATTCCGGTGGTGTGGTAGATGTCTGCTGGTGATCCACATCAGAGGTCCTTTCCTATTTCTCAAGAAACGTTTATTTTGCACGTGGCTGTAGGAGTCAGACCCCTATCTCCCACTCCCAAAGCTAGAACCAGAAGTTCCCTCTCCCACGTGCAGCAGGGGCCAGGTACGCAATCTAGCCCTGACCAATCAGCCTGCTTATTGCCAAGATTTTTGAATGTTGAGGATGATCAAATATTCAGCCACACATGGAGTCTAAGCAGTGACAGAACTGAAAAATACAGAAGAAGCAAAGGCCATGGTGAGGTCCTAACCAGGCAATACTTGGCTGCATTTCCTGATGCATTTTCAGACGCTAATTCTTCCTGTAGCTGTGTGAACTACCCCTTATACATTCAGTAAATTTTTCTGCTTATGATAGCAGGAATCAATTCCCATTTCTTGCAGCCAACAACCCTGATGAGAGAGGTGGTTACTGTCATCAGCAGGGTACAAATGCTGAGGGCTTGAACCACAGCAGGGGCAAGGGAGATGCAGAGAAGGAGAAGCCTTCAACAGGTAACAAGGAGGATGAAGGGCCAGGGGTCAGGAGGGGAAAGGGAGCTGAAGATAAAGGAGAGGGCAGGGTCAAGGCCACCTTTTGGATCTGAAGTCTGGAAGCCAAGAAGAGCATAATGATATTCAGTGAGGATACAAAAGGAGGAATAGATTTGTTAAGAGTACGACATGACAGGCTCAGTGTAGGTGTGTTGAATTTGAGATACCTATATGACCTTCGAGCATGGTGTTTGCCAGGCAGCAGGTGACTCTTAGAAAAGCCGAGGCTGGAGGTCTAGGAGATTAGAAAAAAACACTTAGAAAAAGGAAGGGGATATCAGGAGAGTGTAGAGTCATAGGAACTATGGAAGGAGTGTAGGATTGCAGGGACACAGGTCTTTCTAGCGTCAAATGCTGCAAAAAAAAAAAAAAAAAGGAGGGGGTCAAGTAAGTCACGGCATAAATATGAAGGCTAGGTCACTGGTGATTTTAGCACATGGGAAATCACTGGTGATTTTAGCACTTGGGCAGTTTCAGTGGAGTAGTGGAGATAAAGGCTGACTTCAGTAGGTGAGGGATGATGAAGAATGAGAAAGGAGGAACTATGCAAAACTTAAAAAACAAAACAAAACAGGCTCATTTTAAAGGAGAGATAAATCCCTAAAACTGAGCCAAGTATTGAGGGTTACTGCCCCCCAAATGGAGATCATCCATTCGTTTTATAAATATTGAATGATCACCCTTTCTGTGTAGGTCTTGGAGACACAGTGGGGCATAAAACAGATGCAGTCTTGCCCTAAAGAGCTTGTGGTCTGGAGAAGGATGCTAAACAAAGTGATGAGTCCCAGCGAGGAAAAGATCAGGTGCTCTGAGAGAGGGCAGTAAGGGATCTTAATTTAGGTTGGAGGTTCAGAAAAAGCCTCTCCAAAGAGCTGAGCAGGGAAAAGGGGGTCAGGTGGGGAGAAGGACATTTCAGGTGGGAAGTGCCAACACCCCAAAGTAGGAAGCCTGAGCACAGCTATACAAAGAAGGGAGGGAAAGACGGGGGGCTAAGTGGTGCAGTGAGGCGCACATGGTGGAAAGAGGAACGATGTCTGTTTCACCAGGAGGGTGAGTGTGGGTGAAGGTGAGTCTGTCAGTCTAGAAGCAGGAAGTTGAGGGAGTTGTCTAATGGCTACTATTTCCTTTGTGAAATAGCAGGCCGGGTGAAGCAAGAGAGAACTGGGAGAGGTGGTGGCGGGAAGGGCTATTATGAGCAAGAGAGGAGAAGCTGCGTTCACTCGCAGCGCAACCCTTCCTCGTTTCCAAGTCCTCACAAAGCAAACCCTCCTTAATGATGGCTTCCTCGCTGTCTGGTAGCAAAGCTTCAATAACCAGGACAGAGGAGCCCTGATCCCTTAACGCTTAACACTAGAAAGATCTTCAGACATCTTAAGTGCCATTCATTTTTTTCCTACTTCATAACTAAGTAATTTACTCAACAGGAATCAATTCGATGCCAAAAATATGGCCATCAACCTATCCCCTCAGGAAGCCCCCATCCACTGGAAACTGCTGACGTCTTCCTCTCAATGGCCTTCCCTACTTTCCCTTGTTTTCCTAGCCATGCTATGCCTCAGAACTTAAATTCATTCAGCTTTTAATAGTGAGGTCTGGGTTCTTTTTCTCTGTTTAACATTCAAGCACAATCACCTATTCATTTGAAAGTAGGCGAAATCACATCGATTCTTTAGGAGGTGGCCAGTGACCAAGGATGGAGGTTCAGCACTCCTGGCACAGAGTCAAGTCCGTCCTTAGCTGTGATGGCTTAACAATATCCCCAGTCATTTGCTTCTGCATTCACTCACATACACAAATATGTTGGCCTCCAAGGACTTCTGAATCCGACTTGATATTTTTTTCAGATTCAGCCCCAAACAAAGTATACTAGTCTCTCACTGCGGTTCAGAATAATGACTTAAAAGTATCTCCCATCACAGCAAATCGGGCATGAAGCACCCGAAGGCAATTTTCCTTGCAATGCAGGCATTGTAAAGAGTTTGTGGTGATCTATCACTAAACAGGATACTTAAGTTCATAGAGAAAGAGAGGGAGAGAAAGAGAGAAATCCAAGGAGATGGGATAGGATTAGTAAGGACAGAGAATTAAGATAACTCAATTAGTTAAACAGCATTGCTCTTTTCATAGACATCTGAGTAGCTAAACAGAGGGTTCTAGATCACAGCCAATAACCAGTCTTCCAAGAACTGCCTGGGACACACACACACATACAAACAGACCCTTGCCCTTTATTTCCTGGCAGAAGCCACCATGATTCCGTTTGTTAATAAAGTATTTATTTATTCTCCCTCAAGAGTTATTCCATATCCTACCCTAATTGTCATCAATTTAAAACTCTAGCACCTCGTGTTATTTTAAAAGAAACATTCTGGGCTTTCTGTAAAAAGCATAGGGGCCAGATAATTTGCTGCAGATCTGCAGAATGTAAATGATGGAGATAAGGTAAGGAATAAGCAGATAATTAAGGGGCCTCTTCACACTCCAGTTTTCAGGCTTACCATGGGTGAGCCAGACAGGAGGGAAGCATGTGGGTGCTGCTAGAGAATGTATCATATGCTTGGGGATACTGTTCTTCCACTTTCTCCCCACTCTCTTTTTTTCAAAAGAAAAAGTAAAACATGCCTGGGAGAAAAATACCAATGTAAGTGCTACTTGTAATTCATACAAAAGTTTACCAGTGGGTTCTCTTAGCCCATTTTCTATTCACCTTTGACCAATTTTGACTCACTGTAAACTGCTGTTCCAAAGGTAGAAAAGAAAAGCCTCCAACAGCACAAAGCCCCATCAGGAGCCAGGCTGCAGCAGCAAGGAAAACATTAATCCCCCAAGCTCCCCGTCAAGCTCAGAAACAATGCTCCTGGCTGTCAGCTTTCATTCATACCAGCCCCATATTTCTATTAAACAAGCCTCTTTTTCATTGACTGCTTCCCTCACACAGCATAAAGTAATCGTCAGCCCACAGAGACTGCATTTTGAAACACGTAGTAGCTTTACTTTGGGAGGGAAATCAGTAAAAGAAGAGGACAAGTTTCAAGAGCTCTCCCTGACTGGTATTTACCAAATGGAGAACCAATGGGGCTCCTCTCTGCCCCTCAGGCTCCCAGAACTGCTGTGATTCACTAAAAGTTACCAGTTTCCCCAAGAGGTTCCTTTGAAAAGAAATTTCACAATCTTGAAGTTTCCTCTCTTACTCTCTAATTTCCCCCAACTATCCCTACTCCTACCTCAACTTACAAGAGGACTTTTGTATACATAAAGTTTCAGGAAACAAAGCATACAAACACTCAAACACAAATAAACTCCTCGAACTAACACGAGCGTATAATTGTGTTTTGGTTGGAGCTTTTCCAGCCCTGTCACCCGTTCTCTGTTAGGAGTAAATGAAACCCTTTGCTTTGGCAAAGTTAGAAACAGACAAACTCTCCTCAGTTTCAAGCTGCACAAGGCCTCCCTCATATCTCTCAGCCCCCTTAAAGCCCCCAACAAAATGAATTTACTGCTGAAAAGCCAGCAAGAGGAAAAAAAAAAACCCATTCTATTCCCGAAATAAACATCTTTCACTTCTCCCCTTCACTCAGCTTCTTCCCCTTTTAGCCGGAAACACAGGGCATTTCCAATTTCTGAAACCCTTTTCAGAGGACCCTCAACTCTTCAGGATCCCCCAGGGGATCCGGCTTTCGGCTGTCCTGATGTAGGCAGGCAGCGCTCGTCCAAGCACATTTTGCCTTCTTAAGGATCAAGACTGGGGCCTTTTCGTTTTCAGAGAAATCTAAAAAGCAGCTTTTAGTAGGCTGGCTGAGCTAGGTCTGACTCTTCCTTCCCTTCCCTTTGAAGGGCCGCGGGGTGAGATGGTACAGGGTTCGGCACATTCGGCTCTGAGCTGCGAAGGCGCAGGGAAAGCAGACAAAGTACCCAGCGCTCACTTTTAAACTCCCATCTGCTCCCTACTCTGCCCTTCCTCCGCAGAACTTGGCGGGGGCTCCCCGGCAAAATCAAAAGCATACCTTCCTTGGATTCTTCTGCTTCGGAGTGCATTGTGTCAGGGTGACCGGCTGCCGGGGCGACTGCCGCAGACATGTACCCGGGCGAGCTGCAAATTCGCTCGGCAGCCAAAACCCGAACACGATGGAAAATAAAAGGAAGGAAAGCCACTAAAATCAAAACCTCCCCCGCGCAGGAGGGCTGGTTCTGGTGCAGGGATTTTCAGGGGGAAAGTTCTGCAAGAGTGACGAATCGCGTCTCAGCTGGGCGGCGGGAGTCCGCCCCCCGGGCCGCGCGCCCCAGCCCGTCGCAGGCGAGCTGGCGACCTGGCGACCTGGCGACCTGGCGGCGGGGCGCACGCAGGTGGGGCTGACTCCCGGAGGGGCCGGGCGGAGGGGCGCGGCGGCCAGGACCCCGACAGGCTACGCCGGGGAAGCCAATGTGCGGGAAAGAAAGAAAGTCCCATCTCAGCGCGCACTGCTGCTTTACAGAAATCACAAATGCACACGCAGTAGAAGAAATGCTTCTCAATCTTTAGGTTACAGTTTCCGACGCCCATTCAACTTTCCGTGTCTTGGGGTCTTTTACGCCAAAAAAAAAAAAAAGATTTTAAAGCGGCTCGGCTGTGTACGTTATTTTTACAGTCAAGTTACGTGGATATTGGTCCATGTGGCTGGAAGGATCGTCTTCACAAGCCCAAGGGGTGGGGGGCTTTTGAAGAAAATGGGGAGTGGCCTCGACCCCTTATCTTTGCACGGGAAAAGCAGACAAGGCGGCTTACTATCATCCGGGCGAGTACTCTTACTCAGTCAAACCTTAGCCTGGGAGCACTAACTTCTCTGCAGTTACCCCAAAGGGCCATCCTCAGACAGAGGGGGTGATTCTCTCCTGGGCTACTAGCAACTGCCGGGGATAAATTCCTGCCAAAAAGCCAAAGGAGGGGTTGGGTGGGGAGGTATTCAGGCTTTTGAAACACGGATAGAATAGAGAGGCTGGGGAGCTTTGAGAACAGTTCTCAATTCTGCCCCCTGGTTGGGTCCGCAGGTTTCTACAACCCGCTGAGAGCAAGACGTCTTAGCTTTGTAAGGCCTTAGTGTTCTTTCCGAGAAAGGGGAACAAGAGCTGTCACAGATATACCTGCTCATTGAGGTATTTTGCAGAGCGTTAGTTTTATTACCAATGTAAGGCAACAGGTCCTCAAATAACACACCTGAAAGATCCATTAGGAAATTGTGAGAAAAGTTACATTCTTTTAATAAATATATTTTCCAGCTGCTTTCTTTCCCTTCATTTCCCATTTTTATATAGAAAAAGAAGAGAGGCTCTATAATAAATTTAGTGAAAAGAATATACAAAGGGTATAGATTTAAAGAGTCTGAATTAAAATTCTGTTCTGCTATTTATTACTTGTATGACCTTGAGCAGATTATTTAACTTCTCTGGGCCTCCCTTTCCTCATCTGGAAAATGAGGCTAAAAAAAGTACTATTTACTTCCCAGATTTATGTTTGGTATTAAATAAGGTAATATAAGCAAAAAGTGATTTGAAAACCATAAAGTCCTACACAGATTATCACAAACTATTGCATCATTTAAAAGTAAATTTTTGTAAAAGATACTCTTGGGTTTTATTTCAATGTAGGGTTTGAACAGAAAGAAGTGCTTATGCTATCACAGGCAGTGAAGGTGATGATAAATACTAATATAAGGCCTGGATGTTAAACCACCTCCTATTGTTGAGTGATTCTAACATGCCTAAGACACCAAGCAGAATTTTATCTCAATTTTACTGAAAGGGCAGGATGATAAGAAGATACAGACGGTCAGAGAAGGGAGAAGAGGAGAGACCTCTGGAAAATAGCAGCATTGTGGAGCCTTCCGGGAAACTGACCTCATCACCAAAAGGGTAACAGGCTACACTGTTCTGAAAGTTGCAGTTAACTGAATGGTTCCCTTTGCCACACGTTCTGGGTCGGGTGCTGCTAAGATGAGCATCTTCCCTCTGTAACTTCAGACTTCCCAAGGAGACATGCGGATCATTCTGAACCCAAAGAAATGCTCCCTCACCAGCCAGAAGTGACCTTTCCTGTCTTGTGCAAGGAATCATTCTGGGAGCCCCCATCCCCCACCCCACCACACATAAGCCATCTGTTCCCTGCCCTCCCTCAGGGCAGCCCAGATTTCCACAGATGTCCACCAGGAGTCTGGCAGGATCTCACCAGGGCTGTGAATGACACAAAGATAGCTCCCATTCATCTATAATTGGAGTAAGATGCAACACCTTGTCAAGGTGATGATTATGCAAATGTACACAACCCTAAATCCTGGCCCCACCAGCCACAGAGAGGACTCACTTTCACCCTCTCTTTTCAGAAAGTGCTCCCACGAGAATGATTTATTAAATGTCCTTTTGCAAGTCCAATTTTGTACAAACCACATAAGGTGTGTAAAAATACATGTCCTCAATGTCCGATGTGTTTTCATTCTGGGTTCACAAAAAGGCCTTCAGCCCTGCTCAGGTCAGCCAAGGAGAACAACTGCTGAATGAACAGTCCCAGCGCTGCTGTGTCAGCCTCCTAATTCAGCTGAGAGGCATCTTAGCAGCTGGGTTGATCTTTGAACTTTCACTGTGATCCTCATGAAACCTGGCGAGAAACATCTTTTGTATTTAAATGCAGCCTAGCGGTCACCTTGGGGAAGAACATTCTGATTTAGCTCTAGAGCAAGGAATGCTCAGTTTATTTTAAAAGACTGTATCACGGCCTCTCTCCATCTTGTCCTACCCTCCTTAAACCACTCTTCTTCAGGATCCAAATTTCCAGGTATTCTACGACCTGTCCATATAAAATGTCTATGTCCTTCTTGGTAGTTCTCCCGACCTGTGTTTTACTGCTTGGAAGCATTTATTTCTTTGTTTTGCGGTTAACTGTTAAATTTATCTAGATCTCCTTAACCACCTAAAAGGAGAAACCAGCTTACTGTGATAGTAAAATAAGGGATTCATTCAGCATCTGCATCTAGCTCTTCTGACTTATCAGTTCACTCCTCTGAACTACAACTGTATAATATGTAACATGAGGACATCAGTTAAAATGGTGTATGTATTTTTATGTATTCTATGAAATCATTAAAAAAACTGCCCAGGGCTTGCTTTATTTTTTCTTCATCACTCTGTATAGTAGCCAAAAAAGAGTAGATATTCAATAAATATTCCTGAATAAGAAGGAAAAAAACTTTTATGTGGATAAGGACACTTCTCAGTCACCTGAGTATAACCTCAAAGCCACCTGCCCCAGGAAACTACACTGCCCCATGTCCCCCCTATACCCCTGCAGGATGGTGACAAAGGGCAGCTGATTCTCTGGGGCTTCCCTGGTCTTCTTAACTCCTAGACATATACTAGGTCAGTCACTTCACCTTGATTTTGTCTGCTTTTGCTCAACAGGGAATTAGTTACTTTTTAGCCCAGTAAATACGCTCCAGTACATTATAATGATTTGTTCTCTCCTGTAGGTAGAGCCTGGTCACTTTTTTGTGTTTAAGAAACACTCCAGGGGGGTGGGTATAGCTCAGTGGTAGAGCGCATGCTTAGCATGCATGAGGTCTTGGGTTCGATCCCCAGCACCCACATTAAAAATAAAACAAAACAAAACAAAATACCCCAACACTGCCTGGCTTGGAACATGCTTGGAAGTCACACTGATAATTGCTTATAGACTACCTAATACAAAGTAACAACCAAGTTAGCAACACTTCTCATTTACCAAACTGCATTTAAATACTATGTTGAACGCCTACCCATGTCCAACAGCAGATCTCCCACCTTCTGTGTCAAGATGGGAGGGTTAAAATGCTGGCTAAGATTCTGAAGGTCTGTTTTTTTTTCACGCAGTCAGCAATGATCAAATATTTACATGTGTCACATATAAAAGGGTACTGCTCACCTGGAGCTTACTGTCATAATTTTGGTAATTTTGATCACAGACCTAAAGAGTTCAACCTTCCAAGTGACTGTGGTTCTCAGGAAGGTTTATTAATACTGCCTCATGAATAAACTCCATCAGAGAGCAGCAGAAAAATCTTCTCTTAAACTATACCTCAATAAAGCTATTAAAAACCAAAAAACAAAAAACCCCTGGGCTTTGGACCCTTTGTTTAGTTTACAGTTGTCCAGATGTCTGTTAAGAACAGGGGAGGGTAATAGCTCAGTGGTAGAGTGCATGCTCAGCGTGCATGAAGTCCTGGGTTTAATCCCCAGTACCTCCATTCAAGAGAAGGTGCCATTTATTTAGGAGGTATTTAGGAGGTTAAGGTCTCTTCAGTGAAAAAATAAGCATGTCTTGTCAATTTGTTACATTATAGACCTACAGCTTCTAGGTCATAAGAACCCCATGTCAATGGCCATTTCATAGATATTTTTATTTCTACTCTGCAGACAAGAGGTTATTACATCTGTACATAGAACATTTTAGGTCAGAAAAAAAGTTGTTTACTTAATATAAAAAGTGGCTTTCTCAGACTCACAGGCATAGAAAACAAATTTATGGTTATCAGGGGGAAAGGGGGTAGAGAGGAATAAATAAAGGGGGTAGGGAGTTCAAGATTTGCAGATACTAACTACTATATATAAAACATATAAACAACAAGTTTCTACTGCATAGCACAGGGAATTACAGTCAATATCTTGTGGTAACCTATAATGAAAAGAATATGAAAACGAATATATGCATGTATATGTATGACTGAAACATTATGCTGTGTATCAGAAATTGACGCAACATGGTAAACTGACTACACTTCAATTATTTTTTAAAGTTTAAAAACAAAAGTTGCCTGCACACACAAAGGAGGCTTTCTTCTATTTGGCTTTGAGGATTTCCTCATCTCTTCCTGTGTTATGACAGCCTTGACAGTCTTTAAAGGCTTCCATGATCTATACGTTAAGTTGGCTTTCAATCCCTCTCCTCACAGGAGGATCTGCGTTCTTGGTCTCACCTTGGTCTCAGGTTTCACATCCTTCTTACCCTCCTCAGACACTCTCTTGCAGAGGTGTGGGGCTAAATGGATGTCTGGCCACAGCCCTTGCCCTGCTCAGGTGAGCTCGCTCTCCTTGCCTTAAGAAAGTTTTATTTAGCAGAAGTGGAGAAAGGACCATTCAGATGACAGTGGAGGACACTTATGCGCCTTCTCAGGAGGCCAAGCCCTATGCCTCAAGTGGCTTTATGCTTATGCATTGCTGGTACTCAGATGAGGAGGGGGTAGTTTTGGGGAGGTAGGGGTTGCAGAATGCTGAGGAGGAGTGTGGAGATGGAGGAGGGGAACACTGCCTCCCTGGGCCCTGCCTGGGAATCTGAAGCTTGTTCTGGGTAAATGCTCTCCTCAGACTATTCCCTATGACATTTTCAGTATATCCTACAGGCTTACGAATGCTCTGGGCGTGAGGGGATAATTCCAAGGAAATAGGCAGAAGTGCTGACATCTTGGGTGAGCACACACACGGAGACAACAATACATCTAGGAGACACCTGCTTTCTAGGCTATAGTTGTTTGTTTTTATTTCTCTCCTAAGAAATCTTCCTTGCTAAAAACTTTTAGCAGATGATTAAACACACACACACACACACACACACACACACACTCAAAATCAGATCTGAAACATAGATAACAAACTTATGGTTACCAAAGGAGAAGGGGAGGGGAAGGGATAAATTGGGAGTTTGGGATTAGCAGATAGAGACTACTATATCTAAAATAGATAAACAACAAGGTCCTACTGTATAGCACAGGGAACTATATTCAGTATTTTATAATAACCTGTAATGGAAAATAATCTGAGAAAAATATACATATGTAAACTTGAATCACTATGCTGTATACCAGAAACTAACACAACATTGTAAATCAACTAGATTTCAATAAAAAAATAATTTTTAAAAAATCAGGTCTGAAAATATTATCTGAAGAATTTATGACCCAGGGTCTTTCTTTTATAATATTTAGCTATGATGCCTAGCATTTATATAGGTTTTGTTCAGACTTCCCAATTAGCTCCCTTGGGTCATCATACTCATTTTACAGGCATGTAATTAAAGAAAGGGAGGTTATACAATTTGCTCAAGGTCACAAAACTAAGTAATAATGTTCTTTAGACTACAGTAAATGCAGACGAGGCCTCCTGCCTCCTATATCCAGACTCTCACTCTATTAAACTACTCATGTAAAATTCAACCCCTTTATTTTGCAGAAGAATAATTTAAAGATTGCTGTACTGGGAGATTCCCAGAGAGTCTACGCTTGACATTATTCTAGCATAGACCACTCACACTGTTCTGTTCAAATGCTCATATCACAGCCTCAAATTAAAGTTATTCCATTCCACAGGGGGAGGGTAATAAATAGCTCAGGGGTAGAGTGTATGCTTAGCATGCATGAGGTCCTGGGTTCAATCCCCAGTACCTCATTTAAAAAAAGTGATTCCATTCCTGATATTCAATGCTTTAAACAGTCATAAGTCTCATGCTTATCCATTTATTCAGCTACATGAAACTACAAATCTTTTTTTTTTTTCTTAATTAAAAGTCCTGTCAGGACCCTGGCTAAACCACCTTGGATGTGAGGCTGCCAGGAGCCGGGAAAGGAACACCAGACTCAATTTGGGGGACCTGGGACTGATTACCATAAACTGAAGGCACTGCCACATTTACATAAGGATACTTATTTTTCTACTCATTCTTCTCTCATGTTTCTTCTAAAAATAGGCGAGACATTTAGCCTCTCTAAGCATCTGTTTGTTCATCTGTAAAATGGAGATAATGCCACTTATTTCACAAGGTAGTAACAATAATGAAATGAGTTGAGAATGTGATGAAGCACTGAAAATTATGAAGTCCCACTCATCATTTTTCTGAATACTTTCACAAATAAAGTAGATTATTTTAGGTTGTGGAACATTTATTTGGAACCCTTAAATGCTGGCCCTATGGATATTCCAGACAGGTGTGGCAATTTAGTGTCTGTGGTCCTATTCTGATGGTCAGCAGGCACATGAGGCACATGAAAAGATGCTCAACATCACTAATTATTAAAGAAATGCAAATCAAAACTACAATGAGGTGTCACCTCATACTAGTTAGAATCGCCATTATTAAAAAGTCTGCAGATAACAAATGCTGGAGAGGCTGTGGAGAAAAGGGAACCCTCCTACACTCCTTGTGGGAATGTAAATTTGTGCAGCCACTATGGAGGACAATATGGAGGTCCCTTTAAAAGCTAAAAATAGACTTATCATATGATCCAGCAATCCCATTCCTGGGCATTTAGCCAGAAAAAAACCTCTAATTTGAAAAGACACATGTACCCCACTGTTCATAGCAGCACTATGTACAATAGCCAAGACATGGAAGTAACCTAAATGTCCACTGACTGATGACTGGATAAAGAAGATGTGGTATATATATACAATGGAATACTACTCAGCCATAAAAAAGAATGAAATAATACCATTTGCAGCAACTTGGATGGACCTAGAGATTACCATATTAAGTGAAGTAAGTCAGACAGAGAAAGAGAAATATATGATATCACTTATATGTGGAATCTAAAATTTTATTTATAAACCAGAAACATTCATGGACACAGATAACTATGGTTACCAAAGGGGAAATGGTTGGGGAGGGATAAATGAGGAGTTTGATATTAACAGATACACACTACCATGTATAAAATAGATCAACAATAAGATCCTACTGTGCAGCACAGGGAACTATATTCAATTTCTTGCAATAAGCTCTAATGGAAAAGAGTCTGAAAATACATATGTATGTATGTATATATATGTTATATATGTTATATACATATATAACTAACTTAATTGCTCTGCTGTACACCTGAAACTAACATCGTAAATCAACTACATTTCAATAAAAAATAAAAATTTTTAAAAAGTGTGTGGTTCAGTGATGGAAAGTGAAAATAAAGGGGCTGAACCTCACTGTGCCTAGGATAACCTGAGAGAGGGCACAGAGGGGATTCAACAGGAAGAAGAGAGGCAGGGCTGAGAGAGGGCCCAGAAGGCAGTGCCACACCTGACCTGTGCATCCCTGCTCACCTTCACAAAAGCAGCAAGTGGAAAAAGTGATCAATAATTATAGTCACAGAAACTCAGGCTTGGAGGTAGCCTTAGAGGCTGTTTGCTCTAATCCTCTGCTTGGCTGTGAATCCATCTCCTAGACATCACAGGCAGCAAGCATTCATCTGGGATCTCCTTGGTTACCTCTGTTAACAGAGACTCACTCCTTTAAGAGACAGCCCCAATTCCTCTCTAATCATTAGAAAGTTCCTCCTCATAATGAACTGAAATTCAAGTTTAAGGACAGTAAACCATTTCCACTCCAACCACTGACTTTACTCCTTACAGCAAGGAAATAATTTGGGGAAGAGATAAACAGATTTTTAAACTGAATTCTCTTTTTCAGCCTAGTGGAGACCCCCTCATATTGGCTTAGCAATTGCAGTCGAATGCAATGTGAGACAGTTATGCAATTTCCAGGGCCAGTCAGACATCTGCTATTGATTATCATGAAGAATTCAGAAGCAAGCAGCTTGGCTTGAGGCAGCAGCAGCAACAATCTCTTTCTCTTCCATGTACTCACTCTAAGGGGGAAGAAAACGATGTCAAGACAGGTGGGGTAATGGTCCTACTTGGTGGCATCTGAGCAGTTAAGAGCTTCATTCGAGTTTCTGAACAAAATTTGAAATCCACAAGAAAAGAGAAGCAGTGCTCCGTAGGTGGAATTTGGACCACAGACTCCTGGTCAGAGATCTATTTGAAAGTCTAACCCACTCCAAGCTGTCATAATTGGATTTTAACACTGGGTTTCTGACATAGGTAGAATCTCTATTAAGTTAATATTTGTGCCAACTCGTCACTGTTTAAGAGGCAGAAAAGGCTGGGGGCGGAGGGGCAAAGCTACAGGGCTAGACAGACTTTCCTTGGCTGAAGGCAGCCAAGGCTGAAACTCAGCCGACAAACTCAGCAGGTGGTGAAAATGTGAACCAAAGCAGAACTTATCCAAACAGGATTGCAGGGGGGAAGGGAAGGTAGTTTTGCAGGTAGAACTGAAAGGCACAGAGAAGTTTTTCCACTTGAACAGGTCAGGTTACAAAACTTAAGTTATTCAACTTCTCCTTAAATAGAAGCTAGAGAAATATGTAATAGTTATGATGCACCAAGTTGTAAACATCACCAAAATGAAAGTATTTTCTGGGAAACTGGTAATATGAACAATAAGCCTGCCTACCTACCTAAAAAAAAGGTCATATTAAGTCCATTCATTTCCTAGTAGAAACAGAAGAAAGCTAAAAATCACTAACATTCTTAATCTGAAAACTATTTCAACAGAATTTCTACAACTGAATTCAGCAAAGTCCCATTATATGCCATTTAAGTTTCTCAATTTCAGTTATGCACCATCAGCCCAAAACAGACAGAGAGAAATAACCTAAATGGTGCTCAGCCACCATGAAAGGATTTTATGCTGCAAACAGGAGACAGAGCTGGGACTTTGCTGGTCCCTCCCTGACTCTTGTCTCTGCCCTGTCCCTCACACTGAGCATCTTGTGCACTGATGGCGAGTGTTGTGGTTAAGGTTATGCATTTTTTCATATAAAAGTGCCTCTAAAAACAAGGCAACTATTCCATCTGGTCCAAAGAAACAGGAGCCTACTCCAGTGCTAGAGGAAAACACACATAAGTCCTATCCTTACTGCAAGATGGTCTGTTATTCTTCAGTCCTGTAACTTTCTAAAAGATTCTCAAAAATAACATTGACCCCATATAATTTTTACTTTACACATGACTCTTCTGTACTCTTAACCAAATCAGTACCATAGATTCTCATATGATAGAATGAAGTGGCCAGAGTTGCTGAAAGAGACTCACGATTTTAGCCCTGAGATCCCCCAATTTTGTGCCATGGTGACTGAGAGCATTACAGCAAACTCACAGGGGTGTTGCAGGATATTTTAAATTTTTAAAGAAGACATAGCATTTTTCAACATCTCTCAGACACTGCTTGAACCACTAGTTCAAACTAGTTCACAGTGTAACATGAGATTGTGCTAGATTTCTTTTGGTTACATCATTTCTTTGCAAAGCTAGGTTGCTGGCAGTTGCTGTACTAAAAAGCAAATATTATGTGAAAAGTAATATGAAACAGGAAATTAGGGTAGTGGGATCCAATCTGACTTCAGGACTTAAGAAATTGTGAGGTGGCCACTGATCAATTTATTACCTCACAGCTTCAAATTCACCCTTCATTACCTGCTCTGAAAAAATAAAGAAGGGACTTTGCTTATTTTTTCTTCTGCTCGCTGGTACAATTCTAAGCTTTGTCAGTGGAGTGCCATGGAGAGACATTACAGGATGAAGAACTTCTGCTTCCTGGTTCTGGGGTGCTCATGCTGCAAACTGCTGCAAGCATACATGGCTTTTCCAGCCTCCAGCTCCTGCAACGCAGGCACCTTCTTCAGCAACTGGATCCTGCTGTACGTGTTGGTACAGCCACCAGCACCTTCTGCTGGCCTCCCCCTGGGCAGTTTTGTATCAGAGAGCTTCCAGTGAGAAGCCTCCCCACGAACAGATTTCCTCAGCATCCTAGAGGGTGAGTTTCCAGCAAGTTCTACCAGCAGAGCATCACTGTGACTTCTCCACCATCCCAGGAGCCATGGCCAGCCATTCCCTCTCCAACAAAGTCTGGAGTAGAAGAGAGGAGGGAAGCTTGCATTTGGTGGCCTCTCTCAAACCCAGGGAGAGTAGCTGTTCTTTATATTTGCCATTCCTCTGTTCTTTAGAATTCTCATTACTTCCTAACAGGCAGCCCTCATCAAAGCTAATATTTCTTTTTAAATATTTTTTCTTTCTAGTACTATTTTTAATTATGGTAAAATGCACATCACATAAAATTTACCATCTTAATCATTTTTAAGTATACAATTTGGTAGTTTTAAATACACAAACACTCTTGTGCAACCCTCACCACCATCCATCTTCAGAACACTTTTCATCTTGTAAAACTGAAACTCTATACTCATTAAACACTACCTCCCCATTTTCCCCTCCCCTTGGCCCCTGGCAACCACCATTCAACATTCGCCTCTAAATCTGACTACTCTAGGTACCTCGTGTACATGGAATTACACAGCATTTGCCTTTTTTGTGACTGGTTTACTTCACTTAGCATAATGTCCTCAAGGTTCACCCATGTTGGAGCGTGTCAGAATTTCCTTCCTTTTTAAAGCTGAGTGATATTCCATTGCATGTATAGACCACATTTTGTTTGCCCATTCATCCATCAATGGACACTTTAGTTGCTTCTACCTTTTGGCTATTGTGAATAATTCTGCTATTAAACCTGGGTGTACAAATATATGTTCAAGTCCCTGCTTTCAATTCTTTTGGGTAGGTACTCAGAAGTGGATCACTAGGTCAGATGGTGATTCTATTTTTAAGCTTTTAGGAGCTGCCATACGGTTTTGCCAGATGACACTTCTTTATATTAAACTTTCCCATTCATATAATCCTGGGGTTCGTCTCCTGCCTGAGACATGCAGGGCCCAAAAGGTGTACACATTCCATTGGTAAGTAACTGGTGAAGGATGAAATAAAAATGTTATTCTTTAACCTTTCAACTTATATGTCTTATTTTTTCACATGGCTACAAAGTTATTAGTACATAAATACCTGGACCTAAGCTCTTAATAAAGGAAATTGTTATGTATTTCCTGTTTCCTAGATATGACATGAAAAATTATTGAGACCCAGTTTGGGGAGGTATAGCTCAGTGGTAGAGTGTATGCCTAGCATGCATGCAGTCCTGGGTTCAATCCCCAGGACATCCGTTAAAATAAATAAACAAATAAATAAACTTAATTACCTCCCCCCGCCCCCAAAAACAACACACACACACAAAATTTTTTAAATTACTGAGACACTAAGGGCTCCATAAGTGAAGATGTCAGGAACCTTTGCTCCAGCCCACGTTTCCAGCTGCCATTAGGAACTGTCTCCTTGGATGTTTCCTTAGTCTCATCTTGTCTAGGAGTAATCGTACACCTGAAGGCACAGACAGTGCCCTCTCCCACCCCAATATCTTGATTCTCTTCATAATATTAAATTTTTTCTTACTTCGGCAATGGTGACTAGAAACCTATGATTATCACTGACTTATGCTGTTCTGTCTCCCCTTATTTCTAATCTCACTAAGTCCCACAGACAAAATGTTTCCTGGGTAGGCCTTTTTTCCCTCCATCCCCACAGCTGTTAGTCAAACTGTCATCTGTAGCTGGTATTCTCTAATAGATTTAAGCTGATTTCCCTTAAAGGAGAGCATGGGTTGAAAATTCAAATGCTCACTGAGGCTAGAAATACGATAATTCATACCTGTCACAACCACTGGCTGTCTCAGTCCCTGCACCCACGAAGATGGCAGAGATGAGCAGGCTGGGGGCCAGGTGCACAGGACGCAGCTGGACCACCGACCTCTCTCTCCCAAAGAAAGCATCGGCAAAGCAAATGAGTGTGAATGACGCTGCTAGTGGAAAAATCATGTCCCCGCCCCCAACACACACACAAGTGGATATGAATGATTTGAAAAGTAAATAATCATTCAGAAATGCTGACACTTGTTTTCATTAACTGGAAATTACTGGAAATAGATCTTATGACACATCATAATATCTTGTGCAGTCACACTGTGGGAGCAGGGCTGCAAGTCTTTTTTTTTTTCTGCTATGTTACCTCCTTTTTTTTTTTTAACCCCAAAGCTTAGCTTGGGTCTCAACTCCTCCCTAAAGCCTACCAAAGCCCACAGTGAACTAAACATTCACTGTGAATTTCTACCATACTTAAAGTTGTTACTCTTGATGTTAGCTGTCTTCTGCGGCAAATTTGTAAACTATTTGAAATGCAATATTGTATCCTGTATTTTTTTCCTCCTTTCTAGACAGGGGAACACACTGTATGCTGTGAAGGCAGTACATAACTAATAAAATAATCATCTAATCATTTCATAATATTGAATTATGACACATATACAAGGATAATCTTAATTTCCCCTTACCCAAAAAGTACATTACAAGGAACTGTGTACAAAAATTATCTGTTATCTTCAAAGACAGAAAACAAGAAAAGAAAATTTGCATTGCATTTGGAGAGCTGAGGCTGGTAATCTGCAACAATCCAAAACTCTATCAGATAAAGAACCGGAGAAGAAAATAATTCTGACAGCTGCAAACCTTCTGTTTTACAAGCAGAGAATGGATGCACTTCCTTCTAACATCCTCATAAACAGAGTGCTGAGCAAATGCAAACAGCCCCAGAAGAAGTCGCTGGAGTCTCGGCTTCAACTAATGGACCGTGCTTATCTTTATAGCGGCAACCTCACCAACCCCCTACCAAACCCACCACAGTTGTCCTAGGTGCCCTTAATAAGATGGATTGAACAAAATTCCATTTCAGATGGTGGAATTTCCAGGGCCAGCAAGGTACCAGCAGCAGCTGCCCACTTGACTTTTATTTTTTGGCTGGGGGAGCTAATTAGGTTTATTTATTTTATTTTTTAATGGAGGTCCTGGGGATTGAACCCAGGACCTCATGCATGCTAAGCATGCACACTGCCTCTGAGCTATACCCACCCCCCAGCAGCTGCACACTTTAAAAAAGCAGCAGCCTCACCTCTCTGAGTGGGAATGTTGTTTCCTTTCAGTTAAGAACTAGCATCCGGCACTGGGCCACCTGAATATATATACTAATAAATCCCAGATGAGAATTCCAGACACCTCTTTACTCAAGGCATGAACTTCTCTCAGGCGATAAACATTCTATTAAGCAAATCTCCTAGGAGCCAGCTTTCCCTCAGAGGCTGTTTGCATTTACAATAGGCTGCATTTTCTAAGGCCAATTTGGGATCCATCATTGTACAATATATAATTAATTTTGTCATCTATTTTCTTAACGGATGAAATTAACCTGTGAATTTAAAAAGGTAGCATCCTAGTTGTACCAAATATCCTGTTATCTGGACCAGAGGATGGAAGAGGTATCCCACTTGGCCATAGTACCAAATTCTGAACCAGCCACCCAGTTTAGAAACAAACAATTTATATGTTTAAATGAAGCTATGCTTAACATCACCAGCAGTAATAAGTATAATTTGTCCAGCACCTACTATGTGCTAGGTATTCTGCTCTGCACATGACAGAACACCTCTCACCTCTTACTATGCATCAGCAAGCTGGTATTTTCTAGCTCTTGAAGTGCTTCTGCATACACTGCCACTGACCCTCAGAATAAGCCTGTAAGGAAAAGATCTTACTGGCTCCCTTTGCTTCTGATGAGGATACAGATCCTCTGAGAAATTAAGTGGCTGGCCCAATGTCACTTAGCTAGGACTGAATGTGAACTGAGACCAGAATGCGGGTCCTCTGACATCATTCTGTGCTACTTCTCTCTTTGCTGTGGTGTGTCTGAACGAGCAGAGCACAGATAATTTTACTGCAAGGCAAACAGGCCACATGCTGCAGAAGAAGAGGGACAGGGAGCAGCCAGAATGGCCAGACAGCAAAGCTGACCTGGAGGCTCGAGCCTGGCTGACTTGGAAGAAGAGGGAGCCAGACATGAACAGAAAAGGGGAAGTCTGGCGGAGGAACAGGTGTGGCAAGGGGGGAGGTGGGTCTGCCTCACACGTCTGAGTCTGAAGTCTGAGGGAGACCACCACTGTGGGGATGTGCTAGAGCCGCTTCTGCTCCTACAGACCTCACAGGCTTTGATGAAAATATTTCCAACAGATTGCATTTCTCTTCACCAAACAAAAGGGACACAGGTTTTTGTTGTTATTTTTTTTTTAACAAAGTAGACTACTGCTGTTGATCACATTATTCTGTAATACAGATAGGAACCTACATTTGCTCACTAAACCCTGCCTGATAAAGTTGTCCTTTTTCATTGTCTTTACATTTAGTCAACAATTCCTACCCAATTTCTTTTTCTTAAGACTGATTTATTTTTTTGTTTTCACATCCTTCATATACTTTTTTTGTTTGCTTGTTGTGGAGCTTTTTTTGGGGGGGGGGAGTAATTAGGTTTATTTATTTATTTTAACAGAGGTGCTGGGGATTGAACTCAGGACCTCGTGCATGCTAAGCATGTGTTCTGCCACTGAGCTATACCGTCCCCTATTTCTATCCAATTTCAAGAGGCAAGAAGAAGCATGTGATCAACATACCACATTCTTCTTCATGGCTCTAGAAAGCCTGCCCAATACACAGATCTATAGAACAGATGTACTGCTCTTAATATATGGCAGTAATGTTTTCAGAAGGGAGAGGAGAGACAATGGGTTCTGAAATCAGTAAAGTGAAATTGCATATTTTCACTTTAAAATTATCTTGAAAATTTCTTAAATGGCCTGGAAAGTACTGTACCATCTACACAATACTTATTAGTTCCTCTAAATCTTAGTCTATGTTTGTCTGCATTTGCCAATCAGATATTCAGTTCCTCCTCCATGATGATGACAGAATGGTCTCCTGAACGATGTGCGTCCCATTCTGCTGGTGGTCAGAACCCTTAAAACTCGCGCATTCCACTGTTTTCATCAACGTGTGGCCATTACTCGTTCAACGTAAGCAATGCAGAGGGTTACTGCCCGGTCATGAGTGGCTGAATGGGAATGGTCAGGATTTCCTGACACCTGTCTTCTTCTTCAGGGTCAGATGTTACTATTTATTGACAGCCTGTAACAATCCCTCTATATCTCCACTTGGAGGTACAAGGGACCCAGGGAGAAACAAAGGTTGAAGGAGGAAGTCAGGGGCTCATCCTCTGCTCCAGAGGAAGCTGTAGAAGTCACTGTTCAGATGTCATCTTCATCTATGTAGTTCTTCATTTTGCAAACATTTCTTGAGTATCTACCATGCACAAGTGTAAGGCAAATGGTGTAGATCAAACAGTCATGGTACCTGCTCTCACAGAGCTATAGTATAGGTGGGAGGCGGAAGGACACTAGTGAAAATATAGTATGATAAGTGCAATAGCACAAAAGTGTGGGGTGCTGTGAAGGCCCCAAGGGTAAATATCTAAACCAGACCTGGGAGAGAGAGTTACCAAGGAAGGCTTCCTGAAAGAAGTGCTGCCTAAGCTAAGACTTGAGGGTCAAGGGATTAGTCAAGGAAGGGCAGGTGAGAGAGAAAAGAAGGAAGAATGGTTCCAAGTAGAGTTAGCACCATGTGTAACGGTCCAGAGGGGAAGAATAACTGGTGAGAAAGGAAGGCTAAAGAAAAAGCCAATGGATATGATAATGAGCTGGCCATGAGGGATCTTTGAGAAAGATGATTTAGTAACAGGACTAGACACAGGAGCCCAATTGCAAAGGGTTGCAGAATAAGCTGGTGTTACAGTAGTAGAGAAAGGACTGGGGGACTATTCACTTATGCAAGCACGCTGAAAGGAATAAATTGGGAGAGTACTCTGAGGAGAAAGCACGATCAAAAGAACACATTTTCAGCACAGCAGAATTGAGTGGCTTGGCTGAAGGAATATTTAAATTCCCACAGCTCTCTCGCTGGTCAACACAAAACACAGGGAAACTGGGTGCCATCTATCACACACAAAAACACATTTGCAAGAATTCTGTATGTTCTCTGACACAAGTTTCAGTCATGCAAATGAAAAAGAATGAAGTTAACACCCCCTCCAAGCTTCATGGCTGGTGCTGGTCTGGCAGGTCTTACCTGAAGCAAAGCAACACAAGGTGTTATCTGTGAGGCGCCTGGGAGGCTCCCAAGCCTGAAATTATCCTCTTAGCACTACAGGAAATGCTCTCATTAGAGAGACGGTACTTTGAGCTAAACATTGCCTTATTTTCTGTTCTACCATCAGATTCTTTTCAAAATACAGGCGTCCCTTGGAGGAAAGGCCTATGGATGACTAAGATCTAAGAGTAGATGAATTCACTGATTTCTTTGTTGCTTCATAGGGCATCCCAGGTGGAAGCAGGAATGCAGAAGTTAAGAGTATGGGAGGGTGGAGGGCTGGAGAGGTGGAGACGTGGAGGGCTGGAGGGGTGGGGAAGGAGTAAACGCCAGCTTATCCCACTCCCAATCCACCCTGCTTACTGACCCCAAGCCTGCCCAACACCAGGAAAAGCCAAAGAAGAGTAAATAAACCCAGGAGACAGCTTGCCAGGCAGGTGTGTGAGTCTCAAATGCTTGGGGTTCTTTATCTTCAGTGATGTTAATTCTTCTAATGGTGTAAAATACTCAGTACAGTATTGATCGAGATTTCCATCTTTGTTTCTCTAAGTGGATCAGCCTCCAAAGGATACGGAACCAAAGAAATGATTTTTTTTAATTGAAGCATAGTTGATTTACAATGTTGTGTTAGATTCTGATATACAGCATAGTGATTCAGTTATAATACATATATATGATCTTTTTCATTATAGGTTACTACAAGTTATTGAATATAGTTCCCTGTGCCATGCAGTAGGACCTTATTGTTTATTCTGTGTATAATAGTGTGTATCTGCTAATCCCAAATTCCCAATTTATCCCTCCCCCACTCCTTCCCCTTTGGTAACCATAAATTTGTTTTCTATGCCTGTTTTGTACTTAAGCTCATTTGTGTCATTTTTTTTTGGTTCCACATATAAGTGATATCATACAATGTTTGTCTTTCTCTGTCTGACTTACTTCATTTAATCTGATAATCTCTAGATCCATCCATGTTGCTACAAATGGCATTATTTCATTCTTTTTGTGGCTGAGTAGTATTCCATTGTGTGTATGCGTGCGTGCGTGTGTGTGTATACCACCACTTATCCATTCAACTGTCAGTGGACGTAGGTTGCTTCTATGTCTTGGCTATTGTAAATAATGGGGCTAGGAACATTGGGGTTTATGTATCTTCACAAATTGGAGGTTTCTCCAGATATATGCCCAGGAGTGGGATACTCTATTTTTAGTTTTTTAAGGAATTTCCATACTGTTTTCCATTCTGGCTGCACCAAATTACAAGTCCACCAAGAGTGTAGGAGGGTTCCCTTTTCTCCACAGCCTCTCCAGCATTTATCGTTTGTAGACTTTTGAGTGATGGCCATTCTTACTGGTGTGAGGTGATACCTCACTGTAGTTTTGATTTGCATTTCTCTGGTAATTAGTGACACTGAGCATCTTCTCATGTGCCTATTGGTCATCTGTATGTCTTCATCAAAGAAAGTCTGTTTAGGTCTCAAAAAATTCATTTTCTTTGAGGACATAATGTCTTTTGAAGTATTTGCAATTTGCAGATAAAGATTATGCTGGCCCACTTCTACCAATGGCAGCTAGTCCTCTAATCTAAGGTAAAAAGCTAAAATCCATTATAAAAACAAAAATACAGAAGGCTCACATCCAAAAAAGCTGGCATCTCTAAAGCTAAGCAAACATACCAATGATAGCTGAAGTTAGCTGGCTTATAGCCCAAGAATCACAAACTGGCAGCCTTAGGACTGAATCTAGCTCAGAGTCTTCTTGGGCCAGAGAAGTTTTACATTTTCACCTGAACTTCAAACCCTTTAGATGGGAACTAAATGCAAGTTTGCCACAGGCCTCAAGACTTCCAACTGCTCATATAAAGCACTATTTACACATTCATCTTTCTTGCCTGGTTCCTGTAGACATTTGCGCTTAGGACCACTGGTTTATACAGTCTGTTGTTAAAAAAAAAACCTCTCCTACAAGGTAGAGCTCCAGCATTGATGTTTCAGAGCAGAGCACGTGAGGGTTACAGGGTGGTAGGATCACTAAAAACACAATAAACCACAAGGTACAACACAACTTGCAATCAGAAGCTTAACAAAACGGGAGACCAAAAACACTGGTGGAGCTTGCTGTTCCAGGATAAGCTACATGACCATGGCTTTGAAACCACTGTTTAACAGGGGCATCTGCCACAAATCACCATCTGATCTCACTGCTCCCACAAGATCCCTGACATCTGGATGTCACAGAACACAAGCCTGGCAGCCAAAATCCAAGCCTGGCTTGGCAAAGGAAGCAACCCCTCTGTTCAGTGAGCCGTGCTCATACCGCAGTATCTGTGGTATCCAACTGACAACACTCAGCTTGGAGCAGTTCACACCCAGCGCTCCACCAGTCCAGCCACTTGATGGCTATTTAAAACATTTATCGCACACGATACAGAAACTGGGTCATCACCTGTCTGCCCGTAAGTGTTGGCAAGGAGGCTTTAAGTCCCCACCCCTAACCATATCTCAGTTCCATGTGACACTTCCTATCACACTATCCATAGAAGCTAAGAATCAGAAAGCTGGTACTCTAAGGAAGCTTTTGAGGTCCTCTGAATCTCCTCATTTCTCACACTTGTTCACAAATGAGAAGTTAGGTCCAGTAAGCTGATATGACAAGTCCAAAGGCTCATCACACAAGTGTTTTAAGAGGGACGAGAATGCAGATCTATGAGATCTCCACTGTGGAGACGTCTTCTCTGCGAGCAGCCCCTTGGGACAGCCTCCGCGTCCTTCTGCAGCCTAGCCCAGTGTTCCTGGATTTGATTTCTGTGACCCACATGGGCAGCCTAGTTCACTCGAGGTCATCACTAAGGTTTAGGTCAACACCCACTGACAACAGAGGGATTCCTCCCTCAGGGATGAGGCAGGGAATACTGGCTGGTTGGGAACAAGGCTCAGGAATCTGGAATCCTATACCCCAGCCACAGATTTCATCTACAAAGATGAACTGGCATCTCTTCTAGTCTAATGTACTTATCACAAAGGGGTGTTTTCTTTGTATTACCCTGCCTTTCACTCCACCAAGAGCCCTCTGAATGCCCCACCCCCTTCCCCTGCCCTAGACAGCCATTCTCCTGGAGGTCCTGTCTATAGTAAACTAAACAAAATTCCTTAAGATCAACTGTCCTATTTTGTTTATTTATGTGCAGCTTCAAAGTCTTCACATTCCAGCACAGGCTGGAAGCCCCCTCTCCCACAGGGCCAAGTCTTGTCTGTCTGCTGAGAGCAACCCCCTGGGGTTAGGGGGGGGTGCTGAGAAACCTTAGAGACACAGACAGGGAGGAGAGCCCGAGAGGTAGGACCCGGTCCCGGAGCGTGCTCCTACACTTCCAGCGTGCTGCTGCCCAGGCATCCCTGATGGCCTACTTGATGGAATTTCTGTGAGGCCACCCTTGCCCCAGATGGGTGGCTGTTGTCTTGACGGGGACTGAAAGGGCAAGACTTGTAAGGAGGGACAAGGAGCAGGGATGGTGTGTGTATAAAAGCTCCAGATCTTAATTTGGAAGCAGGAGCCAGGAGCCAGGTCTGGCCTGCCCCAGGATATCTCCCAGGAACCAAAGGTGTGGTGAGAAGCTCAGGGACACATTCACTGAGGGGTAAGAAGGTGTTAAGTTAGCGGAGAAGGGGCAGATCAACAATGGAAAGCACAGACCTATTCAGGTCAGGCCAGAATTTTGCCTTGGGATGTGCTCAAAGTCCACTTGGGGCTGCTTGTTAAAAACACACAGCACACAGCTAATCGCATTTCTCTACTTCCACTGCAGTCTTAGAGGTGAAACACTGAATTCCAACAGAAGGACCTTCTGAAAGCTGGAGAAATCAGCTAGGTATTTTTTTTTTCTTTTTAAAGAAATTTTAATGCTTAAAAAATTTTTTATAGAGGTACTGGGGATTGAACCCAGGACCTTGTGTACGCATACACTATACCACTGAGTTATACCTCCACCCACGCTTAGCTACATTTTTAATCAGGCTGTTTTTGGAGGTCTTTAAAGGAGCACTCTCATTCTCTGTCACCCACATACAGCAAATATCTGTTCTTAGCTAGAAATGTTTCTTGCCAAGTTTTGTTAAGGCCTGCTTATTGCTCCTAGCAGCACCCGCAAAAACACCTGCATCACTGCATTTGCTTTGTTATCTTGAGTTTTCATAATGGAATTTCCTCCAGCAAGTACTCCTTCTCAGGTTCTCACCAAAGCCAGCTCCAAAGAGCTCCCCCAGGAACACACTTACTCTCGTAAAGACCAAGAACCAAAGGACCACAGGGGTCTGTGCCTTCAGGCTCCCAGGGAGACAAAGAACTTTACTGAAAGGATTCCAAAGAATGCAATCCCAATGGTAATGGGATTTCAGAGCTCATTTACAGACAGACCACACAAATGAACATACGAAATTACCTTGTTTGGCAGAAAAAAGAGAGAGAGAGTGATAGTGAGTGACAAAGTACTATGCAAACAAATGTAAATGGAAAATAAGGCGATGATGTGAATTTCTCATTACCTCTGGTGGCAGCTCTGCTTTAGGAGGAAAGGAAAGAAGGGGCAAGAGAGTCAGGGATGAGTTAGTTTCCCCCACAAGATGGGACGACCTTGTACAAAGACCTCACGTTCTTTTCTCCTCAAGGTACAGGCCACGGGTGATTAAAGGAGACGGCTGATGCAGGCACAGTCACTCTCCTCTCTCCTTAGCACTGGTCTCATCCTCATCAGAAAGTGAGATTCAAGGATTTGGCCTGTGTCCAGAGGACAACTGTCATAGGAGCTAAAGGAGATGGAAGGGGAAAAAAGCTGGAACGGGCTCATGGTAAAGCAAGAAGGCAAAAAACGTAGGGCCAACATTATCCAAGTTAAGCTGTCTTGGATAATAACCAATCGCTCTCTCCTCACCAGGTAATCCTGTTTTCAAATTCATTTTAAGTAATATGAAATATTCAACCTTACAACTTTCATGGTGAGGTATGATACTGAGAGCTGTGATCAAACACTTGGGGCTACAGAAATCATTTAACTATATTCCAATTAACTTAGAAATGAATGTAGGGTAGCTTTAAGAGATGGCAGGCTCTTGGGTTTAACCACTGGCAAAACCCAAAGGATTTTTTGCCATACTCAAACAGAGGAAGGCATTTTTGGCAGAAGACTCCTCTGAGACAAGAAGTCTGATCCTTGTGTTTGACATGAGGCCTCTCTAGGTGGGGAGGACACACTGGGGAAACAACCAAGATGAACCCTGCTGAAACCGCTGCTGGAGGAGCCCACAGCATGTGGCTTCCCCTTGGACCACTGCACTTGGATGTCTGGGCCAACATGTGGTTTGCATCCCAGCTGGGCAGGCAGGGGGTGGGGAGGTGTTAGGAGGCAGGTTCCCTTCCAGGCTCTGGCACTGAGATGCTGAATAACCACGGACACCTGACTTGATTTCTCTGTCCTAAATTTCATCTGTAAAATGAGATGATTAGACTAGATCAAACAGCTTCTCCTCTTGTGCCCCATGTAAGCCAGATTCATTATAACTGTCCAAAACCTATCCCCTAATCGGGCCTCTCACCAAGTCTCCAGCTCATCCTCCATCCTCTTTCTCATCAGCACTGTGGCTGTTTCTGGAACACCATGCTCACTCCCATCTCGGGACCTTGACATCTGCTTGCCCTCTGCCTGGAATGTTCTGATCCAGGACACTCACAGGTGTGGCTTCCTCACATCTTTCAAGTGAGTCTAATATCACATTCTCTGTGAAGATACACATTGCAAATCCCCCACACACACATACACACACACACACAATTTTCATCCTCCTATTCAACTTAAAACAGTTTTTTTCCTACTTAGCACTCAATAGTATCTCACCTGCTGTATATTTTACTTATTTCTTTATTGCCTGTCTCCCCCAGTAGAATGTCTGCTCTCCAAGGGCAGGGAGTTCTCTCTGCTTTATTCACTGGCATATCCCTGTACCTGGGGGAGTCCCTGACACAGAGGAGGAGTTCAGTAAGTTGTGTGGAATGGATGCACACACTGATGAGTGAAAGGGAGGGCAGGAGTACAGCTCTCTCCCATGTCTTCCAGCTCTGAGGTTTGTGGGCTGCATTGTCTACGGTCGGAGGACTCTCCTCTGCCACTTCTGTACAGGATGGACTCTATAACCACATGGAACAACAAGCCCGCCCCGAGACATCTGTGGTGTGCTTTCACTCTGCCGCAGGTCCTCTCAGGGCTGCTTCCTTATGCTCCACGCTCTGAGCTGAAGGGCCACATACACCCTACACTCTCAGAAAGATCACAGCCTCCAAATGTGGTCTATGGGGAAATTCTTTATATTGGTACTCAGCTCCATTTTCTAAATCCATCTCCTTTCTCTAACTCTTCATCTAAAATCCCCAGGGGAAAGAGAAGCAAGCTCTACTGCCAAGAGACCGCACTGTTCATCTCACCTGCAGTGAGAAGAGGCGGTGATGCTCCCAGTGCATTTCAGCTGGTTCCACTAGGTGGCAACGTGGTCTGGGTATGCTCATATCCAAGGCTGAAGTTTACTAGCAGCACAGAGAACAGATGCCCCCCAGCCCCCGCCGCAGCACCCCTCCCATTGCCTGCTACACTTATCGCCTTGACTCCTCTTCACTTCCAGCCTCGCTATTTTCAACTAATAATTTACAGTTTGCTCTTGAATGGTTTATGCCCACTCATGAATGCATTTAACTTAATCTCTCCAGCCTTGGAAGCTTTATGTATGCTTCTTTCTGCCAAAGCACGTTATTTACACCCACCTTCCCGTAGAACTCTACCCCAAACTCACTTCTCCCACAAAACTCCTGCAACCAAGCCTGGCTCTGATCCCAACTGTATATACACCATGATACACAGTCACAGACACGTAGCCATTTTTATATATCATACAGACTGTGCCTATATACAAATAGAAAGAAAGTTGACAGAGAATCATATGTACAGCTCTGGGCATCTGGTAGGCAAATGTACGTTTTTATATAAATGATGTGCAGGTAACCACATACCATACAACAGAGGCTGTCACAGCGCTACGAAACAGCACTGGCTGCCAGGGGTTCAACCCATGGGCCAAGAAACTACATATATTAACACTCATCTATGTTTTCTAATTTCAAGTTCCTTTTTGCATTCCATTTAAGGTCCCAAAAGTCTTGTGAGCATAAAAATTTTAGATAAACCTCAACAAATACTATCTACAGACTTGAGCAAAAGTGTTAAATACAAATATAACTTTATGGGCTATTTATTGTTTTTTAATTTTGGGGGGAGATAACTAGGTTTGTTTGTTTATTTAATCGAGGTACTGGGGATTGAACCAGGACCTCGTGCATGCTAAGTGGGCACTCTACCACTGAGCTACACCCTCCCCTCCTTTAAAGGCTATTTTAAATGCTTTCTTTATTTCAATCCTTGAAAACTTTTCCATTTTACCTTAAAAATAAAATTGTCTACTTGTAGAAGCATTAAGTAAGGCTGAAAACAAGCCTAAGGTGTATTTTAAAAGCACAAAAACCCTTAAGTATGGGGTCAAACTGCTTACTGGCTGTTAGGAGAAATGGTAGAGGCGATGTTCTGACAAGCATTTACGTGATGGGAGAATAGAAATAAACACCCTGGCTTTGCAAGTCTCCACGAGGTGTTACCGCCATTACTAGACCACTGGGAACGAGAGACGTCTGAGAGTTGATGAGCACACAGAAATTCTAAGAAGGAAAAACTGCAAGCAAAAAAGTTATCAATCATTTCAGAGCCCCATTTCTGAAACATCTCAATCCTTCGTTTACTAATGAAATTGTCTACACGCAAACTTCAGATGCCATTTTTTCCACCCACAGTACTCCAACCTCTCTCAGCTGAACACGCGTTCTCCACACTGAGAGTCACAGCAAAGGAAAAGCAGTGATTTATGGAACACAACCACTTTAAAGCCGTGACCAAAGGTTATTTCCCTGTAGACAGTGACACCATGGTGCTTAGTCATCTGAATATTCCACCAGATTCCGACAAAGCTGTTACAACCAAGTGAGTCTCAGGGTAATTTTAACTCACCTAGTTTCAGCATTTTCCCCCGTATCTATCAGTTTCACCGTCTCGGAAGAGTCACACAGACCAGAGGAACATACACAGCCTCCCTGTTGATGTTGTATCCTATGTCATCCACATCGCGCCAGGGAGAGTCAGCCCTCCTCGAGAATAATTCAAAAGAATCTGTGCCGTCCTTTCGAAAAATCAGCTATAAGCTCACCAAACAAACGCACAGACGACACTGGTCACCAGCAGTCACTTTAAAAGTTGTCTTGCTTGTTATTCTGGGAGCTGGGTTTCGTCACCTATAGTGGAACGCATTATTGTAGCCTTTAATTGTGAATCCAGAGAGGTCTCCACGTCCACAGCGGGGACGGACTGGTTGCTGCCTGCACTTGAACTACAGCCGCACAGAAACACAGGGATTACCTGTGATAGGTGAACAGGAGATATTTTCAAAATCAAACAGAAACAGGAAGTCTAATGTTTCAACATGCTAGAAAAGAGTAACAGATACTTCAAAAAAAAAAAAAAAAAAGGGAGCAGCCCTAATCACAGATGCCTGAATAAAATTTAAAAAAAAATTTACACACACACAACTCATTCCTACCTGGCCAGTATAAACATGAATGTCTATTAATAGTAAGTATTGCTTAAAGGTGTTCTTGTTCTCAGGAGAACAAGAGAACAAAGTTTGGGCAACATTGCTACTTAAAATCATTATTCTTTTGCTTTTGAAGAGAACGTAAGGTTTTTATAAAGAATGGACACATGACTACATCCAGGCACACTCAATACACACATGTACATATGTAGAGATACATGCATACATCCACTCTCAGTCTTTTTAGAAGCTTATTTATTTGCCTGGGGATTTGACAGTTGTCACCACCCACAAATCTTTCCCTTATCCATCTCCACCAGGCAAGGTTCCGCCAGTCCCACAAAGCCCACTACAAGTGCACCACCTCAGTGAATCCTCTTCCAGAGGATCCCAATCAGGTGTTAGCATCTCAGCCTCTTCCTTTAACCCCCACGGCAAATGATTGAGCCTCCTTGGTAACACTTCCTGAGTACCTGTCATAGTTGTCCTTATGTTATCTTTGGTGGCCTATCTAGCTTATCCCAGACTATGTGGTAAGTTTCTCGACTTCATTTTTATCTTCTGTAATAATAACACTGCATTGTGCCTACTAGGTACTCAGCAAAAAAGATACCATGTGGAATACAATGGACAAATGCTCTGGAATCTGCTAGTCCTGATTCAAATTCCAGCCATGCTGCCGGAATTTTGTAGACTTGGTTTTGTAGACTTTGCTTTGTAGACTTGCAAGTTACTTCACCTCTCTGAACAATTCTGTTCTGTTAGAGGAGAAGAGCATCACCTACCTTATAGAACTGCCATCAAGATGTAGAGAACCATGGGAAGCAAATAACATACTGCCTGATGCCTAGCAAGCACTTGAATAGCAATAAGTATTGTTGACCTGAATTAAAATCAAATGCCTACTACTAATTTAGGTAAGTGGCTGAAAGAAATACCAAATAAATACCAACTGACAAATATATCACACATTTCTTATTTTCTCTAGTCTACATGATCATGCGAGTAACTCACAGAGGTTTGATGTCTATACCTTAGAAACCATCCTTTTGTGTTCCATTGTGTTATCTCCTCAAATTCTTTTTTTAAAACATTTTTTTATTTATTTATAATCATTTTACAATGTTGTGTCAAATTCCAGTGTAGAGCACAATTTTTCAGTTACACATGAACATATATATATTCATTGTCACATTTTTTTCTCTGTGAGCTACCGTAAGATTGTCTATATATTTCCCTGTGCTATACAGTATAATCTTGTTTATCTATTCTACAGTTTTGAAATTCCAGTCTATCCCTTCCCACCCTCTATCCCCTTGGCAACCACAAGTTTGTATTCTATATCTATGAGTCTATTTCTGTTTTGTATTTATGCTTTGTTTGTGTTTTTTTTTTTTTTTTTAGATTCCACATGTGAGTGATCTCATATGGTATTTTTCTTTCTCTTTCCGGCTTACTTCACTTAGAATGACATTCTCCAGGAGCATCCATATTGCTGCAAATGGCGTTGTTGGTTTTTATGGCTGAGTAGTATTCTCTTGTATAAATATACCACATCTTCTTTATCCAGTCCCTGCTGATGGACATTTAGGCTGTTTCCATGTCTTGGCTATTGTAAATAGTGCCGCTATGAACATTGGGGCGCAGGTGTCATCCTGAAGTAGGGTTCCTTCTGGATATATGTCCAGGAGCAGGATTCCTGAGTCATGTGGTAAGTCTATTCCTAGTCTTTTGAGGAATCTCCGTACTGTTTTCCACAGTGGCTGCAACCAAACTGCTCTCCTCAAATTCTGACTGACCTCTTGATGCTATGACAACTTTGTCAGGGACTAACAGTCAAAGAAAATGCCAAGAGAAAACTCCTCCCAGAAGTGCAGGATTTGAAATCATACAGATTTCCCAAACCCTGATGCAGTGGCAATTCCAAGGAGAAGTAATAAAATGTAAAGAGCAGAAACGCTCAGAGATAGAGTCACAGACATAGAAAACAAACTTATGTTTACCAGGGGGGAAAGGAGGAGATGGGGAGGGAAAAATTGGGAGTTCAGGACTTGTAGATACTAACATGTATAAAATAGGTAAACAACAAGGTCCAACTATATAGCACAGGGACCTATATTCAAAACCACATAATGGCCTATAATGAAGAAAATATGAAAAGGAATATATATATGAAATATATATATGAAAAGGAAATGTATATTCCTTTAAACATATAGTATACACATTATGTATGTATATATTGTATACATGAATATATATGAATATATTATACATATATATGTATAAATGAATCCCTATGCTGTACACCAGAAATTAACACATTATAAATCAACTATACATCAATAAAAAAAATTTTTTTAAAGAGCAGAAATGCTATATCTCAACAGAGGAACTGGTCTCTCACATTTCATTAAAATGTGGCCTTGGGGGCAGCTGCATGAGTAGGTGGCCACCAGTAACCACTCTGTCCACTCCTGCAGAGAGAGTATGAAGCAGCAAAGGGAAGCTGTGGGAAGGGAAGGCAGGAGGAAGAGTTTACAGCATCACATAAAAACACCTGCCAGCGTGGCAGCACAGCCCTCACACGTGATCCAGGCATAATCAGGGAGGCAGCGATCCGGCCCTGACACCAGGCAAGGGCAGTGAAGGCTGCAAGTGTTAGAGACTCATGTATCAGCTGGGCACCTCCACACCCAGGAAGACCAATCCTGATTCTGGAGAGGGCACTCCACCCACGGGAGAATAAAGAGGAACACGTCCGGATGGGCTACAAATCAGGCAGGAGGTCATTTCCTCAGGCATCCCCCCCCCCACTCCTCTCTTACTTGAGATCAGAATGCCCAGGTCTTACGTGGTCAGAGCTCTCCAAAGTTTGCCATTTAAAGCAGTCCCTGCAGCTGTCATTTTAAATTCTGCTCATCTAGAACTTCATTTGGGAAGAAGGAAGAATCACAGACAGAGGCTAAAGACCCGGGAGACTGGGAAGCAGTCAAAATTAACAGTAGAGCCTTATATAACAATGTATGTAACTTGTTTTAGTTCCTTTTATAAATAGGAATACAGCTCTCTCATGCTTCCCTAGGATTCGCAATTAGGACATTCTCAGCAGATTCACAGATGAACACTTCTGACGGCTGCCCAGTGCAGATGCATCACCCGTGCTTTGAAGCAGGGAGAGAGGAGGCAGCTGGGATTTCTAGTCCTGGAAACCCCATGTGATGGCCCAGTGGTCGAGGAATATGTCCAGAGCTCACTGTGTTAAGGCGACTGGTGCTCAGGACTGCACAAAGCTCTCTCTCTCTCTCTGGTGAGCTCAGCTCTGCAGCTGAAGCAAGATACCGTTCAACACGCCAGCACCCCCGGCCCCCTGCCCCTGGGAGTGCAACTGGCACTGCTGGTGACGGAGGCACTTGGAGCTTCGTGGTGACACTAAATAAGCCATCTTTAGGGAAGTCGGGGTGCATCTTATCTGGTATTTCCTCTCCATCTCTCTGTCCCCACATGACGGCGGCTCTTAGAATACCAGAGCCTCCTCCTGAGCATACACGCTTTCCACGTTTATCTACGCATCTCAGAGCCAGGCACTATCACATCAGTCATTTCACTGTCCCCACACCCAGGGAGAGTGGGTGGCAATTTCCAAAGAAGTTAAGGAGCATATTCAACAGGGCCCGGCAAGACAGGGCAGGGCTGAGAAGAGAAGCCCCAAGATCGAAGCCATGGGGCCCAGGACGTACTCCAGAACACGTGCTCTCCCTCTGGCCTAGTTTCACTGACTGCTTATTACATCCCCCAAGAAAAACGAAATTTCCTCTACAGCCTCCCACAGCCTTATCTGCAGCACATTTAACAAAACCACCAAAAGGATAACGTAATTTACGACTGCAAGAAAATGTGTGCCTTCAATTGTTTATTTCAACTAACTCTACAGGCTGGGGACAGAACAGGAAATGTCTGCAGAGCACCTTGATCTTTGCTCTTTGGCCTTCTCAAGGTGCTCCCGAGTCTCTAGGGCATGAGTCGGGGCTGCCAAGAGCAGTGCTGCTTTCTTTCTGCTTAATCCTCCCGTCCCCTCATCAGCCACCTCCAGACCCTACTCTTTGGCCTTCTCCCAGCCACCTCAGTGCTTTCAGTGGCCTCCCTAAAACCAGAGCCCCAACCAAAGCCTCCTCCTTGATTCAACTTGCTTCTCTCTGTCCTTCAGCTCTTCTTCATGGAGGAGGGAGTGATTGGCAAAACACAAAGAAAGGCAGACTAAGGGGGATTATTCTAGGAGACTCAGTGCCTGAGGTTAGTAAGTTGCTCCAGAAGCATCTCCCAGGTGTAATCAGAGAGACAGTGACAGTCAGACTCGCCCTCTCTCCACAAGAGACCCTGTGCCAGCAGAGGAGTGCGTGGTTCATGTCTGGGCGAGGGTGGGGATATCCCACAGGCTGAGTACCCACTAGAAGCCGAGCAGGGTGCATGATGACTTCCCTAAGTTCACTCAGTCCTCATCGAAACTCTGGGAGGTGGGCACCATCATCCCCAGGTGGCAGGCGGGGAAACCGAGCTCTGTAAGTTTAACACACCTGCTCAGTGTAGTGCCAAAATATGAAGGTATCTCTTATTCCAAACCTGTTGGCTTTTTATCTCTCTCTTTTAAAAAAATTTTTATTTTATTTTATTAATGGAGGTATGGGGGGATTGGACCCAGGACATTGTGCATGCTAAGCACGTGCTCCACCACTGAGCTCTACCCTTCTCTCTGGCTTTTTTCCCCTTCATATCCTATCACAAAAGTGTCCTTGGTTCACCAGACAGCAAGCACAAACAGGGGACTGTCTGGAAAATAAAAAGAACACCTGGCCACCCACCTTTCAAGGTCAGGCAGAGCAGGGAGTTCAGCTCAGTGAACAGGAGCTGCTTGGGGCTGAGGGGAGAGCGGTCAAGTCCATCGTCACGCTGACTGCCATTCACAGCCTCCCGCTAGATGGGCTGCATAAAAGCAGGAAGGCAGACTTTTCTATCACATAGTGTTTCTATTTTTGAAGTATACATTTTATAATATGTTACTCAGAAGCAAACAAACAAAAAAACGAATAACTAACTAAATAACCGGGAGCTGGTTAGCAGCTAGCAGCACAGCTGTGGCAAGAGCCAGAGGCTAGGACTCCAGAATGAGCGTTTATGTCTGTCTTCCTATGATGCAGGCTCAAATCTCTCCTCACGCTTGCACCACCACTGAAAACACTAAATCAGCCTTAACAAAGCAAAGAAACACTGAGCGCTTATTGCAACAAATACGCTGGCACTTGAAGGTGGTTTACGTTCTGCAGAGCTGAATATAAACAGAGTCCTGACATTTTATAGCATTCTTCCATCGCAAACTTTCGTGTAAAGCTGAACATGATCCCTTGTAATAAAATACTAACCTGATTAAACTCTAAATTTGCCAAGAAAAACGCTCCAATTGTAGAGTAAATTCCTCTATAAATCTCTAGAATTTCTAGTTAATGCGCAACATATGACATTTCCCAAGTCAAATTCCTCATCCTGCCTCCGTCGCCAAACCTGATCATTTTCCTCTCTGTTGTAACCTCTCTGGATCCGATCATCACCCTGTTACCCGGTCATCACTGATTCCTCTCTTGGTTTGGATGGTCTCTCATTCACCAAGGTCTGCTGTCTTTCCATCTGTGCCTCTCCCATTCTCATTTGGATTTAATTTGATTAAACCCTTCACTCTCAAGGTAACAGCAGGTGTTTCCCTGAGAAGACAACTTTCAGAGGCCGTGAAAGCCTGCCCTCCATTCCCCTTTAGGGGACAGAGAGCTGTCATTATGTAGTTTTATCCATGTGGCTATTTTGAAACTTAAATAAAAAAAAAAGCTTTCAGAAACATTTTAATTTAGAGAGCTATCAGAAATTACAGCATGTACTGAGTAAAGTTGCTCTTTGACTTTTGCCCCAGGAAACACCGACATCAGTTTTGACCACTTGCAGCGGAAGGATAATGTGTCACCAAGTCATATGTGGACCCAGAGCCCCCACACTCAGGCACCCAACAATCAGCATTTGTCTTCTGCTCCATCCTCCTCAGTCTAACAACTGAACAAATTTACTGAATGACAAGCTGACATCAGACAAGTTTCTTCCACTTGGTGACCAAGGAGCAGATGTTGCCAGCATACCTACCTCTCATCCCCTGGAGAGATGTCTGAGCCCCATTTTCCCTTCCCACTAAGCAGTCCTGCTCCTAAAGACGATGAGGGGCCCCAGGAGCCCGGAGTGTCCTATTCTGTGGTATATTTCTATCTTCCCTCCTCCATCCTCTTGTCACCCAAAGCCTTTCAGGATGAAGGAGGGCATGTGAGCAAGTTTAATCTAGAAAATGCTCACAAGTACATCACAGGGATGGGCGGAAACTAAACTCCTATGCTCCCTTACCCACAACAGCTTCTTTTCTTGGGCTCCGTATCTCACCTTCCCCTCAGCCATTCAGACTTGAACATCAGTGTCCTTGGGGACCTCATTTCCCCTGCCAGCCACCGGCTCTCAAGTTTCCCCACCTCCGGGCACGTCTGCCACCTTGCCCTCATCCCAGCCCCTTTGCCCAGTCTACTTCAGGTGCGTCTGCAGGCCTGAACGTCCTGCTCCTTTCACTCAGTTGCCCTCATGGCACATCTTCCTAAAGCACAGCTCCATCGCCATCACATCACCATCTGTGCCTAGAACTGAGTTTAACAAGTGCTTCCACATCCTGGCTTTAGCATGCCACTCTCCAACGAGGAAGGCATGATGCATCCCAGCTGCTAGTGGACCAGAGTCCACGCTGTCAGCACAAGATTTAGGGTGGTCCTCGCCATGCTTAGCACTGGGCTACTTCTGGGCCTCTGCTCACCCACCTTCCTTGGCCTCTGGGGTCCTTTCCACCATCATCAGCTACAAAATATGAGCGGTCTCCCAAGGCTCCGCTCCCATGAGGCCTGTCATGATGTCTGCAGCCAGATGCCAGCTCCTACTCCATCTTTCTCTGCAACTTGGAAGCTTCCTTACAACAGAGTCTGTTTTGCTCCAAGGGATGGCTAATGCTAAATGCATCTCATCATCCCATTACATGGCACCTTCCTAGGTAACAGGAGATTTCTTCATTCATTCAACAAAGGCAGCCTGCATTTATCTAGTACCTACTGCATGCCAGGTGCTGACTGAGGCGTTGGGTACGTGATGGGAAATGATACACAAGTGGACTGATACTCAGTGGGAGAAAGATATGGCAGCTGATTAAAACACCTGAGTAACTAAGGACAGGCTGTGAGAGGTGCTGGGATGGGAATGAGCAGGGCCTTGTGATGAGACTGCTCTGGCAGAGAGGGCATCGGAGGTGTATGCCAGAAAAAGAGCGGAATGAGCAATGGGAAGAGCGGGTGTTCCAGCCTGAGACAGGACAAGTGGGGCCGCCGCAGGGAGAGGAGCGGAAAGGGGGCTGGTGTGGCCACAGAGCAGGGAGCCCAGGGAAAAGCAGCTGGGAGGCAGGCGAAGGCCAGAATAGGTAGGGCCACACGGGGCACAGTGAGAAGCTTACATGCTGGGAATGGAAAACAGGACCATGGCTGGAAGGCAAAGCAGCAATAAAGATCAAAACCTTAAAACTCCTCATACCCTTTGAACCACTTCCAGTAACACATCCAATGAAACAGAGACAAGCGTGGACAGCTGCTAAGTGCAAGGGAGTCGTGTGGCGTCATGACAATGGTGAAGTCCGGAAACAGCTCAACTACCCAAACGGGGGATTTGTTAAGCGAATTACAACACATCTATAAAATGACATGTAATATCGCCTTTAAAAACGATTTTGTAGAGTAACTAATAACATGAGAACTCTTCACAAAGGCTACAAAGCAGTATGTAAAAGTAAAAAATCATATGAAGTACTACATAATTTTTGTAAAGAAAAACTTACAGGCATACAGAAAAAAAGCCTGGGGTTATATTCAGAAAATGTTTTTCCTTTTTTTAAAATTAATTAATTATTTAAAAAAATTGATGTATAGTGAATTTTTAATGTTGTGTTAATTTCTGGTGTACAGCACAGTGATTCAGTTATACATATTTGTTTATATTCTTTTTCATATTCTTTTTCATTATAGGCCATTACAAGGTACTGAATATAGTACCCTGTGCTGTACGGTAGGACCTTGTTGTTTATTTTATACATAGTAGTCAGTATCTGCAAATCCCAAAATCCCAATTTATCCCGCCCCACAAAATGTTTTTTTCTGAGTGCTGAAATTAAGGAGTAACTTTTGTTTTTTTCATCTTTTACTTTTTTGTTAAATTGTAGTTGATCAATATACTATAGCACCGTGTGATGCTTTCATAAAGGGAAAAACAAGGTTTTTAAAAAGCTGTGAGTAACAAGAAGGTACAGCAGGGGAGACAGCCTGTGAGATCACAGAAATAAAAGAGGCTGCTGATGGGGAGCTGGCCAGGGCAGTCTTCTATCTTTTTAGAAACTTCAGAGCAAACAGAAAAACAAACCAAAAAACTCCCTAGAACTCCTGGGCAGGAAGTGTGTCATTCCTTTCTTGCTGATCCCTCTGACTCAGCACTGACTGTCAGGCCCCTCGGATCCTCCTTGTGGAGAAGTGAGAGGTAGGAGTTCTGAGAGGATGGAGACTTAGAGACCTCACCCAGGAGCTCCCAGCCCTGGGGCTGAAGTTTGAAAAGCCAACCTGGATCTTCCAAAGAAGAAGCATTTCATCATTCTCCTTTAGATTCAATACAACTGAGACACAACACTCTCACTCCTATTATTACAGGTTAAACGTGATTACATTTTTGTCTGTTTCTCTTAAACAAGATTTACTGCGCAAGATCCAAACACACTGTGTTGTACGAGCCTTCTTCCCAAACAGGTTTGAAAATTTAATAAACAGTTCAGACAAGTTGCAACAAGTCCCGGTATTCTGAATCTTGGCTTACTCATGCCCAAGTTGAAAAGGTGAAAAAGTTCCAAGGCCCATTCAGCCGGCGTGCCTCCTTGCTGGCCACTGGGTCACAAGTGGTTTGGTTCCTACGTCCCATTTGGCAGCCTCCTAGGCTCAGCACTCAAGGGCCACTCGGAGAACACAGACAGAAAGTGATTTGCTAGAAGAATCTCACTTCTTTTCTTTCTATTTTTAATAATCCCCTGGAAGTAACAGAGCTGAGGGAAACATATATGTAGGGCTATACAAGAAAACAGAATTTTTTGACTCTGGAAGAACCTTAAAAATTTTAAGACAAATTAAATCAGAATTTGAGGACCTTGACAATGACAATCCTGGGCTTCTGCCTTCCCACATTCATTCAACAGATATTTACTGAAGCCTTACTGTGCACCAGGGGAGCCCCTAGAGTAAATAATAAACAAGGGGGCCACAAGGTGTGGAGGATGTACTGGGGAGGTGGGATGGGGTGTGGAGGGAAGGGAGGCAGGTACTTTCAAGATATTCTAACAGGGACACAGTCAATTTGAGAACAGATTATTAAGGATCTTAACAAGCCCTGTTAAAAATTTAGACTTTATCAAAAACTCTAATAAGGCATCTTAAGCAGATGATGACATATTCAGGTGGATATTTTACAAAGACCAACAGCAGCACAGGACGCCAGACTGGTATGGAGGTAGGAGCAGGCATGTCACCTGACCTTGAAAGAATCCAGGTAAGAGATGATGGTGGTGACCTGGTCTTAGTGGGTGGCAGTAGGCTATGACAAGGAGAGTACAGACTCTACAGCTATTTAACGGGACAACTGACAATATTAGCAATTGACTGAGATAGCAGAAGATGCCTTCTGGGTTTCTGGATGGTCAATTGGATCATTTATTAGGGGAAAAACTTGAAGAGAAGGTAAATTCAGCTTACTTCACATTGAGTTTGAGTTGCCTGTGAGATATCCAAGTACTGATGAAAACACTTCACAGCTGGACATACAAGTCTCAGTTAGGCTTGAAATACAAATATGGAAGTTGTTACCATGCAGAGAATCTGAAGCCCTAGGAATGGATGGGGTCACCAACGGAGAGGGCGGAACAGGAAGAGCAGAGAACCCAGACAACACCCTCAGACATACCAGCATTTAAGGGATGGACAAAGAGGAAGGAGCCTGCAGAGGAGACGAAGCAGGGATAGAGAGAGAAGGAAGAAGGAAATCTGGAGGGTAGATTGTCAAGGAAAAGCCTGCATAGAGAAAACTGGAGCTGTAGGGACTTGCGCTGAGCAGTCAAGGAGAGGACTGAATGGTGGCTGTCCACCCACCATCAAAATGCCAGGCGCTGCTCTATCTCTTCCCCACCCATCGATATTTTTAGAGTCATCTTGAGCAGGCAGGGGCCAAATGGGAGGCAGCAGAAGAGAGATGGTTCTGAGATAAACCTGGCAGTAGATCCTGGCCATAGCCAGCATGGTCAGCTCAGGGGCTGGAAAATGGGCCAAGGGCGACAGAAGTGACCAAATACAAGGTTACACAAGTGGCACTCCGTTGTTCAGTCCCAAGTATTTATTGGTCATCTACTGGGTATGGCACTGTTTACAGTGCTGAGGGTAGAGCACTGACAGAAGTTCTGGTAAAACAGCCAGAAAAACAGGATGTCAAGCAGAGATAAATGCTGTGGAAGGAAAATAATCAACCAGAAGAAAGAGATAGAGTGATGGATGGGTGGGCCTTCTCCTGGGGTGAGAGCTGAGCAAAACCTGAGAAGGGTGAGGGAGAGAGCCAAGGAACAAGCTGAGGGGAAGGGCCTTCCAGGCAGAAGGAGGGGTGGGTGCAAAGGCTCTGAGGTCGGATCAAGCTCGGAAAGTTTGAGGAACCAGCAAGGCAGTGTGGTCCAATGTGAAGTTGGAGAGTTGGGCCAGGGCCTCGTCAAGGGAGCACTGTAGCTCATGGTAAGAAGTGTAGACTTGATCGATTATGACAGGAAGGCACAGAAGGGATGAGAGCAAGGGAATGACATGGTCTGATGGGTTTTCTAAGACCACTCTGATGACATGAGAAGTGGCTGAGCGGGACAGGCAAGGGCTCAGTGGGAGTTAGGAGGCTACTGAGGTCACTGAGATGAGACATGGTGGTAGGCGGAGAAGTGGTGAGATGGGGGATATACATATTTGGAAGAGAAATAGATAGGACTTGCTGTTGGATTAGCTGTGGGATGCTGCAGGGCTATGCTTTTAGCCTGAGAGCTAAGTATACAAATGTGTTGACAGAGAAGGACAAACCCAGGGGAGGAGGAGGTTTGGGGAGAGGAGGGAGGGGTGGAATCAAGGTGTCTGTTCCTAGAGGAACTTTAATAAAAGAGGCAAGAGAATAATCAAGTCTGGAATTCAGAAGAGATGTGTGACAGACTTGACTTTGGGAGTCATTAGCTAGTATTTGGTATCTATTCTGTGGGACTAAATGAAATCACCTGGGTTCTCCATCCTGGCCACGTGATAGTGCAGGTAACAGGAACAAAGACAAACAAGCAAAACCAAAATTTAAAATCTGATGCCCAGGAGTCCTCCCCACCCAGAGACTGAATTAATCAGACTTGAGTGAGACCAGCCCCTCCCCCATTTTTCCCAGCAGCCCAAGCCAGGTAAAGAACCACTGTCCAGAGGGTGTGGAGAATGCAGAGGCCCTTGGAAGGAGGCGTTAAGGTGGAAGGAGGAAAGGTGGGCGTGATGCCCTGGAAGCCAAGTCAATAAAGTGTTTTAGGAGGAGGGAGGGATAAACGATGCGGATCCTGCTGATGCTGATGGGATGAGGATGGAGAAGTGGTCATGAGGTTCGTAAAAATGGAAGTCTCTGGTGACTCTGACAGGGACAGTTTTGGAGGAGTGGAAGGGTGAGGAGGGCTGAGAGAAAGGGAGATCGCATGCAGAGATTCCTCATTGGGAAAGTTCCACCGGAACTGAGAACAAAGGAGTAGGGTGAGAGCTGGAAGACTACTTTGGATTGAGGAATTTTTTTTCCACTTGTTTTTTTTTTTCCCTCTGAGTCTCAACGTGCTGACATTTTTGGCACGAGTGCATTCTTCTTTGCATTATTTGCTTTCATTTGCTTTTTAGGATGGGTGATTAAAAAGCATGGGTGATGAGGATGTTCCCACACAGAGAAAGAAAATGATGTCGTAGAAGAGGGGGTATAGTTGCAGGAGGATTTGCAGAAGTTGGAGAGACAAAGCCATCAAGGACCCTGAACTAATGAAGATGAAATTCCCCTTCAAATGACAGGGGTCCTCCTTTCTCATTACTCAAAGGAGGTAATGTGTCCTAAAAAAATCACAGGATGGCTAGACTGAAATGGAACTTAAAGACCATCTAGTCCAATGTCCACTCTAAGTCTCCTGCTAGAATCCCGTGTCCCATCCCATTCATGGTCCTGACAACCTCCGATAGAAGGAAATCTCTACACCTCTTCACTCCATTCATTCCTCCTCCTCTCCTCTTCACTACTCCATGGTTCATGATCTCTTTAGACACCCCTTGAACCAAGCCAGAGTCTGTTTTCCTGTATTTCAATCCACCAGCCCTGGCTCCCTGCTGTCAGAATACACAGAACATGCATAATCCCTCTTTTATGTCTTTCAAACATTCGAAAACTATTAACTCTTGCCCCATCCTGTTACTCCCCTACTCCCCAAACTAAATCAGTTCTTTTTACATGTCTTGACAAACAGTTCCCCATTCCGGGAAATATCTAGACAGGGGCCACCAACCAACCCAGTTGTTCTTTAATGTAGGTGTAGACAAACTATGCAATAAAAGTTACACCAATACGTATACAAATAGCCACAATAACCCTGGTTTCCAAGAACTAGAATAGCACAGGGCAATTTCTACTTCAAGGTTTGGGCTTGATCTATTTCAGTCCCCTAAGCACTAATTTACTTCTTCTCCTTCCCATCCGTCCCCCAACCCCAGCAGAGAACAGCCCCCACTCTCCCCAACACACACATCGACCATGTATGCACACTCAGACTCATTTACTATTTTAAAAATTTAATTTTATTTTAGAATTTATTTATTTATTTAAATTAAAGTAAAGAGTCTGCAATGTTGTGTTAGTTTCTGGTGTACAGCATAGTGATTCAGTTATATATATATATATATATATATATATATATATATATATATATATATATATATTCTTTTCACATTCTTTTTCATTATAGGCTATTACAAGGTATTGAATATAGTTCCCTGTGCTATACAGTAGGACTTTACTGTTTACCTATTTTATATATAGTAGCTAGCATCTGCAAATTCCAAACTCCCAATTTATCCCTCCACCCCTCCCCCATTTCCCCTAACCTCATAACCACAAATTTGTTTTCTATGTCTGTGAGTCTGTTTCTGTTTTGTAAATAAGTTCATTTGTCTCATTTTTTAGATTGCACATATAAGTGATATCATATGGTATTTTTCTTTCTCCTGGCTTACTTCACTTAGCATGACAATCTCAGCTATGTACTATTAAGAACACCTGTTATTAAGCATACTTTGTAATGGTTCTTATGGCAATCAGGTTTTTAGTAAATTCTACACCATAAATTTGGATTAATTTTCTGCAAACTTCATTTAACAAAACTCCAAAGTCAAAAGAAAAACCTAAATGGTTATATATCCAAAGGAAACTTAAAAAAATGCAATTATACATTACTTTAAAAGCACAGCTATGAAGAAAACAGGCTTAGATTAAAATTAAAGTATCCTGTGGATTATGGAGTCACCGCCACAACTTGATGAAGAAACAGGATATGTTATTCCAACACAGAAGTTTGGAGATTCACGCCAAATATTACATGTGCTGTTATTCTTCTAAGTCTTAATTTAAAACATTCCAACCACTAGGTGTAAAAGAGACTCAGCACACAAGAGTGTTGGCATAGTACCTCAAATCACACTAAACTAGACTCAAACAGTTTTAAAGCCATTATAGTAATTAATGCAAAACGCACATAGTAGGCCCTGAAATATTTACTGAATGAATAAACTGCATTACATTGGAGCCAAAGGGTTCCCACCATCCCCCCAAAAAGGAAAGAGAAAACTAAAACACTGTTGTAGACATAACCCCAGATTCATATACATGAATTTAATTCTAGTACAAAAGGTTGATGTAGAGCATTAAAGGTACTGCTTAAAATCTCCTGAAATCTCTTTAAAGGGAGAATTTTTTTTTAAAAGTTGGCATTCAACCACTTGCATAAGGATCAATGAATTCAGAGCAACTTCAAGAGCTTTAACTATCCACTTTACAGGTTTTTGGAAACACCAACAGTTTTGAATATTTTCAATTTAGTATTATTTATATCTAACATTAAAATTCACCACTCAATCAAACACTTTAAATTTGACAAGTGTAACCAGAAAACTTATTTATGGCAAATATCTTTTATGTATGTAACACTCTGGAAAACTGGGTGTCTGTAGAGGGGGATAAAGTTCATAAGATTAATTATACAGTATAATAAATAGAGGTTAAAGAACGTGCTATAAAAGTGTTCTTGAATGTCTCAACATTAAAGAAAACTTAACTGCCCTAAAACGAAAAATGCCTTTCCTGGACTCCTCTTATCCAATCAAAAGGAAAGAAGAGAAAGAAACACTATAGCACATAAAATCAGATTTCTTCTAGCCCATGAAAAATCACTTTCACATGGTTCACTCCCTAATTAAAAAAAAAAAAACTTTACATAAAAAAAACCAACTCAAAAACTTACTTACTAATTATTTATCTTGGCTAATTTCTATGGGTTTAATTTTCCTAACTTTGGTCTTCTTCCAAGCCATTCAAATGTAATAAACTTAGGGAACCACAGGAAGAAAGCCTGTGCAAAAATCAGAAACAGCGACAAGGGCAGGCCAGGACCACATCATTAGACCCCCCACAATGGCAGGCATGGAAGACTCAAGGGGCAGAGGCGTTTGCTAAACCACTTCCCTCCCCTCCTCTTGCTAGGAGGCCAAAAATACAAACTTCTGCACGCTATGATTTCCTCACCATGGGCAGGAACATTGCTCTGGTATTTCATTTCTTAAGCCTGATCATTCTAGGGCACTGTGTCTCAACCTCAGTGCTACTGACATTTTGAGCCTGGTGATTGTACTTTATGGTGGAGTTGTTCTGTGCATTGCAGGTTGTTCAGCTGCACCTCCGGTTTCTACCTAGTAGATGTCAGTAGTGCACTCCTCCCCTAATTGTGACAACCAAAAGTGTCTCCAGACATTGCCAAATGTCCCCTGGTTGGGAGGACAGGGGGCAAAATTGCTCCTGGTTAAGCCATTGTTCTAGAGCACTGGTTCTTGGCTACACATTAGAAGCACCTGAGGAATTCTGAAAAATACTGATTCTAAGTCTCATCTCTTAGAGATTCTGATTTAATCCATTTGGGCTAGGTGCTGGGCATCTGGATTTTTTGAAGCCATGAGATTGTAAAATACATAGCCAAGTGTGAGAATCTCTGCCCTAGAGTGTATCAATGATAGCAAGGAAGTCACTGAACCAATTTAAAGGAACACAAAAATGCACCACATTCCCCCAAATGAGAGTATTCTTATCTTGGTATTAGAATCTACATTTTTACAGTAAACAGAAAAAAGTAGAGGAAACGGAAAAAGGTTAACTGTAGTTCTGATCTGCAAACTTCTTTTTCCCTTTCGGTTGGACAGAAACTAGAGCATATTGATTTGAATCTTAACATTGCATCTTAAAATACTCCACAGTGTGGGTAATTTAGAAACCAAGCTTCACACAGAGCAAAAACAGAACTATGTCCTCACAGGGTGAAAATGCCCACTTTACAATGAAGAAAACTTTGGAGCTGCCATCTCTCTAATGGGCGCCACTAAACTGGCCTTGGATGCTGAGTTCATTAAAAATAATAAACAAGCCAACAATCTGTGGGCTGGAAAGACACCCAAAGAACCCACATGGGAACTGAAGTCAAGCTCTTTCTGCGGGTTCATCCTTGCAGTAGGTGACACTACCAGGGACCTACCTGGAGCTGACAGCGAAGTCTGGTTCCTGTACAAAAGCTCCACGGCCACAAACAGCCCAAATTCTTCCCTCCTCCCCTTACACCTCAGCGTCCTCTACCAGCCTTAGTGTGTTCAACACTCTGGGATTAGTTCCAATTTGTGCAGAGAATGACCTGGCACCGCCCCCGAGGGCACTGCTCCCCTAAGTGCTTGGTCTCTGGCTGTGGCTTTCCTATCAACCATGTGGCAACCTATGGGTTGTAACAGATTGATGGCTGTTCTTTAATTAGGAAAGAAGCAAGTAGACACATGCATACAGACATAACAGTGATTCCTCTCCCAGTCTGGGAAGAATCTAATGGGCAACTTGCTTACAACGTGTACATTACTTTGCTACCAGCTGTACATGTATTATCTCCCTGGCTCCTGACAGGACTGTAAAGGACATGCTATTACTGTCCCCATTTGGTAGACAAGGGTTTTTGAAGCTTATGCAGTTTAAGAAACTTATCCAAGGCAAAGCCAGGACTTGGACTCATTTCTCTCTGGCACCAAAGCCCTTGCTCTTAACCACCAAAAAATGCTGCCTCCCCTGATTCTCCAAAAAGAACCCAAACTTGAACTCTACCTACTACAAATGTTTTAAGTTCTCATTGATTTGGGTTAGAAATGCTGGGTTAGGAGAAAATTTCCCAGATACAGAGAAGATATGTGATATCCAGTTTTGTTCCAGACTCCATCGACAGAATCACAAGGCACTGTGCATGTCTTTGAACTTGCCTTAAGTTAATCCTGGAATTCAGCTTTGACTTCTGACACTCACCATGCTTTACTGATTCTTCTTTCGAGTCTCTCCCTAACACTCTATTGTCTTGGTTAAGGCTCTTTCATTTCTCACTCTTGGATTTGCAAGTGCCTCTGAGCTGGCTCAGTCCAGCTCACATAACTGCAAACCACCTTGCTTACAGATGTCAAATCTTCTTTCAATGTCACTTTCAAGTTGTCCCTCTTCTGGTAAAAATTCTGCAATAGTTCCTCTTTCTGATGGCCCCAACTCTCCTGCACAGCTCTGAAGGTTCCTATCATCCAGTATTCTCCTTACTATTTTCCACTATGAATCTCAGAGCTCTAGTCTGACCATCTTCCACTCTCTCCCAAAAATACTCTCTTCTCTGCTCACAGCAACCTCTGTGACCTGGTACTGAGAGTCCCATCCTCCATGTTTGAATTGAGTTCCTCACTTTGAATCCTTAATTGCATTCATTTATTCATTTATATATGTTAAATATATATATATATATATATATATATATATATATGTAAAATTTTGTTATATACATGTTAAAAATAAGTCTAAGGCAAAACTACCCTACTGAGACACTCTCATCTTTGGATCTGGGGTGCTCTCCTCCTCCACCCCAAATTTACTAAGCAGTGCCAGGCATTGTTTAAGGTGCTAGAGATAGACCAATGAGTACAAAAGATAAAGTTTCCTGTACACCTGGCAGTCTTCCTTCTTCAGATTTCCACAGGTTTTTTTTTTTAAATTGAGAACATTTAATAAAGATATTTTTAAAGAATCAACACAATGTAGTAATTCAGTCATAAAGGACAGGCAATGTGCTTACACATATTCAAGAAATCAATCATCTAAGTTATAAATTATCATAGTTCATTTGTGTTCTTTTTCTTAGATTCCACATAAAAGCAATATCATATAGCATTTTTCTTTTTCTTTCTGGCCTACTTCACTTAGAATGATATTTACATGCAAAAAAATGAAACTGGACCCTTTTCTGACACCACTCATAAAAATGAACACAAAAGACTTAAATGAAAGACTTGAAACTTTAAAACTCCTAGGGGAAAAAAATGTGGAGAAAAAGCTACTTGACACTTGTCTTGGTAATGATTTCATGGATACGATACTGAAAGTGCAAGCAACAAAAGTAAAAATAAACAAGTGGGACTACATCAAACTAGAAAGCTTCTGCACAGCAAAAGAAATGATCAACAAAATGAAAAGGCAATCTATGGAACAGGAGAAAATATTTGCAAGCCACATATCTGATAAGGGGTTGATATCCCAATATATATAAAAGAAACTCATACAACTTAATAGAAAAAATAGCCTTATTAAAAAGTGGGCAAAGGACCTGAATAGACATATTTCCAAAGAAGATATTTAAATGGCCAACAGGTACATGAAAAGGCGTTCAACATCACCAATCATCAGGAAACTGCAAATCAAACCACAATGAGAGATCACCTCATAACTGTCAGAATGGCTGTTATCAAAAGGACAAGGATGTGGAGAAAAGGGAAGCGTTGTACACTGCTGATGGAAATGTAAATTGGTACAGCCACTATAGAAAACAGTATAAACGTTCCTCAAAAAATTAAAAATAGAACTACCATATGATGCAGCAATTCCACTTCTGGGTTATATCCAAAGGAAATGAAATTATCTTGAAGAGATATTTGCACCCCCATGGTCATTGTAGCATTATCTCCAATAGTCAACCCAAGTGTCCAACGATGAACAAATGGATAAAGAAAATATGATATATATATCCTTCCTTCCCTCCACCACAGAGAGTTTTCCTGGAATCCTTATTACATATACATAAGAATCATTCAGCTGTAAAAAAAAGAAGGAAATCCTGTCATGTAGGACAATATAGATGGAACTTGAGGATATTAAGCTAATAAAGTAAGTCAGAGAAAGACAAATATCGTATGATGTCACTTATGCACAGAATCAAAAAACCTCAAACTCAGAAACAGCTGATTGGTGGTTGCCAGAGATTGGGGGAGGAGGGAATAGGCGAAAGTAGTCAAGGGTATAAATCCCCAGTTATAAGAAGAATAAATCATGGGGATGTAATATATAGCATGGTGACTAAATTTAACAATATTGTATTGTATACATCAGAGTAGCTAAGAGAGTAGGTCTCAAAATTTCTCACCACATGAAAAAAATTGTAACTATGTGAGGTGATAGATGTGTTAACTAAGCTTATTGGGGCAATCATTTTGCAATATATACACATGTAAAGTCACTTCAAGGATTCAAGCCATAGAATCCTTCCCAATCTTTCCCCAGTTAGAATCGCTGATAACATTTGTTCTTTCCTTCCCAAGGTTTTTTTTCCAGCTTTATTGATATATAATTGATATATACCACTGAATTAGGTAGAGATGTACAACATAGCGATTTTATATCTGTGTAGACTAATAAATGATTACCAAAATAAGGTTATTTAAAACATCCATCACCACACATAGTTTTTTGTTTTGTTTTTTTTTATGGTGGGAACTTCTTAAATCTACTCTCTTAGCAACTGTCAAACATACAATACAGGATTGTTAACTACAGTTACCACGTTGTACTTTACATCCCCAGAACTATTCATCTTACTAGTGGAGTTTCCTTTGACTACCTTCACCCACTTCCCCCACCTCCCTCTTCTAAAATTTAAATGCCAAATAAGTATGCCTACTATATATATATATACTATATATAACACACACATTAGTTTGGAATTTAAAAATACATTGTGAGCATCCTTCAAAGTCTACATATAACTTTTTTTCTTTCTGTCATGGCTCAATACTCATCCACCATGTGGTAGTACAACAACTAAGTTAACCTGAGTTAAACTAGGTTTGCTTAAATTTGATGATCATTTAGGCAGTTTCCAACTCTCTTCTGTTACATATAATATTGCAGCAGCTATCCTAAGAATACATCTGAGCCTAAAACATTTGTGCACGTGTCCAATTATTACCTAAGAATGAATTTCTAAAAGTGAAACCGCAGGGTGAGAGGTATATGTGTTTTAAATTTTGATGCTTACGGCCAGACTGCTCCCCAGAAAGTCACCAAGTTGCAATCTTACCAATAGTGTTTGAGATTGGGAATGCCCCTGTTTGCCCACTTTCCCTCCCACCTTGGGCCTTATCAGACTGCCTATCAGAGAAGTGAGAAATAACATCCGAAAGCACACAGATCGAGTACTGCTCTGCATAACCCAGCATTTCTCCCTTGATAAACATAATGCGCGGGTTCCCACTGAAAATGTTCTAGATAAGAATTCCATTCACACTGATTCTGAGTTACAATTACAAGGTTATCAGCTAATGCTATTTTCAGTAGTCCAGATTATGACGCTAAATACTATTCTGCAAAAGCACAACAAAAAGAGCCCAGAAAGAAAAGAAAGAAAGAAATACAAAGAATGCAGAATAAAGAATTCAAAGAGAGGAAGGAGTGGTCTTTTAAAGATAAGATGGAAACTGGATGAAGAAATACTTTGCAAGGTGGAAGCCAGTTCTGAACTTTGCAATCACCCTAAGGAAATAATAGATGTAACACTCTGCTGAACCTCAAAGGGACCACAGGTCTGTAAATACTTTTATGCCTTTGCTTAAAACCCAAACTCCACAAATCTGAACTTTGTTCTTCCTTCCTCAGTAAATGCTCACAAGGTCCCTTCAGCAGCATTTCTTACTAATTTTACTCCATTTTTGCTGATCACCTTATTTTCCAATCTATTGCTATAAAAGGGTTCATGCATTAGGCTCATGTTCATTTTACCTTTCAGAATTCATGTTGCCATTTCCCCTTTTTGTTCCCTTTAAAATGAACACCAAACAAAGCTAGGAATATTTAAGTCTTTGGAGTATGATGTTTTTGGATCTTGGAGAAAAGAAACGGGGAAGGAAAATGAGAAGGAAGGGAAAGGTGAACCCCTGCTGTCAGAACATTTTCAAATCAGCTTTAAGACTAGGCTTTGCCCAGACCTGATTTGGTTCTCTGCCCTCTCCAAGCTTTCTAAGATCTTCCTTCCCTCTGCCTTAGAGAGTTCTCCAGGAATCCTACAGGGGGCGCTGCCTTGGCCTACAGTCTTGGGCCTTTCCCAGTAGAGCATCCCCAGCTGGGGCTACTGCCCTGGGGAAGGTTCCATTTCTGGGAGTGAGCACCGGGCTCCCTCCCGTCTGGGCCCTCCCAGGACAGCCCCACTGCCTTTTCCATCTTCGCCCACTGCCCACCAGAGACAGTGCCAGCGACAGTGCCAGCGACAGTGCCCGCGACGGCATCTTGGAGAGGGGGGCACGGAGGAGTGACGTCTATTTCCCAACCTCCGCAAAAGCATCTGAGTTCTGACAGTTACACAGAGCCTCCGTGCAGTTAGTGATTTCTGTTCCTCTGAAATCCATCTCCTTGGGGAAGAAAACCTCCCTTCCCAAAAGAAACCAGAGATGGAGGGAGAAAAGGAAAATAATTTGCTGAAAACCTATTATGTGCTAGATGTTTGATTCAGGTCATCCCAGTTACACCTCACACCATCCTGTGTGCCTGGTTTTACTTCCTCCCACTTTCTGGGGGAAAACAGTGACTTGAAAGAAGTGAAGTAGTGGGGTAGTAATGCATGGCTCAGAGGCAGAATGTGTGCTTAGCATGCACGAGGTCCGAGGTTCAACCCCGAGTACCTCCATAAAAAATAAATAAATAAACCTAATTACCTCCCTGCTCAAAAAAAAAAAAAAAAGTGAAGTAACTTGACTGGCCAGGCCTCATACCCGGGAAGCCTTAGAGCTGAAATTCAGGTAATGGTCTACCCAAGGTTTCTTGGGCCCACACAGAATTCTCCCGTCAAGCCTGAGAACAGAACTTTCCAAGCTGAGGCCCACATCCTCTGACTGGGCTTAGGGGCACTGTGTCTTTTGCGGGAGGTTCACTTCAAATGCCCCCACTTGGTCTCCTTTGCTCCTCCCACAGTCTGAACACTGACGCTTCAATCTGGTGTAGAACTACCCACCCTTGCTCTTACCCTATTTCCTCTACTGTTATCCCTTCATTAGTCTGAGAAGCCATCTTGTTAATCTGTTATTTAGACACCTGTTGAAAGGGAATCACTTTTGGAGAACGTGCTGGAGTGACCCACGGCTGTCCTGTCACCAAGCTCCCCTCTAAAGCTTTCATCAGATGCTCAGAGGGACCCATAACAAAAAAAAAAAAAAAAAAAAAAAAAAAAAAAAAAAGGTTGAAAACTAGTGAGAAGCACCTCCACAAAGTCTTTCCTCCTGGAAGAAATAAAAACAAAATGTGCTTCTAAATAGACCTCTAAGGGTGTCGCAAGAATGTCCATTCAGTGATACAGGGTCACCCACAGAGAAGCGGCCACACTTCATCTTGGTTCAATAAAATTATTATTTGCCACCCAGGGTGAGAAAGTAGAATACTAATGCATGTTACAGAGGCTTTGAATACAGAGGAAGGAAGCTGTGGTTTAAGTACAGGAAGAAACTGCAGAAGAGGTCTTTGATCTCTGTATTTCACAAAAAGCAACTGAAAATGTAAGCAACTGTCTCCTACAATATCAGTTGACAGTTACCAAGAAACTGCTTTAACAATTCTATTACACACATGCACAACTGCTTTTGCTTTTTAACCAGGTGAAGGATAAATAGCTGGTAAGAAAAAAAGTCAACTTCTATGGGACATGGGCACACCAACTCAGATACCCCGCCAGTGCACAATGGGAGCAGTCGTAGGGAAGACCCAAAACGCAAAGTCAGCCAAGAACATTTATTAAGTGCCAACTGTTTAAGACATACTCCCAAGGCCACCCCTGATATAATGGAAGCCTTTCGGTGCCAAGAGACAGGAGAGTCCAGCCTGTGTGATGTATTGCACACCAGCTGGGAAACCAAAAAATAAAGGCAGAGGAAGAGTGGTGGGGAGAAAAATACAGATTTCAAACCTGATTAAACAGAAAGTGAGAAACAGGTGTGAGGGGCCAGTCTTGGCAACGCCAGGCCCCTGGGAAATGACGCAGATTGCCCTTGAAGAGTTCGCAGGTAGAAGATTGCGGGAAGTCACCAGGGCAGGAGGGAGTGCTGTGCTTGGGACCAAAGCTAACACTTCATGACTCAAGTGTGCTTTGGAGCTTGGTGATATTCACTTAACAATATTCTTTTACTATCAATTATCAATTCGGCAAGATGCACAAAACACCACATGTTGAGTCAGAAGGTTCCTCCTCTGTAAGTTAAGGAGGTTGGAATCAGCTTCTAAATACTGTACTTCTAAGTGAAATGGCATTAGTATTTCTCAAGGTGCTGCTTGTGACTTGATTTTTCCTTGAAAAGGGGCTCTTTTGTAAATGAAAGTTTGTTTTTAAATTACATGTGCAGACTGTAAAGGAGAGCAGTAACTGCTGATAAACACAGTGCAGCGGTAAAGCTCTGCCTTGTTCCAAGACTGCCTCAGTGGCAAAATAATTACAACTGTATTTTCATAATTAAATCAGAATAAGAATCATTGACAAATACGTCTTGAAGAGCATCTACGTACAGACACATACACTTACTAGAATACACCATATTTTGATTCCATGGATTGTCAGGCACACAATTTAGTAGCAGGAGTTTTAGGGGAAGGACTACAACATTACAATGCATCCCCAATTAAAACCGTTAAAAACTGAAAAACAGGCATCTCAGAATCGAAAGACTATGGTAAGAATGGATAAATATGGATGCTTCACTAGATGTGTCTATTTATCTTTCCAGAATTTTCTCAACAAGAGACCCTGAGCAGAAGCTACTCATCCTGTGTGTAACTCCTCCCTAACACTGAAAACACAGAAGCTAGTAAAAGAATTTTATGAAAGTTGCACGAAAAAAATGTATTTTGGGCATACCTTTTGACCCAACAATTCTACTTCTTCTAGGAAAATACCTTATAAATGTAATTGTTTGAATACAGTGACATATAAACAAGGATATTTACTATAGCATTAACTGAAATACAAAAACCTATATTCCACTGTATGATACCACTTAAATGTGGAATCTAAAAAACTACAACAAACTAGTGAATTAAAAAAAAAAAAGCAGCAGACTCACAGATATAGAGAACAAGCTAGCGGTTACCAGCAAGGAGAGGGAGGGGAGAAGGGTGATATAGAGGCAGGGAGAAAAAGGATTATTATGGGATTATATGAAATCATGTTTTTGAAACTTTTGAAAACTATAAAACACTATAGAATTTAAAGAATCTTTCATTCACCTAAAAAACAAATCGATAAAAAATAACAAAAAATCTATACTCCTATAAAAACCTATAAAACCATGTATGTTCAACAATAAGGGAATTCTTAAATTATGTTACATTCATGGATTTGGAATATGGAATAGATATTTAAATATAGATTTGGAATGTGGAACACCATGAACTAAAAAGAACGAAGTAGATCTCTCTGCTAATACGGACTGATGTTTGAGATACTAAATATGTGTGAGAGAAAGAAAACAAAAAAGATCTAATTTCTAAGAGTAACATTCTGTATTTCATTGACTGTAAAATGCACATTTCTTCATATCTTAACATCTGGGAAATTAGTGTACAATCTGGCATCTCAGAGTCCATGAAATACAGTAGTACGATCCTATTTGTGTTTACGTATAATACATATGCTTGAATACGCATAGAAATTTTCTGGAAAGTTACTTCTAATTGTAACACAGGGGAAGGAAAAGATGCTTTAAAATGTTTTATTTTACTCTATCCTATATTCTTTAAGGGTTGAGGTGTTTCCCTGAACACATATTACTTCCAAATAAAAACAAAACAAACCGCATGTAAGTCGTTCCAGGTTCCTAAAATGTACTGGCTTGGACAAACAATAGGACAGACCACCCCTTTTGGGAAAACCACCCCCATGAGATTTTTTTATTTTACAGACAAAAAACAAGCAGGGACGAAAGAAGCGGGAAGATTGCTGATGGATCTTGAGCACCTGGCAGTGTCTGCTTCCTTTCTGTTTCCTGATCATTCAGGAAAGTCTTGCCGAAAGCTGTAGCTTGGTCTTCATGCTAGGGGTGGAGGGGGTGGGAATTCAGAGGAAGTTCTGTCCTCTGGGAAGACGGAGCAGCAAAGCAGAGCAAGTGTTCTTCTCTGAGGGAGAAAGGGGGAGGTGAGAGACGATGTCTGGCCAAGGCCAACCACACCAGCAGAGGATGGCCGCCTCAAGGACAAGGGCCGGGTCCTTAGCACAAGTAAGCTGGGGCCCAGAAGATGAAGCTTCAGGGCAGTGTTTCTCACCTGGTGGTCCTCCACCCTTGGAATTAGCGGGGTGGGGGTCTGGGTGGGGAAGGTGTGTTGTTAAAATGCAGATCCCCTGGCCTACCCAGGTCTAAGGCAAAGGAATTTCCAGCAGCAGTGGCCTGAGCTATCATGATTTGACTATTTGCATCTGTCACATAAGGTGGGTAACCGTTACAATATGTAAAAACAGAGGTAACAAGGGGAAGGAGGGTGGGAAGGGACAGACTGGGAGTTCAAAATTTGTAGATGACTATAACTCAATAAAAAAAAGTTAAAAAAAAAAACAGAGGTAACAGAGTTCAACAAATTTTTCCCAAATGACTTTCAAAATTAGAATTGTTACTACTCCTCAAACAGGAAGGACCTAAATCTTCTGAGATTAAGACCTTTATATTTTAATAGTTGTAAACTGAAGCAAATGCTTGGAAATTTCATCTCCTTCTTGAGAGAAAGTATACCCCTCCCTCAATGTATTTAATTAAGAAAATGGCCTCTGGAAAACTAAGTTTATTTTTGAGGGGAGGAACTCCTAAAATGACTAGCAAGAAAATGTTTTAAACACCCTATATTTTTCCAGCTCTTCCATTTTTTCTGCAAATCAGCTGATTTAAGTTCTGCTCATAGGGTGAGCCTGCACCTGGGAGCTCACAGCACCAAAATTTACACTTCAAATGCCTCTTCCTCTGCTGTTTCAGTTTGGAGTTTAAAGATTTCAGTTTACCTCACTTCTCTCTCTAAGCAATGTGGCATTATTTTCCTCTTTATGTCATGATAGAAGGCACAGTAGATTGACTTACTTATAAATGATTTAATTATATGTCCTCTTTCTTTTTTTTAATTGAAGTATAGTTGGTTTACGATGTTGTGTTAATTTTTGGTGTACAGCATAGTGATTCAGTTTTATCTATCTATCTGTATTCCTTTTCATATTCTTTTTCATTATAGGTGATTACAATGTATTGAATGCAGTTCCCTATGCTATACAGTAGGGCCTTGCTGTTTATCTATTTTATATGTAGTAGTGTGGATCTGCAAATCTCAAACTCCCAAGTTAACCCTCTAACCCTCCCCTTTCCCCCCTGGTAACCACAATTTTGTTCTCTATGTCCATGAATCTGTTTCTGTTTTGTAAATAAGTTCATCTGTGTCTTCTTTTTTAGATTCCACATTTAAGTGATATCATATGTTAATTGTCTTTTTCTTTCTGGCTTAATTCACTTAGAATAACGATCTCTAGGTTCATACATGTTGCTGCAAACAGCATTATTTTATTATTTTTTATGGCTGAGTAGTATTCTATTATACATATATGTGTGTGTATATATATATATACCCCACAATATATTAGACCATTATATACATTTTGTGTGTGTATATGTATGTGTGTGAATATATATTATATATATATATATATATATATACATTTTCTTTATCCAGTCATCTGTAGATGGTCTTTGTCTTCTTTCAAAGATAATTTTCACTCACTGCTCCTTTGGGACTTTTCTTTTCTGGTGCAGTGCAGCTTCAAACACAGGGTTAGAACTTTGGAAAATGTATCACTTAAATCAATTTGTATTAAACAAAGATGTACTGATTTGCTTCCTCATGCATCCAAAAGGGAAACCTGTGCTATAAGATTTACACAGAAGATAATTGAAAATAATTTCTAAAAGGATACTACCAGTTTACTGAAAGGAAGTTATTCCCTGAAAAAAAAACAGGGGTAGTTATGCTACTATCATCTGACAGAAGTGAGTTCATGTAATCACGGTTTTTGATTTTACAACATCTCCAATAAGATCATAAGGGCGATGACTGCATCATATTCAGATAAGGGTTCTGAGGTGCAGGTCTGTGGGTGCACCATGAATCATTACAGTAGGGAAAGCGTTCAGGTCCCCTATGGGTCATGGAGGGCCGCAAGTTTCCAAAAAGCCATCACTGTCTTCGGCAGCAGTCACCACTCTGTCCTCTCCCCACAAGCTCTTTTCCCTAGGCAACTCCATCTGTGTTTAAATGAGAAGACAATGAGGATTCTCCTTCCTCGTCAAGGTAAGATTAGTAGGAATCACATTAACAACTGACAATCAACAGTGTGGAAGTAGTCAAGTTAAACAGAAGATGTTTAAATGCCAATCTGGTGTATTTCTTGTTTCAGATCAACCGGCCTCTGTAAGCTCCCGGGGCATCACTGCATTCACTATTCATCCATTCCCCTAAACACAGCATGCCCACTGTGTTCCCTAACTAGGGAGCCAGTCCCTATAGACAGGCAGGGGTACAGTGGTTCAGCCTGTGGTGCCAGCGTACCTGGGATCAAATCCTAATTCTACCAACAGAAGCAGCAAGACCTTGGGTGAATGGTACAATGTCCTGTGACTCAGTTTACTCATCCTTAAAATAATAGCATCTACTGTAAAGTATTGCTATGAGGATTAAATGAGTCAATACAAATTAAACCCTCAGAAAAGTGCTGAGTATTTAGTAACTGCTCAATAAATGCTATTATAATTATTGTTGTGGGGGACGCAGGCCAATAGACCCACGACTACGGTACAGTGTAGCCAATTCTGTGATGGAGGCCCTGGGGGAATCCGGAAGGGCAGCATCTAATTTATATGGGGGCAACAGGGGTGTAGAGGGGAGGAGGGCACACATGGGAACATCTCAAAGCAGGAGTCCAGAGCAATCAGGCGGTTAGGCAATCCAAGGAGAAGGAACAATATGCGTAGTAGTTTAGATCAACTCACTGTAAGAAACGGTTCAGAACGGCTGAAGTAGAGAGTGCCTTTGGAAAAGCAGAAGGAAATGAGGCTGGAAAGTTGGACTAGAACCAGATAATGAGGCCTTTAATATGTCAAGTGAAGGAGTCTGAACTCAGCCTGAAAGCAGGGGGAGCAATTTTGAGAATTTGAAGCTTGGGACCGACAGGGTGGGATTCTTGTCTTAGAAACAGCCTTTGGGGAGTGGTTGGGCATAGCTCAGTGGTAGAGCACGTGCTTAGCATGCATGAGGTCCTGGGTTCAATCCCCAGTACCTCTGTTTAAAAAAAAAGAAAGAAAGAGCCCTTATGAGGAAGACCCATGGAACACAGTGTCTCCATTTATACTCAGAGGACAAAGGGCAGAAAGGGTGAGAAAATTTCCAATCAGACTGGTTGAAATGTTGACAGCTGGAAACCACTTACCTGGTAAATTTACTTAAGTGAAATATTTCACCCCTGAACAATGGTGGGAAACTATTGCACAAGGTGATAGAAACTAACTGTTGTTTCATACTTACTTCTTACCACGGGGTTCACTTACACCATGGGACAGGTGAGAACTCAGGGGAAGGTGACCATCTCGTGAGTGCAGGTGCCACTGCTGGGGAGAGGCCTGCCTTTCCTCACATCGGTTCCTGTTCTGCCCTTGGTTACTCTTTGTCCTGCAGGGAACTTCTACTTCAATTCAACCTATTTTTCCTTTCTGTTTTATTTGCTGAAGCAAGCATTCACCGCTCCTGTTTTCTAGGCCACTATACATCTGCTTGGATTTACTTCTCCAACTCTCACCCACGGATGGAGGGAGAGAAAGCCCTGTGTTCCACCCTCTGAGATTCAAGTCAAGACGCATGGTTGTACTGACCTTCAAGAGGCACGGGTCCATCTACTTGGGCCCATCCCAGAACATACAGTGTTGCTCACCCTGTACAGGGCAGCAGAGAGCAGAGGGAGAAGGAAGGAGAAGTATGTTCGGTGTAACACGTTGTCAGTAGCAAAACATTAACTGGGACCCAATCCTCTGGCTTTCGAACCCTGAGTATTTTCTACCAGGCAACACACACTTTAAACAAAACACAAGGCTCATTAAAGTGAGCATACTCTTTATGACCTCACTGGCGTGGGTAATGGAAAACCAAGAAGTTATCTCTAAATGAATTGGAATGTTTATTCTGGCTGCAAAGCCATTCCCCTCAAGGAATCCACCCGGAAACCAGGCCCCAGTTCCCCAATTTCTCCAATTTTTGTGGTTTCTGCTCTGGAGGGCTGGAGGGCACAGGAGTCTTTCTAGAAGAGAAGCAGAATAGGATACAGCAGGCATGACAGGTGGGTCTTCCCAAGCAAAAGTTTTAAAACATAATACAACCAAATGAATGAAGGTAGAAATTATCATTTTAATGGTTCAAAGTATAACAACTTACAGTATCAAATCTCTAACTAAAGTGGGAAATCCCAGGCAGGAAGTCTCTCTCCTTCCATGCTGATGCGAAATCAGGGCAGGGAGAAAGGCCAGGGGTATTTCACTTTTCTCCTTTTGTCCTCAGCACATGATGGGAAAGTTGCTTTGCTTTGCTGTTTTAAGTTTTCATTTGTTTTTGCAGGTGAACCCTCTTAGATCATACGCTTCAAGTGTTAATTAAGAATGGAAATTACTGCACTGATCCAGCCAGCCCTGATGAAAAGATGACGGTCAGGTGAGCAACACCCTCCATATGAACTCATAAAATGTCCACTAAAAGATGATGAGAAAAGGGAGGGGGGACACCACGGAAAACCAGATGCTCTCCCTCTCAATACAGGTGAATAGTTAGACAGTTCTGCAGAACCAATTCTCAAGAGAAATATAAGTTATTTTCAGCCCACCCTTCTGAAAGAAAGATGAATTTTTATTTTTAATACAGCGACTAGCAAGAAACATACTAGAAGCAGAGTAGAAACAAAACTATTCAAAGTTCTTTAGAAATTATTTTCTCTCATAAAATAATGCTCATATTTCTAGACTACCTCCCTTGGAATATAACCATTTTGAGGTTATCACTTGTGAAAGTTTAGGGATCTACCAGCCCATAAAATACCAGTAAACAGTTAGAGGAAAGCTATAGCTTAGAACCAAGTGACCCGAACATACAACAGGTGGTTTGAAGGTGAAGCTCAATGTTCTGGCCAGTCTGACCCCAAAAAGGCCACCACATTTGGTCCTATCATTCAAAATGTCTAGTGAGTGAAAAACCAACCCTTCCTTTCTCTTATTTGCTAAAAGATGGGGACTAAAAAGCAACTAAAAATACTTCAGAGCTTGATGGGACCGCATAAATTATGTGATCTAAGTGGTCTTTTTCCCTGAAGATCAACTGAAAAATTCCTAGGAACACCCATCTCACTCCTCTCCAGTTCCTGGACTCTCATTTCCCCACACCTTCCCCAACCCAGAACAGTCGGATGAGACGTCAGAGTGGGGAAGAGGGCACAGTGGGAATATTCCTAGGATCCTGGCTGACACTTGGATTATTTTACCCTAAGGGATAGGGCTGTACTTCTGGTACATTATGAATATGTGTCTTGATACTTTCAGGCCAGTTCCCATTTCTTTTCCCCATAAAGATGATTTGTTTAAAATCCTTAAAAAGTGTAAATCAGATTTCTGTGGAAAAGTTAGTTCTACCAACATTCCCTCAGTACCAGACACAGAAGTGGGTGATAAGACCCAAAGATGGGACTACACGGTCTCCATCCTGAAGGAGCTGGGGCACACGAACAACTGACAAAAATCACATTCAATTGTGGAAAGTGTCATGAAGAGCCAAAGAAGGGAGCAGCTGCTGCTGCTGAGGGAGGATCAGAGAAGGCATCCCATAGGAGACGACGTTTCAGTGGGGCTCTGAAAGCTGAAAGCTCTCCCAGCAGAGAAGGGGGGCCTGGGAATGACAGACCAGTCCACGGAGGGGTACGAACTGTGACATATTCCAGCTGGCACGAGCATAGGGTGCCCCAATGGGGAATGGCGGGAGGGAGGAGAGAAAGACAGGATGACACAAGACACAGGATCTCTGAACACCAAAAGAAGGAGTCCAGACGCTAATGTGCAGGCAGTGTGGCACCACTGATGGTTTTTATGCCTGGAAGGAACACAACTGGGTGACAAGGCCAAGAATGCACTGGAAGCTGGGAGACAGGTGAGAAGACATACTAATCACGCTAAGAAATGGGGATCTGAATTCTGAATTCTAGACGACTGTCTCCACCTTCAGATCAAAGCTTGGGGCCCATCTGTAATGCTTTTAGCATTAGCAGCCCAAAACCTGCCTTGCAGATGGTCACTGTCGTAAATGGCATCCACACCTAGGGTTCCTCTCCCTGGAAGAATGCCTGCCCCTTTCCCTCTACCTCATGTGGATTCCATAAAGGGAGTACATCACATAAGTTAACCTGAGGTTTGTGGAAGAAAGGCCTCGGACAGAAAATATGTTCCAATACAACCAGGAGAGTGCAGTTGATAAGAACACAGCCCAGCATGGTCCCAGCACTAACATTTACCAGCTGCTTGATCTCAGGCAAATTACTCAGCCTCTCTGGCCTCAAATTCCTTATGATAAAAAAGTTAAAAAAAAAAAGCCAAAAAAACTACCTTCTTTGGAATGGTGGTATGAGGTTTGAGTACAAGTATACAGTAAGCAAGGAAAATAATACTCGTTCTTTTTTTGTTTTGCGGGGAGGTAATCAGGTCTATTGATCAATTGTTTTTTTTTATTTAACTGGAGGTACTGGGGATGGAACCCATGACCTCGTGCATGCTAAGCATACATTCTACCATTCCCCCAATACTCATTTTTATACCCACTTTTGACAATAGACAGCATCTAAAATGGAATATTGTTTCTAAGTTTCAAGCATAAAAAAATCTAGCTATTCACAACTATTACAAATGACATGGTTTTAGATGGTCTACTTTCTAAGTCTGAGGGTTCCCAATAAAGCTGTAAAGCTTTCTCTAACTCTCTCCTCTTTAAAATATATAACATTTGTTTGAATAGAATATGCTGATCAAAACTGAACCCTCTTTCTGATGCTATGATCACTGATTTTTCTCAAGTGCCTGATGAAGTAGAAGGAAGGGCTAACCACAATAAAGGTGACTCAATATACTGTGGATTTACTGTCAGTGGGGGTTAAATTATATCCCAAGAGTATCTAGAATGTTTCCCACTATAACACATAAAATATATGTTGCAATTGTTATCTGACATCCACACAATAAAAGGTTTGTGATTGCATTTTTTCTTCATCCTTTTAAACTTTTTTATGACGCAAAATTTCAAACACACAGAAGTAGAAAGAAGAATATAATGAGCCCTCACTGTCCATCACCCACCTTCAACAATAATCGACCTATTGTCAATCTTGTTTCACTTACACCTCTCCATCCCTTACTCCTTTGTGGTTACCTTTTGTTTTTTATAGCTTTATTGGGGGTACAATTTATAATTGCAATTATACAATGCAGTGATTTTGGGTAAATTTAGAGTTCTACAACCATTATTATAAGTCAATTTTAGAACATTTCACCCTCCCACAAAAAGTGTCTGTTTGCCTTTAATCCCCATTCTCACTTCAGCTTCAGGCAACCACTAATTTACTTTCTGTCTTTACACATGTGCCTTTCCTGGACACTGCATATAAAGGGAATTTTGCCTCTGGTTTCTTGCTCTTAGCAAAATGTTTTTAAGGTTCATCCATGTTATAGCAGATATAGTACCTTCTTTTTATTGCTGAATAGTATTCCATTGTATAAATATATCACATTTTGTTATCCATTCTCCAACTAATGGATATTGAAGCTGTTTCCAGTTTGGGGCTCTTATGCATAGCGCTTTTATGAAGATTATAATCGAAATATTCATGTGAGCATGTATTCTCATGTCTCTTCAGCAGACACCTAGAGGTGGAGTTGCTGGGGTTTTATTGCCTTCTACTGAACAGAATCACAAAATATTAGAGTCTGAATGGACCTTAAACCTCATATGTGCCACCGTTTTATTTAACAAAAGAGGAAATAACTGATTTGTTTATATTCACAGTTCACTGGTGACAGAGACAGGATTTAAACTCAGAACTTCCCATCCTTTCTTTTTTTTTTTCTTTTTTAGTGAGTTTCATTATTCCCATGAGAAATACCCCTCCTGGAGCCCTCTTCCCTCTGCCCGCTTCTGGCCTGGTTTTTCTCTCTGTTCCAGAGCTGCAATTGAGGAATTTCTCTCCTGAATCAACGTAGGACACTCTTTCACCTCTTGTCGACTTGCACATCCCCCTTCCCATCCCAAGGCCCTCAACCTCACCTCCGGGGAACCTGGGAACTCATTTCTGAGCCCTCCTGGGATTCTGTGAGCACATCAGTTGCTTCTGGTCCTCTCCCCTCACCCTCCTGCAGGCATTTTACTCTTGACCCTTTCTCTCTGCAAACTCATTTGCCATCACTTCATCTGCTTTTTCTCTTCAAGTCCTGTGTGGTTTAGGGTTAGAGACTTCTCCAAGGTCTCTGAGAATATAGTGTGCAAAGAATATGCCTGATCTTTTGCCTTTTGAGTTGTTTGGGGGATTTTCAGGAGAAGAAAGCAAAATTGTCTTTGGTAGCTTGAAACCAGAAGTCTCCAGCTTTCACGAGATGATGGTGAAATACTTGATAAATGAAACAATGGGGACAAGGGAAATTTCCCTCAAACTAAGAAATGGAGAAGGAGATAAAACCTTGCCTGAAACTCCAAACAAGAGTTTCATTCCATCTATATCTTAGATGTGCATGAAAGAGGCTGCCCTTCACTATTAAAAGATGCAAGGAGCCCTGACTTCACTCTGTGGCCGGTCATTCCTTCATTTGCCTAATTTAGGCAAAATAAGAACTCTGTTTGAAGCTGAAAATAATCCACGGGCTTTTAAAAATAAAGTTATTACCCCAAGTTTCCTATAAATATGTTGGAATGCCAAATGCCAAGCACACAGAACTGACTTTGAACACTTTTTTTAACTGACATAAGTCAGATCAACTACAGTTGCTCTCTCTTTTATGCACATCAGGCCGGAAACAGTGGCTGTACTGTCATGTTGTAATAATCGGCTGCTATTATCCAATCAGTCAGCAAATATTTATTAGGCACCCAGGGCAGTAGGCACAGCAGGGGAAATGGACATGGATAAAGATACAGCCATTATGATGCTTGCAATCTACTTGTGATAGGGCAAAAACATGCAAAGTTAAACAGTATAAAATACTATGTGATCAAGGGGCAAGGGCAGAAATATTACAGAATTTTAGAAATGAGAGAGTTGAATAAGACCGAGGGAAAAAGAAAGGGAGGTAAGGACACCAAAACCCTAAAGCTCACATGCAGACTAAAGCTGAACTATGCCAATGATCATGTCACTCACCTGCTCAAAAACATCCAGTGGGCTCATCAGTAAGAAACAAAGAACAACCAAACTTCCCAGTCTGGCCTTCAAGACCTCATCGGCCCTGCCCCTTTCACCTTGCCGAGTTCTGCTCCAGTCAAATGTTCCTCAAACACAGCAGGACCTGTCGCTGTCCAACCCCAGCTCCTGACGCCCCATCCTTCAACACCCCCTCCCTCAATCTCAGCCCCTGAAAATCCATCAGTTGTACATTCCACCTCCTTCCTGGAGGCACCCCAACACTGCTTTCTCGTTACTACACAAGATCTTTGCCTCTTGAGATAGCCAGTCTCCACAGTGCCCCCCTGTGATTCTCACTTTCTGGCATTCACAGTCTCTTCCCACACTGAATATGACGACCTGTATAACCAATAGGATATTGTGGAAGTGATGCTGTGTGACTTCCAAGGCTTGATCATAATAGATGTTCGAGGCTTCCACTTTGTGCCTTCTTGGATCATTCACTCTAGGGCAAGTCATCCACCCTGGTCTCAAGGACACTTCTATAAATCTACAGGGTGGTGGGGTGGGGGTTATGACTCAGTGGTAGAGCATGCACTTGGTATGCACCAGGTCCTGGGTTCAATCCCCAGTACTTCTGTTAAGGGGGAAAAAATAATATATATATTTTAAAAACCTACATAGTGAGGAACTGAAGCCTCCTGCTCAGAACCAGCATCCATTTGCCAGTTATGTAAGTGAACCATTTTGGAATAGGATCCTCAGAAAAAATCCAGAAGAAGCCCCAGAAAAACCTCCAGATATTTGCAACTTCCTGTCTTTAACTTCAGGAGAGAACTCAAGTCACCTAGCTAAGCTTCTCCCAAATTCCTGACACAGAAATTGTGTGTAATAATACATGCTTCTTATTGTTTTTAGCTGCTAAGTTTTAGGGCAATTGTTAAGCAGCAGTAGATAACTAATATACCTCTCTGATGTAGTACGCATTGCATTCCAATTATTTGTAGCCTAACCTTATAACTTTTCCTTAGAATTAGACTAACATTTCCCAGAGGGAAAGGACCTTCTTTGTCATTTTTCAGTTATCTGTATGCTTTAGTAAGACACTTAGCAATCATTAGTTGATTGAATGATAAAAGAACAGAGAAATCAAACGAAGAAACTGTTGATGAAGTTGTGCCTTGGGCTGACTTCATACTGGTTTTGGATGATTCTGTCTTTTTTTTTTTTTTTTTTTTTTACTTTAAGGACTTGGTAGTGTGAAAGTAGTAACAGCTGGTGGTCTAGATTCTGAAGCAGCCCTGGATTTTAGGAAACACAGCCAGAAATACAGACAGACCTTGTCTCACCTCTACCTGAGGACTTGTCTTGCACCGTGACATTCCTAACTTTTCCCAGAGCAAGGCCAGCTTCCCAGTGTCACAGAAGATACAAAGGCAGTGGGGTGTGGCAGGGCAGGAGTCAGGGATGAGGATGGGGGAGGAGACTGGCAATAATAAATAGTAACCACGTAACAGGTTTGCTGTTGGTCAGCCATGTCCAAACAGCCTAAACCTGGTAGAAGCCCCAGGGACTAGAGGTATTTTATAGGTGTCTGATTGAGAAGATTTCTTCTGAATTCTCTAATTTTTAGAGAGTGTTTCAGTCCAGTGCAGGTCCTCTCCAGAGTTCGGACTAAGCTATGGTCTAACAGAGTCCTCATAGGTCTTCTTAGGATTCACTGTAGCTGGTTTGGCGACTAGGAAGACTGAATACCTCTCTTTAAGCCATAAATGAAAGCAGAGGAAAAAAATACTAGAATTAATCTCTTGTGGGTTCTTTTACAGACCAAACCATAGATAGATACCAGATAAGGATGCAGTCACCCCTTTGGGAAACACAAAGAAATTCAAGCATCATCCCCTAGGCTAAATTACAGGATGTGATACACAATAAGTAGAGTGAAGCAAGATACACATCTTCCTTGACTTACGATGAGGTTACAGTCCTGATAAACCCATCGTAAGTTGAAAATATTGTAAGTCAAAAATGTATTTAATAATCAACGTGTGGAACATCATAGCTTAGCCTAGCCTGCCTTAAACGTGCTCAGAACTCTTATGTTAGCCTACAGTTGGACAAAATCATCTAACATAAAGCCTTCTGTATAACTAAGTATTGAATACCTCATGTAATTTATGGAGTACTGTACTGAAAGTGAAAAGCAGAATGGCTGTGTGGATACAGCATGGTTTTAAGTGCCTCGGTAGTTCCCTTTGTGACTGTGGCTGACTCGGAGCTGCAGCTCACTGCCCAGCATTACAAGAGAGTGTGCACCATTGGTCCCTAGCCCAGAAAAAAGAGCAAAATTCAAAATTCGAACTACAGTTTCTATAGAATGTACTTTGTTTTCTCACCATTGGAGAGTCAAAAAACCATTAAGTCAAGCCATCGTAAATCAGGGACCATCTGTAATTATAAAATATACTAATTCCTACCAGGTGAGCTGGCCCAGAAGGTAAATTTACCTTAAATTGACATTTATATTAATGACTCTGACAGATGACAGAAACAGCAAAATAATTAAGAACCTCTATGTAGGAGAGCTACAAAATCACATTAGAAGACAGTTGGTTCCCATTGTGAAAAGGACTGAATGTGGCTTTAAATCAACAAAGGGAGTACAAATCTAGTCAATTTAGCCTAGGGCCAAAGCAAGATTAGTTCCAAGAATGAGTACACAGTGCTGTTTGGAATTCTGGGCAGTTTAATTTTAAATGCTTCTCTCTCTCTTTGGAGACTATATCCACAGACCTCAAAGAGATTCTGGTATTTAGCCTAATGATTTCCATATGTTAAACACACCTCACTGCCTATAGGCACCAGTCAGATTACTTTCTTCTGAAAAAGGAGGCTAGACTTTGATTCTTCTCTGTCAAATTATTGCCTTCTATTAGCATGGGAGACATGAACTTCTTTAGCAAACAACTTGAGGCTAGTTGTACAAACCCACTGATAAGGGAAGGCTGATTTCCAGCTGTTCCCAACACGCCTTTGTAAATAAAGAGCCAGCAAAACTCTGTCTAATCTTGTAAAGATGTATATTTAAGAAAACATTTTAAAGTGGCTCATGATCTTAATCTCATTTCCCATGCTGCAAACCTAAATCAAATCATTTGTTAAAATTTTTGCTCCATACATCTCAGCAATCTCAGGATAAGATCATGTCTTTTAAAAACAGACAATGCAGACATTCCCTCAGGCTACATCTTTGCTTTCTAGTCTCCATTTCTTGCTCAAGAAAGTCATCGTCTTAACTCTAATTGTTTCATTGAGAAATAGAATCAAAATGTCCATAAAAACATAGGAAAGTCTGTGGGAAATAATGTTAAGAGAAAAGCAGAATATTAAACTATGTATATGCTGTAGTCACAGCTACAATATATAACTATGGATAAGAAGGGAAAAGAAATATGAAAAATGAAACAAGCTGTTTTCTCACGTATCTAAAATATTACTATTTTTTTTCTTTCTAATTTCTTTTTCTTCTGCTGGGAGCTCTTAATAGTGGGCATAGTTTGTTTGCTTCTTTAAATTATCAGGATAAGATCTCACCTCGACAGACAAGATTTTAGGAGCCAGCTACTCACATCAAGGGTGGTGACTGCCTGGACCACCCTAGAGAGATGACTGCCTGACTCTTCCCGAACATTCTTCAGGGATAGCAATTCCACAATTCCAAGTTTAATCCCTGAGAGGGGAGAGAAGCTCTGTCTAACCTGCTAATAGTAGTGGATTTCAAGAAATGTCCTCGTTTTTAGTTTCAAACTAAAATAATCCTTTAAATGTAAGTAAAAATAATATAGGGTGAATCATAAAAAGGAAGCCATTCTTTCCTACATATTTGCTGAGAACACAGGCACACAGATGAGTTCTACAGATGCACAAAACTTGAGTACTGCTCTCAGAAAGGTTATCTAGTGGGGCACACGCAGCTGCAAACTCAGGGACAGTGGCGGAAGTGACAATGTAATCAATAGACAGGGAGACCAGAATGAGCTACTCAGATTCTTAAGAGGAAGAGATTACTTTAGGACTTTTTTTTTTCCCTGGTAAAGAACAGAACTCTAGGAAAAATTGCATGGAGGAGGCACATTAGAGCTGGATCCTGAAGGGCAGTCTAATTCTGTCCAGGAAAGAGAAGCCACGGGCATGGAGGGAAGGGAGACATAGTGCTAAAGGTAAAAGCCCGTAAGAGTGGGGTGCGTTCCGGAACTATGCACAGTTTAGGAATGGGAACCAAAGGAAGTATGCAAAAGAGTACAGAATATCAGACCTGGCCCGGAACATGGAGAGGAGGGCGAGGCAAGTGAGCAAATATTGTCCTTTGGGGCCTGGGCAAGGGGCCTTGCACTTGCTGTTCTATTTAATCCCCACGGTTGTTTTATAAGTGAGAAGACTGACACTCCGAGAAGTCACACAGTTTCCAAAACACACGCCCTTTGCCGACACAACCCTGCACTAGCACGGCGCCCGGTGCCCAGCTGGTCCTCCACAAACGCTGCCAGATGCACGTGTAGCCCACCTGCAGGCCTCCCCGTGGCAGTGCCACCATATGGCTCTTCTGCACTGGGTTTTGATAGCCATTGGGAGCAACTGAAAATTGGGAGTTAGAGGATGCAGTTACCTGAGAGCCATGTGTTAAGATGAGGACAGTAGAGGCTGGGGAGGTGACGGGGTTACTTAATGTTGGGAAACTACAGTGTTTACAGGCAGCATCTTGCTCTGGTCAGTGTGCGCTATATATACAGATTTTTCTAAGGAAGTATTAGAATGCCTCAAAGGCTCAACTGAAATCTAAATTCTCTCCTTTATCAAACGTATTTTTATTATGAAATTTAAGCACAATAGAAGATATAAAATGAAAAGTTAAACTCCTTTCCCTGCTTCAAACCGAGAGTTCCACTATTAATAGTATGTTGTTCATTCTTCTTAAAAAAAAAAGCTTATGCACTCATAAACATATAATATGCCTTTTTTCTAAACATAATGAGATCGTTATTTTGCTTTTTGACTTAATCTGTCTTGGAGATCTTTCCCTATCAGTGCACACAGACCAACCTTGTTCTAAAGATGCATAATGTTTCATGTCACGGAAGTATCGTAATATATATGTAAGCTGTGGATGCATAATCAGGTTGTTCAGAGTTTTCATCGTGTTTATTCTTAAAAACAACACTGTAATGAAGTCTTTTTGTCCCAAACTGAATTCACTTATGGTCACTCGTATCAGCTTCTTGGATAGTCACAGATGCACTCTCTGGTGTAAGACATAATTTAGCAAATTTCCTTGTGTGTTAGTATAGTTAGCAGTCACTTATCTTAGCAATGAAGGGGAACACAAAGATAACCTAAAAATAAATTTACTCACAGGAATATCTCACTCTGTAGCCCTGGAGCCTCCTGGAAAGACTCAGGGTCAGTGTTCTGGCTTTCCCACCCTGGGCTCCTCGTATAGAATTCCTCATTCCACACTGGGGCAGGATGGCATTCCTTCCAGAGGAATCCAGGGGTTTGCCCTTCTTGCTCTACCACTGGCTTCAGCCTCCCTTGGTTTCCATGCTTAAAATGTCAATAAAAGTGCAGACTGTAACAATCAGAATCGTAGAATTTATGAGGTGAAAGGGATTAGAGATTATCTAGTCTACACTTTACATTTCTTAGAGGTAGCAGTTATGACCCAGAGGGCTGACTATCTCCACAAAGTCACCCAGCCTGTTGCTGTTCAGCACCCCCTCTGCATATCTATTCCAGAGCTTTTTCCATTACATGGTACCAAGCAACATCTGTATCCTTTGCTTAATTATTTCAGAAAGACCATGTAAGCAAAATCTGTCTATAATATCCCCTGGTCGGAAATCATGATGCAAAAAACAAAAAACAAAAAAAAAAGACCATTCTGAGAGGATATGTAGAGATAGCACAGGTAGTAAGAAATTTTTTAAAACCTTACTTTAGATCATTTTAACTTCTTTTTTTAATTGAAGTATAGTCAGTTTACAATGTTATGTCAATTTCTGGTATGAAGCATAATGTTTCAGTCATACATGTGCATACATATATTCTTTTTCATTATAGGTTACTATAAGATATTGAATATAGTTCCCTGTGCTATACATAAGAAGCTTGTTGTTTATCTAGTTTAGATATAGTAGTTAGTATCTGCAAATCTCAAACTCCCAATTTATCCCTTCCCTCCCACTTCATCCCTAGTAACCAAAAGTTTGATTTCAATGTCTGTGAGTCTGTTTCTGTTTTGTAAGTTCATTTGTGTCATTTTAACTTATTTCTCCACCAAATTCACTACCAGAATGTCTAGCAAGTGTTAAAACTGACATATTTATGCTTCACCTCCCTTCTCCTGTCCCTTGTGGAGGTGTTAGCAAGTGAGTGCTGGTAACACTGCTGACTTGTTATTAGCAAGACATGCAGCTCGCAAGTTGTCTGCAGTCCTGAGAATGGATTTCAAATCTGGGACTACTCCAGGCGGTGAGACTCCAGAGCCATATTTCTGTTACTCCCCGCTCTTCCTCCTATTCATGCTGCTTAGTCTAAATCAGGAATCTTGAAGAGCTCTCAGAAAAGTCTGCTCAAGATCTAAACATAAACATCACAGGGTTGCCAGTTGCACCCCCTAGATCCTGGAGGCCAGCTCTATTACTGACCCTCAGGAAGACCTGCAAACTGCCTCTGAAGCCTGTGTTTCTGCAGGAGGAAGTACTGCAATATGTTTAAGAACCAAAGGATGTGAATATCAGTTTTGCTTCTGACCAGGGGTAAGTACTTCAACTCTCATGGTCTCAGTCTCCTCATCTTTAAGATGGGAACAGTAACGAGAGAACCTAGGATCCAGCGATGTCTATGAAGAGCCAGTACAATGCCTGGAACATAGTAAGTGCTCAATAAATACTGAACTTCTACCACCACACCTGGCTCACACAGGAGCCAAGCAGGGGCAAAAGGCAAAAACACAGACAGCTGGGAGTAAGAAAAGAAGAAAAAGTCTTCAGTATGATTTCTGCAGAGTTAACAAAAGCAGAATAGAAAATGGTTACATTTTCACACGAGTCCATATTTGTCTATGGAGAGTCCTAGGAGCAAATAAGTATTCCCAGGGCTGTTTCAATTGAAACTTGAGACATGACACCTAGGCTGGGACAGCCTCTATGGAAAACAGTATAGAAGCTCCTCAAATAATTAAATACAGAATTACCATGGGATCCAGCAATACCACTTCTGGGTATTTATCTGCAGAAAACGAAAACACTAATTAAAAAAGATATATGCACCTGTATGTTCAATGTGGCATTATTTACAATAGGCATAGAAACAACCACATCCATCGATGGATGAATGGATAAAGAAGATGTAGGGGTGTGTGTGTGTATGTATATGTATATTATAATTAATGTTATGTATAATATTAATATATGTTACATATGTAAAATACATATGTAATATTATACAAATATAATGGAATACTACTCAGTCATTAAAAGAATGCAGTCTTGACATTTGTGACAACATGAATGGACCTTGAGGGCATTATGCCAAATGAAATAAGTCAGACAAAGAAAGACAAGTACTATATGATTTTACTCATATGTGGAATCTAGAAAACAAAACAAATGAACAAACAAAACTAAATTACATTCATAGATACCAAGAACAGAATGGCCATTGCCAGAGGGGAGGAAGGTTGCAGGGTGCGTAAAACGGAGAAAGAGGGGTAGAAGGTCAAGAGGTACAAACTTTCAGCTGTAAAATAAGTAAGTCACAGGGATGTAATGTACAGCATATAGTCAATAATATTACAGTATATATTTGAAAGTTGCCAAGAGGTAAATCTTTACATTGCTCATCATAAGAAAAAAAAATTTTATAACTTTGTATGGTGACAGCTGGTAACTAGACCAATTGTAGGGATAATTTTGCAGTATATACAAATATCAAATCATTATGTTGTACACCTGAAACTAATACACTGGTATGAGCCAAATGTACCTCCAAAAAACCCAACCCAAACCAAAACCAGAACACTAGATCTTGGAAAAAACTCACTAGGGTGGATCAGGCTGAGGAGTTGCCTCTTAGGGGCCCAGGCCCAGGAGTAGAAAGCCAGGCTGCACAGTTCCTCACCTCAGGGGCCTGACCAAGAAAAGAAAACTCGGACAACCAGAGCAATTTCTCATGTCAAGGGTGGCTTTTCTATATCAATGAGTCTCTGTTACCAGCAACATTTGCCCGGCGAGGTCAAGGCTGTGGGGTTTCACTTTCCTTCATACCTGAAATAAGAGATTACCTCAGAATTCACATCCATTGGGGAAGAGCCACTATCCCATCACTTCTGTATTACTTTCATCATCGCTTTTGCGGGTGAACTTCTGTAAAAGCCAGGTATCACGATGGTTTTTCGTTTTTTAATTATATGGCAATGATATACTCAAGAAGAAGAAAGAAAAAAAAGATCTGCACGGCCCAGAGGCCAGGACCTAACAAGGACAGTCAGGGCAGGGACATCACAGGACTATAGTGAAGGCCAGGCCTAAAATCAGGCAGCCCAAGGTCATGTCCATATGACCATTACTCTAAGAAGTATGGTATTAGAGGTCAAAGGTCACAAACTCAATTGATAAGTGAAATATGTGACTGACAGGATAACACAGCAGCAAGCAGCAGAGGCTTTGGCCAAACTGGCATGCGTAACCAACCAACTGGCATTTAAATTTTGAAAACTAAATACAGTGTGTATGTTGAGCAAATTACACGAGGGATCACACCTGGGTGAGGGCTCCCATTCTGATGTCCTGCTGTGGGTTCTGGTGGCCAAGAAGTGAACAGCGAAAAAGTCAGCCAAGAAAGGAAAGGGCAGGCGGCAGCGCCAGCACCCTCAGAGAAAGGAGGGTCTGGGCCCACCATGCCAGGGGCCTGGGCCATTACACCCACAATGAGAAGGCAAAGGACCCACCTCCGGGAGGGCAAGCAGGCACCGGGACCACGGGAGCATTCGCTGTGGAGCCGACACTCAGTGAGCCGGGGGTTCCTAGTGCAATCGTCTTGGAAAAGCAGCATCACGAGAACATGGTCTGACAACCGGACGCGGTGAGTACAGGGACAGGCCGGGACCCACGGGGGCCGCACACACACCTCCTGCTCAGGGCAGAGCCTCCCCACCCAGCCGGCCAAGTCTGAGGCGAAGCCGCACCTGATAGGAGGAAAAGAGTCAAAGGGGAGGGGCAGCTTCTAACAGGCTGAAGGAAAGGGAAAAACCACATCCTTCCACTGCATCTGTTGCATAAACAAGCATGTATTTAGTGCTAACTGTGCACCTTCCAAGGTACAGCTGAGGTTACAAAGATTTAAAAAACTATAGTTACTGAGAGTAGGTGGCTTCCTCTAGGTTAACAGGAGGGAGAGATTATTTGGCACCAGGGTTAGCCAAGTTTCAAACTTGGATTTGGTAACATACCATCTCATTAACCACTTTACTGGAATGCTAGGTAAACAGTATATTGAAGGAAAAAGATGTAGAGTTGATGCTCTCAAAAGTGACCTAGAGAGGGAAAGAAAATGAGGTCATCGTCATCATCAGACTTTTGACAACACACTTTGTCAGAAGAAAATGAAGTAATATATTTAAAATTCTCGAGGAAAGAAAATTGAGCCAAGTGTGTTATATCCAGCAAAACTGACCTTTAATATAAAGGTCACAGAGTTTTATCAAGAAATTAGGGGAAAAGAAAGAAATTGGGAATACTATTCCCAAGAGCACTTCCTAAGGAATCCACGAGACAAATGGCTTCAGTCAAAATGTGTAGGGACAATAAGCATGACATATATAGTTGCCTGCAGAAATAAGACTAGATGAATATGAAAAGGGAGGTATTTCAGTATATAATGGCTACATGATCTGACAAAGGCAGATACAGAACAAGCAAAAAAAAAAAGTGGGGAATAATGGGTATGGCATAAGCCAAAGAAAGTATTTTTACTTTTTTTATTAATCAGAGCTGATTACTGGGAGACTGCTTACGTGTAACACAGGACAATCAAATAGGTAACTAAAAGATATTCTATCTCCCTTGTGGCTAAAAAGCCAAGATCCTAAGCATGAAAGGAAGGAAATACAAATGTAATATAGAAGAGGCTAAACAAAAACCCCGTACCCTTGAACTTCACTTGGAAATATCAATATGATCTTACAAAGTGTTGTATCTTTGTATGTGTATATATGTTTGTATGTGTGTGTGCGTGTGTGTGTATTTTCTCAGCTTTGACCAATGAAAAGGCCTAGAAACAACGACCATTCCACTGAATGAGCATCCCTAGTGCTGGATTATGGTCCTGAAATATCATTCTTACTAAAAGAAACGAGGGATTCTTGAGGAATGGCTGATTCCAGGTCTAGGCAGAAAATGTACAAGACAAGCCTGGATCACCATAACACACCAGATAACATGGAAGCTAAGGTCACGGCAGAAGGACCCAGGAGCCAGCTTGAAGAAGCCCCCACTAGTCAAAGATAGGACAGTCTGAGTTTTATTAAATATACTGAATTTCATGATCATAACAATAAAGAAAATGTCCTAAGTGGTCCCCTTTTGAGAATGACAGGAAACCAATTCTCAAAAAGTGGGTAAATCAAAGGAAAGAACTGAGCATTCATCTTGTTTTTCCTATGTGACCTATACCACTGTGTAATCAAATAACAGATGGAAGGGAAGTCTATCTTTATAAAACTATTCCAGCTAATAAGTAAAAGCAAAATGGTAGAATTAGAATATCACTATTATGCAATCCCCAATGAATTAGGGTCAATCTAGACATTGAGGGTCAACATCTTCTAAAGGCAAAAAAAGAGCAGAAAAAACAGATGTTGTGTGCCTCTCAGTGAAAGAATATAACAGCACTGTAATCTTGCCAGAGGGATCAAACCTGAGTCTGATCAAGGCTCTGGACCTAGACACAGGAAATAGAGTGCAAGGGAATAAGCTGAAGTGCACGATGAGGGTGCATCTCTCTTGTTACCAAGACTGTGGGAAACTCTGCAGATCAAACTGCCCAAATCCTCCAACAACAGAAACATTATTCTTTTAAATAAGGGAGGATGTTAAGGAAATATGTAGATTAGAAGAGACAAGTTGTTTTTTGTTTTGTTATGTTTTTTAATGGGCAACAGTAAACTACAGTGTGTCAGGCTGCTCAGCTGGGTGATAAAACCATAAAGAGATGTAGGAAGTTATTACTATAAAAGGTAGGATGGCATTTACTTTTGGAAGGACAAAGGAGAACGTGAATAGGACAGGGAGGGTAGCTGGTAAAGTTCTATTTCTTGATGTGAGTGATGGCTGTATGAGTGTTTGCCTTATAATAATTAACTAAGGTGTACCTCTGTTTTATGTGGGGGCATTTTTTGTTACTTGTATTTTATTTTGCAATAAAAAGTGAAAAGAAAATCTAACATTTTCTCATACTGTATAAAAAAAAAACTCAAAATGGATTTAAAGATCTAAATGTAAGACTAGAAACCATAAAACACCTAGAAGAAAACATAGGTATTCATTGATGTAAATCATAGCAATATCTTTTTGGATCTGTCTCTTAAGGCCAAGGAATCAATATACCCACTCCTGGTTGTATTTCCAAAGAACCTGAAAACATGAATTCAAAAAGACACATGCACCCTATTGTTCATTTCAGCATTATTTACAATAGCCATGATATGGAAGAAACCTAAGTGTCCATCGACAGACCAAATGGATAAAAAAGTGGATAATATAAGTGGAATAGATAATATGATGGAATATTACTCAGCCATAACAACATCTGAACAACATGGATGGAACTGGAAGGTATTATGCTTAGTGAAATAAGGCAGACAGAGAAAGACAAATGCTATATGTTATCATTTATATGTGAAATCTAAAAAATAAACAAATGTATATAACTAAATATGCACAGACTCACAGATATAGAGAACAAACTAGTGGTTACCAGTGTGAAGAGGGAAGTAGGGAGGGGCAAGATAGGGGTAAGGGGTGAAGAGGTACAAACTACTATATGCAAAATTAATAAGATACAAAGATCTATTCACAGCACAGGAAATATAGCCAATATTTCATAATACCTTTAAATGGAATATAATCGATAAAAATATTGAATCACCATGTTGTACATCTGAAACTAATATATAAATCAACTATACTTCAATTAAAGAAAAAGCAATAAAGTAACATTTTCTTTTTTTTTTAAGTTAAAAAAAAGAAAATCTAGGTGTGTCAGCACAAGAGTCAACTGATGGGAAAGCCAGCCAGTCAGAGAGAAGGGCAAGGGGCCAGCAGCCAGTCAGCTGGGAGCCATTGTTTGATGAAGGACTTCTGTGTCAGTGTTCTGCTCATGTTGATGATAAACAATTTCATCCACAGTGCTTTAATGAAAATTGGCCTTATAGCACTTCAAACTATTTGTTAATAATTTATTACTTTATTTATATGAGAAATCTAAAAAATAATAACAATAATCATAGGAACACAAATGAACTAATTATTTATAAGCTGATTGACTTCTTCAATATGTGTAAGCACATTTGACTGTCCTTTATGATTGGATTACTGCATTCTGTTGATTCTTATTTTGTAGTTGGCTTTATTCCCTTGATAACTACGTAAGTGTAAAAAGCTAAAGCTCTAATCTGTTCTTAGAAACAATAATCAGTACATATATGTAAACTAAAAAAAAGTGCAATATACTGTATATATGTATTGACATGCAATATAACGTGTATGTGCAGTCGAACTGTAACAATTCTACCTAATAAAACTGAAAAAGGGAAAAAGAAAAAACCAAAACTTACAGCAATGGCATACTCCAAAATATCTCAAAGGCACTCCCAACTCAAAATGACATCTTGGATGCCTAAGTGGGACTGCCAAGAGCTGCAGGGTGTTGAGTTCTCACAGACATAAGATGAATGAATCACTTGACTCAAAGTTGTACCATTCAGCATACGAACCTAGCGCAGCTTCAAGTTCCCAGAATCAGACAAGAAACCTAAACTCCTTACTCCCCTAGTCGGCTCCAGATCAAAGTTATTAGCAATAGTAGATTTAAAAAAACAAACAAAACAATTTTCCCCAAACATTAAGCATCCTAAAGTCTACGTGAACTGTCACACCCAAGATGTCGTTACAGCTTTGGCAGCGTGGGTTCTGGACTAAGAGAAGAAACACAGGCTCCCAAGGTCTGTACTGAGCTGTGTGGATAGGATCTCGGAGCAGTGGCTTCACTGCGTTCGTTCCCAGCATCAGAGTCACAAGAAACACATAGCCCTGCATCTACCGTGGCCAGCTCCCAGTGCCTAAGCACTCTGCAGGGCACAATCTGCACAATGATCACCCAGAAGTTGTCTCAGCTGTTGTAAAATTGTCCTCACACGAAGAATCTACAACCTGAGACAAATTTGCCATCACTCAGATTGGCACTCTGCTGTACAAACCAATAATGAAAGACCTATTCCTCTGGGTCATTAAAATTGCCCGACTTCTCCCCAGTATGAAATAGGAGATAAAGGTTATCTTCTCAGTTTGGGAAGTGCAGCTCCATTGATCTTGAACTTCCACAGCCTTACTTTGAAATGTGAATTACCTGAACTAAACATAGGATTTGGGGTACAATCTGCAGATGGCAGCAGTCCGAGAATGACAGACCCTAAGTGCCGGGATGTGGCACTGTAGAGGAGACTGTCCTGGCTTGTTGAAGGTCACCAAGTGAGTGAGTGTCAGCTAGGCACACGCTCATGGTTCATCTTTCAACTATTAAAAACAAAATTTTGAGTATATCTCCACTGTAAGATGTGAAGAATAAAATAGGACATAAACTATAAATGGGGCATACGCATACTACCATGGGACACACAACCACGAAGGAGACTCCGACTGGCTGGAGAGGTAACAGCCTTTGACAGCTCACAGACAATGAGGGAGTTGGTAGCAGTTTACTGAGGAGTAATACCCTGTGGCAGTTCAGAGCACAAGTATGAGAGGCAGCTGAGCTGCCGGGTGTGACTCCCAGCTTGGCCAGGCATCTGTGGTAGGTTATTTAACCTCCCCAAACCTTAATTTCTCATCTCCAAATGCAGTTTAACAATAATACCTTTCTGGGTAGGGGAGGGATAAATTAAAAAATTATCAGATACACACTACTATATATAAAATAAATAACAAAGACCTACTTTATAGCACAGGGAGCCATATTCAGTTTCTTATAATAACCTATAACAGAAAAGAATCTGAAAAAAAAGTATGTATATACATGGCTGAATAGCTTTGTTGTACAGTTTAAACTAACACTGTAAATCAATTACACTTCAATAAACAATAAAATAAGATAAAATAAAAAAACCAGTAATACATTTCTCACGGATCTGTTACAAAGATGAAATGGGATATGGTGTATTAAGCACTTCCCACAGTGCCCGGCCCATCACAAGTACCCAAAAATGTTTGCCATGATTACTGTTATTGGGGTGGTAAACATTTGCAGAAACAGAAAGAACTCTCTATCTGATGAGCATCTTCTGGATTTCAATGCAACATGCTGTCCCCCAAACTAAGAGAGGCAATTTTTATTATCCCACAACCCTTCACATTAAAAAGTCACTGCTAGTAGTAATTATGTGCCTGTGTGTGATTTTCAACACCTTCCACATCTTGGCTTTGGTTTCTCCCAACCACTAATCTTGGGTGGTTTATTTTAACACCAATAAAACCTGGGATGATTATTATCAGTAAGAGTGTTGGCCTTATCTAGCCTAGACAGCTAGGGCATGGGAGCCTGGGGCTGGGGCAGATGCTATTTGTCTGCCCAGGAATCATGCCCCTCTCTGTCCTTTTTTTTTTTAATCTGTCCTTCCTATTGGTACAGACAGTCTCCCACAGTAGAAGCTGTCCCTCAAAGTCCATGACACTCTCACAGCTTCCCTGGCAGCTGTGACTCAGTTCTGGACAATGAGGCCTGAGGAGGCTTCAAGAAAGATTTGGTCGTCTGATGAAAAGAGATGGACACCACAAGAGGACAGATTCATCACCACACGCTGTGCCTACCTCCCCCGACACCCACAGGCACTTTCTGCCTCTGAATGAATTTGGAGAAGCCTGTGATACCCATTCCCTGAAGAAGCTATTTTCTGTCTGTGAGGCAGGTGGCAAGTCTGCAGAAAAAAAGTAACGTGCTGAGGATGGAAGAGTAGAAGGATGGAAAGAACCTGGTCCCTGATGATACTGTTTGAGCCACTGACTCAACTCTGGACTGGACCAATCCCAGACTACCCTTCACCTAAGATAATGTAATGTCTTTACTGTTTAAACCACTGTTAACTGGGCTTTCTCTTACCTGCAGCCTAAAGCATCCTAACTGTTATAGTCCGAATCATGTCCATTCAGAATTCCTATGTTGATGCCCTTACCCCTAGTCCCTCAAAATGGGACTGTATTTTGATATATGGTCTTTAAAAAGGTGATTCAACAGCTATGAGGCTTTTAGGGTGGGTCCTAATGCAATCTGACTGGTGTCCTTATAAGAAGAGGAGATTTGGGTACACAGACACCAGGGGCATATGTACAAAAGAAACTGAGAGAATTTGTTGCCAGCAGCTCTGAACTACAAGTAATAGTAAAGGAAGTTCTTCAGGGTGAAGGCCAAAAAAATACCTGATGGAAGCTTGGGTCTACACTAAAGAATGCAGACCTTCAAATAAGTGGATATATATGAAATATGAAAAAAACTTTTTGCCATGTTTCCATTTCTTTAAAAGATCATTTCAGTTAAAACTAATAACCATCATTTCTGAGGATACATATATGTGGAAGTAAATCATATGACAGTTACGTTAAGGGTATTATTTGCGATTCCCTTTACAAAAGTGATTGTTATAGACAGAATTCTACCCCCTCCCCTCAAATTCATATGTTGAAGCCCTAACCCTCAATGTGACTGGAGACAGGGCCTTTGAAGAGGAAACCAAGGTTCAATAAGGTCATAAGGGTGGGGTCCTAATCCAGTAAGACTGCAGTCCTTCTGAAAAGAGAGGAGAGAGTCGGCAGATGCGAGTGCACAGAGAAAAGACCATGTGAGGACACCAGGAAAATGTGTTAATTTGCAAACTTCTGAGAGAGGCCTCAGGAGAAGCCACACCTGCTGACACCTTGACCTTGGCCTTCCAGCCTCCAGAGCTGTGAGAAACTAATTTCTACAGTTTAAGTCACCCAGTCTGTGGTATTTTGTTACGGCAGCCCCAGCAAATTGTTACAGTGAAGAAGTATTCCATTTGTTACCATGAATGTACAAATATTAGGGCAGCCATAAAAGGGAAGGGAACTTACGAAAGACTGACAGACGGGTAAAATGTGGGGTGGAGGTGCTTGTAGGGAACTCAGAGTCCAGGTATGCACCAGGAAGACTGTGGTGATTAATCCTCTGCCCCGTGGTCTCTCTCCACGTCACTGCCCAACCTCCTCTATCAGCCCCTTTCCCCATCTGTGAGGCTGGAAGGTGCCTGGTGTGCTGGACTCTGGGGCAGCAAACCTGGAGGGTGGCCAGCTGGAGAGGAAGGCTGAGGCATGCCTCAAATCAGTCCATGTTCATACTTGTTGATCCCTGGTCAAATATTTAAACCTAGAGGGAAAATATAGTGGTTCAACTGCAGTCAGTGGCAAGCAGCAACAGTAGCGGACCGTTACTATTCATAGTTTTCCTGGCCCCTATTACAATGATAAACTGCAAACTGACCAGAATTCAGAAATAGGAAAGAAACTCTCAAGTTGTGGCACAACTCAAAATGCAAAAAAAGCCAAAGAAGGAAGAGGAGGAGGAGAAAGAAGAGGAAGTGGATGGGGGAGGGGGAGGAAGTGGATGGGGGGGGAGGAAGTTACAGCCAGAAGGCGTCAAAGAAAAAAAAATCTGTTCTCCATTTTCCCACTGCCCACCATTACAAGGGGAGAGGGGCACTCAGAACAGGACAGATTCCTGGAGGTGCCAGGACTCAGGACAGGGGAGTAGACCCAGGCAAGGGAAAACGGACCACTTGGCAACCCAAGGGTCTTGGGCCTGGGGCTCTTCCCAGCATGTGCCATTCCTGGAAGAAGGACTCACATCCCTTGTTAGTGATCTACAAAGTGACACGAGGTGTCATAAAGGCACACTCAAGGGTGAGGTCAGCACTGCCAGTGTCTGGAAATCCAGTCTGTCAACGAATGAACACTGAGCTGACTCCCCAGCGTCTCTACTTCATGGCTTTCAATTCCTGGATTTATTTATGCAATGCGACTATTGGTTTTGGTCGTTTTTTGTTCTTAACCTGGCTGCAGGTTAACATTTTTTTAACCCAGTGAGGACTGGATCTACTTGAAAAACCACTTTGTTATTTCTTAGGATGGGTACACAGGTGTTCATTTTTTGCCTGTTCATTTTTATCTTCTTTAACTTTAAAGCCACTCTATACTTCCAAGAGATTTGCACTTTCCACTACCAAAAACCAAAACCAAACCAACCAAACAAACAAACAAAGAAACCACTCAACAACAACAAAAAAAACCCCTATAGATATCTGCTGCCTCAATAATCTTACAGAACAAGACCTTAAAACTGGTCTCGCAGGCTAGGGGTTTTCAGTTTGCCATGCATCAGTCACGGGGGTGGGGCTTTTAGAAATGCAGCTCCCAGACCCGGCCTTTGTGATGCTGGAGTAGGTGGAGCCCAGGATTCTGCACTGTTTATGTGCGGATTCCCAGGTGATGCTAACTTGCAGTCACGTAGGGAGCTACGGCCCCAGATGAGCCCTAAAATACAGCAGCATGTTGGACATGTTCAAAGTTCCATTTAGCAGATTACCTCTGTGGCTGCCCAGATAATCATACTCTAAAACCAGCCCACCTGGGGACCCAGGGCTGGGACACCCTGCTTTCTCAAGAAGCTCCTTATCCACACAGAGTCTCTCACCTTAGCAGCCGTTCCTTCCGGAACTCTCAGTGGTTCCAGGCCACAGAGGCAAAGGAGCAAAACAGCTGAGTGTGTAGAACACAGAGGCCATCGCCAGGCGCTTGGGGACGGCTGAGCTCATCAGGTACACTCTGTGAGTCACTGGGGGCATGCCTCTGCTCCAAGGCGGGAGGAATTCCATCATGAAGTCTAGACTGCTCTGCCCTTCGAGGGCGGTGATAGTATTGAATCAAACACCAGCCATTTCCTGGAAAACTACTTCATCTTTTTAAAGATAGAAGAAAGGGGGTGGGGAGGAGTTATTTCCTGATCACAGAGGGGTGGAATCAGGTATTGAATTTATTTCTAAAAGGTCTGAGTCATCAAAGATTGTTTTGAACTTTGCAATCTTTTGCCAACATGGTGCCTGCAGTTTTTCTTAGAAGCCAGTGGCATTTCTGCAGAATTCCCTCTTATTGCATCTACATGTGTGTGAGAGCCTGAACACAGCTCAGGAGCCCGATACAGGAAAGGTACTTAGGGCCCTGCAAGCACACACCACAACCTCCCTCACTTTGGTGGACAGTCATAATATAAGGAACTCATTTTTTGAAATAAATAAAGTAATAGTCGGGAGTGGAGAAGGCTTGAACTGAACGCACTGGGTTTGAAGCAAGAAGAGTCAGGCTTAGAGAAGGTACTGGCTGGGTGGGCTGTTTCTTCCTTTGGGTCCTTTCAAAGTGTCCTGTGTGGCCTGGAGAGGGCTGTGTCCCCAGAAGAGCTTGCCCCAGTGGACAACCCTAAAGATGGTGCCCCTGCCCTCTGCCTCCCGGAACTCTCACAACTTCCCCTGAGGACATGCCAGCCCCAGTCCCTTTGCAACACCAAGGGCAGCTGAGACATATGCTCCTGTCTGGCTTGGACAACCTGGTTTCATCCACGACCTGTTTTAAATAAGGGCCTCCCAAGATGAAAGGCCAACCTACAGCTCACAGTTGAACTGTAACAGGTCTTTACAAAGCTTCCCTTCTGCACAGGGAGACTGAACGCACTGGCTCTTTCTGTTCAGACACATAAAACCCAGGTGCCCTGCTCTGGTTCATTTCTCTCTGTGGCAGCAGCAAGATTTCCCTATTTAATCATGTGACCCTGCAGCTGCGAATCATTGAAATGGTGCTATATTCACCCCGTTCCTCTGGGTTTCTCTGGCATCATTAGAAGCAAAAAAGAAAGTTCATGCTAAAAGCACGTGTGGTACAAGTTACCTCTCTCCCTCTCTACTCCACAACGGCCCAGTACAAATGCCATCCTCCTGAAACGACATCGATTTGGCCAATCCAACAAAGTCTACTGCTCACTTCTGCACAGTGGACAAGAGAAGAGGAACAGCCTGGTTTAATCCATATGATATAAATACTAGCCCCCCTTTTTAGGTAAAGAAATAGGCTCAGAGAGCTTAAGTAGATTGTCCAAAGTCACACAGCCCACGGTGGTTGAGACATGAACAGCTGATTTCAGCCGAGTCATGTGAACCAACGATTTCTTGAGTAAACTAAAACTCTTCTTTATTCCCAATGTTTAAGGAAACTACGACAAGTGGAATTTTGAACTTAATTCCACTCTCTGTTACTAAAGAAACATACCCCAATTTGTTTATAAGTCGGCTTGGGTTGCTCCAGTGAAGGTCCATTCCTGTGACCTCTCACCCTTTTTTTTTTCTTTTTGGTAGGGAAGATTGCTGCATGCCTAGTTAGCTCCCAGTCACCTCAAGTGAAGTATCATCATGTTGATCTATAACCCCTCTCATTCTACGTAAAAAAGCACAACCCTAAGAAAACAAACATGTTGACACCCATTCAGCTTTGCAACTGGCTCTGAATCTTTGCTGCCTTGGTTGTGAACCATAAATATTTGCTTCTTGAGAAAAAGCAACTGGTCTCTAAAAAGGTGGGTGTATGTTATTTGAATATTCCAGAGCCTGTGACATTTTCAACAAGTTTCTCAGGTAACTTCTAGGCTCGATGTGAAAGGCCGGGAAAACAAAATCCTGTGGAATCGGGTGTATTGCAATTAGACCCCGGGTTCTTAGAAACTGACATTAGAAGAAAGGTGTTTCTTACTATTGAAAAATAAAAATACTTTGAAAATAGTTCTTCCACCAACCTAAGAAAGTGTCTTTACTTTCCTTTGGAAAACTCAGAAGAACTATGAAGCCATCTTGGCCACTGTCAACTCACTTTCAGGGACCTGTTCTTACCAATAAACATGTTTGTGCAAGTCACCAGTCCTCTTGGATCCCAGGCCTTCATGTGAACATAAGAGGGTTGCACAGTGCCACACACACAGTAAGAGCTCAATAAATGCCTGCTTCATGAATGAATGGTGCCCCTGCAAACTGGACTGAGGGGCTGTGCTCCAAACCTGTATACCTTATATAACAGCCAACGTTGCAGTCTAAGACCTATGGGTCAGACGGTTTCTAAGGTGCTGCTTGCCCTCACATTCTAGAATTATCTAACCCCTACTTGTAGTTCATTTCCTTCTCTTTAGGTCAAAATGTAGAAGGCAAACTGATGTTCACTGGATCCTATCTGACCTCGTTTACATTGTGCAACAAGGTTCACTGATTTTTTTTTTTTAACCCTCAACAAATCACCCATTTTTAGCTACTGGGAAACCCCACTGGTGGACAAAAGTGTAGAAACTGCAGTTGGCTTAGACCCCAGGGCCAAAGTCATCAAAACCAGAGAGGAGAGCAGGAAGTAAACTGTTACAGGGAAACATTAAGGTTGGGGTGTTAAAAGCTCCTTTTTGGTGTTGGCTGAGTTCTTACTGTGTGCATTTGGTATTAAATGCAGGATGTGGGCAGTGTGAGGAGAGGAGAGGTGATAAAAGTTAATCTGGCACCACATGGTGCCTTCCCTTAACTTCTGTGTCAGAGCTGATTCTCTGTGAATGCCAAATTGAAGCAAACTGTCCCCTTTTGATCCAGGTTGGCCCCTGTTCATGTCCCTGTTGCCCAAGTCATTGTCCAAGCAGATAAGGATTAATTGGATTAATTAACGCTGAGGCTTTTCTAGTGCCTGACACCATGGCGGCCTCAGCTTCAAGGATCAGCTATTTGAAGTTCCTCAAGCTACAGACCAGCCCGGCTACCCCTACCCCTACCTCAGCATTTCCTAATGAGTACTGTTTCTATGCAATCATTTCTCTTCACACACCCTTTCCTCGAATTTCAACAGAATGAAGAATTGCAGAGAATGGGCCTCATAAAACCCTCTATTACTGGCCCTGGCAGTGTGCACGTTCACCCTCTGTTTCTGTCATTCCTTTGGGATCCCAGAACAGCCTGTCCTCGCAATATTCACTACACAGATGAAGACTATTTCTAGCAATACTGTCAGAAACAAAATTAAGAGACAACAAAGATAAGCAGATTTTCCAGCTCACACCACCCCTGTCTCATTAAACTTAAACACATTAGAACACAGGGCACAACAAAGTCACCCTTAAAGAAAAAAATTTAAAGGACCATCTGTGCAGGATCACTGCACTTTGTGGAGAAATTTCTTATAGTCAATAATTTATTAATGATTCTTAAATTAGCAGATAATCTTGACAGACATAAGGGCCCATAAGGCCTCCGTTAAGGCAAATAGCTAAGACTGTGCATTCAATAACTAAGGTATTCATATTTTACAGGGAGGCAGATGGTAGTCCACTTCCCTAAAACTTTATTTACTCAAATTACCCATAAAAACTCAAAAGGTGAGCAAGGGATGGGGAGGCAAGTAATGTGTATAGAGGGGAACAGGCATCCCCCCTTAGCCCCAAAACTACAAAAAAGCCAATTATGTTACCAGCTAGAATATTAATAATAATTTGCTGACTTAACTCTCCATGACAGAATTAGAAGGTGGCAATCAATGTTTCCAGGTGTTTAATTAAATGTGATAATTATTTCATTCCTTAAAGAGAGATGTAGTCATATGTTTACATTTCAAAGCATAATGTTTCCTTAGTTAAAACACTGTGGAAACACTTTTGTGTAACACAGGATTCAAACCAGGATAAAAATATCTGCTGTGATAAGCAGCACTTAAAGTGAATTTATCAGCTCTAACTTTCATACCCAGGGCACAAAGGCAACTTAAAGGCTCTGATTATTTCCTTTAGCCACATAGTTCCATTTCCCTTACACTTCAATGAATCATTTCTACTCCACATGCCATTCCCCTACCAGCATCTCTAAAATGAATTCTTATCAAGAAAGTGTGGAGCATCTTATGGGTATCTCGACTTTCACAGCAAGAACACAGCAAGAATCAACTGAGATACAGAAGAATTCAGAGACTGTTATAATTGTGTGGGACTTCAGCAACCAGGGAATCATTTTATAGATGGATTAAAGTACGGCTATCAATTGAATCTGTTTTTAGCACAGAAATACACCCAACGTTGAGATAGTATTGGCTTCTCAATAAAAACAATTTATGGAAGGATGGAATTATCAGTCTTAACGCAAGCATTTTGTTGTTTACACACTGAGCTCTCAACTACTGTCTCCGTCCTCCCATGGTTCCCTTGGGGTACTGCTCTTCCTACCTAATACTGTGTTTTGGGAAACCAGGTGGCCTTATAAATATCGTGTCACTGAATCAATAAACATCTTTTAGGCGCCCAAGCCCAGTTGGTCAGCCCGGTCTTGAACGTGCCTATCGGCCGCCCCGGGTCCGAGGGCGCTCATGAAATGTTTTTGCATCAGGTGCTGAGGGCTTGAGGGTCACACACGCGCGCATAAGGACACGGCGGGGGCCGGGGGGACGGGGACACACACACACACACACACACACACAATTTTCTTCCTCAAAGGAAGTCTCCACAGAATGATCTCAAGGCAAAACTCTAGCCCCTGCCCGTTTTACAATGCAGGGTTGGATTACAATCTCAGGCCAGCATCTCGGTCTGCAATCTGGGGCATTCTGATAACCCGGGCAGTCCTTTCCACAGCAGGGGCTGGTACCAGGAGGGCGTGACACAAAGCGGGGGCCGCGACTGCAGAAGAAATGAAGGAATAGCGACGGGGCTTAGGGCAGGAGGTGGAAGTTAGGGGGTCAACCAGAGTCCGTAAGGGCTCCTAACTCGAGGTCTCAGATTGTCGCTGCGACGCAGGAACTGAGTAAAAACTCCGGGGAGTTTCCGGAGCTGTGCGCGCCTGCACACCCACTCACACTCACTCCAGAAACTCTCGGTGAGAGGAAAGCGCGCCCCCAGGAGCAGCCCACAGCCCAGCGGCCCGGGAAGCCCCGAGAGGGTGTGTGCGGGACCGGCTCGCCCGGGAGGCACTTACTCTGAAGAGGGGGCGCGGCGGCGCCGGGACGCTGAGGCGAGCTGGGCGGTCTGACGGCGCGGAGCTCCCTAGCCGCTTGAACGCTCGCGGGCTCCCGCGGACTGATCAGCAGAGCGCGGGCCACCGACGGCGGGAGAAAAGAAGTCAGGGGCGGGGCAAAAGAAGATAGGGGCGGGGCTAGGGACTGGAGGCGGGGCGTGAAGGGGAGGAGGAGCGGCGGGGCTAGGAGGAGGGTCTAGAGGGCCAGGGCGGAGCGAGGAGGAGAAGCCTGGCAGCCGGGACCGCCCGGGGCCCGGGAGTGACCAGCGCTCGCGAGAAAGCGGAGAGGGGCTGGGCGGCAGCCCGGGAGCTGGACTCAAGCTGCAAGGCAAGACCTTTGGGCGCCAAGAGCCTGGGAAGACGTTACCTTTGGGGTCTCTCAGTTTCTTCAGTTGTGAAAATGAGATACCAACCTCGTAGTGTGTTTAGACGGTTAAATGAGCTCATGCACGTTTGCCCAGTGCCCGGTGCACGTAACAAGTACGCATGAATGTTATCATCTGTTGCCATTATTATGGTTATCATCATCACATCATCATCATCATCACCATCATATCCGTATAAGGCCCCTAAATGTTGCCTGCTCTTAACTTTTCTGTTTTGTTTTGTTTTCAGCCTCTACTGGCCTCAAGTCTACCCAGCGATGTCTGACGCGCTCCTGATTCCCAATTTTCATTCGCGGGGATGCAGGGCTTCCTCGCAGAGTTAAAGGCTCATTGGCTCCTGAGAAGCCAGGTCTGAGCCATCCCTTCAGATTTCAGGGACTGACCCTGCCCATACAGCGGAAGGCTGGCTTTTCATCAGAATGCGGCTGAATCTGGGCCTTCCTTCTGGTGGTGAGGAGCCCTGACCCGGGGTAGCCATTCTCAAGGGCGAAGGAGCTGGACCTTTGACAGAGTATGTTCATATAGTAGGTTCATCCTCCATTGTGAACCTACTATATTGCTGGCTGTGTGCAGACGGCTGGGAATATTAATACACTAGCAAAGCTTAATGTGTCACGGTCACTGTATAATCCTCACAACAACCTATAAATGTAGATCTTATAGCTACCTTAGTTTTACAAAGGGAAAGAGAGGCATAGGGAAATAAAATAGCCTGCCCAAAGTTACAAACTTAGGAAGTGGCAGAGTCTTGTTGGAAGACCGGGAAGTTAACACTTGATAGGTGAAATAGACAAATATCACAACACATTTGGGTTTAATGCTCCAAATAGGAATATACAGAAGGTTCAGACGTTTGGGACACTGTCCTGTGGTTGTAGCTATAGAGAGGGGAGGGTTAGGAAGGTCTTTCTGAAGGATGTGATGTCTGAACACAATTTGGAAGAAAGAATGGGAGCTTCACAAGCAGCTACAGGTGGAGAAAGGACACAGAAAACATTTTTCAAGCATTAAGGTTTGGGGAGGAAGTGGAGATTGTGATAAAGCCAAAACAATAGAAAAGAACCAAACCTAAGTGTTTTCTAACTATAGGAGCTAAAGAACATTAACTTGACCCTTGGTGAGTAGAAAGGCAGAAGGATTTGAACCGTGGAAGACATGTCAAATACTGCTGTAGAAAGATTAATCTGAACACAGCGTAGAGAATACCAGAGCCAGGAAATTTATTTATGGATTTAGTGAAATATGACAGGTTGGGATACAGTGGTAGCCAGAATAGTAACTCCAGGAAAGATGTCCACTCTCACATCCCCAGAACCTGTGAATATGTTACCTGACATGGCAAAAAGGGACTTGGCAGATGTGATTAAGGTTAAAGACAATGAGATGGGGAGATTATCCTGGATTATTCGGGTGGAACTGATCTAATCATATGATTCCCATAATGTGGAAGAACAGTGAGTCAGAGATTCATAGTATGAGAAGGACTTGACCTGGGTCAGGAGCCAAGGAATGTGGGTGGCCTTTAAAAGCTGGGAATAGACTTCAGCCAACAAAAAAGTAATGTGAATCTCAGTTTTACAACCACAAGGAAATGGATCTTTCCTAAGAGCCTCCAGAAAGGAACTCAGCTCTACTGACATCTTGATTTTTTTCTTGGTGAGACTCATACTGGACTTCTGACACGTAGAACTGTGAAATGGTAAATGTGTGTTGTTTTAAACCCCTAAATTGTTGTTAATTTGTTGTGGCAATAATAGGAAATAATTGCAGATGCTGAATGCCTAAACTAAGTGGATGGAAAGAAGGAGGATTCAGGACTTACACAGACCCTGGAGATTGATCGAATGTGGGGGCTAAGGGAAGGAGAATCATACAGGTTGACTGGTTTGGCAGGCTAAGTCTTTGGTGGTGCCATCCAGTGGAGGGAGGGACAAAGGCAGGTCCTTTCTAAATACTCTGAGTTTGCAGGGATGGAACTAAATTAGAATTATAAAGGTTTGTACACTCCCAGGCTTCCTCTACCCCTCAAAATCATTAGAAATGATCCCTGAATGCCCATGAGCAGTAGTATCTGTCATCAGCAACTGAGAGTCTTAGCTCTGTGTAAGCTGGATCACTTTGGACAAAGCACAAAGCCCTAATGAGACTTGGCTTCTTTTACTGTCTGAGATAGAAGGAGGAGCCCCATCTGTGTGACTGCTGGGAGAGTCAGCCAGGATGTCATGATGTCTGTAAACTTAACCCCAGTAACTTTTACCATTGCTTCATCAGCCTCCTTGTCTCAAGCTGCACCCTGGAGTACAATCCCCAGAGCTGCTTCTACCTTCAAAGATAAAGATTATAAAATCTTTACGATGGAGATAAATCATTCCGTACTCCTACTACATCCTCTCATCCTTGGTCCTCACACTCTTCCTTTACCTCATGTAGACTTGCATTTCTCCTAGTTGGCTTTCTTTTCTATCCAGCCCAACCCCAAGAACCAACACTTTGGTCACTCACTGCTAGTGCCTCCTATTGCTTTACTCCATCATTCTTTTCCTTGTACTTACCTGGCAAATCTTTCTAGCCATCCACATTATTATGGGCTACTTAAGAAGAACCAAAAAGTGTGAAACCCGATGCTCTGCATATTCATGATTTCTGATCTCAGCTAAATCCTCATGCAACCTGGATTTCCTCTTGCATCATGGATGGAAACGAAAAGGGGGTTCAATCTTTATCCCTTTCCTCGAGACATCTTTTGCACCCCATCCCTCCTGCTCTTGAAATACAATCTTACTTCCTATTTCAGAGAACATATATAGATCATCAGTAGAGAAATTCCTTGACTTCCTGCCCAAGCTGCCAAAAATGCCATTTGCATCCATACTCACCTTTACTTCCTTTGCTTTTATCCCAGTGGATCAGAACAAACCTATTCACCAGTTCTCTGAGTCCCCCAGGAGCCCTCCCATCTAACTACAGAGGCTGCATCCCATTAAATAGTCCCTCTCTTTTATCCTCAACCTCTCAATTTCTATACTTTCCCCACAGAACATTAAAAAACGCTAAAATGTTAAAATAAAATAAAATCTAAAAATCTCCATGGGTCCTACCACTTTCTCTCACCACAACCCACTTTACTGGGCCATCTAGACCTGAGTGACCACAGGAGCTGATAGTAGAAACAATGCAGAGTGACCAATGCCTCAGTGCTTACTCTAGGTGGCCTGGGAAGGGGTCTCTACAATCCCAGGCAACTTGCATCACTGTCATCAAAGAACAACCAATTTTTCTTCTCTTTGATAAAGACATAGGACTCCACCTTATTTCATAGTGTGATAATATTTAGGAATTAACAGATGATTAACTCTCCTATCTTACTTAGGCCAAAAGATACTTGGATCAGCTCATTTTCAAACTAGAACCTGCATATTTCCAATTTGGGTTTGTAAAAAACATATCAGAATCTCAGAAGCTCCTAATAACTAGTCCATTATTCAGTGGCTAATTATATTTTTAAATGATTGCACCTATATCTGGATTAATGAACCTTCTCAGACAAACCTCCCACAAAGAAAATCCCAAGCCCAATAAATCACATGAAGTGAAGAGAGCTGTAACTACAGCTGCATGGCAAAAATACCTCTGTGCATACCTTCTATTTTTACTTCTGCCCAGCTGAAGGTATAGGGAGTAACTTTAGACAGTTGTAAAGTTGTTAAAAGGAAAAAAAACCTTCTGACTCAGTTTTCTCTTGTACTCTTCTTTTGCTTCAAGCTTCTACTCTGTTTACTCAGGCCCAGCCTCCTCTTTTTGAAGTCTAAGGAGATAACTACGTGGCACTGTGAAACGTGCAATAAAAATGTATGCACAAATACTCTGGGAGGAGAGTGGAAGTGGCTTGCATTCCCTAGGAGAATGGAGGTTTCACAGAGGAGGTTTCATCCAACCAAGTCAAAAAGGACAAACTCAAGTTTGCCAGGCAGAGAGAAGGGCACTCCAGGCAGCATGAAGAGAGAGAAGAAAGATACGGCCTAACATTTCCTAGCAGGCCAAAAGCACTGAAGTGAGGATGTGCTCCTTAAACACAGTCCACAGAAATATCTATGTGGCCTGTGCTTTAACTACATTTTCATGGGAGTATATCAATGAATAAGCCTGATTCAAAACATGGCTATAACTTCATCATCCTCCAAGATCACTAACTGTCTACTGCTTCAAATCTCTTTCCAGTCCTATTTCTTTTTCAGAGCATTATCATAATGTAATTGTGTGCTTAAAGGAAAAATATAAGAATGGTAAAGAGTATGTTTGCCCTAATAGAAGTCAAGGTGCAGATTGGGTAAGGTAGGAGAACTGTTTGATGTCATGCAAACTAGAAAGCTGGCGACAGAACAAAAATCAAGATTTTGGGATCAGCGATCTTTTTCTATTACTTCCACAGAAGTAATCACTAGTGATTATAACTGCATCATACAGGATTCTTTACTCTTTATTCATAATTACTTACCTACTATGATAAATTACTAAAACACACCACTTCCTAAGAAAGCTTGCTAGAACTGTTGCCTGCATCAAAAGGTAACGTCATCCACAATCTTAGTTTGATCAGCCACCCTCTATATGAATACAAGTTCTCTGCGTATTTCCAGATTTTTATCCCTTAAGCCATCCCTGTATAGAAAATATGCTGCTGCCCCTAGCTAGGGCCCTTATTTTTCTGTGACTGCACCTCTGGATTCATCTATGTGGGTTCTTCCTCACCTGAACTATTTTCTCCTTTTTGACCATCTCCAATCTCACTTGAGCCTATCTCAAGTTCTACAAAGGCAATTTTTGTTTTGTCTTTGGCTGTGCAATTCTGCCCTTTCTCTATGCATATGGTCTAAATTCCTGGCTCTACTAACACAGTTCTCTTCTGTATTTACACCCGTGAAATGCTAGTCCTTATTGGCAATGCTTTACTTGATTTTAAACAAGACTCCCACCTTAATCCTGGAGTGTTTGAAGCACAACACCCTCACCTGGTGGGCTCTGACTCCTACACTGTCCTCCTTCAGTAACCTCATTTCTTTCCAATTATCAATCTTCAGTGTAAAGCATTGGTGTGCTATTTACTTCCATGTATGAATTCTTTCTCTGCATGTGTACATGCGTCTGGTCATCTATCTCCTTCTGTATAAACATGGTCACGTGCATTTTTTAAAAATTTATTCAACATTGTGGTAGATTACAGAGTCTCAGAGTAAAGATACAGTCAAGGTTATGGGTGTAAATCCTTTTGTTAAGATCTCAGATTTTAGGGTGTGACATGTCTTAGTGTCTTTTCATGAAATACTAAGATTTCTAATAATCTTAAGGTGATAATACTACAGTAGCCTCACAGGGGGCCCAAGGTAGAGAAGAGCCCTTCTGAGAAATAAAATATGGGTGTGACTTTTGTCTAATGAATGGATTACTACATACAAGAAACCCACAATGTTTTAAAAAGCAATTTCACTAGACTGAACCATAAGGGACAGGACTTGTATAAAATGTAAAGAGGCCCTTGAACCCTCAAACTTCTCTGGCCAGGAATGAGCTGAGAACACTACAGTTAAAAACATGGTCCACTTTTATGGAAAAATAGTAACTGAGAGGTAGAAAAAAGCAGCCCAGAGGGTGGAGCCAAGAGTCCTGCAGAATTACTTGCAGGAAACAGGGTTACTCAAGGAACTGGAGACATGCGCCCAGCTAAATTCCAGAATCTCTACAGACCACGGGCTGCCATGTGACTTATTTTCTCTTTTAGAATGGGAGATATCTATCCTACCTCTGTCCCACCACTGTATGTTTCATGGGTGGGAGGCACATAACTAGCCTCATTTGTTCATAGGTCTTTAGACTGAGGAGCGCTACACTTAAGAAAGCTCATTTGAGGAGCCACATATACACCTGAACCTGACTTAGATAATGGAATCCTGGGGTCAAGCCTAACCGTCATGCAGTAATAGGATGAAATCACTGGACTTCTTGGGAGGGAGGGAGGGAGGGAGGGAGGATTTGGCATGTGGGAGGAATATAGACTTTAGAATTTTTTAAACACATATCCTGGGCTGAAACACTGTACTGCTTAGGTTCTGTGACGTAAGTCAGACCTATACATTGTATAGACAATCAACTGTACAGAAGTAAGGCATTTCCACCGTGGAAAGAAATGGATTGTCATACTGGATCATTTCTATCACCCATCTATATTCGCAGTGTGAGAACATTAACAAAATTTTCTTGTGCCGGGGAGCCTTGTGAAATAGTGCCATTAGCTCCCTGAATTATAGGCCACATACAGGAGAAAACAAAGTAAGAAGAAAGGAAAAGAAAGTCATGAAAAACTTAAAACAGATATAGCTTCAAGAATAACTGAAGCAAAAGCAATACGCATTTCTGACTGACAGGTGCATTTCAATAACCCATGTTTAACTTTTTCCAAATACTCTTAAGGGTAACATCTTAACCTTTCCACCTAAGTAACAGCAAGTATCAAAAATATCTCAATAATTCAAAGAAGACATAAGACCACTTCATGCAACAGAGCAGGTCTCAGTCATATGTCCTATTTGGTATAAAAATTCAGCTTTTCTTCTCCAATGCACACAACTATTTCTGGTATCACATTTAAAGGAGTTTAGAATGAAGTACCACCTCCTCCTTCCCTTCTCCCATGTTAAAGTTTTGTGTTTTCTTCCATTCGTATTTCTATGTCTCTACATATATACTAAAACTAAAGATTAAAAAAACCTGCAACAATATGGGATATAATGCCTTTAACTTAGAAAATTTTTCTCACCAGCCTCTTTTCAGATCAACGGATACAAATCTAACATTCTTTTAGGGTTGACAGAACAGTCCACTGTATGGATGTACCACAATTTATTCCACCATCTACATACTAATTAACATTTAGATTTCTATTTTTCTTGCTCTACTAGATGTCTCAATAAACATCTGTAAACTTAGTATTTTTGTACATAGGTGTTTTTACCATAAAGGATACTCTCAAAAAATTATGTGAAAATTATGTTTTCAATCTTAATATGTACCTAGGTAACTTTGTAGTTTTGTTCTGCCAGCAATGTTTCACAGTGCCTACTTCCTTGCATTGTCGCCAAACTGCTATCACTGTTTTGACTTCATACTAATTTAATGAGCAGTAGTATTACATTGTTGCTTTAAAAAAAAAAGCAGTTGTCTGATTTCTCCATTATTTATCACTTTAAAATTCTCTTTGTATTAGGGACAGTAATACTTTTCCTGTTTTTTTGGCTATGGCCCCCTGCATTATGACATTTAAATTTTTTGTTCAGTAAAATATGTCTCTCTGGGTTTCCAACACTGTTATAAAAAGATCATCACCACTCTAAGGTTGTATAAGGATTTTCTTTAAGTAGGTGTATCTCTGTATTGGGTTCCAATTGTTGAGACCAGTTTGAGAAATTCTGCAACGGTTTTTAAAACTTCTTTTTAAAAGAAATGAATTGGAGCAAGAAAAAGAGAGCATGAAAGGAGAATTGAATTGACTGTCCTATGATTCTACATTAAGAAAAATTCTCCATTTTAGAAAATGAGACTTGCAATGTTGTGAATTCCTCCATCATTACAAAGCCTCATTCTCAGAAAGCACAACATTTTAAAAATGTATTTTGATGTATTCCTTCCATTAGTGTGGATGAAATTTTACATATATGTACATCATTTTATACTTAAACATATATTCCAACTATTTTTATCCTCACCTTTTTCGAATAATGCTTACCCATTAAATAAAAAATATTCTAGAAAAGGAAGAACAGGGTATCTGGGAAAGTTATGCAGTCCTTTCCACATTAACCAAATACAAATACAGAAATTCTCCAATTTAAAATGTCACACATACTTCAAGTCAACTGAAGTGGCAGAAATATTACTTAAAAATGCTAAAAAAAGTCACAGCATGATTGTTTATTTAAAATATTATGACTCTGGATGTAAATACATATGGGCTTACATAATTTATTATTCATATAAACCCTCAATTAAAATGCTTAATTCTTCACCTATAATGCCGTTTTCCTAATAAGCATAATAGTAAATTTTCTATCTCACCGAAAGTGTTCAAAGCCTTCTGAATCTTGAATCTTGATTTGTGAAGAAATTAATGAAAAATAACTTAAGCTTAACTACATCACACAATAGTACTGTTTGCAATGCTGTCACAGATTTCTCCATGGCAAAATAGTCACATATCGTTATTGCACAATTATAGGTACAGGTTATCATGTGCACATAAACTTTCTACATAATGACAGTGTCTTCACTGCAACTTGCTCAACACATTTAAAATTATGAATACAATTTACAAAATCTTTTAACAATATACTTTTAAGATAAAAGTATCCTGAGGATATTACAAAATTCATTTTACCAGCCCTTCATTTCTCTGCTTCATTTGACTCTTTAATTTCCAAAATAATAGCTGTCCATATTTTCTTACATAAAAATGTTCTATTAATGTTCCTATTAACAAAATATATTTAAGCTAATAGTATATAATTGTCCCTTAAACACTTAGTCCCATCTGCCTCCAGTCTCCTTGGTTAAAATCAAGTATTATCAAGTTTTCTGTAATTCTGAGTCAGAAAAGGTAGAGCACAAAACAGACAGAAATAGGGTTAGCACACTTAAGTTAAAAGCATTGTGCATTTTTAATATTTTGGTCATATTTTATAATAAAATATTTTGGCAAAAATAATAAAATATAAGGTTTAGTTTATTTTCTATTAATGGTAGATCCGGCAGGTATTTTACATTTGTAAATACTATCTATTTAATTTGACTGTTTTCACATTTGTGTCTAAAAACACTGCTATAAGGTTTTCAGGACTTTGAGACTAAAAGCACCTAAAAGACAAGAAATAAAATAACATTTAAGTAAAATATCTGGTGCTCAAAAATCCTTTGACAAATTTATAAACTTACTTTTAAGTGCTGCATATATGCCAACAAAGAATCATTGTTGCCTACTAAGACTTATTTGACTCAATGTAATCTTTAAAATAATAATCTTGGAAGTGTTCCTGAAGTTTATTTGAAACTTAGAATGAGAATTCGAAAATTAAAAAAAAAAAACAGTTATGAAAAAAGTTGTTATTCTGGTGGCAGTAGTTGTTATGGCACAAAAACAAACGGAAAAACAAGTAGTTTTCTCTTACATATATATATATACATACACACACACACATACACACACACACACACACACACACACAAACTAAATTCAAATAAGATGTGTAAGATATATTACATATATACACAAAACCACACACACACAATTTGGGCTCCAGAGGAGAAATGATGAAAACTTTACGTAACGAACTATTTGGCTCATTTCTCACAGAAGTCCCAATGACAGTCTTAATGGACATGTTCATTATTTTTTTGACTCTTATCCAAATATCAATCTATCATTAATTAAGACAGGAGTCTGAGATGTATAAGTTTGAAAAAGGAAGTGAGAGTGTGGTGACTTAAGTGATGACTAATGTGCAACTGCCTTTACATAGAGGGTATTTTTACTGTGAAACAAACTCATGCAGAGATATCTGCAGAAGAATTTATCAACAACAGAAAACAAAACTACTTTTACACTATGATATACTCACTATAACATACTATAAATATGTATTATTATAGCATTACTTACACATTCTACTTTAGGCAATATAGTCTAATTCTGAATGACCTTGTTAATTTTTAAGGCATCAGTGCATCAAGGGCAAAGCTCCATAAAATAAATATGAAAACAAGAAAGCATTAGCTTATTTGTGACAAGGAGAGTAATCACTGTACATCGTATGTGTTGGCCACTTCATGGAATAGGGAATAAGTTACACATCTTATTGTCAAAATGCTACAGCATAAATTTCACATCATTTTTCAACACTTCATTTAATGGGCTAAATTGATCCGGCAGTATTCTCATTTTCATTGTTCCATCAGCTCCACATGAAAAAATGTGATTTGCTGGCCCTGTCTCAATTTGCATCACTCCAGTTCCAATATTTCTGAAAATGGACTGCCGAGCATGTTCATTAATAAAGGTGTGGAGAAGACTAAAGGTAGAGAGACTCCAAATCTGAAAGATATCAAGAGCAAAATAAAAATTAGGGTTAAAAATCCTTAAAAATGTTCAAATTTTAAACCTTAAAAATCCAAACAAAAGATTTAGGCATGTCTTCCTGTACAAATAAAGAATTTCTATGGCAAAGATGGAGAAAAATCCATGTAGGCCTATAGTCATAACATTTTGATTCTGTAGAGGGTGTTATAATTTTCCAAATCTCTTTGATATTATTACATTCTTCAAAATCAATCCAGCAAAAAAGGAAGGTATTTAAAACCCTTCGATGGAGATGAGAAAACTTTAGGAACAAGGAAGTAAAGTATACAACCCTACAGAAACTTGTAATATTATAGGGACTACAATCAAGATTTCCTATCTCTCAGCAAAATTTTTGCTATGCAGTTGTACAGTGGGGTAATCCTTTCTCCATAATATATAGTACCCACCAGGTGATCAGAACCATTGGAAAGAGGAAATACTAAACATCTAGAGGTCTTCAGACCAGGAAAAGCCATATTCCAGTGGCAAGATAAAGTTAATTATCATAACTTCCTGACGTTTTGAGATCACAGTTAAAAAAAATCTTTCTTTTCCCTAAGAAATTTATTAATTCATACTTCAATAGATATGAATATTAAATTTTAAATTCTGAATACTACCTGGTATACTATCAAATCTTTTAACTTCATTAAATAATAAACCTCAGGATCAGGATACAAACTAATCTAAAGAACTAATCTAAAACATAGGATGACTTATTCTAAACTGCAGGCAGTTCAAATAAGAAACTATCTTCCAACTGAAAAAAAGAAAAGAATTCTGTATGGAAGTTGGTGCATATATTTGATTTTAAGAAAGGTCTTTTCAAAATTCTACAATTCTAGTTAATTTTTTTCTGGCTGAGAATTATGAAAACAATATGCCAGTTCTAAAATAGTCCAACTTATTTGTACCAAGTAGTATCACTAGCACTTCATGGATTCTGAAAAAACTAGACTCCTCCAGTGGGTTGCTGGCCATTAGAATAATTTAGGGACAAGTCTTATGACTGCAGATCTTCCCAAATGTGACCAGAGACCTCTCCATCAAAGCCACTATGTCTGTGTTCTAAAAATGCACATTCCTGAGTCTAGGACTTACAATTGAGTATTTTGGGGATGAGACCTAGCAACAGTATTTCTGGGGTGGGATGCATTTTTCATAAGATGCTTAATATTTTCAACAAGCTGCTTAACATTCAAACTTCTAGATTTGAAACAGAGTAGAGTTTGAGAAGGAGCCTTATAGGCAAGGCTTATCCAGGTACACTCAGAATTCTTGAATCAGGCACTGAGTGGTTGGATGCTAATACAATGAACGACAAAATAGGGAGAAATTCGGGATAAGGGAAAATGACAGTATATTTCATAGCACTTGAAACTGAAGAGTTCATAACTATGAACATGGAGTCAAGACTAATTCTAATGTCTGAAATACGTTTATATCCATGGAAAATTCAATTCTTTTGTATGCATTAATTAACCATATTTGAAAACAATAAAGAATACAATTTTCAAGTTAAGTATTATTTCATTCATTTTATTAAACAGCAATTAACATTGTTGACCACACAGGGGTTAATATTCCTATTATTTAAATAAACTGGTGTCATCAAAATGATTAAAGACCTAAGATTTCTAAAGATTTCTTTTTATTTTGTAGACATTGTGGCATTACTGTATTTACCTTTATGTTGCCTTCGGCAGATCCTGTAACAAAATACTCTTCAGTTGGATCAATAGCAATGGCTTTAACAGGAGAATCATGGCTCTGGAAAAGCTGCCTCTGTTGTCGTTGCCGAAGGTCAAATACACATGTAAAGCCTTTTCTGCCACCTGATATTAGCACCTGATGTTTTGGAGCATATGCTACAACAGTGGCTCCACTATCATGGCAAGTAAAAGCTGAATAATAGAGGGAAAAAAACGTAAAATTTATTTACGAGTATACAAAAGAGACTTTTGGCATTTGGCCAAAGTGGAATGATGAACTAGATTTAGTCTCCTGCCTAAAATAGTTACAATATCAAATGATATACAGGAAACAATGGTTTGAGACACTGGATATTAGGCAATGAAGAGTCATCTCTGAGAAATGTGAAACAAAATGGGTGAGTTACATAACTGCCCCCAGCTCACTGTGTACAGAGTGTTTTCTACCCATAGCGTAATAAAGGGCAACCCAAATTGATCTGGTTTCTTGTTCCCACCAACCGTAGTGGAAAAAAAAAACCCTATAATTCATAAGGCATTCTAGAGTATTCAGGAGGGTATTGCCTCAACAGTAGGGTAAAATTAGCCCTATACCAAAGGCAGCTTTGGTTATGTTTAACATAGGGCCCCCAAGTTGTTTCCACGTAACTTAGTCCCAGAGCAAAGCTCAAAAATATTTACACAATACAAAATAATCAGCCCCTAACACGGTAAAAAATTCACAATGCCTGGCATCTAATAAAACATTACTAGGCATGCAAAGAAGCAGGAAAGCACAACCCAAAAGGAGAAGAAAATCCATCAATTGAAACTAACCCAGAAATGACAAAGATGACAGAAGTAGTAAATAAGGAAATTAAAAGTCATTATAAGTGTATTTCCAATATTCAAGATGCTGGATGAAAGACTGAGCATGTAAAGCAGAGATATGAAAAGTATTTTTTAAAAGGACCCAAATCTTTAAAAGTCTAGGGATTCAAAACTATAATGTTCAAATGAAAAAATACTGGATGGGATTAAAAGTAGATTAACTATTGCAAAAAAAAAATCAGTGAAGCTGAACATAGCAATATAAATATCAGAAATATAAGAATATAATTAATATTTTTCTTAAAGTTTAGCCTAACAAATTTTAGGGAAAAAATTGTTTTTAGGTCAAAGACAATACGGTATAATGATAAAGAAGGAAGATGTGGGAGTCAGATCGCCAGAGTTTAAATTCTGGTTTCTGTGTGGGTTTAAATGTATACTTTAGGTGAATTATTATCATTTGTAAAAGAGGAAATAATACCACCTGCCTAACATGTATGTGTTAAGATGAAATTAATTAATACATTTAAGGTCTGTACAATACCTGGCATATACTAAAGTACACAATAAAATTTAGTTATTATTTTAAGACTCTAAATAAAACTAATTATAGAGAAGAGTTTTTTCTTTTTTTATTTTCCAGCACTTGAGATATAATTTACATGGAGTAAAAGGCAGAAATTCTAATTGTACACCCTTGATGGGCTTTGACAAAGGAATACATCTGTGGCACCAACACTCGGATCAAGACACAGAATGTTTTCATCATCCTTGAAAGTTTCCTCATGCCTCTCCCAACAAAGGCAATCACTATTCTGATTTCTATCCAATTAGTTTCACCTATCTTGAGCCTCACAAAAATGGACTTTTATAGTATATACTTTTTTTGTGCCTGGCTTCTTTTTCTTTAACATAACGTTCATCCATGTTGTCCCATGTATCAGTAGGTCATGCTTTTTAATTTTGACTAGTATTCTATTATACACATATGCCACATTTTCCTGTTGGATGTTTGTGTTGTTTCCAGTTTTGGGCTATTATAAATAAAGGCTGCTAAGAATATTCCTATACCAGTCAACATGTGGACATGTGTTTCCATTTTTCTTGGGTATATATGTAAAAATACATACTACTGGGTTATGCTAGATGCATGTCTAACTTACTTAAAAATTGCCAGTTTTTCAAGGCAGTTGTACTATTTTATATTTCTGTCAGCAAATCGTGAGGATTCCAGTTGCTCCATAGCCTCACCAACACCTGGTATCCTAGAATCTTGAATTTTGACCATTTCAGTGTTCAGAGTAGTATGATGAATTGCGGTGAATTTAGTTTGCATCTCCCTGATGACTACTGATGATGAGCATCTTTTTATATGCTTATTTGCTATTCAGATATTGAGAAAAATGGTAATTTAAAAAAATCTTAAATATATTATTTCTTTCATGGATCATGCTTTTGGTATTGTCTCTAAATCTCATTGCCAAAGCCAAGGTCACCTACATTTTCTTCTATACTTCCTTCTAGAAGTTTAACAGTTTTGTTTTTATACAAAGGTCTATGATTCATTTTGAGTAAACTTGTGAAAGGCATGAGGTTGTACCTACATTCATTATTCCACATATCAGCACCCAACTGTTTTACAGCACTTTTTGTTCAAAAGACTATCTGTCTCCATTGAATTATCTTTGTATCATTATTAACGATCAGTCTACTATTTATGTGTGGGTCTACTTCTGGGTTCTGTATTCTGTCCCATGATCTGTGTCTATTCTTAAGCCAATACCACAATGGTCTGATTACTGTAGCCTTATTTTAAGTCCTGAAATCAGGTAGTGTGAGTACCAATTCTGTTCTTCTTCAGTATGTAGTGTTCTAGGTCTGTTGCCTCTCTACACAAACTTTAGAACCAGTTTGTTGATGAACACAAAACAGCTTGGAATTTTAATTAGCACTGCACTGAATCTATAAAGTTGGTAAGAAATGACATCCTAACAGTATCAAGCCTTACCATCTGGGGACATGGAATATCTTCCCATTTGTTTAGATCTTTGATTTCTTTTACCTTTGTTTGTAGTTTTCACCAACAGATGCTATACATATTTAGATTTATGCCTCAATATTTCATTATTTTGGATGCTATTTTAAATGGTAATTTTTTAAAAATTCCAAATTCCAATGGTTCATTGTTGGTATAAATGAAAGCAACTAATTTTAATGTATCGATCTGGTATCCTGCAACTTTGCTATACCTGCATATTAGTCCCAGCAGTTTTTTTTTTTTCTGCATTCTTCAGGATATTCTACACAATCATGTCATCTGTGAATGAAGATAGTTTTATTTCTTCCCTTCCAGTCTATTTACTTTTTATTTCCTTTTCTTGTTTTACTGCATTAGTTAGAACTTCTAGAGTGCAAGGCTGAATAACAGTGGTAAGAGGGCATATAATACAATGCATTAGCTGTTATTTACAATGATGATCTGTGGCTATAAGATCCAAAGAAAAGACAAATGATTTTTGTATTATCTATGTTCTACTGTCCTTCATTAAAGTACAGTGAAGAGTTAATTATGTATATTGCACTTTTCTACTTTCAAACTCTGCCAACTATGGCCAAAATAAACCTCACAGGCTAATGAATATGTGTCATTAAAAACAGATTTATTTTAAAATCATTTTTACTTTATAAATTTCTGATTTATAAAATCCTTTCAGAGAATGAAAAATACCACATGATATCACCTACATGTGGCATCTAAAAAAATGACACAAATGAACTTGTTTACAAAACAGAAAGAGACTCACAGACATAGAAAACAAACTTATGGTTACCTGGGTGGGAAGGGATAAACTGAGAGTTCGGGATTTGCACTAACTACTATATATAAAACAGATAAACAATAAAGTTCTACTGTATATCACAGGGAATATTCAATACCTTGTAGTAGCCTATAATGAAAAATAATATGAAAAGCAATATATATATGTATGTATATGTATAACTGAATCACAATGCTGTATACCAGAAATTAATAACACTGTAAACTGACTATACTTCAATAAAAAAATTAATTAAAAAAATAAATAAAATGCATTCAAAACTTACCATGTACTAAACTATTGGCAGGTGCTACAAGAGTGTCCCACAAACATATGTTTCTGAGGGGAAAAAACAGATTACTTCTTAAGTGACACAACAGAATGAAAATCAGTATGTCTCACATTATATAATTATAAAGGGATCAATACAAGATGAAGATATTACACTCATTAACATATACACACCCAATATAGGAGCACCTAAGTATATAAAGGAAATACTAACAGACATAAAGGGAGAAGTTGATAATAGTATAATAAATAGTAGGGGACTTTAACACCCCACCGACATTAATGGACAGATCACCCAGAGAGAAAGTCAATACCCCAGAAATAAACCCAAGGACCTATGGTCTTTTAACGTATAGCAAAGGAGGCAAGAATACACAATGGAGAAAAGACAGTCTATTCAACAAGTGGTGGTGGGAAAACTGGACACATGTAAAATAATGAGATTAGAACACCACATACAAAATAAACTCAAAATGGTTTAAATATATCTTTGCTGAGCTTTTACATTTCTCTTGAGGCCTCCCTTTGCACTCAAAATGGGAATTTAAGGAATATCGAGTTTTCAGCCCATTATTCCTAGAAATTCTTACATATATTTGTGCCCTCTTTGTAACTCACAGAAAGGAATAGAAGCTGCTTCTATTCATAGCAGAAAAAAGTTTTCTTTGTGCTCAAGAAAATCGTTGCTCAGCAACTTCAGAAGGCCTTGACCTCAGAACTTAGCTGTATGAGGGAAGTCAAAAGTGTGTGTGGACATGGAGGCAAGAGAAGACATTTTCTTACGGATTTAAGCTTTTTTAGGAGACAGGGATGAGCTGCCACTTACTAGCTATTATATAACTAATACGTCTTCCTGAGTTTCTCGTTTTCTTACTGTGAAACAGTTATCGATATAATAAAGCTATGGTGAGGATTAACTAAATGGCATGGCTAATAAACAGTAATCTTTTTGGCCTCAAGCTAACACATAGGAAATAATATGGAGAAAATCTCTACCAACAATCAAATTCTCTTCTACTAAAGCAAAGTCTTAACATTAGAACATTAAAAATCCAGGAATGGATTTTGTTTTTAATCACCAAAATTTCCTTAGCTTTACAATGAGAACACTAAAAATGCTCTAAGAAACAAGTCTTTGTAATGAAAATATTTAAAGGCATAAGAGATGTAAGGACATCAAGCAATCAAAAGATAAAGCTTAGCTAAACATACACAGACTTCAATTTCAGCTATAGTCTCTTACCTATTGTCAGTCGAAAGACCAGCTGTAGCTATCAGAGAGGAGGAACTAACGAAGACAAAATCATTGGCTGTTTTGTTGTGACACTGCCAAGTCTGTAATGGTTATAAACAACAAACGTTATTGTTGTCACTAACAATTTTATAAGCAGGTAGATGCATTAATCAAGAAGTGATTATGTAATCTGTCGCTTACTTAAATTTTTTAGGTTTGCTTCTGCACCCCCAAACTTTAGAAAAGTTGGAAGAGTAATAGAGAGAATTCTCACAAACTTTTATCCAGATTCACCAACTTTTATTATTTTGTCACATTTGTTTTGCCTCTCCTTCTCTTTCAGACACACACACACACACATTTTCCTAAATCATTTCAATAAGCTGCATATATCATGACTCTTTTGAGTCCCTCTGCTCCTGTTTAACCAGAAGTTCAAAGGGAAACAAAAGGAGGTTAATTTCAAATATTTTTCTTAAAATATTTGTGAAAATTTTTGTATTAGAAGACAAAAACTAGAATTTTAGGTTATCTCAGACTAAACTATTTACTTTCAGAAATATTTAAACTTTTAAATAATTTTTCAAATGTGAATAAAGACATATTACTAACAGTCAACAAATTAGAAAAGTTACTAGTTAATTTTCCAGTTCCCAGAGACTAAGGATTTTTATACCTCATAGAGTAATTTTCACATAATACAAGAATAGGAGCTTACAGTAAAGTGATAGAATACATAGGACTACAGAGACTTTATATTTTGGCTTTGCTATTTCTTGTCTCAAGTACATATTCTTGGTTTCCTTAAAATAAAAATTCAAAAAATTTTAAAGGTAGGAATTCTTGGCTTACCAGGTACGGCTTAGGCATACTTCCAGTAACTGGACAACATTTCCAGTTTGTTTGATACAAACTTAAATATCCATCAGCATCAACTATTCCAAACTTAGAGAAAAAAAATATTTAAAAGCATTTTAATACAAATACAAAAGCACATATTTACCCTTATCCTTACTGTGAATCTCATATTTTAAACATTTGACTGATAAATTGTTTGACTTTTCACTTCACCTATGCATGGATCTAGTCCATAAAAACACTAAGTTAGTGCTTCAAAGAATTCCAGGGTGAATATAAAGCAAACTAACATCAGATACCCATTTTATTATGCTAATCAACAACATAGTCTGTATATTCTCTATATGTAATTCCAAAAATAGGAAACTGGATTTACACATTAAGCCATGTGACAAAGTCTTAGTACATATAAGATAAAAAGCTATTCATTCTGAAAAAGACAAATAAGGACTTCGAGAGATACATAATAAGGAAAACAGGTAAACAACAGTAGAAAGCAAAATGAAACAAAGATTATCACAGTGAAAGAATCCCACTTATGGGAACTCTGTATTTTCTGTCAATTCTGCTGTAAACCTGAAACTGCTCTAAAAAAATAAAGTCTACTGAAAAAAAAAAAAAAAAGAATCCCACTATGTATGGGAACTCAGAGCAGTTTGATTGGGAAAATGGCAAAATAATGCAATAAGGGAGTATATAATACATAAAATAAAACAAATGTCTAATTTGGATGCCTGCCTTTTCCCATCTATAGATATAATAAATATTAAGAGTTTGCTGTGTTTCCTTTCAGATTTGTTCTTTGAATATTCAAAATTCATACATGCAAGTTTTTTTTTTAAAAATTAGGATAATAATATACAGTTCTACAAATACATTTTTTACTTTTTTAGCCATTGTCCCACACTGGTACATAAAATCCACCTCATTCTTGTGCTATGTAGTACTACACTGTATTGTATTGTAACTTTTTAAAGCTTTTCCCTATAGAATTTCCTATTTTCCCTACTATAAAAAGCCCTGCTTTGAACATTCTTACATATGTACCTCTGAGTATTTATGCAGGACAGACATCTAGAAAAGGGAAAGCTTTGTCAAAGGGCGTAATTTAAAATTGGTAGATGAAGTCAAAATTAAACCCTAAGTGGTAATATTAACTTACACACCCATTTTTCTTTATAGTCAACAATGTATACTACTAGAATTTTAAGTATTTATTAGCTTACAGAAAAAAAGGCTCATTTTAATGTGCATTTCGTCAGTTATTAGGGAGTTATTGGTCATGTATAGTGCTTTTTTTTGGTAAACTGATTATTCATATTGTCTTATTCTCTATTAAGTCGTCTTTCAAAAAAATTGAATGATAGAGCAAACAGTAGGAATACTGACCCTTTGTTTACTGTATTTATTATAAATATTTTTCCAGGATTTATCCTTTTTGTGGTTTCTCCTATGTTTTTTGGAGTAGGTCTAGGTACATTCCTTAGAAAGAGTGTTTGGAATGTGCTAGGTCTTTGCATACTTAAAAATGTGCTTTACTTTGCCACCAAATCTGAATGACAGTTTGACCCCATTCCTTATTCAACAGAATTTCATGAATATTGTTCCACAGTCTCTGTGTAAACTCTATTTATGAGTAGGTCAGTGCCATTAATTTTAAATGGGGGGCCTGGAGAGGTTGTAAGTAATCATTTTTAACCCTACTTCATCCTAGAAAGCTCTCTTTATCTTTCAATTAAAAAAATCAAATAATCAGGATGTGTCTAGGCATGTGTTGTTTCTCAATACTTTTGCCTAGTACCTGGTAGCCCCTTTCTTTCTTAAAATTCCATTTTCTGCTTTGGGGAAATTTTTATTTTTCCTTTTAATGTATGTTTCTCTTCCATCACTTTTTTCTTCCTCTGAAACATCTTTTAAATGCCTTTTATGAATTTTCCTGGATCTAGTCTCAATGTACTTTTGGGGTTAATTTCCTAATGTGTAGTTCCCAATCAAAAACTTGATTTTCAAATATTTGCATTTTGCTATTCAGCCCTTGTAATCAGTAGTTCCCCTCCTCACACGATTTTTGGGAATCATGTGTTGTTAATTTCCAAAAATTCCTTACTGTTCTGCTGCCTTTGTTTCATAGCATCCTGATATTGTTTTTACAAAGGAGGATCTTCCTGAATTCAATGAATTATTCCTCACAGGTCTTTTTTTCTGCTAAATGCCCCCTTTAGGCTCTTAGTTTTTCTGATGTTCAATGACTTCTGACAAAATGATCAGTATTACTGTGATAGAGTATGGGTTATCTGTTTCATTTATTCTAGTAGGCTTCCCTACTAAGGGAGATAGTTGTGCTATTTGGCTCCATAGTGGCTATGGTGAATTAACAGTAAGTTGACTGCCAGTCCAAAGATACTAGGGCAGGCAATAAAGAATAGTTTGTTGTGCCTTAAAATAGCCCATATGGAAGGTTACAGTGAGTGTTAAATCTGTAAAATAATTCCAATTGCAGAAAGACTTCAATGTCACACTAAAGAATTTGGGCTTTTACATACAATAAGCAAGCTGAGGGTTCTTGAAAAGAACAATATTATCTCATCTATAGTATAGTTATATAATTATGCTATTTGTTATATAACTTTGTTGGCAACATGAAGGAAGCATTAGAGAGAGAAGCATTGAAGTACAGAGATTAGTTAGGAGCAATATAATACTGACAAAGTGGGAAAACATTAGCATGTAAATGATACTGATAGGTTATATATCTGAAATCATAGTAGAATTCTAAAGGCTTCTAGATGAAATCCATTTAATTTCCCAATAAGAAGCAAAGAATGTTTCTAATTGGTATCAGGAAATTATTTGCTCTCGATTTTGCTTCATAACTACAGGAAAAATTATCACTGACTTCTGTGAAACAGCAACAGTCATCTGATAAATGTGGTGGGCAAAAAGGTTGCAGCACACCATGACACAAGTAACATGTGAGGAGGGTGGAACACCTGGAGGTTGAGGGTAAAGGAAAGGCAAGATGTACTATTAGCTAAGGCCTAAAGAGTAGGCTGATTTCCCCTTTAATAGTTGTTTTAAGTGCCAGTGAGATAGCAAGGGCAGAGACAGGCAGTTTGAGGAACAGAGGATTATGGGAAATGAAGACAATAAGAGCAGGGTTGGCAAACTTTCCTAAAAGGCCCATACAGTAAATATTTTAGGTTTGCCACTATAAAGTCTTTGTTCTCCTGAACTCTGTTATTATACTGGGAAAATATCATAGAAAGCAAATAATGAATGGGTTAGCTGTGTTCCAATAAAACTTTATTTACAAAACAGGTGGCAAGGCCATAGTTTGTAATGCCCAGTCCCAGTGCAGTGCTTCTCAAAACTTTAATGTGTACAGATCACAAGAGTAACTGAACAAAATACAGATGATGATTTGACAGATCTGGAGTAGAGTCAACAACCTACATTTCTAATAAGCTCCCAGATAGTACTTACTACTTGGTATTTGACCATACTTTGAGTATAGGTTCTAAGATAAAGAAAGCAGAAGTATTTAATAAAAAATGTGTAATATAAGGTAGTGCTATAACCATTTGGTCCTTAAGCATCATTTAGGAGAATTTTAATGGACATACATTCACTGACTTTCCAGGAAGAACCAAGTGAATTTAAGTTTCCTTTGAGATAAATTTTTTAAAAAGGAATTCATAAGGATGAATTAATACTTCACCATTAGCTCATTGAGCTGCTTTCTTTAGAAACCCAAATGAGTAACATTTATAAACCTCCAACAAAAGCAAACCATTTTCTCTATATACATTTTTATGTACTACCTTATTTCCCTGATAGTTAAATCTCATTCTTGTAACTCTTGAATTGCCACCAGATCGGAAACAGGTTATTTGTTGAGAATGGCCCCATTCAAACATTCTGACACTTCCATCTTGAGCTCCTGTCAGATCTGCATTATGAGGGAAAAAACTTCAAATTTATTTCAGGAGTCTTTGACAAATTTATTTTTTAATCCAATGAGAAAATCTTCATGGAAGAAATACCTAAGAAATGAATCATAGTCAATTTAAGTGAATTTACCTTCATAAGAAATTCCCCTTGAATACTCTTAATCCTAAAAACAGATAATTATATGATCTTTTTTTCATCTGACTGAGAATATATCCTTCCACAAAATAAAAGAAGCAATTAAATCAGACCTCTATAAACTTTATTTCCTATTGAAATTATCTCAATTATGCTCTAATAAGCCTTTAGTAAATAAACTTTTATGATAAAGACTTAAATTCTTGGGATTACTTAAGTTTGTACAGTGACAGATGGTTAACTATACTTATCATGGTCATCATTTTGTAATGTATAAAAATATTGAATCACTACAGCTGAGACTAACATAATATTTTAAGTCAATTGTATTTTTTTTTAAAAATTGGCGATTACTAACAGCCAATTCTTATCAATCATATTATTAATGTTTAAAAATTTATGCATTCTTCTCTGAAAAAAAGATTTTGGAAGGTCTGGAAAGTCATGCTAAAAAAATCATTTCTAATGGTTACTATGATTGACCTGATATCTCTAATATATGTTATCTGTTTGTTTTGAAATGTTTTAATGCTGGGCTGGGATGGAACCTTGGGTAGAATTTCTTGAGACTAGGGATGTTAATTCTATTCCCTCTCCCATATAATCTTCCTCAGCTTAATCAAAAAAAATTAATTAGATGAATTTTAAAACCACTCAAATTTTTCTATTATTTATGATTTTATTTAATTTATTTGAAAAAAATCCCTACTAGAAGCTTACATGTAAAATAATAGGCTCTCTTAAGAGAATATTTAGTTCATAAACTAAAATTTTAAAAAACAAAGGTTTCTGTAATCAGGCTGTCTGAGCAAATATCCCTCATTAGTATCTGAAAAGAGTTACATCATATAAGTAAAGAGTTAAATGCAATCTTAAAAATCTTAATATGTTCATTATTTTTTGTAAAGTGGGGCTTTCGTTTTAAGACTTACATTTCTATTTTAATACAAACCAGTAGATTAACTTCTAAAAAATTTCTCTGGAGTAGAAATCCAAAAGTATTTGTTTATAATGACTGAGATTTAAAAAAGAAAGAAAGAAAGAAAGAAAATCTACTCCAAAGGAAGAAAGCAACTGTTTTGAGCTATCTGTAATTCAGAATAAAATTTTTAAAATTTGTTTCAAAACACTTCTAGTACATAAAAAAAGCCTACTATGGAACTAAATTAGTATCTGTGGGACTTGTTCATGACATGAAAAAAATACTGTAAAAAAATTTCCGTGATTAATTTAATATGCATTTAATTTTTCAAGCTCTTTATCTTCCAGTTATGGTAGTTCTCTGATTGCAGAAAGTACTTACCCCAAGACAGAAGTGACCTGATGTTACCCAATAATTTTGAAAATAAGTCCTTAATTGTCTTTGAGGCCAGGGATCATTTAAATTAGTCACCTGTCATGACACATGATTTGGGGCTGAGAAAAATAAAGTCCCTTCAATATTTCAGGAAACTTCTAAACCCTACTGCATAAAGTATAGATTTTAAGTAATGCCAAATTTTCTTGCAGTGGGTGTAATAATATTTAAGCTTTGTATATAAAACACCTTTGACTCCTTACTGTATACGCTTCATGACTGTTTCTGGTTCTCACTTTACGTTAGACTTGCAGACAGAAAACATATACTTCTAGTGTTGAATAAATTCAGTGTAGTGAAAAGAAACTATAAGGTTCTCCTGAGCCCTTTAACTGGACATTGGTATACAACTTTGATAATATATGCTTACAGCACCTATGATAATTAGGTAGAAAGGATCATTAGTTTTGTCATTTGTATTTTATCAGAATATCTCTCATAAAAAATGTGGTACCTATAGGTTATTAAATTGGAGGGACATAAATATCTTTTTAATCCACATGCATTGTTTTCACTATTTTTGTTACTGTATTATGTTATTATAAGATAAAGGGCACAAATTAAAAATTGTATTAAAAAAACTTGAAATACTCACATGCCAATATGAATACTGATTCCAACCCACCAGTTAATTTTAAAGTTGTGTTTATTATTTTGTCTCTGCTTCAACACTTCCAATAAATTCCCCATTAATTAAGCTCTTTGTTAAAGGAAGAAAAACTTTTGAGATTCCTAGGAAGATTAACTGAAAATAAATATATCCTGCCTTAGAATCTAGGAACTTACTAGAAACCATTTCCTATACTTACTATTAGTGTATCTGATAAAAGAGAAATTGACAAAATATCAATAAAATAAAATAAAATATAAACTGATTATGATGAGGCTATAAATGACCAAGATATGGTTCTGGTCTATTTTAAAAAGAGATAAGAGTGATCCTATTATTAAAGCGATAATTATCAACTATAATTTAACATTGTGTAAAAAGTCTAGAAATGTTCAAAAATAAAATGTGCCAACTTAGAAACATGCAGTCAAAATATTATAAATTTACACATTAAGTTAGCCTTCTCTATTAATTCAGGAAAATTACTTTTTCTATTTTTACCCAATTTTGAAATAATTTTATTTGCTAGAAAACATTCTCCACAAAACATAAATAAAGTAAGTGCTGACTATCTTTCAATTGAAACTAAAAGTTCTCTTTAAATTCCTTAAAATAATGGCTAATTATTATCAACTTACAGTAAGGAAGAGTTGGATGAGAAGTCATTCTTCTGACATTATTAATGGCTTTTTTAATCATCTGTTAACACATAAAAATCATTCTTTTATAGTTACAATAAAAAGTAGTATTAAAAATTTAAACTGTGACAGGAAATTCAAGTAACATTTATTTATATGTGATTACATAACATAACTAACATAATGGGTGCTAAAAATACTAAACGTAGTAACAAATAAAATTAAATAACTCAGCTCTCTTACATATTAGTGTACATAAATTTTCTGGGTCACTGACTTGGATCTAAGAACAAATTCACCTCAAGAATTTAGTCTTACCTCCTTTCTTGCCAATTCCTTTCTGATCCCATTAAATTTATTGGAATAATCCTGAATAGTATAAGGTTAAAAAGACAGGCAGAGCATGTGAAAAAAAAGAGGTAAACAGAAGATTGTATAAATTTTTAATTGATAGTTTGGAACTATTTATTTACCCATTTTTAAATCATGCTTAAATCATTTAAGTAGCCTGTCAAGTAAGGGTAAAGAAATATGTGAAATTAAAGGGATAATTTTAATTTATAGACCATTTCCTATTTATACACTGTAACTACAGGTATAGGTTATCCTAAGATTGTAGCACCAGTCTCATGTACTTTTTTTGTTGTTATTATTCTTTTGCATTTTAAATTGTTTGATTAGCCCAAGGTTGTAGGTAAAGTGGAGATTTCATAGGGAAGGATAGGACTAGGCCAGCAGAACTGCTGAGAGACAGAAACAATTAAATAAACATATGGAAGCAGGTATACTCCAAAACAGCAGAAACTGGTCATAACCTGTATTCCTTTTCATTAGTATTCACAATTTAATAACATAATAGGATTAAGAAAATATTTGATCAAATTATCCACACAAAAAAACGAAAATCTGCTGAATGTTACTTTTGTTTAGTAAACTCCATGTTTAAATCTCATGCTCCTTTTAATTAAAAAAAAAAGCCTAACGATTCCTGTTCTTTCTTTTATCACTTTTTTCTGATTAAAGTATCAAAGGAAAATAATGAGTAAAAAAATAAACAGAGGGTAAATACGTTTCTGAAAGCATATGTAGAATATTATAAGCGAAAGAAATCATTAATGATTTTATTAGATCCATATAAAAAGGAATCACTTTATTATGTTGGTGTCTTTTTCCTGAGGATGGAGTAGGGTAATCTGAATGTTTGTGTTTACAAATCACAATGACCCCAACTAAAAAGATGTCCTTCTAAGATTTATGTATGAAGAAATTGCAATCCTAAGAGGAATGACAAAAGTGAATTTCCATATTGTAATACTCTGGAGAATAAACAAATATTTTCTGAGCACCTACTAAATATTAAACACCATTGTAGTTAGAGATCATCAGTGTATAAGGCAGGCATAATGTAATCTCTCAAAAAGCTTACATTGCAGAGGGTATAAAAAAGACAACCAAATAATGAAGAGATAATTTCAAAACTGGTAAAAGCTGTAAGGATGATAAAAATGGGATAATAAGATGATAAAATGTGACTAGGGGTAGAGTATGAAGGAGCAGATACTTTTCCTAGGTAAGCAAGGGAACTCTCTGGGAATTTGAATTGAGGTCTGAATGGTAAACACAGAGCATTTTAACATGCTGATCACCCACCGTAGATCGGGTGTGTTTCTTGTGGGGCCCAAATTCACACTTCACTGCAGTATGATGCACTAACAATATATGCGCTTACAAATGATTTGTTTGTTTTTCCAGTATAACTGGAATTGTTTTATAAAACAATTTATTTTCAATTTTCAGCCTCTTTACACTGCTATTTCTTCTTGGAATGTTATTATTCTGCACGGAATAAATTCTGCATAACTGGGATGAAGGAAAGCATCACCCATATCTGGATGATGAGGCCCCTGAGGAAACTCAACTGTCACCCAGATTTGGATGACAAGGCGATCAATGTGTTAAGCAGAAAACAAGGCTAAGGCTCTGACATGGCAATAAACTTGATGTACTCAAGTAACAGAAAGAAGACAACTGTGACGAGAGCAAAGAGAATCAGGTGTGAAAAAAGGGAGACACTGCAGCAGGAGCTAGCAGTGGTAAATCACACAGGACCTTGGAGGCCATGTTAAAGACTTGTTTTAAAGTTATACTGTGAAATCTGAAAGTTTTAAGCTGGGGAGTAATAACCTGAATGGTGCCTTAGAAAAGAGAAACTAGCTGATGTGTACAAAACAGAAGGAACAGTGTAGAAGCAGAGAGACCAGAAAGAAAGTTGCTATAGGAAGTACTGTACTGTATTTTCTGAAAATGGAGTTTGAAAAAGTCATTATTATTATTTTTCATATATTTTGTTATATTCTCTTTAAGTTCTCCTTTAAAGGATAATAATATCAGTAGGTTTTACAAGTGAATTTTAATGTATCTGTGCACTGGGAAAAAAATTAAATATTAATGACCAACTCTTTTCATTTGAATAATTACTAGATGGCTTTTCAATTTCTTCAATTTAATACTTAGAATATTTCTACCCGAAATCGCTGAGTGAAGGGGAATGGAGGGCTTTAACATAAGCACTACCACAAATTTGAGACAGTGACCTGAGTTAAATTCCTTGACCTTTCTGGATCTGAAGCTTCAACTAAAGAATGGTAAGTAGCAGTAATTATAACAGCTACAACAGATATCTCAAACAATAATATGGTTATATGAGTGATAAAGGAACTGCATTAAATATAAAATATACCAGGTATTATTAAAGATGACTGAGCCTTTATTTAATTAATTACCCCTATTAACTGGTAAAAAAAATTTTTTTTTGTTTTTTTGGCCAAGGAAGGAATTCTACAGGACCTAGGAAACTGGAAAGGAAAAAAAAAAAATAAAAAAAAACAAAAGACCATACAGCTAGAAAGCCACTGAAAGAATTGCTGAGGCTGGGTTTCTTTGATTCTGTGTATCAACTCCTATACCCTACGTGTCAACAAAGGAATCTCAAGATATAAACATGGATCAAATCGTAGGTAATCAGGGCTCAAGAGGATCCTCCATTACTATGGAAAAATTCTGTTTCAGTTCATCTGCATATTATATTTTGCTTAAACTTAACAAATTTGTATCGTTTTTATTTGTTCAAAAAAAAGAACAGTATATTTGTCTCAGCATTAAAAAGCCATATTCAATATAGGCACAGATGTTAGGTGATAACCATTTAAAAATATTATCTAGACTAGGGGTAGACAAACCTTTTTTGAAAGGACCAGATAATAAATGTTCTGGACTTAATGGGTATATGGTCTGATACTCAATCCTACCAGTGTAGTGTGAAAGCATTCATAAATAAAATACTAAAAAATGACTGTGGCTATGTACCAATAAAATTTTATTTACAGACAGTGAAATTTGAATTTCATATAATTTTCATATGTCACAAAATATTACTGTTCTTTTGATTTTTTTTTCAATGGCTGAAAAATATAAACAGCATTCTTAGCGTGTTGTCCACATAAAAACAGGTGGCAGGCAGGATCTGACCCAGACTAGTGTGCTGAGGCCTGATTTGGACCAGTAAGTTCCAAATTATTATTTGATACAGCTCTTTGTATTTTAAATTTTATTTTATTTTATTTAAAATAATTTTGTTATCCTTTTCAAATGAAAACATACTGTTCTTCATAATCAAAATTTACAATTTCCAGCAAGTATGATTTACTAAAAAAGTTAGGAATTAAAAAAAAGTTTATATCATCCTTTATCAAGTTAGAGGGAAACAGAGGACATTTATACACATATATTTTAATTTTTACATACCACAGATGCTCCTCTGCCAGTCTGTGTGCTACCAAGCCATGGCATGTTAATTGGAGTACCAGGATTGCTATGTGTATATGGGGTTGTACCTTGCACAGCTGTTAAATCATCACGAGCATGTATAACCAAGAAATCTTCTGACCTACAAAGGAATGCCAACCAGAATGAAAGCAACTCATCAGTTGTTTATTTCTTCTCTTATACCTGGAAGCTCTAACACATGACTGTATTTCCCTATAAAATTAATTTTCTTCAGCTCTTCACTCTTAATTTGTAAACAATTGTTTCATACATGAACCATTTCAGATCCTTTCACTTATTTTCTTCTAAACCTCAACTCCTTTCTTTAAAACTCCTGCCATCCCTTCTTTACTCTTTAGCATTATCAGCTTCTACTTTGCTTACAATCTAGAAATATTCCTTTAAAAAAATCATTTGAAAATTATAGTTCTGTGGGTATCATCATTCATACTGCAATGTCATTGAATAAAAACCAAGTATAACAGTACCCTTTGGTTTCCATTTCTATATCATCATCTACCCAAGTATAGATCTGTGTGGCCAGAATTCCAGAAACATCCAGTTCTTGAACATCATGGCTCGAAGCAATTGCTATGCAGTTTCTATTTGCCTGAAAAATAAATCATACAGTAATCTTTAAATAAAAAAGCATAATATGTATATGGGCTACTTTTGAAAATGGAGACTACAATAGTGTCTCCATAAATGATAACTTTTAAGGTACAAAATACATACTAGTCTCACAAATCAGCATTTTAAATTAATTTTAATAATTAAACTTTGAGTGAAATAATCATCAGCTTGAGCTTAGAGATATGTTTATGTTCTAAGAACTCAAGAGTATCCAAAAGAAAGCCAGTTATAAGTGAAATGCATGTGCAGCTTTATTTCTTCTTCCAGCATTGTCTCTCTAGTGTACTAAAATGGTACAATCTCCCTAAAGTTTGCACAGCTCAGACATGTAGAAGGAGATGTTGAGGAAGACAGGAGCCCTGGAAGGCACAGAAAAGTGAGGGAGATAAGGAACACCAAACTAAAGAAATAATTTTTTAGCAAAAATGTGAAAAAATTAAATGACACACTCTTATACAGTCAATAGCAATCTTTGTATATATGGGCCACTGTTCATTACTAGTTACTTATACACACCCAAATAAAAGAAAAAACCCAGTTTGTTTTATTGCAGAGAATGTTTAAAATAATATTTTCTTCAGGGGAAGGAAGGTACTTATTGGGTGTAGATAATAATTTTGTATTTCACATGTATATATCATATTTATATCTATTACATCATGAGAACTGCCTGGCTAAGGGCTAATTTCAGCCTCGACTGTCTTGTATCTATAGTATTCAAGAGTGTCTATAAGGAAAATGAGACAAAGAACACAGGGAAAGATGAGGCCAGAATGACAAAGGAACTACCTAGGAGAAATGAAAGAAAAGATAGACACAGCAAAGGAAGATAAAGAACCAACTGGTGAAATGATTATTAAATGGGTAATGCCATAGGATACGTATATAAATTTTATTTTTAAATTATTTTAAGAATAGGAATAAGTGAAAAAAATGTGTGTGTGTACACACACATACACACACACACATACATATCCTTTAAGTTAATGGAAATAAAAGGAAACAAGTAACTAGAAGTCACCGTACATTTTACACTAAGGCAACAAGGAGAAAATGAGTAAGACAAATTTTAACCTTGGACCACTGTACCTAAGGCTATCTCTTCTGCGAGTAGCTTAGAGACTCTTCTAAGAAGAATGCTGATTAGAAAGCTAAAGAATACTAGCTGGGCAGGTATTGTAGCTGAAAGTCAAAGAGGGAGAATGTCTGTGAGTCATATATAAGCTTAATTTTGACCTATATTAAGAATCAGATTCAACATATTCATATAAGGAAAATAGAAAACATTTTCTTTGGATTACTGTTACAATCTGTTGTAAAAATTCTAAAGGCTATCAAATACATAAAAACTCGATACTTCTCTCTGTGTAGTAATGAAAGATTTTATCTGCTATACATCCAAAATCAAATAAATTATCAAACAATATAATCATTTTATTTTAAAAGATTATTCAGATTACAAACTGAGGAGTAGAAAGTAGCTTTAGGAAAGGGAAATACTGATACTGAATAAACTGATAGAACAGGAGACATTCTCCAACTATGAATACTTAATCAAAGAAAAGAAAAATGTCTATGTACTTACTTTATTAACAGCAAAGGCAGTAATGATGTCAGATTCTTTATGAATAATTCTTGCTTTACCTCCAGGATATCCCAAATCTGCTTCTATCTAAATGAAGGGAAAGAAAATATAAAAATAATTGATTTTAGTAATAGAAAAAATTAGTATATGTCAGTCTTTCATTTAACAATGGCATAAATTAAGAAACTTCTTAGATATTTCAAATCCAAGGGTAACATTTTACATGCTAATTATTTCTAAAACAAACAAAATTTGGCAAGAGGAATTTAAAATTTTCTAACTTGCTTTTTCATATATAAAGATTGATATACAACTTCATTAACTGCTTATGTTCTTAAGCTGCAATGAGTTAACTGTAAGACGTTCTAATGATTAAAGTAAGTTTACCATGTTTCTTGGCATTATAATCCCTTGATAATATTTTATAAATATTAAAAGATCAGAAGGTAAACGTTCTAGGTTTTGCAGACCATAAAGGGTCATGTTGCATATTCTTTTTTTTAACAACCTTTTAAAAATATAAAGACCATTCTTAGCTCGTGGCCTATATAAGAACAAGTTAGATACAGCCAGTTGAATGAATTTTACTGACTCCTGTCTATAATAACTTTTAATTTATAGAAGAAACCTGAAACCCTGAAAGGCACAGTAATTTGCCCAAGTCAGTAATCATTTTAATAACTGAATAAACCACAGTTCAATGTATCTTAGATGAGGGAAATATATTTGATCTTTTGCTTACCCCTTTAACTCAGGTGTATACACCTTTCAACTCAGAAGAGAGTACTGTATAAAATCAACATTTATTAAAATAAACACAGGTAAAATGAAGAGACAGTTGTTAAGAGTTAGAGATGTTACTTAATGTAGGACATTGTTTCATTTTATTTTATTTCCTTAACCTTCAATCTCTAAAATACATTACTATAAAATGTTTCACAACTCACTGTGAAGTGCAAAAGTTGCTAATTTGAAATTAGAAAATAAATTTACGTCCTGTAAAATTTGGATAAAAATATCAGTAATCCCCATCCACTGTCTGACCACAGAATTGAGCAGGGTTAGCAGTATTTTTAAAAATGGCAACTAAGGTGACTGTTCATTTGCAAAGTTGAAAGAGGCTTATAATACAGCCAAACAGAAATAACCATATGCAAACTAAACTCATAGTCACTAGATGCAAGAATGTCAAATATATGCTAACCCAAAATGCAACTTGATTACAAACATAAAAGAATTTCACTGTTCATAACAGCATTTTGGTTGATTTGAGGGTCAAATTCTTTTCTAAAGAAAGTCTTAGCTCTGGCTGAGACCTACCATGCAGTAAGAATGTCTAAGTCAAATTGTGTCATTTTATGGCAAAAAACCAATTTAACCACCTATCTGCCTGGTATCTAAAGCATACTAAGTGTCCACTACTGGGTTCTGAAGACATTGGAAATAGAGACAAATGGTATTTCTATGGAATAGAGGAATATGCTATTTGCTGGTAAAGAATGGGTGGGTGGATAGGGGAAACATAACAGTTTCCCTGGCAGCACTTCTTCAAACTTTACAGTCATGGGAAGGAAAGCTGCAGGCATGGACTTCAAAAAAGCTTCTTCAATGCGGGAATATCTTCCTGTCCTCATATTTTCTAGATTTTCTAAAATACTGTTTCCTAATACTGTGGTTCCAAGATAACCTGCATGAGAATCAATTAAAGGCAGTGGGAGAGGAGGAATGGAGTCTAGCATCAAGAGTTTACACATATTAAAAAAATGCAAACACCTCATAGCTTGAATGAAAACGTGGAAAGTAAAAAAAAAAGTTTATGCATATTTAATTTTGAGAATAACTGTAAGTGATAGGAGGTGAGATGGGAGAAGCAGGCAGGGTTCAGTTTGTACAGGTCCTTAAAAGCCATAGTAAATAGCTCAGATTTTATTTTAAGGCTAATAAAACTACTGGAGGGTTCTGATAACTCTGGATGTTGTGGACCAAAACATAAAGGGTACAAGAATGGCTACCAGGAAACTAGTTAAGAAGCTACTACAGTAGCTAAAGTGAGAGGCAGTTGGGGATTTGATTAGGGTAGCAGGAATGGTGGTTGTGGTTAAGTGGCTAGAATTATGATGAATTTCTGTAACAGCTGAAACTGCAGTATGAGTACAAGAAAGGAAGCAAGGATGACTCCTGGTTTTCAGATCTGTCTCAATAAATGGTGTGAGACAAAAATGAAGGAAAGAGTGGGTTTAGGTTTAGATGAGGGGAAGACAGAAAATTCTGTTTTGGCATTCAGAGGGAGGTAACTATTAGATTATATATGCAAATATGGAGTTCATAACGTGAGTGAGGCTAAGGAGATTTAAGAATTATCAGCCTATGGATGATATTTAAGCCGTAAGATAATCCAAAGAGAAAGTAAAGATAGGAAGAGAAAAGGTTAGAGAACTAAGTCCTGGAGCACTCAACATTTCAAGGGTGGGAAAAAAAGACTGGCCAATTCAGGAGTGGGAAAGAGAAACAGTGACACTAAATAAACTGACAGGAGACATTCTCCAACTATGAATACTTAATAATCAAAGACAATGTTATGGGAACCAAGTGAAGCATGAGTTCCAAAAAGGCAGCTAGAGTCAACACTAACAAAGGATACTGAGAAGGTGAATTAAAAAAAGGCAGAATTGATTGCTGAAGTTAGCACAGTCATACACTGGAACAATTTCAGTGGAGTGGGCTGGAGATAATACCTAACTAGATTAGGGAAATGTGTGACCTCTGGTAAATAGGGAGGGAAGTCCCTTAGAGACATAGAAAACAAACTTCTAGTTACCAGGGGTGGGAGGGGGTGGGAAGGGGTAAATTATTGGGAGTTTGAGATTTGCAGATACTAACTAATATATATATAAAATAGATGAACAATAGGTTTATACTATATAGCACAGGGAACTACATTCAATACCTTGTAGTAACCTATGGTGAAGAAGAATATGAGAACAAATGTATGTTCCTATGTGACTGAAGTATTGTGCTGTACACCAGAAATTGACAAAACATTGTAAACTGTCTGTACTTCAATAAAAATATGTTTTTTAAAAAGTACATGAATGATAAATGCTGGAAAGGGTATGAAGAAATGGGATCACTCCTACATTGGTGGTGGTAATGTAGTTTGGTGCAGCTGTTATGGAAAATAGTATGGAGATTCCTTAAAAGACTAAAACCAGACCTAACCATACGATCCAGCAATCCCATCCCTTGGCACATATCTAGAGGGAACCTTAATTCAAAAAGATACATGCATCCCGATGTTCACAGAAGCAATATTTACAATAGCCAAGACACAGAAACAACCTAAATGTCCATCAATAGATGACTGGATAAAGAAGTTATGGTATATTTATACAATGGAATACTACTCAGTCATAAAAAATAATAAAATAATGCCATTTGCAGCAACATGGATGGACCTGAAGATTGTCATTCTAAGTGAAGTAAGCCAGAAAGAGAAAAAAAAATACCATATGATATCACTTATATGTAGAATCTAAAAAAAAGACAAATGAACTTATTTGCAAAACAGAAAGAGACTCACAGACATAGAGAACAAACTTGTGGTTATCAGAGAGAGTGGAGATGTGGGAGGGTATAAATTGGGAGTTCAAGATTTGCAGATACTAACTAATATATATAAAACAGATAAACAACAAGTTCATACTGTATAGTGCAGGGAACTATATCCAGTATCTTGTAACTTATGGTAAAAAAAAGAACATGAAAACAGATACATGTATGTTCATGTATGACTGAAGCATTGTGATGAACACCAGAAATTGACACAACATTGTAAACTGACTATACGTCAATTAAAAAAATATATATACATGTATATATATACAAAAAAAAAGTTAACCATACACCTACAATATGATCCAGCCATTCCATTCCTAGGCATCTATCTACACAAGAGAAATGAAAGCAAATGACTACACAAAGAAATCTGTGCGTGAATATGATAATTAGTCTTACTTGAAATACCCTCAAAATGGAAAAATCTCAAGTGTTCATCAATAGGTAAATGGACAAACAAACTATGGTATAGCTGTACAACTGAATATATCTTAGAAATAAAAAGAAATGACCTACTGAAATACACAATATGGAGGAATCTCAAAATAATTATGCTAAGAGCAAGGACACTGGGAAAAAAAGACATACTGTATAATTCCATTTACATAAAATTCTTGAAATGCAAACTAGTCAATAATGTCAGGAAGCAGACTGGTAGATGCCTGAAGAGGAAGAGGGCAAAGGTAGGAAGGGGTTAAAGTTTTGGGGGTGATGGACATATTCATTATTTCATTGTGGTGATGGCTTCACCAGTTTACACATTCACCAAAAGTGACAAAACTACACTTTAATAAACATATGCAGTTACTTTAAGTCAGGTATATCAAATAAAGATGCTTAAAATAAAACATAGCAGAAATCTTGGAAAATTCTGGCCAAAAATAGTTATGATGTTAACCAAAAAGAATGACTGTCTTTTGATATAGTTTGATGACTATAGAAATATATTCTAATTATTAACATCTCATAAATAGTGTCAAAAAGAAGTCTTAGGATAAGAATTTCTGATAATGTACAGACTGCAGTATTTAATGATTACACAGGAAAAGAATATTGTTAACCAATTAAATACATGAATTACATTGTCTCAAAACTTCCAAAGGCTATTAGAAATTTCCAAAGTATGAGCTGCCTACATTTATTTTGCCAAAATTATAATTATAAGATACACTTGACATCAAATCAGTCTTTTTTTTTTTTGTATTAATTGCATAGAATCCTTTGGGAAAGAAAAAGAAGTGGGAATTAGCAGCTTTAAAAAATATTTTGAGAAGTTTTCCTCCTAAAAATTACTCTTTCGAGATTGTCTTAAAATCAGAATATGAAACACATGAGTTAAAGATCAACTTAATATAACTTATATTTGAATGTGTGATCACACAACATTTGGGAGTTATCCATGATTGTACAAATTCTCATCCTTTTTGTTCCTGTTCTCAAGTACTTCGAGAATACCTGTATGCACCAGGCAATGTGTAATCTGCTATTGGTACCACAGTAAAATAAATGCTACATCTGATATATTTTTAAGAAATTAATATCAGAGGAGAGAATTTTAACTTCAAAAGTGATAGTTGCAAAAAACAGATTACGATAGTATACTTCTATAATACCTATTGTAATTACACTTGATTAAGAACTTTAGTTTTATTTACCCAGAAAAATCTGTAGCCAAAACAAGATACATTCAACTCCCTTTAAAATTGCATTCTCTTAATAAAAAAAGAGAAACAATTCTTATGATTGCAATATTTAAGTTGTTAAAGAAAGAATAATTTGAAGAAACAGTAATTTAATGACATTGGAAAAAAAGTCCAGATCAAAGCTGAAATGCAAACACTTACTTTTTCTTGTTAAAGAATGCAATTTCTAATTTCAGTTGAATGATATTTTGTACCTTATTGATGTTTGGCTCCTCCATCATAGAATTTTTGATGGTTTCACAGCTGTCGTCTAATGACTTCATCAAGAAAGAATAACCACATGACAAAGAGTAAAGATGAGATGTAACATGCAAAACACTGGGGATATTCTTTAAAATTTTATTTTTAATCAGATTTACCAGAAAAGAACACTGGACTGAGTTACTATTTTTTAAAATTTCAAATATCTTAAAAGAAGCATGTGTGGGATACATGATTAGGGGTTAGGGAAAACTTACTCCCTCAGAACTCATTTAACCATCACTATAACTTTTATTCTATTTCCTAAGAAATTTTTACTAAATTCACCCATTTCAAATATTTACTTTAAAGCAAGACTGAACCCAAAATACTTTATACTACAAAGTTCAGAGCTACTGGTGCCAGAGTACTAGCAACTGAAAATTAAAGTCAAATTGTTCTCTTACAACTACATCTGTCTCTATTATGATACCGTATTCCTCAAGGAAAACCTCCTGATTAGAAAATTTTGATTTTTAGGTTTCTAATTCTCTTCTCTTGATTTAGCCAGACATAGGCAATAAAGTGCTTAGAGGAACATATCCTCCTTCAAAGGGGATATTAGTATTTGTTAAAGAAAGAGTTGGTTTAAGGCTTTTAGTTCTCAGAAAATGAAAGAAAACAGAAAACAGAACTGGGCATAAAGATGACAGCTGCAAAGCATGTTTTTGTTGGGAATGGTTCAGCTATAGTCCACTTGTTTCCAAGTAAGTAAAAACAGGGACGAATTTCTATATTAAAAATGCCTGTGCCAGCAAACTACATTACGCAGGAAAATAAAAGATCTGAGGATACACCAAAACTTTAATGTCAGATGAAGAAAGTTTCATTTCCAAACACATAAAGGAATAAAGAAACAGGAGCACTCCCAAAATACTCTCCATCGTCTCCACTCAAAATAGAGGGCCTGTCGCTTATCTATTTCCTAACCGTCTGAAAAGTCACAGTGACCTGAACTCAACTAAGTATAATTATCATTTATAAAACAGAGAGGTGAAAGGCAATTTTGTTAATACCAAAAATAGGCTGGACAACTTTCTAGTAAAGATGAAATAATTCTGTATCAACTCTATAAAGTTAATGTTTAAAAAATTCCATCTATTCTATGTTTCATGGTGTAAAATTTTTCTTTTCATATCCTCTTTATCAAAATGTCACTAACTTTAAGAGTACCACCATCAAGAGTAAAACAAAAAAGCAGTAACAATAAATTTCTAGTAACTACCATTAGTGATGACAGGTTTTAAATAAGTTAAATTTGCTTATCAAAGTATTACAAAGTGCATCATATTCATTTTGGAGATTAAAAAAACTATAATTAGAGAAAATATTTAGTTTACTGATAGCTATAAATCTTAGTCCAACATTCACATTCATGCTTTTGATTAAAATAATTACAAAATAAAAATACCTAAAATTTTCTTCAGATAGCATGAAACTCCTAAGAAAACTAAAAATAAAACAGGAATTTAAAAGGTAAAGTTGTACTCATTGATCTGCTATCCTTTCATTACTCATGCTGGCTTGATTATACTCTTCTATTCCCTTAATGATTTTATTTTGTAATTCAACTAGGCAATCTAATAGTACAATAGATTTTTGTTTTGTTTGTTTTGGGAACGATTCCATTTCCCAAATGTACTAAATATATCAGCATTAGAGAAATGTTTTTATTTTCACAACTACATTAATCAAATATGGCAATGTTTTTAAAAAAATGATTTTGTACTTGACATTATTTTGCCAAACGTGCATGTTCATGTTACAAGGTAACATTAACGAAGCCAAAGAAACGAGCACAGTGAGCATGCTTTTTATACAGAACAATACAGCAGTGCTTTATATACCATTATCAGAATGCCCTGATTTGTAATAAATTATTTTTTGGCAAAGATATATTTAAAAAAAGAAATATTGCCTCACCAGCAAACATATCCTAATTAGTCTGACACTCTTGTCTAGCACATTCATTTTAAGTTTTATTTATCCAAAAATTTTCTTGAGCTGTTTTAATGGTAATTCATATGCTAAATATTTAAGATATAACTCAAATAAAGTTAAACAGAAATACATTAATTTGTATTGTATCTAACTGCATCTACCGATTGCCTAGATTTCAATGTTACACTAGGTACCCCTGTGAAAAGTCTTCTAAGTTAGCAAAACACTATATATTTTATTTCCTGGCTTGGCTAATTCAAATATATTTACATAATCAAGCCAAAAGTAAATAACAGCACATGCAGTTGCCTCTCATAATTAGTTCTTAAACCCAGAGACAATGAAATACAGGTAATTTTCCTTTTTCACTAAGGTTAGACGACATCTTGCCTTTTGATAACTTGTCTATTAAGAAGCCATTCTATTTCCTTATTTTTCCAACTGAAATATCTTTCTTTTTCCCTCCCACTTCAAAAACAGCAAAAAGCTTGCTTTCAGATTAGTCCAGTTCTTCTCAAAATGTGATTCACAAAACAGCTGCCAGTCTTGAACTCTACTGATCCATGAGAAGATCAGGAACTAACTACATTAGGTTTATATGTTTTAATAGCAAAACTATTTCAAAAAAGAAAGCAGTATGTCAATTTACGTTCTGGTGCAAGTTCCTCATATCATCAAACTAGAACTGATTAGTATCACTGAACTTAATGAGAAACATAATCTTTATGATGATAACATCAAGTTACAAATCAACTATTATAGTATAATTATAAATTAATTTGAGTTTATAAAATTTCACTAAGAAGCAAAATCAACATAATAAAACATATATTTGAAATATTTTCAGTATACAAATCTAGTTTCAATTAAAATTCCTTTTTTTTCAATTAAACTTCTAAGATAAACTTTATCACATGAAAATAATGGGAAATTTCTTTTTTGTCTCTTAAAATGGTAATCTTGACAACTCAAAACATAGGAAAAAGGATACAGAATCTTAAGTCAAAGAGTATATTTTTGGGGAAAAAAAGCCCCCAATACATCTGAATAAGTTACTTTCATTTAAATTGGTTAGGAAAATAATTACCCTATCCTTTTCAATCACTTTTCTATGCATTAACTGCGTAATATATGTTTGTGATATAAAAAAAGTTTTTTAAAAGTCTGTAAAATGTAACTTTTTCTTTACAGTTACAAAATACAAATGAATTCAATAATAAAATAACAAACAAGTTTCAATTTATACAGACCTCATTTAGACACCTTTTCTTTGTGAATATATTTCTAATAAAGGTTTCTTGAATTTCTTCCTGTTTCACCAAGTACTGCCAGAGTCTCTTCACAGACAGTGCCAGATGGTGTTTTGATCTATAGAGAGACAGTATATTTATACACTCCAGAGATTTCTACTTAACCCGACTACCATTTCCTTGGTGCTATTAAGAATGCTTATAATAATAAATTAACTAGAATGAGACCACATCATCTAGGGCAGCAATCAGCAAACTTTTTCTTAAAGTTTCAGACAGTAAATATTTTAGGCTTTGTGGACCATATGGTCTCCCTTACAACTACTTAACGTTGCCACTGAAGTGGGAAAGCAGCCATCGGAAGTAGTAAAATAAATGGGCGTGGCATGGCTGTGATCCAGTAAAACTTTATTTACAATGCAGAAAAACAGGGGTGGATTATTTGGTCCCATGGGCTACAGTTTCCTGATTCCTAACCTAAGACCACAAAATCTAACAAAGAGGTGCACTTCCTATAAGAGATTAAGAAGCAGAGCTACTCAAAGCGTTGTGAACACATACTGGACCATGAAGTCCATTACTGATGCACAATCAGGTAAGAGCTTGTGAAAGAATGTTAAGTCAATCATGTCACTAAGCCATTAAGTACACTGTTTAGTTCAGTTAACATTTTTTGTAGTGAGACTTCCTTAATGAAGCAAGCATTGAACTGATTTACCCTTTTGTGCACATGCTTTATCTCCTCACATGCTAACTGACTATTCTGAATAGCTCTGCTAAAATGTAAATGTCAGTAAACACCGCGCCATAGGTCAAATCCAGCCTCCCTTTCATATTCTAAAATAAAGTTTACTGGATCACAGACATGCCCATTCACTTACTTATTGTCTATGATTGCTTTCACTGTACACTGGCAGGGTTGAATAGCTGCAACAAGGATTGTAGGGGCAGCAAAGCTTAAAATATTTACTATGTGAATATTTGCAGGAAATGTTTGTTAACATCTACAACACGTACCACACAAAAATACAGATATAAGCCTAGAACAGCAAATTAAACACAGAAGCACTTAAGTAGCTTTTCTTTAAACACCACCTGATTTAGTAAAACTCATACTTAAAAAACAGTACCCATAAGAAAACCTACTTGAAAGGAGTGTTTGTAGGTTCCAGCAAAGCTTTGTGGCGGAGAATTGCAGGACCTGCAGACACACTGTCTTCAGAGGTATGACTTGCAATATAGTTTTGAGGTGGACCACCATGGATTTCAAGTCGTCGTCGAAGAACTTGTTCCCAACACTGTAGAGTTTTTAGAACAGCATGACAAAGTGGTGAACTAACTGGAAGCTCTAAAATGAGAAAATAAAATTGACTCATATTTATCTTCTGCAATAAAATGCTATATTCAATGGTAAGAATGACTGAAATAAGGTACTAACACACATTTTGGCAGATTAGATATGGAAGAGAGGTGGGCATAGAAATCCAGAGGATTGAAAGGAAAGATGTCATAAATTTGTATAGCATTTCAACATAATTAGGTGGCCTTGGACAACAGGAAAAAAAGAGGGCAATCTAAGACAAAACTGTACTACTAGAACTTGAAATAATATTTATGACTTGTGATTTAAATAACTGCTACATCAATTACTGCTTTTGACTTAAACTTTACATAAAAAAGTACCTGAATATTGTAAAAATATGTCTGGGAGGAAAATTGCTTTAAACCTTTGTATCAGGCCAATTTTGATATGGCATATAACTAGACTTATTTTGAAAAATTAAAATACACAAATTGAAAAAAAGTAAAATAATATTACAAAACTCAGCACTTTTCAGTTCTACACTCACATACTCCTGAGTCCTGATCCCACTTTCAACTGTCAGCTATTCCTACCATTTACCTTCGAGAATCTAAGTAACATGCTTATTGCAAAATCATTTTTTTCAATTTTAGAAATGATCCACTGATTTACTACTATGGAATATGAGAGTAAACTTCTCCTCTCTCCATCATTCCAATGTAGTCACATAATAACCGTTGGTTAAATTGGTTATTTTAGTGTCTACCTTGTTGTATATATGTAAATATAGATCACAGCTGAACTGCTTGATATACTATCACGCCCCTTTCTTTCCTGTACAACCTTTTCCTCCCTCAGAGTTAGTAATTACTAAGTTTTTGCATTTGTTTAGTTTCCTATGCATCAGCAACTACTAAATTCCCAATACCTTAGCTAGAGCTATAAATACAGTCTCAATACAGTCATTTATATCAGGCTCAGATACCCTGCTTTCCTGGATGCTGTCCTCCTAACAGCACCTAACAATATGACAGACCCATTCACAGATGGGTGCTTTGGTTAAAAGAACCCTATCTTCTACACCAAGAAGTTACTAAACTTCTTCACTATTTGAAAAAAATACAAAGCAGTAAATCAAAAGCAATTGCGATATTAGTGCATGTTAACATATTTATTACCTGAAAGATCATGACCTGCAAAGGGATAGAAAGTCTTCAAATTGCTGAGTACCAACTGCACCATTGCCAAACGCATCAGTGACCAACTGAAAATAAAGCAACAGTAGGTCTGTTAAAAATTTACTTAGAGATTTAGAAGAGTACACCACTCTTCGTTCCAAGAATTCACTATTAAGAATCTACCCTGAAGATGTACCTCCACAAAAACATGTCAGTATTCTCCACAACAGCAAAAGAATAGAAACAATCAAATTACCCATCAGGAAAGTAATGGCTGAATAACTACAGTTTTGAATCATGGAATATTACAGTAGCCATAAAAAAAGATCAAACAAGGATCTCTAAATGTTAATATGGAGTGAACTCCAGCAGGTATTAATAAATAAAAACAGGTTATAAACATTACATATAGTATCCTACCCGTTATCCTCTGTGTAAGAAAGAAGGGGAAGTAAGATTTTACACAGACACACACATATTTTTGAAACCAGAAGGATAAACCAGAAACTAGTGTAGAGGGTGTAGAGGAAGACTTGGGTGGAAGAATTATATGAGACTGTGGATTTTATATTTTCATATATATTCCTTGTTTTGGGGGGGGGTGGTTTTCTTTTTTTAGCCAAAAAAAGCTACTTCAGTTTCTTTTGTTTTTTTTCCAAGCAAAACATTTATTTCTTAGAGTGCTGGCTTTTTATTAATCTAAATTCTGGTAAAAATACACATGACAAAGTTTACCATCTTAACGATTTTTAAGTGTATAGTTCAGTGGCAATAAGTATATTCACACTGTTGTGCAACCATCACCATCATCCATTTCCATAATTTTTTTCATCTTGCAAAACCGAAACTCTATAAACATTGAACAATAACTCCCATTTCGCCTTCTCCTGGACCTGGCAATCCCCATTTTACTTTATATTTCTATGAATCTGACTATAGTAGGTATCTCATGTAAGTGGAATTATGTTAAGTACTTGCTTTTTGTGACTGGATTAGTTAACATCCTCAAGATTCACCCATGGTGTACATGTATCTGAATTTCCATCCTTTTAAATGCTGAATAATAATCTACTCTATATATACCACATTGTTTATTGCATTTAATCTGTCGGCAGACACAGACACTGGGTTGCAGTTACCTCATGGCTATTATGAATAATGCAATTATGAACATGGGTGTATTGATACCTATTCAAGGCTGTGCTTTCAATACTTTTGGGTATATATCCAGGAGGGAAACTGCAAGGTCACATGGTAATTCTATTTTTAATTTGCGAGGAACTGACATACTGTTTTCCATAATGTTTGCACCATTTTACATTCCTATGAATAGTGCATAAGGGTTTCAACTTCTCCACATCCTTGCCAACACTGCTATTTTCTGAGCTTTTTGATAGTAGCCAACCTAATGGGTATGAGGGGATCTCTCACTGTGGTTTCGATTTGCATTTCCTTAATGATTTGTGTTGTGAACATCTTTTCATGTGCTTTTTGGCCATTTGTATATCTTCTTTGGAAAAAACATCTGTTCAAGTCATTTACCCATTTTTTAAATTGCACTATTTTGGGTTTTTTGTTGGTGAGTTATACAGTCTGACTTTTGAGCCATGTAAATATTTCATATATTCAAAAAGAAATTGAGGTAAACAGGGGAAAAAAACAAACAGTACACCAGGAAGTAAAAAACTCGATTTCTCTTTTCAATAAAGGAGTACTTCATTTTCCCTAATATAGTTACTGGTTTCTTTTGGAAAATTTATATTTTTCTGTCACACAATTTACATAATCATATTGTAATAAAAATATACACACTTTTCAGATATAAACAACTTGTCAGCAGAGACAGGATAATACACCCTCACTGATGAATGTAAGGACAATGCAGCACTGAAGTTGAGGGTGAGCATTTTGAACATTTATGATTTTCATACATAGAAGCCATTTTCAAGACAGTAACCATTGACATCTTTGAGTACTAGTGTTTTACTGAAAAGACATTAGATTTTTTTAGGCTAAAACAATGGGGTTTAGGGAGCAAAGGGAAAGAAATAATAAGATAGTAAGATCCGTGAGAATTGAAAAAAAGTATAGACTGTCCATTCATGAATAATCAAAAATAAACTGTGGAATTATTGTCAAATAAGGAACTTAATAATTTCAACTAAAGAAATCTGAATTATAACGTGTTATAATTTACCAAGCTATTAATTTCATGTGTTATTTAAAAAAATACATAGTCAATTTTTAAAAAGAAGCTTAAAATTAAATATTCCATACCTATATGAATTTGAATTAGAGTGCTCTTGGAGATGAAAATCTGAAGCTAAAACATCTTCATCTTCATCATCACTTTCCAGACTCTCCTCTGAATCATATTCTGCTCTACTTTGAGAAGGGGGTAGAAAAGGCTAGAATAAAAAAGTTACAGAATTTATCATCTAACCATCTGATTAAATACATTCGATTATACAGTCTGGTATCAGCAATTTAAGCCATTTTCAGGCACTGCATTCTAAGAAAGCAAAGTAACCAGTATTTGGCTGTTGTTTCTTTAACATTCTATGCCTTCAACGTCACTTTACACAATTCCCTTATTTACTTATCCAATCAAAGGAAAATTTTTAAGTATCCACTATGTATCAAAAGTATACCCAATATAAGAAATCTTAAGACATATACAGAGTCACTGCCCTCCTTGAACTTTTATTGTAGTGGAAAATAAAACAGGCAAATAATAGAAAACTAAACATAAATAGTATTTAGTTGTGTTATTAAAAAAGTAGTGTTGACAGAACGGATGGGATTACTGTGAACTGGGAAATACTGTCAGAAACCAAGTTTTGTATTAGAGGGCAGAAATTTTACTATTATCCAAGCTTTATCACCTAGATAACTGAATAGGTAGTTTAATATGTAAAAGTCCTATAAATTTATGTGTTTTTTTCAAAATATCATTACAAAATTTGTCTAATTAGAAGACTGTCTCTATCAATAATAGATGTGTGTGTGCATGCCAATAAAACATGCACAAGTGTGCATACACACACACTCACAACAAGCCATTAGAGAAGTTCTAGTTTTCACTCCAGTTAATGGATGACCACTCTCCTGCTTCGATTTTTGACATCATGGTGCTTGATAGGTCCTGTGGTTCAGATTCTTCTAACTTAAGCGTTAAAGCTTTGAATAGATAAACAAGTGCCAAAAATAAATACTCTGCTTTCTTAAAAAAATAGTGCTGGGATTGAAATATTAAAAAAGTTGAGGTAAGCTGATTATGAAAGTTCTCTTTGAAAAGTGGCATTTAAGTGAAACCTAAAGGGCAAGAAGGAATAAGCAATATAAAAAGAGGGAAGCAAAGCATTTTAGGTAGTAGAAAGAAGATGTAGAAAGGTTTAACATGTGGAAGAGTGTGGTATGAAAAAATTAGTTTGGCTGAAGCGTAACGAAGAAAGAGGATAAGTGTTGGGAGAAAGCTGAAGAGAACAGCAGATGATACATTAGGTAGAGTTTTCATACAACACAGTAGAGAGTGTAACAGAATGCCACTAATGACTTTGAAGTAGAGGACAGGTATTGAGATTTATGCTTTAAGAATATTACGATTACCACTATCTTATGAGAGTCAAATGGCAAGACTAGAAATGGAGACATCAGTAACTAAGGCAGGAACTGGCAGTCTGGATACAGGTGTTAATGATGGAGATGGAAAGAAATAACACATTCATGGTGTATTTGGGGGGGAAGCATCGACAGATTTGCTATCAATTTGGAGAGCAAGGGAAAGAGAAGGAAAAGATGATTTCTGGGTTTCTGGTCTGAGCAACTATGAGGATGAAGATGTCATTTACTAACCTAGAAGGACTTTGGTTGTGAGAGGAGAAGTACTGCAGAAAATAAACATCAAAAAGCCAAATCTTGAAAAAGTTTAAGATTCACACACAGGTCAGGTAGAACAGGAAGGGTGAAAGGAGACTATGAAGGAATAAATAGTAAGGTTGGGGGAAGAAACAAGAAGACACTGGTATCAAGAGAATAAGAGAGAAAAGTAATTCAAAAAGGAGGAAATGATCACATGGGTTGAATATTGCTAAGAGGGCAAACAAGATAATGATATAGAAATTTGTTATATTTGATAATAGGATGCCACCTGGATCTCAACAACAGCAGTTTCAGTGGGTTAGCTGTATCAGAAGTCATACAATGAGTAAATATGAAAGGGACCAATGGTAATAGAAGGAAAATGTGTACACCATTTTGAAAAGTTGAATGAGGATGGGAAGCAAAGTAATGGGATAATAGCTGGAAAAAGTTTTGGAGTCAAAAGCAAAATTTGGAATGGGAGACAGTAGGGCACATTTCCAGTCTGATGGGAAGGAGCCAACAGAGAGAAAAGAACTGAAGACATACTAAAGAGTAGAGAAGAAAAGCAAGGATGGGATTCAGAATAGCACTGGAGTCTCTGATAGGAAGGACACTTTCTCGATAATAATGGGAGGAAAGTATAAAGTGGGAGCTTCACGACAGAATGATGAAAGGGTTTTGTCTGGTGTTTTTTTTTTAATTAAATGACTTACAAGATGAGGTCATCAGTTAAGAGTGAAGATGAAAGAGGAGAGGTGGGATGTTTGAAAAGAAAACTTACAACTTATAAAATCTTGGGTTCAAGGAAGCCCAATAAGAAACACAGGGAGGACAGAACTGGAAAAGCTGAGTGAGGAGCTTAGTAAGTCCTCTCCCCTAAAAGTAGTAATAAAACTAAGTAATTTGTTGAAAACAATCATTTATAGATATTGGAAACTGACCAAATGCATACAACGTATAGAGAAGCATTTATTTAAGAAAAATCTACCGAATTAATAAAAGTGAGCATTTGGCATTTTGGCCAGGGGCTACTGCTACCCCCACCCCTGCCCTATGTGGCCCATTTGTCCTATCAAGGCCAGCATGGCAGTTTGCGAGGACAAAGAACTCTGCTGCCAGACTAGTGGGGGCTGACTTTAATAAGAATTCCGTGTCTAGCAGCTTTGTCAAAAATAAAAGAGTTCTAAGTAGCAAACAATTAGGGGAGGCTAACATCTCAACTAGCCTGAGGCTGTGACAGAGACTGGAGCAAGGGCAGACCAGTCGAAATTTAACAAGATCCAGGAACAAGACAACTACAGAAGGCTTTGCTAATCAAGAATCATATACACAGCAAAACTGTGCTTTAAAAAGAAAGATGAAATAAAGATATTCCTATATAAAGTACTCAATAAACATTCAGTGAATGAATCAACGACTCTGCAAAAGACAATGTGCAACAAGGTGATATAAATGCCTTTCTTTATCCTGAAGCATGCAGGATACAAGATAAATAAAATACACTGCTTAACAGGCCTCAGGGATTGGTTCATCAGGAAATAGTGAGGTGTCAATTAATATAAGGAAGTAAGTAAGGAGAACATCCAGAAATTCAGGATGTGAGGGATCTGGCTGATCACAGGAGAAGCGTAAGAGATACACATATAGGCAGTTCTTCCTTGGCTTGGTAGTGCAGGAATGTAAAAATAATGACACAAGCTGAAACTATGAAAAGCAACCTTAATAATTCATGAAAAAATTACAGTTGTTCTGTGACCATTCAAAAAATTTGTCAAAACACTAATAACCTTTACAGTCAGTTATAAATGTACAGGAAATTCTATAAAGTAAAAATAATAGTATTTAGTACACTGTAACCAAAATATTAGAAACACTGAGAACTAAAGTGTTTTATTTCTATGAAATTTATCAAGGGTACTTTGAATAGTGCTTGCCTTCTTCTAACTTTATAACTCAGAATAGAAAGCAAGCATCTCTTTTAATCCTTAGCAAACTGTCATACTCCCTTTTAAGTTTGTATCAGCTTCCAACTTTTTACGTTTTGTACTTTCAATGTTGTGAAATATTACTTAAAGTTCCTTTAATGTGAAGTTTTTTGTCTATTTCACTTTCTTCGGGATATCTTCATCCTCTTGTCACATTTTCCTCATTTATGCTGATAAGGTGTCCTTCACTAGGTTCCTCTGGCTTCACATCTAAAGTCTCTCAAATGACAGCAACGGCAATATTCCCAGTTAGCTTCTTCTTCTATAGCTTTACTTACAGTGGGTTGCAATTTTACTTCCAGTGCTATCACTTTTCATTTTTTGGTTCCCCTTTCATCTTTGTCAGCCAATTCCCTCTTCTGATTAACAAATTTTGTGAAATGTGACTTGGGTATATCACAGGAGATAAGGAGGCAAGACAATGACATGCTCTTCTGTCTGTGTATGAAATGAATACTGAGTAACAGGTACCAAATGACCAATCACCAACAGACTTTGGAAGAACGGTTGTGACTAGTCACTGATTGTCCGGTGCCTCTGTTACTTACACACAGATTTGTAGACCAAAGAGATAGCACGAAGTTTGTATTTTATGGGGTTAATCATATTTAATATATTGTGGTAACTTCAAATTTTAACTATGTTGTTGAAGTATTGATGTTATTTAACTAAAAACTGAAACCTCTGTATATCAGAACAGTGCAGGACTGTGTGGAGTACAGAAAAGGAATTAGAGAATGGATGGTACTTTGACTTCCTTGATTGTTAAAGTGTTAATCAACCTATTCTTTCATCTTACTAGGAACTTTGCTTTCTTTAAAATGCAAAAGTCATAATTTTTAAAAGAACTGTATTAAATACTGGTTGAAATATGGCCAAAATATTTTAGAGTATATTTTGTCATAATGCAGCCTGATGAAAAGAAAATTTTCTAAACCAGTGTGAGAAAATATTGGGAAACACCAACAATTATGCTAACTTAAAACATTTTCATTTCTGTTTAAATGATCTGTATAACACTTCTATTACCTTGGCAATGAAGTAGTCCCAGATACTGAGCTCAGGTGGGATGAATTTCTCTTTGACTGTCAGTGACTCCTGGCTTACTGGTGGTGAGGAAGAGGTCACTGGGGCAGATTCTCTGCAAGACATTTTTGATGGCCTAAAACGTTTGCTCTGTTTCTCTCCTTCTTCCACTAGTGAAGAAACTAATAAGAATAAAATAAAGTATTAATAAAATAAGTACTATTTACCTGTACTGATTTCACTTATTTTTACATAAGACCTAAGATTAAATACAAATAAGTATATATACAAAACTGAGATTATTATTATGATAGGAAAGATGGTGTGAGAGAAAAATTACCTTGTATAGCAATTTTTGATTTTGTCTCAACTTGTCCCTTACTCTCTGAATGTAGTTAACAGGGTATAATATCTGCCTGTAAATGAGCCTGTAATTTAGCTAAGACCCATGACAGAAAATTATCTACATGTTTCTAGTCTTTTTTTTTTAAGAATATCATGGGGGGTTGTGGAAAGAGTATCATGAGATGTCAGCAGTAATTAAAGGCAACAACTCACTTATCAGATTCTTCACTAATCACTTGGCCTTCTATCTACTACAAAACTACATTTTTCACTGCTAATGTAAGAAAAATTTAAACACCATAACTACTTACTAAACCGATTCAGACCTTTAGAAATGGCTTGAAGACAGAATTTTCTAGTCAATGGAGTAGCAAAGAAGGAGAAAATCCAATCTTTATTGTTTTAACTTCTAAATATTTAACAGTTAGCCAATATTCTCTTAGTATTTTACCTTAGAATATAGAATTACAAATAGAATTACAAATCTGTAATCAACACTAAGCCACAAGATGCAAAACACCAGTAGAGAATCAAGGATCTCCTGGACATAGGCATGATCTAGTAGAAAAGTAAACAACTCCATATTGACACACCAGTATTCTCCTTCAATGGTTCCAGTGAGAATTTACTTACCTTCCAAAGGAATACAAGTATTTGTACTGTAATACGATTTTGTTTTACTGCTTGAAGCTACTCAGCTTGCATAAACAGCATGCTCATGCATTATATCAAGCTACAGCCAAGCCAAGTTTAACAGAGTAATTATTTCAGAAAAAATGAAATTAACATCAATAAAATTAGTATACTAAGAGATTGCTAAAAAGTGGTATGATTAATACATAATCTTTCAAATGACTTTAAAAGGAACCATCAGATTCAATGTGTAATTTTTTTCTCTGTTCTTATAAGCAATTGATAAAAAATAATCATGCTTCTAATATCTGTTGCATGCATTTACATACATTCTAAAACTTGAGCACTGGTTTTACCAAATTCTCACTAAGTAAAAAAATTTAGAATACAGAGGTATTTTTTTATCTGTCAAAAACTAATGCTTTAAGATAAATTTATCATTTCATTTTCACATTTCAAATTTATTATTTTACTGTTTTGCCTGTTTTGGTTTTAGATTATTAGAAGGCATGTAACGTGAACATAGATTCTTAGGAAAAAATAAAACTTACAAACAATGCTAAATTCACAGATTTTTACCAAGATTGCTATGTCATAATAAAGCAGAGTTTTCAAAAGCAAAACATAGGAAAAAGTTTGTTTACAGAGAAAAACACTTGGAAGTACAGTGTGTAAACCCAGACACATGACAAGAAAATAAAAGATCAACCACACTGCGGGGAAATGTCTAAAATTTCAAACTCAATTGCAGGAGTATAAAACTACTTATCAAAATACTTGTGATGAAAGGACAATAGGGGGAAAACGGCAAACAGGTTCATAGTACTGAATGTTGTATTACGTGAAATGCTACAAGTAGAACGACCTAAGTGACACCTCTCAGCAAACAAGAAACGATGTGTGGCCTGGCATTGGGGTAGATCCCCCTTCTCCTTCAAACTGCAGTTAGACTTGAGACAGCTTTATGCTTAGGTCATGCTGGGTGTATCATGAAGCGCAGGGACACCAACAGAGACTGTACAGCTCTGAGTGCTTGACCATTTGTCTCTGAAAAGAGCTAGTAATAAAATATCAAGAACTGTGCAACTCCTTGGATAAAAACTGACTCTACTGTTTATTGTTAAGGCAGTGAATGGCCACTTTACTAGTAATAAAAGAAAAAGTCAGTATTAGGGAGAAATAAAAAGGAACACGGGTACAGATAGAGCTTAGGAATTGTAAGGGGCATGAAGATGCTAGAAAGTGGGTAAAGAAAAACTAAGGTATGCATCGGAATAACAATTCTTATAACTGCAAATATTATTATGAAACAATAAAAGTTCTTTAAAGATTTTGTTTCACTTTACCATATGTAATAAAAAGTGAAAGTATGGATTTCTGTTTGCAGAAAAAAAGTAAGTTTTTGAAAACTGCTATTATTTAGCTGATTGTCCACTTTAAAAATTAACCATAGCAACAAAATAATTCAGAACTTCATGAACATACGTTCACATTATAGTTTAATTAATTAGAAAAAATAAATCCCTCGTTAACAGGTAATGTGGAAATCACAAGGTAGATTAAAATTAAAAAATAAGTTACTAATTTATGTACATTAACATTTTTGTTAAGAATTCTAACCTGCCAAGCTAAAGTCTAATAAAAATCAACTGTCATGTTCCTATATTATTAAACTTAAGTCATATTTAAATTTGTCACTAAAAGTACATTAAGCATACAACATACATGCAGAGAGAAAAATAATTTAGTTCATAAGACCATCACTGTAAGAAAATTAAAATCAGAATTTACATCAGAACAAGGAAAACAAATGGTGATTTTTAAAATCCTCTTAAAGTACCAAGTTTAAGAAAACACTTTTTAAAAGACAGATTTTTAGGGGTTCTAAGCATGTATTTCACCTTCAATATACAATACATTGATACTGAATAAATTGTCAGGAAAATGAAATATTCTAGACTTCTCAGTTTTCATTTGGCCAATTTTAAATACTAGAAATTTATATATATACATAAAAAGACTCTTGGCTGAATTCAGATCAACTTTTCTAAAACACACTATTTTACTCCCTTGGTCAACAATGTATACTGAATATTATTGAGTGAAGTTACACTCCTGGGACATCATGATTACGTTTTGCAATAATTCAAACATGCAGGGTTGCTGCTTACTTATAACCTAAAATTTATCAAGCTGCCATGCTGCTGTAGTTGGTGTGCTTTCAGAACAACATAAGAATGCCTTCAAACCCTGAGATTTCAGAACTTTGCCTTATATTGAAAGCCATCCTTGCTTGTCTCCTGTCTTGGTTGATTTTCTGTTCTTAGATTTTGTCTCTCCAACTGTCAGTTTATCCACTTCACAGGACTACTACTCCTAATTACTATTACTACCTTTACTATCTACCATTGCACTTTTCCTTTTTCTTTTGTTTTTCTATTTCTTTCTTTTCTGTCTACTCTTACACAAACTAGATCAGCTTTAGAAACAGCAGGCCTTTGGATTCATCATTAAATGAATATACTCCTTTTTCCTGGTTAGCAAACTGATGAATCAAATCATTCATGTTTTCTATAAATGCTCCTTTAGTTACATCCATGATTGATTGTATTCAGAAAGGTTCCTGGGTTCTCACAGACAGATGACCACCATATAACCTGGGATGTGCTATATCCAGCCCTACCACTAAGTAAACCACATGTTTAAAGTATCCTATATTATTTGACTATCATGTTTCAATCCAAGAGATTAAATGTATAGATGCAGATAATTTTGTTCATTTTGATTATTTAGGATTTAATAAGTGGTGAGATAGAGTTTACGGTATGGTATTTGTAATTATAGCTAAATCTGAGTGGTTAAACGAACAACCTGGACTTTGAGTAAGGTTGCTTATTCACCTGTGCTCAGAAATGCTCCAGGAGTTGTTGAAACTGAGACCTGCTGACTGGTTAGTAAGAATGTATTTTTAATTTTTTATAGCTATATAGACATTTGGTATCAAGAATTTATCCCTTTTTAACATTTTACATCAACAAGATCAGAGTCTTAAATCATTTTTTCTTAGAACATACTACAAAATAGGGCAAAATTTACCTATCAATTATTTATTTAAAACTAATTTTAGTAGACTTTATAAATCTTACTCCCTCTTAGACTTTGAAAGTTTTTCTTTAAATGAATTCAAATATCTGAAGTTAAGTATATGTTCCAAGGTAAGTGTCTAAGTTAGCTTTTCCTTTTTTTTAATCCATATAAAAAATAAAACACAGGAAATTACTCTTTAAAAATCATAAAGAGGATGTTACACAAATTAAAATATTGTTAAAAATTTGAATACCAAGATTATCACATATGGGTTAATAAATTACAAAAAGAAAACTTAGGCAGAAATCATCATGAAGATGTATAATACATATTGTTTCAATATTAGAGACTTTAGAAAAGAGGATACAATTGTTTAAAATATTTATTTTACATGGTATTATGAACACTTACAAATCTAAAACCCCTAATGGCTGGAATCATAATATGCAGAACATAAAGCAACCTTATTTGAAATGTTTTCCAGTCACTTCAAGTCATAGTCTGATTTATTCTGGTTAGCACTGACATTTCTTTATTTCTACACATTTAAAAATGTTAAAGTCTAAGGAATAGAAAATACCAAAACAAGTAATTTAAAAGCAGAATAAAAGAGCAGAGATGGTTTTCTAAAATGCTAATTGTTCTAAATCAAGAATATGGCTTGATTAACGGAAATTTTTCAATTCTCTGTTATAAATGCCAAACAAAATAAAACTTGCCCACTGTACCCCAACCCCTCCAAAACAACACAAAGCAAGCTGAACTATAAAAGCCTATTTCTAAAGCTAATATCTTGCCTGCAAGACTGGGAGGGCTATGAGAACTGATGGTTGAAAGAGCTTTGGAAAAGCCCACACATTCCATGGAGAATACCACTACCTGGTGGGGACTAGGCATAGCAAAGTACCTTCCTGCCAAAGAAAGAAGAGAGAAGCTGTATTTGGGACAGAACAAAAACCAGTGTTACAGTATATTTCAAAACAAAAGAAAATTTCAATAGTAAAAGGTTTAAAATTATATTACATAGTTCTAATTACTGGTGCACAAGTATTTTAAAGTTTGAAAATTACACCAGAAATTTTATAGTGCATTTCTACCATGGAACAATTTGTTCATGCTTTGAGAAAATGGTCTATAACAAGAACTTTCTGTGAATAAACTAAAATGTAATTACTTTTAACAAAGTTATCATTCACATGAATAAATAAAACTTCAGCCTAAAAAAAATAAGTAAATAAAACAGATTAAAAACTAACCAGGTACAGCTTTTGAGTGCGTCTGTTCTTTGCTGGGGACATGTGCACCTCCACCAAATACAGCAGACCACATTTTTTCATTTAGAGGATGGGCCACAATCCGAAATAGTTCGTTACTAGAATGTGTTGCCAAGCCATGGATGAAGAGACTAAGATACACCGCTGTGAGAATCTCACAGAGTAAGACTGTAAGCCCTGACTGGGCTTCTTCCCCGGAAGAATTCAGAAGTCGAATTAGAGAAGTTATTCCTAGGAGAAACAACAAATGTAGTTACCATTGACAATAAACTTAAAAAATTTAAAATTAACCATATTTTCTAATTTTTGAAAAAAACTTTATTGCATCAGGATTAAAACATTTTCTTCTCTAAATTCATAGACAGGTAGCAATTACTGTAGTTAATGCATAAATGCTGAGCTATTTGCTGAATTTAGAGAAACGCTAGAAACCTAATCTGATTCAAATCAGATAGATAAAATTTAGTTGTCACAACAAATGTTTTTCTATTACAACAGAAGTAAAATTATAAAAAGTGATATAACAAGACATTTGAGTTATTATAATATGACAAGCAAGGAAAAACTAATGTTATGTAACTAGATAATTTATAATGAGTGGTGAATAATGAACTGGTATCAATTCTAATAATACTTAACAATAATGATCACATAGCAAAACCAAACCAAAACTACTTTTTCCTCATCTGATTAAGTTCAATAAGGCTAATAAAAAACTCACACATATATAAATTATTTATACCTGGCCACTGAGCTGGTGATGTATTGGGAGTGATGGCTTCATCTAAGCTTCCTGTTTTCAAAGAATGTCGTCGGGGAAGCAATACTGTCTGATACACCATTCCAGTAAACTGATTTGTTTGAAATGAACTAAGAGAAAAAAAATCAATAATAATAATCTACAATGATAATAAAAACAATATAATAAAACAACAGCAATAATAATAATATATAATGAACTAAAATAATTTTCACATGTAACATTTTCACGTCTTTAGATCTAACTTCTAGGATACCTTAAATACAAAATTTTGTGTATTAGTTATACTGCTTTACATTTAAGTACTGTACTTTTCAGTCCAGTACTATAATACAACAAAGTGTTCTTTAAATTATCTAAATTAAAACAGATATGAAAGCTTTTAAATATATTTACTAAAAGACACAGAATATGTACAAATGAGAGAATCAAATCATTATTGACCACAAATAGCAAGCTTATATATCACAATTTAAAACAAGGTTATTGAATTGAATATAAAGCCAGTTTAGGTTCAGTGTGATATTTAATGGCTATTCTACCCTACATCATGCTAGGTTACATTAGATACATGCACCAGGTAACCAGCCATTTAATGAAAAACCTGGTTTGTCTTCCTGTGAAATTTACAGTCTGATAGGGAATCAGACACACATAATTTTATCACATTGCTTTTAAAGACAAAAACCTGTGCTCTGATAGCCAAAGAGTAGTATTCACACAATTTGGGAATTCAGGGTAAGCTTCTCTTAGTAAATGGCTAAAGCTAAAATAAACTAAATAAACAGATAAATGAACTAAATAAATTACAGCTTGACATAAACTATGAAATAAATCTGAGAGAAAATGGTATGAAAAATCTGTTAAATACTGTCAGTAGTTCCTATATAACACGTTAGGTAAATGAATATAATATTTAAATATAGCATATTTATTGGTTTAGATCTGTGCTAACTGTCAAGTCTTACTAGTCACAACATTTTGATGCATATGTAAATGGTTCTCTTGCTTTACTTTCCATTTTCAAGGTGGCAGAGTAACAACAAAAGAATCCCCCCTGCTAAAGTAAGTATAAGGAAATAATGAGAAGGATTAAAAATAGGTTGATGAAAATAAATTCACATTTAATAACACGGAAGTGAACTTTTGGAGGACTAAGTTAAAGAAAATCAGGATGAAACTACCACGGGATTCCATAATCAGAGTTGTAAGCTGAGGTGACTCATGGGAGAATTCAAACACATAAGATAAATAATCAAAAATCAACACAAAGGAAGGCTGACATGTTAAGAGACAACAAACTCAGAGAAATGCCTACACTTGAGGAAGCAGACTTAGGAGAACATTAAAGAAAGTGGTTAATACACAGAGAAGGTAAAAAAAGAAACTCAAGAAACAGTAAGTTACAAAAAAAAGTGGCTACTTAAATCAATAAAGAGATATTAAAAATGAAAAATAGAATTTCTAAAATATAAACTCAAATAGCTAAATAAAAGATAGGACATTGCTGAAGAATGAATTAGTATCTGGAAAATGAAGCTAGGATTTATTCTTAAATGAAGCAAAAAGAAATAGAGAAGAGGATCATTTGAGAGGAAAGCTAAAAGGCAAATAAGAGGGACACATACAAGTTCTAATATCTATCTCATAGGGAAGGAAAGAGAAGAGTGAAGATAAAATATTTAAAGAAATAGAGTAAGGGAATTCCAAAGAACTAAAGAAAGACACAATATCCCAGTGTCAAACTATTTTTTAAAAGCCTAGATAAATTATAGTGAATGTGAAACCTTAGGACATAAAGAGAAAAATCATAAACATCAAATATCGTGTAAAATTTTTCTCAATTCCAAGTCAGTCACTCCCTTCTCTGTGCTTCCTGAGACATTTACTATCTATTATTTTATAAGACGTATCATTTAAGTATTATGTCATGCTACATATCATTAATCAGTTCACATGGTTGTCTCTAATTAGACAGACCTTAAGGAAGGAGACCTTATTCCAGCATGTATCACAATACCTAACACTAGGCAGTGAAAAATAAAAGGCTGCTAAATAAAGTTATATTGTGAAGAGTTTACTTGAGATGCATTTGCCATAAAGACATAAGCTAAAATTTCAAAGATGGAAACAAAAAAAGACTCAATACCTCAGCCATATGCTTTTGCATTATTTAAAGTGGACTGCTGTGTACAGTATTTCTAAATCAAAATCCTACAAATTATCAAACCTCATCAGTTACTGCAAACATTCTTAAATTTCACAAAGATATTTACCTGTAGTTATGACTACCACAAAGGCACTGATAAATACAAGCAGAAAGTGAGGCTGCTAAAGTATGCATTACATATACCTGGGGGAAAAAACAAAAAATTACTTTAAGTATAACTTTATTAAAAATTTATTTTCAAGATCCAATATAACCAGCATTTTTAAAAAGATGAAAAAACTATTTTCCCCTTATAAACTGTTTCCTTTTTCCCTTAATATTAATTTCTGTCTGGAGAGGCCTTGCTACAAACAAAACCTGAGGCCTCTGGCAGAAATTATAAAACACACATCTGCCACCTAATTTCTATTTCAAGCACAAATGAGAACAGACATTAGATATTCAGTAGTGCAATGAACCATGCATTAAAAGCAAGCCCCCCAAGACTCAACGTGCTCCTTCCTCAAGCAAAATATGAAGCCCAGCCTGATGATGACAGTTCACTTACAAACAGATCACTGAAGAATATGCTTCTGCACATTCAAGTTACTAAAGAAAGCAATTTGGAGAGTGGCATTTCAGAGAAAGAGGAAGGTATGAATGACAGCAACTGAAAGGCAAATATTTGAAAAGGAAAGACAGGACTCTTAATATGGCATGAGAAGAGAAATAATAGAAGTAGATCTGAGGATGGAGACGCTTAACCTAGGTAAGAAAGTAGACTAGACTCTTAAAAGGCCAGGTTCTTGATCTGATGATGAAGAATGATACTCTTACGTGCAGATTAAAATCTAATTGCCATTTTTCCTTCTATTATGAATAGCCATGTGATATGAATTAAAATCAAAGGTAGCATCATATAAAGGAAGACAGCAAAGGCCTCATATAGGAGACTACAAAAATAATCATAATATTTTCCAGCTTCTCCAATCAAAAGGTGAAGTCTATTTCTCCATTTATTGAATCTGGGCTGACTTGTGATGTGCTTTGCCTAAAAGGACCCAGCAAAAGTGATGTGTGATTTCTGAAACTAGTTCTCAAAAGTCCTTGCAAATTCCACTCTTGCTCTTTAAATTCCTGGAACCACTATGTGAAATAACCTAGGTGAAATGGTTAATTTTATCTGTTTACTTCATTAGGCCAAGGGTGCCCAGACATTTGGTCAAACATTATTCTGTGTGTGCCTCTTAGGGTGATTTTGTATGAGATTAACATTTGAAATGGTAGACTGAGTAAAGCAGATTGCCCTCCCTAGTGTGAGTGGCCTCATCCAACTGAAGACCTGAGTAGAACAAAAAGGCTGAGTATGAGGGAAATTCTGCCTGGCTGCACTGAGCTGGGACATTGGTCTTTTCCCACTTTTGTACTAGAACTGAAACATTGGCTCTTCCTGGGTCTCAGTCCTGCTGGTGTCTGGACTAGAACTTACACTAATAGCTCTCCTGGTTCTCAGGCGTTTGGACTCGGAATGGAACTACAGCATCTGTTCTCCTGGGCCTCCAGCTTGCCATCTGAAGATCTTGAGACTTCTCAGCCTCCATAATTAAGTGAGCCAACTGCTTATAATAAGGCTCTTTCTACACACACACACACACACCCCCTATTGGTTCTACTTCTCTAGAGAACTCAGACTAATACCCTAGGGTTGCCCGCTGGTGGATAAGACACACATGACCCAGTCTCCTGTCAGTCCTGCAAACAGTCTGCCAACCACCAGAAAAGTAAATAAGGCCATCCTATGTCATCCAGAATCCAGTCTATCTGCCAGCTGACCAAAGACAAGTGAAAGTATCCAGCTATCAGTCGAGCTGACTCAAAAGAGAACTGATGAGCCAATCCGCAGAATCATGAGCAAAATAAATCATGGCTATTTTGAGCTACTTATGTTTCAGGATGGTTCTTTAAGCAGCAAAAGCAGATATACCAGGGGCCTACTTATTATTAAAGTTAAATACAGAATAAAGTTTGGTTAAAATGAGCACAATCTGAAGAAAATTAAATTTCTAACTGTATAATACGCAATGTGGGCATTTATACTACTGAGCAGTATAAGAAATAAACTGGCAAAATTAATTTATAAAAGTTAAGGTTACCCAAGAGGGTAAAACTATAGGAGAAGCCAACATTAGACAAGAAGAAAATGGAAATGGCGTGATATCACAGCCATCTGATTCTCTCCCAGATGACAGATTATGCAGAGAAAAAAAAAAGAGAATCAGATGACAGATTATGCAGAGAAAAAAAAAGAGAGACACTTACACACTAGTACTTTTACATGATATTAAGTTTCTGTCTCTAAAACACCACCAAATTTTTCGCTAAGTTTACTGCTAAAGAATTACTCATACATGTGCATACACACTTATTACTCTTACCTTAATGAAGTGGTTAAATAAAACTAAATAAAAATTAAAATTTCAAGTACCCTATTAGGTATAAGTAACATAAGTAAGATGAGCCTGGCCTATAACCAGAAATTTTCTTTGATCAAGATCAATAAAAACCTGGTAATGTAACAATCTGAATGTATAGTCTGATGTTTAACATTGTTTATAAAAAGCCTTAACACTTATCTTTTCGTTTTATCATACATAGTATACAGGAAATTAAATGTCTGAAACCAAGCATACTTACTTTATTGCTCTGGACATCAGGATGGGGTGGTGAATCAAAGTTTATGATGGCGTGTAGAATATCATGTGTTAAATTACTAAGGTGCAATAACGGATTGGCAACTACTGTTTTGGCACTGGCTGTACAAGCAAAGAGAAGAGGTACTGAGGTTTGTTCTGACAGAGGGCTAGAAAATATTGGTTCTGCTGTTTCCTTAAAAACAAAGCAAAAAAAGGTTAATTAATTATTTATAGTCACAATCCATTACTTAAGTAATTCAGGGGTCTCTCTGAAAAACTTCAGAACAGTTAAAATTGAAAGCATAACAGAAACTTTCACGGGTAGAAGTGACCTGAGGAGGTCAACATTCTACCCATTACAATGAAAAATGATGGGACAATACTCTATTATCACAAGGAGAAGCTCATAACCTCACAAGGCATTCATGTAAGAATGTTTAATATGAATTAAGCAGTTCATAGGGTCTGATAACAAACTGTCCTTAAACCACAATACATACATAACTCTAGAAATTCGTAATATGAATTTCACAAAAAATTTTGGAGCTTTACTTAAAGGAACCATAATTAAGAAAATCAACAATTTTAATACTTAAAAACTAAAAGAGCAATCTCAAAAACTGTTTTTCATATATGCACTATTTTGACTGGTTATCACGTAAGTTACATACCTGCTGAGATTCTTGTAGAAGCAAAATCAATTCCATTCTCACAGATGCAAGACCCCCACCGTGGGACCCATGCAGTATGCAGTAACTAAGAAACATCCTCAAGAGTGACTGATACTTCAAAAGCCACTGTCTTTTTTCCTGAAAATTTTCTCTCAGTTGTTTCACTTTTGTTTGGTGAAGCAAATCTTCAGCATCTTCATTTAATCCAAATTCATCTCCATTTTCACCAAATGCAGACTGTAATTCTTCAGGATCTGAACAATAGTCACAAGTCCTCTGAAGAGCGATCACCTCTTTTTCAAGCCAGTGGTACAGCTGATACCGCAATTTCCCACCATCTATTTCATAACCAGTAGATAAGGTACGGAGTTCTACTGTGAGAATCTTTAAACATGCTCTAAATTTTAACTGAACTGCAATTATATCTTCTGATGGATCTAAAATGTCATTTTCATCTAGTGTGCTGAGAGATTCTGAGTAATTAGAACTTGTTTCATCTATTTTTTTCCCTATTTTTCTCTGTAAAGGTTTTAATTCTTTCATTGAAATAGGGAGATCCTCATTTTCTTCATCATTATCACTGTCCCATTTTAATTCTAAAGAGTCATCTTGAAATACAATACTTGGTTGGCTCCAGTCAAAAGAAAGAGTGGAATTTGACTGCTTCTCTGAGGAACCCTCTGAAGAAGATCCAAAACCATTTAGCAGTGACTGTGACCAATCAATAGCAGAAGACTTATCCTCCTTTGCATCCAATTTTAAGGAAGAAGGCGAACACACTTTACTAGTATCCAGAAAACTAGATGTTCTACAAAAGGGTTTCGTTTTCTTGATGACTTTTGGCATCTTGGATAATACTTCCAAAGCCAACATGGGGCAGCCAGCTTTTAAATGAGCACTCGCAGTAGTAAAAAATAATCTTCTTTCACTTAAATTAATTGTTCCTGCCAGTCCACTTTTTCCTGTTAAACTCATGTGTGTGGAAAATGCATCAGATGATCCGAAATGACGTCTCAGCAAAAGAGGATGTGTTCTTAGATAATTGTAGAAATTAAAAACTGCAGGATTACAGGCTGACATCATGACATGATCTGAAAGTAAATTCATTTTATGAGCCAAGAAAAATTCTCCAAGAGTTGTCCTGTAGTCATTTTTCTCTATCACGGCATCTTACCCACCTGGTCTTGTGAGAAAAATTTAAGGCAACACGAATACATAGCATCAAAGAGACAAGAGCACATTTATAATAAGAATGTTCTAACACAGTCAGAAATGCTGATTTCACATCTCTTCAGGTAAAAATCTAACACATTAAAAAATATCCAGTTACACACTCTTAGTTCTTTTTCTCCTCCTTCCCTGGACACTCCTCAGTCTGCTTTGCAAGATCTTCCTCATCTTTTCTACTTTTAAATGTGGAGTGTCCTAGAGTTCAGTATTTGCCTTCTTTTCTATCTACACTCCCTGAGTGAACTTCTACAGTCCAATGGCTTTAAACACTATCTATATGCTGATAACTTGCACATCTCTATTTCCAGTCTCAACTTCACCTTGTGAATCTAGAATACTATATCCAAAGGCTTACATTTCTATTTACATGTAAAAATCTCTTGCCTCAATGCCCTTTTTATTTAGTGTGCTCTTGGTCTAAACCACTCTTTACCCAAATATCTGCACTGACTCATCCATTTCAATTAGGTCTCATTTTAAAGGTCACCTTATTGAGAAAGTCTTCTCTATGTAAAGCAACACTCTTCAAAATCTGCTCCTAGCTTTCCCCATATCATTTATCTACTGCTCAAATTAAAAACCCAGGAGTTAACCTTGACTCTTAATTCCTTCACATTCCATATCCAATCCAGTGCTATCAAGTCAACCTTAAATTTATATTCCAAATCCAACCACTTCTCTCTGTCTCCACTCCTACCATCCTGATGCAAGCCACTATTACCTTTTATTTTTTTCTTTTAGAATATAGGTTTAATTGGCTCTAAAAGTATATGATCATGTATGAATCCCAAATCAAAACACATCTTTGACATGAAAATGTATAGGTATAAAAAAAGTGACTGGAAAAGGCTTTTCTTTTCCCTTTTCATTATACATAGGCCAGTTGGAAAATCTTCAGTTCCAATGTCTAGGAGACTTAAAAAACTGAGTAACATGGCTTCCTCGTAAGTCTCTCCTAATAAAGACACACATTACTTCCTGATTAAATGATGCTACGTAAAAAGCTATGAACTTTTTATTAACCTTTTCCAATTAGTACACCAAATGATATGACACCTGCTATACTCGCTAAATATATACTACCCATGGAAAAATATTTGAAAAGCATAGCCCATCATTTTTATATTAATTTAAATAAAGAATTTCATTTTATATTAGCCTCTTGAAAAGCTTTAGCAAAGAGGATTTCTAAAACAAAAGGCAGCAGTAGAACTCAAATGGGTACATTAAAAAAAATTCCCTACTTTATTTATCTCATGAACAAGACAGTCAAGAAGTTATTTAGCTTATTCATCACATCAACTTTCTCTATACTGAATATATTTTTACTATAAAAATTATAATAGGATATTACTCAGCCATAAAAATAATAAAATAATGCCATTTGCAGCAACACGGATGGACCTGGAGAATGTCATTTTAAATTAGGTAAGCCAGAAAAAGAAAGAAAAACACCATATGATATCACTGTATGTGGAATCTAAAAAATGAGACAAAAGAACTTATTTACAAACCAGAAGCAGACTCACAGATATAGACAACAAATTTAGGGTTACCAGCGGGGAAGAGGGTGGGAAGGGGTAAACTGGGAGTTCAAGATTTGCAGACACTAACTAATACATCTATATAACAGATAAACAAGAAGTTTATACTGTATAGCACAGAGAACTGTATTAAATATCTTGTAGTAACTTACGGCGAAAAAGAATATGAAAACGAATATATATATGTACATGTATGACTGAAGCATAATGCTGTACACCAGAAACTGACACAACATTGTAAACTGACTATACTTCAATTACAAAAAAAATATATATATATAAACTGATAACAAATACACTAACTTCCACCTAAGATAAACTGACTTTGTATCATTATCTTCTTCAAAACATTTATATTGAAATGTTAATAACATCTATGTTCAATACATCAATTACATAAAAACAGAAAATCCAAAGTCCTTGGTTTTCAAAGGATTTAGTTTCACAAGGAAAAAAAAACCAACGTGTATATATAACTCTGTGTCCCCAACTAAACCATAAATCTTAGATCATGCTTCAATTTGCTTTGTATTATCCCTTAGCACCCAATGGTGTGTTCTGCACCTAGCAAACACTAATAAAACTCCTGATTATTAACATCTTAGAAGTGTAGCTTACCATCATCCTCTCTGATAGGTTGGTTTATTAATGTTTCCAGAGCATTACTATAATCTTCCAAAATCCAATATGCCATACTCCGAAGAAAAGGATCATAATGCATATTTATATTCAATGAATTGAGTTCATTGATAGGAGAATCAATTCCCAAGACTTTTTTACATAAAATAGATTTGTATGTTGCAGATGCATCAAATTCAGACTCATAGAGTCTTGCTATTACAAGAGCCAACTGAATGTCGTTCAATTTCTCAAGACATACCTTCAAAACAAGAAATTTTGTTTATAAATAAGCAAGGGTATCTTTTGTTTTAAGGTAAACTCAATAACTAGATGAACACAAAGTTTTATTAATATCTGAAATTAGTGAAAAAGGATAATTGCAAACAAAACAACCTTCAGCAAATTTACTTGGCAATATTTATGCTAATCTAACAGTAGTACTAAATATGTATTTGTAAAAAGAATTAGCCTAACAAGGAAATACTGAATAATTCTTAACAGCATCATTTCAGATGACATATTTTGTTGTATTCTTGAACTTTTACTCTTCCCCATCTACCTCAGCAGACTATAGTGTTTCCAAATCAAAAAGTTGTTTTGAGTTACTTGCATGAAACTGAGCAAAAGGATAATTTGAGAAAAATGTTACATTTTAATTTTAAGTGTTTATAATTTTTTAAGGTTTACTGAGAAATAATCAGTTAAAAATTTGCTAAGGTTCATCAACTAACACAGAGACAAATACAGGTTCACACATGATAAAAGTGATAGGACAAACTTTTTATTTCTTTAATTTGTTCATAAATATTCTTAAGAGTCAAATCAACAACCTATCTCTACCAACCAACATAGGCTGGTGAATTTTAATTCTGTATAAATATCATTCAAGCTAAAAGACAAAATTTTAAAGTAACTATTAAATATTACCAGTTACTACAGGCATTAAGCCTTGTGTTATCTAAACTGAAATTAAAAAATAAAAATTTAGGCTATGGCTTAAAAAGATAAAAGAGCTTAAAAGGATGACAATGCTATTTTTAAAAATATTCATTCATTACCTCAATTGCATCTCTGAGGCAACCAGCTAAAAGAAAAAATGCTGCAGAGTGTTCAAATCTTTGTTTTCCTAACAAAGAAAAAGCATTCTTTAAAGCTGCTTTACGCCATCTTTCATCCTCAAAATTGTGTCCGAAAAACTGTGTCATCTTGGAATCTTTTTGGGATCTATCAAGAAAAAAGAAAGTATGAAAATTCTGGAACACAATGTTTCTACATCAGACCCAGTAAAGCCAGTCACTTAAAAGTTAAGACTCTAAAGAAATATTTACCACTTTATAAACTACTGTGTATCTGCTTCTTTTCTGAGCAAAAGGACACTTATGGTAAACATTTGCTTTTCCATATAAATTCCAGAGATTACTGAAAAAATTTATTTCAAACTACAAAGAAAATTGCATTAGCAGCACTGTGAGAAATTATTTTTAAGCCCATGCAAAATATATAATTTATATTAACTTCTGTACTATTTTACCATTTAAACTTAATCAATCACCTTTACCCCAAATGCCCATCTGAAGATAACTTCAATAATCAAAATGCAAGGAATCTGTCCTGATTCAAAACAATCCTAAAATACCTAGTCTCTCAGAAAACTGACTGATACCATGATTTTCCCCCAAAGGTTGCAGTTCATATGGATACACCTACAACTGAACCCAAAATGAATAGTGGAGTATTTATGGTAATCATGTTCACTAAGTCTAGCTGGGAACAAGCAAAAGAGAAAAATTCAAAGTGACCCCAGCCCAAGAATGGGGTCAGGGTCCTTAGGAAGAGGGGGTAGTTTGGAGAGAGAGCCTGATCCACGAGCTCTTGACAGGGCAGAGAGTAGATGTGTTTTCCAGACTCCACCAATTCATCTTCTTCCCTACTCCAGATAAAAGTTGCTGGTTTAGTTCTTTGTTCCATAGGAACATCATGAGAATTATTGAAATAAGCAAAAAAGTGTTTTGCTGGACTAATAAACTTAAAAAATCTAATGCAACCTCATGTAACTAATGTAACCAGGTGTCACTAGAAGACATCTGGGCTTCTTCCATATAAAATACAAAAATAACTAAGAATCTACATAAATCACACTTACAAGAACAACAAATCGTTATTTCATACATTTACTCTTTATGAAAGGTTTTTCATTTTGAAGCAGTTTTCTTACCTACCTGTATAATCCCCAAATCACAGCTTTCTTTTTCATTGCAAGGTAAAAAATGGCAGCATCTAAAGGATCATTCTTTTTATAAAAGGCTGCTTTGGCTACCTATAATTAGAAAATTTCGGTCAAAATTTCACAGAAACAGTTTTTAAGTAAACAAATACTTTCCCTCATATGTAAGACTGGGATACATTCTCTATTTAGATGTTCAATAAGTTTTTTTAAAAGTGTATGAATGCATGCACTCATATGCAGATTTATTTATTCATTCATTTTATAATTATAAAAATAATCATGGTGGTGGCCTACAAGATTACAGAGAGGTGGAAAGAGGAGTATGCTTTTTATTACAAACTCTTCTGTACTGTTTTATTTTCCTAAATGTGTATATATATTATTTTGTAAAAACCAGACATATACTACTAAACAAATATGTCAACTAACAATTTAAGAACTAGATTCTAAATTTTAAAAACTTATGCTAACATGATATTGTGAAATATAAAAGCTATTTAAAAGCAATTTACTGCTTAAAAAAAAGAATCAGGAGAGAAAATATGGAATATCAATGAAAGAAACATGCAAAATATATTAATTCATTTTTATATCAAAATGAAATACCTACCTTTTCTATGCATTTGCGTAAGATGCGGGTATTCCGGACCCACCATCCCACTCCCATAGCTCTAAGTTCAGACCATGTGGGATCATCTTTCTGCATTGCTGGCAACATGTTCAGCAGTTCTTCTTCTGCTACTGAATGAAATGCCCAGGCAAAATGACTAGTAGACAGGCCTGAAGAAATGTCAAAATAACATTTATAAGAAATATAAACATCATTACATAATGGTAATCAGAAATATGTGTTCCATATTTGCAATAAAATGCCTAAACTTTATATGAGACACACAGAGTTATAATTAAGTGTTTGGGGTTGAAGGGAATATGGATTATTTTTTTTCTTGCTTCTCCAAACAATGAGATCACATCAGTGTTTTCTACAATGAATATGTATTTTCTATAATTAAAATATGTATTTTTTTAAAAGATAAGAAAAAATGCTTATGCGCAAATGTCACTGTGCTGAGTATTTCTGTTCTCTAGTATGTTTAGTCTCCTATGGTCAACATTTGTTGCATGGAGTTAATTCCATGGAATTAAAAAAGCATCTAGGAGACAGTATAACTGATGAACAGAACGTAAGAATGCAAAAACTCTGGAATCAGAATCCATAAATTAGGGAGGGAAGGTATAGCTCAGTAGTAGAGTGCATGCTTAGCATGCGCAGGTGCTGGGTTCAGTCCCCAGTACCTCCATTAAAATAAATATGCAAATAAAGCTAATAACCCTTCCCCAAACAAAAAAAAAAAGCAAACATTAAATAAATGAATAAAATATTTTTAAAAACTAAAAAAAATGCATAAATTAAATTCCAACTCCATCTTAACTATATAACTTTGGTCAAGTTATTTAGTCTCTTGATTCTTCAATTCCCTTATTTATAAAATGTGAATTATCATGGCACCTACCTTATTATATTGTTGTGAGGATTAAAAGAAATAATACAGTTACCAGTATTTGGGATAGTACCTGGCACATAGTAATTTTTATTACCCCATATCTTCATATTAATAAGATACTTTTATACTTACAAAGCATTACTTATATCAGCAAGTCTCTCAACTCACTGGCTCACATATGTGGTGTTTATTGTTCAGTTTCTATTTTGTTTACTTTACATTTTGTTTAGTATTGCTGGATGAAGTAAATGATTAATTATAAGATGTGACTTTGACTTATACGAACATAACAAATTCAGATTTTTAACCTTATAAACAGTGTCAAGGAATCTGAAATGCCCACTACACCCAAGTTTTTGGAAATAAACTAATTAAACAAACAAACATCTATGCTTTGAATGGACTGTTATTCTAAATTATTTTTAGATTGCTATTATCTCTCAACCAAGTTTAATCATTTTTCATAAATAAAGAATCTGACTTAGAATTTTAAACTTCCCTTTTCCAAAGCTAAATGCAAAATGAGGGGAAGGAGGAAGCAGAAGGAGAATCAGAGACAGAAAGGAAAACAGAAAACAAGAGACAGAGACCAATGAGCAGAAGCTAACCTGTGGAGTCCCAATAACACTGTTTAAACCTTCAGATCCAATAATGCTGGAAGCCAGCTCTATCTCTTGAACTTGCTGGGCACTGAGCCAATAATAAATATTTTGTTTTGCTTAAGGTTACCTTAAATTTAAGTAAAGTATTTGTCACTTTGGGAGTCTTGGCTAACAATATAAAAGTATCTGAGATGTTATTAAACTAGTATCTGAAATACATGTTAATGTTAAAAGAAGTTTTGGTGGTGAGTAGATTTTTATTTTCTATGTTCTGTACCTTTTTGGAAAACAATTAAAATATAAGTATGTATTATTTTTACAACAAAATAATATTCAAATTTTGTGGAAAAATGATTTTAGATAGATGTCAAAAAAAAGAAAAATGAAAATTTAAAGAAGAAATTAAAGAGAACAAAACAATACCAACTGGCTTTTAATGTATAATGCATTTGAAAACATAACATATAATATCCATTGCCCAAATTCTATTTCTTCACTAGCTCTTTCCATCTAAAACAAAATTCTAGTATTGTAAACAAAGAAGATGAAGTTAAAATAAACATTTTTAAAATAAATTAAGGAAATTTACAATGTGTCAAATTTGTCATCATTATCATGTCTGGCATAAAACAACCTTAATTTTCTCAAGCCTCTCTTTTTCTACTCGCCCAACTTTCTTTTAATAGATTACTACCAGAATCACCTTGGTGAAGCAGTTGAGCTCGATAAGCTGGAAGAGAAGTTGTAAGAAAAGTATGAAGTCGAACAGCCAAAAGAAATTTTAACCCACATTCATCAAGAGTTTCTCCACCTATAAAAAAGAAAAAAATTGTATTTTTATTTGTATTTTATTTTATTTGTAAGTGTATATTTTTTTACTAGTAAAACACAAATAAATGCTAATAATTCTGGCAAGCAGCATGTTACAGCATCAAATACAATGACAAAGACTGTAAAACTGACAAAAGTTATAGTCTAAATATTATCTAATATATCTTTTTTCTATACAATTATATATTACAAAAAAGTTGCATAGTTAATGTAAAAAACAACAAAGAGAAGAATGAATTGATTCAGGGTCTTTGACTTTTTAAATAATATTATTTCCTCTGATATGAATACTTAAATTAAAATGTGACTCATTTTTCAAATAGTTTAAACTTCTCTGCGGTACATGTTACAATACTTTACATAGTCATTCAAGTCATATACCCATTCCGATAATCTGCTAACACTGGAAGAAATGGCTATACGGTGGAGGGCCTGATTTCTACTTTAGGTAATTAAAAACATAAAGCACGTGTAAGACAGTGGCATCAAAAATAATGTCTACTAGTAATATTTCATTTCACAATTCATGACCAACTTATTTTTTCTTAAATTTTTTATTTTTATTATTGTTATTTTTTCTTAAATTTACCCCATATTTTCCTTTCAAGCATAGTTCAAAGAGTGCATCCTACTGACCTACATCTGGTGCACAAGGTTGGACTGTTAATTTCAGATCTTATTCGAAATTTGATGAAAATTCTACAAATCTGTTCATAACTTAGGAGATTAAAAAGAAAAAAATGCTCTTTGAGTGACAAAGAGACCTAATTTTTTTATGCTTATTTCTGCTATTGTAGGAAGGAGTATACATTAATGCTAACTTTAAAGAAATCGTCAATATTAAAAAAAACAAATTAATAGTGAGTTGTTACAATGTGAGAAAAAATAATAAAGGAGAAAGCATATTTTATTTTCAAGTATCTAAAGTAATTACTTATTAAGAATGTTAAATTTTGCTAAACTTAAAATCGAGTAGTTGAATTTTTAACATAATATTAAGAAGACAAGTAAAAATGACTTGGGATATTGAATCTTTGTGCATTTTCTTAGGGTACTATGATTTATGAGATAAACAGTATATATTCAAGTTAAAACTATTATGAAGGCCATAATGGTTTACAAAAACATTCATGGCTATCATTTTTATAAAAATTAAGATTATTTCCTATGGAAAAAAAAAGTAAAAATATTATCATTAGTTTTTCCTCTAATCTTATACCAAATTTAGTATTACCTTGGCTTCTGTCTCTGCTTTCTCCAATATCAGTGCTGGTAGTTGCAATTGTATCCGCTAAAGCCATCAAAGACATCTGCTCCATCCGGCTGAGTCCTGGTAAACTAGAATGAAGTAAGTGGCCAGAAAGAACCTGAGCATGCTCAGGACCAAAGTAAGTTGGACTGTACTGTGAAAGGTCAATGACTCTGGGCTTTGTATTTTCTTCATCTGTCTCTAACACATGACTATCAGTCGTTAAAGCTGAGATCTGAAAAAGCTCATCATAATTTTCTTTTGACAACTTGTTTGAGTTATTTAAGGTACCCTGATTACTAGATTTCTCCAAGGATGAGTAACAGCTATCATCATCTGCAGCAAGTAAGGCATATAAGGGAAGTGGAGGGACAGAATCAATTTCTGTGTAATCTGTATTTTCACTCTTGTTGAATGCCTGAGGGTCTCTGGTAGTGCTTCCACTAGCACTGATGGTGAGAGACCTGAGTCGGCGCTCATGATTAGATTCAACTTCATTCAGAGCCACAACTTCCCCAGCAATGCACTTGACAAGATGCGATAAGATGGCCTTTGCTCTCCGAACTTTTCCAAGATCCATGAGTTCTAAAAGCTGCAAAGGATGGTACTGAGGTAAAGTTGGGGAAAGAACATGAGCTGCTTCAAAAAGTCCCGAATCTTCCATATCCATAGAGGGATCTAGTGCAGTTTTCTTTCCACAGATTTTCTGTGCAAGACTGGTCATGGACCGAGTCAGAGTTTTCTTCGGAGGATGTAATCCAGAACTTGATGAGTTACTCTGTTTTATTAAACTTATTATAGATGGAGTGCTCCCATTGTATGAATCTGTTGTAACAGGTTCTTGTTTAGAAGATGGCTGCCACTGGGAATACACGTGCATTTCACAGTCCATTCCTACCACCAAGATGCCATCCCGGACCCATGATAAAGAAACAGGAAAAGGTGGAGAGCCTTCTACAGAAGAAACCAAGTCCACACTTCGTAACAGTACAAATTTAGAAAGAGGCACAACTTTAGTACTCTCCCAGAGAGGGAATGCCAGGCTTTCCTTACCAGTCTGTTCTTGTACCTTGCCAGACAGGGGTCCATACATAAAAAGTTTTGATCCAATTCCTACAGTCAGAATATGAGAACCATCTTCTCTAGACATCCAGTCTAAGTGAACTAAATGCTTTGTGTTTGATGTGATACTCTCTTTACTGGATAAATATACCTCTTGTTTATTATAAGCCACTAAATTGCTATCAATACTAATGCCAGAATCCAACACTGTATTTAACTCATCTAAATGAATTGTCTGTTCAAGGACCCAACATGAACCTCCTGTAGACTCACATTCGAAAATACTCACATGCATCACAAAGTCCTGAGAAGATCTACTACTAGATGCAGGCTGCTTATACGCCACTGCTAAACGATTTGTGTGTGCACAGCTGACTTCTATAGGCCTACCAGGTACAGTTATACTACTATTGCTCTGCAGTCCGTCTTCAATAAGTAATGGCCATTCTTCCCAAATGTACGTAAGATTCATTTCTCTATTCTTTGATGTGGCAGATTCTCCATCTGTTACTCTGCATCTCCAGAATCTTACTTTCTCATCTGAGCATGAAGTTGCCAATAAATAAGGAGCACTGCACATGGGATATATGGAAGAAGAACTCAGATGTCCTAAAATAAGAATAATCCATTAATAAAATGTCAAATTTGGTTAAATATATCTGTTTTCATGTACTAAAGATTTCAGTCTTTTGTATGGACTAGTGTTAACAACATGACAGTCAGTACTTAGTTTAAGGATCAGTGAGATCAGTAAGAAGATTTTAATGACATCAAAAAGGTATATAAAAAGGACATTATTACAAAAACCTAGAGCTGAAAGAGAATTCTGAGATAATTTACTTCAATTCCTGTACTTTACAGGAACAGCCTCTGTTAAAAATTAGAATTCAGTAGTGAAGATTACACAGCACTAGCTAAGGATAGTTCTTAAAACTGTGTCAATATAAACGTCACTCTTTTTCAAACTTTACCTTTCCTTGCATTGATGCCTCTTTTATTGAAATATTCAAACAAAAACCCCAGAATGTAAAAGTTATCAGAACACTGTTAATACTCCAACTCCTGCTAACTTCACCAAAGAGAAAAGATTAAGTACCTGATAACATGGCAAACTGAAAAGCATTCAAAAGTAATTAGTCAAAAAAATGATAAAGAAGTAGAAAATATCAAAACCCCACACTTTGACTATGAAAATGAAAGAACTTGAGTGACAAAAAGATGGATTTTGCCTTGGTGTTCTTAATACCCTAGAATAGGGGTTCTTGGATCTTTTGTGTACATTGGAATCACCTGGAAGGCTTGTTAAAAGAAGACTGCTGGGTCCTGTCCTAGAGTCTGTGATTGAGTAAGCCTAGGGTATGGCCTAAGATTTTTATTTCTAACAAGTTCCCAAACAGTGCTGATGCTGCTGGTCTGGGGACCACATTTTGAGAACCACTGCCCTAAGATAAGGATAATAAATATGTATTGGGAGCCACACACTCAGAATCCTTCACAGCACACAGCTCCAGGCAGTCACTACCAGTATTATCAAAACTGGCAAATAGGGTGCAACCCTATTATTACCTTTGCCATGGAAACTTTTACTCTGTCTTCACAAAAGGATAATATAAATTTGTTTTAGAAATCAATATTTAAGACTACAACTGGCTAACAAAAGTCAGAGTAATCTGAAAACATAATGAGAAATTTAAAATTTCAATTTAGAGTACTTAAAGACATTCTTTCCATTTCTGCTTCTGTGTGGATTTAAAAAGAGGGAGATGCACCTATTTTTAAATACACAGTAAACACTCATGTATTACAAAGTTTGATTAGTCTCTTTTCACAAAATTTACATACCTGCTGATGGCTTAACACTTATTATTTCAACTCCTTCTGGCAAATCCAACTCTTGGCTATAAACCATTTCTGAAGACAGAGTCAGCTTGCTGGTACTCTGGAGATTTGCTCTGCAAGCCTGATACTTTTGTGAAAAAGGGGACAGGATCTTCTCTGGAGAATAGTGTTCTTCTGGCTGCCAAACTGCTTCAGATACTTTTGTATCTGCCTTTTCATCTATAAAACATAAGAACCAAAAACTGAGAGGGAAATCCCATAAACATTACAATTGCTACATTTTATAACTCAAAACTGTCTTACAAAAGATAAATAAGTGAACATATTAATGATTTTTTCAGCAAGAAAATCAGAGAAGTGTTTTTTTAATTAACAGAATAAACCACAATTATTCTCTCTCAAAAAGAACAGCTTTTAAAAATACCCACTGAACAATCTAACCATACATAATCTAAGTTAAAAAAAAAAAAAACTCACCCAGTGAGACAGGAATAGACTTTAAATGTAAATTCCACATGTGTAACAATGAACGATTGTCTTGGGCACTCTCCATCACAATTAGGTAGAATTTTTCAGAAAATCCATTAGATGAGTTGCCTGTTGGTATAAATGATATATTTCGCTATTAACGTGAATAAATGTGATAACATTAAATATCCCTAGTTAACCAAAATTTTTAAAAATTCAAAATTCTTACCTAAAGTTCCAAATAAAAAGTGGCATTACAGAATGTAACCAAATTCTTTACCACATGAATTACTTGAAATTTTAACAATTATATTCATGCTACGCTTAAATTTCATGTTTGAATTGACAAGCTTAAAAAAATTAACTAGTCATCGCTATCACATTGTTCACACAGATTAGATCATACCATATGAAGTAGGAAATTTCTGAACAGATATGAACTATGTGATAGACACTGTAACTCAACATATCATGATGAAAATTGTGTTGCCAAACATTCTGAAGTCAGTCAGTCCCTTAATGAAATGACCTATTAATGATGTTTATCTAACATCAAAATTTAAGTATTTAATATACAATGCATTATTCAAAAATTATTTTCTTAGTCACATAATTTAAGCAGCACACAGGTTGGTCAAAGTAGACTAAAAAAATGAATCTAGCTAAAATATGTCATAAAATCAGTGGCTTATTTTGACTTGAAAAAAAGAACTTTTAAAATGATAAACTTTAATCCAAGTTTTCTTAATTATAAGCTGGTCTTCATTATGTACAAAATTATGTAAAGAAAAATCACATAAAAATTACATAAATCATAGAACATATAAAAAATCAGAGAGCAACTATTACTAATGTGCAATGATTTTGTACTTTGAAAATTTACAAAGCAAAAACAGTTTTCACAGGAACATTAGGAAAGAAAGATAACCACAAATATTTTAAAATATATTATGTTAAGAGACTAAATGAAAAGGTAACTTCGGTAATGTGTTCTGGCTGAGTTAGGCATTTAAATTACAAGAATTAAGAGGAAGGACAGGATAAGGGATTATAACAAAAGAAAAAAGTACAGAAATCAATCTACTTCTGATAATTTTACTAACAAGAAAGAATGCTCCAATAATGAAAATATCTGTAAAACATTTCTTTTCTTCTTGACATTAGAACAAAAGATGAAAACATAACTCCCTGGGTATTTTCTGGGAAACTCTGATAATGAAAATAATAGTTCTGAAGAAAAAGTTGATAAGAATTCCCTGAGTATTTGAAGAAAAACTAGAAAAAATAGTCTTAAAGAGAAAAAATTAAAAATTGAAGAATCATAGAAAAGGAAATACTGGAATAGATGAAGAGCATAGCAAAACTCAACCTTAAGCACAGGAAAGTAATTTCTTTAAAAAGTCTTAAAGAGATTCGAATCATTAACAATATCAAATTCTTATTAATGTTTTAATATAAAAAGGAAAAATAAACAACATTTTGTTAATATAAACAACTCTATCCTGTACCTGACACCTTTATTTCTCTTTTTTAGCATCTTCCCATCATTATATTTAGAAGTTACAAAAGAACTGCAAGTATTTTGGCACAGTTCATGAATTCTCAGGAAAAATGACAGAAAACTAAGAAAGCAGTGGTAAAAAATTAGACATTTAACATAAAAATGCAGAACTCAAAAACATACTTCTCAAAGGAGAAGAAAAACAGAAAAAAGGCAGAATAAAGAAATGATGTGCAAGAAAAGAAAAATAATCTAGAAAACAGAATGCAGTTATTAATGTAACTTGAGGTTTGATAACTGACTTTTAAAGCAAAAGGCACATATTGCACAGTTCTTTGGTAAGTAAAGTCATTTTGAGTTCAGTTTGGCTCTGTAACTGAAACTGATAACTAACACACTTTAGCTTTATTTTGCTCTGTTTTCCTTTATGCAAAGTATCAATTAATACCAGGTGAAGGAGTTAAATATAATTTTAAAAATTGTTTAATTATAAAAGCATTAATTAAGACACTTGGCCTTTATAACTTTAAGTTTGAAGCTAATGCTTTAAATTATAGATTTTTAAAAGGTTAGGTGTCCATACTACCTAAATTGTCAGGGCAGGACCCCTCCCATGCAAAGAGTACTCACACATTAATGATAAAGAATATGTCTATTAAGCTTTTTAAAAAACATAACTGACAAACCCCTTTAATTTTCTGTTATTTCCTTGTTAAGAATAAAAATATACTGATACTTATGATAAATGAGATCACATATGTATATAGGAAAAATTTAACCTCAAATAAATATGAAACATTATATCAACTTATCTTTATTAACTGCTTAACATATTCTACATTTCATTTCACATTACATATAAAATTCTTCCTTACCTTCATCAGATAATAGTCTGCCTTTTCCCAGACTTTTCTTCTCAAAGTTATTCAAAATGAAGTCTTCTTGAAAAACATGAAGCAGCTGTGTTTTTCTGCCTTGCTGAATATAAATAAATACCAACATAAGCTGACATACATATTATTTACCTAATGCTAAGCAGCCAGAAAAATAACACTTACAAGTTTGGTAATGGGATCTAATGCAATGATGCATCCTGGCCGGGCTGTTGACTGTTGACTTACGATGTTAAACACTTCACCAACATATTTCTGTTTTGGGGAAAACAGGTAAGTCCTTTATTAAACAATAAATTAAAAAACAGTAACAAATGATGTAAAATTTCAAGCATAATAGATAAATAAATTCAAGTGAGCCTAAATAAGTTCCCACGTCCCTTTCATTATAAACATTCTAGGAATTTACTAGGAAATTGCTAGGAAATTACATAGGAATGAATAGAGTTACAGATCAGTTGGTGCAGAGAAGAACAGAAGCAGTGCTTGGTAACTGTTAAGGGGAAAAAAGTATTGTATATTCGTAAGTGTGAAAGACAGACTTCAATCTCATGGAAATGTTCTAAGATTCAATGCTTTTTAAGCATTAATTTTGACTAAGACAAACGAAGCTAAAGTTGCAATGCTATCTACATATATTGATTTCTTGAGCCATTTATCTTCTGATTCCTCTAGTCTGGGTCACACTGTTAAATTCAATCTTCATCATACTTATCTATCAATAGCAACTGATTCTGTTGATTACTCCCTCCTCTTTGAATTAGTTTTCTTCACTTTGGCTTCCATTATACACCAAGCTCACCCTACTTTTTTTTTTAAATTGAAGTGGCTTGATTTAAAATGTTGTGTTTTACCTCACTTTTAACAATGAAATGTCCCAGAGTTCTATCCTTACATCTTTTCTACTATCCAATCATATCCTTTCCCTCCGTGATTTCATTCAGCTCCATAACTTTATGTTCTGAGAACTACTTATCTTTTATCTTCAGACCAGGCCTTCGTCTAAACGCAAGAAACCAGCCTACTAGAACTCTTGGTTATCAAACAGGAATTTTAAAATTAACATATTCAAAGCCAGGCTCTTCTTGAATCCTCCAGCTCCTGAAAATATGCTATTTATACACTCTTCCCATCTCAACTCAAGGCAATTCTATTCTTCCTAGTGCTCAGACACAAACCCTAGGAGTCATCATCTTTTCCTAACACAAATCTCATATCCATCCAATCCTGACTATTCTGTTAAAAACACAACAAGATTTGACCAATTCTTATCATCTTGTCATCTGGTAGCTACCACTTGCTACCATTCTCAGTCCCTTTGACTCTTTCCTAGACTACTGTAACAGCTTTCCGAATTGGTCTCTCTGATTCCACTTCTGCTTCCCATATCTAATCTATATACACCCAGAGCAATTCTTTCAAAATCTGTCAGATCATATTACTGTCATTCTCTTTATTAGTTTATGTGTTATTAAAAGTAAAAGCCAAAGTTACTACAGTGACCTATGAGGCCTTTAATGATCTGGCCAGGCTAACTTTCTGACTTCATCTCTGATTATTCTCCATCTCACTTACTCTGCATGAATCCACAATGGACTCTGTGCAGTTCCTTACATACTAAACATGATCTGGCCTCAGGATCTTAGCACTGGCTGTTCATCCTCCTGGAATACTCTTCTCTCTAAACATTCACATCCTTCATCTCCTTCAGGTCTTTACTCAAAGGGTACCACTTCCGTGAGGCTTACCCTGACCAGCACTTTACTTGGCACTCCCTTCTACTTCTGCAACACTGTTTCTCTTCAAAGTATTTACTAATACATTTTTACCTTTTTTCTATATTCCTTCACTAGAATATAAGCTTAGATTTTTGTCTGTTTTGCTCACATCTAAATCCCCAGCACTTAAACCAATTCCTGAAAAATAGAAGGCCCTCAAGAAATACACGTTTCTATTGAAACACTTTATATATGTTTTGAAATAAAAATAACTTAAGGAAAAAACAGGATTGGAGTAGACCAATGACACCTATGCAATTCTGTAATCAAAGCATTACCAAAGACCTTAAATGGTAGTTAAGGAGATAGCTTGAATCTCCTAAATAGGAAGCTCAGTCCAGCCAAAGATTGCCTCAGAGCATATTTTAAACACCAAAACCCAAAGAATGGAAATACTGGCTTGCTGGCGGTGCTGACACAATGCAGATGATGGGTTGCTATTAGTGGGTCACAGGAAAAAGTGCCCTCTGTCACAAGACAAAAGCTTTGCAATGGTGTTGAAAGGACTCCTGCCTATACTGCAACCAAGCTGAAAGCTTTTTTCTTTCCTGGTTAAGATTAAAATTCAACTCCTGATATTGCAGCTTCCCATACCTAGAAAAATCAACATAACTTCCACATTATATTGCCAGTAGTCTCCATTTATCTTTGAGCAAAGAAGTATTACAGAAACACATATGGTAGGACACTAAACTACTTTTGGAATGAAAGAAAGATACGGTTTCTTTTTAAAGGAGCTTAGAATCACTGTATGGGTACAATGCAAATGTGAAAAAAAATAACTAAAAAAATTCATATTTTATTACAAATTCTATGTCACAATTTTAGAACATGCCCAATAGGTATAAATTAAGTATGTAAAAACATCATGTTATAATATTACTAGTTTTAAAAGCCATTTACTTACAGAAATTTCAGGACTGGAAAGCTCATATAGAAGTTTCTTGGCATCAATAACCGCTTCATATAATCTAAGATATTGTCCATCACTTGCTACAAAGCATGCACTAGGAGAGTTGCAGTATGCACCTAGAAGTATTAAAAATTTTTTGAAATTTAACCCTTAAGGGGTTAATAATGTTAGAAAATATAAATTCCTTTTTCTTTTTCAAGAAAATCTACACTTCCCAAATAAAAATCAAGTAAAAAAAAAAATACTTACCTAGACAGTAACTGGGTATAAGAGTAGGCAGCCATGCCACATTGGAAAATGCAGAAACATGAAGAGAATTAATCCGGGCAAGCTCAGAAACGCCTCCAGAAAAAGACAATGGCCCGACTGGATCAACTCTCCAAAGAATAAGCTCACTATAAACTGCACTGGGATCCTGAAAGGCCATGTCAGCAGTGTTTTTATTCTGTTGTGCCAAAGAACATCCTTCAGTATTCACAGTATCATAAGGCTCCTTCTGGTTATCAACATCTGGTGTCCTTAATGCATTATGGTGTGACGTTGTTAGCAATAATGGTAACACTGAGTGACAAGCTAAATCGTTAAGATGAAAGCGATGACCACAATATCTGGATTTGTGGGAAATACTGAGAACTGTAGAAAAAGCAGATTCTTCAGCAAAACTGACCAGCCATTGATTTAGGGAGCCATCAGCATGCTTTGAAATCATCATAACATTAGGGGTAAAAATACTTAATTTTAAACTATTAGTTGATTTACTGTGACCAGAAGAGATAAGCATTGACGTGGAACGCGTCAGGCTGGAAGGTTTTTGTTTCCCTTGCTGAATAGCCAAGTCAACATTCTTGGTACAGGCATACATCACTATGCTTTTACAGAGAGAATTTGCATCACCTGTGGGGAAAGCTACCGGAATTCTGGAAACAAAGGACACCTAAAATTAAGAAAGCGAGCATTAGAATCGATGAAATTATATGAAGAGGTTTTACAAAACAAGTTCCAAGAAGTAGCTCTCCAGAGATCATAAAAACAGTACCTGTACTTGACGAAACATACCAGGCTGGTATTCATCCAGCCAATCCACATGCCAGACCAGCAAAGAACCATCCATTGGATGAATACTGAATAGCATGTCTGCATTTTTACTCCATTCAGACAGAAGCAGTTCAATCTGATGATCAATGGCAGCTGATGGTATCAATTTATCACCACCCAATTCCTTCTTTTCATGACTTATTTTCAGATCATCAACACCATCATCCATTTCTATAGGCAAAAAGGTCCACAAACCAAGTATATATAATCAAGCTACTACTATAAATTAAGAAATATCTTTATAACTGCATTCAAAATAAAAAAATCAAGTTTTCATATAAACAAGAAATGGGATTCCCTCTAAAAAGAACTTTGCTCCAGGAATATAATGCCACTGGAGCTAACTCAGTATCAGAAGGTCTATAGGGCTGAGTCAGTGGATTATTAGCAGAAGGACTAATATTGGACTGGAAAATAGGTAAACTGGTTTCTAAACCCAAATGACCCAGATGTATGACAATTAACAACTCAGAAGAAAGACAAAGTAGTTTTCTGGACCTTGGTTTTGCTCATGTTAAAATTAAGGAGTTGGAAATGGGCTGAATTTTTTAAATATATTATTGGAATGTAATTTGTATTTTCTTCAAAAATGAAATTCATAAAACCTGAGTGTACTACACTAGCTATCCTCTAGGTATAGGCACTTATAATTGTTAAGACATTTTAAGGAAACCATTTTGAAGAAATACATTTATAGTGCCCGATTTCCAGATCTCCTTCAACACATATGTAATTAAAAATAATCTAGTAAGTTAACTTATTAATACAGTTAAATATATATATCTATATAGTCTTAACTCTGTGTCAAAAATACCAGCCCCTATTCGTGGTTAGGAATATAGAGTCTTTCTTAAAACTGACTCTCAAAAAATGTTAGGCTGTTTACCAGATTTTAAAAATTAGCCAAAACATACAAATAATTCAGAAAAAGAAAAATAACTAAACAGAAGATTAGGCAAAAAGCATGAAGAGGTAAACCACGGAAGGGCTAAGATATTTCTGTTCAATTTAACTCAAGAAAATGCAAAGTAAAACAAGATGCCATCTTGCCCATATCAACTAGCCAAAAAGTAATATAGTAAAAAAAATTCAGTGTCGGCAAGGATATGAAAAAAGGACATTTGAATATAATTGGAGTATAACCTGGTAAAATGTTTCTGGAGGGCAATTTGGCAGAAGTTATTGAAATTTAAAAATATTTACACTCTCTGCTAATTCCCCATCTAGGAATCTACCTTACAGAAATTGTCACACAAAGATGAAGGCATGTGTCATGGTATCATTATCACTATGTTGTGAAAAACAATTTAAATCAATTTAAATGTCTATCAACAATGCTCAAGTTTTCTCTTGAGTCTCCTGACTCAAGAGCTGTTTAAAACAATGAGACAGAAAAGTGCCCAATACTGAATTTAAAAAGCAAACTGCAGAACACCATTTTTGTTTAAAAATGAACTCCTATAGTACAACTTTATAAAAAAAAAACTCTTTATACATATATTTGTATGAGTATAGAAAAGAATAAGTCTGGAAGGACACTCATCAAACTTAACAATATGGAAACTTAGTATCTGTCTACTGTTTGAATTCTTTTTTTCTAATAAGCATATACAATCTTGTAACTAATACAAAACTTTTAAAAAACAAAACCATTTTTGATCTCTCTCTCTACCTTACTGAGGCTAAATGCATAGAGGCTGAAGGCCCTACTGTAATTCTTCTCAAACGTTAATATGTACACAAATCATCTGGGAATTTCATTAAATTACAGATTCTTGTTTGTTTAGTAGCTCTAGACGGAGCCTGAGACTGTGCATTCTAACAATGCCAACGCTGCTTGTCCACAGAGAGTCCTAGTGGCCGACAGAAGCTTAAGTATGGAGAATTCTAAGTCCCTATAACAACTGGAAGAATGCCACCTGGAACAGGAACATCCATCTACACTGGAATATGAAATGAGCTAGTCCAAATCTGTATTATGCCACTGCAGTTTTGAAGGTTATTTCTAACAGGAGCTGGTATTACCCTAATATAAAAATCTTTGCCATTTTTAACAAAATTTTCTATTTTTTATCCTTAAAGTTTTACCTTCATCAGATTTTACATCTGTCTGATTAGAGTCTTCTACGCTGGCCTCAGAACACGGCTGTTCAAAACTTTTTTTAAGTTGCTGTAAAAAGACTTCCATGGACAAAGTAAAATGCAACTCTTTATTATTTAGCCAGTGTACCACAAAAGGTCCACTCTTCTCTTCACTTTCACTTAGACTCAGAGATGTAATAGAAGGAAGAAGTGGAATGTCTGTAAAGAACAACAAATAACACAATTAAAATTTCTATCATTCTAGCAACAAAACATCCAGGTCTCTTATTTTTATTACTGGGTGCTAAATTTATTTTCAAACCTATTCCATACATTTTATTTAACTTACAAATAATACTCCCAACATAATGGTTCCCACAATTACTACTAATGAAAACAGACTTAAATGGTAAATTTAACGTATTTATTATAAAGATAATATAGATAGATAACTTATCTATACATACATACATATTTTCTTTAATTCTAAAAAAAATTCTCATTAAAAACATGTTTATAATTTGTAGACATGTTAATAGGATAGTCTTCTTAATTTACATACAAACTCTGGTTAGAAACATATTTTAACCTGATCTAACATTAAAAATGCTATTATCATGTTGTCAAAGAACTACTGACATGTTTATCTCAATAGCAACAACCTTCTCCTACTTAATGAACTGACATATTAACTTTTTTAAAGACATACTTACCTAAGAAAGATACTGCTTATTCATTAGCATCAAGATTGAAATTGGAAAGTGTAGAGACGGCTGACACTCTCTGAAGCCGTTTTCAGAAAAACCCTTACTCCTGGGCTCTCCAAGTGCCTGGATTCTATTGACACCTTAACCTCCACTTCCCACTGTAGGACCCTTAGCATACTTGCACTTCTTCTTTCGATGTGTGTTTACTCTAACAAAGCTAAACCACCCCAAGAAATAGCCCATCTCATAATACCCTAGGTAGACAGGCCTCACATCCTTCCCTTATCAAAGTCATAAATTCTAGTATTCAGAGTAGTCCCTGACAGATCTTACAACCATCCAGGTACCTGTGCAGGAATTGGTCATGGAGCCCCCTACTCCTTATGTTCACAGTCCCTTCCTCCCGCCCCCACCCCAGTAAAAGACCCTGCACTGCTCACCCTGGGTGCTCACATAGACACCTCTCATCTGTGTGGCCTGCTGTTGCCTGTAGCAGCATATCTATTACATCTTCCCTTTGTTCTTAAATCCTTGTGGTCTTTGGTCCTTGGTAAATTCTTTTGACACCAGTGCACTGGCCCGCCTGTGACCCCCAACAAAAAGTATGAAATTGAGGCTCCCTTCTAATATTCAAGAATGGCAGTCAAGATAAACCAACTCAAATAAAAAATTGTTCCTTGGTATTTCTCTTGTATCACTGCAAAATTAAGTATATTGAAGTACAAATTCAGAGTAAACTGTGGAAAATGATAATACTTAATTAAAAGAGGCAAAGAAAAATTTACCTATCATATTAAATCCAGATCTAGATCATGCTGCTGTCTGCTGAACAGTAAAGGCTAGAATGAATTCAGGGAATGTAAACAATTCTCTCCAGAACAAATCTACTGATTTTTTAAAAGGAAATATAAATAATTTGAATTAATTATTTGTTCAAACACTTTTCTATTGTTGAACACCAATAGAAATATTATTATAGGGGATGAATGGCAAAAAAAAAGGATAAAAGAAAATTTTTCCTGTCCCTTCTATTGGAGGTAGGTTCTAGGAGCTGATGGATACTATTGAATCCAAGAGCTCTCTTTATAACTATATACTCACTAGTAATAATTACTTGATTATTAATTATCTATCCCCTGCCTGGTTATATGCTTCACGAGAGCAATGATCACACTGTTTTGATCACCACTGTATCTCCAGTTACTACCACTATTTCCAGTTCCTATACTGGCACAGACTATAAATATTCAATAAAAGCCTCGAGGGGCTGAACTGTCGATCCCACTGTTCCTAGGCGGATACACAATTGTGCCAGGGACTGAGAGAGTGCCTACAAGGAAATAGATAGGATTTTTTTATTTTCAGCTTACAATCAACCCAAAAAAGGTAAGCAATGCCTCCAGCAGATCACAGGCCTAGCCGTTAAATACACAAGAAGGAAGACTTATGCTTTCAGCAGCCACATTCTGGCTAAAAAGAAACTCACATTTCTTCTGTCTCCTGACCTTACTCAAATCATTTGATAAAGTCATTTTTTATGAGAAATCTCAGTGGAAAGGATTTAAGAACTAGAATTATGAGGACATAATATTATGAAATCCTCTCCTGTATCTATTTCTACTGATGGATAAATAAGTGAAGCCAAATCTGGCTTGGGCCTTAAGTAAGAAACAGAACATCAGAAAGGTGGTTCTAACAGATCTAATTTAGGGAAAGGAATTCTCCACAGGGTCTAATATAGCTCCTAATATTATTATTTTGCTTTGATTTGCTCTACATGTATTAATTGTTCTTAGAAACCTATCAATCTAGGAGAGGTTTTAGAATTTTCCTTACTGGAAGGTAGTCAAGGAGATGACACATTAAAGTAAGAATTCAAGCTTTATTTTTTCTCAAAATATTGCCCTTTACTCAGCAGAGACTTTAGAAATTATTCCACTAACCTTACAGTTGCCTCTGGGTAATACAAACACTGTCAGTGTATGACTTTTGGGGAGGACTGTTGTTAACCAAATAAAAATTAAAAAATATCAGCAAATATTCTTCATTCCTATCACAAGTATCTCTGCACTTTCACTTATCAAAGCATTTCTCACTTTGATTCAACTAACTAATGGATCCTATGTATTGCTATGTTTCCTTGAAGAATGGAGTACTGTAAATTCAGTATGTTATATGGAAAAAGGTTATGCTTAATTTATGTTTAAGAATATCTCAAAATATACAAAAGCTCATCAATAGTGGTTATATTCTAGGTTAGGACTAGGGTGAAACAGAGGTGAAATTCTACTTAACACTTTCTGTACAGATGGCATTTATCATATGCGAACTATTGTTTTTAACTTTTTTCCTACTAATACTCTAAGGTTCTACTTCAAATGCACCAACTATGATCACTTGGTTTTTAAACTCACAGAAAATATTTACTAAAATGGTTAAGTACTTAAATCTTCAAATTCATAGACAAATCCAGATATTCTAAAATTTTCAAACTATCTCAGAGTACATATTTGACTACAGAGTTAAGTTTCTTAATTCTTCCAGTTAGAATTACTACTATTTCAGCCCTATTTCTGAAATGGCTCCAAAGATCAAATGCGAAACACTCTGGTTTTATTTTAACAATAGTTCAATAAACATAAAATACTACTCTGAGTTGTTAGCCTTTATGTTAAATATTAGCTCAAATCTCAACTTTTGAATAAACAAATTCAGAATTTCAATGACTTATCAAGATCTAAAATCTCAGACAAGATTATAGTCTTAAAAAGTAAACAAACAAAAACTTTTAATCATTGAGCTAGCTATAATGAAAAAATTAGCTTAAAAAAGTCACTTCCAATTTTTTACTTATTGAAAAACTAAAAGTATAACTTATTTGTTATAAGATCAGTCTACTCAATTTGAAAATAATTTTCTGAACAGTGCTTTCTTACCCGTGGCTGGGTTGATGCTGGCTGCAATGTGAAAGTGGCAAAGTGCATTGGCATGCAGTGGAGCGTTCCTGTGAACGCGATGAGGATCTTGCTGATGTGGCAGGTATCCGGTATGTGCCACAACTGCAAGTGATCTCCTATGACCTTTACGAAAATGTTTGAGATTAACCTGTGCGAAAAAAAACCAAAGTCAAACAATGCAAAACAAAGTAAAACTAATGCCTATATTGTCATAAGCGTATGTACAGGTTACATAATGACTGTTAGACATTACATAGATCCTATTTCATATGAGTTTAAATGTACAAATATCTTGCAGTATTTTTGTACAGCAAATTTGAAACCTGAAATAAGTTTGGAACTTAAACTGCCTTACTCTTCTTTTAACCACCACACAATCCTTTAAATTTTTATTTGGTATTTTCTAATAATTAACTTCCTGAACTTGAGAACAGTTTACAATGTGTCTGTGGAAAATGATGTCTCAATGTATACTGTTCTCTTTATAGCTACATTTTACTCCCTATGACCACAAAGCATACCTTAGGATGATATTTCATGGTTTATGAAGCACTTCCACAGAGATCATCTCATTTGACCCATAAGGCCAACAATGCAAGTATTGTTATTCTCATCTTTCATATGATAAAACAGTTTATACAAAACCACAAGGTCACCCAAGAGTGTAACAAGAGTCTTCAGATTACTAGCCAACCATTCTATCAGTTGTTGAGTCTGTATACACTATATACCTAATTATATTCTGTGCCATAAGAATACAATATAAATTTGAGAAATAGTTGTTTCATAATCACATAACACATTCTAAGATAGATCATTTTAGATCCCTTACCTTCAATATTAAGAAAATAATAAGAATCTGTGTTACTAGTCTATGCCTACTTTCCACATTATAGTAATTAGTAAAATAAGTGTATCAAGTTCTTTGGAAAACTCTTGAAAAATAACAAATGTAGAACAGAGTCAGATAAACTATTCTAATCATTCCTGTAATTATGACAGAACACACCAAGCTTTAAAGAAAGAGAAATAATAAATTATTTTTACAGTCACATCTTTGCATTCTAAGATTTTAATTTACTTTGTTATTTTAGCTAAGTATAATCATCCATTGCTATCATCAGCTAATCTAAGATTAACTTCATAATTATAGGCAGTTTTATGCTAGACAAAATCCTTAAGATTTTTGAACCCAATAAAATTGAAACTTTTCTAATAATTGTTTTCCTAAGACATATATTATTTTTTCATAACTATCCATGACTTTGAATATTAATTAACATGAATATTTCAAAAAAGGCCAAGTACACTTTTAAAACTTGTAGGAAATAATATCTAACAAAAACACTCACATCTAAAGCATTTTGAACTCGTTCCTTACTGGAAGCATTTCTCTTGAAGTTATTTGTTAAATTAATTGGTTCAGTCCAATGGTTGCAGTCACCTCCATAGAGCAAACAATCATTCGGTAAAAATGTCTCTACCCATAGACGACATACATTATCTTTGCAGCAAGTCAACAGTACATTACATACAGAAGCCCTAAGGAATAAAAACATGTTAGAGGCAAAAATATAAATTTCCTAGAGTATCACATTCTACAATGTTTCTATAGTAATTTAAATGTATACAACTAAGGAATCAATGAGGAAAATGTCAATATACACTTATGCAATGTATTAAATCAAAACCATTACAATTGAGTAGATATTTAATCACAGCAAATACTTGCCAACCTATTTCTTTCCTGCCTAGAACTCAGTAGTTCCTGTTCCAATAATCTAAAATTCTTCTTACATCTAAAGAACAAAAACTGAGATCATGATATAATCCCTGTTACCAAAAAAAAAAACCCTACATCTTCTATTAAAATTTTCTAATTTATTCAGTAGATATTTATTTGAATTATTTCATAATGCTTCATTTTCACTTTCTATAAAGATACAAGCATAATTATCACTAATAAGCTGCAGTAATTATTTAGTACCTTTATTCTCTAACATATGCCTAACATATACCAAAAGTAGTCAAGTGCAAGAATAGAATATTCATGATAAAGTAAGTATTCACCACCTCCTTCCTTCTTGACTTTCAGTGAATTTACTGTCTTGTCACCCCACAAAATAAAAGCAAAACAATTACAGATATGTTAATAAACCTCGTAAGCATAAAGAATCAAGAGCTCAAAAGCTGAAATCCTATCAGCAAAGGCTACCTTTCTACTGGATAACTCAGCAAATTTAGGAAAAAAAAAAAAAGGCTGCAATATCCTAAAACAGACACTTATTCAAAAGTACCTAACTGATTTAAAAATGAACAATCAATAGAAGGTTTCCATCAAGTAACTCAGTAAGTTAAAGAAAAAAATTAAATTAAAATATTCTGTAGTAGTCACTTTTTAAAACAAACATATCTACCTGATTTAAAAAGAACAACAGTAAAGGGGAAGAAAAGGGAAAACAGCACGTTGTCTCTGTAGCTCTCCTTTAAGTTCCCTCTGTTTTCTCACCTCCCTCCCTCCTTCCCCTCTCCCTCTACCTCTCTGTCTACTCCCCTGCTTTCCTCCCCTCTTTCCATCCACTCTCCGGGCTTCTCTCACTCTGCCTTCTCCTACAATTTTCTGCTTCTCAGCCTCTTCAAGCCACCTTCCCTTTCCACCTCTCCCTCTTCCTAAGGCCTCTCCTTCTCACCTCTCTAAACCCTCTGTTTCTCCTTCCTTTCCCCATTCTTATGCCTCTCCCTCCTCCTCCTCCTCCTTTCTCTTTTTTTCCTCTGTTTCCCTCTGACCTTTTCCTACCCTCTTTCTCTCTCTTAATTTCTCTCCAGTACATTGACATACACACAGACAGTGGCAATGAGATTAAAAGTAAACAGAAACAGAAGAAAATACATCGAAAAGTAATACGGAAAGTACAAGGTTGACAGTGTCAATTAGTAAATGGTAGAAAGGGAGGGCTTATAGACAGGGCAAGCCAGAAAGGTCCACAATTCAGAAGCACAGACGGGGCTTCCACTCTGGAGTGTGGGTAGCCCCATGTGACTCTCTTTAGGATACCAAGCCTGACAAACAGTGTAAACAGCTAACAGGTAAAATAAGCAGGGCATGGAAGAAACACCCTGACATATTTGAGATATTTCTCAGACAATACCTCCCTTCCTCACTTCTTCATCAAGGTATGTTATTCTCTCTTGAATAAGCATATCATATTCAGGTATAGTGCCTCCCCCCACAAATATATATATACAAATGAATGACCTTATAGAGGGCAATCATGTGATTGGTAAGGTCTGTAACACCTGTCCTATCTTGATGTAACAACTGGCTAAAAGGCTAAGATGGTTTTGAAACTAGTTATGTATAACCAATTTTTGGAGGTTTTAAAGGATATAATCAAACCTTCCAATCTGTCCTATATTCACCAATTTTTAATTTGTAAACAAGTGTATGCTCATTACAAACACTTCTCCATCCTTCTCTCTCATTCCAGCAGACCCATTGCATAAAGTACAACCATTTGGTTGAGCATCTTAATTTTACATGAAAAACAAAGCATCTAAATCACTCAGTGAAAATGCCATATAGAAGGAACAATAGTCTTTGATGGGATCTCATTCTCAAGAGAAAGGGGCAAACTTCCCACTATGTATCTGCAGGCAGCTGGTGAAACAAAAATGAAAATTAAAAAGAACTAAGGAAGGTTATTAGCTGGCTTTTTATGCTGCAGAATTCAGTTGATAAGAGATAAAATGAACATAAGCAGAGGGGGAAAAACTAGTATGCCTAATTTTTACTGTCATCAGGCATTCATAATGGCCCAATTTAAGGTATCTGCCTCTGCCTCCACTGTAATCACTTTCGCCAACACAAAGTAAACAAGGGTCAGGAGATGTGACTGTCCTGTCTCAAAAGATACAATATTTCATAAGCTTCTTTTTTAGTATTCTGGTGGTCTAACCAGCTGCATATGAAAATACTTGGAGTACCGGAAGAAATTAGTCTTTGAAATGATGTAATCTTCTGATAGTCCTATAAGGTTCACAGTTTGTGATGGCAGTTAATTTTATTGGGGTCATTTACAACTTTAAAAGGAGAGGTAATGTATACCATAGCTCATTCTATTCTAAACACATTTTTATATATATGGGCAATGGTCTCAGAGGTACTAGAACAACAGTTCTCAAAGTGAAGCTTGGATGAGGGTGATTTTGCTAACAATATATAATGTCCACACCACTCTCCTTTAGCCCAAAGACTGGGACACATCCACCAAACAAAAGGAATTGTCACTGTTCCTGGAGTATCCTGTTCCTATGCTTTGCCAGATTGGAGAGCTAGGGTAGGAAGTACAGTAACTACCACACTAGAAAATAGCTCCAAAAAACCTAGGTATAACAATGAAGGATATGTCATTATACACTTGTCCACACCCACAAAATGCACACCAGGAATGAACCATATTGTCAACTATGAACTTTAGGTGATGATAATGTGTTGATGTAAGCATCCACTGTAACAAACGTACCACACTGGTGGAGGATGTTGATAACGGGGAGGCTGTGCCTGTGTCTGGGCAAGGGTTATATGGGAAATCTCTGTACATTCCCCTCAATTTTGCTGTGAACCTTAAACTGCTTAAAAAAAAAAAGTCTTAAAGTAAAGTAATTTTTCAAAAATCTAGGTATAGTCTGTTGGCTCAGAAGAGCAAAACTAAAGTCGACAAGTGATCCAGTACCATCGATCAGCTTAAAACATCTCAGGTGACAAAACGATAAGGGAAAAACTATATTGCTCCACAGTATGGACAAACTGAAAATGGCCATGTGGGAACAAAAAGGAATTTCTACCTATACTTAAGTAATATAAGTATACACTTAAATAGTATCTCTGTAACTTACCAAGTATAGGCAAAAATTTAATGGGATATCAAGTCTTGCAAGGACAATAGGAAACAAAAGAAGAACTACAGAAACGAAAAGAGGTACTAACAGTGTGTTTGTGCATGCATGCGTAGGTTAAACTAATACCTAGTTCAGGGCATCATAATGTATTAATTCAAACACTTTCCCTCAAAGCTGCTGGGTGCAGTTAAAGAAATACTTGAGCCCTCATGGTAAACTCTGTCAATAAAGCTGTTTTTCTTTCTTTTTTTAATTAAAAAAAAAAAGGAAACCAGAGGAGATACACATAGAAGGTAGAAGATAAGGGAGTTAAATGTGAAAAACAGCAATTTGGAGAATGATTAAGAGATTAAAGAATTGGATACCCAACAAAGGGAAGAAAAAGATGCCCTACTCTGTCACTTAAGGACATCTGATCTCAATTATCATTTCACGTGGCTCTTCTGTTAAGCATCAACCACAGCTGACCCACGGCCAGAGGTTTGCAGGGAAAGAACTATCTAATATTACTTGAATCTTCATAGGCAAAAATCCTATAGCAATGGATTCCCAAAGTGAAAAAAAAGAAGTCAAAGTCACAAAGATGATGTTCTCTTAATACACGGGAAAAAAAGACTAATCCACTGACCTAGGCATGTATTTACTTGTTTTACGCCAGGAAAATCCATTTACAGCTCGAGGATGGGCCAGATACACGAAAGAAAAGTCAATTTCTCCTTCGGATTGTTCTGAATTTTTATCTGGAGAGGTAACAGCTGTCCGCCAGTTTTCTACATTATACCATATCTTTAAAAGACAGTCATCCTAAGGGAAAAAAACCCCAAAAAACAGAAAAACATAAGATCAGAATTTAAAATATAAAAGTTAAGTCAAACAGCAATAGATTTTCTCCCTAATTAAAGGAACTTAGGGATGTGAGGAGGGGTTGGGCATGGAGGAATTAAAAAGAAAATCTCTGATTCTGATAATTCTCTATTAGCATTCCTTAACTGTACTTTAAGAATTAAAATATATGAATGTGTATATTTTGCAAGGATTATTTCAAGGAAAATGCTACTGGCCATACGGAATGGAAAAATACAGTCCTTTGGGAAAGACCTAAACATGAAGTTAAGGGTTCATTCTCCCACTTAGCCAACTATCAAGTAAGAAAGCATTGCCACTAGCAGACTTGGAAAGACTGCTACTTCTTGAAATCAAAGAGTAGTTTTTTATATCATGTGAATGTTCAAAGAAAGTGTTGAAAATCTCCTAAAAAAAATAACTCTCACTGAGGATTTAGGGCATATCTCATAGTCTACAGGTTTTGAGTCCTGGGAACAATAATTTCAGACTATTAGTTATACGCAAACTGCTCTGTGAACCAATGATAAAAAATAAAATAATTTCAAGGGAATACATTATTCTGAAATCAACGGGTAATAACAAAGAAAATGGTTACAAATGTCTTTCTAGAAAGTCTGCAAATTCTTCTACTTTAAATACATCCTATCATGGCTGTCAGCTAAAACAGAATATAAAAAGTAGCTATAGTTTATTACTGACAGTATACTACATCCAAGACACTGTCAGTCACTTTACATATACTGTCTAAACTAATCCTATGATCAATGACCTATGAGGTCATTACCATCTTCAGTTTGCAAATGAGAAAACCAAGGCTCAAAGAAATTAACATGTCCAAGATCAAAAAGTTGGTGAATGGAAAACTTATACCCAGATCTACCTTTAGTCTCTGCTGTTTCAATTACACCATACTGCCTTTTAACACAATAATATGGAGCCAATTTTTGCTGTATCATATTTTTAACAAAATGTTTCAACTTAAATAATGAAGTCAGCTACTGTTATTGAAGTTTCAAAATACACCATAAACACAATGTGACAACAGCAATTTCACAAATTACCTTTCCAGCAGTGGCAAAAAATTCTCCATCTGGTGAAAATTTCATTAAATGAACTTGGGAAGCAGTTCTGTAAATTAAACAGACAAGGAATAATTTTCAAGGAAAATTAAATGAGACAATGCAACACTACTTCTGTAAACTAGTCAGCAATTTGCTTCAAGTAATAGAAAATATTGTGATGACACAAGTTTAACACTCACTTTAAAGTATATCTCATAAATTATAAATGGAAAACATTAAATCAAATATAACAATTATTCTTTATGTAAAAATATTCATGTATAAGAATCATGTAAGGAGTGATCTGTCAGTCTTTAAAGCTTAAGACAGAGAGTCATAGCTCTCAGTCCCTTAGAATGTGGGAAAGATTTCTTTTTTCAATCTCGAAATCTAATTTCTGGAGCCAGAGATACCTATACTCCAACATACATTTTCATAGACAATAAATCAGTATTTTAAAATGAATTCTGCCTTGGTAGCATTTGCATAATTAAAGATTATGTGTGGGTTAAAGGGAGACTTGCAACCATCATGGATGCAGCCTTCCAGGTTCACCAATATATTTAGTGAGTAAATGCCTTTTTTCTCCAAGGAGCTTTGGCTCATTTTCCTTCCCTGCCTTCCCTTCTGGCTACCCATAAGACAAGTCTCACTATCACTGCTTTCTTTTTCTTTACCCAAGTTCATGTTTATATAGATTCATCCTAAATTTATTTGTAAAGCGGGCCATAGAGGAATTCTGTCACAGTTCATTCCAAATAAAAATAACTTTTTCTGCCAATCTTAAATGTAATAAATACGTTCACGAAAAACATTGATACAAATAGGTGAAAGGAAAAAAATAAAATCACCTACAGCTTCACCAATACCATGACACCCATTCCCAGGCAAAACCACTATTCACATTTTAATACACAGACTTCCAAACACTCTCTCCACTCTCCCCATCTACTTTCAGAGGGAGGGTGTGGGGAAGAAGGAGATGGAAACTGAGGTTATATTCACAATTTGCTCTGTAATATTTATTTTAAAATATGTCACGAACATTAAGTGGTGCAATGAACATTTTTGCACACACATTTTTATGCATCTGTTTAATCCTAAGCATAGCTTTAAAACAAATAATTAAAAGTGCCTGGTCTCCATGATTATGACCTTGTTGTCCCTACAGTAGCTAAAGTAGTCCTTTATAAAGAGAATCAGATCACAACAAGATCCCCAACAGCTTCCCAACTCGCTCAGAATAAAAAGTAAAAGCCTCACCATAACCTATAATCTGACTCCTGACTCTGATCATCTCTCTTATCACTCCTCACCTTATTCACTTTACTCCAGCCACAAGCTAAGCACACTTTCCCCTCAGAATCTTGCACTAGTTCTCTTTTGCCACATTCTTCTCCCAGAGACATGCACACATGGCTTACTCACTCACTTCCTTCAGGTCTATACATAAATGTACCTCTACTCTTCTTCCCCTCACCCTGCGTCTTCTCTGTCGTACTTACTGGTCTTCATCTAACATGTGTAACCAGTGTTCCAAATGCACCACAAACGGACCGTAATCAAATTCAACTTTTAAATGTATTCCAGTTAGTGTAATCTTCAGGTGAACCTGAAACAAAGCTAGCATAGTTTCTAGCCCCAAGGCTTTGCTGCTTAAATAGCAAACCAAAATTAGCACGTCCAGTCCAAGTTACTACTGTGTAACTCTGATGGTGATTTAACTGAAGATTCTTCCCCTCTCCCAAAGGCATGAAATCCATTTCAAATCCTCAGTTCAACCCAAGTAAGCTCCTTCCTAGTCCTGCACAGAAGGCAATGTAACACTTCACTGCTCCTCTCTCTCCAACATTATATAAAAGACTCAAAAGCAAAGTCATAGCTCTTTCTAAAGAAATATCTTTGCAAAATCCTGATTTCTTCTCTACACATCAACCCATTTTAATACCCATGATTTACCTGGTGGTGCAAAAAATATGGCACCGGCTCCTTTGAAATCTCCTTTGTAAATTCTATATATAGGAGGTCTGCTTTACTCTGACTTTGGTATCTGTTTTATATCCTATTACCACTTCATATAAAACTGACTCAGGAAGAATGCCATTCCTAGCATCCTGTTGTACTGATTTATTGTCTATCTCCTCTTATCCGTTCACTGCTGTGTTCCATGTACTTTTACCACTGTCTGGAACATGATAAGCACTCAGCAAATACTTGCTGAATGAATGAAAGAAACTTGGAATTGATATCTAAAAGGTATAAAAAAATTAAGCCTGCTGATTCATATTTTCAAATTGATCTCTAGAAAGATGATACCAGTTGTATGCCCTTATTAGCAATATGTAAGGCTACCTTTTCTCCACACTCTTACTAGTAATAGATATCATTCATTCTCTTCTTTCTGGATATTTCACATTTCTTGATTTCGAGTGTGGTCAATCAACTCTTAATATGTTCATTATTCATAGGTACTACTGTTTAAAATTCTCCTCTTCATTGTCCATTTTTGTTTACTTTTGAGACATATGTTTCAGTCTAATTTTTAAGACCTCCTTTTAAAAAAGGCATTAACCCCTAATTGCACATACTTCCCCCAAGTTTTCAATTCTTCTCCTTATGTTCTTTTTGCTTTACAGAAATTTTTTATTGATACACAAAACTATTTATTTTTTCCTTTTCTTCCCTTTCACTTTCTAGTTTTGGCATCCTATTTAATTTTTCCCTAACTCTAAAGCATCACTTCTCATCTAATAGTGATAAAACACAATGATAAATGCTAGCACAATACATAATTTTAAATTTTCTAGTAGTGACGTTTCAAAACACAAAAAGAAACAGGTAAAATTAATTATATTTTATTTAACCCAATATATCAAAAATACTATTTCAATGTGTAATCAATTTAAATTTAATAGGATTTTCACATTTTTTCCCTTGTGCAAAATTTTTGAAATCCAGTGTGTATTTTACACTTACAGTATATCTCACTTCAGAAGCCCTATTTCAAGTGCTCAAGTGAAATATGGCTAGTTGCTACCATACCAGACATGGTAGTTTTAAAATATGAAAATTTGCCTATATTTTCTTATGAAATTTTTTTCATTGCATAATAATGCTTTTTCTTCCTTTGAAATCTATTTTGGTGCCAGGTATGAAGAGTTTCTAATATTTTCTTCCCCAGAGAGCTACCAAGTTTGCCCTACAGATACAAAATGCCACCTTATATACTGAATCTTTATGTATAACTGGGTCTAATCCTGGACTCAAATCTATCTGTTTCTGTATTAACAACAAACTTTTTCACCAGTTGTAGTCATTTTACTATACTGTGTATCTTCATTCTTTTCTTCTTTCAGAATTTCCCTGATTTTTCCTAAATTTGTCCTTCTAAATAAAGTTTAGAACTATGCTCAAAAGTAGAAATTCCAGCGAGATTTTGGTAAGGATGATGTTCAACACACAGGTTAATTTGGGAAAAATATACTTATCCACAGTAGGAAAACTTCCACTCAAAAGCATGAAAGGTATCTCTGTCTCCTTTTGTATAATTTGGCAAGTTCCTATTTAATTATCTTCATATAGGCCTCACACATTTTTAATGTTTCTTTGTAGTTGTTTTATTCAACAATTTAAAAAAAAGAACATGGGAAATGATGAATCCTCTGTATATAAGGTATGTCACTATTTTTAAAAAGTCAATACTTTTTATGTTAGTGTGAAATGAAATAAATGAAAATGCATTTATAATAAAATAAGACCACATAGAACAGGTTCATTAATTTAATCCCCTAAGTAATTGCTTACTTGCAATGCCAAATGCATCTCCAATCCCCAAAGTTAAGATCTGTTTTATCTGGATTTTCATCTTCAGCTGGCTTCTCCAAGTTAGCATTAGACCAGAGTTGCAAACAGCTAGAACCAGTTAAGAGACGATTGCCTAAAAATATATCATTCACCAATTATTATTTCAGTATTTAATTAGTGAGTTAAGTTACATGCTCAGGAGTTTCATATAATACTATAAAGAAAATACAACTTTTTAAAAAGGTCTAATAACAAAAAAGAGATTTGGGGTATGAGGGAGTTAGGCTATATTTTAACTTTATTGAAGCAGCTTAGACAAAAAGGGGAAAAGATCTTTTAATCTCTTATTCAAGCAACATTTAATGAGCATCTTCTTTGTAACAGGCACTGTGCTAGGCACTGGCAATACAGCGACAAATGAAACACTGTTCTTTTTCATGATGGGTTTACATTCCACTAGAGAAATATTATGAACAGAAGCATGAAAACATGTGAGTTCAAATCTATTCCGGAGAATGTTTCATAACCTCGTTATGGTTAAGGAGTAAGGTGCATAGTAGACCTGGAAAAAGAAGAGAGGGATAATACTGTGGAGCATTTTTGAAGTTCATAAAGAGTTCAGAGTTTGTTATAGGTAGCTGGGAGTAGTTGGGGGATAGTTTACATAAGTGGATATGTATTCTAAAATAAGGGGTCTCAAGTAGGAGGGAGATGTCAACAGATGGATATGAAGAGGTCTACACACATCCCTCCAATGACATAATATGCAAAAATTAGAGGTAAACTGTGTACAATCTTCTTGAGAGATAATCTATAATTTTCACCATGCTTTCAAAAACTCCAGTATACCAAGGGTAAAAAGTCTTTTTTAGAAAGTAATTCTCGAGATAGACAGAATTAGGGAAAACATAAGATGCTGGGAAACCTGGTTAAATGATACATACAGATGGGAAATCTTGAGGATCTGAATCAAATATTATAGTAATAAGGATTTGAAAGCCATTTCAAAAAACAAAAATTTCAAGGCTTGACACCAAGTAAGAAACAGATACAAACAAGAGGTTTCAAGGACAGATTCGAACTTTATGACTTGGGTAATTGAGTAGAAGACTATGCTATCATCCAAATGATGAAGCTAAAGGAAGAGATGCAATTTTGGCCAAAAAGCTGACAATAAATAAGGCATTCACCTTATTTATGGATTTGTGTCTCTCTGGAAAGATGACTTTATTTCAAAAGGAAAGTGGGTCTGTGGCAAAACAAGTCAGTCATTTAATCAGCCATGTGAATCTGATCTAGTTGGGCAACCTGTGAGCCTCAATTTTCTCATCTATGATATTAGAAATGTGCACAGATTTGTTATAAGGATTAGTTATAATAAGTATAATGTATCTAGCAAAACCTATGCACTTAGAAATTCAATAAATAGTAGCATCTAGGTGGAAAGTCTCACAGACGGATAAAAACAGTCCAGAAAGTACTAATGAGACATTCCATTTAAATATGGTTTTTATTCCACTGTTTAGCTTACCAACAGACACAAGTTTTCTTCTTCTTCTTTTTTTTTTTTTACTGAAATATAGCCGACACATAACTTTACATTAGGGTCAAGTTACAATATAATGATTCAGTGTTTGTATATAGTGTGAAATGATCACCACAATAAGTTTAGAACACCACATACAATTTTTTTTTCTTGTGGTGAGAACTTTTAAGACCTACTCTCTTAGCCAACTTTCAAATACACAATACAGAACTACTGACTATAGTCACCATGCTGTGTATTACATCCCAGGACTTACTTATTTCATAACTGAAATAAATTCACCTATTTCACCAACTCTCCTCCACCCTACTCCAGCCCACTGCCTCTGGCAACCACTAATCTGTTCTCTGTATCTACGAGGTTCAGTTTTGACAAGCTTTCTTTTCTTTAACATAAACTGAGGATGAAATAAAGGTGTTCCGTGAAGGATTAAGAAATTAATATAGAATACAAAAAACTTAATCCCAGTTATAAAATGAAACAAAAGTAGGAAACGTCTGGTATAAAACACTGATTAGAACAGAAAGAGCAGAGGTATGGATAGCAAAGTACGGAAAAGAAGCATTAAGTCTAAACAGCAAATTTTATGATTTAAGCAAGATGCAATAGTAGGTTTGGAGACAACACCAAGGAAATACTGTCAATTTACTAGTACCACCTGAAAAAATTTCTTTATATCCCAACACATAGTATATAATAATAAGTAAATATTCATCAAAACCAAAAGACTAATATTTATCTTAATGTATTTTAAATCTGTTTATAATTACAAAGTTCATTTGCAAAAGTAGTAAGTTAATAGCTCCCAAATATTTATTTCATTAATAACTCATTTCTCAACCAAAAGCCAATAAATTTTTAACTCTTCAATTATAAAAAGAAAAATAATAAACTTTTATGTGAATTTTAACTAAATTATGATAAAAAAGATAATGGTCATGAACTATTGGCAAGTCACTATTAGACATGTTCAAAAAATAAGTAATTATCTTCTAATACTACTCTGTAATGATGATTTTCAAGGAACTTAACATCAATACTATCTTTTGAAGCATTAGTACTTACAGACCACAGGTACAAAAATTCCAAGCAACCACTGTATCATTACTAAAGAAATATCACTCAATTCAAATAATAAATGTTTTTACTGAAGTTATTCATAGGAGACTTCAAGTAGCTGTTTGCTTGCCAACAACATTTTTATAGGAAGTATCTATATAAATACCTTTTTATAGAAAGTTCCAAGTACTTTCATGTATACTGCCACATTTGATCATTAAAAAAGATCTTGTGAAATAGATATTACCTTAATTTACAAGTTAACCATTTTTGATCTGTTATCTGCTTATGATCACAAAACTAGTATTCAAATATGTAAACATTTATTGAGAGCTTAATATAATGGCCCCTAAAAATAAATTAAAAAACTGAATAAAACAGAATCTCAGCCTTTGTCTACTAAAAAAAAAGGTAAACAAATAATTACAGTAAATTATAGTGCTATAAGAGAGTAACCATATAATTTATCACCCAAATAGGAACACTTCTGAAAATAGAAGGTGACACTATTAATTATTAATTAATATGAGGACAACAGGCATAGACTTGGACATGAGTCATTCTATCCAATGTAGAATTATAAATAAAGTACTGTACTAAACAGATTTTAAAATCTGAACCCAGGGTAAATTTTCACTCTTTTCACTGTATGCATAAAATACACATGTAGGATACCAGCTAGTAAGCATCAGTCTCATGAGAAAAAAAACCATTTTAAAACATTGTGTCATTAAAAAAAAAACTAAGATAATCTCTTTCATTCTCTAATTTCCAAAGGTTCTGAATCTTATTCTAAATTAGCATTCTTCTCAGCTATTTCATCTACTATATTAAAATTTAAACTATTGTATCTATCTTAACTGATGACTTCTAGTTATATGTTCTAAAGATGACTTCTTTCATACATTTAGATTCAAATTTCTAACTACCTATTGAATATCACTATATGATACGCAAGCATCTCAAATTCTATACATCCAAATAAAACTTACGTTCCACTATCTCTAACTCCTATATATCACTCTTCTTTTTGTGGTCATAGATATTCCCAAAGTAATCTGAAGTCCAGTTGTCAAGTAATGTCAATTCTACTACCTAAATATATTTCATATCTATGTATTTCTTCCATTAGTCACTTGATATTAATTGAGCACCTACTATAATAAAGGCAACGAAACAAGCTCTTATTTCTCATTCAGACTACTGCGAATGCATACTTTCCAAAGGTAATTATAAATTATAAAGTATTTATCTTCCTGTTCCTCTTGTCTCTGATCATTACTGCCACCAGAAAAATCTGGCAAAACCATAAACCTTAGCTTGTCACTAGACACTTTCAAAAACCTATACTTTTTATACAACTAAAAAATTAAATTAAAATTCCTTAGTAAGACTATAAAGATTTTCCATATGCTGTAATCTTATCTCCTCATCACCAAACTCACTCCAGCCTCAATGAAGTACTAACCATTATTAGCATATATCTCATGCTTTCTTTGTGTCTTTGCTCACTGTGGTAGATTGGTAAAAATGGCTATGGGATGGTTTTTTAATGCAGAAATAGATAACTGATACATATACACATTATCTCTTCTTAGTATTCACTTTTTTTTCCCTCCTCAACCTAACCCCACCCTCACTGTTAAAAATCTATCTACTCTCAGGGCAAAGTTTCCTCTTCAATGAAACTGATTCTTCAGAGATAATTAGTGTCTTCTTCCCAAAACAACACATACTCCTACAATAGCAGGACACTCTTACAGTACATATTTTTCTCATTTCAGTAAGCTCTAAAACAGCACAATCTGTTTTACTTACTTTTGTGTTTCAAACAAGCTCACACAAAGCAGAACCGAATACATGAAAGTAAAAAAAATCAATAGCCCAAACAAGTGTTACTTCATTTCAGTTAAATCTTTCTTATATTCTTACCTGCAGGATCCCAAGTTATATTGTGTGCTATTGAGTCCAGAAAAAATTGGCCACTTTTCTGCCACTGACTATATAATTCCTAAAATTAAAAAAAATTCATTTAGCCAATTATTATTGGCATCTTTTCTCTGTCAAATGTATACACTGACATTTATTATTTTTAATAACACATGCACTCATTTTTAGGCATAATTGACCAGGTAGTCATATTTAAGGAGAATAAAATGTTCAGTGCAGTCAAGAAAAATAAGGAGTATGTGATGGAGAAGAATAGTCAGAGAATATCCATTCATAGAGGTCCAAAAGTCAGTCTTTAGCATATTTAAACAACCAATAAATATTTGCCACCTTGGACAACATATGTATTAACCTCAGACTTTTAAACTTATAATTATTGCTTTATCATTATAGTTACAAAGGTGTAATTTAAAATATGTCTTTGTCTCTGCTATTTGAGGCTTCTTTCTTTTTTAATGCTTCATCTTCACCTGAGATTATATGGTATATGTGAAAATTCATAGTAAGAGGTGTTAACACTTTCACTGTATTATATAATTTAAGAAATTTAAGTTTTTCATTCCTTAAAGTAATATTTTTCAAACTTTTTGTTTTTACCTGAATACCAGTAAGAAATACATGTTGCACTGTGACACAAAACACACACAAATACACAGATAAATGCAATCTCAGTTTACCCTTACTACATGTGATACACTCTAACATTTTCTATTCTATTCCATTTTCTTTTAAATTCAAGTTGTAGCCTACTAAGTTGATTTCTCTAATCTCTAATAGATTGAAACTCATAAACACTCTCTTAATGCAGTGGTTCTCATACTTCAGTATGAAAATAGCCTGAGATATTTACTAAAAATTCAAACTGTCAAGATCCATGCCCAAAGGTTCAGGTTGAAAAGGCCAGGATGGGGCATAGGAATCTATATTTTAACATCTCAGGTGATTTTGATACAGGGGGACTGCAGAATATGCTTTTATCAAACACCACACTACAGCAAAGGCTGTCAGTCACAGCACACATCAGAACTCCCTCTAGAACTAGATGTACAAGTACACAGGCACAAACCCATGTATTTAGAATTCTCCAGGGCAGGATCTGGACACACTTATCAACTAGTGATTCTGAAGTGTACCTCTCATGAAGAAACATCATCTTAAAAGAATATTCCAGAGTATGCAAATAATATATTTTTATGAGGATCTGAAGATTCTCTGAAACTGTATCTTGAGATAAAAGTTTTTTTGTATTTTTTTTATTGAAGTCAGTTTACAATGTTGTGTCAATTTCTGGTGTACAGTATAATGCTTCAGTCATACATGAAAATACATATATTTGTTTTCATATTCTTTTTCACCATAAGTTACTACAAGATATTTAATATAGTTCCCTGTGTGAAACTGAAGTTTTTTGCACCTTCCACGTCTCTGATTTTTCCATTTGATCCAGTTTTCCCCTTAGTCATCAGGCTTTTTTTTTTTTCACCCTCTCTGCAAAATCAGTGCTGCCTACCAATAAACCAGCCTCTTCTTAATAATTTTTTCACACTATTAAACAATTATAATTAGTACAAGAGAAAGTAGGCAAAACCTAAAGTTCTCAATTCTACCATTCTACCCTTATTAATAAAGGCATTTTAAAAAAACATAAAAAACTGATTTTGCAAAAGTCAGGAATTTCATTCAACACATATTTTTTAAGTATTATTTGAAATAATAGTGTTTTAGCAGAGAAACTATTTTAAAAATTTGTTTTAAATACTGTCAATTACTAATTCATAAGAGTGTAAGAGCCTCCAGTAGTGGATTCGTTAGGTAATATATCTACACAAACAGAAATGGGAGGAGAATTATGGATTCTCCTTCTATTAAATTTAACACATTGATCATGATGGCACCCAAATCTGGGTGACAGTTGTGTGTCCTCAGGGGCACCCAATCCACAGTAGGCGATCAACATGTTAAAAATGGATATCAGTTAACCCAGAGAAAATATTTTTTAGTAACACAAGGTAGGGGAAAATCAACACAACTGGTTTAACTCTTAGTTCTGTGGCTCAATAGCTGTTTCACTGCTTGAGTCAGTTATTTTCTTTGGGTCTCTGCTGCCTTACTTATAAAAAAGAAATAATAGCTGCCAAACTAAGTCAGGGAGAATTTATAAGATATTAATCAGCTATGTGAAAAAGAAATTAAAAATATTAAAAGATATATGGTAGGTGTATTATTAAAACACTTTAATTCTTTACATTTAACATATTTCCACAGTCTTTTACATCAAGAATGAATAGATATTAACCAATTTTGGAATTGAAAAAAGAGCCTCTTGAGGCTGACATGCTTAGTATCAAACAGCTAAAGAGCAGCAGAGAAAGAAGCCAGCTCTATGACTCCTACTACAGTGATCTTTAGAGCACAGCATGCTGATGGTCTTAAACATGGTTAAAAAATCACTAGTTTAATCTTCAGTAGACATGGGTAAAATAACCTGGTCTGTCTGTTATATTTATGAGCATTTAAACACCCAAGAAATCTACTATATAACCTCAATATTTATACACTATTCTTTTAAACAACTTTCAGAACTATTTCTGAATTAGTTTCTTTATAAAGAAAAACATTCGCTGACCTACTAACAATTATATTACATGATATATGAAGTGCAAGAAAATAAATCCCGGGGGCATGTTAAGACCAAATACTTATTATAAAAAAAAAAGACATACGGAAAAAAAGTAAAGCATCTCAAGACAACTGACCAAGCACAATTTAGTTTAACTCCATTTCAGTGAACGATGTAAACATAGTTTTTATAAGGAAATGGCATTTAACATGTCTTTAATTGTACTGTATAATTTATACTGATTTATGTGATGATCTAATTTTGTACTCTTAAAAATAGTTATCTTTTAAGACACAAGACATTTCCATTTCTAAAAGAAAAGATAAATTACTGACCAAATTTTTCTTTTGCTTCGGTAGGTTAACTGGTTCAAAAATAGAGATAACATTTCCATAGGATGCAGCAATCTTTTAAAAAGAAAAAAGAAAGAAAATTTATGGATATGTTAACTTGCTTATGAATCAAAAGAGCAAAAGAGATTAATACTGTAACTTGAAATATACCCATCACAAAACTTCTTTCACCAATACTTGAGAATATCAGTTTCAGGGACTACAATATTTAGGTCAGAATCCCTACTGTCATTTGCTATGCTAACTAGTAAGTTAATCTCTCTGAATCTATCTGTATTTATAATATATATAATACTATCTTTTTAGTAGTATTTGTAAAACATCTGGTATACAATTATCTATATAAGATGCATATGTGAAAAAAAAAGAGATACATAATAAATGTTCATTCTCTTCCTCACATAATAAAATCTATCGATGTATTCTTTGTCAAGTATGGAATTTGACCTGACTCTAAAATCAGTTTTTAGGTTATCTGTCCTCAAAGATCACAACTCTGTCAGTGAACTGTCAGTATGTTTCACTTTTTAGAATTAAAACTTAGATCTATTCTTTTGTGAACCCTCCAAGGAGTATATGTTTTCAATATTCTATTTTATTTGAGTATCTTTAAAATTTACCATTTAAATTAATGGAGCATAACTCTTCCTGGCTCTGTTTTATAAGGTAGCTACTACTATAGTTTCAGTGAGTCACAAATATCAGAAATCAGACAGATACATAGATAGAATGAATAAATTAGGGATAAAAATAAGAACATATAATCTAGTAAAGAGGGAGTAAGGAATAAGGATACAACATTTACATGGGAAAAAACTCTCAATGGGTATTTTTAAATGTTCTGAGCAATTCTTAGAATGTGGAAATCAACCACACTGAGTTGGTCTGGGAGTGTTTTGTTTGGGCCTTTAAGTTTGGGTAGGACATCAAAGTGCAGTGAATATTCAATTTTAGAAATAAGGCACAGTATGAACACAAATGTAAAGATTAAAAGAAACAATGTATGTTTGGAGGTGACTGACCATCTGCCCAGCTAGAAGATAGAATAATGGACATGAGGCCAAAAGGCAGGTGAGAGTCAGATTACACAGGGTCTCATATCAAGGTGAACAATTTGAACTTTTCTAAGGTAATGGGAAACTAAGAACGTTTTTAAGCAAATGAACAACAAGATAAATGCATATGAATTTTCTCAGAAAAATAAATCTGGTCGTACCACAAAGAAAAAAAACAATAATGACAAAATATTGATGACCATGGTGTTAAGAAGTATTTCCTTTTTAAATGTAAACAAAAGTCCCAAGTACCAGGACCCACAAATTTTCTTCCTGATAACTATGGAATCATTTGATTATACTGATATCTGAGAAACAAAGGAAATTTACCCTTTATTAGAATGATTATAAAACCAAATGACCTTTTCATTCTAACCTGGACTGTTATGTAATCTAGCCTATCACAAAAAGATAACTCACACTGGAAATAATTAAAATTAGACTTCCAACATTAATGAGCCCTATATGAATCAAGTGGTGAGAGCAAATTTTTTTATACAAGAACTACAGAGCTAGGAGATCAAACAAACATGAAGAGAAAGGGGAAAAAAAGTCTGAAGGATTTTTAGCATTCTATAATAAAAATCATTTTTGTAGTACAGTAAGGATGAAAGGCATGAACAAAAGAAAGACAGATGAGAAACACTTGTAACTCTATAAAGGGAAGGGACATACGAATAACAAAAAGAATAGTAGTCCAAAAAATAGGTAAAGACTACAAGAGCTGAAACTCCTTTATCATGAGTATCTTTAAACTAGGTCCCAATAAGTGACTTTTCAGAATGGCGGGTTTATTAAGAATGATTAGACTAAACTTAAAAAAAGAAAAAAAGATTGGGTCCATTTTGATTTCTCACACAAAACATTCTAGTGGAATCACAAGAATCAAACAATAAACTTACATATCTTGCTAAAAAATTAAGTTTGCAAAGTTCAGCCCAGTCTAGCTACAACCTAGACCTGGTCATCTATGCCCATACAGTGCTATGGTAAGCTATCTATACACTATACTGCCTAATAGTTATGATTCTCCCAATTCTGGTACTATATAAAACTGGATTTAACCTAATATAGAATCATACGCCTTGTTTCTTTTGTTGTTGTTAGTGTTTTACTTTCAAGGTAACTTTTTACTTTTCATACGTAAATAGAAGTCCAGATAAAATTTTTCATTTTTCTTATAGACTTAAATAAATTAATAAAAAATTATAGACTTTAGAAGAGTTTATCACCATTTTCATACAAAGTTTATCTAGAAGTTACAAGGAGATAACTACATGTTTACAGACAAAGAAGGACTCTAACAGTAACTTGTCTTCAGGAGTTTATTTACAGACTGAAATTTACTGTCATTCTTTCCCTCAATTCAATAAATTTTTAAATAAGTACGTTTTAAACCTATTTTACAGGTAATGAATATTATATTTCTTTATTAACTCATAGATAAAATTATGCTATATTTTAAAATTATACAAGAATAAATTCCTAACAATCTCTAAGATACATCTGAATCAGGAATTTTGTTCCGCAGAGTACATCTCAGACAGCCAAAGATATTTGTAGCTACATTGTCCTGGAAACAAAGCAAGTCTCTAATTCAATAGACTATCCTGACAAAAACCATATTCAAAATAAATCTCATATTACCACAAGATTACAAACCTTGCCTTGTTGCATTGAACAATCTACACATCCTACTTGAATATTTCCATGTTTAGCTCCTGGGATTATTTGCAATCTTTCAAAATCACTTCCCAGTATAACAACGTCACATCCAGATGCATAAGCCTAAAAACAAACAAAAAAGAAAAAAATAAAATAAAAATGATCAAATTGTCAAGAAAACATTTATCATATAGAACACTGGCATTAAATGTTATGTTTTATCAAATTTTAAATATTCTTTAAAGAAAAAAAACTTTACTATTTGAGAATACTTCCTTTACTGCCAATATACAGTCCCATCAGCAAATTCAGTCAGTCCTATCCGCAAAATATACACCAGTTCCCTTCACTTCTTCCATCTCCACTGAATACTACTGCCCTTATGTAAACTACCATAATCTCTCTCCTGCACTACTGTTTATATTCTGACTCCTTCCATTCTTGCTTCCCTCTAATTCCTTTCCACACAAAGTCAAGAGTGATCTTTTTGTTGTTGTTGTTTTCTGGGGGGAGATAATTTGGTTTATTTATGTTTTTTAATGGATGTACTGGGGATTGAATCCAGGACCTTGTGCATGCTAAGCATTCACTCTATCACTGAGCTATAGCCCCCTTACAAGAGTGATCATTTTAAAATGTTAATTACACCAAGTAATTTTCCCTGCTTAAGTCCCTTCAATTGTTTCCTCGTTGTACTTGGAATAAAATCTCAACTCCTTACCAATGTCAATGCCCTAAATGACTGTCCAATTCCCCAAACCCACGTCAAGCTACTCTTTCCTTCCCTCAATTGCCTCCAGCTCCTATACTGCCCTTCTTTCTGTTCTTTGGGCACGTCAAACTTTTTCCGTCTCAAGGTGGTTTATCTTCCTTTGATCTGCCTGGTCTTTGTCAAGCTAGCTTCTTTTCAACATTCAGGTCTCAGATCCTGAATATATTCGTATTCATTAATATTCTCCCCTCATTACTTTCCATCACACTACTGTTTTTCTTCTTCATAGTATACATCACAGTTTGTAAGTATCTTGCTTATTATACATTATCACTACAAGTTAAGTTCCAAGACAAAGAGGTAGAGTTCAAGTTTATCTTTTCTCTACTCTTAGATCCCAGAAGTTTCTTCCATTTAAGAGTACATGGCTGTCCTCTGAGAATTTACATATATAGACCAGCAATAAATTTGACAATAAAATTTCTATCACAAACTGTTTTTTATCCTGATATGTTCTTAAAATTTTTTAGTAATTCTTTATTTTCTCATCACATTTGCACATGCACATACACCTTATTTAAGGAAAAAAATAGTATACTTAATATATACTTTATGACCATAATTTCTATCAATTCCAAAATGGTTCTGTACAAGCTACCAAAAAATATTAGAAAAGGGACTTGAAAGACATTACAAATAAATCTGCTCATATTACTAACAAGAAAATAAGACCTAAATAGGCTGACAACTTCTTAGCGACTGAGTGGGCATGAGAACTCTGACCTCTTCATTTTTGATCTAGTACTATTTCCATGGCAGCACAGGGACTTTCCTAGTTACGTATGCTTGCCTGAAATTTTCCTAAATGGAATTAGGGGAAATCAAGTCTGGTTCCATTAGTGTCACATACTGGAAAAAACTGGCTCAGTAAACGAAAAATCTCATGATGATCTGCTCACCTATGTAAATATCCACAATACAATCATAAGGCTTGCCACAAGACTATTAGTAAGAATAAATTTCAAAACTAATTTATTTTAAGAAAAATTTTCATTAACAATAGTCTAAAATACCTTAATATTTTAGAAACTGATTTTCTCCTTAACATTAGATTTTGATTAAAAAAGTCAATTATCATTGTTCCCCAAAATATTGTGCTAAATTTGGAATGTTTACAATTTAGATTTCCTTCTCACTAAACAAAATTTGCTCAGTTTCCATTAACCAGAATACATATATATAACCAGAATATATATATAACCAGAATGTTGCACCTAATCTTGACAATCACAAGGCTAAATTTTCCTGAATAAAGTCTACATTAATCCTGAAGTACCTTATAAAATTATTGTTTAATACAAGTATTAAAAACTCAGAATTGATAAATGCAAAGTTATCTCAGAAATAAATACCTAGCCCTATAGAGAGAAAGACGCCAACTTATAATACAAACAAGCCTTGATCACTGAAAGACTTACACAGCTCTGGATTACCCTTGTTTTTTTGTTGCTGCTGCATTATACTATCACTGTCTGTCATTTGATGTTTTCTTTGCGATAGTACTAGAAGGTACAAAGCTATTCTCCCCATTTTTGATAAACTTTAAATAAAATTATTGATATTCATCTGAAATATCTCTCTCATTCAGTCCTCATTTTCTTCTCTAAGAGTTGTAACTAATGGATGACAATAAACTAGTAAATGGGGGGAAAAAAAGATATAACCAAAAGATACAACCTTCATGAGCTAACTACCATGCTTGGGGCTTATAAAAAAGATTCCTAGGTTTCCTTGACTATAGAATGCTAATTTTTATAGTTTGTATAATTAAAAATAAAATCCATAGAAGATTCAAACTATATTTCCATTTTGTTCTATTTCTTAATCATTTTCAAGAATGTATAATTATCTCCTTAAAAATCCTGCTCTGCATAGAATACTGGTTAACTAAAGTATGGTGCATACCCGCAATGGAGTATTACACGGCCACAAAAAGGAGAACGTTATCTATGAACTGACTGGAGTGATTTCTAGGGGATGGTATAAAGTGAAAAAAAAGCCAAGTAGGAAAGGGCATATATAGCAGTTTATGCGTGTGTAAACAACAAGGAAAATCTGAAAACACATGTACCTGATTACTACAAAAAGAAACAATGGGAGAAGAAAACTAAGAAAGAATAAAATTATTTACCTACCAAGGGGGAGAGGATGGAGTGGAAGCAAACAGTAACATTTCCAAGTATAGGTTTTTATATACTTACGACTTTTTAAAATTGAAATATAATTGATCTACAACACTATGTTAGTTTCAGGTGCACAACACTGTATTTCTGTATTTCTATACATTATAAAATGATCATCACAATAAGACTAGTTACCATCTGTCACCATACAAAGGCATTACAGTATTATTGACTATATTCCCCATGCTGTGCATTTCATCCCCATGACTCATTTATTTTGTGACTAAAGTCTTTATGTCTTAATTTCCCTCAAGTATCAGCCCCTCTCCATTCCCTCTGGCAACCATGTTTGTCCTCTGTATCTATGAGTCTGTTACTGTTCTGCTGTGTTTGTTCACTTGTTTTGTTTTTGAGATTCCACATCTAAGTGAGCTCATATGGTATTTGTCTTTCTCTGACTTCTGTCACTTAGTATAATATCTTCTAGGTCCACAGATATTATCACAAATCACAAGATTTCATTCTTTTTTATGACTGAGTAATATTCCAGTGTGTGTGTGTGTGTGTGTGTGTGTGTGTGTGTACACATACATATACATCTTCTTTATCCATTCATCTACCAATGGACACTAGCTATAACTTTTGAAACATGTTAACATTATACAAATTTAAAAATTAAATTAAATCATTCAGAATGTGGGGGTGAAACAAAAGAACTGACTGCATTTTAAACAAATATTATATCTACACTGAAAGAAAGAAGGCAGGGAGGAACTAAGTAATTTATGAACACAGATTTTGAGTATACATTTTCAGTTTTAGATAGAGAGAAGGAAAAACCTAGTCCTTCTCCCGTGTTTCTCGTTTACTCTTACATTATTACCACATTCACAATACTTTTGAAAACAGACATGTGGGGGTTTTAACCACACAAAGCAATTCTGTGACATCAACTGGGTGTCCCACAATTTAACTCAATTCTGACACTATCAACCTGGAGACAGCATCAGATCCCACAAGTTAAGGGCTCAGTCTTAACTGAGACTGCCCTCTACATTACATGCTAATCACAAGTAGTAGGTCCCCAGATTAGCCACACTTCTGTCTGACTTGGCTACAAATGAGAGGTTCCAATGACCTCCCCCCCACCTTGGATATATTTTCCAAAACAGCTCAGAGAACTCAGGGAAACACTTATGTTTACTGGCTCATTAAAAGATATGATAAAGTATACAGATGAACAGGTTCATAAAAGTCTGGGAGCATCCCAAGTACAGGAGCGTCTATCTCCATGGAGTTGGGTTGTGCACCCTTCCTGTTACCTGGATGTGTTCACCAAAATGGAAGCTCCCCAAACTCTATACTGTTGGGATTTTATAGAGACTTCCTTGTGGAGGTATGATCAACTGTTAACTCCATTTCTAGCTCTTGTCCTCTCTAAATAATGAGGGGTAGGGATGAAAATTCCAAGACTCTAATCATGGCTGCACCTTTCTGATGACCACCTGCTATCGAAGTGCCCATCCAGAGTTGCCTCATCAAAACAAAAGATGCTCCTTGTGCTCTTATGACTTAGGAATTTACAAGGGTTTCAAGAGTCTTGTGTCAGGACCCACATTCAAAGACCAAATATTAGAATATGAGATGCTCCTATGTTCTTATCACTTAGGAATTTACAAGGGTTTCAGGAACTATGTGCCAGAAATGGGGGACAGAGACCAATACATATATTTTCTATTATTTCACAGGCAGGGTGAAGAGAAGAAGTACAAACAAATCCTAAACTCTTCAGTAGGTTTTTTAAAAAATTGTAGTGGTATGGACAATGTAATTGTGAAACCACTTTAGACACATTATAGGATTGAGCAAATGAGCCAAAGTTCTTACTGTGTAAGAAAGAACAAAGATATGAAATGTGGAAGACACAGCAGAGTCAGGTAAGGTTGGAATGAAATCAGAAATATTGGTATATAAAATCATGCTTTCTAAAATATACATATTTTCATATGCACATGCAAACATATGTTTGTATATGTGTATGTATGTGCATGCTATATGCACATATGTGTGTATTTGCTAGTTCTGTCCACTGAAAGGGCCAAGAAACAAACACATTCCAGTAGCAATGAGATCACCTAGTATCTTGATCTTGGTTTCTACATTGTCTACTAAAAGAAACCAGGGCTCCTCAAAGAAATGGTTAATTACAGGGTCAGGTAGGGCAGCTACAATGAGAGCCTAAAGCACCTTGTTATGCCAAACAGAAAGGAGGTGCTCTAAAAAAAAAAAAAAGAAAAGAGCAAAGAGAAAAAAATACCAGGAAGAAATCATCATCAGTGGATGCTCAATCCAGAGGGAAATCTTGGTGAGGATCAGGATAATTGCATGGTCTTAAATGTCTTTCACACACTGCTTATTAGTTGTGAAGAGAAAAAACAAAACAGTTACACAGTGGAGAAATGGATAGAACCATAATGGGTCATCAAAATTGACACTGCTAATGATAAATATCATGTGCCTCCAAATGTGATAACCTAGAGAAGGACACAACATCATCTATGCAGAATTTTGGCCAAGAATGCATAACCCTGACCTAATCTAGAGAAAACATCAGATAAATGCAAAATGAGAACAAGTTTGTTTTTTTAAGGAGGAGAAGGGAACTATATTCTTCAAAAATCAATGTCAAAATGAATAAAGAGAAAGGAAAAGAAAAATGACACTGACACATGATAATTAAACGCAATACCTGCCCATGGACTGAACTCTGTACTGGAAGGGGTAAAAATGCTACAGAGAACATTGTTGTATCAACTAGTAAAACTGGAACATGGACAATACATTAAATAAAAGTGGTATGTAAATTTATGAAGTTGATAACTGTACTGTGATTATGTAAGATAATATTCCTACTACCATGAAATACAAACCAAAGTGTTTAAGGGTAAAAAGTTATGACACATGTAACTTACCCTCAAATGGTTCATGAAAACAAAAATGTAGGCACACACATACATATAAGAGTGTGCACAAATGATACAGAAAATTGGGGTAAATTATTAACAATAGCTAAATCTAGGTAAAGAGAATACAAGTTTTCTTATAATATTTTCATTTTACTTTTTCTAGGTATGAAATTATTTCCAAATATTTTCCATTTAGTAATGAAGACATCTCAAACCTAAATAATTATTTCAAAAGGTTAAAACAAAAAATGTTGCCACTCATTTGTGCTTTCCTCCTTCACTTACTGTAGTCACCTGAGCCTATTTTTTCTCTTTGGCAGGGCCAAAGGCTAAGTGATTTTCACTAGTATTCCATTTAATCCTCACAGCAAATCATGTGAGATATTTACTATAATCACCCCATTTTACTGATAAGAAAACTCAAGTTTAGAGGACTGAGTAATCTGGTTCAAATCTCAGAGATAGTGTGAAGCACAACTGAGAGTGACCACCAAGTTATAATAATGAGAAACAACATGCTCTTACTCCTTCTGCTATGCTGCCATACAATGCCTTATAAATAGACACTGATATAAATGTAATAATGGTCCCCTAATTTCTTCCCTTATTAAAAATAACTTCTTTGGATGTGAAGCAACTAGAATTCCCGTAATTGCTAATAGGAATGTAAAATAAAATGGTATCACTGCTTTGGAAAGCTAAACACATGCACACTCAACAAACCAGCAATTCTACCTGTAAGAAATGTGTCCATATATACACTAAGAGACATGTACAAGAACATTCATAGCTATTCATAAAAGCTCCAAAGTAGAACCAACTCAAACATAAAATGGAATGTATGAATAAATCATAGTATAATCATACAATGGAATACTATAAAGCAATGGTTCTCAAACTTCCTGGTCTCAGGAATCCTTGGCACTCTTAAGAAAATATTGAAGATAACCACCCTAGCTCCCCCTCCCCAAGAGCTTTAATTTGTGTGGGTTATCACTATCAATATTTACTCTTTCAGAAATTAAAACTGAGAAAATATAATATACCAATTTATTCAGTAATCAAAACTTCCCAACAAATAAAAGCCCAGGGCCAGATGACTTTACCAATGACTTCTACCAAACATTTAAAGAATAATTAACACTAATCCTTCTCAAACTCTCCACAAAACACTTAAGAGGGAATATTCTAAACTCATTTTACAAGACCAGTAATTACCCTGATACCAAAGCTACGCAAGGACACTCCAAGAACAGAAAATTACAAAAGCCAAATTCCTTGATGAATATAGATGCAGAAATCCTCAAAAAAATTAGCAAAATGATTTCAATGGCACATTAAAAAGATCACACACCATAAATAAGTGGGATTTATCCCTGGGATGCAAGGATGGCTCCATTAAGGCAAGCCCACAGCTAATATACTGAATGGTAAAAAGCTGAAAGCTTTCTTCAATGATCAGGAACAAGACAAGAATGCCCACGCTCTCAACAATTCTATTCAACATAGTATTGGAAGTTCTAGCCAGAGTAATAAGGCAAGAAATAAAAGACACTCATATCAAAAAGGAAGATGTAAAATGGTCTTTGTTTGCAGATGGCAAGATATCACATATAGAAACTCTAAAGACTCCACCAAAAAAACTGTTAAGAACTAATAAATGAAATCAGTAAAGTTGCAGAAAACAAAATCAACATACAAAAATCAACTGCATTTCTAAACACTAACAACTATTTGAAAAAACAAATTAAGAAAACAATCCTACTTACAACAGCATCAAGAAGAATAAAATACCTAATAAATTTAACAAAGGTGAAAGATCATGTAAATTGAAAATTGTAAGACAATGATTACATAAACTGAAGATGACACAAATAAATGAAATGACAGCTTGTGTTCTTGGACTGGAAGAATTAATATTGTTAAAATGTCCATACTACCCCAAACCATCTATAGATTCCACATAATCTCTATCAAAATTCCAGTGGCATTTTTCACAGAAGTAAAAAAAATTCTAAAATTCACATGAAACTACAAAAGACCCTACCCCCAAAACCCAAAGCAATCTTGAGTAAGAAGAACTAAGCTGAAGCCATCAAATTTCCTGACTTCAAACTACATTACAAAGCTGTAATAATCAAAACAGTAAGGTACTGGCATAAAAACAGACACATAGACCAAAGCAACAGAATCATAAGTCCAGACATAACCCACACATACGTGATCAACCAATCTTCAACAAGGGCACCAAGAATATATACTGGGGAAAAGACAGTTTCTTCAATAAATTGATGTTGGGAAAACTGAACATCCACATAGAAAAGAATGAAAACTGGACCTCTGTCCTTCCTCATACACAAAAGTCAACTAAAACTGATTTAAATACTCAAACATAAGACCTGAAACCACAAAACTCATATAGGAAAACAAAGGGAAAAAGCTCCTTTACATTGGTCTTAGTAATGATTTTTGGACACCACAAGCACAAGCAACAAAAGCAATAATAAACAAGACTATATTAAACTCAAAATCCTGCACTGCAAAAGAAACTACCAACAAAATGAAAAGGCAACCAATGAAATGGGAGAAATTATTTACAAACCTATCTGATAAAAAGTTAATATCCAAAATATAAGGAACTCATTTAATTCAAGAGAAAAAACCGAACAATCCAATTAAAAATGTGCAGAGGTCTCAAACAGACATTTTTCCAAAGATAATGTACAAATGGCCAGTAAGTACATGAAAAAATGTTCAACATCACTAATCATCAGGGAAATACAAATCAAAATACAATGAGAAAATCACTTCACACCTGTTAGGATGCTATCATCAAAAAGGCAAAAGATAAAATGTTGGTGGAAATGTGGAGAAAAGGGAATCCTTGTGCACTCTTGGTGGGAATGTAAACTAGCATAGCCACTGTGATAAATAGTATGGAGATTTCTCAAAAAAGTAAAAATAGAACTATCATATGATTCACCAATCCAACTTCTAGGATTATATCCAAAGATGATGAAATCATTGTAAGAGATATCTGCACTCCTATATTCATTTCAGCATTGTTCATAATAGCCAAGATATAGAAACAACCTAAGTATGCAACAATGAATGAATGGATAAAGAAAATGTATTTTATACACACACACAAAAGATTATTCAATCATAAAAAACAAGAGCATTCTGCTACTTGTGACAAACTTGAGGGCATTATGCTAAATCAGACAGAGAAAGACAAACACTGTACGTATGTATTTCACTTATACATGGAATCTAAAGACATCCTACTGACAGAAACAGAGAATAGAATAGTGGTTGCCAGAGGCTAAGAGGGAGAGAAATGGGAGTTGAGGATCAAAGGATACAAGCTTTCAGTTACGAGTTAAGTTACAGTACATGCCTAATGTACAGCATGGTAACAACAGTTAACAATATTGTGTTGTATAGCTTAAAGTTGCTATTAGAATAAAGTTTTAATGTTTTTATCATAAAAACAACAAAATAGTAATTATGTGAGGTAAATGATGTGTTAACTAACTTTATTGTGGTAAAATTTTCACTATATATGTATATCAAATCATCACATTATACACCCCAATCTACACAATGTTAATGTCAGTTGTATTTCAATGAAAAAACAAGAGAGATGAATCTGTACACATAATCCAAACTGGGTATCATGCAAAAATCGCTTGAAACAGACATATCTTCTAATGAATATCTCTAATAGATTCTTAAAATTAATCTAATCTCTAGAGTTTATACAACATGATGAGCTAATAAGCATGGAAGTACACCAAACCAAAACAAACGGTACCAAACAAAACAGGGAAAAGTGGATTTAATTTAAAACAGGCTCTGCACCCAAAGTTCACAGCAGCACTATTTACAATAGCCAAGACATGGAAACAACCCAAATGCCCATCAACAGACAAATTGGTTTAAGAAGATGTATATATATATATATATATATACACACAATAGAATATTACTTAGCCATGAAATGGAATGAAATATTGCCAATTGTAGCAACATGGATGGATCTAGACATTATCATACTAAGTGAAGTCAGACAAAGATAAATATTTTATGGTATCACTTATATGTGAATCTAAAAAATAATACACATGAATCTATATACGAAACAGAAACAGATTCAGACATAGAAAACAAATTTATGGTTACCAAATGGAAAAGGGAGAGGGTCAAGAGATAAATCAGGAGTATGAGATTAACAGATACAAACTACTATACATAAAATAGATAAGCAATAAGAATTTACTGTATAACACAGGGAATAATATTCAATGTCTTATAATAACCTATAATGGAAAATAATGTGAAAAAATATATATATAAAACCTAATCACTTTGCTGTACACCTGAAACTAACACAATATTGTAAATCAAGTATACTTCAATCTCAAAAGTTCAATTACTGTAATTCACATATTAACAAAATGAAGAAGAAAAAAATAAATGGGCTGTGCATGATTTCAAAATGGTCCACCTGCTACTAAATTCTTAAAGAAATGTAATCCATCTACTTGATATTAAATAAAAACCTAGGATGTAATATTACATAATCTAAACCAAAATCTAAAACTAGATTTATACATTCTTCTAAAATAAACTGTTCTCAAAAATTCATTTCAAGGTGCCCTATTATTATCAAAACAGTAGGAAGAGAACTGGTTTATTAAATAAATGGCCATACCACCTGAGCTTCAAAATTAATATACATATATTACAATTGTTACACTAGCTGTTTCTGTCAAAAGATCTGTAGCGAGAATAAACTATTAATTAGCAATGAAAATTAAACTGACAAATGAAAATCCTTTTATTAGGCACATGTAATGTTAGGCTGAATAATTCTGAGAATATACAAGGTACATAGAAAGAACTGAGTTCATATTGTGCTACCAAGCCTATAACTGCAAAATGATTTTTAACTTTAAATTTTGGCAGAAAACCTTCTCAAATATTCTAAATTTCAAAAGTTACCCAGGTTGTAAAAGTCAGCATTCTATTTTGGAAATCCTGCGATTTCTGTTAAAAACTTAAGATTTCCTGTTTTCACTGTTTTGTTTTAACCAACCATATCAGGTATATATATCCCAAAGAATTTCTTCCTGGTATACTTCCTGGTGAAATGCTTTGGTTGGCATGTTATAATTAACAGTATTCTCTTTTTTTAAAATGCAGCGTTAACTATTAGTATTATTTCAATAATCTTAAAGGTGCCTTAATACTATTTAAAACATAATATTTTAAAAATAGGCCAAATATTTAAAAAGAAGTCCAATTTGTACTCATAATGGCATATGAGCACCACAAAAATCATTCTCTTTCTCCAGATGCAAACAGTATTAAGCTTTCCCTTTCTGTATTCTCTCCACCTACAAACATTCACGTGCTTCTCCAAACAAAACAAAACAAAACAAATAGTTAAACAAAAAGTTAAAGGATGCTGACTATTACAGAAAGCTGAGGAAGGAGAATGCTAATTCAGACTCTATTTCTCTACCAACACTCAGATAGCTGCAGTCAGTGTTTTTGACTTCTAACCTGGGACCCCTTGGCTGGGAACACTGAGTTTTCTAATACAATAGGGAGTCCGGAGTTAGTACATATTTGCTATATCTTGTATAGCATAGGTATTTAAATTCCAAACTAGAGACAAGAAGTTCTAAATATTAACACAATCTGTCTCTTGGAAATTATCTCCCTTTCCATTTCATTCAAAACATAATTTCAGCACTAAGTATGGACAATCTATTTTATATTAAAGCACATGTCATGCACAGACATATTAGAAAAATCTAGATTCTAATTAACTATGCCTGTTTTTAACTTATTATTTGTCTTTTACAAATAAAGTATTTTTTAATCTAGAAACAAAAGTTGTCAACAGATCAGGACCAGGTTAGTCATATACTTTCATTGAAAAAAACAGTAAGAAACTAACAAGGAAAAAAGGAGTAAAGGAAGAATTCACGTACGTAAAGAAAAAAATTAAGAATTTTCGCTTAGTGTAAATAAAATCTCTCCTGGTTGCTTATCTGATATTTATGGTAAAATGCGTAACAACTGACTTTGAAAAAAAAAATTTTTAACTAACTGAAGTATTTTATTTGGACTCAAATCTGAATTATTAAAGATATTTTTTAAAACAGCAATTTTTAAATATACTGCAATAAGGCTTTATCCACCCATTATTCATTAATTCAACCAGTATTTATCAAGCACTTTTTATATGCTAGGCATTAGAATAAATTTAACCTTTATAATAATTGATATTTTTAAGGGTTTTACAGGTACTAAGCAATGAATGTAACCATTTTTCATGTAACAATCCTATGAATTTCTTCGTTAGCCCATTTAACAGATGAGAAAAAAAGGAATTCAAAAAAATGTAAAACAACCAGTCCATGGGAATACAACTAAAAGGAACTAGGCTGGAAAACAAATTCAGGTAATTATAATTAGGTGACATCAGTCCCTTTAGACTGTTCTAGCCACTCACAATGAAACTGTGGCAGACACACACTAGGCAAGACAAAGTTAATGATACAGTGAAAGGGCAAATAAAGTACTATGAAAGTATAAGAGACATGGTCACTGCCTACTAGAAGCTTTCTTAAGAGAAAAGTTAAAGTAGTTTGATGCCAGTTTAAGTACTACAAAATGTTTCCAATACTTAGCTATACTAACTATATCAGTAATTGCATATTTTAAAATCTAGAACCCATGAGAAATAGCTTTCAATTTCATTTCAATTTAAAACCTGTCAGACTGTATTCAGGAAATAGGATCTTCTCTCTTGTAATCTTTCAAAACAAGAATAAATAAGTTATCTGCAAACACGCAATGGGAGGAACTATAAACACAAGTCTGTCTTTAAAGAAGGCATAATGTACCAGGAAAAACAAAATGATTCCTCAAGTGGGCCTGCAAGAGGAAGATTTCATGTTCCTACCTCAAGTAAAACTGGAATTTAGAGTTTTTTTAGTCTGCACAAACCATCTACCATTAATGTTTGCTCTCTTCCTATGAAATAAAAAGAAGCAAAAAAAAAAAGAGGTTAAAAGAAAACTCAAGGAGTAAATAATAGATTCTTTTTAGAAAAAAGGATGATTTCAAGAGAGAAAAATTAAAGATGTCCAGGAGACTGAGGGCCAGAAACTTAGTTTATAATGGAAATGTCAGTGTAATGCTCAAGAGTCAGGGATGGATTAGCTGCAAAGGAAAAAGGTGATTGTTAATAAACTACCACCAAAATTATAGAGAGCTGGGATCTCTTTATACTAAACAATAACAATAACAATTTCTTTTTATTTTTACCGTATTAACTGGACTGCTTCCAGAGATCTGGGAGAAGTCTGTAGTAGGCTTGGTGAGAGATGATTAAAGCCTGGTCTATGGAAATACACTTGAAAATTCAGTAGAAATGAACAACAAGCTACATGGTGGTGTAGGATGATCATATCTTTGGCACATTAACTCACCTCTCCTTTAAAATAACAGAAGCATTCATCAAGATTTTACATACACATAGAAGGATAATCTAGGTGTATAAATAGGCCAACATATCAAAGTTCACCCCACTGCTTAAAGAGATTCCGAAAGCCTTCTTAGAAAAAGCTGTTAGAAATTACACTGGGGGAAGCACTCACTTAACTTTAGATGTCAGAGAATGTAATGTTACCATCCTACAATATCCCACTAGAAAAATCTCCTTAGAATGCTCTTTACCACCTACCTCTAAATAGCAACAGCAGTGAGCAATGTTCAACTGCAGGGAGACTACAGTTGCTCACTGAGACCTTCAGAATTCACTCTTCTGAGTACTGAGGCTAGGTTAACATTAGAATTAGAATCTCTAAAACTGCTGTCAAGTGCAAGCTAAGGTGTACGTAAGACACTGTATACGGAAGGTACAAACTATTTGATAATAAAGTACTTGGTTGGCACAGATCTAAAAGTACAATTCAGGCATTAAATACCTACATCAGGTAAAATAATGACTACTAGTTTTTCTATTACTTATTCCGACTGACAAAGGCGACAAAATAGTCAAAAGCAGATGAGAAGAAAACCTGGTAAGCTCTTTGTTTCACTTATTTACGCACAATTAAGTTTTACTTTTAATCTCAACTAAGAGATAGCTATCAAGGTGTAGCAAAAACCATGAGCACTGTAAATATATTTAGATAAAGGGTACTCACTTATGGCTTGAAATTTTTATGAAAACTATAGTTAAAGCAGAGAATGTCACTATACTGGTAAGTAGCCTGTAGTCTAGGGCCCTCTTCTTTCCAGTATCTTGGGAAAACCAATGAAATTCAAGTCTCTTTAGTAAACCTTAACCTGGAATCACCACTACATAGCAAAGAGCAGTTTCACTGAAAAACAGTGGTGCAACTTTTAGTAATTAATCTGAACAATCTAAGATAAATAAGTTTCCCAGAACTACTATACTGTTACATATGGAATTCAAAGAATGGCAGGAGTCAACTCTTTACAAACTTTTTTTCTTTCCGAAGTTACCAGTCAGTGAATTTGGAAGAAAAATAAATGAAAAGCACTGTTTTCACTATATTTTTACTCAGCGCTGCTGGTTGATACAGCAAACAATTAGTAACTGTTTTAAGACACCAACTCTTTTTAACTACAGAGATACTTGGCTTTAACTTTGAATAAGAAATGAAACCAATCCCAACTATTCCCAAATGTGACAACTAGAGCCTATGGAATGGGGCAATAAAAAAGCCCCACGTACATTACACAATTCTTGGATAAACGACTTTGGTAAACCATCCCAGCCCAAGGACGTCAGATCTAAAACTTAAAAATCCTACAAAACATTCTAACTTCCGAATTCAGGCTCTGTACATTAAGGACACCAATGACCGAAGCGTTACTGCCTCCATGGTTCTCAAACGCCAGGTCCCCGGGCCCTTAAGGGCAGGGACATCCATGGGGGGGGGGGCGTGGGGCCCCCCGTGAGGGCAACGAGGCTTTCTTGCCCTCTGTCCGTCATTCTGGGCCGAGCTCGGCTGACTCAGAGGCGCGGACTCGCCACCGGCGACACGGAAGCCTCCCTCACTCACCGTGAAGCGCTGGTCGCCGACGCTGCCCACGGAGAAGCAGTGGTCGCCGGGGTTCACAGCCCCGGTCAGCACCTGGTGCAGGTTCATGTCGACGCCTTAGTCCAGCAACGGACGCCGCGTCCGGCTCATGCCCTGCGTCAAGTCGCTTCCCTCCCTCTCTCTCTCTCAGGGGCGGCGGCCACTCTTGGGAGGCGCCAGGCGCCAGAAGCCGGAGCCGCTCCACTGCGGCCCGCAGCTCATCCCGAGGCCCCACGGGCGAGGCCCGAAGGGGGCGGGCCGGCGAGCGGGCGGAGCGCCGCGCTCGTCCGAGCACCTGTCACAGCCCCCGTGAGCCCAGGTGAAGCTCGGGGTCGACCCAGCGGCCGCGACCCCGGCCCGACTCACCGGCCAGGAAGGCCGCGAGGTCCACAACACTTCCTCCGGGCTCCGGGCGGCGGGCTCCGATCGAGCCCAAGCGGCATAAGCGACACACGCTCGCCCTCCCCACCTGACCTGGCCCTTCCCGGCTCCGGTGCCTGCCACCCCGACTGGCCTTGGCGGCTCACTACGCGTCGCTAGGTCCCTTCTGCCCAAATATCGCGAGATCTCTCGCAGCGATGAGGACTACTGCGGTAAAAGATTCTTTTACCACAGTACAGAGACCGGCAAGTGAGAAACGCCTCTTCGGGGAGATGTTGGCCAATCCCGAGCCCCAGTCCACTTAGGGCTCCGCCCACCACTGAGGACAGACCAATCTCTTTGAGGCCTGTGAGCGACGCTGTGCGTTTGAATGTTGAACGTAGGGAGTCTGGTAAAACAAAAAGAGCCTTGAGTGAGGCCAGGTTTGTCAAATTATGCTTTAGCTTTGGCCAGAAAGCTTAAAAGGGAGAAGTGAGTTAAAAATGCCGTTGCAGGGTGTCCTCGGTCCTGATGGAGACTACAAGTCCCAACAAGCACCGCTCCCCTCGGCCGCCCGTGAGTACTCCGAGTGAGTGTGGACTTTGAAGCCTCTCTGCCCTCGCGCTGTGTTTACTCTGGCAGCACGCGCGTTTTCAGTCCGCTAAAACAGAAAATTTTGAAAGGCTTAAACACTTGACAAGTACTAAAATGAAATGTTTTCACCTAAGTTTACCATAACGTTCGTTTTGAAGTAGTGCTGGTTGTAATAATACACCAGCCGTGCGTTGAGCTGCTGTTTTTAAATGCTCAGTGTCACAGTTTCCCCTGTGAGATTCAACTTTCGTTGTATTTTGACACAAGTTTTGTATTATTATTGATAAACATCTGCTTATGTTTCCTCTCAAATACGGTAAACCTCTTAGGGACAGACTGTCCTGTATCCCAAGTGTCTAGCGCAGTGACCTTTCTAGCCTAGATGTTGAGTAAATCTTAAATGAGTGAATACAAATAGGAACTCTCCAGTTAAAAAGAGAATTTTTTTTAAATTTCTAAATTGATTTTGATTTTTATATACTTTTGTTATGGTTAAAAAAAAAACAAACCTTCACACCAATACTTGGATGGGAAGAGTACTAGCAGTTTTATGTCCTTTGGCTTTCCCTAAGTTTTTTGCGATGTGCATTTACTTTGTTTTGCAATTTTAAAAAAGTTACTTAAATAATAAGTTTGTCATCTCCGTTTTTTAATTTGAAAAATGTAAATGAATGCCATTATCTCAGTCTCCTCATAAAAATGAGGCATTTAAAATCTAACTTGTCTTTAAAAAAAACTTTTATTGAAGTCTAACATATTTAGAGTTTAATTTGTCTAATCCAATCTAATTATTAATTTCGATTTTATTTAAGGTGGCTTTAAGTTAGTTTTATATTTTAGATCTTAAATCAAGATATTACATGTTCCACATAAATTCGGTGTCTAGCCCAAAGTTTTTTCATTCTTTTCTGACCAGCTTTTGGTTTTGAAGGGCATGCGGTATATATAGAAGAATGAAAGAAACTAAGGGACCTAGTAGTTAGGAAATCTGAGATTTACTCCTAATCTCGTATTTGTTGTACGATCTTGGAAAATAACTTTGACTGTTTTTCTCATCTGTAAAATTAGCAAGTTTGAGTTAACTGTCAACATTTTGCTTGGCATTTTTATTCCTAATAAACATCTGTTAGTTTTTATTAAATTCCTTCATCCTTAAGACAGACTGAGTTTGAATCTTGGCCTAACCACTCATTTAGACAAGTTACTAATCTCTCTGCTTTACTTTCCTTATCTATGAAGAAGGGATAGTAGTAGACTTTCTTCATATAATTGTCATGAAGATTAAATGAACACATAGAATTCAATAGATGTTAGCTACTATTGTTATCATTATTATTATTATTAAATAAACCTAACCTTTTGACATATTCTTACTTTTTCCAAAGTTTTCCAAATAGTGTCAAACCTTAGTCCAAATCAAAATTTCCAGGAATGTTTGAGCCTGCCACAAATGTTCTGAGGCCATCATGGTCTGTATCCCAAACTGTGGGACTACAGAACAATAGCTAATGAAAAGTGAGAGCATTCTTTTGCCTCTTATTGATCTGAAACACTTCTACTACTTTATTAAATTGTCCATTAAACAACCTATCTTTGATGTACAGCAGATGAACTGTTCAAGTGACACAACTACATGCTTGTAATTTATCTATTTCTTCCTCTACAACTTGGCCTACTGTCTAGTTTTATACAGTCCTTGAGCTGAAAATGGCTTTTATATTTTTAAATGGTTGAAAAAATCAATTTAAGAAATTATTTTATGATACATAAAAAATATATGAAATTGCCATGTCCATAAGTGAAATTTTATTGGAACACAGCAATGCATAGTCAATTAAGTATTGTCTGTGGCTGCTTTCACACTACAACTGCAGAGTTGAGTAGTTTCAACAGAAACCATATACCCTGTGATAAAAATTTATACTATTTGGCCCTTTAGAGAAAAAGTTTGCCAACCCCTAATGTGTAGGAAAGATTCTTTAATATTCTATGATCTTTGAAATAGTTTTCGCTAAGCAGAATGATTGTTGCACTGCATGACAACGCAGCTTAATTAGTAAAATGTATAATGTTAATGATTACACAAGCATCTTTAAATACACCCATTGTATCCCTTATTTCCCAGTATTTATCATAGCACAGAGTAGATACTCACTAATAGTTAAGTGCAAGTATGAATAGAGACAGGACTTACTTACATATATATAAAGAGTCCCTGAAGGACTACCCTGGGTAAGTGGCCATAGACAATCTCTTTGCTTTCAAACTCCTTTTCTTCATAGATCACCCCCTCATGTCACTCACCTCCCCTTAACAAGGCTCTATCCAATCCTAAATCCAGTCCTGACTTCTTATGCAACTTGAGCAAACTCTGACCTTGTGGCAGAATTACTAAGATAAGGAAATGGAGGAGATGAAAGTAAATTATACATGTTTGCCTTTCATCCTCCCCTTCTTGTCCCCTTCTGCCCAGAGGCCACAAATCTACCTCCTAACACAAAAAGTCCAGGAGAATTCTTGAATATAATTACTCCCTGAACTGTAATTAAATTTTGTCATTCTGTTCTTTGAATATGGAAAGCCTGGGTGCTTTTTTTTTTTCCTTTTGTTTCTTTCATGCTTTTTTTTCCTGTAGTTTCTTTAGTGTTATTCTTCAGCTGTATTACTAAGAAATAAAAGAGGAAGGATGGTTCTAAAAAAGGAAATAAAATCCTTCTTTTTTAATAAAATTCTGTATATTTTGCCTTAATTCTAGCAGCAGAATCTCTTAGAAAACCAAGTACTATTTTTTTTAGGGACTAGCAGGCCAAAGAGAAGTTAATGCTCTCTTCAGTGCTAGTCTTAAAGGGAAAGGGGGACTTTATCAGGTGATGACAGTGTAAAGAAAAGCAAACAGGCTAAACCCTACGATTCTTGGGGGTGGAAAGGAGCATATAGGAAGCCAGCTCAGATGAAGAAGTAGTCATGACTCTTCCTTATTAGTTTATTTCCTGAAATCCTTGTCATTACCTTCCTCCCTGCCACCCTCATCCTAAATTCATCAGTATAAATCCCTACCCTCCCAGGGCCTGTGCCAAGGGAGCCACCAACAGGGGCTTCAGTCCTCACTGCCAACACCCAATAGATGAAGGAGGTTAGAAGTAAAGGGAGTCTCTAGTCCCATAACTAAGGCTAAATCAGAGGGACTGTGTTGCTGAAATTTCACACAAGCATTCTGAACTCCTTATCTCATAAAAATAATGTGAGGGTCTCTGTGTCTCTAAGATATTGACTGCCCCACACCCAGCTAGTTCAGTCGGTAGAGCATGAGACTATTAAGATATTGACTGCCCCAGAAACCTGCCTGTGCTGCCAACAGCAATCTTGCTACAGAAAATCCATCAGTAATATTATAGGTTAAATAGATATTTGAGCACTGATTAGGACCCTAACCATCATCTGTAATATTGTTACTATAGAAAAATTAATTCCAGTACCTCTAAAATTTGAAGATTGCCATTAAATACTCTTGGTTCACCCTCTTTTCTCAGCTGAGGGTTCTCATAAACATTTAAAAGGAAATTACTTATAAAAGCTACTCTTTATTAAACACCCACTCTACACCGTGATAGGTATTTTGTTCATCTCACTTAAGTTTCAACAACCCTGTGAAGGTAGAATCTCTGTTTTACAAATGAAGAAACCTAAACTCAAAGAAATTAATTAACTTGCCCAAAGTCACATTAGATTTATGGTGTATCACCAACCAAAGATACGAATTTACATCTTTTGGGCTGCAAAGGCCCTCCTAATGTTCTTCAAAGATGCCTGAATCCCAAAGTGTATGTAGTTAAAGCCTACTACTTACTCTTTACCTGGTAAGGTGAGAAGAGACAGGTGAAGTGAATTGACTTATTTGAATTAGGTCTTCAGGGCTTCTCTAGTAGGAAGAACCATTTTCCCAAAACAGTTTTCTCTTCCCCTTTCTCAAGATAGAAGGGAAGCTTACCTCCTTACCTTGACACATGCCCAAACTATAAAAGCCAGCCTCTATGAAAAGGCGAAATAAACATCTCCAACCAGAAAACTCTCTGATACACAGCCATTATAGGTATTCACTTGGTTTAAGACAAATACTTCTAGAGATGTTTTGGAACTGCCAATAAGTCACATACATCTACTGGGGCTTTAGTCAGATTATGACTCTTAACACCTACTGCAGTTTTCATTAGAGGGAAGCAGAAGTTAAGAGATGGAAAGGAGAGGCCATGTAGAAGATAAAAGCAGGGAGTTTTGTTTAGCCAGGAGCAACTTGAGAGAAAAATGGGCCCTGGGATAGAAATGAAGAGGAGTAACTATCCCAGTCAAAATCCCAGCAAGTTATTTTGTGGATACTAACAAATTGATTCTAACTATTTATGAGAGGCAAAAGACCCAGAATAGCCAAAACAATACTGAAGGAGAAAAAGTGGAAGGACTGATACTATCCAATTTCAAGACTTACTGTAAAGCTACAGTAATCAAGACAGTGTGGTTTTGGTGAAAGAATAGACAAATAAATAAGTGGAACAGAATAGAGAACGAAGAAAGAGACCCTGATCTACAGTCAAGTGATCTTTTACAAAGGAGCAAAGGCAAAATAATGAAGCAAAGATGGTGCTGGAAAAACTGGGCAACCATGTGCAAAAAAATTAATCTAGACACAGACCTTACACCGTTCACAAAATCTAACTCAAAATGGATCACAGACCCAAAATTAAAGCACAAAACTCCTAGAAGATAAAATTAAAATTAAAAATCCTGGAAGCTAACATAAGAGAAACCTAGATGACCTTGAGATTGGTGATGACTCCTTAGCTATAATATCAAAGGCATAATTCATGAAAGAAACAATGGATAAGCTGAACTTCATTAAAACAAAAAACTAGTCTTTGAAAGACAATGTCAATAGAATGAGAAGACAAGCCACAGACTGGGAGAAAATATTTGCAAAAGATGCTTCTGATAAAAGATTATTTTCCAAAATACACAAAGAACTCTTAAAATTCAACAGTGAGGTGAGGGGCGGGGAGGTGGGTATAGTTCAGTGGTAAAGTGCGTGGTTAGCATGCATGATGTTCTGGGTTCAATCCTAGTACATCTTAAAAAAATAAAATAAGAAAACAAACAACCTGATTGAAAATGGGCCAAAGACTATAACAGATACTTGATCAAAGAACATGTATAGATGCCAAATGAGCATATGGAAAAATGCTCCACATTGTATGTCATTGGGGAAATACAAATTAAAACAACAGTGAAATACTACTACGTATTTATTAGAATGGCCAAAATCTGGAACACTGGCAATACCAAATGCTGATGAGGATGTGAGCAACAGGAATTCTCACCCACTGCTGGTGAGAATGCAAAATGGTACAGTCACATTGAAAGATAGTTTGACAATTTCTTACAAAACTGAATATACTCTTACCATACGACCCAGCAGTCATGCCCCTCAGAATTTACCCAAAGGCGGTGAAAACTATGTCCACATAAAAACCTGCACATAAATGTTTATAGCAGCTTTATTTACAATTGCCAAGAATTAGAAGTGAACACTATGTCCATCAGCAGATTAATGGGTAAGTAAACTGTGGTACTTCAAGACTATGGAATATTACTTAGTGCTAAAAAGAAATGAGCTCTTCAGCCATGATGAGTTATGGAAGAACCTTAAAAGCATATTGCTAAGTGAAAGAAACCAACGTGAAAATCTACATACTTTATGACTCCAACTAGATGACATTCTGAAAAAAGCAGAACTAAAAAGGTAGTAAAAAGATCAGTGATTGCTCTGGATTGGCAGTAGGGGTAACTAGCTAGAGCACAGAGGCTTTTTAAAAGGGTATTAAAAATTCTCTGTATGATACTATCAAGATGGATACATGTCATTTTACTTTTGTCCAAACCTATAGAATGTACCATACCAAGAGTGAACCCTAAGGTAAATGATAAACTTTGGTGATTATGTGTCAAGGGACGTCCATCGGTTGTCACATACGTACCGCCCTGCTTAGGGATATTGATAATGGAGAGGCTGTGCACGTGTGAGGGCAGGGATATTTGGGAAATCTCTGTTTCTTCCTCTTCATTTTTTTGTGTACCTAAAACTTCTCTAAATAAATAAAGTCCTTAAAAAAAAAAAAGGAGGAGGGCTATGATTTGGTAAATCATCACAGCCTACCACTTCCCACTAGCCGAAAAGATGAGAAGAGGTAGGGAGATAAATTAATTAACAGACGTTTGGGGAATGTTCTTCAAGCTTGGGATAAATTACAAAAGACTGATATATTTTGAAAGCAAAGAAAAGAGATGGTGTGTGCAGGGGAAATAGAGGTTTTTTTAACCTAGTTAGATTATAAACAAAGCTTAGCAGGAACTATGCTTGCACTCACTCATGTATGTGTTATGGAATAACTGGTGAAGCAGAACACAAAATTTTCCAGCATAAGAAACTGCTAGCCTCTTTTCTGCCTAGGACAACATAGCAAATGCCCTTGAGTCGTCCTGTGTCTAGATGAGAGTCACTTGAGTGGCTCCTTTAATTACGCAGTATAAGCTTAGCTTATATATGCTTCTGCATAAAGATGATGGGAGAGTGAAGTTGAGAGACACACTCTGTCCATCAATATCTAACTCTCTCCATATATATATAAACCAGCAAAATTTTGTCAGTAATGAGCACATTAGGAAAAGAATACAACCTCATGAGATAAGCCAGAAAAAGTGATGTCCACTACACAAGTGTAAGATTCTGCTGAAGCTCAGTCAGTGTGACTCGACTTGCATCTCCCAGAAGCAATCCTAGAAAGTTAAAAACAAATCCTTAGAATTTTCACAAATTATCCCCAGAAAGAAATGGACTGAGAATATATCTTTATTTTTTCCCCTCTTCTGCCTAGGGCAGTAGACATAGCTGCTTAGTTCATTTTTGATTGAGAGGAAGAGGACACCATGACAACCTCACTTGAACCTTTGGTCCAGTGCTGAGGGATGATGCCCATCCTATCCAATTATGTGAGGCCAAAATCTTCCCCACCTGCTTTTTTCTCCCCTTAAATTGGTTTGAGTTTAATTCTGTTTCTGTCACTTTGGATCACAAGACTAATAAATGATAACTTACAGTCCAACCAGCATGAAAGTTCCAATTTTCCTGACTGGGAAATAATAGCTTGTTGGGTTTTAAAAAATAAAAAATAAAAGTATAGACACCAGGCAGAAAATTATTTCCACAGAAAAACATCTAACAGCTCTGAATGAACAGAAAGAAGCAGAGTTGATAAATGGATGATTTAGTTATTCTGAATTTACCTGCTGATTTTTCCTTCCCATATAGTAGAGGAAAGAAAAAAGAAAAACGCTTTTAAGAGAGAAATTCAGTAAGCAACTTTCTAAAATAAAAAAACAAACCCGTATTTCTGTAACTGAAATTGCTAGAAATTCAAATGGCAACAATTTCCCTGTGTTCTGGAAGAACACTGCCATATTCTCAGTACAGAGGCTTGTCATTATAGCTCCTGAATCAAAAGCATCCATAAAGAGAGTGCTCCAGGTTGTAAATAGTGCTTTAATTATGGCACATCTATCTGAACTAATAACGGATTTTTAGTAACTAGGATCTTTTGCTTTCTGAATCTTAAGAGCTTGAGGTAGATAAAAGAAATGCCTTTTTGCTATACATGAAAAAGTCACTTTCACTGTATTTCTGGGAAAAAAATCTCACCCTCAAGTTTGTTTTTTTCAGAAATGAAATTAGAAAATCTATAGGATGGTATTTTTATAGGTTTCTAACTTTCTCATATTGATAATGAAGTTTGGTGTCTAACATAGTAAATTTGTTTGCTTAATATTTGTCCCAGAAAGTTTTTACCCTGGAAAAGAAGAGGGATAAGATTTTGAAAGCTTCTCATAAAAGAGTAGGAATGGAGACGGGCTGCTGATTAACAGTGTTACATGACTGGCATTTTACTAATGTAGTGAAACAATAGGAGAATATGGCAGGGCAAGCCGTTTTGGGTAGGTAAGGTTAAGACTGATTTCAGTGTTTGAAGTAATCAGAGGACATCCCTGGTAGAAGCTAGTTGGAGAAATGGGATTGGAGCTCAGGAATGGTTACAGAGCTAGTAATACAAAACTGAGAGCTATCCATGAAAACTGTCAAGAGTTGACCCTCAGAAAGGTAGATGGTTTCTAAGGGAGAAAGAGTGAAGAAAGCAAAGAATGGAGAACAAAGAACTGAAGCTTAATGACTACGCAATAGGAGTAATCAGAGTTCAACTCGTCTAATGTAGTCAGGTGATGGGAGAGGCATCAAAGAAATAAAGCAGAAACTTTTTAAGAAGAATGTTGCTTGAAGGGAAAAAAAGTGCTCCTCAGACTGTAAAAATAATCAAAGTCCAATAAGAGAGCATTAGGTGTAGGATTTTAGGAGATCATTAGTGATCTTCTAAATACATGATAAGACATGAGGAGGCATCAGCTGGCAGTAATATCTATAAATTCTCTTTGTCTTTGTACTTATTCATTGTCCTTTTCTCCAGGCGGGTACTGTAAGAGGAAAACTATGAAGAAAATTACAAGGCTCTGAAGAATTAGCCCACCATGAGGGACTCAATCCTTCAGCCAAGCCTTGACTCTGACCTGGGCACTGAGAGCTCTTGAATAGATGAAGACAGGATATCTTTTTTTTTTTCTTTCCTTCCTTCCTTTTTCTTTTTCCTTTTTTTTTTCTTTCCATTATTTCTTTTTATAATCTTTTTGCTTTAATTTTTGTTTTAAATGTTCCCAATATCTGGAGCTCTGCCAGGGAAAGGTGCTGACTGGAGAATACCTAGTCTACAAGAAACAGAAGGGCAATGGTTTCCTAGGCTTCAGTCAGAGAACAAGTCCTTTCTAGCACTGGCTCTGGACCACCGTCCTGAAATCTAATTAGTTGCTTCTCCGACCTTGATTGCTACTTTGAAAAGAGGCTTTAAAACCTGTTGAGTCTCCCAAGCTTGCCACGCCCTGCTGCCTTATTTAGTCAGCAACCTTGCCCTGCCCAGACCTCTTGCTGTCTGACCACACTGCTTAGCTAACCTCATTTGTGTCACACCCTATGGCCTATGCCCCCTCTTGAAAGGTCCATTTAAGAGCTAGCTCCTTACACAAATGGAAAGACATTATGAATTCTTGATGGAGTAAAAATCAAGGATATAAGGCATCCAGGGTGGACTTGGAGGGGTTGGACTTGTCAATCCTAAGTGTGGGAATAGAGACGTTTGGCTAGAGAGGATAGAAGTGGGGCAAGAAAGGTTAAATTTGATTGTCTCCATCTTCCCTGCCAAGTAAGATGCAAATCCTTTCAAGGAGGGAATAAGAATTGTATAGTATGAGAATTATGTTTTAATAAATTTGTTTAAAAAAAGAAGTGCATGTAAGAGATGGGATAGGATTAGAAAAGTATTGAGTTTAAAAGTCTTTCATATTAGCATGGCAGTTCCTAGTTATGGATCCCCTTAATGATGTTTTTATATGGAGGAATAGCAATTGCCTATATGTTCCTCTCTTCCTTTCTCGTTGAAATATTAGAGTGCTCCAAAGGTTTCCACAGAACCTGTTCGATTTCTAGCAGTCATTCCAGGGGAAGAACAAATGGAACATATAACTATATGTTTCCTAATCAACAAATGCAGACATGGTGGATATACTAAATATTCTAATGCATAAATAATACTTATACAGTCTGTTTAAGCTGTACATAACAGACTATGCAACCAGTGGTGGCCTAAATAATACAGAAATATAATTGTGTCATAAAATAGTTCCAGCGTGGTGCAGCAACAAAATGGGATTTCCTCTGATGGGCACAAATGGACTATAGCAGCTCCAGATAAATTTGCTCGCCAGAAAACATATAGGAAAGCAAGAAGAATGGGGGAGGGAAGAGGCATTCTCCTTACTTTCTACTTTTCTTTTACTGGGGAAGAAAATCTCTCTGGGAAGTTACCCATGGCCAAAAATCGGTCACATTGCAAACACCTAGCTTCAAGGGAGGCTGGGGAAGTGAATAGCTGGCTTTTTAGCCTTAGAGAAAGGAGTAAAATAAAGGAGGGGACTGGAAGTGGTTTTTAGGTAAGGCTCCCAAACTGTCTGTTACATGATTCACCGGGAAAAAGATAATACAAGGCCAAAAAAATGCTTGCTTGAGGAACTTCCAATATGAGCAGATTTCATTTAAACTAAGGTACAACTCAAAAACTGAGAACTAAGATTTGAAAAACAAAAAATGGCATGTTTGAGTAGTGAACAAAACTTCCAAAACCAAAACATGAGCATATGAAACTATGTTATGAAAATAAATCTGATTAAGATAGCTTTCTGTTTTGGATTCCACTCAGTTTGGGAGGTCTGCAGATTTCTTATAGTACCAGCTAACTTTTCCTGGAATTCTCCTTTATCACCTTCACAGCAGCTACCTAGGGGACCAAGAGTCCAGATGTTCCATCTCAAGTAAGTTAGTTGAGAGGGGAGACGGTATAGCTCAGTGGTAGAGTGCATGCTTAGTATGCACAAGGTCCTGGGTTCAATCTTCAATACCTCCATTAAAAAATAGATAAATAAATAAACCTAAATACCTCCTCTTACCCCACTCACCCCTCAAAAAAAGCAAATCAAGTAAGTTAGTTGAGAGTGTTTCTAACTACTCCTAATCACGGTATTTGTTTTTCTTTCCATTCAATTTTGGATTGGGTCACATTTAACATCTCTATACTTCTCAAAGAGGTTTTAAGTAAAACACTACAAATCCTAAATACTAGAAGATGAAAAAAAAGTGCTGATATTTGGAGAAATAAAACCTAGTTCTCAGACCTTGGATCCCTACAAAAATTGAAAACTTAGAAAAACAACTGTTTTTCATTCAGACTGCGACCAAGTGACTTCTCAGCTCAAAGAATATCCTTTGAACTGTGGGCAAGGCCTGCCATATCAGTAAACTAAGGATGGTGGGCCATCAAGACATCAGCCACTGCAACCACCTGACTATGTACCCTGAGGAGATTCAGGATGAAGAGAAACAGGATACTGGAGAAAAACAGGATAACAGATAATTACTGTGTATACCAAAGGAATAATTTCAATAAGCCCAGACTCTTCTCATACAAAGTGCTAAATTCATTAACTTGAGATGTCTGGTTTTCTTTAATTAACAGTAATTTTTTATTTAAAAAAATTTTTTTTGTAAAAACTGCTATGTATCTTGGCTCCTTCCTTACCTCTCTGGAACAATCCCTCAGAGCTATCTGAAAGCCTGTCTCTTGGGCTTAAGTCCTCAGTATGTCCACCAAATAAAACATAGTTCTCAACTTTTAGGTTGCACAATTATTTTCCATCAACAGTACCTTTTTTATTATACAAAATGAAACAAGAAACCACACTTATTTTTCACTGTTACTAATAAATGGAGTAATTGTTCATACATTCTAGCTTTAACAACTTTGACTACATTGACCCTTAGATTTTTATTTTTAAAAAAGGAAATACAAAACTGATCAAAAAGAGCACCCTATGCACTGTTACGAGAGTGTATAGTATAGAAAAAAAGTTATTTAGACACATTCAAAAGTTAGGCTTCAATTTCTGTGTCTTTTCCACTGTATCACAGCTGACTCCATCTAAGGATAAATAGGAAAAATTATTACCAAACTCTGATTATAATTAAGAATATTCTTTCCAAAGATTGTACACAAAAGACATTAAAGAAGAAAGAAGATTCACAAATAAGAATCTATGGGGGTCCACTCAGAACCCCAGAGTTGGTATGAAGACTATTTTAAGCTAAAGACCTTTGAGATTCAACAGATGCAGAAAGAAGCTGCCTTGGAGCTTCCCTTATTAAAAGCAGAAACTTTGGGGAAAGGAAGTTGCCATAAATTCCCTCTTCTGGCAGCTTTTACTCCCAGGAAGGAAGCCATGAGTAGACCTATCAAAAATCCCCTCTCTGGAGAGATTTATAGATTTGAAGAGGGAGGACCACAGGTACCTGCACAGACAAACATTATCACAAACTTTTTATCTCTCCTTTGTTCTCCTAAAACCCATTTTTCTCCCTTAAAGAAACTTACAACTCTTCCCATAGAAGCCTTTTCTCCCCTCTCCTTTTCCCTTATTAAGTCAAATCTATGAACCTCTAACTAACCATGGAATGAGCTAGCTATTTCTTTTGTTCTCTTATGCATACAAGTAAATTTTTTCTTCAGTTTAATTTGCAGGTCCCCAATTACTATACATAAGAAGGTAGAGGAAAAATATTTTTCCTGTCCAACAAGTAAGCCAGTTTCCACAAATGGTACTATTGGCATTTTTGGTGAGCCAGTTCTTTGTTGCATGGGACTGTCCCATAATTCAGGGCATTAAGTGTTCCTGGCTCCTGCCAGTAGTGCTCCCACGCTCCATTCCTCCCCATCTCACAACGTGTCAACCAGATATAACCTACACATATCCTCAGTAGGATTGCCAGATAAATTTTAGATTTCACATTCTTATAGAGTAGTTTTTTAAACTAAAAAAATAGTTCATTGTTTCTCTGAAATTCAAATTTAACTGAGCTTCTTATATTTTTTAAAAGACTTATTTTCTTGTAGAGCAATTTTAGGTACACAACAAAATTAAGAGGAAAGTACAGAGATTTCCCATAGACACTTACCCCTACACGAGCATAGCTTCCCCCTTTATTAAAGTCTCCTACTAGAAGGTTACATTTATTACTACTGATGCACCTACATTAACACCTCATTAACAAGAGCATAGTTTACATTACCATTCACTCTTGGTGTTGTACATTTTATGGGTTGGACAAATGTGTAATGACATGTATCGACTATTATGATATCTTCCAGAGCAGTTTCATTGCCCTAAAAATCCTCTGTCGGGAATGGGGTATAGCTCAGTGGTAGAACGCGTGTTGAGCATGCACGAGGTTCTGGGTTCAGTTCCCAGTACCTACACTAATAAAATATATATATAAATATATATATGAAAATTAAAATAAATAAATAAACTTTAAAAACCCTCTGTGCTCCAGCTCCTTGTATTTTTATACCCTAAGTCTTGGAATCCTAACCTAAGGGCTCCCTAAAAAGGTGGTACCACCCCTCATGAGAGATACCTCCTCTCAGAAAGCCTCACTAACTTGCTGAACATTCTAGAGTTGAAAATACTGCAATCATCCACTCGTTCAGCAAATATTGGTTTGCAATATTTTAAAGTGTTTACTAGGTATCTTAAGCTTCATTTGATATTGTAAAGCACAAAAATAAATAAGACATAATCCCAAATCTCCAGGGACCATAAAACGCTGGATCCTCCAAATCACCTAAACAACCTGAGAGTAAGACAAAGCTGAGTTTATTGCATGCTAGGGTGGAGAGACTCATGAAAGAGTCTCAGTGATCTGTCAGAGAAGAAAGGGCAAATTTGGGATATTTATTGAGATTTTGAAGTTTGGTTTAAGGCATGTCTTTTAATTAGAGGAGGGGGGTGTTGATTAGGATTGGGTATGGATCAGTATGTGGATCACATGGATGGTATAGTTTAGAATTACCGGACACAGCAAGGTGAGAATTTCTGCCAAGTTTCAGATTGTAAACTGTTGTTTGTTATCTTTTATTGAGGAGTTAATGATTCTCCCAGGAAATTCCACCATGTGACATTTTCCTTTAGATCAAATAGTTAATGCTTATTTGCCTTTTCCTGGGAAAACCAATAATTATCGTGGATAGTTATGCTTAGAATTTCAGGGGTACACTCCTGCTTTTCATAGCTGTACAACCAAGACCTCAGAGACCGTGAATTTCTCTGTGATTCTTAGGTGACCTCTGCCAAATGTGGGTGACCTTTTGTTGTGTTCTGAAGATGACTTTAGGCATGAGACTGCTTCTCCCTATTTACTGTTTTAGCTCAAAAAGGCCATAAACTTCCCAAAGAGAATTTATAAGTTTTTCGGAGTAAAGTTTATTAGCTAGAACATGATGTATCCTACGGAGATAAATACTGTACTTCTGACAGACTGTAGGCTGTTCAGAACACTGCCAGGCCAGTAACTAAGACACAATCAAGGTAGTACTGGCTTTTTCAGGCAGTGGATTCCCAACTCTTCTGAAATAACAATGTCTTTCAGTAGCATCTGTTCAAGCAGCTCTGGAACGGAGGAAATCTCTTCTTCTGAAACCTAGACGTGAACAGGCCTTTTGTGAGTTAAAATGAACTTCCCAGTGTGATTTGTCTAACAACAGCAGTCACAGCAGCTAAACTAGTAGGAACGTCAGCAGCTTGTTCAGGGGACTTCTTTAAAATTTGATATTCCTTCATATTGTGCAGTCTTGGATTCTCACTGGAAACACACTACAGTTCTCTTTTTTAACATCTTACTTTTGAATATTTGTTATTGGAATATACTATAGGTACTTTGTTTAAATAAAATGAATGTGATTTGTTTAAATATAAAATTTACTTTCAATAGTCAATAACATTTAAAACATATTAATGATAAAGTGATTTTTGGAAGGCAGGATTTCAGAAATTTTTCTTTGTTATCATAGTGGGCTTTTATTTTAAATAAATTTCTTTGATAAATATAATTATGCTTTTATCTAACATTTTATTTAAAACGTTTTTTTAATTTTCTTTTTTACTGAAATGTAGTTGATTTATAATGTCGATTTCAGGTGTACAGCAAAGCGATCCAGTTATACATATACTTACATATATATATATATTTTCAGATTCTTTTCCATTATAGCTTGTTACAGAAATTGAATATAGGTGGGAGGGTATAGCTGAAGTGGTAGAATGCATGCTTAACATGCACAAGGTCCTGGGTTCAATCCCCAGTACCTCCATTAAAAAAATAATTAAATAAATAAGCCCAATTACCTCCCCCCAAAAAAGAAATTGAATATAGTTCCCTGTGCTATACAATAGATTCTTATTGTTTATCTATTTTATATATAGTGCTGGAAAACACACCATAGTTCTTTGTGTATAAGCTTACCTCTTATGAAATCCTATCACCTTTTCTGTTGTGTATTTCTGATTATTGTTATAATACTTTAAATCCGACTACTTTCCTGGAGAACCCATGACTCTACCCTCTGTAAAATCTGTGCCCTGAAGAGATTTATTAGAAATATCTTTAGAAAATCCTGACTTAACTTTGTTTTTTGATGGGTCATATTTTAAAACTAAAACAGATAATTATTATGTAAAATTTTAAAAATAGGTAAAAATCAAATTCACTTCACCCCTAGAGTACAACTCTTTGCCAGGTGGAAAAGTCTGCACAGATGGCAGAATTCATTGTGCTCCCTAGGACTCGTTAGCTAGATAAGAGCAATAACATTTACAGGGAGGGTAGATATCCTTTGGGGCAGTGCATGAAATTGAAGTGCTCTGGAGACAAGGAGGGTTCAGGAGGAGCCCAATTAAGAATGGCCAACAAAGAATATGAAAACAATTATATGTATGTACGTATATGACTGAAACATTGTGCTGTACACCAGAAATTGACACATTGTAACTGATAAATAAACAAATTAAGTAAGTAAGTAAGTAAGTAAGTAAGTAAGTAAATAAATAAATAAATAAATAAATAAGAATGGCCAACAAATTAAAGAATTATGAATTTTTTGTTTCCTGAGGAGGTAGCTATTATCAAAACAGGATCTCATACAATAGGTAAAAGGAAATGCCCTGGCATTCAACTAAGATCCTAGACTTCATGATACATCAAAAAAGCTAAATCTTTGGAGAGGTTCCCAGAATCTATTATAGAATGGCATTAAACAGAGTTTACAGTCTAGCCAAGTGAGAGAAGCATGTAAGGTAGTAAATGCAATAAGGGATGTAAGTACTATGACAGAAATAATATGAGGGGCAATATGTAGGGAAGTACAATATGCAGGGAATGGTCAGTTCTTAACAGGGAAGGCGGGTAATAATGCCTCAGAAACAGTGGCTTAGGGAAAAGGATCTTGGAGGTAAGTCTTTGGAAGATGAGGATGAGCAGGGAAGAGGGAATGCCTTCCAGGTAATGTGAGTAACTCAAGCAAAGGCTATGAAACAGGGTGGCCAATCCAGGACTTGCAAATATTTTGGGTGGCTAGAACAATGAGGTGACGAATAAGACATGGTGAGTTTATTACGGAAAATGTAGGTACCTCGATCCGTGCCTCAAATAAAGCAATTTAAAGGAAAGGAATTATTTTGGTAAAAGCATAATTCTTGATTAATAAATAGAGTGCTTTACCTGAAAAGCTTCTGTTTTAACTATTATAAATATATCTTGATCCTGGTAGTCTTACTTATTTTTTAACTGCCCTAAAACTTAGCTTTAAGAAAAGAATTATGCCACATGTTCAATTCTGTTGATATACTTTCTACTACCATAATCTAGTTGCTGCAAATTTTTGAAACTTCATTCAGGATAAGCATAAATTTGTGCAAATATACCTACTTTTAACCAGATGTTATTCAACTTAAAAAGCAGTCATATTCCAATATCCAACTTCAAAAAGCGATTGTTAGACATGGCCAATATTCTTATACCTGAATAACAAATATACATTTGTGTATGTGTCTGTATGTGTGCGTGTATCTGTATATATGTACCCATAAGTGTCATTTTCTATTTTTGTAGTATCCTTTGACAACCTAAAACCAACATTCCATGCTAGCACTTAATAGTTTTCTGATTATTATTATGTAACATTCTTGTTAGTAAACATTGTACCTGGTACAAGTATTACAGTAAACCAGCTGAAGCACAATTCAGTGCCCTTAACCAGGTAGGTTTTTATACATAAGTAATGTAGAACGTAATGGTAGACACAGGAACATGTCATAGCCTTGTTCTCTTTACTTTTTTGATCTTAAGTTTAGAGAGTTAAGCTAATAATCATACTTCCTTACTCATGGCACACTGCCATCATTTAGGCAACTCTTCCTCCCATCTCTTCACTTTTTAAAAATTTTAGGAATAATATTTTATACATGTACTCTTATTCCCCAGGATTTAGATGGAAGTAAAGTCCTAGGAGTCAGAGATACCAGGGGATCCTGATTCTTTGCCACTTCCTGAGCATGCAACCTTGGGTAAATTATTTGACTTCTGTGATACTCCATTTTCTCATCTGTGAAATAGGAATAATAATAACCACCTCATAGGGTTGTTGTGACAATTGGAATATGCACCTAGAGTGCTTGGCACAGTGTGTGATACATGGTAAATGCTCAGTACATTTTTGCTGCTGTTATAAGATTGCCAATTGCAAAAGGGCTTTGATTTTGGACAAAAATCAATCTAGGCTAGACACACCTACTACCAATATGCTGTGTACCTTTAAACAAGTCACTTTGCCAAACTGTTACTCTGTTTTTGGAACTAAGAATGGAAATAACAATGCAATTGTTTGTAAATAAGATTGTGAAAATTTAAAACATTAAATAAATGTGAGTAATTTATGTCACCTCATTAAATCTATAGTTATATTTAATTAATTAATGTTTTGTATTAATAGTGTGCCTTCCACTCAGGCATTAATAAGACATTTCAAAGATGAGCAAGTGTAGAGCATTGAACCTGCCCAAGGTTATAGACTCAGTAAGATAAGAGGAGCAGATATTCTGTAACTGTCGGACAATTAGAAAATAAATGTTAAAAATAGAAATGTTAAAATAGAAAAGATTTTCATGTTTATTCCCAAGTAGTAAATAATAAGCTCTCAGTGAACCTTAGCAGCTGCTCTCTTAGGAAGTGGGTAGTACTAATGACCAGATCTTGATTGGTAGGTGATACTGTGGGTCTTTAGGCCACTTGAGTACATATGGCCATTCCTCTCCCTTCTGATGCCTAATTCTGACATAAAGTTTAGCTCTCCAAGAGGATTAGCGGCAAAGGAGGAAAGGTTATGCTATGAAATGATGGAACTCCTGGGTCCCCTAAGTCATTCTGCTTTGACCCTTACTTTTCAAGGCACAAGATTCATTATTAATTGGCTCACTAGCCTCTTTTAGTTGAAAGGCTGTTCAGAATAGTGACTTAAAGCCTTTGAGCCAGACTGCCTGTTTTTGAATCATGGCCTGGTGCTCACCAGCAGTGTACACTTAACCCCCAGGGCTTTAGCAGGGGTGTTAAAAGTAACACCTACCTCAGACCAGCGCCTAGACCATGCTAAATGTCCACAGTCTACGCTGTATGCCTAACTGGAATGTGGTTCACCTAAAAGGTGAACTGGAGGATAAAGCTAGCTTAAATTGAAAAATTTATATGAGCAGTCACCATCAAGACACCAACGTGAATCCCTTCATAGTGACATAAATAATAACACTTATTTACTCCTCACTGGTGAAACTCTGAAAGTTAGTACAGGCAGGGGATACATGTGTGGGCTTTTAAGTCAGTCATGACACTTCCTTTGTGTGCTTGCCTTGATTTCCCCATCTGTAAAACAGTTAAAAATAGTACCTTCTTAAAAATGTGACAATGAATATATGTATGTTCAAATATAACTGAAAAATTGTGCTCTACACTGGAATTGACACAACATTGTAAAATGACTATAATTCAATAAAAATTTTTTTTAAAAAATAGTACCTTCTTCAGAGTTGTGAGGTTTAGATAATGCATGTAAAGTGATTAGCATAGTTTCTGACAAACAGTAAATACTTAACATTATTTATAATAAATGTTAGTGGTGGTAAAATAACAAGGCAAATAAGCCACTTCTGAGATTCTTAGTTTTAACTATGATTATCACACATTTAAATGTGTTCAGAATGGGGGCTTCTCATTGTAGGTTTAGACGTACATAAACAATTCTAGAAGAACCCTATGCCTGGAACATAGTAGGCACCTGTGTGAATATGTCAGACGAATACCTCTGTGAGTACACTGAGTGTTGTTCTTTCCTCTGTGAACCTCACATTTCAGTCTCTGAGATTTTTTGCTTTGTTTTACCTTACTATTTCAGGTCATTTTAGCTGAGGGAGTTGTTTATGCCAACATTGGGTCCTGCAGTATCTAATCTAATCTTAATCTGAATCTGTTAGAAGCAGCTGAAAGAAGCCATAACCAGTTGGCATTAGCTGAAAAGTATGAAAAGTTTGGGGAAACATTTTTTAAGAGTAATAGCAAAAGAATAGGACGTTATTTCCTTGGATTTAAATGCCTTGCATGTGTATTGGAGTTTGGATTACCTTCTTTATGGATTAACTCTGGCAAAATTTTAGTTGGCATTTTCCCTCATCCAGTTTACTCTGCTTAAAGCTCATTATTGTCCTAATAGACTAAAATTAACTTTAATATTAGCTCAAGCAGAATGTAATAAGGAAGATAGACCTTTAGCTCTGCTCTTCCTCAAATGCATTCCAAAGCAAAATAGTAGTTCTACATTATGAGTTGCTCTCAAATATTCAAAACACTGCCATTGATCATTTAAATAGATGAACAATTTTCTAAATTGTAATAATAAAATAACAACATATTTTAGCAGAAGAATACTTGCTTACAATTGCCAAGGGGAAGCAGATTTGAGTGTACCCATTTGTATACTTTCAATAGGTTTATTAAAATCTCTTTCCCTTACCACAGCACTTAATCCAAATTTTATTTTCATTTGCAATGTTGCATATGTTGCTGTGGGGACTCATGGCACTAGAGTGTGGCCAGGTCAGAATATACCAGAATCTGCACCTCTTTGTGTGTTTCTAGCTCTGTTTGTGGCATTTTATTATCATTTATTGGCTATATGTGATTTCTTTGTCTGTATACCTATCCAAGCGATACCTCTTAGAACTCCTGTGGTCCAGGTAATGTCTTATTGAAAAGAAGGAGGGAAGTAAGCAAGGAAGAAAGGAAGGTAGGAAGGGGTATTAGTATGGAGCTAAAGTCAGAGAAGTTGAGTCTAGGAAAGCACTATTGTCCTAACGCTCTCCCACCTTCTGTATATCACCCTGTTTGCTGACTGCTCTTTTCTGTCTCTGTCCAATTTCTTGATGATTCTAGCTTTAAAGAGAAGTGACTCCAAGATCTTTTCTTTGTTGTCACAAATGGGTTCAGTAATTTCAGTAATAATAGTGTCAATTAGAAATATTTTTATTATAGGATTTAAAATAGGCTACACTGAATAATTCACAGGTCTATCATTTATGGTCTTGTCCAACTTCCTTTTTTCAAAGCTTGATTTATATTTCTGTCAGCCCTGGGATCAGTAAAAACTTCTGAGATGAAAAAAGAAAAAAAGACTTAATGTTGCTTTCCCTCTATACTCGTAACTTACCCTTTTATCTATAAGAGCTAGGAAGTATTCATTTTGAAATCACACTTATTTTTGGCCCTAAAGAGTACATTAAATAATGTACAATGACACTTAAAGAAATACAGTTGTTTAAATGGCTTTTGAGAGTACTGCTCTTTGACACCGAAAGACACTTGATTGAATGCATTCTTTACGATTGTAAGATAGCACAGCTCATTAACATGAGGGTTAGAATGGCATTTACTGTGTATTTTACTGTTTCAAGAATAGGGTTTTTGTAATAGATTATGTTGTCAGTCCAATGTATCGGGAAACACGTTAATCTAATTTTTAAAGTATTGTATTTCCTTCTTTGAACAGATAGTACAGTCATATGGTTTAAAATTTAAAAGGTACAAAAGGGTACATAGTGAAATGTCTCTTTCCTGCCCCTGTCTCCCAGCTCCCTGGTTCCTGGAGGTAAGCACTGTTTGGGGTACACTTCCAGACATAGTCTCATACTGATTTTTGACACATCACATTTACTCTAAGCATGTGTTTGACTCAGCCTCTATACATCGAAATCAGTTATTTCCTAAAGGAGTCATTTCTCCCTGCTGGCCATTTGCTATAAATTAATTCACAAAAGCATTCAGTTTAATTAAACTCCCATTTAAATGAATTTGATAGAACGTTGCAGTTGCTGGGTTTAGTTTAAATAATGTTTGAAAGAAAACCAATTGTTACAGAGTTGAGATGGGCCTTTGAAAAAAATAAAGCAGTGTCTTTTCTTGGGTTTGTCAGTTAAGAGGATGATATGTATATTAGGGACACTTGTCATGTGGGAGAACATCAAGTTAGGCTTCAAATCTAATACCACAGTGCCCTTCTTATCTTTACCTCATGCTGAATGTTTTTAGTAATAAACTTGACCTTAGCCTAACTCCTCTATCCTGTCAACATTTGAGTTCTATGCCCTTTGAGAGCTGCCCAGGGGGTCTGTCCATGTTTCCCTCACTTCCCTGTCCTCCTCTGTTCTGCATCCCATCAGATTTCCCACATATGAACACAGTTACAGCGTCAAAAATTATTTCTAAAGAAATCAGGTTGGATATACCCACGTTTGGGAACAGCATTTCTGTATGAGGCGCTCCATTCCGTGCAATTTGTTGAACTATATCACCTGCTTTACTATTAATGGGTCATTTGTTTGGATATGGGAATTGGTTCACTAAACAGGAACTTAAGTTAGACAAGTATTTAGTTAAATTGGACTTTTCTTGATGACGCAGGGCTGTCTGAAACTCTACTAGGAGAAATTATTTATGAGGTGATCATGAAGGAGGGTGCCTGGTCCCACCCATGAAGGAGTTCTCTATCTGGGGCCCTGGAAGGGTGTTATAATGAAGATATAAGGCAAGGTATTCTCCTCAGGGTACATACTATGAGTCCATGATGAGATTACTTTCTAATGAGGGCTTTTGGGTATTTCCTGGTGTTTTTCCTGCATCACTAGGATTCAACAAGGCCTTGCCTTATACTAAACTATACACACAGTTAGAGCAAGGTCCCAGGGTTTTACTGGTTCTGTCACCAGAAATTTACACTAAGAAATGTGTGTATATATATAATATAAATATATACATACATATATGTATATCTGAATCACTATGCTGTACACCAGAAATTAACACATTATAAACTGACTATACTTTAATTAAAAAAAATTATACTAACAGAACATGTACTAACTAATAGGAACAGTGTTTTTTTTTTTTTTAGGTAATGTAACTAGGCAACCAGGAATTTGATTAGAATCTGCTGTTTGCTTGACACAATAATTCTTGTTGCCCTCAAGGCTTCTACCAACAAGGTTAGAGACTCCTTTGACAATGTCAAGCAGTTCAAGAATTATTGGTTCATCTGTGTTAATATATTTTTTTCCCAGTATGCTTCAGATTAAGTATTTTTCTACTTATTATTCATTTTAAAAACCATACTTCTTTAAATGGATTACCTGAAATATAGTCTCTTACTAGCACAGGCTTGTACATCAGAGATTGAAACAAGCTTACTTGGATCCAACCTATTTTGGGGAATAAGTGAGAACTAATTTTAAAAAGAATTCAGAATTGTATACAAAATATTGATATTTATTTCTAGTATATGTTCTCATAAGAAACTTTATCACTAAATTAAGGAGCGGTGAAAACTCTGTGGTCAGATAGTCTTGGTTTATAGTATCCAAAAATTCCATAGTTATGTTTTCTGCTACAAAGTTATTTGTTGAGTTACTCATAAGTTATTTCAGAAGCTAAGATACTGAGATAGTAATGACAGGATTCACAGAGAGCTATTGACTTGTCTAATGTACTTCCTATATAGGGACAAGAACAGAAAGAACATGTCTTGGAATAGAATTTAAACTGTAAATGGTTTAGGCTGCTATTTGTCCTGAAGATTAGTTTAAATGCAACGGATATTATATACATATATATATATTTTTTAAAGTGAGAAGAGTATCTTTGCATTTCAGTTTATTAGTATCTTTAGGTATTTGAATCCCCAGATTTGGTCTCAAACAACCTACTGTTGAAAACTAGTAGGAAAATGGCTTTTATTTTATTTTCTTAGTATGATTTCAGGCAGTTTATGTTTAAATAATTCTCCTGAAAATTATTTTAGGACTGACAGGTAATGACTAAATGGAACAATTCCACCTCTGACTCACGGAGAATCTGGAATAAGTCATTTGAGTCACCTGCTTCTCTCATTTAGGAAATGTCACTATAAATGTACCATTAGGTGCTTGTAAAATGCTTGAATGCACATATAAAAGGTACTAGCAAATTACAAGGTTAGAGAGTCTTATTTTTAAATATAGCTTTGTAAAACTTCAAACAGATGTTTTAGTTTCATTTTCAATCAATTCTGGAATAATGTGCTTATGCAGGGGGAAAAACCTACCTCCCCTCCAAATGAAATATCTAATTAAAAAGTTTTATAGCCTCTCTCTGCTTCTGGTCATTAGGTTAAATAAAATAAATTGAAAGATACAAACATTCAGTACTGGATTTAATTTAAAATTTTTCCTAATTAAGTTTAAAAATCCACACAATATTCAGAGCCTACCGTAAATTAAATTAATTAAATCAGTTGCTTATTACACTTTAGTTAAGTAGAATTAAACCTGTCTGCAGACTAAGTTTTTAAGATTAAACAAATGTCAGTCTCCTAATACTATTTCCCTTAAAAAAAAAGTACCATATAGTATATACATAAAGTGCTTCATTAGAATAACTGACAACTTTTTTTATGGTAGACTTTAGTTTTTAGAACAGTTTTAGATTTACAGAAAAATTGAAAAGATAGTTTATAGAATTACCATATATCTCATACCTAGTTTCCCCCTTTTCAATATCTTAACGTTATTATGGTACACTTGCTATAATTAATGACATTGATACAGTATTACTAACTAAAGTCTATAGTTTATTCAGATTTCTTAGTTTTACCTAATGCCTTGTTTCTGTCCCAGATCCCATTAAGGTACCACATTACCTTTAGTAGTTATGTCCATAGGTTCCTCTTGGCTGTGACACTTTCCGTGTTACAGTTTTGAGGACTACTGGTTAAGTATGTAAGATGGTCCTCTGTTGGGGTTTGTCTGATTTTTACCTCATGATTAGGCTAGGACTATGAATTTTGGGGAGAAGACCACAAAGTTTGTAAACTGCCATTTTCATCACATCATATTAAGGCTACAGATGTCTACTTGGTTTATCACTGTTGTTGTTGACTTTGATCACTGGGCTGATGTAGTGTTTCTCAGGTTTCTCTACTGTAAAGTTAATCTTTTCCACACCTCCCCATACTGTACTCTTTGGAAGGAAGTCACTATGCACAGACAACACTTTATGGAGTTCTCATAACTCTCTAAGTCGGGAGTTAATTCTCTCTCCTTCAGGGTAGAGTATCTGTATAAATTATTTGTTAATTCTTCTGCTGGGAGATTTGTCTCTTCTCCCTCATTTATATCTTTATTCAATCATTTTTTGTGTTATTATGGACTTGTGGATTTTTCTTTTATATGTTGGTTTATAACCCCATACTATATTTTGTGGCTCAACTTGTTCCAGGTTTTGCTATTGGGAGTACTTTTAGTTGGCTTCTGTATTACTTTGGTACACCAACCATTGTTTGTTGTTTGTTTGTTTGTTTTAGCATTTCCTTACTTTTGTCACTACAAGATGATTCAGTCCATATGGGCATAGCTGACAACTTAAAAAAATATATATTTTAATTTCTTCCTAACTAGGAGAAATGACGATTCTAAAAAAATCTTATTTATCTCCCAAACTATCAGAGACTTTAAAGAACTATTTTTTCTGCATTTAATATTATAAGAAGTAATCATGAAATTAATATGAATTTCATTTCATTTTTTATAATTTCTGTAATATAGCATTACAATTAAAATATAATTTATAATGATGATTAAGACAAATGAATCAAAGATTTAAATGTATTAGGTATACTTTTAATACTGTTCATTATATTATAACTTTTTTAATCAATTGTTCAAATGTCATGTATAAGACACTGAAATGTCCAGTCATCACAGATTATTGGAATTTTACCTGAGGAAATTGAATGATTTGTTTATAAGAATGTAGGTAAATCTGAACATTCGTTAAGCTAAAAGGCACATTCATAACTTAGAACCAGATAGCAGTATGGCAAGACTGATAGATATTAAATGTTTTAATATAAGCAAAATTATATAGCATAGTACCTGACACATTTGTTTGAACCTTAATATTCAGGCTAAAGAGGGCCAGAGATAAACGTAAAGCCTTGTGACACATGCTAGCCTAGAAGTGTTTCATTTCCTTAAGGATACTTAACGTGATTTCAGAAGACTGAGTGTGGCCTGGAAAGGCCTCTTTGATGTTCAGATGTGGATGATTCCTAGAGGCTGCTGGGGCTCTAGGTGACCCTGGATGAAGCCTGAGAGCTCCTGGTAGCAAGACAGTGTAAGAATCCACTGTTTAAGGTTTACTGACTGATAAAAAAAAAATAACAAAATAACGGCTATAACAACTCTGTGGTGACCATTCATGTCAATTTATGTGTATTGCTAGAGTCACACACTGCTCAGGCTTCTTCTAGGCTGCTCCCTGCAGATGGCCTGCAGAAGCTATGGGAAGCAAACTAATGAATAGAATGGTTCTGTTCCTAGAAAGGGCAAGAATCACTCCCCCACCAAATTCCTAGTTGATAGGACAGATAGCAACCCGTATGTTATACCAAGTTTTTGCTTTCATAAGGAAAGTTATAGTCTTGCAGATTAAAAAGTAGTTTAATTTAAATTCAGTAAGTGTGGAATCAGTTAACTTCTCCATTATTGTCCTAATTTCTTCATTATCATCCATTTATCATATGTTGTCCTGTATAATATTCTTTTTCTCCCACATGTTTTTCACAGTTCAAACTATTATGGCTTTTATGCAATTTAAACTTCACAGTAACCCAAGAAGAGAAGCAGAATGAGAAGGGAAGCTATCTTCCTTCATTTTACAGATTAGAAGAGAGACTCAGAGTGGTGAAGTAATTTTCACAGTGAGGTGATTTTAGGTAGTAAGCAGATTAATATTTTAAAAAATGTTTGAATATATAAAAATATAACTAGCTCCTCAAGGTTATGATATAATGGATATTATTATTTTAGGGTAAGATTAAACTAGATATTGAATATGAAAGTCAGTGAATATAAATAAAAATAATGAGTACACAAGAAAAAATGTGAAAATCATGAATGCTTGAAGGTCAATGTTTATTTATTATATATTATTATTATTATTATATTTATTATTTATTATATATATTATTTATTAAATAACCAATACATCACTGAAGAAATCAAAGAGGAAAGTAAAAAATACTTAGAGACAAATGAAAACAAAAACGCAATGATCCAAAACCTCTGGGATACAGCAAAAGAAGTTCTGAGAGGTAAGTTTATAGCAATATAAGCTTCAGGAAACATGAAAAATCTTAAATAAACAACCTAACCTTACACTTAGAGCAACTAGAGAAAGAAGAACAAACAAAACTCAAAGTTACTAGAAGGAAGTACATAAAGATTACAGCAGAAATAAATGAAATTGAGACTAAAAGAACAATAGAAACAATCAATGAAACTAAAATCCCATTCTTTGAAAAGATAAACAAAATTGATAAACCTTTAGCCAGATTTATCAAGAAGAAAAGGGAGAGGGTCCAATTTAATAAAATCAGAAATAAAAAAGAAGTTACAATTGATACCACAGAAATACAAAAGATCATAAGAGACTACCACGAACAGCTATATGCCAACAAAATGGACATTGTAGAAGAAATGGACAATTTCTTACAAAGGTACAATCTCCCAAGACTGAACCAAGAAGAAATAGAAAATATGAACAGACCAGTTACCAGTAATGAAATGGAATCAGTAATTAAAAAGCTCCCAACAAACAAAAGTCCAGGACCAGATGGCTTCAAAAGGTGAATTCTACTAAACTTTTGGAGAAGACTTAACACCTATCCTTCTGAAACTATTCCAAAAAATTTCAGAGGAAGGAGCACTTCCAAACTCATTTTATGAGGCCACCATCTCCCTGATAGCAAAATCAGACAAAAGTATCACAAAGCAAGAAAATTACAGGCCAGTATCACTTATGAATATAGATGCAAAAATCCTCAACAAAATACTAGCAAACAAACTCCAACAACACATTAAGAATCATACACCATGATCAAGTGGGATTTATCCCAGGGTCACAAGAATTTTTCAATATCTGCAAATCAATCAGTGTGATATACCACATTAACAAATTGAAGAATAGAAACCATAAGATCAACTCAATAGATGCAGAAAAAGCTTTTGATAAGATTTAACATCCATTTATGATAAAAACTCTCCAGAAAGTGGGCATAGAGGGAACATACCTCAACAGAGTGAAGGCCATATATGACAAACCCACAGCTAACATCATATTCAGTGGTGAAAAGCTGAAAGTATTTCCTCTAAGATCAGGAGCAAGACAAGGATACCCATTCTCACCACTTTTATTCAACATAGTTTTGGAAGTCCTAGCCATAGTAATCAGAGAAGAAAAAGAAACAAAAGGAATCCAAATAGGAAAGAAGAAGTAAAACTGTCACTGTTTGCAGATGACATAATACTATACATTGGAAATCCTAAAGACACTACCAGAAAACTTCTAGAGCTGATCAAGGAATTCAGTAAAGTTGTAGGATACAAAATTAATATACAGAAATCTGTTGCATTTCTGTACACTAACAATGAAATATCAGGAAAAGAAATTAAGGAAACAATCACATTTACCATTGCATCAAAAAGAATATAATACCTAGGAATAAACCTACTTATGGAGACAAAGAACCTGTACTCCAAAAATTTACATGACACTGATAAAAGCAATTGAAGACAACATAAACAAATGGAAAGATAATAGTGTGCTCTTGGATTGGAAGAATCAATATTGTTAAAACAGCCATACTACCCAAGGCAGTTTACAGATTCAAAGCAATCCCTATCACATTACCAATATTTTTCACAGAACTGGAATAAAAAATTTTTTAATTTGTATGGAAACACAAAAGACCCCAAATAGCCAAAACAATCTTGAGAAAGAAGAACAGAGCTGTAGGAATCATGCTCCCTTGCTTCAGACTATACTACAAAGCTACAGAAATCAAAACAGCATGGTACCAGCACAAAAACAGACACATACATAGATCAATGGAACAGGGTAGAAAGTCCAGAAATAAACCCATGCCCTTACAGTCAATTAATCTATGACAAAGAAGGCAAGGATATACAATGGAGAAAAGACAGTTTCTTCAATAAGTGGTGCTGGGAAAACTGGACAGCTACCTGTAAAAGATGAAATTAGAGGATTCTCTAAAACCATATACAAAAATAAACTCAAAGTGGTTTAAAGACTTAAATATAAGACCAGATACTCTAAAACTCCTAGAGGAAAACAGAATATTCTTTGACATATAAATTGCAGCAATTTTTTTTTGGAACCAGCTTCTAGACAAATGGAAATAAAAGCAAAAAATAAACAATGGGACTTAATTAAACTTAAATGCTCTTGCACAGGAAAGAGAAACTATAAACAAAATGAAACCAAGCTATAGAATGGGAGAAAATATTTGCAAATGACATGGCCGACAAGGGACTAATTTCCAAAATATACAAACAGTTCATACAGCTTGATATCAAAAAAATAAAAAAACCCAATCAAAAAATGAGCAGAAGACCTAAATGGATATTTCTCCAAAGAGGGCATCCAGATGTCCAACAGTCACATGAAAAGATGCTCAATATTGCTAATTATTAGAGAAATGCAGTCAAAGCTGCAGTGAGATATCACACTGGTCAGAATGGCCATCAGCAAGAATTCTACAAATAATAAATTCTGGAGAGGGTGTAGAGGAAAATGACCCCTCCTACACTGTTGGTGGGAATGTAAACTAGTGTAGCCACTATGAAGGACAGTACAGAAGTTCCTTAAAAAACTGAAAATAGACTTACCCTATGACCCAGCAATTCCACTCCTGGGCATACATCTGGAGAAAACTCTAATTCAAAAAGACACATGCCCGCCAATGTTCATAGCAGTACTATTTACAATAGCTAAGACGTGGAAACAAACTAAATGTCCATAGACAGTTGACTGGATAAAGAAGATGTGGTATATATAGAAAAAGGAATATTACTCAGCCATAAAAGGGATGAAATAATGCCATTTGCAGCAACATGGATGGACCTAAAGGTTATCATATTAAGTGAAGTAAATCAGACAAAGACAAATATCGAATATATAGAGAGAGAATCTAAAAAAATGATATAAATCTTATTTACAAACCAAAAATGGACTCACAGACATAGAAAACAAACCATGGTTACCAAAGGGGAAATGGTGGGAGAGGGGTAAATTAGGAGTTTGGGATTAAAAGATACACATCACTGTATACAAAATAAATAAACAAGAAGGTCCTACTGTATAGCACATGCAACTATATTCAATTTCTTGTAATAACATATAATGGAAAAGAATCTGAAAAAAATATGTTTGTGTTTGTATAACTGAATCTCTTTGCTGTACACCTGAAACTAACATTGTAAATCAACTACATTTCAGTAAAAATAAAACAATTAGCCATAAAAAATACTGAGTACTGAAATGGGTGGAATATGAATGTGAAAGAAATCATGAATGTGAATGACTAAAGTTTGGGAAAAACTAAACTATACTCTTCCTAGATCCTAAAAGACATTCTAAAAGAAATAAGGTCATTACTAAAGGAAATCAAGCAAGAGACCAAAAGAATGAAGAAAGAAAGAAAGAATAATAAAAAGTAATTTTTAAAGAGTAGATTAAATTTTATAATGATTAAAATAGCCTGCATTTGCCTGACCAGATAAGTTGTATGTGTTATATAATAACAGTAAACATTTAAAAAGTAAAATATGTTCTATAAATGCTGAAGATTTAAAAATATTTTATCTCTTGTGGAATTTCTGTTATTTTAATTATAGTAATAATTAGCATTTCTCTTTACACTTTAATATAACTAAATAAAATGTCATGAGGAAGCATCAACTAGCCAAATTTAATGCTCCTAAAAGAAGTAAGCGATTGTTTTTCTTCAGGCAAGGGAAATTGACTTCTGATTTAGGCAGTAAAAAGCTTCAGGTAAGTAGAATTAACACACACAGATTTTGATTTTCTTAAATGGAAAGGCAATAAGATGTCCCACAAAGTGCACTGGGCTAAGAATTACAAGTCCTGGGGTTTAGTCTTAGTTTGTGACTTTAGGCAGATGATCTTTTAAAGAAAATCTTTACCTAATAAAGAGGATTAAGATTTCTAGGAGTCACTTTAGTTCTGATCCTCTCTGAGTGAAAAATTTATCCTTGCCAATTTCCCACTATATGAAGCAGGGTTTTTTTTAAATGGTGGATTTGGGTGTCAATCCTATTTGATTCCTGAGGGCATATTAGAATGGGGCCCTCTCCCCAGCAGTTCTCTTGTGTAGGCCCCACATCCTTTGGGGATGTTTTCTTTACCTTGTGGTTAAAAGGGAAGGAGGTATGAAAGATATTTTCCTGCTCTTTCCAGATTCACCTTTTTTTTTTTTTAAGTTTCTTATGTTATCTTTTGTAGCAATAATCTTGAAAACTATGTGAATATCCAATTTTATCTCATACTTCTCTGTCCAGAGCTCCAATTCACCTTTAACATCTCCAGCCAAGATTAACTAAATTAACTAAATATCTGAAATTAATTACAATGCAAACAACATTTATGAAGTATATTTTTATTCAGACTTTACTTGGACTATTGGCACTTCTTTCTATACTCATTTACTAACCCATAGTCTCTCATCTCTGTTTATATTTTCCTATTAGCCCTGATTTACCCACCTCAGTGGCTAAAAAGAAACCAAAAGTTGCTCTTTTTTTCCCCCTTTCTTTTAATATCACAGCAGCAACTCCCAACTTGCGACACAGCTGTTGGGGCTCATGAGAGCCAAGGTTCCTAAAACACACAACTCTACCCCTTAATCAGCCTATATTACCAGTAACATTTCTGAAGGCATGGGCAGATCCAGATTTTATGGGACGTGAAGATTTTACACTTCTGTAGGACTTTTTAAAAAGAAGAGACAAAATTAGATTCATTTCTAAGAAGAGGCCAATGCAAATGAGAAGCACTGAAGCTTAAACTTTATTAGCTTCAGGGTTAAATTTGTCACTGCCAAGGAAATTCATACACACACACACACACACACACACACACACGTATTTTATACACACACACATATGTGTGTGTGTGTGTGTATGTATGTGTATAAAACCAAAAACAGCACAGCCATAGGAACACTATGTCTATCTGGGATTTTGTCTCCTCTCTCCAATGTAGGATCTAGTGAGTTTATCTGGATGATCTAAATGATCAAACTGGAATCTCAGGTTTCATATCTTATATAATGTGAAATCTGGAGCAATGAAATGTGCTAGAATGCAAAAGAGCAAGACAGAGAACCTAAATCTGAGCAGTCCTGAATTACTAACCTAGACACTTCCCTGGGTAAGGATCAAGCCTGCTTCACCTGTTTCTCAGAATAGAGGAGACCCAGAGAGAGATTACTCTTGTAAATTCTACTTACCTTTGAAAGCATATTCCTAATATCTAGATCATCTATCCTTTTACTGGTCAGGGGTTCGGGCAGGAGCCCTTCCCGCGTGGCAGAGCCATGCAGCAGAGCAAAGAAGGAAGCTGTCTAGGTGGCAAAAGGACCTGAGGGCTGCCTGACACAAACACTCCTGCCTTCCTCATCTCCAGGCTTTAAAGTAATTCTTCCGTTTATCCATCAATACCCATCTGACATTTAGAACCTACTGATATTTATTTTACTGAAGTATTTGGATTGTTTGCTCTGAATTGTCAAGAGGTTTTATTTGTCTGCTATTTATGTAGCATTATTTTCAAGAACTAAAAAAGTCACCCTAATAAAGAGACTAGAGAAGTTTGCTTATAAAAATACTTAAGGATTGTGAACTAGAACTATAGCTCTGTCTCTCTCTCATTGGGTCGTAATTTCTACTTACTCCTGTGTTTCTGCTTATTATCTGCCTGGTGGCTAAGTTCTCCTTCCAGTTTCTACTTCCTTTTAACTTCTGATTGCATGTGACTTGGACTTGTTACAGTTCTATGCTGGGTGTGGAATTACAGCAGTGAGTAAGACAGCCCTGACCCCTCATAAGACTCACCATATGGCAGGGACTAAACAAACAGAGAAGTGAAGAGAGGGACAGAGAAAGAGAGACAGAGGTAGAGAGAGGATATGCTATAAAACAAACATAGAAGACTCAGTGAGAGCATACTTGAGGGCAGTGTAACATAAACCATGGATCGTGAACCATGAATGGGTCATGAAACCAATCTAATGGCTTAAGATCAGTATCAAAGACCAAACACCAAAGACCAAAATATCAAAGAAAATCACACATAGGAAGGCAAGTATTATTTTGTAAATTTTTTGTTTCAGTTTATATTGTCAGTGAATAAACACAAAATCCAGATCCTTGGGTAGTATGCTTTTTAGGAAGATAGATAATAGGATAAATTAGTAAGCTATAAAATATATTAGAATGTGAAGAAACTGAAAAACAAAAGGCAAGGAGGAGTATATAAAATGTCAGGGGTATGGGTTGAAATTTTAGAAACACTGACTAAAGAAGACTTCTGTGGAAAGGTGCCTTCCGGGTAAAGACCTCAAAGAACTGAGGGAGTAAGTCATATGGATATTTGGAGGAGGAATAATCCAGGCAGGAAGAATAGCCAGTGCAAAGGCCCGGATTATGCCTGGCCTGTTTGAGTCTGAAGGAAAGCAAGATCATGGTGAGTAAAGGGGAATGAATGGGAGACAGCAGGCGATAAGGAAAAGAGGGCCAGTGGGGTTCTGGACAATGTACGGCTTTGTAGTTTGTTATAGGGCATTTAGTTTTGACTCTGAGTGAGATGGGAAGCCATTGGATGATGCTGAGTGTCAGAGTAACATGATCTGACTTATTTTTAATAGGATCTCTCTGGCTGCTAGATTGAGAATAGTTTTAAGGGAAGCAAAGACAGAAGCAGTAATACCAGAACGTAAGCTCCATCAGGGCTGTTTGATTTTGGCCCTAGAGTGAAATTGCCTAATGCAGGCTTAAAAGACTCAAAGATAGACATGACCAAGATAGTGGTTCTAGGAATAATGTTGGAAGAAGACGTATAAACAGGCCAGCACTAACCCTTCACTACAGCCACAGTAAAGGTACAGTTCTCTCTCCCTTTGAACATGCTGTTCCCTCTGCTTGAAATACAAAGCTTAAAAAAGTCACTCATCTGTTCTCTCACAGTACTCTGTGTATACCTCTAGTGTGATACTTTTATTCCTTATTATAATTATCTATTTACTTTGTCATGATATAATAAACTTTTCAACAGCAAGGAGAATGAATGAATGAATATGTTAGTTCAAATTTATTTACATTTATTTTACACTAGCATCCATTGAATCACTCATACCATAATTTATTGAGTATCTATGCCAACATATGAGGCACAGCTAAATGGACTGTAAGAACAGACAGGTCCTTCTACTTCACCCATGAATAGACCCTGAACCATTACAGCTAAGACAGGAGCTCTTACAATGTCTCATGTTAATGTACTTTTAGAGAAAAGAATTCTTTTAAGTCTCCAAGAGATGGGGAAAAACAGAGGAAAGCAAAAATAATATGACCAGTAGTGATAAAGAGTTATCCTACATCTAAAATGCTTAAGACAACTTGGCCACCAGACTTGATCATAGTGGTCCCTCTAATGTACCACATAGGCAGACTTGCAGGGGAGAGTTAGGGACATGATAAACATTTTTGTCACTGGCCTCCAGTGTGACACACTCCTTTAAGGACAAGGGTATTTTTGTTCAGTGTTCTGCAGAATTGACACAATAATAAACACCTGGCACCTATTTCATTTCTTGCTGTTTTTCCTATAGTAATGAAACAGTCAGCCCTAACATTTTTAAGTCTAGAATAGTCTTAAGATAGGACTATTTCCTAAATAACTTTACAGAGCAAAAACAGAGAAAAGCATACAGGGTTCTCTCAATTGTTTTGTTACCTTCTTACCTTTGATTTTATTTTTCAATTATTTTTCACCTGTTAGAAAGAAGGTGTGTAAGAAAGAAGGTATTATCTGATGTTCAGCACATTACGTAGTGTACAGGAGATCAAAAACAAAACAAAACAAAACCAACACCAGCTGCATGACCCAGGCTGTCCTTTGCAGGCATGTACAATGTATTAATTTCGATGATATCATTAAAGGCTCAGGCTTTTTCTATTTTTCCCTGTCATCTTTGGCATGTTGGTTCTTGCTCTGAGGCCTTTCTCCTTATGATCAGAAGGTGATGATATAAGATGATATGTCATCAAGTTGAAGAAGAGGAGTCATTTTCTTCCATGGGGCTGTTATTATCATCCAGGAGAAACTTTTGCTGGACGCTGCTAGTAGGTTTCCTGTCGTGTCTCATTGGCCAAAGTTGCATCACATGCCCACGCCTAAGCCAGTCGCTGGCAAAGAGAATGGAATGACAATAATTGGCACCAATCAAGATCACTGGGGTTGGGGAGAGGTCTAGCCTGCCTTGAATTACAAGGCTACCCTAGACCTGAGGGAGCGGGAGTTCTCTTGGCAAGGGACAAATCGGAGGTGTGGGCTATAAAGTGTGATAGATTCACAGAAAGATGACCTAGGGAAACAGTAGGATCTGCTACACAAGTCTGTGGCAGAGCAGAACAAGACAAACACAAAAAACACAGTGACCTGGGCTATTTAATGGAAGGAGACACGCATCATTCACTTGAGAGATTCATTATTCAACTGTCTGGGATGGCAAACAGGGCATGGACTTAGAGGTCAGACATCCCAGGTCACTTAGCAGTGACTTAACAGTAGTGAAATTAATTTCTCTGCAATTCAACTTCCTCCTTTGTAAGATAAAGATAACAGTGCCTGCTTCTAAACTCTGTAATGAGGATTAAATCTTATGATGGACATAAATTGCCTATAACACTATAGGCATTTGAGTGTATGTATCTTTCCCCCTTTATGGATATTATAATAATTCATAGTGATGATTCCAAGTCATCAATAAAATGTTAAACTTTATTCTGTATCTTCTGCTTGAAAGCAGGTATTTGATATGTCTTGGAAATATTTTTGTCAGATCTGATTAAAATAAGATTCCAAATTCATAAAATATAAAAACTTATTTATCCAGATGTCCAGAATGGCTCAATAATAGTAACTGCCAATGTTTGAGAACTTACTAGTCCTATGTATGTCATATACATTTTCTGATTTAAATTTTTTTAAAATTTATTTTTTAATATACTTTCATTGAAGTATAGTCAGTGTACAATGTTGTGTCAATTTCTGGTGTACAGCACAATGCCTCAGTCATAAAGGAACATACATATATTCATTTTCATATTCTTTTTCACCATAAGTTACTAGAAGATATTGAATGCAGTTTCCTGTGCTATCTTATTTTTTTAAAACTGAGGGTGGGGGTGTGCTGTGGCATCAGTGGATAAAGGTTAGGGAGGCTGCTAGACATCCTGTAATGCACAGGACAGCTCCACATGACAAAATGTCTAAAAACTTACAATAATGCTGTGAGTTAGGTATTATTATTCTTATTTTATAAATAAGGAAATTGACTGTCCAACAGTTGAGAAGCCCAAGAGCACATAGGTTGTAAGCAGAGTACTTGGTTTTATCTGACTCTAAAGATCATGCTGTTTCAATTATAATGCTTTGTCTGAATAGGATGAGAGAATCTCAGTAAAGGAATTGTTAAACAGTCATAAGATTCGTTTACAATGCCTACAAAAGATATAAAGTACTTGAGAATAAATCATTTTATTTATTTTTTATGAATACTTATTTTATAAATATTTTTATAAACTGAATACCATCAGTTACAATGTGTCAATTTCTGGTGTACAATACAATGTGCCAGTCATGTATATACATACATGAGAATAAATCATTTTAAAATGTTGTCTAACTCCATTAAGGAGGGGGAAAGCTATTGAAAGCTATTCAAGAAGATTTAAATAAATTAAACCAAATGAAACAGACAATGTTCTTGGATAGTTAGTATAATGTATTGTTTGAGAATAGTCAATTCTGCTCTAAAAGAAAAGAAAACCAATGAGATCAATGAAACTCTTTGGATGTGTTAAGTATAGATAAGAAATTAGTATGTCGTGTACATGTGTATTAAATAGAAAGGGATAGAAGGACCAAGAGTACTTAGTACTCATGAGTTACTAAATACCTAAACATTCTTGATATACTAAATATGCAAGAGGTACATAATATTTAGGATACACCATACATAGTATATGAAAGTACTCAATATTCGTGAAGACTGAGTTCAACCTCCATCCGTTTTTTGGTACCCATTCTGGCCCTATGTGTCCTCTGCCCAATAAACACAAATAAAACTCAAGATTGCTCAACAGGTTAATTCAAAAGCTATTGCTGTGACCACGTGTACTTGCCCCTGAATCTCTCCAATAGAGCAATTATGTATCATTGGTCCATGGCACTTTCTGTCTGGGCTGCTTTGCTCAAACCTCAATGCTGGGCTTTGTAACCACACCATCAGTAAGGAAGGCCCATGAGGTAGAGAGGGAATCAGAACCAAGCCCTGTGGTCTTTCTTCCCAGCTTGGATGCTATCCTAAGTGTGTTAACTTACCCCTCTCTTTCTCCTGTTTCTCACTGTGTGTCAAAGTGGTTTAATAAACCATGTGATTTGAGCATTATAATTTAGCCTTGAGTCTTTCTATTCTATAATGTCTAGGATAGCTTGCTGAGTGGTATACTTGGAGGCTTCCATTGCATCAAGGTAATTTCCCACATGGCCAGAAGATTCAATATATGAAAAAGTCAACAGAGTCAATGACATTTCAATCAGAACCTCAGTATAACCTTTTTCTTATAACTGACAAGCTGATTCTAACATGTATATAATACAGAAGAGCAAGGTCCGATATCAGCCAAGACATTTCCTGAGGAAGAAAGGGAAAAAAAGAGAAGTAGGTTGTGGTGGAAGGAGTTGCCCTATCACATAATAAGATTTATTATAAAGCTGCATTTATTAAGACCATGTAGTTTGTGCAAAAAAAAGGATGGCTTCAATAACCAGTGGTGACACTGTGAGGAGAAAAGTGACAGGACCTTTGGGTATCAGCAAGGGCAGATTACATGGGCTCGATCAGCTGAAGCAGTAGTGCAGAAAAATGATGGCTACTGTTGTGCATATAAGAAAACAGAGTAGTCCACAGAGTGCAAAGAAGTCACTCTCTGAGAACCTCAGAACAATCTGGGAACACCTTGAGGAGCTGCCGTTCTTGCAAAGTGTTAAGAGCCAAAGTCAGAGGATAAGGATGAAACTACATAGACCATGGAGGTGTTTACGTTTTAAGTGTTTTAAAAGGCCCTTTGATATAAGGAAGACGTTTTAGATGTTAATTCTTTAATATGCTACTATAAGTTGAATTATATTCCTCCCAAAAGATGTTGAAATCTTAACCCCCAGTATCTGTGAATGTGATTTTATTTGGAAATAGGGTCTTTGCAGATGATCAGGTTAAGATGAAGTCATTAGGGTGACTCCTAATCCATTATGATTGTGGCCTTATAGAAAGGGGAAATTTGACACGGAGACAGAGACACAGAGAATGCCAGGTGAGGATTGGAGTTATGCTGCCACAATCCAAAGAGCCACTGGAAGCTCGGAGAGAGGCCTGGATCAGATCTTTCCCTAGAGCTTTTAGAGGGAGCTTGGCCCTGCCAAAGATCTTTCCCTAGTGCTTTTTTTTTTTTTCCTGTGTAATTCAAAATATTTATTTTCCACTATATCACACCACTTTTGATTTAAAAGACTGAACTAAATGTATACATTTGTGAACAGAGGGGAAAACAGAGAAATGGTGGATGACTCCCAGATTTCTGACCTGTAAAAAGAGTGATGCTCAGTCTGCTACAGAAAATGGGTGCCAAGGGAAGGAACAAGTTAGTTTCCATTCCCTGGTACTTTTAGAGGGAGTGTTGCCCTGCCAACGCCTCGATCTCAGACTTCTAGCTCCAGGACTGAGATAATAAATCCTGTTGTTTGAGGCACTCAGTTTGTGGTACTTTGTTATGGCAGCCCTAGGAAACCGATACGTGTCCCAAGCAAGACTTTCTTGTTTTTGGACAGTGCTTTGGGATACAGACTCTGAGACAAAGATTTGCACTCAAGAGTTTCATTAGGAATGCTCTTTGGAAAAACGCTGGAGCAGGATTGGGCAGTGGGAAAAGATAAACTACAAGGTGGTTGCAACAGAGGCCTCCTACAGAATTTGTGAGAAACTGGGCCTGGGATGGTTCTTCTCAGGTGTGCTAAACTGAGTTTGGGGCCTGGACTTTTGTATCCCCATATGAACAGGTCACTGGAAGCTCTTCAACCCTGGGAAGGGCATCTAACCTTGGACAAGACAGGTCTGTTTAGCTGAGAACAATTCCCAGTGGGGAGGTCATCTGTGAGCCACCGCTAGATCACACACCTGGTAGTTGAGGGAATGAGTGCCTTGGTCCTGAAGGGGAGATCTGGGTGGTGCACCAAAGTATCTACTGCACTGTTTGATCATTTTTTTGTTACCAAGATAAAAAATCTCAAACCACATATGCATATTCATAAACTTAATACTTTAAAGTTTACCTTTAGTACTTAAAATAAATTGAGGTAGTGAACTATTCTTAGAGTAAACTAGTATGATATTTATAAAGCCTAGTAGGCCTTGTTATATGGCCCAAGGGAAATAAGTTTTCAGTTTGTGTACGAAAAGGGAAAGTCACTGAAGTCATAGCGGTATAAACTGAGGTGAGGTTGCTGCAGGTGCTGGCCAGTTGAAAGCATTATGGAGGGGGAAGGGAGCTGGTGCATAGAAACAGCAGAGTGATCTGAGGGGATCTGGGCAGAGCGCCAGGAAAAAAAAGAAAGTTAATTTTTCTTTGTTTGTTTTTAGATTTTAATTAATGGATTGAAAATACTCTTTACTAAAAATGGTATAGAGTGTTTGCTGTGCCTTCTGAGACGGCCCGCACTCTGTCTGTGGAGTGTGTATCTACTTTTACTTTAAACTAAATACCGCCATACCTCTTGGTCTCTCTCCCTCTCACCTTCCTGAGATGGCCCACATTCTGCCTATGGAGTGTTACTATTCTAAGCCATTTTTCTGTCTCAGTGAGACAGACCACACTCTCTGTGAAGTGTGTATCTCTCTAAGTAAATTTGTTTTTACTTAAAAAAAAAAAAGAGTGAGACTGGAGCTGTTTAGAAGTTGGAGAGAAGGCTCTGGGAATGGTCGGGAAGTCTTTACAGAGGAGGTTGAACTTAAACTGAACTTTGGAGGATGGCCAGAATTTCCACAGGCCAAAGGTGTTTGTTTCAGATGGTTTTCAGGAAATGGGATGGGTTTTGAGAATCACTTTGAACGTAGGGGAGAATATTTTAAAGATCTCGCTTTTGCTATCCTTTCACTTTTAATCTTCCTTGTGTATTTGAATCTAACTGTATCTCCTGTAGTTATCATATAACTGGATCTTATTTTTTTAAATCCAGTTTGACAATCTCTACCTTTGCTTAGATTGCATAATTCGTTCATATTTAATGTCATTAATGATATAATTGGATTTATATTTGTTATTTTATTTTTTGTTTTCTGTGTCTCAAGTTCTTTGTTCCTCTATTTCTCCTTTTATTTCATTAAGTGAATATTCTCTAATGTAGCATTTTAATTTCACTAATGATTTTTTCCACTATTTTTATTTTTATTTACTTGGTGGTTTCTCTAGGGCTTACCATATACAGCTTTTTTTTTTTTAATTGAAGTATAGTTGATGTACAACATTGTGTTAGTTTTGCACAGCAAAGTGATTCAGTTTTATACATATATATACTCACACTCTTTTTCATATTTTTTCATTATAGTTTATTATAAGATATTGAATATAGTTCCCTGTGCTATACAGTAGGAGCTTGTTGTTTATCTATTTTATACATAGTAATTTGTATCACCTAATTCCAAACTCCTAATTTATACCTCCGCCCTCCCCACCTTTCCCCTTTGGTAACAATAAGATTTTTTCGTATGTCTATGAGTCTTTTTCTCTTTTGTAAATAAGTTCATTTGTATCATATTTTAGATTCTACATATAAATGATATCATATGATATTGGTCTTTCTCTGTCTGAATTACTTGACTTAGTATGATAAACTCTAGGTCCATCCATGTTGCTGCGAATACCATACATGTCTTAACTTATCAGCATCAGCTTCAGATTTATACTAACTTAATTTCAGTGAGATATAGAAACATTACTCTCTATAGATTTATTCAATTTCCCCCGTTTTTGTGATATTATTGTTATACATATTTCATCTATACATCTATAAATTTAAAAAAGCACAATAATACATTGTTATAATTATTACTTCTTTAGGAACTGATGTACAAGGAAAAGAAGTGTTCCCAAATTTCAGGTTTATTTTCTGGTGTTCTGTCTTAGCCTGCATCTTGACCCAGTAATTCTTCATTCACTTGTTAGCTTGCAGATGCTCGTGAGCAGATGTTTTATACTTGCGAGGTGTAGTTGTCTTCAGTGAAAAGACCCACTGGAATTGTTTTATCTGTCATTGTGAATCAGATGACCCCACTCTGTTTTTTTAAACAAAGGATCAAATCTTTTACTTAATGCTACTCCTCTTACTACTACAACCCCCTTATTTATCAGATATTGAGTTTGCATACTTAGTCTCATGTTTATTTTATAAAAATGAAAAAGAGCTTATTTTATGGCAAATGTTATCCTGCTTTCTTGAACTGATTAAGGGAAAAGTGAGTTCCTAGGCAACTTCCTTATTAAATAAAAAATGCAAAATATATCCAGTTTATCGCAGAGAAGAGTTCTAGATGTATATCACCCAAAAAGGAAGGGAAATCTCTTTCCCTCCATGTTTCTTCTTTGGGAATTTCTCACATTGTTTCAGGTCACTACTGCGTGTCTTAGCTCCGTCAGATGTGGGTTCTTTTGTTAAAACTATGCAGGCAACTCGTAGACAAAATCTCAGTCTCCCACTAGATATGCTATCACTCTGTGTGTGGGTGTACATGTACATATGGGTGTTGTATATTCTTTCTGAAATTATGAGTTTCTACTAATACTGATAGTTCCAATGAAATGTCACATGATCTTTCTCATCTTCCTTATTTCGTATTTATATCTCCTTTTTCCCTCAGGGAGAGTTCTGGCTCTCTGTGGTAAGACTCAATAGCAATTTCTACCTATCTGCCAGAGTTATCCGGTAGGATTGAGTCTCAGTTGCCCACAGCTGTAATCTGCTTAATAAAGGCCAACTTTTCTGTCATTCTTTTTTCCTTTCCCTGTCTCACTTCCCCATTCCTCCTCTACTGGTGCTTCTGAGATTTACCTCCCAACTAAATTACCTGCACTCAAATCTTTCTTTCAGGATATACTTTGGGGAACTCAGTCTAAGTCACACTCCACCCACCTATGTGCTGACCCCAGTACGGAAGAATGGTCTTGTAAAAACTACCAATATACGAGTTCAAAGCACAACATTACACTAACAATATAGTAAGCAGTATATAGAAAGTAAAACACAGTACAAATTCATTAAGAAAAATTTTACTTTCTCATATTTATATTTAAACACTCTGTTCTTCCTTTTTATCATAAAATAGAATTTTATTAATATTAGGTTTATTTACAAGTTAACTTACTGGCTAAAGAAAAGGGGGGAAGGAAGGAAGCAAAGAATGAAGAATGAAGGAAATAAAAAATAAGAATAGGAAGGAAGGAAATTTTAAAAATAAATCTATCTACAGGGCAAATGTTTCTATCTTTAAATGACCTTCGTGAATCATGTCCATTAGCCATATGTCGTGTGACCCACAGATCCATTCCTCCAAGGGACAAATGTAGGAGTAAATGAACACTGAAGCTTCATTTAAAAAAATTTTTTAAGTTAAAGTACAGTTGATGTGCAATGTTATGTAAGTTACAGGTGTACAATATAGTGCTCTTCCATTTTTAAAGATTATACTCCATTTATAATTATTATAAAATATTGGCTCTATTCCCTGTGTTGTATCGTATATCCTTGTGGCTTATTTATACAGAATAGTTTGTACTTCTTAATCTCCTATGCCTGTTGCCTCCCACCTCACCCCTCTCCCCATTGGTAACCACTAATTTGTTCTCTGAAGCTCTGATTTTGATCTCAGGCAAAAAGGAAGATATATCGCATCATTAAATGAGCCAAGTTTTTAAAAAAGTTTGATTTTAAAAAAGCCTCTTATTTTTTGCCTGTCATCTCTGGTTTCAGTTTTGGAAAAGAAAGGCATAAACACAGGGGCATTCTCAGATCAGTACCAGGTTAATAAGAACAAATCTTCACATGATAAAACATCTCTCAACCTTTTAGAGAACAAAGAAAAATGCAGGTCTTTAAGTTTACTGTAGAGATAAAATGAAAACATAATAGAGAAAACTATAAACTCAGTATAAGGAGATCTGTATTTAAAATGAATTATGGTTAAAAAATCAATCGGAAATTTTTAAAAAATCATGGAGTGGTTAGTTATTCACAAAAATATTCACAACAGAGCTCATTACATATAGTCTACTTCATTTTACTAACAAAAATGGTATAACTAGTGGGAAAGATCCAAACCTCTTAAAGTAGAAATGTCTTCTGATCTTCCGTGTTTGTACAGAAAACGGTATCATAATTTCTTTTTGCAGCCTTTTTGGTAAAGAACAGAGAGTTCAGTTATTTATGAAGCTATCCTTTAATTCAACCAATGAGTTTAATGGAAATAGTTTCCTATGACCTCCTTTGTCAGGCAGTGAGGTACCCTTTCTCTCCCAGTTAGAGACGTCTTCTTCCTCAAGTCCTTAGCTGTGTCTGGGATTTATGAGTGATTCCATCAGTTGGAAACAAGATGCTGACGTTTACCCACTTGACTATCACCTGCCATTTGAACATCTGAAATCCCAGTAACTCACGTGAAGCAATTCTGAGCTTGCCATAGCCACCGGGTTTGGCTGTTGTTTTTACTCAACAAGGGTTAGTTGTCCAACTTCTGCCTGGGTTCTAAAAACAAAAGACCATGATTCAGGTCTTTGCTCTGCCACTACACTTTTGTGAATGAGTGAAGAGAAATTGGATTGTGCAGTAAATGACCCTGGATGTTCTGTCTGGGTTGTCTGGATGAACTAGATGGGGCAGTTCATGTATTTATACTCCCCCTTTTTGTTTTGTGCCCCTGTGGCCTTGGAAGATAAAGCCAATTTTGTAACTCAAAAGTCCATGCCCTCTTCATGACACCACAACTCTCTCAATGGTGATTTATTTTAACTGGTGCAGCAAACATGTACAGGAGTGTGTTAAAAAACAAAATTCGACTGAGTAAGTTTGAAGATCTAATTGACTTTATTAGGCCGCTTATGAACTGGGCAGCATCCCAGCTAGCAGCTAGAAGGGAACTTGGAGGGGTTGTATAGATGGCAAGGAGCTATTAGCAAAAGAAAGGAAAGGATTATTTTTGGGTCAAGACATCTTTTGCAAGGAGAAGGAAAAGGCAACAGTCTTATCACACAGAATGCCTTTTCCCCTGGGAGGTTGGGGGATAAAGAGGACCCACGTGGCAGATTACTTCACTGGTGCTGACCAGAAAATTCCAGACCTGCTGATTAAGTTTACATTTCTAGTGAAGGTTGAAACTGCAATTAGGTTAGGTATTAAATCTAGGTTTGGTATCACGGGTTTGGTATCACAAGTGATGCCATTTGGGGCCTGTGGTTTTTCTCTTTAAGAAGAGTTAACCCAATAGTGTCTTGGGTATGGGTTGAAAAAATAGATAAACTTAACTTCCAAAACAATCCTGTGAGATAAGTATTGTTTTTTCCTTTTTCATAGATATGAAAACTAAAGGTTGAAGAAGTAAAATATCACACCAAAAGCCAGCTGCTTTTGCAAGCATCAGCAGTATCACTAGGTGTACTTCTGCCTTGGGCAGAATGGTCCCTCATTCTCTGTGCATCTTGCAAAGAGGTGAGTTAGGTAGGGCCAGGGTGTAGCTGGGTGCATAACAAGACTGTGCTTCGAAAAGGGGATCCCACCCCCTGTTGCTCTCCCTTTTGTAGGCCAAGATGAGAGTGGACTTATAAGCAAGGGACATAGAGTCTGGGCTTGGGCATTAAATGGTCTGAGTGTAGGTGCCAGCTGTGAACACTAGCTGTTAGCTCCTGTGGGAAGCTGGTTTGTGGTGCATTCTTCCCAAGGGGGAGAAAGGAAACCACTGGTGCCACAAGAAGTTCTTTCAGATGCAGCCCCTTCCATCGGTAAGGGAAGAGTGGTTCCCTGTCCCATTTAATACTCACACCCTCTCTTAAGTTCAGAGAGTTGAGGAAGTATTAAATGAGATGATGTGTATAAAAGGATTGAGCAGACTTGGTGCCTAGTTGAGAGCTTTCATTTTCATGCATATCTGGGCTGTTCTTTGCTTCCTTCTTCTGGTGAGTTTCTTTTTAGTTTTTTTCAGAGTGTATCTGTAATTTGGAGGGATGTAGTGAACAAGTCAGTGATTCCAGAGTAGCATTCAAATACCACCCCTTCCTTCTCCCACTTCCTCGGCATCTGAGTTGGTGTTGTCATTTCACACAATGGACTTGCTGAATCAAGGGAGCCAGAAAGACTAGGAGAAATTGAGACTTGGAATTAGACATTCTCCTGAGGTAATGGGTAAATAGAACCCAGCTGAGACGATGACAAGAGCTCTGTTAGGTTGTTGGAGGGGCTCTCTCTCTAGAGGTCTAACTCAAATGACTTCAAGTCCTGGGCAGATAAGCAAATTAATAAAGGGGCAGGTGTAAAACAGTAGAGAGTGCCGGAGACTGTGGCAAACTGGAGAACACATTTTTGGTCTAAAGGCATTCATCTGTTAAAATTTCAAATATTGATAATGCCAGACCAAAGGTTAGTGGGCCAAATTTGCCCTGTGGGCCATCAGTTTGTAACCTCCCCAAGGCCTAACAGAACTTAATCTCTGGGGAATACGACAACAGATAATAGTGATGAGGCAGAAGAGTTGTCACCTTTGGGAAGGCTCAGCCAGATGTGAAAGGGGTGACCTGAGAGTGATGTTATGGCAAGCAGTATGAGGGCAGTAAGCCAGCAGTTAATAGGTTCCAGAAATGAGAGTGGCATGAGGCAGGCTCAGTCAGAGTCTCCAAGCCCTCTGTGAGCAGAGGGAACAAAACAGAATTCCCGTCCAGGAAGGCCTAGGGTCTGAGGATGGTGATCATTACTGAGAATCAGAACTAGGATGCCACAAATGGCAAAACCGGGTATTGCTGAATCACTTGCATTTTGAACTAGTAATCCTTAAATCCCTTAAAAGTGTTTTTATGGCTTCTTAAAAGTTGATTTTTGAAACTGCTTATTATAGTGAATTTAGAAAATACAGAAAAGCATAATAGAAAAGAACTTTTGAACTCTCCTACTGAAGGGAACATCACTGTTTCCAAAACATGGGGCCAGGCAGGAAATTGAGAGCTTCTGCCTCTGAGAAGAGGACCTGGGGATATGAGGGCAGGAAACTGGGATAAGAGCTAGAAATGAGCTGCCTAGGCTTCATAAATTATCTACAGCAGGACTGATTTCAGACTATTACAGATTATTGATCATGATTTTTGGTTTGAAACTGTTGTAGTTAAGAACCAGAATATAAAACCTAGCCCTTGAATAGTTAGCTCTTCAGTATCCATAAAATAATTTAATTTTTTTTAGGAGTTGTGAATTCTCAGGATGTCAACTATCATACTTTCACTAAAATGCATGTTCTAAATTCCTTTTTGGAGATAATGGACTATTTTGGATTATATACACTACTGATGTTTCACATCATTGGATTATATTGTCTTAGAGTAATTTTGGTTTCGCTAAACGTATTTATAGAAGAGTGTAAATCTTTTTTGGTCTTCAACTACTGGCCTGTTTTATATGATAGTTTTGTGTCACTACACATGCTTTCAGTATAGGAGTACTTCCAGGGTAACAAGTCATCAAGACTACAACTATGTTCCTTAAGCCAAAATTAATTGTTGTCAGCTGGTATGTTACCATATTGAATTCTAATTCTTGAGTTTGTATTCAAAAGATATGATTTGAATGCAAGACTGATTTTATACAAAAAAAGATATTTTAGAAGAGAAACATGATACTTAAACAAGAAAATTTTAACTTGTGATTCTCTGGGCTAGTCTTAAACTGCACTGACATTTCTTCTAAAACTAAAAAAACCTCATCCATGTAATGGTATTTTCACTGACAAGGGGCTTTGTGTATAACATGTCTCAAAATATAAAATGTAAGATTTCCCATCTGTGACTGCCACGAGTCCACTCCAGCATTGTAACATCTGATATGCTAACATTATTTGTATATTTAGTTTTTCTTTAAACTTCCTCTTTTTTTGGCATTAGCCACATCTGCTTCAGCAATTTTGTGATTTTTAAACTTCCTTCTGCAAAACCGTTTTAAAATCATGAATTAACTCTTTGAAACTTGAAAAAAAAGTAGTAAAGGTGGTAAGAAATTGAATTATAAACATTCTGAAGGGAATTTATGCCTGGCATATTTTGTTCATAGGTTTTAGCTCAAGGTATTTATGTAGTAGAAATGATCTACAGTGGTAAACATCTCTAGCTGAATCATCAGCAAATGTTTAATGGATTAGTTAAGAAACAGCACCTCAGGAAATACGAATTCTAATCTTAGATCTTTCTGATATAATTTCATGGTGTCAAGGCATTCATTTCACTCCAAGTTATCTCTATTTTGTATTTTGTAAAATTGGGTAAATTATTAACAAATATCCACTTAACAGTTTAGAAAAAAATTAAAGTTTTATGGTTATCACAGAAAGAGAAACAGCCCCAGAGTCAGAAGATCTGGCTTTTAAGCATAGTCTTGCCACTTGAAATAGCCATTTTAATTTAGACAAGCCACTTCATTTTTAGAGGCAGTCATTTTCCCTTATCTGTCAAATAGAGATAAAAGTATATTATTTACCTTGTAAGGCTGTGAGGAAGAACAAAATGAAATAATGTTGGTAAAGGGACTTTATAAAGTGCTATATATATGTAAATTATAATTTCAGAAATAACACCAGGGCTTTGCTAGTACCATCTGCTTTAGCGTGAAATTCAGTATAATGCCACTCTATTAGAAACTGTTCAGAGGGGTATGGCAGTGGCAAAGCTATATCGCGTTCATCTTTGCAGGAATTTTGAGTTTGGTATTATGATGAAATTCAAAAGATATTTATTTTAGAATTATGTTTGTATTAAATCGTGTATATGCTATTTTAATGATTTACATTTGTTTTGAGAAATAACAGACTTTCCCCTGCTTACATATTCTCCATTCCTTTGACTACCAGTCCTGCCCCCATGAACAATGAACTAAAAACAGATATAGAAGCACCAATGGTCACCTTCACGTTCCAGACCTCTTGAAAGTCTATAATACAATCAAAGGGATTTGAAAAGATCTACGGAGCTGGCTGTAGTTAAAGCTACATATAGCACAATGATGGCTTGTTTTATTTGCTGACCCTTCTGAATCAGGCAGACTCGTGATATTTCAAGGGAATAGTAGAATCTTTGACTTTTTTTTAAGTCAAAAGTGCACTTAATAACATGATAAATATAATTAACACTGCTGTATGTTGTATATGGAAGTTGTTAAGAAAGTAAATCCTAAGAAAAAATTTTTTCTTCTTCATCACAAGAAAAAAAATTTTTTTCTTTAATTTTCTATCTACATGAGATGATGAATGTTCACTAAACTTACCATGTTAATCATTTCATGATGTAAGTCAAATCATTAGGCTGTATATGTTGAACTTACACAGTGCTATATGTCAATTATATCTCAATAAAACTGGAAGGAAAAAAGCACATTTAATATATCCATCCCTGTTTTCTCCCTAGTATTCCAGATTCTTATAGCCAGCTGTATACTTGATATCTCTACATTAATTTCACTATTGGTAAGTGAAACACTGCATAGACAAAACAGAATACTTGGCACCTGTCTCCCCCAAACACATTTATCACCTGTCTTCCCTATCTCAATGATCTCAATTGATGACACCATTATCACTCAGTTACTTCAATCAGTAATCCCCCAAATGTTTGCTGGGCCACACAGAGACAACGGGACAAAGAGAGGAATCTTGTGTGTGTGTGTGTGTGTGTGTGTGTGTGTGCGCGCGCGCGCGCGCGCGCGTGCGCACGCTTTCTAAGATATTGAAGTATTTTATTTTTTAAGTTGAGGTGTGTTGACTTATAATATTATATAAGTTTCAGGTGTACAATATAGTGATTCATAATTTTTAAAGATTATAATCCATTTGTAGTTATTACAAAATATTGGCTATATTTTTTCCTGTGTTGTACAATATATTATAGCCTTTTAATTTTATACATAGTAGTTTGTATCTCATAATCCTCTGCCCTTATCTTCCTCCTCTCCCCTTCCATTTCCTCACTGATAACCACTAGTTTGTTTTCTATATCTGTGAGTCTGTTTCTTTTTTGATATATTGACTTTTTAAAAAAATTTTTAGATTCCATATATAAATGATATCATACAGTATTTGTCTTTCTGTGGCTTATTTTACTAAGCATAATACATTACCTCCAAGTGCATCTATGTTGTTGCAAATGGCAAAATTTTTTATGGCTGAGTAGTATTCCGTTGTTTATATATAGATCTTCTTTATTCATTCATCTGTTGATGGACACTTAGGTTGCTTCCTCATTTTGACTATTGTAAATTATTCTGCTATGAGCACGGGAGTGCATACATCTTTTAGAATTGATGTTTTCATTTTCTTTTCTTTGTAAATATACTCAGGAGTAGAACTGCTGGATCAAATGGTAGTTCTATTTTTAGTTTATTGAGCAAACTTCATACTGTTTCCTACAAGGACTGCACCAATTTACATTCCCACCAAGAGTGTACAGGGGTTCCCTTTTCTCTCTGCATCTTTGCCAACATTTGTTATTTGTGGTCTTTTGGTAATAGCACAGAGGTGAATTTCAATAAGCAGACTTTGCTAGTTTCATTCCTGTCTACACACCTAATTCATACTATGGTTATCTACGGTGTGGCTCCTTTCCTGGAACAGGTCCTCTACATTCTTTAGGCATTTAGGGGGAAGGTCAAATTTTCTTAATGAGTCTTTTGGGCCTTCATTGTTTTCAGCTTGGAAATAATCAACATGCTAAAAGAGAAATTTTGTGTGGCAAATTTTGTTCCCCTGCAGTGCCTTTAAGAAAAGACATGAATGGAAGTAGGGACTTGGCTCTATCTACCACTGCCTTGCTGTCAGATCTTTCATTAGTAACAAAATGTCCGGTCCTCAGCTTTCTTAGCTGTAAAATAAATAGGTTATAGGCGATTATCTCTGAGAAATCCAGTGGTTCTAGAATTCCATAATTCTATGATATGATTTCTGCTTCTGTATTTTCACCTCAGGATGAGTTCTAGCACCATTTTGAAGCTCCTTGTTAATGGACGGGCTCACTACATCAAGGACAGGGTGATAAGAGGCACAGTTCTTGAGCTCCATGTCCTCACAGGTTACTAAAGGAGCTCACATACAGGGTTTCTGCTTTGGGCAAAGCAGATGAGCAACACCCATCCCCTCTCTGCTCAAGAATTTCGGCTGTATATGGTGACTATGGAACTTCAACTTTGAAAACCAGAAGTCACTCAATAATTGCGTTTGCAACATATTCCCTCAAGGATATTTAAGGATGAAGAGCAAAATATAACTGCCAGGATTCTTATAAGCAAAATTCCTATTTCCCTCTACACTTTAATTCAGAACACAGAGTGAATTAAAGGAGAGCTAGGGTGAAGGAATATGACTTTTAGATGTTTGCTCAAATGAGGAATTGCCAACAGATATGTTAGATTAAGATGCCCTGGGACACAAAGCTATCAGGAGGAAGGTGTTATTCCTCAAGAAATTTCAAGGTTGAGATTTTTGTCTATCATCTTTCCAGGAAATTGCAGAAGTGAAAAAAAACATTTAATATAGCTCTTTGTCTGTCAGCAAGGGAGGGAGGTAGGAAGAGAAGGATGAGATGGTTCTTCTTACTGGTAATAAAAATGGTCTGGGATGATACTGAGTCAATCTAGAGTGGTATTAAAAATATTTAATAATCAATACCACATAGTACCCAACTGTACAATCAGAATAGATGCAAACTGCAGGGCTGGATCAGGGTCCTAGAACAGGGTCCTACTGTGCCAAGTTTACCTCTTTGGTTGCTTGATCAAGAGTAGGGAAGGTTGGGCTCCAGGTAGCAGATATTGTAAAACAGCATTTTAAGAATGGATATGACCATATGTACACACATTGGCTGGTGATCAGGTCTACACTCAATGGTTCCAAATATAACCCCTTCAAATCTTTCCTTCCTCTATGTCAATAATACTTACAAGTCAAAGGCAAATGACCTTTCTTTATGGCTGAGAAGGTAGTGGTAAGATTTTATTAGGTGTTTTACAATTTCATTATGTTGGTTGGTTTTGGCATGCAAATGTTTATGTAACTATATATACATTTTTCCTTTATGATTTTGTTGCATTGCTTTTTTGTTTATAAAGACCTTCATCAAACAGATATTAGCTAAATATTAAGCTATATTTCTCTGAGTTTATTGAAGATATGATTTTAAAATTCAACTATTTTATTTGCTACTTGTTTTATTATAGTTGGCTTGGTTGTGTCTTTTGGCTGGACACCCACCAAATGGGGAACCCAGTTTTCAGATACAGGAATATTGCTAAATAATGGTGACATTAATCTGACTTTAAGTTTGACATTGTTGGCAATGCTTCTTTATCATCTTTAAAGTTCAACATAGGCAGATATCAGCTGTATCCTTCTACCTCCAGTTCACTAAAAATTTTTTAATTTGAATTGTTCTATTTAAAACATGGCTGTTTATTTTCTCTATAATGCATTTTTTAGCATTTATTAAGATTATCATACGAATTTTCTTATTGGCCCTACTACACAATGAATTTTACATGGAGATTTCCTAATATGAAATAAGCCTCCAATTTCCCTGATAAAATCTGCTTGATTGTAGTTGATGATTCAATTAATTACTACTAAAAACAGTTGGCTAATATTTTACTTAGATTTTTGTTATATTCATAAATATGAATGGTCTTTTCTTGTGTACTATTCTTGTCAAGTTTTTGGTATCAGCATTTTGCTAGCTGCATAAAACAAACTGAATAGTTTTCCTGTTTTTCAGTACTAATTTTAATCACAGAAACAATTCAGTCTTTGAATGTCTGAAATTATGCAGTTGTTGACTCATTTGAGCCTGGAGTATAGTGGAGGCATTTCTTTAGTAACTTTTTCATGATATTTGTCTATTCAGAACATACATTTTTCTCTTGTCAAAATTTGAAATTAAAATTTCCAGAAAATCAGCAGGAGAGCCAGCGGTCTTGATAGACTGAGTTAATAGAAAGTACTGGATTTGAAAGTAGCTCAGTACCTTCTCAGTTTGTCTTTGTACCCAATATATTTGACTTCTTGAACTATTTACATCTATTTAGTACTTTATATAAGCAGATAGACAAATATCTTAGCATTGGACATGTTTGTTAATCATTCCAATTTATAAATTTTCAAACAGTTACTATGTGATGTTGCCCTAGTTACTTCATCTCTTTAATGCTTCAGTTTCTTTCACTGTAAAGTGGAGATAATCATAATGTTTACCTCATAGGATTGTTGCTAAGGTTTTACGAGATGACATGTAAAGTGCTTATTAGTATAGTGACTAATAAAGTTTAAATTTTTCAATAAATGTGCTTTTTTCTAAGATTAAACTATTAATGAACTATTAATGAAATCATATTTTTCTAGACTAAACTATTATATCTGCCAAGTTCTTGGCAGATGTTTAGACATTCTAGTTTTAACCATTCTGTATCATATTTTTTCTGTTTGATTTTAACATTTACTTGTTGCCTCATCTCAACATCCAGTAGAATTTAGGACTGAAAAAAGATAACAAAATACAAGGGAAAGGACAGTGACAGTAGTGTTGGGGCACAGGGCAGGCTAGAAGGACATGCAAAAAGGACACTTTGACCCTCAAAGCAGAAAATAAGTCTCTCATATGAAAGGTGCATTCCTCACATCTGGAAGAAGAAGGACATTCTTATCACCAGAAACAGGAAATTCAGGGTAGAGAAGCCTATGTAAATAAACCTTGCTACTTTAATTTACTACCCCAAGCCCAAACTATTTAGATTCTGCACTAATTAAGCACCCAAAGCCTGTTTCTTTATCCTGTCTATTCCTCACAAATGTATTGTTTTTTCTTCTAACAAGTATAAAAGCTGCCTGCTTTGGCCACTTCCCAGGTCTCACTTCAATGAGATCTCCATACAGATTAATTAAAATTGTTTTTCTTCTGTTGACCTGTCTTGTGTCTTTTGTTGTTAGTCCAGTCACAAGAACCCAAGAAGGGTAGAGGAAATTTCTTGCTCCCCAACAATAGTAACAAATTACTGTCATGGTGAAAATGTTCCCGCAGATAGGACTTTAGTACATTAAACAACAACAAAACTAAAACAAACAAACAAAAAAACCCAAACCAAAAAACTGTATCAGCTAACAAAAGCAACGATTGACAATTCTAAAAGATGGAGGAGAAAAATCTTCATTACATTCTTTTCTTAATGAGAAAAATAACTATTTTAGGTAAATTGCAATGATTCTTATTTTTGGTGCTCATCTGGACTACCCAGAGAGTTACAGATTCTGCTTCATTAGGTTTCAGGTAGAAACTTGGGCTTTATCAAAAAGTGATGAATGCTCCAAAGAGGATTCTAATCACCCCTGCCTAGGAGGAAGAGATTTACCTGTACCTTCTAGGTGCCTCTGGTTGGTCTAGGAACTAAACTGACATGAGGAGATTAACAGGAGAAAATCAAACAAAAGTTTAATAACATATATACATGGGAGAGATTCATGATTGAGTAACTTCCCAAAATGGCTAAATCCCTCATCTTAAGTACCATTTTCAGCTACAAACGTTGGAGGATATTGGAGGCAGTGCTTTGGGATTTCAAATGGGAGGAAGGCAATTGACTTTGAGGTAGAAAAGCAGATGTTTGGTAAACAAATGTTTGGTGGGCTATGCAGAGCCAATGGGACACAGGAGTGTTAACAAACAGACTTTGCTGGGTTCTTCCCTGTCTACCACCCCTAGTTCATACTGTAGTTATCTATGGTGATAGCTCACTTCCTGAAATAATTCCTGTATCTACATTCTTTTAGGTAGGGGAAAGGTCAAAGTTTCTTCTTGAGTCTTTTGGGCCTTTATCTTTGTCTGTTTGTTTGTTTTAATTTGAAATAATCTGCATGTTAAAGAGACATTTTAGGGTAGAAAATTATTTTCCTACCCTAATAAATATCCAAGTCAATTAAACCTAAACTTTTTAGAAAACATGAAAGCAAAACTGCACAGGTAGGAAATAGATAAATTAGAGTAGATCCCTGAAGAAATTCAGGCAGAAAAACAAGGACATTTTTATATAGAGTTGTGTCAGGAAAATTAAAGAAAAAGACAAGCATTATACCAATGTTATAACTAATGAAGACATGGTGCAGGTGATCTGGGAGAGAAGCTGGTTTAAAGACATGAATCTGTGAATGAAGGCCTTGCTCTGAGGAAAAGAATCTCAACCCCTTCACTGGAGTCAGAGGGAGCATCATAGGGTCCAGTGACTTGGGCTCAGGCAGAGGCAATCACCCCTGTCACCAGCAGGGCCACATAGGACAATTTATGTCAGAATAATTGTGACAGATGTACTTAGGGAACCTGCATTAAATATAAGGATCACTAGACTCACTACTAATTCATATAAAAAAGATCCAAAATACATTCTTAAGGAAAGGCAATCAAAGGAAATCGAGGAGTGGAATGAATAGAAACCATCTTCTACTTTATATTACTTGATATTAATCATAGCGTTTAATACTCTTATATCTAGTTGTTAATGTTCCGAATTCTTTCTAAATATGTGGTTTACATGGCCCTTGTGCAGATCATTGGTAAGATACAGGAAAAATACACTTACAGAGACCTCTAATTCTAGCACCTTGATGTGAATATCAGTAATACTTTTGGTATACATATTTCCTCTTCCTTTTTCATGTGAAGTCTGTATGAGCTGCATCCGTGAATTTAGATGTACAAATATGGAAGGCAAGATTTGGCCCTCAAGACCTGCACCACCTGGTGTCATGCCTGTGACTGTTACTTTACACTAACTTTACATAGCAAAAGGGCATTAAGGTTGCAGATGGAATGAGGTTGTTAATCAGATGACTTTAAAACAGGGAGATTATCCTGGTTTATCTGGGTGGAAATGGAAATGGAAAAGGAAGGTCAGAGAGATGTGACTATGGAAGAAGAGGCATGAAATCCTGAAAGAGATTCAAAACCGGCCATTACTGGCTTTGAAGATAGAGAAAGGGGTCATGAACCAGCATGAGTTCAGAACATGCCACCCCCCACATATATGCCTCTCTGGCATATCGACTCTTCTCAGTTCAAGGTACGAGAAAAACAGCAAATACAAGAAAACCACTCTGACCTTACTTTTTTTTTTTCCAAAAGCAGGAGGTGAAATTCCTATATGAAAGATACCCTCCCTATTCCAGAAGGAAGGTACATTCTAATCATCAAGGACAGGAAGTTGAGATCAAGAGAATGTTATACAAACAGACCTTGTTAAAATAAGTGTTATCTTCCTTTAGCTTGCCCGCAGAGTTGAGTCACTTCTCCACAACTGCCTCTTTGTTCAGCCTCATATAAAAACAAGTTGGTTGCACAATATCTTTGGATCTTTATTCCTTATGAAGGTTCCCATGTGACAAAAACACTTGTATTATACAGTAAATTTGTATTCTTTTCTACTATTTTCTCCTTTTGATCTGTCTTATGTCAATTTAATTCTCAGGCCCATCCAAAAAGAACCTGTTGGGGAAGTGGGTATTTCTCCCTCTACCTTTCTTGAATTTTTGTGACTGGACTAATAATAAAATTGATACAAGACAGATTAACAGAAGAAAAAGAAAGAATTTTAATTCATGTGCATGGAGGACCCACAGAAATGGAACCTAAGAAGTGGCCAAAGCGGGCAGTTTTTATACTTCTGTAAAAGAAAAATACTGCAAACCATATCAGTAAACAAAGAATGCTGAAGCCATCAAGTCATCAGCCACTGCTGCCACCCCCCAGTGAAGACAAGCCTGCAGCCCGGCCTCTGCAGCCACTCACAATGGTGTACTCTGAGGGGACTCAGAATAATAAAGGACAAGATACTGGCCTTAGATAGCTAGATGCTTGTCAAAGGAATGAATTCAATGAGCCCAAATGTTTGCTTTCTCCCGTACATAGAAAAGCACTTAATTCTTTAAGATGAGATGTCTGGTTTTCTTTAGATAACAAGTAATCTTTTACTGTTCTGACTACCTGGTCTTTGCTGTAAAGCTCCTATAGATCCTAGCTCCTCCCCTATCTCTTCAGAGCAGTCCCTCAGAGCCATCTGAGAGGCTGTCATCCCGGCTCAAGTCCTTCTGACAAATAAAACAACTCTCAACTTTGAAGCTGTGCATTTATTTCAGTCCACACTTCTTAGATGAAGAAACAATACATGTGTGAGGAACTGACAGGACAAAGAAACTTAGACTTGGGATGCCCAATTAGTGAATAATCTAAATAGAGTTTGGGCTTGGGGTAGTAAATAAAGAAATAACAAGGTTTGTTTGTATAGGCTTGTAGGTCTGAATTCTTAATCTTTGGTGATAAGGGTGTCCTACTACCTTCAGATGCAGAGTGTAGCTTTCACATGAGAGATATGTATTCTACTTCCAGGAAGAAAGAAAGAAGTGTTGGGGTATCCCTCTTTCTTTCTCTCTCTCTTTCTTTCTCTCTCTCTTTCTTTCTCTCTCTCTTTCTTTCTCTCTTTCTTTCTTTCTTTCTTTCTTTCTTTTTCTTTTTTCTTCCTTCCTTCCTACCTTTCTTTCTCTTTCTCTCTTTCTCTCTCTCTCTCCCTCCCTCCTCCTCCCTCCCTCCCTCTCTCTTCCTTTCTCCTTCTTTCTTTCTTTCTTTCTTTCTTTCTTTCTTTCTTTCTTTCTTTCTTTCTTTCTTTCTTTCTTTCTTTCTTTCTTTCTTTCCCTTCCTCCCTCCCTTCCTCCCTCCCTTTCTTTCTTTCTTTCTTTCTTTCTTTCTTTCTTTCTTTCTTTCTTTCTTTCTTTTTCTTTCTTTCTTTCTTACAAAGAGACTTTATCCTTTCACAGTGCTGGAGGTGGGAAGTCTAAGATCCAGATGTCAGCATGGAAGGTTCCTTCTGAGGCTGTGAGACTGTTTCAGACTCTCTCTGGGCTTCTGGTGCCTGCTGGTAACCCTGGGTATTCCTTGGCTCCTAGAAGTATCACTTCCATCTCTGCCTTCATCCTCACATGGCATTCTTTGTATGTATGTGCTGGGTGCAAATTTCCCAGTTCTGTAGGTCTGAAGTCCAAAATGGGTCTCACTGGACTAAAATCAAGGTGTCAGCAGGGTCAAGCTCCTTCTGGAGGGATATATCTATATATAAGCTAGGTCAACAACAAGTTTCTTCTATGTAGGACAGGGAACTATATTCAATATCTTATAGTAACCTATAGTGACAAAGAATATGAAAATGAATATATGTATGCATATTTATGACTGAAGCTTTATGCTGTATACCAGAAATTGACACAATTATACTTTAATTAAGAAAAATGAATGATGAAAAATTACAAATGAATGATAAATTCAAATTTATCTTAGTACATACAGTTTTGAAAACTTAAGAAGCTTGGAACACTGTGCCTTGGATATAGCAATAAACATAATTTGCAAAGTAAAAAAGAAAAAGAAAAAAACTGAATTCTGCCAACAACCTGAATGATGAGCAAGGAAATGGATTCTCTCTTAGCACCTTCAAAGGAATGCAGACTGCCACCACCTGGATTTTACCCCTATGAGATATTGTCAGATTTGTGACATACAGAACTGTAAGATAATAAATATGTATTCTTATAAACCACTAAATTTGTGATAATTCATTACAGCAGCAATAGGAAACTAATACAGCAAGGAATATTTTATTTTTATTTCATTTAAATCAAAGTTTATCCAGTACTGAATCCTTATTCTGCTGGGCTGGCAGGGCATTCAATCCCAGACATTACTGAGGCCCTTTTCCCTACATGCAAGGTCCCAAGGATCTTACCATGGGCCACAATACCAGGGAGGCCCCTCAGACCTGTCAACCACTTGCTACCAATGAGATGCCATTTCCCCTGCTTTCCTGGTCCCATGTATTCTGGTGGCAGCAGCAGGATCTTCACAAAGCCAGGAAACCTGGGGTCTAGGGTTCATCCCCTCTAGGCAAACAGGAGGTCATCCCCTCATTCCTCCAATCTGGATGTTGCATCATTACCTGTGAGCACTGTGAGGGTGGGGTTTCGGTCACCCTTTGTCCCCTTCCCAGTTAAGGACATCTTTCCTTTAACAGTCTTAAGTTTTTGCTTTTACTCCAAGGACACTTACTTATCTTATCACTAACACACATGTGCACACATCAGGCTGAATACTGAGGTTATCTCTAACCAGTTTTTACCTCTCAAACTCCCCTGAGGCAAAGCAGCATAATATTCTGGTTACTAGGAGTTGGGAGATAAGTAAAATATAAATTAACATCTCAATAGATTATTTTGCAACATTGATGCACTAGTAAGTTGACTGTATCCCTTAAAGGAACTTTGCTCAACCACTTGGTGCCTTGGTATTTCTCAGAGGTTTAGTTTGATACCAGGGTTTGTCCCAGCTTGGTGAGCTCACATAAAGTAGCAGCTGGCAGGGTGGATGATACATTTCCTTAGGCTTCTCAAGGTCAGGGCTCATAAACCTGGATAGTGGGTGAATTTCTTGCTTTCCAGAGGGTAAAATGACTCTCTTTTCCCCCAAGTCCGGCTGTATTCCTCCTACTTGGGAGTTTTCTTTGGTTCTGGTCAACCTCTGGGAGAATGGGCTATAGAGAAGCAAGGATGGAGCAAGGGAACCTTTATGTGCCTATGTAATATTCTAGACAAGAGATGACAGCGGCTTGAATCAGGGCAGAAGTAGTAGGAGAGATAAATGGTTCGATTTTGAACACTTTGATGGGCAGAGCCAGTGATCTGATGTGTGGGTAAAGGAGAAAGCCAAATATGTGTCGGTTTGTCAGGACTCCTCTGCCCTCACGTACCTCATAGCTGGGAGTCTGGAGGCACTTTAAATGCCTTAAGAGAACATTTCACATCTAGCAACTTGAGAGTTTATGAGTTGATTAATGAGAATTTAATTTTGGTAGTTAAAGAGTTGGTTCTCTAACCTAAATCAGCAGCCATATTTCTTTGTTTTCTGATTCACCTCCCTTTCTACAGTCTATAGGATTTCATTACCTCCCAATTCCAAATGGCATTAAGTTCCAGTTGTTTCTCCCACTCTACATCCATCACTAGGTAGGTTTTCAGCCTTTTTTTAATCCTCCCTTAGAGTACTCCAAAATAAATGATGGGTGCTATTTCCAGAAGAAAATAATGCAGTATAGTTGAAAACAGTAGCCCTGTATTCTACACACAAGATTGATTTGAAGATGACTAAAAACCTAATTGTGAAATAAACCCTTTATTTTAAGAAATACAATACTGCTGTATTACTGTTAGTGATAAATCTACTTTTATATTTAATTCTTCATAGCTGTAGAATCAAGATAATTATGATTGCAGAACTAACCGGTGAAAACTTTTTTTGTTTAAAATGTTGAATGTTGGTAGACATAACAAAGTGTGAAAACGTAAAAAGAATCAGCACCTGTTTAGGGCAAGTAATATTTCCACTTTCTAAAGTGGATTTCATTTTGGGTTTTGAAAAACGGCGGGCTATAGTGCTGTTTTCTAGAGCTGTAAAACCTTGGGCAAGGTAGTTATGTTTCTGCTGCTTTTTTTCCCTTTCTTTCTTTTCTTCATCCATGAAATCTCACCTCTCTTATTGCCACTTGTTCAGAGGCCTCGCGGACAGTTTAAAAACCTCACTTAAACAAATTCTTAGTATCTAGTGTAAAACAGAATGCTCGATAACGTGATGACGACTAGAAATACCAAGAAGTACAAGACACAAGACATAGGTTCCTGCCCTTCTAGAGCAAGACATTCCCATGAAACGGACCAGCAGTGAGCCTGATTTTCAGTCGGTACAACCTCTCCTTTGTCGGCCTGAAACCATCAAGCATATCCGCTGCTGCCGGTGCTGTGCGCGCTCCCAGCTCTTAACCTGCCCTGCCACGGCGGAATACGGACAGAACTCCATTTTATTTTCACACTAACGGGGTGAAATTAAGGAAGGCACTTTCAGGTTCGCTATCTGAGGTGTTCTCATAGGAGACTCCTTCACCTGCCCCTGAGACGCCTTCCTAATCTCACCTGCTCCCCAGGATAACCCACACATGCCTTCCTGGTTCTGGGTGAACAGGACACCCCACAACAAAGGGCCCCCTCCTTCCCCGCTGCGGGGCGGGACCTCGAGCCTGGGTGTCGGAGACCCGCCCCCCGTACGCGGCGTGCGTGCGTGCGTGGCGCGCCGCGCGGGCCTGTTTCTCCAGCGTGTGGCGCCCCCCGGCGGCAGCGGGGCCTCAATGTGACAGCCGGACCTGAGCGCCCGCCATGGAGCCGCAGAAAGAGGCGCGAACGTCCACGGACCCCGTCGGGCGGCCGCCTGGGGCCTCGAGGTCTCAGAGGCCCGGCGAAGAGGAGCAACAGGGGGGCGGCGCACCGCTGGCGGCAGCTGCCGTGGACGCGGAGGCGGACGGCGCCAGTGCCGACGGGCTGTGGGAACTACCAGTGGAGCCGGCGGAGCGGAGGCCCGAGTGCAGCCGCTGCAGGTGACTGCCGGGCGGGGGCGGGGACTGAGGCGGGCGAGGGACTTGGTGAGGGTGCTGCAGCGCCCCCTGTCGGGGAGGAGGCTGCTGCGGCTCCGGCCCGGGGAGCGCCGGCTGTGGCATGTCAGCGCTGGGGGGTGGCAGGGTCCGCTGGTTGAGCTTGAACACTGAGAAATAGCTGTCACAGCTTTTTAGTAAGAAGCCATTTATCCAGGTTTAGGGTTATTTAGTCTTACTTTCTGCAAGACACTGAGCTGGTCATGGGAGCCAACATAAGTTCCGCCGTCAAGAAACTTGAGCGCCTGATAGAGGAAATAAGGCGTAATATTTGTAACAGTAAACAAACGAACAAACTAACAAAAATTGGATTAGAGAAGAGAGACAATCAAGGTGGCTATTACAGTAGTTAAATTGTGTTCGGAATTCTGAATTCACCTAGAAGTATTTATTGAACGCCTGCTGTGTGCCAGGCACTGTGCTAGGTTCCTTGGAACTAGGGCGTGAATAAAACAGACGTTGTCTCTGTGCTCGTTGGGGAGCATACAGTCTAATGAGGAGACAACTTATTAACTAACATTATTAACATCATTTGCCTGATCCAACTTTTAAGTACTTTTCAGAATTACCTCCTGGTGTGGGTGTACTTCAGGATTGTGGGGATTGCTTTCCCTGCTTGTTTGAATCTCTTACTATACAAATGTGCTATTATTTTGAGGACCATTTCTCTTGGTTACTAAAGGCCTGCATCTATCACCTGTCTCTCTGTTGCCCTTCCCACCTTTAACTGTTAGATTGTCTCCACTTCCTCACCTGGGAATCAATCTGTAATTTGTCCTCAGATCCTAGGTGCTCTGAAATGGCTGTCACTAAAGTCACCATTAACCTTAATGAGGTAAAATCTAGTGGATCCTTTTCTATTTACTTTTCACTGGACCTCTTGGCGGATTTCTGCAGTTGAAATTCTCACTCCTTGAAACTCATTTTGGTCTATCTGACTTCTCTGTCCTAGTCTTCTTTGCCTGTTCTGTCAAAACTCTTAATGTTGGGCTTCCTCAGGGTCTTGGTTCTGGATCCTCTTCTCTTTGAACCTCATACATTTCCCACAGGTGATTGTACCAATTTTCATGGGTAAGGTATTACCTCTACCTCAATATCTCTAGCTCATACCTTTCTCCTGAGCACCAGATCTGTGCCTTCATTTAATCATTGTTTAATGAGTGCTTTGCTAATTACTAATAATACGGTGGAGTCTTTGTCCCCACAATGTTCAGTCTATTATTGGATACAGATAATAAACCAGTTAACAGACCACCAAGTTTGTAATGAAGATTTAAAAATCACCAGCAATGAAGGAAAGTAATGGGATGTTGTGATAGAAAATAGGATGATGTCAGGAGAGGATTTCTGAAGAGATAGCATTTATATTGAGATCTGAAAGATGAGAAGGATCCAGTTAAGAGGAAAGCATTCTAGGAAGGGGAACAGAAGGACAGACTGGTTGAATGTCTTTACTGTTTGAGTACTTGGAGTATTCTACCTTGGCCATTTTGACCTTTTCCCAGGGCTGGAATGTAGGATCTTTGAGAAAGGGGTCTTAAGTGTAAGGATTTTTTAAAAAATATTTTCTGAATGTACTGTGTGTAGTACGCACTCAGTAGACCTTTGAGGACAATGAGTAATTTGTGTCAAGAGAGACGAGGTATTGGAACAGAAGGGGTGTGTGAATATAATTTATTTAAATAAATTGTCTAAAGTTGTTAGGAAATAACACTTAAAAATGCTATGAAGGGGTCTCAACAGGATGCTGAAAGGAAGGTGTTTCAAATATAAATCCAGAGCCAATTATGCTAGCTTTAACATGTAGTTTTTAGTCTACTGAGAACTACTAATTATAATAGTTCAAAAATCAGTCTTCTATATTTAGCAGAGATTTGCAATTTTTTTTTATCTGCTCCTCTCCACCCCTTTAATGGACTTTATTTTTTAGAGCAGTTTTAGATTCACAGCAAAATTGAGCAAAGGTACAGAGATTTCCTATATGCCCTCTGCCCCGACACATGCATAGCTTTCCCATATGAACATTCTCCACCAGAGTGGTATATTTGTTACAGCTGATGAACTCCATTGACACATTATTATCGCTCAAAGTCCATAGTTTACATTAGGATTCATTCTTGGTGTTGTACGTATTTTGAGTTTGGACAAGTTTGTGATAACATATATCCACCAGTATAGTGTCATACAGACACTGCCCTAAAAATTTTCTTTGCTCTCCCTTTTCATCCCTCCCTATTCCCTAGCCTGATTTGCTTAAAAAAATTTTAAATTACTTGATGAATTTAGCTTGTTTTCAGTTCCATTTAGTTAATACTTTAGAATTATAATTCATTCTGACATTTCTGCACTTTGTTTTTTCTACTGACATTTTCTGCCTTTTAAAGGCTCTTCTCTCTCTTGGCATATTATACATTTTATTTGCTTTACTTGGTTAGAATACATTTGTAGAAATATGGAGAATATTTAGGTGTTATCAATAAAATATAAACTAATCCATAGCTCTTTTATTTTATTGCATTAGACTGTTCAGGTTTTAACTGGGTGCCTGAATGAACTTCTTTACATTTATGTTTATAATAGTTTTTAAAATTAAAATGCATTCTTAGATTTGAGTGATTAGTAAATCACAATTATTTGACTATTTACTTAAAACAGTATTTATTTCTCTAATCGCATTGCTGTAATTGTCAATGCCTAAGTAGTAGTAGAAACTGATTCTGTTTAGGAAGTAGAAACTCAATTTAACTTCTCAGCAGAATCTTGCTTGTTAAAAGTACAACATATCTTAAACATGAATGGAATATTCTTTAAAAGATCCAAAACCAATTTGTTATTGCAAGATACATATTTTATTTTTAAAAAAGGGTGTTCCTATGAAAAGGAACAGCATGTTCTGGAGTACACTATACAGAGTATAGTGTATTTGGAGATCTGGGCAGAAAGGAAGGGGTGGTGAGATGAGGCTGCAGGGATTCATGATGGTTGCACTGGGAAGGACCAAATAAACTGTGTTGGGGAGACTGAGCCTAATGCACTGGAACCCAACAAACCAGCCACTGAAGTATTTTAATATTTGAATGGAGGTGACAGTTTGACTTCTATAGGTGACTTTTAGCTGTCATATTTTATACTCTATTTCATTAAGAAAAAAGCAAACTGAGTGGTGATACGGTGGTAAAAAAAAACCTGACTGGGAGGAGTTTCCAGTAAAGGGCTTCATTCCAGTAAAGGTGTTAGACATCTTAATTACACTTTTATATCTTCTGTGGATATTCCTGTCTGAGGACAAGAGTCAGAAACCACTTGCAAATCATTGGTTTTAAATAATGGCATAATGTCTAAATACAGAGTATTTTTTACTCTGTCTAAGGGGGGAAGATAGCAGGGAGGGCATGGACACAGTCTGACATAAATAGGCTCTGAGACAGATTTTTCTGTCTCCAGTGCTTTCTACCAAAAGTAGAGAGTTGTAAGGATTATAATAAACCACATCAATATATTTAGTGCCCATTTATTAAGCACTGGTCATCCACAGGTTACCCACAAGGCCTAGGTGTTTTATGTATGGTATTTTATTTGTTTCTCATAACAGCTTTCTGGAGTTGATGATACTGTTAGCTTTTAAACAATGAGGAGGTAGAGGTAACAGTCAGGTGGCAGAGTTGGGTCTCCAGTGCCAGTCCACTTGGCTGCCAAGCTCTTGCAAGGGCTTGACTTTGCCCTGTGCTCCATGCCTCCTGAAGAAGCCTTAAGATTTTGTTTGCAGAGTGGATATAGTCACCACTTGAAGTGGAGTCACTGAGGCTACAGGAGTAGCTCTGATTTTCATGCTTTTTAAGCTAAAGTAAGTTTAATTCAAGCTTAGTGACAAGATGCCTGAGCTTTAGTATTCTCTTACTCTTTTTTTTTAAACAAAAATTGAGATACAATTGGTGTACAGTATTGTATAAGTTTAAGATATATAGCCTGTTGATTTGATATATTTATATATTGCAGTATGATTATCACTGGTAGTGATTAGCTATTGTCACCTAATTTTCTTTTTTTATGCTGAAATTTAAGACGTAATCTCTTAGCACGTTTGAAGTATATAAAACAGTAATGTTGAGTATAATTACAATGCCATGCAAAAGATCTCCAGTATTTATTCATCTTCTAGTTCCAAGTTTGTACCTTTTAGCTGACATCTAGCTCCTTTATTCTATGTCTAAACCTTTTCCTTATTCTTTAGACTTGAATTTTCTGGAGAAAAAGAGTGATGGGGATAAAATCATGAGAAAGTGAAGCAGGGAAGGCTGCAGGTGTTTAAGAAGAATACAGGAGCCACAGACTGGCAGCCCCCAGATGTTTTGTTTAAAACTATATTTTTACCAGTTTTAAAATTGGTTGCTAATAGTGAAAAAGCAAGATATTTTATATCAAAATCCAGATTTCTCATTTCTGTGAGAATGGGAAGATCTAGCAGTTTGGGGGCCATCTTCCTGAACAATAGCTGGCTGAGCTGAGTATTAGCTATGCCTTTAGTTTGGGTGTCATTTGTCCAGGTCACCATTGCTCCCAGTCATTCCTGTTGAATTCATCTATGATTAACTCATTTGCTTTTTAATTCTGGGTCTCCTGTATGTCATTGTGGGCTGGTCTGCTTGAGCAGCAGGGTAAATCAGCCTTCAGGTTTGGTAGGTAGAAGTGGAAAATGGTCATTTCCAAGGCAATTAGTTTACAATAATTAAGATTGCTGAATTGGTATCAACACTTAGAATTAGAAAACAAACTGTTTTGGTAAATTTAAAATAAACTACATTATTGATGATAATTTGTGGCATAAAATTTAGGCAATCTGCAAATTTAATTATGTGTATCAAAAGTATTGTATTCCTAAGAAAATTATTGTTAATTTGTTCTTTCTTGTCAATGTAGGAAATATGTTTATTCTTTGAACTAGTTCATTCCTAATATATGTGGGAAGCTAACTGATTTACAGATTACTGTGCAAGCTAACCATATGTTCAAAGCTGAGCAAAAATGATATATCTCAAGAGGGAATTTTTTTCTTAAGTCTTAATTAAGTCTCTAAAGAGGAATGACTAGTTTAAAAAAAAAAAACCACATGAGAGTTTTCTAAATGTTTGATTTATTTTCCCCAAGAAAAATAAGAATGTATCATTATGCTCAGTTAGATGTTTTCTTCAGAGAACATCAAAGCACATTAATTTTTAAGTACATTTACATTTGCCTCGAATTAATAATTCATAGTTCTGTTAGTGCTTATGTAGTGAGAGATTTTTTTTTCACTTATTTTTAAAAATGTGTAATGTATTTTACTTTTTTCTTCCAGTGTTATTGGTATGATTGGTATAATACAGCACTGATAGATTTAAGGTGTACACTGATCATTTGACTTACATATATCATGAAATGATTACCATAATAAGTTTAGTGAACATCCATCATCTCATACAGATACAAAATAAAAGAAAAAGAAAAAATTTCCTTGTGATAAGAACTCTTAGGATTTACTTTATTAACAACTTTCATATATAACATCAGCAGCATTAATTATATTAATTATGTTGCATGTTACATCTTTGATACTTATTTATCTTATCACTAGAAGTTTGTACCTTTTGATCACCTTCATCCAGTTCCCCTTCCCATCACTCCTCACCTCTGGTAACCATACATCTGATCTTTTTCTGTAAGTTTATTTGTTTTTTGAAGTATAGTTGACCTACAACACTATGTTAGTTCCTGCTGCACAGCATGGTGGTTGGATATTTCTGTATGTTAGAAAATGATCATGACATTAAGTCTAGTTACCACGGTCACTATACAGAGATATTACATAATTATTGACTATATTCTTTACACTGTATGTTTCATACATGTAACACATTTATTTTGTAACTAGAAGTTTGTACCTCTTAGTTTCCGTCACATTTTTCACTCATCCTTCCAGCCCCCTCCCCTCTGGCAACCACTTGATTTTTCTCTATATCTAAATAAATTTGGCATTATTTAAAAAGATTTCACAGGTTACAAAGTGCTTTTTTACTTGTATGTTTTTATTTAATTCACAAGACTACTTTGTGATTTAGTTATTCCCTTTTATGGAGTCTTTTTTTCCATTTTTAGAAGTATAGTTGATTTGCAAAGTTGTGTTAATTTAAAGTATTCAACAAAGTGATTCAGTTATACATACATATGTATAATCTATTCTTTTTCAGATTCTTTTGCATTATCGGTTATTACAAGATATTGAATATAGTTCCTGTGCTGTGGAGTAGGTCCTTGTTTATCTATTTTATATATATGTGTGTGTATGTTAATCTCAAGCTCCCAATTTATGCCTCCCTCTCCTTTCTCCTCGGTAACTGTAAGTTTGTTTTCTATGTCTATGAGTCTATTTCTGTTTTGTAAATAAGTTCATTTGTATCATTTTTTTTAGATTCCACATATAAATGATATCATATGATATTTGTGTTTGCCTGACTTACTTCACTTAGAATGATGATCTCTAGGTCCATCTAAGTTGCTGCAAACGGTATTATTTCATTCTTTTTTGTGGCTGCGTAATAGTCCATTGTATACATATACACCATATCTTCTTTATCTAGTCATTTATCAATGGACATTTAGGTTGCTTCCATATCTTGGCTATTGTAAATAGTGCTGCTATGAACATTGAGGTGCTTTTTAATTTTTTAAAATGAAATATAGTTGATTTACAATGTTGAGTTAACCTTTTATAGATTCTTAAGGTCAAGTGAGTAGTCAGAGGCAGAACTGCTTTAGCTTTCGTAGTTTTAATACTACATCACAGAATAATGAATTATACTGAAATGAACAATATGATTGCCGTTGTTTTCCAATTACATATAATAAATACTTCCAGTGAGGTGTTCCTTTGCCTTCTTCTAATCTGTAGATTCTTTTTCTTTGTCCATGGTTATTGTTAATTACTTTGGGATGAGCAGTTTTAATTATTATCTTTTCTAAGGTCCAGCTTTTCTCTCCTGAATCCTTTATCTGCCTCTGATCACTTCTCATTTCTCTTCGTGACTCTTCACATTTCAGTCAGAAGGATGAATTTGAAGGTATTATTGACTAATAGAAGTTTTTTTCTCTGCTGAGTTTTTTGTTTGCTTGTTTTTTGTTTTTATTCTTTTGGAAGTCTAGTGGGAAGATTGTGGGAAAAAGGAGAGCAGTGATGTAAGTAGAAGAAATGTTCTGGGATTACTCAAGGGAAAAAATGAAAAAGTGTGGAATGAATCTCTCAACCTTGCAAAGGGCTAGAGGGATAGACCTGATAGAAATGTGTCTGATCTCACAGGGTTGACCCCTAAGAATAAATAAAAATAAGAATTAAAGAAAAAACCCAAAAAACTGAACAGACATACCAGTGGCTGCACACTATAAGAGGCAGAGTGTCCACAGTTTAAGTCCAGGCAAGTTTCCAAACCACCACGAAAATTAAATAGAATCCAGTTTCTACACTATATTATCCAAAATGTTTACTTTTCAACCAAAGCTTACTAGACCTGCAAAGAAACAGAAAAGTGTGACTCATATGCATGGAGAATAGCAGCCAATAGAAACTGACTTTGAGTGGATCCAGATTTTAAATTTAGTAGAAAAAGACTTCAAAGCAACTTCTATAAATAGGTTCAAAGAATTATAGGAAAATATAATGACAGTGAATTAAAAGAGACTCTCAATAGAGAGATAGAAATTATTTTTAAAAGTCTATGCAGTGGAGGATATAGCTCAAGTGGTAGAGCACATGTTTAGCATGCATGAAGTCCTGGGTTCTATCCCCAGTACCTCCTCCAAAAATAAATAAATAAGTATACCAAATTACTTGGCCCCACCAAAAAAAAAAAAAAAAGAAATCTATGCAAACTGTCGATCTGGGTTCATCAGTCATAACGAATGTACCTCTCTGACGGGATATTGATAATGGGGTAGGCTATGCATGTGTCGGGGCTGAAAGTATATGGGAAACCTCTGTACCTTCCCTTCAATTTCACTGTGAATCTAAAAAAAAAAGTCTTAAAAAAAAAAAGAGATGTTTATGTAAATGTGCTACTTGGCAGGCCAATTAAAAAATTGTGATAACATATACATAACATAGTATTTATCATTTAACCATTCATAAGTGTGCAACTCAGTGGCATTAAATATATTCACAATGTTGCATAACCCTCTATATTGTCTGTACCCCAAATGCCTCATCATCCCCAACGTAAACTCTGTATCCATTAAATAATATATTCTCATCCACTCCTCCCTCTATTCCCTGGTAACCTGTATTCTACTTTGTTTCTGTGAATTTACCTCTTCTAGATGTTTCAAATAATCATATAATATTTGTCCTTCTCTGTTTGACATTTCACTAAAAATAATGCTTTCAAGGTCCATCCATGGTATAGCATACATCAGAATTTTATTTTTATAGCCAAATTGTATGAATATGCCAATTTTATTGATCTGTTATCAATTCTTTTGTTGATGGATGCTTGGTTTGTTTTTACCTTTTGGCTCCTGTGAATAGTGCTGCTATGAACAGTGATATACAAATATCTATTCTAGTTCTTTTAATTCTTTTGGATATATACCTAGGAATGGAGTGGAATTGCTGGGTCATATGGTATTTCTGAGTTTAACTTTTTGGGGAATTATCCAACTGTTTTTCATAGCAGCTGTAACAATTTTACATTCCCATCAGCGATGCATAAGTGTTCCAATTTCCACAAAAGTGACAGTACACAGTTACCTGAGTAATTAACAAACAAAGTGTATACATCACCCTTAATGTACTTGAAATTGAATCTTTAATGCAAACCCTCAAACAGAAGAAATCACTGGAAAAAATGCAGCAATTACCATTGCTCTAGCAGAACATGGATTTGTTTTTGTATTTTTATTGAGGTTTATTTTACATATAACCTTATATTAGTTTCTGGTGTACAACATAATGATTTGATATTTATGTACATTGCAAAATGAACACCACAGAAAGTCTAGTTAACATCTGTCACCTCACATAATTAAAGAAAAGCTTTTTTTCTTGTGATGAGAACTTTTAAGATCTACTCTCTTAGCAGCTTCCAAGTAAGCAGTTTATTTTATCACCGAGAGTTTGCACCTTCTGACTCCCTTTATCCATTTCTCTCACTCCCTAACAAATCATGTATTCTTTGAGAATCTAATATGTACAAATTTTACAGTGGCAGTGATGACTCCATTATCATCAGCATCATTTTATTTTGGAGTGGAGGACTTGGAATTTAGTTACTGAATGATTTAATTTTAGGCTAAAAATAATTTTAGACTTAAAAGTTGTAAAAATAGTACTGAGAGTTCCCATATTCCTTTTACGCAATAACCACATATAGTTTTTGTACATGATCATAGTACTATCTTAAACTGTAAAGGGTCTGAAGATTTTATCTTATTCGTAAGAGAAGTTAACCTGTCAGAGGTTTCACGGATACTAGCAAAAGATGTGAGATACTTGGGTCAAAGACAAAGGACTTTTCTACTGATGGCACAGCACCTAGTATGAGCTTCATGTTTGTGGTGCTTCTCCTTGCTCTCCCATCCAACCCCAGGTCTTACAGGAGTTTACAAAGAGGCCTAGGTGGATGCTGTGCACCCAGGGGATTTGCGTTATGGCTGAAGAACCCTAGTTTAGGGTTCCTGAACCTTGCCTCCTGGAGAGATAATGGTGAGATAAACTATTTAAAAATGTCTTGCTAGTTTTGATGGGGTTCTACTGTTAATATTTATTATTTTTGAGGCATAATATATACTTACAGTGAGATTTATGTTAGTAAGTTACTGATAGTACTTCATAGTTCAAATAATCTTTATAATTTCTACTTTTTAAAGTTATTGTCAAATCTAATTAGATTTGTTAACTCTTATGAAGAGTTTGAAGTAGGAGTAAGAAATAGCTCCGTCAGTTGTTGGTTTTTTTTTTTTAAATTTTTGAAGTATAGTTAGTTTACAGTGTTGTGTTACTTTCTGGTGTACAGCATCGTGATTCAGTCATATATAGATATACACACACTCATCCTTTTTTGTATCTATCTTCCATTGCAAGATATTGAATATAGTTCCCTGTGCTATACCATAGGACCTTGTTACCTATTTTATGTAAAGTAGTTTGTATTTGCTAATCCCAAACTCCTAATTTATCCCTCCCTTTTGTTTGTGATTGTGTAATTAGAATTTCTTCAGTATAGGTTCTTTGTGGGTGTATGTAGTTTCTTTGTGGGTGCTGCTGTTAACACTTCACGTTATGGAACTCCTCCTTTTCTGTTAGGATCCCACGTATCCTGACACATTACCATGTGGTATACCATCCCATGGGGAGGGCATGTTATTCTATGTACTAAATATTAGTAATACTTAATTATAAAGAAAAGTGATAATATTATCTTTTTGCAACCCACTGGAATATTTTACTTAAGCATTTGGAGACTACTGCTCTAGGCATGTCCTCTGGGGCAAAGGTCTGTGAAAATCTTATCTAAAGATATTTATTTTCTTTATAGAGGAGTTACTTCCTCTCCTGTAACTGTGATTTTTTTTCCCCTCTAAGCCTATTGTTCCTCTACTCCTGAAGGCATTTATAAAATCAAATAACGTGATGACAAAAAGTTTTGGGGAGGTTATGAGAATAGTATTATTTACACTTGAAGCAGTGAGACATGGTTGAGATTACTTTTCTTTATGATGAAAGTTTGTTATGTTGGTAATGAAAACTATTTCTTCTTTCCTTGGTTATACTGAATATAGCTTCAGAAATGTAAAACCTAGTTTATTTTACAGGTTCTTTGTTTCTTTAAAGTGACAGTAGAGGGCACTGTGGTATTCAGTTTTTCAAAGACTTAAAATTAGAAAGTTGTTGCCATTTTTATGTCTAATGCAGTGTGTTTATTCAACTGATCTATTGAAATGATGTGAAGCTCTGTTCTTTGCTTTCTTACTCTGTGGGACTATAAAATTTTTGTTGAGTATTGAGAAGTTTGAGGTACGTTATCCTTCTGGGTCCTACATTTGCTTTTGTTTAGTGGGTTAAAGAAATTATTTTAAAAATAGTAATTCTTGTGAATCTGTTCACTAATTTTTAAAGTTTGCCTGTGTGAGATTCTGTTGATTAAAATAGTGATATGAGAAAAATAGCTTTCAGTGAATATTATGTTAGAAATTTAAATAAACTTTTAAATATTAATTAAACTTTTGAAAGATGTTTTTGTGGGCCTTAGCATCTCTAGTTATATGTCAGATGTAATTTTATTTGCCTACAGGCTGTCAGAGATAGCATACCCAGAGTGACAGATTACCCCTGTATTATAGAATTCACTTTGGAAACCAGTCAGTTGTAGTCTGACAGGAAGCCTGCATATTTATTCCTACAACCTTAATGAGAAAAGAAGTAAAGCTTATTTCATAGATTTCTTCAGGGAAATTATTTGAAAATTCCATTTATATTTTAAGAATGTAATTAATGTTAATAGGGTTGTATACATTTTAAAGAAGATAAAATCCAATAATAGAAAACAGTATTTATAATACATTTGTGATGCTTTGTAAATGTAGAGGAGAAAAAAATCTCAGCTCTTACTTTAGTCATTCTGTTACAACTTAGTTAAAACTAGTAGTCATTAATTAGAGCATTTTTATTGCATTTGCTTGTGTTTTAGTAGTTATTCCCCAGAACTTTCTTGGTGCCTTATTACCAGTTCGTGAAGGAGGAAATTGAAAAACCTCTGACATACTCAAGATCACATAGCAAGACAATGATTTTGTCAGCGACGTATCTTAATAGTTACTTCTCAAACTTATACCGAGTCTACCAGTTGATATTTCTTCAGATATTAATTTTATTCCTTAGATATATATACATTCTAGTAGTAGCTTGATTTTTATTTTAAGATGAATGTTCATTATTTATAAATAAATATAAAGAGCAAATAATAAATTTTGATGTGTAGTTATCTGGTATTATTTTTCCCTGTCATCCATCATAGTTCATAAGAAGCGAGGAACTTTTAAAAAATTCTTTCTGGTACAACAAGAACAAATAAGTTGTATGAGGGCAGAAATCTTTTTCTATTTTTATTGCCCTAAGTACTTAATGTCTGGGATATAGTTAGGTATACAGAAAATGTTGAAAAATAAAAATCTGCTGAATTTATAAATTATTTAATTCATTATTGACTTGAAATATTTAAACTTTCAAGGATTAAGTTTGGATGTAGAGTTTTTTTTTTCCTTTTTTCTTTCTTTCCTTCCTTATTTCCTTCCTTTTTTTAATGGAGGTACTGAGGATTGAACCCAGGACTTCGTGTGTGCATGCTAAGTACGCACTCTACCCACTGAGTTATACCCACCCTCCCCAAATGTAGGGAATTCTTTTTCTTTGTTCTTCTATTTTTATTTAATTTTTTAACTTATTTTTTATTCAATTTTTTTTTTAACTAAAAAACAACAAAAACACTTCAACCATTTCTCCCACCTCCACCCCCTGCCTCTGGCAACCACCCATCTTTTCTCTGTATCTACAAGCTTAGGTTTTGCTTTTTTTGTTTTTTTTAAAGATTGCACATAAAAAAGATCATACGGCATTTTTGCCTGACTTATTTCACTTAGCATAATGTCCTTGGGATCCATCCATGTTGTTGCAAATGGCAAGATTTCATTCTTTTTTTTTAATGGCTGAATAATATTTAATTGTAAATTTAACACAATTTCTTTATCTACTCATCCATTGATGGACATTTAGCTTATTTCCATATCTTGGCTGTTGTAAATAATGCTGCATTGAACATGGGAGTATAGATATCATTTTGAGTTAATGTTTTCATTTTCTTCATATAAATACCTGGAAGGGAAGTTGCTGGATCATATAGTAGTTCTATTTTTAATTTTTTGAGGAATCGTCATACTGTTTTTCATAGTGGCTGCACCAATTTACAATCCCACCGATAAAGTAGGAGAGTTGTTTTTTCTCCATACCCTCTCCTGCATTTATTATTTCTATTCTTTTTGACAGTAACCATTCTGACAGGTGTGAGGTGATATCTCATTGTGGCTTTGGTTTCTATTTCCCCAGTGATTAATAATGTAGAGCATCTTTTCGTGTACCTATTTGCCATCTGTATGTCTTCTTTAGAAAAATGTCTATTCAGATCTTATGACCATTTTCAGTTGGATTGTTTTGTTGTTGTAATTGTTACTGAGTTTTATGAGTTTAAAAAATATATTTTGGATATTGGCCCCTTATGAGATAGATGATTTGCAGTTTTTTTCCCTATTCTGTAGTTTGTCATTTCATTTTGTTGATAGTTTCCTTTGCTCTGCAGAAGCTTTTTAATTTGATGTAGTCCCACAAGTTTATTTCTGCTTTTGCTTTTAGTGTCAGATTCAAAACATCATTGGTCAGACCTCAGGCAAGGAGAGGACTGCCTATATTTTCTTCTAGGAGTTTTATGGTTTCCAGCTGTACATTCAAGTGTTTAATCCATTTTGAGTTGATTTTTGTGTATCAGTGGTATAGTGGTTCAGTTTAATTCATTTGTATGTAGCTGTCCAGTTTTCCTAACACTTTATTAAAGAAACTATTCTTTCCGCATTGTGTATTCTTGGCTCTTTTGCTGTAAATTAATTGACTATGTATGTTCATGGGTTTATTTCTAGGCTCTGTATTCTTTTCCACTGATCTGTGTTTTTATGCCAATACAATACTGTTTTAAATATTAGAGCTTTGTTAGTATAGTTTGAAATCAGGGAGCATGATGCCTCTAGCTTTATTCTTCTTTCTCAACATTGCTTTGGCTATTTGGGGTCTTCAGTGGTTCCATACAAATTTTAGGGATTTTTGTCCTACTCCTGCGAAAAATGTCATTGGAATTTTGATGGGGATTGCATTGAATCTGTAGATTGCTTTGGGTAGTATGCACATTTTAACAATATTAATTTTTACAATCCATGAGTATGGAATATCTTTCCATTTATTTGCGTGTTCTTCATTTTCTTTCATTACTGTCTTGTAGTTTTCAATATACAGGTCTTTCACGTTTTTGGTTAAGTTTATTACTAGGTGTTTTGTTCTTTTGGAAAAATATTTTAAAATGAAGAGAGTAATTACTCTGCACTTATCCACTAGTTTGGTAAGAGATTGTTTAACATTTGGATAGCTAGTCACCAGTGTAGTACATGCAGACAATTGCAGAGGAGGAAAATATGAGAAAAATTGCTGTTAATAATAAATAAGCACCAATTCTTATTGTAAAGTAACTTGCTAAATATAAAGTAGATCAATTGAAATGTGAAATATTTTAAAGGACTGTAGTTTTATTAGCTTGAGGTAGTTGTAATTAGAATTAGGTTAATAATAGGAACTTGCTTTAAAATAAATAGGTAATGATGTTTTATGAGCATGTTAAATCATAAGCCAAAACAATTAGTTTTAGCTTAAATCACAGTCACAGAGTTTATATGTAAAGTGCCTAGCTGTTTTTTTCTTTTCAGTAAATATTTTCTTCAGTGTTTATCTTTTGTTATTGCTTACCAGAAAGATCACAAATAGTAATAAAAGATCTGAATTTCATTTATAATACAAACTAATTGCTTATGTACTAAAGAGGAAGTGAAGGAGAGATCAGTATTTGTTAAGTAAGAAAATGAAGGGATAGGGTAAGAAATTGTGTAGGAGGAGAAAGACATTTCAAGGTGGAGGTAAAAGGGAATGCAAAAGTATTCCTTCATGTATTCAACGGTATTTATTGATAACTTACTATGCTAGGTACTGGAATGTAAAAGTGGAAAAAGGAATCCAAGTCCTTGCCCTTAGGTAGCTTACATTGTAGGGAAGGAAGCCTGACTTAAGATAACATAATGCCAAATTGTAGTAAAATGCCTCTTTCTTACTGATTAAGTTGAACATTTTTTTCCATTGCATATTTACATTTTTTTTAAAAAAGCAGCTTTCTTAAGGTACTATTCACATGCCATGGCATTCATCTTATTAGAGTGTATAGTTTAGCAGAGTTTTGTTATATTAGCTGATTTGTGTAAACACCACCAATATCATAATGATTTTAGCAGGTTCTCTTTGAGTGTCTCTTTTCAACCTCTTTCTCTCAAGCTGCCTTTTTCTTTCGGCATTGCTTCTTACCCATTAGGTTTCATCATTATCAGCTGATTGTTCTATCATTTTGATACAGTGCCCTGGAGCAGTGCCCTTGCTCAGCAGTCTGATCCAATTAAATTTGGGAAGGGGTAGTTTTTGAGGCCACTTACGGAGATTTGTTCTGACTGTAGGTGTGCCTCTAGGTCTCTTTCCCTGGTGCTTTCTGCTGAACTAACTGGCCTATGGTTTAGCTTGTTGCCCTTAATTAAGAAAGAGTTATTATTTTTGAGAGCATCCTTATCTTAGGCTTGAACTTCCTCACACTCCATTTCAAATAAGGTCAGTTACTTTGGGAACCGCAGACCTCTTTTCTTAAAGTCTTCCTCTCCAGGGCAAAGTATTTGAGCCACTGTTCTGGACACCAGGCTGAGCAGTAGCCTCTGGCTTGCTGCTTCTGGTGTGGAACTTCTGTCCTAGAAGTGATCTAGGGTGAGAATGTTAGAGCAGGCAGATAGCTAAATATGAGCAGAGAAAGGGGGACACAGACCAAATGGCAGGAATTGGGCAGAAAGGAGGGGCACAAGCCAGATGCAGGAAACTTGCATATGTACCAGGGGTCCCTAGGCAGAGAAAGAAGAGCAGGAATCTTTGGGCTGATAAGGGGCCACATCTTTTGGCCTGGAGACCAACAAAGAAAGGTCAGAAAAGGCAGGAATTTCCAGTGTCCAAATGTAACCTTTTGCTCATTATGCCCTCATTTCAATAAAAAATAACCTTGCAGGTCAGAAGTACCTATCATGCACTGATGCCATGACACTTCTGATCCAGACTAAATAAGGACAAAAATCTCTCCTCCCTTTGGGAAGGTGGAGTTGGGATGATAATCAGGAAATACAACCCCAAGCCCTTCCCTCCTCAATGACTATTACACCTGTTCATTTTTACAGACTATGTAACTAACTTGCCAAAGAAACTCAGGGCAGCCGCTCACCTGAGCCTATCCGCTCTCCCCTTGAGAATGTACTATTCATCCTTTAATAAATCCTCACTTTACTTTTTAAACCTCTAAGTCTTGTCTCTGAATTCTTTCTGGAATGCGACAAGAATCTGGAACACCGGTTGGATCCACCGGCAACATCTTTGGTGAGCCAGCCAGGAGACTGGAGATTTGGTAAGCCAAGGCCTGTCACCTCCCTTGTGCTTGAGAAACACTAACTCTTTCTCTCTCTATTACTCTCTTATCATCTGTCACTTATTTTGGACCTACTGCCACAAAAATATAGACAAAAATTGAGCATGTAAAAACTTACAGGGTGCTGGCCACTAAAAAGGTCTCTCCTGTGAGGGTGAGGGTGAGGGGATCATGGATTGGACTAAAGAGAATAGTCCTGTCTGCCCACGACAAAACAATTTCCACACTGCATTCTCTAGGTGCACAGTTAAGAGCATAGCATTGCCCCCTCCCCGAGGCTAACCTTGTCTCCTCTCCCTGCCTCTATCTTGCTGCACTTTCCTGTCTCACTCTGTGAAAGGAATGGAGGAAGGAGGAAGTTGGCCATTTCCCGCGCTTTGACTTTTGTGGCTAGCCTTGGGACTGTCGTGGCTCCTGCGGGCACTTTCCAAACCCTGCCGCCAGGTTTTTTATTTCTCATTGTTACATATGCACAGGGCTTGTTAAGGAAAGTTCCCAGCAACCTTCACAGGCAGCCACTTACCTGAGCCTGCCCACTCTTCCTCTTGAGAGTGTACTATCCATCCTTTAATAAATCCTCACTTTACTTTTTTTTAACCACTATGTCTTGTCTCTGAATTCTTTCTGGGATGGGACAAGAACCTGGAACGCCGATTGGATCCACTGGCAACAAGAGCTGTTGGGGTTCTAGCATTCTCAGCCTACTGCACTGTGATACAGCTTCTGTGTTTTAGGTGGAGGCTAGGTGGAAGAGGGGAGCCTCTGCTCTCTTGGCCACACTCACCAGGAATTTATTTTCTTCCATTAGGAGCTGGAGAGTATAAGAAATGCTGATGGGTCTACCTTTATCTATGACATACAATAAGCCTTGATTGAAAGCTGAGAGGAAGCTCTGTTCTCTTGCCACACTTACCTGGAGTGGAGTTTCTGTCAACCTCTACTGGGGCAAGATAGTAAATGAGTTATGGCTGAAATGCCATGGACTATCCCAATACCAAGTTTTCATAGATTTTCTTGAGTAATTTTCTTAATATGCCCTTAGGACAATCTCCAGAGACTTTAAATGGTTGTTTTTTTAAAATAGTGTTGTCAGTTTTGTTGTTTCACTGGAGAGTGGGTCTCTGAAGCAACTTTCCCTGTTATCCTGGAAGTGAAACTCTCCACACTGTTTAATTCTAAATCTTCCTAAAATTCAAACATGCCTTCCCAGTAAAGAAGGTAAATGTTTTCTTGTTTCTATTTTTTCATAAACAGAGGTTTTGGTCAGACATGAAACACAGAGCTATTAATATCCAGAGCAGATCTTTACAATATCCTGTCATACTAAGAACTTGTATAATTACTATATATATTTATATGTCATGAGCTAAAGATGTTATTTATATGTTTGTTTTTCCTAGTTTTCTGCTACTCACAGAAATCTGCACCTTTCACTCAGCTTGCTTACTTGATTAGATTGTGCAGTTCTTTGGCTCTACTGATACGTGGATGTTTCCTGCAGAGGACATTTGACATTTTTTGCATTTTTCGTATTCTTACAATCATATAGTTTACAAATGTATAAGTTGATATCCAGTTAAATTCTGATTTTTAAAAACTGGCTTCATCTGATCTTAAATTACATTTTGTAGAAGGTTTTACTGAAATTTGATTATGTATATGCAAGAGTTTCATATAAAAAAGTGAGAAACTTAAAATTTCAGAATTTGAGTGTACCTCATCCTCTTCATCCTTCTGCTGAATGGGAAGTTCCTTCTAATTGCAGCCCTTGATCTTTTTGCCAGTGTACCTGGTTCCATCAGTCACCACTCCTGTGTTTACTTGTGTATGCTCTTCTTGTGACCACTAAAGACTCCTTCCATTCCTTTAACTCTGCTCATATTCCTGAGAAGGAATCCATTGTAGGGCCGTAATGACACAGAACCATTTCAGATGTCTTTGGAAAGCGACTGTATTGCTTTTCCTTGGGTTAATCCTCCACTCTGGGTTCGGTAGTAGAGAGGGGGAGTGGGGTCATGTGGTACGATATGTTTCTACCTCTGCCTAAGATATTATCTAGATAATTTCTTCAGCAGGAGCACAGGTTTGACAGTTTCCTGCAGAGTGAGTTGGTAGATAAAATCGAACCAATTTACTCATACTCTGTGTTTTATTAATATAACTATTTCTTACCTCAGGCTGTACTAACCCAACATTAGTAAAATTGAGGAAAGAGCTTATAGTGATCAATTTTGTAGTGGTAAGTATGCCGTTGGTAATTTCTTTTAATGTAGCATTCTCTTGTGTCCTATTGTAGTGGCTTGTAATTTCTGCCTGTAATAGTGATCTATTGTGAAAATTTACTTCGTGATATACTGTATCTGACTTCTTGATGAATTTCATAGCTAAATGCACATATTAAATAAAGGATTTAATGGTAAAATTTCCATATGTATTGCTTCAATATCTTTGGAAGGACACACAAGAAAATAATCCCTGGTTGCCTCTAGGGAAGAGAATGCCCTAGGCTGGAAGAGAATGCCCTAGGCTGGAGGTCTGAGATAGGAAGTATACCCTTTTATTCCTTCTGAATGTTGTGATGAGTGTAAGTGTTACTAAAACAATAATAAAGCACTAAGAAGTAAGTAAAACAAAAACAACAAAGTAAACAGTAACATAAGGGAAAGTAAATGGATGTGGCAGGGGCTCTGTGCATATAATTCGAGCCAAAGATACTTTGGTGGCCTCTGTTTGGGTTTCTTCTCACAATTGGTGAGCTCTCCATGTTGACTGATGGCTAAGTTTGATGAGAACTTTCTTCTATGTGGTAATTATATTCTAGTATTTTACCATTATTTTGTTCCCTCCAATGTCAGATGATTTAAGAGATTTGCCAGGTTTCTCTTTGACATGAGATTTGTTCTTGATTTGGAGTGTAACTTAATAGAAGTCTTGCTTCATGAATAAAAAGACCATGGTGGTGACTTACTAATATTCTTCCACTAAAGACATTTAAGGCAAGATTTTTTGAGATATTTTAATCTGTATAGATGGTAAAAAATTGCGTCTTTTTCAAATTCTGGTGCCTAAAAATCGGATTGATTAAATCAATTCTTGGTATCATTTTTAAAGATTTCAGCTTTAGCAAGTCTCTTTATATAATGAAGTGGGATTATGTTCACATTTTAGGTTATTGTTATGTAACTGTGTCTTAAACATACAGGTTTTCATTTTTCTTTCTGCCTTTTAGCCGGCCCCAGAAAGTGTGTTTGTGTCCATTTCTACCAGTGCATCCTCTACACATCTCTACGCACTTATACATAGTTCAGCATCCAGCAGAGGTGAGTAAGATGTTGTAAAATACACACTTTCAAATAGAATATTAGTACACAAGAGGAAGTATACAGATGAACATACCCATACCTCTCAGATCTTCAGTGTTTCTGAAAACAGATTGATGTCAAAAATAGTTTCTTTTATATATTATATGACAGTATAGTATCATATGCTTAGACAGATAAAAACTGTATGATTTCATAAAATGATGTTATTTTATAAAACTGTTATTGAATAGTATATAGAAATTTAGAACTCCAACAATTTTGTATAAAGAAAAATTAGATTTTATGAGCCAAGAGCTAAGAAAATCATTGGTTTTAAAATTTTGATGGTAGCTCATTTTCCTTGATGTCTTTTCTTGTTAAGGTAGAGGTCATTCTCAGCATTTTAGTGTCATAAAATGAATGTATAAAATAAATTTTTTATTTCTTTAAGTGAATAGAACTATATATTTTATTTGTGTATATAAAATAAACATATGTATAAATATGCATATATGTTGCATATAAAGACTTTTTAGTTAATACTTTCCTATATTGGTGAGCATTATGTATGTGCTGGTGTGTATGTGTGTTTGTGACTCTTCATTAACCACAATAATGAAGAGGGGAGGGAAGGAGATCATAGATAACCACAAATTATAATCAGTACAAAACTAGTTCATGTATGGAACAAAATGGGTTTAGTGTAAACTGAAGTTAAAACTCTTCCAGGCTTTTGAAGGAGGAGTAATTATCTCAAAAATAACAAAAAATTTTACAAGGAAGAAATATTATGTTAAATTGCGTGACCTTTTGTGAACAATGTATATGTAGCCATAGTGATGTAAATACTGTTTATTGATTTATCTAAAAATATTAGCAGATGTGAGGGTAAGAAGTGATGTAAGAAAGCTGAATTTTCATTTATTATGACAGGCTATAGTCATAAAATGCTGCAATTAAGAGTAAGGCTCAGGAGTTTTAATCCTTAATAACTCTGTAAACTCTAACCCTGGACAAGATAATTAACCTCTCTGCTTCAATTTTGCCGTTCGTGAAATGGTCACAATAAAAAAAGTATACTTTGTTACTGGTGTATTATGAACAGTAAATGAAAAAAATATATATAAAATGCACTTAGAATTATGTACATTAAAGTTAGCTATTATGATCATGATAAATGGTAGTTTGTAGGTAATATCTAAAATTGATAAGGAATAGTAAGACATATGTAGAAATATGGGTGCAACTACTGGAAGAAATTGCAGGAAGAGTTAAAGTGATTGCCCCTGGGGAGGAGTATTGGGGTGTGTACCTGGGAACATTATAAATCTTTTGGCACTATTTAATTTGACATATTTACAGGTGTTACTCTGAAAAAAGTTTGGAAAGTGATTTAATTATGTGTCAAAGTTTCATAGTGATGGTAAGGAGGGAAGAAAAGAGTATGAGACACTGGAAAATGTGCTAAAACTCCCCTCTCACCTGTCTGGTGCCAGTCCCATTCATCATAGGAACTGTTCCAAACTGCTATTTTCAGGCTCCCTCAGGGCACCAGCCTGCTACATGTTCTTTTTAGTGAAAATACCAGCAACTTCTGACTCTCCTATTTCCTTTTTGAACTTTTTATTAAGCAAATCAATTTAACTACTCTCAGCATCTTTAAATTCACCTTTTGCATGTTATTTTAATCAATACTTCAGAGACCAGAGGTGAAAGAGGTAAACACAGAAATGTCTCTGAGGGTGTATGTATGTATGTGTTTGGTTGTTGAATACTGTTACTACAATAATTATTTGTTTCTGTTGTAAACATAAATAATATAATTATAAATTTATTTTACTTTCATAAATTCATATATAATTTTACTATTGTGTATATTGATTTACTAAATAACTTTGATATTTTAAAGGAAAGTAAGTAATATTTGATATTCCTTAAGTACATTGTCATTTTTCTACAGACACAAAAACAGTCAAATTATTCCCTGTGAGGTTATATATATATATATAAATATATATATATATGCATATATATATATATGCAGGATTATATAAATTGGTAGACATAACATTGGGCTGTATGTAGGTAAACTGATTAGAAAGGGCCCCTGTCACTTACTGGATCAAGCATGAGATTCCCAGTTGGGCCAGTGGAGAAGCGCCAGACAGTGACTGAGCACTGCAGACTAAAATAACCAAGAAAGTATGATGCTGAGGCAGAACAGCTAATCACTTGACTCCTAGGATTAAGGAAGGAGCTCTTTTGACAACCAGAAAGGGAGGTTTTAGTGTTGGAAGCTAGAATATTGAAAAAGCCACTGATGGTAGTTAATGTAATTTACAGAAACGGTCATCAGCTTTCTCCACTCTGAAGTTATTAATTTTTCTCTTTGCATACTCTGTTCTTTGGAAGTAAGGGCATAAATCCAGATGACACTCAAGTAGGAGGGAGACATTAAGCTCTGCCTCTTTGAGTGGGTAGAGTTTATATTAACTTGGGCTTCTTCTGTAAGGAAGACTTGTCTCTTCTCTCCCATTTATTTATTTATTCAATTATTTATTTGTATCAGTCTGGTCTCTATATTTATTTTGCACTTTAGGTTATAATCCAAATACTATGTTAATTATTTTGTTGCTCATATTGTTCCATTGCATGCTCTTTAAGATTGGCTTCTTTGTCTCTTTGATATGCCCCCCCCCTTTTTTTTTAGCACTTCCTTGCTTTCTGGGCATAAATATCTATGCAATTATCTTCAAGTGGACATACTACAAAATGTAATTACTAGTGAAATAAAAATATGTCAGTAAATGATTCAATTTAGTTAAACATAAATTTATGTTTTTATAATTTTATCCATTATTTAAATTAATGTTACCTTATTTGGTCAGTAAGTGTGTGTACATTCCAAACTAGAATAAAAATATGTTCTTGTATTATATTTAATACTGATAAATCAGAGAAACTATAGTTCTTTTTGTTAAACTGTGATCTCTAGTAAAAGACTTGTGAAAATTATATATAATGTTATGAATCAAGTGTTCATCAAAAAAGTTTTAAAAGTGTGTCTAAGTAAAGTCTACATTTTAATTAATTTTTTAATTATAGGAAAGCAAGGTATTGCGGACAGTTCCTCTACTAGCAGCATGTCTCCCCCAAGACAAGTGTAAAGTCAAGATTGGTCGTCGCTTTAGTGAAGAAAGGTAAATTAACTTTTAAGGCAATTTAAACTAACACTTTTTTTACACAGATTTTTAAAAATTGTCTCCTCCATGTTATCCATTAGACTTAGAACATGATACATAGAAAGTGGTAAAAAATTTGATTTCTGCCTCTCCTTCAAAATAATATAAGATAAACAAAATAAACGAGAGCACTCCCCTCCCCAACACAGACAAAAATGGAATAAACAAAGAAATTATAGCATTATCTAAATTCCATTTTAAAATATGTTAAGCCTAAAAGGCATGTATATTTACTGTTTATTTCATTTTTATTTTTATTTCAAGATGTTAGGGTACATGTGTTAGATTTAGTTCATTTTTTCTTTCTTTTTTTTTACAATTATGTATGATATACATTTATATAAATAAAGACATATGTATCCATTTCTAGCCCATTAAATCTTTCCTAAGGTACGGCGACTGGAGCTATATTTAGTATTCTAGTTATAGGCACATCATATTTTTAAAAAATGATAGAATACCTTTTTTGTCATGTTTAAAATACTCTTTTTGATAAGGCTCAGTATGTGCAGCAGCTTGTTAGTTGACATCTTTACAGATAGTTCTATAATATTCTTGAATCTGATTTCACAGTGTATTACAGAATTATAATTATATGTTATAAATATATAACTTACTATATGTATATTAAAACTTTTCTACAGGTCTTTTCTTATGTTTGAAGCATATTTGTTGCTTTTCTGCCTATTCACTGTCTTCACAAATTATTTTGAGCCTATCTACACAGTTAATATATATTTTTAGATGAAAAATTTAATTTCTGTTGAAAATATGGAGATTTCTTTTTCAGTTCATTTATCAAAATGCTAAGTAAGACTAGTCCCAGTGCTAAGCCCAAGGAATTGGCCAAACTTTTCCCTTCTTTTATTATTTTAGCTTTATATTATAAAAATAACATGGTAGAACTTTATAAAATCATTTTTCCCCTTCTCTGAAATTATTGGTTAGGCATTTTTTTCTCATACAGAGTTTTCTTTTGCACAATTTGCATTGCCTTGCCCCTAGAGATGAGCTTTGCTCTGGGCTTGGTGCTGCTGTTGAGAATTTTGCCATTTTATTGGGAGTGGAAGCACCAGCCAGAGCTCTTCACATGGCGAGCAGTCACATAATTTACACTGTGACCCTTGTTTCACACAGAGGCTCTTTATAATGATAGTTACTCTATGATTCTTGGATAGATGTAGATCTATCCAAGATCTGCCAACTTGGATCTTGGTTATTTTGTTGCAAAAGTGGTGAGCATCTTTGGTGGTAGAGTGGATACTATCTGGATCCTCTCTGACTTTCGGCTATCTAACCCCCCTTCACAAATGTGCCTGGGGATGAGAAACCTGACACTTTTCTAAATAGCCTACCCCATTTTGAGCTCAATATATTAAGTTCAGTTTTTTTTGATGGTGCCTAATATAGTGCTTACTCGGTAAATTACTATTCACTGATGAATTTTAAACTAAAGCTGATTAATATTAATCTGGTAATTGATTAATTTATGTTTTTGTTAGAATACGTGGTGTAACCATGGGGGGACAATTAAGAGACTTACTACTTTTTGTATCCTTTGTAAATGGAATTTAAAAATACTTATTTTCAGTTTTTTGCTATTAGTACATAAGAAAACAATTGGGTTTTATATTAACCCAGTATACTATGACTTTCTAAATTTATTTGTTATTTGTAGAAATTGTCTTATAGATTCCCCAGAACTTTCTATGTAAGTAGCATTATTATCTGCAAATAGAGTCATTTATACTTACTCCTTTCTGATATTTATGCCTTTTATTTATTTTTCTTGCCTTATTGCAGTAACTGGGAACCTTCAGTACAATGTGTATTATGAATGGTAAAAGCCAGTATCTTCACCTTGATCCCAATCTCAAGAACCATTGTTAAAAGATGATATTGACTGTATATTTTTGCAGATGCCATTTGTTAATTTGAAGATGATACGATTCATTGTCTTTAATTGATCCTTTAACTTGTCTCCTTCCCCTTCACGATCGTACATTGCTTGTAGACAGAGGCTATCCTGTTTATTTCTACATCTCCAGTGCCAGAATGCTTTGACATGTATTTTTGAATGAAGTTCAGTAAGAATTATAACCTCCCCCTCATAGGCTAATAAAGATTCTCGTTTTAAACTTTTAGAGATCCTGAACTTTCAACTGTTTGTCGGAAGTCTGATACATTAATATTATATCCAGGGGCTGAAGCTGCTAATTTGGAAGAATTTATATTAGATTCTCCTGTTTATCCTTCCACAATCATCATCATTGATGGTACATGGAGCCAGGCTAAGGACATTTTCTATAAGAATTCCTTGTTCCGACTGCCTAAACAGGTAAGCTAGTGTTTCAACATAGAATAAATATAAATGCATAATTATGTATGTGGTATATATTTTCTGTGAGGGGATATACATACATTTTTATATATGAATTTAATGGAATTTGTATATATGAATGTATGTATATAGGTATACCTGTGTGTGTGTTTTATATATGCGTACAAAATTTCAAATTTGTCCTTCTTTCTCAATTCCTGCCATCAAACTTTACCATAGTTTAGGCATTTAGCTATATTAAAAGTCCTTCAGACATTTAAACAGAGAAGTCTAAGGATTATTTATTTCTATGTGTCTTATTTTTTTTGTTAAGTATTATGTTTAAACATTTCTTTGATAGCTAAATTACTTTGTTCTTACTAGGAATGGCTACATTTTTATGAAATACTTTTTTTGTCATTCACGATTTTAATCATATGGTTTATCCTTCAATTTTTTGACATAATTGATGATGATACTTTAACTATTGTTGAACTGTTCTTTTTTGATTGGAATGAACTCTACTTGGTCATATTATACTATGTTTTTGATTTATTGCTGAAACTTATATTTTATTTAATGGCAGCATTGAATTTTTATATATGTATTTGTACTTTTATTATAATATTTGGGTACGAAAATAATGTTAACTTCTCCAAATAAATGGGGGAGATTTTAATATTTTTTCTATGGCATGGAATAGTTTAAATAATAGTGGACTCCCCTGCTCCTTAAAAATTACATGGAACTCATTGGTGAAACCACCTGATCCAGGTCTCTTTGAACATGATATTTTTTAAATCCTTCTTTTAGACTGTTTTATTAAAATTGTTCAAGCTTTCTATGTCCATTTGGTTCAGTTTTTAATAGCTTATCTTTTCTAGGGAATTATTCTGTAACCAATTAACAAATGAGTTGCCATATACCTATATATTAAGTACTTGCTTCCTTTTTTTCCCTAATCATACACACATACCCATAAACATTTTTTTCCCTATGAACAGACTCAAAAGGATTTTTCTATTTATTGAGCTTTTAGAAGTATTAACCTTTAGATTTTTTTAATGGCAGACTCAAAAGAGTTTTTCTATTTATTGAGCTTTTAGAAGTATTAACCTTTAAATTGTTTTAATGGCTATTAAACTTTTTCTTATTTCTTTAATTTGAGCTTTTACCTTGATCAATTTATTTCACCTTTTTCAGCTAATTTTTTTTCTAATTTTGTAAGATTTGTGCTAAGAGTACTGTTTCTTTGTTAAGATTACTGAGTTTCTTCTTCTTCTTTTTTTTTTTTTTACATTTTTTATTGATTCATAATCATTTTACAGTGTTCTGTCAAATTCCAGTCTGAGTTTCTTCTTTAATGATAAAGGGAAAGAAGCCTGAAATATTATAATGGTCATTGTATCCTATAGTTTTAGATCGATATGTTTTTGTAGCTATAGCATAGATACAATTTGTGATTTGCTTTGATTTCTTTCTACCCATGGGTAATCAATGAGTTTTTAATTCTCAAATTTTATAATATCTTTGGTCACTTTTTTGTTTTTCTTTCTTAATTTTTGGATTGTATTAAAAGAACATTGCTTACAGTGTTTTGATTAACTTTATGATTTCTGTGAGGGTGAGTACAAGAAGATTTTTATGTGTGTTCTGTGAATATAAAAATTCACCTTTTCTATTTCATGATGAAAGTGTTTACATTTTTTTAAAGTTTGTTATTTGCAGTTTTTCATTATACTTTTATTTTTGCCACATTTAGGCTTTTTTTTTTTTTTACTGAGAAAGGTATATGAAAAGTTTCTATTTGTGTATTTTTAATTAAGTTATCTCTACATTTTCAACAGTTTTTGTGTTATATATTTATCTACTTTGTTGTTGTTGGGTTTATACAAGCTGTGCATTTAGTGAAAAATACCTGTGAAACTCTGATTCTGAGATTTTAATCTCAATTCTTTGTAGTTTTTGGTCCTTTTGACTAAAATGTAGACATGGTTTTTAGATGAGACTCAAATATGCAGAACCATTTTAAAATATAGCTAACACGTTGTATGCTTTGAGTGGGTCAGTCCCATTTCCAAGTCGTTTACATATAATAACTTGTTCAATCTTTCCCCAAATCCCCCAAGGTAAATATTATTATTGTATTAGTTAACAGCTGAGGAAATGGAAGCTCAGAGATGTTAAATAGTTTGCTTTAGATCACATAACTCTTTCCTAGCAGAGCTGAGACTTAAATCCAACTTTAAAGCCAAAGCCTATGGTCGTAGCCAAAGAAGGATATTGCTCCTATAAAGGAAAACTTCCACCATGGCTATTATATTTACATATAATAGCTTCTGTATGTTTATCCAACTTCTTAAGTAATCTCTGTGTTCCACAAGAACTAGCTCATAAAAGGCATGAATACTGTTAGATTGTGATGCATTCTAGGTAAAATTTTATGTTCACATTACATTTAGATATTTCTTAATGTACAAAACAGTTTCAATGAGAGGGTTATCTCTGTAAAACATCTGTGCAAATATTTGAATTATTTTTCTTTTTTGCATGGATATGCCATATCTGCATCTCTAATCCTACAATTTGTGGTAATTACTACATGACTACCACAGAAATGAAGTACATAGTCACATTAAAAAGATTAAAAGCTATTTTAAAGGTAAAAATTCACCAAAATTCTTTTTCTCCTTCAAATTGAGTAGTACTTACAGAAATAGGTAAATTAAATAATTGTCCTAGTCCTACTATGTCACACAGTTCTATTATCTTTTCATCTTCTTATTTTTCCAAACTGGAAGCAAATATAGGTGGATATATACTAAACCTTTAAATGGGTGCCTCACAACCATAAGATAAAAGAAAATGCTTAAACAAGACATCAGATAGATTTGACATGGGGGAAAATATCACCATAAACTAGAATGAAAAGGCAAATGGCTTTTGGGGATAGTATGAATGGATAAAGGCTTCATAAGCTTGAAGTTCTTAGAAATGAATAGGTTAAAAGTGAAAATCTCAAAAAAATGGGTCATAGATATAAAAATAAAGTTAAAAAAAATCAAGTTCAAAGAGTAGAAAATAAATGTATTTCAATAATCATCAATTACCCTACTAATAATATGACAACACAATACTAAGTTCAGCATAAACTTTACTGTTGAAATAACTTCAAACTTACAGAAAAGTTTCAAGAATAATACAAAGGTCTTTCAAATACCCTCCACTGTTAAGTATATGCCATATATGCTTCATAATTCTCTCTCTCTCTGTATGATTATGCTTTTCTGAACCTTTTGAGAGTAAGGAATAGATATCCAAATTTTACTTTTTGAAATTTGAAGTTTGCAGTTCTATCCCAGAAAAATTATCTTTTCCTAAATACTTTTCTTGCTTACAATAAAAAAAAAAGTAATTTAAAACAAAATACAATTTATAAAAACTCAGGTATGTCTTGAGATAGTTTCATCTTAATATACTTGGGAAATATAGATCACTTTAGAAACTATAATATGTGTGTCTTTTTAGAGTGTCATACAATATCCAGCCCAAATATGTGAGTATGGCTTAGTTAGACAAGATATGTTTCTAAAAGTTGCTGAAAAGAACCAATGAAATCTGTGTATTTTCTCTGACTAAAATGTATATATAAATATATATTTTGTATATAAATTTTACCTTATATATAATATATAAATATGTGTATATAAATGTATACTTATATATAAATGTATATAAATACTTTGTATATAAACATTCAAAAAGAAATAGGTAAGTTGGATTGAAAAAGGGATTGATTTTTAAAGGTACCTGTACACATATCTTTAGACATCTGTACAATTATAACGTGATATTGATAGTTGTAGTAACTTTAGTAAGTTCTGAACTACCTTCTATAATGCTAAAAAGTTTGCTTTTTTTTAATATGTCTTCCAATTCTTGAAAAATTTTTTATTTTTTGTGATGATTTTTAGTTAGTAACTCTGTTCCTTAGCTTTTCTGGAAAAAACAATTTTTTATTACATAGTAGACTTTCCTAGGGGCCCTGCTTTAATACAATATGTGGATACAAATAAGTTGCAAGCAGTATGTCTCTTTCATGAGTAATGATAGAAATCCAGCTCCAAAATAAACAAAAGGAAGAATTTGGTAATGTTACTGAGAAACTTAGAATATGTAGGAATGGCTTCAGATTTGGCTGAATCATGTTCTGAAGCAGCTCTATTATTGTGTGTTTCTGATTTTCTCTTATTGTGAATGGACTTTCTCTCTTCCACTGGAAGATGTCTGTGGGAAGCAGCAGACATCTTCCTCCTGGCTTTATTTATTTTAATAGAAAGATGATTTTTTCTTCCCAGAGTCGAATCTTGGGTGGCTTTTTCATTGGGGATGGTGTGCATGGTGGTAGCTTTATTGACAAAGGAAAACTTGGATGACTTCTTGTCTAAGTTTCCCAAATCAAAAATATTGTAGTTTAAGTTAATTAAGTTTTATTTCTAAATGTAATTTATTTGTCATTTTTTTTACCACCCCGTCAATACACATACACCCACATACCTGCATTTTGCGTAAGTTTGTCTTAGCTATTGTTTTTAGTTTAGTTGATCCATTTAGTTTCTGTAGTGGTATAAAGTTTTTGCTTCAAATGAGAGGAAAAAATGAGAGAAAGAAAACAGAAATCAGAATTAACATCCAAAGTATTGATTTTTTTCCCCAAATAAACTAGCAACCGTATGTGAACTTCATACTTATACTTACCTAACTGAGGAATGAAAGGATTGTAATGCAAACCTGTTAATTTGGCCATCTTCTAATCTGGATTTCTAATATATTTAGATCACTTGGCAATGAATGAATCTCTCCCCTCAGAAGAATTTTACACAGGAGACTCTTAACATTTGCTAGGAGTAAGTCCAAGGTGAATATAGAAACGTTTGTAGAGGCTCCTGTCTTTGTTCATTAACTTATTTTCAGTGAGTGTTTGCATATCCTTGCTTTACTGCCTTTAAAACTTTCACTAAAGCTTGATTTCTCTCTTGATAAGCAGACCCCTGTTGGGCACACTCATTGTCTAAGACATTTTCATAAAACCTTTTCTTGTTGTCTACAAAGAGTTGTTAAGGACTGGTTTATGTTACATCTAGTCTGTTGCCAAATTCAAATTCATCGTTATCCTTAAATTTTTTTTAATTGAGGTATAATTAGCACATAACATTATATTAGTTTCAGGTGTATAACATGATTCTGTATTTGTATATATTGCAAAGTGATCTCTACAATAAGTCTAGTTAACACCAATCCCCATATATAATTACAAATTCTTTTTTCTTGTGATATGAACTTTTAAGATATATTTATATATATTTACATATATATATATCTTATATTTAAGATATACTCTCTTAGCAACTTTCAAATATACAACACAGTAGTATTAACTATCGTCCTCATGCTGTATATTACATTGCCATGACTTATTTTGTAATTGAATTTGGTACCTTTTGACCACCTTCACCCAGTTTGCCTGTCCCTCAACCCCCATCTCTGGCAACCACCAATCTGTTTCCTGTATCTACAAGCTCAGGGTTTTTTTGATTTCACATATAAATGAGATCATACAGTATTTGTCTTTCTCTATTTGACTTATTTCACTTAGCATAATGCCCTGAAGATGCATCCAAGATGTCCCAAATAGTAGGATCTCCTTTTTATGGTGTAATAAGATTCCATTATATATACATCCATCACATTTTTTTTATCCATTGATGGACACGGGTTGTTTCCATATCTTGGCTGTTGTAAATAATCCTACAATGAACATGGGAGTGCAGATATCTTTTTGAGTTAGTGTTTTCATTTTCTTCAGATTATCCTTTTAGTTTTATCCAAAATTCCAGTTTTCTTTATTTCTACTACCAGCATTGGGAGTTGGCTTACATTTTAATGCCCTTTTCCCTGTCAAGAGAAGCAAAAAAAAAAAATTTTTTTTTACTTCAGGGTTAAATATGTAAAAGATTCTGGAGGACTGGGGAACAATGCATTGTTATTAAGATGTAGATTCTGAATAGCCTGTTTTACTCATTGTTTGTTAATGACTTCTGTACTTTGCCTTCCAGTAAACATGCTTTCAATTAGTGCTGCGGCAAAATATTTTGTGTCAGGAAACTTCTGTGTCCTTGGGGCATAGTCAGAGCAGTTAGGTGTTAAATGCAGAATGCCACAGGTATACTGTGTTAGTGATTAACTTTTTTGACTTTTGTGTAGTATTCATAATTTTTTTGGCAGAAGGTATTCATACCTTGTGCGTCTTTCTGGCTCATGTGTTGGGGTGTTGTGCACTCACAGGCTGTAATGCTGATCTTCAAGGTTGTAAAAAGCATATTTAAATAGAGAACTTGCGTTAACTTGCTTTTATTGGATGTATGATTCTAAGTGATAGAACATGAAGTGATAAGAACTATGATCTTACTATATGGAAAAAGATAATGTAAGGAAAGTTATCAGAGATCTCAGTGTGGAATCCCTTGCCTCCCTACTTCCATTGGTTCTTTACTGAGTTCTTAACTGTGAACTCACTTCTTTTACTGGAAGAAATCCTCAGATCCCATGGCAGATAATCGTATAATTTTTGAACTGAAAAGAATCTGGAAGAATAATAAATTCTCAGCATTTCAGAAGTGAGAAAGTTAAAGGCCAGTAATAAGTGACTCTTCTAAATTAGCAGCCAGGTGAGAAGATAACTAGGAGTATAATCTGGTTCTCCAGCTTTCTAGTTTAGCATATAATGCTCTCCCTAGAATATGCTAATTAAAATTTGAATTTAATTTGTTTTAAAATTAACCTAAACTTCTGATTTTAAGTCACAGATCATTTGGTCTAACTTAGTTCCTTAAATGTAAGGCAGTTCTTTCCTCCAGTGTAGTAGGTCACGTAGAGGTAAACAGTAGTAAGAGTGTGAAAGAATGCTCTCTGCCTTCCTTCTCACTGTGGTTCATGGACCAGCCAGCTGCACTGGCATCACTTGGTAGTTTGTTAGAAATGCAGAATATCAGGTTCTACCTTAGAACTACTGAGAATCTTCATTTTAACAGGATACATGGGTAGTTCCTTTGCAGATTAAAGTTTGAGAAGCAGTACTGTACTAGATATTTTTAAATTGAGATATAATTCATAATCTTTAAATTTACTCCTTTAAAGTGTACAGTTCAGTGGGTTTTAGTTATATACGAAGTTGTACAACTATCACCACTATCTTATTCCACAATAGTTTCATATTCTGGAGCTTTATGCTTCCCAAAACCTTTGTACCCATTAGCAGTCATTTTACCCCTTCCTCCATTCCCAAGTCCAGACAGGGACTCATCTGTTTTTTTGTCTCTGTACATTTGCTTATTCTGGACATTTCTTATTTATGAAATTATGCAATATGTAGTCTTTTCTGTTTGGCTTCTTTGATTTAGCTTGAATGTTTCAGAGTTCATCCATGTTGTAACATATATTAGTACTTCATTCTTTTTTTGTGACTGAATAATTTACCATTATGTGTACATACAACATTTTGTTTATTATCCATTCATTGGTAGATACTTGGTTTGTTTCTGCTTTTTGGCTGTTATGAATAATGCTGTTATAAATATTCATGTACAAGTTTTGTGTGAATACGGGTTCTGAGTTCTTTTGGGTATATACCTAAGAGTGGATTTGTTGAGTCATCTAGTAACTCTATGTTTAACTTTTTGAGGAATTTCCACACTATTTTCCAAAGCAGCTACACTGTTTTACGTTTCCTCTACCCATGTATGAGTGATTCAGTTTTTCCATATCCTAGCCGACACTAGTTATGTCCTTTTTAATTTTTTTTAAATTGTGGCCACCATGGTTAGTATGAAGTGGTATCTCATTGTGGTTTTTATTTGTGTTCCTTAGTAAGTTATGATGTTGAGCATCTTTTTATATGCTTATCAGTTATTTGTATAAGTTCTTTGGAGAAATATCTTTCAGATCCTTTGCTGCTTTTTAAATGTAGTTTTTTTTATTGTTGAGTTGTGAATGTTATTAATATATTTTGTAATATAGCCTCTTGGCAGATTTATGACTTGTAAATATTTTCTCTTATTCTGTAGTGTGTCTTTTTACTTTCTTTATTGTGCTATTTGATCCAAAAAAGCTTTTAATTTTGATGAATTTCAATCTATGTACCTATGTATCTATGTATCTATATAACTATCCATGTATCTATGTATCTATCTATCTGTCTGTCTGCCTATCTATCTAGATTTCTTGACTACTCCATGTTTTAACACTCAGAGGGAAAAAAAGTAAGGAGTGGAATATTGAAAGTTCTCAGTGTAAAGTCAAAGGAAAGTTCAGATTTGGGAGAAGTGCTTCATATTCCCTCAGTACCAAATGTTGGAAATATTTTCAGAAGTCAAAAAGCTGTTAACTATGTTCTTTATAATTTAATTTTCCAAACACCCTGATCATGATTATTATGTCTCAGTCACTTTTCTAAATACAAATATTAACTCATTTAATTATCATAACAATTTCAGAAGGTAGGTGTTACTAAGATTTCTGTTTTGTGGAAGCAGAAACTGAGTCAGAGATGCTCAGTAACTTGCCTCAGGTGACATAGCTAGTATGTGGTGGAACTACTAAAGAGGCCTAACGTGTATTTTTTAAGTTTTTATATAAAATATGTTGTTATTAAGAAGTTGAAAGACTAATTCCTAATTTAATCACAGAGAAGGGTGGAGAAGATACTGTGTGAGAGCATGTTGAGAATGGGTTAGGGTTGGTTTGGAAAATTATACTGCAATTTGAGTAACCATCTAATGTTATGCTAGTATTTTTTGGGGGTGTTTTATCTTTGGGGATTCACTGACTAGACTTCATTTTTGTTATTTAATTTATTTATTTTTAATAGAAGTACTGAGGATTGAACCCAGGACCTCCTGCATGCTAAGCACATGCTGTACCATTGAGCTATACCTCCACCCCCTTTTTTGTTATTTTAAATTAGACTTGACTGATAACTTTTACATATATTTTATGTACCTTTCTTATGAAAGATTAGAAATAGTTTCACACACTTTCCCATAGCTAGATAGTTATTATCATCTAAAATGATGACAATGCCTGGTATGGACAGTGTTTAAACTTTTAGCCATTTTAGTAGCTGCGTAGGAATATCTCGTGTGGCTTTAATTTGCATTTACCTAATGATTAATGATGCTGAGCATCTTTTCATGTGCTTAATTGCCATCCATATATCTTCTTTGGTTAAGTATACATCAAATGTTTTGCCCATTTTTATGTTTGCCTCTTTGTTTTCTTATTGATGAGTCTGAGAATTCTTTTTACATTCTGAATACAAGCCCTTTCAAATCACTTGTGTGGTTTGCAAATGTTTTCTCCTAGTCTATTGCTTGCCTTTTATTCCTATCAGCAGTTTTTTTGAAAGTGCTGAATTTCTTAATTTTGATGAAGTCCATTTAATCCAATTTTAAATTAATACATACAGATTTTAAGATAAAGAATCTACCAGATAAGTCAACTTATTTTACTTTTATGCATGAAGGTGGAAAGAAATAAAGTTTCAAAGTTTTTATGGTTAACAAAACTATATTTCAAGTATTTATATCTTAAGAATACAAACAGAAGTTACAGGATTCTTCCCAGGGCATTCATTTGTCAAACAAGACAACCAATTAAAAAACCAGGTTTTTTAGATACAGGTTAGAGTCACAGGAAATACAAAGCTCCTTTGAAACTACATGACTTGAGAGACTCCTTTGTTACAAGTAAACATTTTTAAGGATGGTTTTATCATAGACAGTAGAACAGGCTGATTACAGTTGTAACTTCACACACAGCCTCTATGCTAGACTTTTGTTCTGTTTGTTACCAGGACAGACCCTCTGACTCAGAATGTTCTGCCATCTGCAGCTGTAGGAGAAAGAGCCTGAGCATCTCTTATTTTTCTGAGATTCCTTTCACTAGCAGTTGCTAATTAGGAGGGCCTGTCTTCTCAAAGAAGGAATCCCATTAGTTACTAGCTTCTTGGAGAAAACTGCAAGGCCGAGAAACTTAAAATTTACAAAGTGAAATAAGAAAGAGAAAATTTATTTTAATAAATATGGGTAATGAATGTTTTGTTTTTAAAAGATACTGATATAAATGTGTATATACATAAATACATAACACGTATCTGTACACTCAGGTATAAATAACATACACTTACATATATATATATAGTGCAGTTGTTAACAGAGGTTGCTTTTTTTAAAAAACGTTAAATACAGTTGTTTCACTTTCCTTATCAAATACACTGTGGAAATTTTGTGCAAAAAATGTTAGAGAAGCTTCTTGTTCTGAGTTCTTACTCTGCTGTACTATTTTTTGCTTCTTCCAGTTTTATCGAGATATAGTTGACATGTCGCACTGTATAAGTTTAAGGTGTACGGCATAATAATTTGATTTACATACATAATGAAATGATTACCACACTGAGTTCAGTGAGCATCTGTCATCTTGTATAGACACAAAATAAAAGAAATAGAAAATAAATTTTATTTTATTTTCTCTCATAACAATTTTAAAACATTTAAATGGCCTCAGCATAGTGTTGAAGTGCCATCTAGTGTTCCTAAGCACAAGAAGGCTGTGGTGTGCTTTATGGAGAAAATATGTGCACTAGGTAAGCTTCATTTAGGCCTGGGTTACATAGTGCTGTTTGCCAAAGAGTCAGTGTTAATGAATCAATAATATATATTAAATAAGGTATCTGTAAACAAAAACACACATAAAACAAGGTTATGTGCTGATTGACCAAACCAAAAATGTTGTGACCAGGGCTGAAGGGAACCAGATCTTGTATTTCCTCAAGGGCAATAGCTCAATATTTGCTAATTCCATTTTTACAGCAACCTTATAAAACCTAACTATTACAAATAACAAGAATCAATTGCATATAAACTTCTCACTGAAGTTTAAGTTATATAGAAGTTGGTCCAAATCGTAAGTGTCCAACTCTGTGAATCTTCACAAAGTGAACATACCTGTAGCCAGTACCCAGATCAAGAAGGAGAATATAAGCAGAATACAGAAACCTCCCATTTCCCTTTCCTGTCATTATGCCCTCCCATCCCCACAAAAGAAACTAACCTTTATCTTGATTCTAAAAGCATAGTTTTGCCAGTTTTAAGCTTTATATAAATGGAATCATATTTGTACTTTTTTATGTCTGGCTTCTTTCATCAACATTAAGTGTACGAAGTTCATTCATGTTGTTGCTTGTACTTTAGTTTTTATCATTGTGGAGCATTCCATTGAATATACCACAATTCATTCATTCTATTGTTGATAAGAATTGAAAGTATTATAAATAGTGTTGTGAAGGAAAAGCCAGGCTGGGCTAACAAGCTAACTCACAAATCTAAGTGTAACAAGTGTCGGATTACTGATCTGAGTTCTGCTGGGCTAACTCATAAATCTAAGTTAGTTAGTGCCGTGTTGGTTTGCTGATTCCCTGCTCATGTTTTTTTGCTAGCCAGCTGAATTTTCAAAGAGACGTATCTGGCCTTGAAATGTTGTTTTGCTGCCTCCCTGCCTCTACTTTTGTGATAATGATGCTGCTAAAGCTGTTCAATGCCTATTGACCAAATAACCCAAGCTTGTAATTAACCCTATGAAATCTCATGCACACGTCTTGGAGGTGCTCAGAGCTACGGAGCAGAAGCCCCTCTGAGCCCACCGGCGTAATACATCTAAGTACTCCAACCCTCCGAGTGGTGCTTGTTTCTTGGCTGGCCTGTCATTTCCATAACAGTGTTAATATGAACAATCTTATACTTGTCAGCCTAGTGTTTTTATTTTTAAAAACATTTCCACTTAAATTACATGAAATGCAAATATGAAAAGTTACTTATTGTCATATGAACATCTCTAAATCAACAACTGTAAGCTAAAAATGTTGTGAAACTTTTTTTAAGTTTAGCATACAAGGTATTACTTGTGAAGATAATGAGGGCAAAGTTGTGCCGATGAACTGTTTAAAGGATAGCTTTGTTTGCACAAAAGAAAAACTTTTATCCATCCAGAAACTGCAATCATAATCCTGACACATAAATAAGATTAAGTATTTTGTTTTAAGTTGGACTGGGTAAAAGAGTTAATAGAGTAAATAAAAGCCAATGATGGAAGTTCATTTCCTGCTGTAATTACTAACGGAGGGTTCTCAAAATCATTATTACTACCCAAGTATTCATGTGTTCACGTATATTTTACATTCTCTGAGGATATATCTTTATTATAGAATACCATATGCAAATATAATGAGATTTATAATTACTTATAATAAAGATTATTAAAACTTCTAGTAATAATCATTTATATTTCTTTATAAATTGCCTGTAAGATATATTTTGTCTAGGATACTTTGCCTATAATTTTTGGTAGCCACAATATAATCAATACCATATGATATCCCTTTAAATTACAAAATTCAAAACATTGGGAAAAAAGGGAGAGGATTCCAAATGCATGTAAGTGCGTATGCTACATCATAAGTATGCTTGACAATCTGACATTGTCAAATGTTAAATTATGTTAAAAAACATAATAAAAGTAAAGAAGCGGCATTAAAACAATAAAATTTGGGGAAGACCAGACACTATAGTTTCATGATCCTGATCAGTTCCGTTTTTAGCAATTTAATTCTTACTGAGAATCAAATTAAAATAGAGACTTGATTGCCTCTGATGATCCCTTCTCTAAAGTTTACTGTCTTACCTAGGTCATACCTTTCATGTAAGTGAAGAAAATGCTATATATAGGTATACAGTATATTGAGCTATACCATGTGAGTTTAAAGAAAGGAGATACGTAGTTTCTAGTTAAATATTACAGTGGGCTGCAGGTTGTGTCTGAGACTTGTGAGCATAAACTAGAGAAGTTCTTTCAGTGTGTCATTATTATCCATAAAGTAGATTATGAACTTGGATCAAGAGATCAAAATGACTTGTTTAGGGATATTTGTTTTAAACCCAAGCTAAACACAAAATTAAATCAGATGGTTCACTATAATCTTAAGTTCTTCTTAATGAATCATACTTAGTTCTGTTTTATCTATATTTTGGGTAATTTACCATTAAATATTCTAATAATGTGTCTATATGATCACATAACAATTCCTTTCCCACCTTATGCCATGTAGATATAGACATCACTGTATCTAGGGATGTATCTAAGAAACAAAATAACTTATGAAAATACAATTATTTAAGTTGATAAAGTATGGAATAGTGGAGAGCTGCAAATACGCTACTTGAAATATCATTTATTGAATGTTCAAAGACAAAAAGGAAAAAACTGTGTCCTTTGCCACAAATAACAAATATTGGCAAGGATGTGGAGAAAAGGGAACCCTTGTACTCTCTTTGTGGGAATGTAAATTGGTGCAACTACTGTGGAAAAAAGTATGGAGGTTCTTCAAAAAAACTAGAAGTAGAACTACCATATGATCTAGCAGTTCTACTCCTGGATGTACATCTGAAGAAAACAAAAACACTAATTTGAAAAGATGCACGCACCCCAGTGTTTGTAGCAGCAATATTTACAATAGCCAAGTTATGGAAGCAAACTAAGTGTCCATCAAGAGGTGAATGGATAAGGAAGATGTGTGTGTGTGTATATATATATGCAGTGAAATTCTACTTAGCCATAAAAAAGAATGAAATTCTGTCTGGAGGATCTGGAGGGTATTATACTTAGTGAAATAAGTCAGAGAGAGAAAGACAAATAATGTATGTTATCACTTATATGTGAAATCTAAAAAATAAAATAGTGAATATAACAGAAAAGAAACAGACTCACAGATAAAGAGAACAAGCTAGTGGTTACCATGGGGAGAAGGAAGCAGGGAGCAACAAGATAGGCATAGGGGATTAAGAGGTCCAAACTACTGTGTATAAAATTGAAAGCTATAAGGATATACTGTACAGCACAGGGAATATGGCCAGTATTTTATAATAACTACAAATGGAGTATAATCTTTAAAAATGGTGAGTCACTATGTTGTACACCAGAAACTTATATAGTATTTTAAGTCAACTGTACCTCAATAAACTTTTTAAGAATGTCCTTTCTGTTGAATAGTACTTAAAGCATAGCAGAGACTCAATAAATATTTATAGGATGAATGAAATATAAAGTATATCTGTGGGAATATATAACTACACTTACAAAGCATGTGAATATATGACAACTATAATCCATACTTTAAAATACATTGTAAACTGGTAAAAGTACCCAGATTTCTGTAAACCAAAGAATTACATTTTCAGGTGGGACTCAGTATTTACAGTTAACTTTGTGGTTATGTCTGAACACTTGGAACTTTTCTTCAATGTAATTATCTCTGTGGATCTTATTCATACTTAGCAAATCTGTTTTTAAAGTGTTTCTAATCAATACAGAGGATAAAAACAAGAATTAAATTTTTTCCAATCACAATCATCTCTACAGATACTAACTACTATATATAAAACAGATAAACAACAAGGTCCTACTGTACAGAATAGGGAACTATATTCATTACCTTGTAACAACCTGTTATGAGAAAGAATATGAAAATATGTTTATAGGTATAACTGAATCACTATGCTGTACGCCAGAAATTAACATAATGTTATAAAAATGATTATACTTCAGTTTTTAAAAAAGGAGGGGAAAAAGCCCTAATCATCTCTATAAACATCTATTTGGAATAAGTATGCCTGTTACTTTATATGATCCACATATTATTCACAGTAGACTTAATACTTACTGAAACTCATAAGTCTATAATAATTTTTGATATGTCTTTGTTTTTAACTTGGTCATTAAAATTATCTTAAGTATTATTATAGTGAAAACAATACATCATGAAAATCTACTTTTTTCACCAAAAATTTTGTTACTAATGTTCACTATCCTAAATGATACCAACTTAAGTCAGTATTCTACTAACACAGTGATGATAATATTGCCTAAAAACTTTTTCTGGGAAACAAATGAGATAAATTTTAAATAGCTTTGAGAACTATAAATTGCCACATGGTTAGTAAGAACTGTCAGTGTGTTTTCATAAATATGAAGAATGTCAATAGTATTTCTTCTTTTAAAAAGAAAAAGACAGAAATTATGAGAGAAATGGACATCGTACACCATATTAAATAAGAAGAAATAAGCACCCTCTTTCATAGAGTTCTGCTTGTTTTGCTTGAATTTTTAAAAACACTAGTTATAAACTATGATCTAGTGGGAATGCTGACCAATGTTAAAGGATTTCAGTTCCACAAAGTAAAAACTCAGTAATACTTGAGACTGACTTCAGAATACTTTGAGAATGCAAGTATGATCTGGTTCTCTGAAGACTATGATAATTTCAGTGAGGGGAGTGTTTTAGGACCTCCACTCCAGCTCTCTAGCATTCTAAGGCAGGTTCCTATCACCCCTATACATTCTTTAAAAGTTGAGTATTATAAATACTATGTAAGTCATTATGAAGATGAAATCCCATTAAAAAAAATTGAATTCCCCAGAAATATAAAAAAGTTATCATGTACCGAAAAAAAGAAAAGAACAAAAATGTCTACCATCTTTATCATCACCATACTCTTGTTTATTAATATATATTTGAAATTCAATCAAATAAAATGGAAGAATTAAGGATAAATAATATTTTGCCTAAAATATAACATTTTATTACATAATTTTACCTGAATATTAGTATGAAATTATGTCACAAAGAATAAATAATAAAAATCTCTATATGTCCTCATTTAGAATTATAACCAGTAGTTTCAGTGCACATCATTAGTGTCTATATTAAATTTATACTTTTAGCAAGACAAGGTGATTAAATTAAAACAATATATGAAACTAATCAGATACCAGTTTACACCATCACATTGGCAAAAATTAAAATAATAATGCAATATCCAGGATTGTTGAGTGTATGGGATCACAGATGCTTTCGTAGACTGTTAGTGGAGACTGATCTGGCAGTGTCTTTCAAGATATAAAATGTACATACCTTTTGACCCGAAGTTCACTTCTAGGAATCTAATAAAAATTTTCCCAAGTTCAAAGATATCCACTAAAATATAGTAATGACACCCTAAATGTCCAGTGAAAGGGATGGTTAAAAGAATTATAATACTTATGCACTGTACTGACATAGAAACAGATCCACAAAAAAGAAAAAAGAGGAAAAAAAATCAAGTTCCAGAGTAATTCAGTCAGCTGACATTAAGGGTTCTGCCTGTTTTTAGAACAAATCCCTTAGACATAACGGGGTACATAAAGAGACAGTGAATGAAAGACGTACCTAAATCTCTCCTGAATTTGGTAGTAGTAGCTAGTTGAGGGACAAAAGCCAAGAAAATAGGGGACAACAGAAGAAACGCAAAAAGAGAGAGAATATGGCAAAAGACAAGACCTGGGAGCATGTGAAGAAAGAACAGGGTTATTAAAAATTCAATTTTAAATAGTTCACCTTGTTACAATCCTTCCCCTGCCCCGCGACTTCATCTGCCCAGACATTCATTAGTCTACTATGTACAGATGAATGCTTTGTGCGAGTGGTGTCGGATAAATTGTGGGAAAGGGGCAGCATTCCACATCTGGATAGAGAGGAAGCCGAGAAAAAGGAACATCCACAGGAGGTAAGAGTGCAGCAGAATTAGGAGGTATGAACTTTCAGCTGCAGGATAAATGAGTCTCAGTTATGAAATGTACAGCATGGGGAATATAGTCAATAATTATGTAATATCTTTGTATGGTGACATATTGTAATTAGACTTACCATGGTGAGCAGTTTGAAATGTATAGAAAAAAATCACTATGTTGTGTAACAAGAACTAACATAGTGTTGTGGTCAGTTACACTACTTCAAAAACAAACATACAAACAAACTCATAGAAAAAGAGGTTAGATTGTGGTTACCAGAGGCGAAGGAGGAGGGGAAGGGGGAGTTGGAGGAAGGCAGTCTAAAGGTACAAACTTCTAGTTACAAGATAAATAAGTACTAGGAAGGTAATGTACAGCACAATGACTATAGCCAAGGCTAACACTACTGTATGATATATAGGAAGGTTAAGAGAGTAAATAAATCCTAAGCGTTCTTATCACAAGGAGAAAATTCTTTTTGTTCTTTCTTTTCTCCTTTCTTTCCCTTTTATTGTATCTATATGAGAACATGAATATCAACTGAACCTGTTGTGGTAATTGTTTCACAGTGTATGTAAATCAAATCACGTTGTACACCTTAAACTTATACAGTAAGGTGTGTCAGTTATTTCTCAATGAAGCTGAGAAGTTTATCTTCTGATTCTTTACTGATCAGGAATTGACTGTAGCATTGCACATTAATTTGTTTTTACCCAGGATCAGCTAACTGTTAAATTACTACTTTTCAAATGGCATAATGTATATTCTTCAGAATAAATTCTTACCGAGGTCAACTTTTAGGAGACTTCACATGTACCTGTATAAAAGACTAAGAGTTAATTTTCAAATAATAATTTTACAATGATGCACATTTGGGGGGGGGTTAATTAGGTTTATTTATTAGTTTTTAGAGGAGGTACTGGGGATTGAACCCAGGACCTTGTGTATGCTTAGCTCTACCACTTAGCTCTATCCCCCCAAATGATGCACATTTTTAAAAAAGGATTATTTAGTGCATTTTGTTTTACACATTGATTCTTTTAAACTACTTTTAATTTAGTTTTTTTTCACAGGAACAGAAGCTATGCCATTTTAGGTCTGTCCGGCCATGACTTGTATAGCCTAATGTATTGTATTTGACAGTAAGGTGTGGCTGCTGTTGCAGTTAACTGTTGCTACATATGCAGGGGCAATTAACTTGGCAGGTTAGAGACTGCTATCCTTAGAACATTCTTGGGAGAATGGCCAGTGGCATCTGAGAATGTAAATGGTAAACAGTTTCCAACACAGATATGAAACTTTCCCTAAATGATAAGAGTAGCTCATTGTGCTTAACTGTACAAACAATGTGATATATAATGAACACCTGCTTTTTTCTGAGTCTGAAATTTGGTATGTACTAGGCAGAAAGTATCTGTGACTAACTTCCAATAAAGACCTTGGATACCATGTCTCTGATGAGTTTTCCTAGTAGGCAACACTTCACGCAGGTTGTCACAGTTTAATGCTGGAGGATTTAAGTGCATCCTATTTGACCTAACTGGGAGAGGACTCTTGGAAGCTTGAGGCTGATTTCCTCTGGGTGTGTGTCTTTTCCCTTTGGTGATTTTGCTTTGTACTCTTTCACTGTAATAAATCTTTGTCATACATTCAAGTCAATGCTGAGTTCTGTGAATCCTAGTGAATCACTGGACTTGTGGGTGGTCTTGGGAACCCGTGACAAACTGCCTAACAAAATGCGGCAAAACTTAGCATCTTAAAACAACCATATTATTGTATCTCACAACTTTGTTGGTCAATAATTCAGTTTGACTTGTTGATAGAGGTCACTTAGTGGTGTTCATCTAATAGTTGGTCTGGACTGGCGGATCCAAGAGCTTTATCCTTGTATCTGGCACTTCGGCAGCAATGGATGGAAGGCTGTGCTCAGCTGGGACTGTTGACTGGAATGCATCCGTGTGGTGTCTTCTGTATTAGAGCCCTGAAATGCCAATTAAGAAATTAACCTACCCTGAATAGACAGATAATTCACTTACTTATCTTATACTTCTGAAATACTTATATTTTTATTCTTAGCAGAAATAATTGGAGTTCTGAATTCCTTATATTATCACATATTTTGTAATATGTGATTATTAGTTCCTTTTATTTTCCCCAACTGCCTTGCCTTTACACGTTAAGGAATTTCTTTTTGTTTAGCTAAATAATTGTGTTCGTGTTATCCATACCCTATGTGATTTTATTAATGAGTAACATCTTCTCTTGCCTTGTATTTCTAAGAAGAGAATGTTTTTATTATATCCTCTTTAGAGTGACTATTCTAGTTGTTTTTATCTTAAACATTTCCATATTCACTTTTTCATTTGAAAATGAAAAATATGAACTGTATACAAATGATAGGCCTAGATGCATTGTAATTTTTTTCTCCAGAAGAACTATGGAGGCATGAATTCCCTTTGCAGAAAATATTATCACTTTTTATGACTAGAAATGATTCTTAATATGGAAAAATTTTGAACCTGTGATTAGCAATGTTTCTTTACTCACTGGTTTGTAGTTCCTTGACAGCCCTTGGATTCTTTTTTAATGAATATGATGAAGAATTCTTGAATCTTCTCAGTGACTTTTATATATTTTAGCTCATAGTTTGATAGCTTCACATTTGAGTTCCATCAGAACTCATGAATGAATGTTATTCAATTCTAATTTATTTGTATTCAACAATCATGTTTATAAAAACAACACTGTAAACTGACTATACTTCATTAAAAAATCATGTTTATTTTTTGGTATTAACAATAAATGATATCTCTATTGGATACTATTAAGCATTAGAAAGTAATTTCAGCATGCATTATTTAATTTCATTCTTTGATCAAATTGTAAGATAGTTTGAATAAGTATTATTTTTAATTGAATCATAATGTTTTATAGTAGCGGTTAATTTGGCATTCTCTATATGTCAAGGATTATATTTCATATTTGTGAATATTACATGGCTCTCATTTTAAGAAGCTCTCTCTCTTCATAACTTGCTCCAGTATATATTTACAGTAATATTGTTTCTGTTGTTTAGGTTCAAATAAAAACAGTCTGCTGTAAATTAGAATAATAGACTTAGAAGGGATCTCAAATCTCTGGGTACCAGAGATACAAGAGATTTTTTATTATCCTCCTTGTGCTTATCTGTATTTTGAAATTTTTCTGCTTTGAGCAGGAAAGAGGAAATAAATTTTTAGGAATTTAGGAATTAGAAGGAAATATTTTCCTTCAAAGAGGAAAATAAAAATTTCCTGATATCTTGTCATCCATAAATAATCATAGTTAGCATTTTGGTCATTTTCTTTCTTCTGCATTTTCCTGTGGATTTGAGGAAGTATTATTAAAAGTCCCATGTCACAGATGAGAAACCTGCGTCTCAGGGTAACTTTAGTTCTATAGTTCTGGAAGAACTTGAATGAGAATAGAGATCTAATCATTCCAAATCCCAGTGCTCATGAGCACCCGCTTGGTTTTAGGGGCACCATGCTACCATCCATAGTCCTGGTGTTTGGAGTTTTGCATTGCTGTTGTTAATCTTGATCAAGGCAGGCAGGACAACATTATGCACTCCACTTGTGTCAGGATTGGAAATTTGATGTTCGGAGCTCGATATTTGGGTACTTGAGATGAACCCTGAACACTTGGTCACAGTGAGCCTCCCTTCTGCTTTGCTGCACTTAGATTGCTCAGTTAGATGACTGAATTTCAGCCTTGACTTCTGATTTATCATTCCATTTCCCCCAGTAGAACTGAACTCTGCCTTAAATCCCCATCTAGGAAGAATTAAAACATTCTTGCTCTTAGAAATTGGACCACAAAAGCCCCATCTGCTGACTGGAATCTTGTTCCAAAGATGGGATCATGATAGTAACACCCACCAGACTCTTCTCACCTTGTCTCACTCACTAGTTGGAGGGCTTTTAGCTATTTAACTACCATTTCAGTGCCATTAAAGACATGGTAATTTTTACTGTTGCTCATCCTCTTTGGGCAGCAGTGTAGACATACCCACTTTCTTCCTTTTACTCATCAGCATATATTGAAATTGAAGCTGTAGTAAGGACTTTCAGGGTTTTTTCCATCAGGGTACACTATTTCCTTAGCATAATCCTAAACTATTAATTAGGTGTTTTCAAGTATGTCTTCTGTACTATTCCCATTAAAACGAAATTGAAAATTCAGAATCTCTTTAAAGAAATAATTTCCAATCTGAAGTTTATGGGGGGTGGTTAGAGCTTGAAGTATACATATGTGAGTCATTTCCAGTTAAGTGGCAAGTGAAACCAGGCTGTGGATGATACTATCTCGAATGAGAATATAAAGTAAAAAAGAATATTTAAGATTGGACCTTGAGGAACTTGAATATTTAATGACCGGGAGAGAAGATTGAAACCACAAAGGAGACAGAGAATGTGTAACCAGATAAGTAGAAGGAAAACTAAGGGAGTCTGGTGTCTTGGGAACAAAGGAAGAAGAGTGTTAGAGAGTTGATTGCTCCTGCAAGATCAATTAGGATGAGGACTGAGAAGTATCCATTCGTTTTAGTGACATGATGATCCTTGTTTATTTTAGTAAGAGTGTTACAGTGGAGTGATGGGATAGAAACCAGGCAGTGAGGCTTAAGGGGCAAGTAGAGGTGAAGAAATTAATCCAGTAAGCATAGAAAATTATCTTAAGTAGTTTGGGAAGAAAAGAAGTGAGGTAGAAACTGGATGGAATTGTGAGGTTAGTGGAAGGTGTTTTATTTATTATTATATGTTTCAAATAGGAGAGACTTAAGTATAATTAAAAACCAGTAGGAATTAGTTGAGAGGGACAGGTCAAGTGTGTCATAGAAAGGATGATTGATAGTATGGTTCTGAGGAAGTAATAAGGCTGAATAAAGCTGTTTTGAACAAACTTTTACAAGGCCTTTTGTGTTGCCTGCTTTCATTTCTCTTCAGTAAATATCTATGAGTTGAATTTCTGTGTCTTTTGTTTAACTTTATAAGAAGTGGCCAAATAGTTATCCAAAGTGGTTATACCATTTTACTTCCTCATCAATATTGTGTTCCACATTCTTGCCAACACTTTTTCAGTGTTTTCAGTTTTCAGCTAATCTAAAGGCAGAGTAGTGGTATCTCATTGTGGGTTTGATTTGCATTTTCCTGATAATGATGGTTGAACATGTTTGCATGTTTTCATTTGTTGGTCATATTTCTTATTGAGTGAAGTGTCCTTTCCTATTTTGGGGGAGGATTGTTTTATTATTGAGTTGCAGGAGTTTTAAATATATTCTGCAGAGTAGTCCTTTCTCAGACATATGTATTGGAAATATTTTGTCCTGATCTCTGTTTTGCCTTTGCATTTCTTAGTGTTGATTTTGAAGAGCAGAAACTTTTAATTTTAATCAAGTCCAGTTTATCAGTCTTTTTTTAAAAAATGGTTTTTGTTTTTGTGCTTTGTATACTCAGCAGTCTTTCTCTACTCATAGGTCATGAAGTTTTTCTTCTACTTTTTCTTTTAGAAGTTATGTATTTTTATTTGGGTGATATATTTTGAGCTTTTTTATGATTTGAGTTTTGTGTGTGGTGTGAAGAAAGAGTAACATTTATATTTTCAAAAAATATGGCTGTGTTAGTTGTTTCAGTACCATTTGTGGGTAAGATTTGTCATTCCTCTGTTGAATCATTTCTCTGATTCATTTTTTGAAAAAATGCCTTGACCACGTATGGGTGAGTCTGTCTCTGTTCCATTTATGTGTGTGTCTATCTTTAACATCAACACCAGACTGCCTTGATTGTTGTATCTTTGTAATAAGTCTTGAAATCAGGTAGTGTAAGGCATCCAACTCTATTCTTTTCTTTCCTGTTTTATAAAAATTGTTTTGGATTTCCTTTGCATTTCTGCATACGCTTTGGAATCTATTTTTTATTTTCTAGCAAAAATCTGCTGAGTTTGGACTAGGATTGTATCGAATCCCAAGTGAGATTGGGTAGAAAAATGAAATGGCCTTTTCCAATCAAATTCACATTTGAGAAAGCTCACTCATCTGACAGAGTGCTAGAGTGCATTAAAAGAGAGTAGGATTGGAGACTGAACATTTCTAGTCCAGGTGATAAATGATGAAGACTAGAAGAAAGGCACTGGTGGTAGGCTGTAGAGAGGTATATACTTTTGAAACCTATATCAGTTTTCTGTTGCTGCCATAACAAACGACCATGAACTTAGTGGCTTACAACAACACAAATTTATTATTTTACAGTTCTGAAGGTTAGAAATGTGGTACAGTACCTGGACTAAAATTAAGTTACTGATCTACTATGTTTCTTTCTCCTGTGTTGCTTTCTGGAGGACCTTGGGGAGAATCTGTTTCCTGCTTTGGGTTGTTGGAAGGATTCCATTCCTTGTGCTTGAATGTCTGAGATCCCTGATTCTTTGCTGGCTCTCAGCTGAAGGCTGTCCCTGGCTTCTGGAGGCTGTCCGCATTCCTTGATTATGGTCTTCTTCATTCATTTTCAGAGCCAGCGATAGTTGAGACTTTCTCATGCATCCTTTTTTTTTTTTTTCCTTCACTCTTATGTCTCTGACTCAGCTGAGAAAGCATCTCTGATTTTAGGGGTTCATGTGATTATATTGGGCCTACTCATAATTCAGGATATATATAATATATTTCAGGATAGTCTTCCCATCTAAGATCTCAAGAGAACTTAACCACATCTACAAAAATTAAAACGATATAAAAAGTATACTCAAAGAAGTCTCACTCTTTTTCATATGTCTTCTTCCTCATTTCTCTATGGATAATCACTTTGACTAGGCTCTTGTTTATTCTCTCAATATAGCACTTTGCAGGAAGCAAGCAGGTACATACATAAATATATGTCTCATTTCCACTTTTTATACACAAAAATATTGTACTAGACATATTCCTTTGCATGTTTTTAAACTTAACACCATTATCCTAGAAATCACTCCGTTATCAGTTCGTAGAGATCTTCCTTATTCTTTGTTTTATAGTTTCTGTATTCCTAATATCCTTTAAGTAGATGAACTAAAGTTTATTCAACCAGTTTCCATAGAAAGTCATTTGGATTGTTTCCAGTATTTGTGCTGACAAATAATGCTGCATTAAGTAATGTTGTATATATGTTGTTTCATATTTGTGGAGGTGCTTCTTCAGGGTAAATTCCTCAAAGTGGGATTGGTAGATCAGAGGATAAATACTTACGTAGTTTCATAAATACTGTCAAATTCCCTTCCATCCATTTTCTGCCATTTTGCATACCTATCAGTCTCAGAGTGCCTGTTTCCCAACAGCCTTCTCAACAGATGTGTTGTCAAGATTTAGAATTTTTTTTTGTCAGTTGGATAGGTGAGAAATGGTATCTCTTTGTAGTTTATAAAAATTGACTTTGAGGTATAATTTATATGAAATAAAATGAATTTGTTTAAAATGTACAGTTGATGATTTTTAACAAATACATATTAATGTAACCATCACAACAATCAAGGAATAAGACATTTCCATCAGACCTTAAAGGCCTCTTGTCGTTTTTGCACTCACTTTTTCCATCCTTCACCGCAGTCCCAGACAATCACTGATATGATTCCTGTCACAATAGATTAAATTCCTACCCCCTGTTTTGGAATTTTACATAAATAGAATGATATGGTATGTTCTGTTTTGTGTCTCATGTGTTTTACTTAGTAAAATGCTCTTTAGAATCATCCATATTAGCATGTGGATAAGTAGTTTATTCATTTTTTTTGCCCAGTGGTACTTCATTGTATGGGTAGTTGTTTATCTATTTACTTGTCGACAGATATTTGGATTCTTTCCAGTCATAAGTATTATAAATAAAACTCCTGTGAAAATTCTTATACAGATTTTTGTACGAACATATATTTTCATTTCTCTTGGGTAGATACCTGGGAATGAAATTGCTGCTAAGTGTATTGTTTTACATTGTAGGAAATTTTCAAAGTATTTTCTAAATATGTATCATTTTACATTCCCACCAGTAGTGTAATAGAGATCCAATTGCTTTGCATCCTCTGTAACATTTGGTGTAGCCGATCTTTTTCATTTTAGTCACTCTAATGGATGACTGATGTCACCTCACTATGGGTTTAGTTTGGCTACTGACCATTTATGTGTCTTCCTCTTATTGGGTTATCTTTTTATTACTGAGTTGTGAATATTCTGGATATGAGTACATTGTCAGATATATGCAGTGTTAATATTCTCTTCCATTTTGTAGTTTACTTTTTCATTTTCTAAATAATATTTTTCACAGCTCAGAAGTTTATAATTTTGATAAAGTTCAATTTATAATGTTTTTCTTTTATGGTTCATGTTTTGTATACCCTAAGAAGTTGTTACCTACCTCCAAATCACAAAAAAAATTTTTGTGCTTTCTTCTAGATCGTTTTGCTTTTACGATGGTCAGTTTGAGTTAGTTTTGGTGTAAGGGTTGAGGATTTTTATTTTTTTCATGTGACTATCCACCATCTGTTGAAAAAATTACTATTTTTTTCATTGAATTACTTTAGCATCTTAAAAAATCAATTGAACATGTATGAGTGGGTCAATTTCTGAATACAATTTTCAGTTCTGTTGATCTGTGCTTTCCTATCATATTGTACTGAATATTGTACTTTCTTTATAGGTCACTTTGAAGTCTGATATTGTGAGGTCATGCTTTGTTCTTCTTAAAAACTGATTTAGCTAATTCTCAGTCATTTGCATTTTTATGTATGTTTTAGAATCCTTTTGTCAGATTCTAACAAAATGCCTGCTGTCATTTTGATTTGGACTGCATTAAATCTTTATATCAATGTTGAGGGAACTGACATCTTAACAAAATTGAGTCTGCCAGTCTATGAACATGCACAAGGTATATCTTTCTATTAATTTTTCTTCCTTAATTTGTTTTAGCAAATCTGTGGCTTTCAGTATCTAGGTCTCGTGCATATTTTGTTAAATCTATCTCTAAATATTTCATCTTTTTTGATGCTATTATAATGATATTGTGCTTCATTGATTTAATTTTCTGTTTGTTGTAATATATTGGAATACAATTTAGTTTTGTGTATTGACCTTATTTTCCAGAGACCTTTTTAAATTTACTTATTATTTACAGTAAGTTTTTAATAGTTTTCTAAGGTTTTTAAAAACTTACATGATCACATATAAGTCATTGTTAGATAGTGAGATGGTAAAAAAAATGATTATGTTGTGGAAATTGTGTTAGAAAATTATGAGAAAAATACTAAGGAAGATATTTTTTATAAAAAATGTAAGATTTTAACTTAAGCCACCATGCAGTTGCTCATAGGATATAAGACCTTTCCCACAGTATCAAAGATCAGTTGATTCAAAATTTGAAAGCTTGCAGATAATTTTATTTAGCTTTAGATGAGTCATATGATAAATGAGACAGTCTACTTAATACTTTTGGTAAAAAAATACTTTGGGTAAGTTCAAATGTAGGAAGAAAGATTGTCCATTTATAGCCTAAAAAAACTGAACTCAGGGCATAGATATATTTTGAATCTTCCCAATCTGTCAAAGAATTTCAGCCAAATATGAAAAAATTAGTTGTCATATGGATAGCTTATGGATAGTGTACCAGTCATGGTAGGTAAAAAATTCAAATTTATTGGAATTTTCAAGTAAGAAGTGATATTTTCTTTATTGTTTCATTTCATCATGTGATATGCATTGAAAACATTTGGTTTTCTGAAGCAATGTCTCTAAAAAGTGTCATGGATACAGTTATTAAAAATAATTCTGTATATTTATACAAATGCTATATAAATTATCACTGGCTTGTGGAACTATCGAAAAAAATAGAAGAAAATTAATTTAATCATCTTGTGTTTTCTGCCAGTGCTTGCGGTTGCATAGTAGAAGAGTTTTACAAGGAATTTTCTGTACTGTTAACTCCAAGTCACTGTGTGTCAAAGTTCAACAGCCAAAAACAAACAAAAATGGCATTGTGATTTGAATTTTTTCCACCAGTGTCATACTTTATATGATATAGGTAAGTTTGAGGCTCAAGGAAAGAAAAACTGTAATTAAAAAATGAAGACTGCTTTGTTGATTTTGTTAAATTTTAAGTTACTTTTCAATTTATGCAGTACCACTCTGAATTTGACATTAATAAAACAGGGCTGACAAAAGATTTAGTGAATTTACTCACTAGACAGTCATAATTTTTAAACTGATATGCTTTTGTTTCTGAGTTAAAGCAGTGATTTTTAAAAGCTGAAGCAATGTTGTCAATGTACATGAATATACCAAAGGAATGTGTTTATGTGCTACATGAATGTGTTATTGGAAAACTTTGAAGTGTGTTTGGATCAACTTATGTGAACTACTTTTTAAACTATTTGATAAAAATCTAAATACAGATGAAAAATTTACAATTAAAATTAGCCTCCTAATTAAGATGTTTTATATATATAAAGTGTACGATAAATTTCAAGGACATGATTTTAATAACTTTTATAGCAGTTACATGTTAAAATAATATTTTGGATCTTTTTGGTTAAATAAAATATATTATTAAATAAATTTTACCTTTTTCTTTTTACTTTTAAAAATGTGGCTATAAGAAAATTTAATATAGAGAAAAAATGTGACAATGAGTGTGTATATGTCCATGAATGACTGAAAAATTGTGCTGAACACTGGAATTTGACACAACACTGTGAAGTGATTATGAATCAATAAACAAATGTAAAAAAAAATAAAAAAATAAAAAACCTTTCATTCAATTAAAAAAAAGAAAATTTAATATTACACATGTAGGTTGCAATATATTTTTTTATTAGATAGCACTAAGCTAGATTTTTATTGTCTTGCATAAAATTTTGTGTATGTTTTCTAGATTCTTGAGGTTGAGACATTTGAGATAAGAGCAGGTTGGTCTTCATTCAGTCACTAGTAATTTCTTCATTATCCTGGTCACTTCACTGACTCTGTTATGAAGTTTATAATGCATTTTATTTATTAAATATTAATGCCTTGACCCAATGGGTCTTACAAGAGTACTTTAATGTGTGAAAGCATCTACTAATGTGAAATGAATTTGTGTTCATATGTGTTCTAGTGAGCCATATTATGATACTGATGCTGTTTAAGCCTCTGATTGCTTGCATTGTTTCAGAGGAGTACATTATTTAGAGATGTTTTGCATAGGCGCAATTTAGGGTAGGCTGTGACTGCCAGTGGATGCACTGTAGACTTTCTTGCAACAGCTGTCACAGTTGGCAAAGGCAATGCTGGAGAAGCACTGCATTAAATTGGCCCATTGGAGACAATTAATTCAGAGTAAGAAGAGCTGTTTGCATAGCAGGCATGCTTGGCTTAGTTTGGCATCTGGTATGATTATGTGCCTCAATTACAGGCATGGTGGGTAAAACTGTCTCTGTTTAATGGAATGATATGGATCATGTAGTTGTAACAGATGGCCAAAAAATACTTGACCTTCTAATACCTTGCCACACTAATAATGAAAATAAATTTTTTAAAGAGATCAGGAGAATTTTTTTATAGATTTGGAAAACAGTCTGAATACAAATGGAAAAATTTAGCCAAATTTAGTTAAAAGAAAGAAGACATATTAAAAAATCTCTTTTATTACATCTAGAGGTTACTAATGAAATCTCATTATTGATAAAATTGTTATATAAATATGTAAGAACTTCATCCTGCAAAATTTTACATTTATTAGCCCTACACATATTTTTGTTGTTTTTTCACCCGCTTAATAATGTACTATATACATTTTTAAAAAACCCTTTCTGCCTATACATTTATTTGATGTCTGAATTAAAGAAATTCATGTAATTGGGGCACAAAACTTGTGAAGTTGGTATTTTGGGATGACTTGCTGCAATTTATATCCTAAGGTTTGCCTTCTGTCTAGAAAGTAAAGCCCACCAGTTTTCAAAGATACATAGAAATTTAAAGAAATTAATTCAAGATCTAAGAACTTTAGCATTTATAAAATATGAATTACTTCAGTGTGTGTACAAGACTGTCTGCTTAGAACTTTACTGTACCTAGTGTAATGGAATGTGTAGGACAGGCCTCCTGATGTAGTGTTTATGAGCCCAGGCCCTGATGTCAGACTCCCTGGCTCCACCACTTGCTTGCTGTTTGACATGGCAGGTTACCTCTGCTCTTAGATTCTTCATTTGGAAAATAGAAATAATAATAGCATTTACTTAGTATATGGTTATGTCATTTAATGAGATAATATATGTAAAACGTTTAGCATGGCTCTTAGCTTATAGTGAGTACCCACTAAGTATTATTTATTGATAATGTATATAATGTCATTTAATTACTTTTGTTGGATAACTGGTGATTGTCTACTTCAATTACTTTTTCTTAGTTAGTAGGTTGTACTTTGTATCATATTACAAAATAGTAACAGAATGCATATATTTCTGAAGTTAGACGGTCTTGAGTTTCAATAGAAAGCTGATTAAAGTTCTCGTTCTTTCCTGAAAAGTTGTATTTTTTAAGAGAGACATTTTAGTCTCAGAAAGCAATGACTTAATCAGTTTCTTGCATCTCAATAATTAAATAATTGTTGAAAAGACTATAGTTATCATTCTTTTCTTGGAATTTAATTTTTTATAAAAGTAATATATTGGGGGGAGGATTTTGCTCAGTGATAGAGTGCATGCTCAGCATGCATGAGGTTCTGGGTTCAATCCCAGAAGAAAAAAGTAATATATTCACATGGCTAAAAATTCAAAAGATATGAAGGAGTATACAGTAAAAAGTCTTTCTCTTACCTGTATACCTCATGTATCAATTTCCCCTTCCCAGAGGTAACCAATATATTAATACTCTTATGTATTTTTCCAGATTATTTTATTTATATGCAATCAGATGTGTACATATATCCCCACTTTCCTAGATATGTGGTAGCTATCAGCTGCTCTGCTCCTTGCCTTTATTCATTTAGCAGTGTATTTTAGGACCTGTCTGTATCTGTATGTAAAAAGCTTCCTTATTCATTTAGCTTTATTCATTTATCCCATGTATGGATGTACTGTAATTTATTGCTTGATGTTAAATTATTCCTCCTTTGTCATTTGTTTTTCCTGTTCATTTTTCTCCTTAATTTTCTGGAAATAGCTTTATGGATCCTGTCCTGGCTTCCTTTTTTTTTTTTTTCCTTTCTTTGTTTACTCATTTTTATTTGAAGCCTGTTAATGGAGAAGGTAACTGTGAGAGAAACACCAGAGCCCTGGGAGGAATTTTCCTTGTTATCTTAGGTTTGTCTAAGATTTCATCCAAAGTACCATCTATAAAAGAGCAAATTGTCTTGGACTTTCATCAAAATGAAAAACTTCTGCTCCTCAAAAGCCACTCTTAAGAGAATGAAAAGCCACAGACTGAGAGAAAATATTTGCTAAGAATAAATTGGAGAAAAGTCTTGTATTCAGGATATATAAAGAACTTTCAAAACTCAATAAGAAAACAAACATCGTATTGAAAAATGAGCTAAAGCTTTGGACACTTTACCAAGAATAGATGAATGGCAGATATGCACATGACAGATGCTTAACATAGTTAGTTATTAGAAAAATGCAAATAAAACCATAGTGAGATACTATTACACACCTATTAGAATGGCTAAAATTAAAAATACTGTTCACACCATGTATTGACAAAACTATAGAGTAACCGAAACAATCATACACTCCTAGTGGCAATGTAAAGCGATACAGTCACTCTAGACAATAGTTTGTCAGTTTCTTAAAAAAATTAAACATATGCCTAACATATGATCTAGCCATCCCACTCCTGAGTATTTACCCGAGAGAAATGAACATGTCCATAGAAAAACTTCTGCATGAATGTTCATAGCTCTATTCGTAATAGCTCCAAGCTAGGAACAGCCCAAATGTCTATCCACAGGTACATGAATAAGCAAAGTATGGTTCCATATAATGGAACAGTAAAAAGCAGTGAGCTACTGATAACATACTGTAACACAGATGAATCTGAAATATGCTGAGTGAAAGAAGCCAGATAAATATGAGTACATACTGTGAGATTCCACTTATATAAAATTCTTGGAAATTCACATTAATGTATACTATCATAAAGGAGATCATTGCTTGGCTGGTTGGGACGGGGTGGAGGGAGAGGGAGGGATGAGAAGAGATTACAGAGGCTCTCGATGGTGATGGTTATGTTCATTATCTTGGTTGTGATGATGGTTTCACGGGATATATAACTATATACATACATATGTCAAAGCTTATCATATTGCATATTTTAAATATGTGCAATTTATTATGTTAATTTTACCTTAATAAAGTACTCAAACAATAATTAAGTGAGACAGACAAAAGTTAACATATCTAAAGTGACCAGCGGGTACAGTCTGAGACCTCACAGTTCTTGCCAGGGTATGTACTAGCTGCAGATGATAATGTCAAATGAGTAAGAGTCTCATTAAAATGTTTAGAAGTTCAGCCATCCCCCTTTGGGCCCAATCTTTTATATGCAGAAGGCTAGAGCAGTGTATTAATCTGGATATGTGCAGGGAACCATTTCTTGTGGGTGTGTGTACTCCATCTGTCTCATCGTTAAACAGTATTTACTGTGATAGTACAGATCTGTATACTTGGATGTGAACACAGTCTTAATTGATCCCCCTTACCCTTCCCAGACAACCGAAACCTGGTCCAAGCACATGATTGAATTTAGTGCCAGTTATCCAGAACAAGAGTTAAATTATTTGGAAATCTTTGTGAATCATTCTAATAGGTCCTTGAATCAACTTTTTTAAGGTCCATCCCTGTATTTCATTCTCAGAGAAACTTTTAGAAAATTCAATGTTGTTATCACAAAATTTAAGTCAAAAGACAGCCTAGGAGTTAAGTAAGGGGCAAATCTAAGATCTGAAACTGAATCTAAGACTTCATTCTTTCCACCATCCCATCAGGCCACGCAAACCAGAGAAATGTTTGCTAATAACAGCAATTTCAAATAGGTTTCCCTGATTTCTTCCTTTTGGAAGACCATCTGGAATAGATCAACACTTTTAAAAAACAGATAAGCCCTATATTTTTCCTATTGTTAGTTTGGATTTTTAAATTAATATTAATTTCTTACCTAAATTTCCCACTGGAAATCAAAGGATTATATTTTCTTATTGATATTATGCTCAAAAAGTCAATTCTAATCTTCTATTTAAAAAATCCTTACCTAGCTTTTAAAAATTAAACCTTTCTTAAAAATGAAGTTTGGTTGATTTATAATATTAATTTCAGGTATACAATGTAATGATTCAATATTTTTATAGATTATACTCCATTTAAAGTTATTATAGGCCCCCTCTCTCTCTTCCTCTTCGGAGACAGCCCACATTATGTCTATGGAATGTGTACCTACTTTTAATCTGAGCACCCAATCCCCACAACTTATAGCCTTTCTCTTGCCTTTAATGTATCTCTCTGAATAAATCTACCTTTACTAAAAAAAAAAATAAATAAATAAAGTTATTATAAAACAATGGCTAAATCTCCCTGTGCTCTGCTGTACAACATATCCTTGTTGCTTATCTATTTTATACACAGTAGTTTATATCTCTTAATGTCATACTCTGTCTTACCTCCCCACCACTGGGATCCAGTTTGTTCTCTCTGTGAGCCTGTTTCTTTTTTGTTATATCCATTCATTTTTATTTTTATATACCACATATAAGTGATATCATACAGTATTTGTCTTTCTCTGTGTGACTTGTTTCACTAAGCATAATACCCTCTAGGTCCATCCATATTGTTGCAAATGGCAGAATTTCATTCTTTTTAATGGCTGAGTAATAGTCCATTGCATGTATATACCATATCTTCTTTATCTATTCATCTGTTGATGGACACTTAGGTTGCTTCCATGTCTTGGCTATTGTAAATAATGCTGCTATATGAACATTGGGGTGCATGTATCTTTTTGAATTAATGTTTTTATTTTCTTTGTTATATACTCAGGAATGGAATTACTGGATCATATTATAGTTCTATTTTTAGTTTTTTGAGGAATCTCCATACTGTTTTCCACAGTGGCTGCACCAGCTAACCTTCCCACCAAAAGTGTACAGAGGTTCCCTTTTCTCTACATCCTCTCCAACATTTGTTATTTGTAGACTTTTTAATGATAGCCATCCTGAAAAGTGTAAAGTGATGTCTCACTGTGGTTTTTATTTACATTTCTCTAATGATTAGCAGTGTTGAGCAGTTTTTCATGTGCTTGTTAGCCATCTATATATCTTCTTTGGAAAAATGTCTGCTCAGGTCTTCTGCCCACTTTTTAATCAGGTTGTCTTTTTGTTTGTTTGTTTGTTTTGATACTGAGTTGTATGAGCTATTTATTTTTGGCTATGAAGCCCTTCTCTGTCATATCATTTGCAAATGTTTTCTACCATTCAGTAGGTTGTCTTTTCATTTTGTTGATGGTTTCCTTTGCATAAAAGCGTTTAAGTTTAATTTTGTCCCCTTCTTAAAATTATTTTTGCTTTTGTTTCCTTTACCTTAGGAGACAGATCCAAAAAAAAATTACTATGATTTATGTCAAAGAATGTTCTGCCTGTGTTTTCTTCTAGAATTTTTATGGTTTGCGATGTTAAATTTAGGTCTTTAATCCTTTTTGAGTGTATTTTTGTATATGGTATGAGGAAGTGTTCTAATCTCATTTTTTAACATGTAGCTTATTGAAGAGACTGTCTTTTCTCCATTGTGTATTCTTGCCTCCTTTGTCCTAGATTAATTGACCATAGGTAAGTGGGTTAAATTAAACCTTTTATTTTGGAATAATTGTACATTCATGCAGTTGTAAGAAATACTATAGAGAAACATTTAGCTTTTTAAATAAGCCTTATAATTTCAATATAATTAGCTGAAATAATATTGGATAGATACAGAACTCGTAGTATATGGCATCATCTCTCTCCAGTAGCCCTCTGAATTCTGTGTCCACTAAAAATAGATTATTTGTGGTTCCCAGCATGAATTCTCTCACCTCTTGATTTTACATGACGTTTCCTGTGTCTAGAAGCCCCATCCCACATACGTTCCTCTAATTAACTTACATAGTTGGTCCTGTAGGTCCAACTTTCAACTTTCTTTCCTCTAATTGCCTTCCTTGAGATGCTTCTACAAGGCTAGGCTTTTCTTCCAGGTATTTGCACAGCACCCACAACCTACTCCTGTCACAGGGACTTACTACATGCTATAATCATTGCCTGTTTACTTGCCTGTGTTTCTATAGACTATATGATAATTAAGAAAGAGACTGTCTCTTGTTCATCCTTGTATCCCTAGTGACTGTTAACTATTTGAAGAGAAGTATTCTACTTATTTTCTCTCGTGTCCAGAGCAGTGCTTGTTGCGTAAGGAGCTCAGTAAAGGTTAGAGGACGGATGAGAAATTATGGGGGAGAGATGAATAGACAATGATGTTTTAGTTGAATAATAATTCCACAGTCTATAAGAAAGTAAAACAGGAACCAGACTGTATAGTGGTTGCTGTGTGATTATGGCTTATTAGGAAAGCCTTAGTTTTTAAAAAGTTATTTTAACTGCCCAGAGAAATGTGTTAGAGGATATTTGAAGAGATACTTTTTGTAAAAGGAAAAAACTATGCATATGGTTTTTTGAAAGTTTCAGTTGGCTGGAGTAGAGTTTGGTGGTGAAATATTTTCAGAAAACAAGTTCTTTTGGTTGGGTAAAGTAACAGAGTGCCTATACTAAAATAAATTTAAATATGTATTTGGTGAACTTTTTATATAAGTATACTAATAACTTAGTTCAACTTTAGTTACACCAAGCTCATGTGAATACAAACTGTTTTCTATTGTCATTAATTTCTGAAGATAGGTAGGAGATTAATAATATGGTGCATAATTAACATCTCTAGATGTCATATTAAGTAAAACAGCATAATATTTTATTTTATTTCTTGAAATAGCCAAAAAGGATGAAGAATTTAATATTCTCCAGGTTCTGTGGGTGACTTTTTGAAAGGCATACAAAAAGAACCTCATGTAATCTATGTATATAAATGCACAAATTTGTTAGTAAGGTGAGAACTGTACATTTCTCTAAAATGTCAGTGCTTCTGGAAAAATTTTATTAAGAATATTCTAGATATGGTTAAACTGAGATGGGAAATGTTCATCATACTCTCCATGTTTCTCTTTGCCTATTCCTTTTTCATTTGGTAGCTGCCAAGTTGTATCTACAGAAGAAGGGCCTGTATAAATTTACCAAAATCTGATGTTTAATCTAGAACTGTACTGTTCTGTCTCTTCTACTCATTAGGTACAAAACTATAAATATTTGCCACACTCATAGCACCACCATTTTCAAGTGTCATTTTTGTCAGCTGTTTATTTTCTGTTTCTTTCCTATGAAAAGATTGTAAAGTAATTTTATCCTCTAAGATCAGTAGTGTTTGATTTTCCTTCATACTTTGAAAGAAATATTGAGGTTCTAGAAAAATGCGAGTTTCAAATAATGCTGGTAGTCATTAGAAGGAAATGGTGTTTTTAATTGTTAATACTTTGATAGACCATGCTATTTCTTAGGTATATGAACTTTTAAATCTCATTTTTTCAAATGAGCAAGAATATATTAGATTATGGTATTTAGAGTCATAGGAATCTATGTTGATGTTTAGGGGAGGTTAATAGCTCTGTGGTATAGCCGTGCTTAGCATGCAGAAGGTCCTGGTTTCAATACCCAGTACCTCCGTTTAAAAAAAAAAAATTGGTATTTAGACCTTCACTGTTTACTTTTTCTGTATGAATCTAAACATATGCGAAATACAAGGTAGTGTTCTTTTTAAATGTTTTGTTGAAGAAATAGGTGTATATTTTCCAAAATAGATATATATTAGAATGCATTCAAAATATATGTAACGTTAAAACTGAGATTAATTCTGTTGCACCACTGTTTTCTAAAAAAGTTACTAGTCAGTTAATATGATCAAATCATTTACATGTAATGTTTTGCTGATAGCATCAGAGCTCTAAGGTGATTGAAATGATTTTCAACACACTTCAGTAAGCCATATGAAAATCCTAAGGAGCAAACTTGTCTTAGTTGTTGAGGAAAATCCCGAAGCAGAATATGTACTTAAATTAGAGAGTTTAAGGTCTTGATGCATACAAAGTTTGAAGGCACTTTGGTACTTGATATTTGCCAGTAGTGTGAGTTTGTAGAGGTTCAAAGCCTAACAGATATATGAAGATTGAGATAATATGGGAATGGAAAAAAACTATTTTTAAAAAGGAAATGAAGAAAAATAATAACAGTTTAGTTGTATCCAGAACCTAATGGAAAAACCCATTCCACTTGAAAATTAAGCAGTTTAATTAAGAGATTTTGAAACATTCCAAAGAAAATCCTATTACCACTTGACTATGTTGAGTGTTTTTGAGTTTATTAATCTTTAAAACAGATTGTTTCTGAAGTTTGGGAATCTCAAATTCTGTTTATTGTAAGATATTCTAATTTTAGAGATGTTGAGATATGGGAAGACCATGTGTGTCTAAGAATCAGTGAAATACAAAGTTATTGTTTACAAGCAGAAAAAGATAAAAGAACTAGTCTAAAGTTGTAAAAATTGGTTTATGGTCTAGATATGAATTGAGTTCTAGTCTGGCTTCAGAATTCTTTCTCCTTTTAAGAGAACTCTGGGGCAACATGAAGTGCACTAATATTCGCACTATAGGGGTCCCAGAAAGAGAAGAGAGAGAGAAGGAACCGGAGAAAATTTTTGAAGAGATTATGATAAAAACTTCCCCAACTTGGGAAAGGAAACAGTCACCCAAGTCCAGGAAGTGCAGAGAGTACCACACAGGATCAACCCAAAAAGGAGCACACCGAGGCACATAGTCATCAAATTGACAACAATTAAGGGTAAGGAGAAAATATTAAAATTAGTAAGAGAAAAGCAACAAATAATGTACAGGGGAACTCCCATAAGGGATTTTTCAGCAGAAATTCTACAGGCCAGAAGGGAGTGGGGAGAAATATTTAAAGTGATGAAAGGGAAAAACCTACAACCTATCCAGCAATACTCTCATTCAGATTTGATGAAGAAATCAAAAGCTTCACAGATAAACAAAAGCTAGAAGAATTCAGCACCACAAAACCAGCTTTACAACAGATGTTAAAGGAAGTTCTTTAGTCATCAAACCATAAGAAAAGAGAACAAAAAGAAGAAAGAGCAAAAAAAAAAAAAAAAAAAGACCTACAAAAGATTACTTTGGCAGTTTGGGGTCTTTTATGGTTCCATATAAATTTTGGAATTGTTTGTTCTAGTTCTGTGAAAAATACTGAGTACTTTGACAGGAGTTGCATGGATCTGTAGATTGCTTTTGGTAGTACAGCTATTTTGATAATGTTGACTCTTCCAATCCAAGAGCACAATGTTGACTCTTCCGATCTTTCCGTTTCTTTGTATCATCTTCAGTTTCCTTCATCAGTGTTTTACAGTTTTTAGGGTATAAGTAACCTCCTTGGTTAAGTTTATTTCTAGGTATTTTGTTGTTTTTGATGCAATGGAAATGTTTATGCCAGTCATAAATTTCTCATTTTTGAAGTGGGGGAAAAAAAGTGAATGAAGGACTGCAAAAGGCAAAATATCCTTCTCTCTTATGGGTGGATTGTATTCCATTACATATATATGCTGCATCTTCTTTATCCATTCATCTATTGATGTGCACTTATGATGCTTCTATATCTTGGCAGTTTTAGATAGGGTTGCTGTTAATAGTGAGGTGTATGTATCTTTTTAAATTAATTCTTATTTTGTGGTTGACTTTATTCCTTTGATAACTATGTGGGTTTAAAAAGCTAAAGCTCTAAATGTTCTTGGAAACAATGAACAGTACATATGTGTAAGTTTAAAAAATATGTGCAGTATATTGTGTGTATGTATTTACACGCAATACATCGTATATGTGCAGTCAAATTGTAACAATCCTACCTAATAAAACTGAAAAAGAAGAAATAAAAAAAGAATTCTTTCTCTTAACCACTAAAATGTAATGTCTCACCTACAGATGTCTTTGTATGTCAGTACATAAGATATACACCGCCCCCCCAACCCCCAAAATCCTCATGACATTCCATTCAATAGATGTGTTGTAGTTTAACTTTTTCCCTGTTGCTGTATATTTAGTTTGTATCCAACTCTTTGCTATTATATAAATAGTGCTACATTCAACATCCTAATAGGTATGTATACGTGTGTGTTTATCTCTGGTGGATAACTGGAAATAAAATGGCTGAGTCGAGGAGTATTCATGTTTTAAATTTGATAGAAACTATAAAGTTGCCATATCAGCTTTGACCATTGTGAGCTCGTTCACATTGATTCCTGTGTCCTTCCAACATGCCTTAGCCTTTTTCCCCACCCACCTCTCTAAGTACGTCCTTACCCTGTGTCACTCCAAGGTACTCCAGGCTCATCTTCTGTTTTCCCTGCCTCAGTCATAAAATTTTCCAGCTCAGCCATTTTCGAAGAATCCCTGGTTCCTTTTGTTGACAAATTGTATTTAGAAACCAAGGTATGCTTGCTGCTACTGGGATGTCACTTTTATGGGCCCTCTCAGTTGACAGCCCTAGAAAATGTACACACATCTCTAATTATTTCTGTGTCTAGCTATTTTGTATCTGCATTTATATTAAAGCAGATGAGTTTATATTGATGTCTCCAACTCTGATCCAATACCACAGGGTTCATTCTAGACTTTCTGCATTGCTTATTTGTAAATTCTTTCTCTGACCTTGAGGAACCTGACTTCCATTATCTGCATTTTATCTATTCAACCTGAGTATGCATGTAAACTAGTTTCAGAATTTTTAACCTCTGTCCACATAAGAGACACTTACCAACTAGACTAATCTGTTTATGTACATTTCTTTTTGTCTTTATCCTAACAGAATCAAGTTAAAACACCATTTTCCAAAGTTACCTAGATCAGCTCTATTTTTCTCTCATCGACAGAGAGATTATTTTATATCACTTTTAATCACTGATTTAAAGTCTAGGGCTGCATAAAATAATGATATATTGCATGATAACCTGAAATACTGGCAGAAAAATATATAAGGAATTTTTTGTAGCTTTTATTTCAGATAATATTTTAACAAAGATCATGATAAAAAGATTTCCAGGGAATATGGATATTTATTTTGTTTTTCCAAGTAGTCATCTTGAAAATGGAATTTTATCATACTTACCATCTTTAATTCATTTAAAAGTCCTGGTAAAACCAATTAGTCTGAAAGATATTATCAATTGTAATAATTATTTTTTCTAAAATAGGAAAACAGTGTTATTAAATAAAATTATTATTTCCTAGATTTATAGAACTTTAAGGATGAAGGAATCTGTTCTGTTTGTTTATTTACTTACTCATTTCACTTTGTTTAATCTTAGCTCGCCTATCACGAATGAAGGACTATTATTGCTAAAGACTAAGGATAAGGAAAATGACTTAGGAGAATAATGAAGAAAAACAATGTTCTGTTTGTATATATTTTTACTTAATGGCAATCATTTCATAATCCAGCTTGGGAATTTTGTTTAGCTTCTTGTTCTATAGTTTTGAACATCTAGTTCTGCTAAAGGTTTATTAAAAAGTGAGTCAAATGTAAATGAGTCACAGTAGTTATTTCACCAATCTCTTAACCAAAATCAAACTAATTTTTTTTACTTTATATATTTCTGTTCATGCAAAGTGGTCTTTTCAACAGCAAATAAACATTTGCACATGAAATATAAACCCTGGTATATCATTGAATATCAGTGTGGGAAGCAGGTCTACCTTTTACTTGTTTAGCACTTTTACTTAAAAATTCTATTACTGTCATGTTAAATTGGTTTTAAGCAAATCTCCTTGCTCAAGTTCAGCTTAATATTTACTAAATGGTTGTTCAGGAGCCAGATTCCTTGTCCTTTTCTTATTTTTAATAGAATCTCCCGTAATAGAGACAGGAAACATTTGGAGCCGAGCAGTATTTCATGATTGAAAGCACTTCAGAAGAACTGGGCTATTGTATAAAAATTTTCTTCACATAACTATCACTAAGTATCTGAGTACAGAAACTGTGTCTCTATTTGCTGTCCTCTTCATAAATCTTAGGCACTTTTCTGTCAATTATTGAGATCCTATTCCAGGGTACCTTGCTTAGTGGTGAGGAAAAAGAAATAGAAGGATTTAGAAGGTAAAGCTCCTGCCTGCCCTGGGAGGGGAGTGTGTGACTGGTTAATTTGTCTGCTTGTTTGCTTGCATATGATTTATAAAGCAGAATTTTCTTCATCATCTTTTATGTGCCAGGCCCTTTATTAGGCACCGTAAATACAAAGATGAGGAAAAAGCAAAGATTCTTTTCTCTAGTTGCTCAGTTGCATTGGAGGAGACAAATGCATACATATAATTACAGTACAGTGCTCCAAGAACACGATAGTAGGTATTTTGGGAGAAGAGAAATACCATGTGTCCTGGCAGGGGAAATTACGAAATGTTTTCCGTAAGAGAGATGTTACCCACCTTAGAGTTTGTTGAGAGTCACTCAGAAAGAGCCTCAAAGAGAAGAAGGGACACTTCTATCATGGGGAAGGTGGGAGCTGAGTCTCAGAGAAGAGAAAAAAACATCATGTATGTAAAGAACTATAGGAAGATCACAGTCCTTAGAAAATAGGATGCAACTAGTAAAATGGCAAGAAAAGACACAAGAGAGTAAGTTAGGGCCTAGATTGGGGAATGCTGTCCTTAGCATTAATGCCTGGCATTGTATAATGGAAAGATCCTTTCCATTTTTTAATTGTGTTAAGTTTCATGACATAATGTTTATCACTGTAGCCATTTTTTTGTTAATTGGAGTATAGTGATTCAGTTGTATATACATCTATCTATCTTTATCTATCTATCTATCTATCTATCTATCTATCTATCTATCTATCTATCTATCTATCTATCCTTTTTCAAATTCTTTTCTATTACAGGTTATTACAAGATATCAAATACAGTTCCCTATGCTGTACAGAAGATCCTTGTTTATCTGTTTAGTTTACAGTAGCATGTGTCTGTTAATCCCAAATTCCTAATTTATCTCTCTCCACCTTTCCCTTTTGGTAACCATAAATTTGTTTTCTATGTCTGTGAGTCTATTTCTGTTTTGTAAATAAGTTCATCTCTGCTACTTTATTAAATTCCACATATAAGTAATACCATACAATATTTGTCTTTCTCTGACCTAATTCACTTATTATGATAATCTCTAGGTCTATCCATGTTGCTACAAATGGCGTTATTTAGTTCTTTGTTAATGGCTGAGTCATGTTCCATTGTATAAATATACCACATCTTCTTTATCCATTCATCTGTGAATGGACATTTAGGTTGCTTCCATGTTTTGGCTATTGTAAATAGTGCTACTATGAACATTGCGGTGAATGTATCTTTTTGAATTGGAGTTTTCTTTGGATATATGCCCAGGAGTAGGATTGCTGGATCATATGGTAAGTCTATTTCTAGTTTTTTAAAGAACTTCCATACTGTTTTCCATAGTTTTACATTCCCACCAAGAGTGTATAAGGTTCCCTTTTTCCATACCCTCTCCAGCATTTATTATTTGTAGACTTTTTGATGATGACCATTCTTACTAGTGTGAGGTGATGCTTTATTGTAATTTTGATTTGTATTTCTCTAATAACTAGTGATGTGGAGCATCTTTTCGTGTGCTTGTTGGCCATCATCAGTATGTCTTCTTTGGAAAGATGTTTATTTAAGTCTTCTGCCCATTTTTTGATTGGGTTGTTTGTTTTTTTTTGATATTGAGCTGAATGAGCTGTTCATATATTTTAGAAATTAATTCCTTGTTGGTTGTATCATTTGCAAATATTTTCTCCCATTTAGTAGGTTGTCTTTTCATTGTTTCCTTTGATGTGCAAAAGCTTTTAAGTTGCCTTTGCTATGCAAAAGCTTTTAAGTTAGCTCCTATTTGTTTATTTTTGCTTTTGTTTCCATTACTTTAGGAGACGGACTCCCAAAAATATTGCTGTGATTTATGTCACAGAATGTCCTGTATGTGTTTTCCTGTAGGAGTTTTATAGAACCCAGTCATAACACTTAGGTCTTTAAACCATTTTGAGTTTATTTTTATATATGGTGTTAGAGACTGTTCTAATTTCATTCTTTTACATGTAGCTGTCCAGTTTTTCCAGCAGTGTATATTGAAGAGACTGTCTTTTCTCGATTGTATATTCTTGCCTCCTTTGTAGTAGATTTATTGACCATAAGTGTGTGGGTTTATTTCTGGGCTGGACTCTCTATCTTGTTTCATTGATCTTTGTGTCTGTTTTTGTGCCAGTACCATACTTTATGGATTGCTGTAGCTTTGTAGTATAGTTTGAAGTCAGGGAGCATAATTCCTCCAGCTTTCCTTTCCTAAGATTGTTTTGAATATTCAGGGTCTTTTGTGTTTCCATACAACTTTAAAATTTTTATTCCAGTTCTGTGAAAAAATGTCATTGGTAATTTGATAGGGATTGTATTGAATCTGTATATTGCCTTGGGTAGTATGGTCATTTTTAAAGGATTGATCCTTCTAATCCAAGAATATGGTATATCTTTCCATCTGTTGATATTGTTTTCACTTTCTTTCATCAGTATCTTACAGTTTTCATAGTGCAGGTCTTTGCCTCCTTAGGTAGGCTTATTCCTAGGTATACTATTCTTTTTGATGTGATTATACATGGGATTGCTTCCTTAATTTCTCTTTATGATATTTTGTTGTTAGTGTATAGACATGCAGCACATTTCTGTACATTAAATTTTGTATCCTACAACTTCACTGAATTCGCTGATGAACTCTAGTAGTTTTCTGGTGGTACCTTTAGGATTTTCTCTGTGTAGTATCATAACTACAAACAGTAACCGTTTTTCTTCTTTCTTTCCAGATTGTATTTCTTTTATTTCCTTTTCTTTGATTGCTGTGGCTAAGGCTTCCAAAACTATGTAGAACTGAAGTGGTGAGAGTCAGCATCCTTGTCTTGTCCCTGATGTTAGAGGGAAAGCTTTCAGGTTTTCACTGTTGAGTATGATGTTAGCTGTGGGTTTGTCACATGTGGTCTTTATTATGTTGAGGTATGTTCTTTTTCTGTACCTGCTTTCTGGAGAGTTGTTTTTTTTTTTATCATAAATGGATGTTGAATTTTATCAAAAGCTTTTTCTGCATCTATTGAGGTGATCATAAGGTTTTTATTCTTGAATTTGTTAATGTAGTATATCACATTGATTGATTTGCAGATTTTTAAAAATTTTTGCACCACTGGAATAAATCTCACTCGATCATGGTATATGAACTTTTGGAGGGATTGTTAAATTCTACCACTGTAACCATTTTAAAATAATTTTTTTAATGGAGATACTAGTGATTGAACCCAGGACCTTGTGCATGCCAAACATACGCTCTGTCACTGAGGTATACCCACCCCCCCACCCATTATAACCATTTAAAACTGTATATTTTTCAAGTGTTCAAGCATCTTATTTTAGATGGCAGACGATCTCGTTTTGAAATATACAAAGCTGTGTGATTGCCTTAAGACCAAAAATCCTTTTTGCCATATGAAGGTTTATACAGTGTATCAGTTATGCATAGCCACAATAATTCTCTGTAACAACCAACCCCAATAATCTTAGTAGCACATAATCTTAGTAGTAGTAAAAGTTTATTGCTCACAACGTCAGCTGGGTATTGGCTCTGCTGTTCTTGGCAGGGCTTACTCTTACAACTGGCTTAGACAGGCTCTTGGATAGGTCATTGACATGATTCAGCTCTATTTTGCTTCTGATTCTCCTGTAGACTATCCCAGGCATATTCTCATGATGATGGCAGATATGTAGGAAGAAGCAAGCAAGGATAATTGTACAAACACTTTTCAAGTACTTCATCTAGAGCTGCTTATTCCCTACTATAGAGAAAAGACCCTTCTGTGTACTGTGCTCAGTACCCTGTGAGTCATGAGGTTTTCCTGTCTGGCTGGTAGGAACAGGCCCATACTTAGCTCTGTGTGTCTGCCAGGTACCATTATCACTGTTCTTTTTAGGTAAGTTTGGTGTCTAGGCATTCCTTAAACACAGTATTAAAAGCAGTAATGGTTAAGTAAAAGGTTGATAAATTATACTTCATTAAAATTAAAAACTTCTAGTCATTAAAAGATATTAGGATAGTGAAAATGCAATTTAAAGCTAGAAGATATTTGCAATACATAATATAAAAATAGTATAAATCAATAAAAAAGAGGCAGAGAGCCCAGTGTTATAAAAATGGGGGTACACATATACACATAGGTTATACTTAAGTTAAAAAAAAGCTTATGCACACATGAGTAGGAAAAGTCATTCACCTAGTTAGTGACAGTGTGGACACTGCTGTTGAGGTCTCTTAAATTTTAAAAAACTTTTATTTTACTTGCAGCTTTAGTCATCTTTCTGGCTTTTAAAATTATAAGTTGCACAACATAGATGTGCAAGTTTGAACATTATCAGCATTGATAATATTATTAACTCTACATTTGTAAAACATTTTAGTTTAGAGTGATTTACCATACTCATATTTATTTGGTCTTTCTCATAACACTACCAAAGCACAGCAAATATTATAGAAAACTGAGGCTTACAGAAGTTATGTGGCTTGGCCAGAATCATAAAAATGTCTTTGGTGAACCTAGGATTAGAATTTTTATCTTCTCATGCTCAGTCTAATGCTTTTTGCACTTTACATGGATGTCTTTCCAAAAACATTCATAAACCTCTTATGTTCAAGATCATGTCAGATTCTTAGGACTCTAAGAGATACAAGTCAACCAACTTTCAATGATGTAACAGGTGAGTAGTAAACCAGCAGTAGAATGTACTTAACGAGGATTCCTTCAGTGTCCTAGGCTGAGGTCCAGAATGCGGTCACACACAGTAATGATCACTTTGTTTCACTCGTTCCTGCTCCTGCCTAATAGAGTCTGACCATGGTCACCAGCAGATCTTACGCCATTGCTGATTGTTGAAAATCCTCAAATGGTGTCCACCATGAGCTCCACAAACACTCTCATCAGCTTTCCAGAATTATTTCCTCCTTACAGCTCTGAAGTTCTGTTTTTGGACCAAGCTGGTGCCTGTTTTCTTTCCTTTTGGATAGATTATTTTTTTCCTTCAGAGATGTCTAAGCTTCTTATATACATATATTTCTGTTGGGACCTTTAAAGATAGCCCATTTAAGATCCACATTTAAGATGTGCGTACACATTTCTTCTTTTGTAAAACGGGTTCAACATACACAAATCAATCAATGTGATTCATCACATCAACAAGAGAAAGGACAAAAACCACATGATCATCTCAATAGATGGCAGAAAAGCATTTGATAAAATTCAACACCCATTATGATAAAAACTCTCACCAAAGTGGGTATAGAGGGAACATATCTCAACATCATAAAAGCTATATATGACAAACCTACGGCCAGCATAGTATTCAACGGTGAAAAACTCAAAAGCTTCCTGCTGTGAAACGGGTAATAAAAATCTCTCCTCATCCTCATTGGAATGAAGATGGAGGATCTAGGAAAGCTCTTTAAACTGATGAATTAAGTAGATGAAAGGAAAAATATGAAATATCCACAATGAGAAACCATTTTATATCCACCAAATAGGTGAACATTTAGGAAGTCTGATGATATCAAATGTTGAAGATGAAATGAAACAAATGGAACTCTTATTCACTGCCGAAGAGTGTATAAAATATAACTACTTTGGAACACAATTTGCCATTATTTCATGAGGAAAGCATAACCCAGACTTTGATATCAGTTTTACTCCTAGGTATATACTCTGATGAAACTGCTGTACTTCTATATTAGGACACAGGAGTTTTTATTAGTTTATTTATAATAGCACATAACTCTAAACAACTCAAATGTTTCCATGAATACATACATTGTGGCAAATTCACATACAGGAATACTGTAAGACAGAAATGAAAATGAATGAAGGAATAAATATGGTTGGATGAGTCCCTCAAATAAAATGTTCTTAAAAAGACATCATAGAATATATACCTTTTTTATAAAGTTCATATAGGCAAAATTGAGCAATGTCTGAAAGTAAGAGGATTATAAAAAATTAGTGATTATCTTAGAAGAGGTCAAATTTATCAGGAGAGCTCTACTATTTTACTAGGGACATTCTTTTCTTTCTTTTTAGTTGCATTATAGTTGATTTACAATATTATGTAAATTTTAGGTGTACATCATAGTGGTTCACAATTTTTAAAGGTCATATTCCATTTGTAGTTATCATAAAATATTGGCTCTATTCCCTGTGCTTTATTTGTTTATATATCCTTGTAGCTTATTTATTTTATGCGTAATAGTTTGTACTTCTTGATCCCAACCTGTTTCTTGCCCATCTTTCTTTCCCTCTCCCAACTGATAACCTCTAGTTTGTTCTCTTTATCTGTAAGTCTGTTTCTTTTCTTTCTTTTTTTGCTATATTCACTATTTTGTTTCACTTTGTAGATTCCACATATAAATGATATCCTATGTTATTTGTCTCCCTCTGTCTGATTTATTTCACTAAGCATAATACCCTCTGAGTCCATCCATGTTGCAAATGACAAAATTTCATTCTTTTCTGTGGCTAACTGGTATTCTGTTGTATATATATAGCACATCTTCTTTATCCATTCATCTGTTGATATACCCTTAGTTTACTTCTGTATCTTGACCTTTGTAAATAATGCTACTATGAACATTGGAGTACATGTATCTTTTCAAATTAGTGTTTTTATTTTCTTTGGATATATACCCAGGACTGGAATTGCTGGGTCATATGATATTTCTATTTTTAGTTTTATGGGGGAACCTCCATACTGTTTTCCACAATGTCTGCAAAGGACATTCTTAAGTGAGATTAGATGTATGGGTCAGTAGGAGGGTAGTAGCTCAGAGCACATGTTTAGCATGCACAAGGTCCTAGGTTCATTCTCAGTACCTTCATTAAAAAAAAAGAGAGAGATGTATTAGTGAATCTACCTATCTATCTAAATTTCTCTGAGTGTGTGGAGCATATTGGGAGGGGTATCATAAGAGTGTTAATCATTTTGGTTATATTGTATTTCTTTTTTTTTTTTACATTTTTTATTGATTCATAATCATTTTACAGTGTTGTGTCAAATTCCAGTGTTCAGCACAATTTTTCAGTCATTCATGGACATATACACACTCATTGTCACATTTTTTTCTCTGTGATTTATCATAACATTTTGTGTATATTTCCCTGTGCTATACAGTGTAATCTTGTTTATCTATTCTACAATTTTGAAATCCCAGTCTATCCCTTCCCACCCTCTACCCCGCCCCCCCCCCCCCCCCCGGTAACCACAAGTCTGTATTCTCTGTCCATGAGTCTATTTCTGTCCTGTATTTATGCTTTGTTTTTGTTTCTTTGTTTGTTTTTGTTTTTGTTTTTTAGATTCCACATATGAGCGATCTCATATGGTATTTTTCTTTCTCTTTCTGGCTTACTTCACTTAGAATGACATTCTCTAGGAGCATCCATGTTGCTGCAAATGGCATTATGTTGTCGGTTTTTATGGCTGAGTAGTATTCCGTCGTATAAATATACCACGCCTTCTTTATCCAGTCACCTGTTGATGGACATTTAGGCTGTTTCCATGTTTTGGCTATTGTAAATAGTGCTGCTATGAACATTGGGGTGCAGGTGTCATCCTGAAGTAGATTTCCTTCTGGGTACAAGCCCAGGAGTGGGATTCCTGGGTCATATGGTAAGTCTATTCCTAGTCTTTTGAGGAATCTCCACACTGTTTTCCATAGTGGCTGCACCAAACTGCATTCCCACCAGCAGTGTAGGAAGGTTCCCCTTTCTCCACAGCCCCTCCAGCATTTGTCATTTGTGGATTTTTGAATGACGGCCATTCTGACTGGTGTGAGGTGATACCTCATTGTAGTTTTGATTTGCATTTCTCTGATAATTAGTGATATTGAACATTTTTTCATGTGTTTTTTGATCATTTGTATGTCTTCCTTGGAGAATTGCTTGTTTAGGTCTTCTGCCCATTTTTGGATTGGGTTGTTTATTTTTTTCTTATTGAGTCGTATGAGCTGCTTATATATTTTGGAGATCAAGCCTTTGTCGGTTTCACTTGCAAAAATTTTCTCCCATTCCGTAGGTTTTCTTCTTGTTTTATTTCTGGTTTCCTTTGCTCTGCAGAAGCTTGTAAGTTTCATTAGGTCCCATTTGTTTATTCTTGCTTTTATTTCTTCTAGGAGAAAATTTTTGAAATGTATGTCAGATAATGTTTTGCCTATGTTTTCCTCTAGGAGGTTTATTGTATCTTGTCTTATGTTTAAGTCTTTAATCCATTTTGAGTTGATTTTTGTATATGGTGTAAGGGTGTGTTCTAGCTTCATTGTTTTACATGCTGCTGTCCAGTTTTCCCAACACCATTTGCTGAAGAGACTGTCTTTATTCCATGTATATTCTTGCCTCCTTTGTCGAAGATGAGTTGACCAAAAGTTTGTGGGTTCATTTCTGGGCTCTCTGTTCTGTTCCATTGGTCTATATGTCTGTTTTGGTACCAATACCATGCTGTCTTGATGACTGTAGCTCTATAGTATTGTCTGAAGTCTGGGAGTTATTCCTCCAGCCTCTTTCTTTCTCTTCAGTAATGCTTTAGCAATTCTAGGTCTTTGATGGTTCCATATAAATTTTATTATGATTTGTTCTAGTTCTGTGAAATATGTCCTGGGTAATTGGATAGGGATTGCATTAAATGTGTAGATTGACTTGGGCAGTGTGACCATTTTAACAATATTGATTCTTCCAATCCAAGAGCATGGAATATCTTTCCATTTTTTAAAGTCTTCTTTAATTTCCTTCATCAATGGTTTATAGTTTTCTGTGTATAATTCTTTCACCTCCTTGGTTAGATTTATTCCCAGATATTTTATTACTTTGGGTGCTATTTTAAAGGGGATTGTTTCTTTACTTTCTTTTTCTGTTGATTTATCGTTAGTGTAAAGAAAGGCAACTGATTTTTGAACATTAATTTTGTAACCTGCTACCTTGCTGAATTCTTCGATCAGCTCTAGTAGCTTTTTTGTGGACCTTTTAGGGTTTTCTATATATAGTAACATGTCGTCAGCATATAATGACACTTTTACCTCTTCTTTTCCAATTTGGATCCCTTTTATTTCTTTCTCTTGCCTGATTGCTGTGGCTAGGACTTCCAGGACTATATTGAATAGGAGTGGTGATAGTGGGCATCCTTGTCTTGTCCCAGATTTTAGTGGGAAGCTTTTGAGTTTTTCACCGTTGAGAACTATGCTGGCTATAGGTTTGTCATATATAGCTTTTATTATGTTGAGATATGTTCCCTCTATACCCACTTTGGCGAGAGTTTTTATCATAAATGGGTGTTGAATTTTATCAAATGCTTTTTCTGCATCGATTGAGATGATCATGTGGTTTTTGTCCTTTCTCTTGTTGATGTGATGTATTACATTGATTGATTTGCGTATGTTGAACCAGCCTTGTGTCCCTGGGATGAACCCCACTTGGTCATGATGTATAATCTTTTTTATGTGTTGTTGAATTCTATTTGCTAAAATTTTGGTGAGGATTTTGGCGTCTATGTTCATCAGTGATATTGGCCTATAATTCTCTTTTTTTGTAGTGTCTTTGCCTGGTTTTGGTATCAGGGTGATGGTGGCTTCATAGAATGAGTTTGGGAGTATTCCCTCCTTTTCAGTCGTCTGGAAGAGTTTGAGAAGGACTGGTATGAGTTCTTCTTTGTATGTTTGGTAGAATTCCCCGGTGAAGCCATCCGGTCCTGGACTTTTATTTGTAGGGAGGTTTTTAATTGCTATTTCTATTTCCTTTCTAGTGATCGGATTGTTCAAGTGTTCAGTTTCTTCTTGATTCAGTTTTGGTGGACAGTATGTTTCCAGAAACTTGTCCATCTCCTCTAGGTTATCCAGTTTGGTTCCATATAGTTTTTCATAATATTCTCGTATGATATTCTGTATTTCTATTTTGTTTGTTGTAATTTCTCCATTTTCCTTTCTTATTTTGCTAATTTGTGCTCTCTCTTTTTTCTTCTTTGTGAGTTTGGCCAGAGGTTTGTCGATTTTATTTACTTTTTCAAAAAACCAGCTTTTGGTTTGGTTGATATTTTCTATGGTCTTGTTAATCTCTATTGTATTTAATTCCTCTCTGATCTTTATTATTTCCTTCCTTCTGCTGCTTTTTGGGGCTTTTTGTTCTTCTTTTTCTAATTGATTCAGGTGATGGGTTAACCTGTTTATTTGAGATTGTTCTTCTTTTTTGAGGAAGGCCTGTATCGCTATAAACTTCCCTCTTAGCACTGCCTTTGCTGTGTCCCATAGGTTTTGAGTGGTTGTGCTTTCATTATCATTTGTCTCAAGGTATTTTTTAATTTCAGCCTTGATTTCCTCATTGATCCATTGTTTTTTCAATAACATATTGTTTAATCTCCATGCTTTTCTTTTTTTCTCCTTTGTTTCTCTGTTGTTGATTTCCAGTTTCATGGCATTGTGGTCAGTAAAGATGCTTGAGATAATTTCTATCTTCTTAAATTTGTTGAGGTTTCTTTTGTGCCCAAGTACATGATCGATCCTGGAAAATGTTCCATGTGCACTTGAAAAGAATGTATATTCTATTTTTTAGGGGTGTAAAGCTCTGAAAATATCCACCAAATCTAGTTTTTCTATTGTAGTATTTAATTTCTCTGTTGCCTTGTTTATTTTCTGTCTGGAAGATCTGTCTAGTGATGTTAATGCAGTGTTAAAATCTCCAACTATGATTGTATTCCCATCAATATCCCCCTTTATCTCTGTTAGTAATTCTTGTATGTACTTAGGTGCTCCTATATTGGGTGCATATATATTAACGAGTGTAATGTCTTCATCTTGTATCACTCCTTTAATCATTATAAAATGTCCTTCTTTATCTTTCTTTATGGTCTTTGTTTTAAAGTCTATTTTGTCTGAAATCAGTACTGCAACACCTGCTTTTTTGGCTTTTCCATTTGCATGGAATATCCTTTTCCATCCTTTCACTCTCAATCTATATGTGTCCTTCTCCCTAAAGTGGGTCTCTTGTATGCAGCATATTGAAGGTTCTTGCTTTATTATCCACTCTGCCACTCTATGTCTTTTGACTGGAACATTTAGTCCATTAACATTTACAGTAATTAATGATAGATGTGTGTTTATTGCCATTTTGAACTTATCTTTGCAGTTGAATTGGTATATCCTCTTTGTTCCTTTCTTCTTCCTTTTGTGGTTTGGTAATTTTCCTTTGTATTATCATGGATTTTATTTAATTTTTGTGACTCCCTTGTAAAGTTTTGACTTGTGGTTACCCTTTTTTGTAAATCTATTAACCTATACCCGTTTTTAATAAACTGATAATAACATGATCTCAAACCCATCCTGTTAAAAAAATTTTAAAAAAGAAAGAAAAAAAAATTCTATATTTCCCTGCCTCCCTCTCCCACTCTCAGTGATTTGTATGTCTTCTTTTATAATTTCGTGTTTTATTTGTAATTCATGAGTTATCACCTTTCCAGTTGTACGTTTCTCATTTCTGTAGCATCCTGCTGCTTTTCTATTTAGAATAGCCCTTTCAATATTTCTTTTAGCATGGGTTTAGTGTTGCTAAACTCCTGCAGCTTTTTTTTTGTCTGTGAAACTCTTTATTTCTCCTTCTATCCTAAAGGATAGCCTTGCTGGATAAAGTATCCTAGGCTGCATCTTTTTTTCATTCAGGGCTTTGAATATATCTTGCCACTCCCTTATGGCCTGTAGTGTTTCTGTAGAGAAATCAGCTGAGCGCCTTATGGGGGTTCCCTTGTAGTTCACTCTTTGCTTTTCTCTTGCTGCCTTTAGAATCATTTCTTTATGCTTGACTCTGGCCATCTTGATTATGATATGTCTTGGTGTGGGTCTATTTGGGTTCTTCCTGTTTGGGACCCTCTGAGCTTCCTGTACTTGTATATCTGATTCCTTCTTTAAGTTTGGGAAGTTTTCAGTCATGATTTCTTCAAAAACCTTTTCAATCCCCTTTGATCCTTCTTCCCCTTCTGGGACCGCTATTATGCGAAGATTGGGACGCTTTATATTATCCCATAGGTCCCTTATGCTATTATCATTATTTTTTATTTGCTTATCTTGTAGTTCTTCTGAATGGGTGCTTTCTGTTGCCCTGTCTTCTAGATCACTAATTCGTTCGTCTGCATTAACTAGTCGGCTTTGCACCACTGTTAGATCATTCCTCATCTCTGTCAGTGAGTTTTCCCATTTTGCTTGGCTCTTCTTTATAGCTTCAATTTCATTTTTGACATATTTTATTTCTCTAAGCATTATCTCTTTTAATTCCTTCAGCAATTTGATCACTCCTTTTTTGAAATCTTGATCTAGTAGGCTATCGATGTCTATTTCATTGAGCTTTCTTTCAGGGGATTCCTCTTGTTCTTTTAATTGGGAAAGGTTTCTCTGCTTCTTCATCTTGCTCATACCTCTCTGGCACTGTGGTTTATGGAGTATCAGTTGTCTATTTTGGATCTTAAGGATTTTATCTATCTAATGCCTATTTAGGAATAGAATTTAGGAAAAAAAAAGAAAAAATAGAGAGAGAGAAAGATTTTTAAAAGAAGGGAGAAAGAGGGTTTGAAAACAATGTATAATGAATAATAGAAGAGTGGGTTGAAGCAGAATATTAATCGGGTGGAGACGTCCTTTTAAAACCTTTAAAAAAAAAAAACAAAGGGGGTGGGGAGATGAATATATGTGTTTGAAGCCTGTGTCTAATCAATAACAGGACATCAAAACCCAAGAGAAATAGAAATGAATTAAGAAGTAAAAATTAAGAGAGTAATTGAAAATAGAACAGGTAAAAACAGATTAAAAACAAAACAAAACAAAAACAAAAAAAAACCCCAAAAAAACAAAAAACAAAACAAAACAAAAAAAACAAAAAAAATAAAAGGGGGGGGTTGTCGGTGTTCTCCTGGAGTGTGTGTGCTTTTAATGTGATGTCCTTCTGTCTTCGTCCTGTTTTGGAAGCTCAGCTTGTTTTCATAGGCCCTGCGTTGGCGCCCTCTTCTGTGCTGCTCCCAGCACCTGTCGGCAAGCAGATCGCGCCTCCTCCTAACACGGGGTCAGATGCAGCTCTCCTCTGCTGCAGGCGGGCGGGTCACTGCCCCTCCGGATGCCGCAGTCAGATGTTGCAGACTGGCCAGGCAGGAGGGCGGGTCGTGCCCCTTCCCAGCACCTCGGTCAGGGGTTGTGATCCTGCTGAACAGGCGGGGGGCCGCTCTCCCTCTGCCTGCGCCGCCGGTAGCTCCGCTGCTCTGTGCGGCTGCGCGCTTTGCGCCGGCGCTCCGCCCTGACCAGCGCTCCGCCCTGGTCGTGCTCCGCGGGTGGGCTCGGGGAAGACCGAGGGGCAGCCTCGTCCCTGCTCCGAGCCAAGACCCAGCTGCTTGTTTGTCTTTGTGGAGCAAGTTCTCTGGGGGACCAGAATGGAAGGATCCTATCTGCCCCGGGCTGTAGGCCCGTCTCAGTCTGGCCCTTGAGGCTGCTAAGCCCTTCGGTGCGGACGCAGGTTTCGCCTCTGCCCCTGCCTGGGTGCTAAGCGCCGGAGAATATGGCGGCTCTGCCTGGGCCCCGCCCCTCTTCCCCTGAAAAGTTTCCGCGGGTTTTCAGAGATGGGGGTATGCACCCTTCCCCCGAGAGCACATCAACCTTGCTGTTTTATGGAGGGCCCAGGTTGTTCTGTCCTGTACACCCACAGTCCCGGCGCCCAGCCCCTTACAGTCCCCTGGAGCTGCCTCCGTGCAGCCGCCCCCATCCTCCGACCGGCTTGTGCAGCCTGGCCCTGCCCGCCGCTGCCGGCCCGCGTCTCAGGCTGGGTGTCGGGGGGACGCTCTGTGCCCGTTTAACTTAGTTCTGTCAGACAAGGGCTGCTCTGTACAGATCCGAGCCTTGGAGGCTCCCCCTCCGTCCCGCTGGCCTCTCAATTGGAGAGGGTAGACCCAGCGAGCAAGCGCCAGTCCTCCTTTGCCGCTCCCTCCCCGCGGGACCTGTCCCGCTCTGCTTTGCCTTTTGTTCTTTCTTTTTTCCTTTTCTCCTACCAGATTTTTGGCGTCTTTATCTTTTGAAGAGGGCGATGATCTGTTGGAGTTCCGCATGTGCTCTGGTTGGCTGAGTGGGTCTGTAGATGTGGGTCTTGGTGTATTTGTGGGAGAGGGTGACTTACAAGCGTCCTTCTACTCCGCCATCTTGCCCGGAAGTCCTCTGTATTTCTTAAATAGTTATTAAAAGATTCAGGAATGCCAGTTTTAGTTGTACTTTATAACTAAAATACTACATATTTCTTTTGTGGATATTAAAAATTTTATAATTATGTATTAAAAATTAAGGTGTTGGACAAATAAATACCATATGATAAGTAGTCATTGTTTCTGAGTGGTGACATTACAGGCACGCTCACTTTTTATTATTGTGCATTCCTAAATCTTGTAGGTCTTTTATAATTGACATGCAATTTTTATATCTGGAAAAGACAAAGATGAATATAGATAGTGGAAGCACAAATGCAAAGTTTTTTAAAAAAATATTTTGCTAAGAAAGATGGTAACCTTGAGTTATATGCTATTCTATTTAGCTTTCATGTTAGACTTAATACTAATGATATTTGTTTTTGAAAATCACCAAACCCAGTATTTACTCTTATTTGAGACTTTCAGATAAGCACCTTTATCTTTCATCAGAATTTTGATAAGTGAAAATTTGAGTCAACGTTTTCTACATTGGTTTAAAATATATCTAAAATTAACACTAAAGATGATATTTGAGTGATCAAAAGACAACTATTACATTAGTACAGATATAATACTTAAGTATCCACCCATATGCAATATTATTAAATGATTCCAAAGCCATTCACTTTAAGTAAAAGTTTGGTTTGTAAGTTAACAAATATCCTCTCTGTCTGCATGACACTCCATCTTTTTTAGGATTTCTTTTAGAACTTATAACTAATGTAAATATGTTATTATGAGAAATTAGGGTAAAAGATTATAAACATTTTATTTTTAAGGAACAAAATAGAAATGATGTAGTTACTGAAAAAGTGTCTCCATGATTTTTTGAAAATCTTTTTAAAAATTCCAACTTTATATAGAATGCTAAATGTCTTAGGAACAAATAAATGGTATAATATCATTGATCATGAAACACTGGCTTCCCATGGTATCAGGTTTATACATATTTTGGAGTTGACAATTTAGGAGCTTTGGTATCTCGATTTTTTTTTGGTAGAAAAATTATGCATGTATGTACATATGTATATAAGTGATTAGACAAATATAATAGTTGTAGAGAAGGTTTTTGTGACATCTGCTTTCCTTATATGATTATGATGCAGGAAAACAGATGTGGGGTACGAGAAGGGCTGTGTGCCAGGTCTCGGTTGAGCCCCTGGGACGTGCCCTGCCAAGTGTGGGTCCTTGGCTTCGCACAGGAAAGAATTCAAGAGCGAGCCACAGTTGAGTGAAGGTAGATTTATTCAGAGAGATACACTGAAAGGCAAGAGAAAGGCCATGAGGTGTGGGGGTTGGGTGCTCAGATTAAAAGTAGGTACACACTCCATACACAGAATGTGGGCCGTCTCCGAAGAGGGAGAGAGAGAGGGGCGGCAGCAAGGTGCCGTGTTGCTGGTTTCTATGGGCTTAGTGGCTTCATGTGCTAATAAGTGAAAGGACCAGTCTCAGGGGAAGGGGCTGGGATTCCCATGAAGTTGGCCATTTCCCACTCTTTGACCTTTTGTGGCTAGCCTTGGGACTGCCATGATGCCTGTGGGCGTGTTATTCACCATGTTAATATATTACAGTGGGTGTATAATGAAGCTCAAGATCTACTAGAAGTTAAATCTCTCATCATCCTGAGCCTCAAAGCCTACTGAGGGTTGAATCTTCCACCATTTGATGTTAATTGCTGTAGCATTCCTTGAATGGCTGTGCCGTGCCCACTTCCTGTCTCAATTATACAATTAAAAAATTGCATGACATTTATTCCCTCAAGAATTTTTTCTCCAAATGAGTGCTCTAAAAATGTCACTTTGGATTACAGCATAGTGTTTGGAAAAGATAACTTATTTATGTTCTTGATGTAGATTTCAATAATATGCTGAGTTTTGCTGTAGTTGAATTTTTTCTCTATCTCAAAAGAAATTGTTAGAAGTATTTAGATGTAAGGTTTTCAGATTTACATTATGAAAACAATGTTAGAATTGCATGGAATAAAAGACAATAATCCTTTTAACATTCCTAGAAGAGGATTTGATATGCAAAATATGTTTTTAAAAAATTAAACAATTCATATTTGCTTCATAAAGTCTAATTGCTTTTTATGGGTTTCTCAGCTTAAATGGGGTTGTATTCCTTCTATAATATGAACAATTGGCTGATTATCTAGTTATTATAGGATTTGTGTGATGTCAGTGGTCTCTCCTTGCTTTATAAACTTACTAAAGTCCTTCAAAAGAGATAAATTGTGACTAATAATATTTGCTTCCCAATTTTTTCTATATAGAAGTTAATAATTGGCAAAAATAATTGTGAGCTTCATAAGTTTAAATTCAGACACAAATCCCTAACCTCTTTATACAGTTCCTTTCTTCACTTCTCATTTCCATATCTTCTTTGGTAAGTTACAAAAAACCCATAAATTTAAGTATTAACTGCTAAGTTTGAACTTATAGCTATAGTTGTTTATTTTCTAATGACTATGATCAGCATTCACTGATTCAACCAATATTTATTAAACACCAGCTACTGTGTTGGACACTGCTGCTGACACTAGAAGACAGCAGTAAGTAAAATAGTCCATGTCTCAATGAAGTTAACATTGTGTGAAAATAGTCACTTAGTTAAGTATAGAATTGCAAATTAAAGCAAATTCTGTGAATGGACTATAGGGGGTGCTTTAAAATGGCGATTTGATTGAAATTGGGGATTCATGAAAACCTCTTTAGCATTTGAGAATTGAAAGATAAGGAGTAGTTAACCAGGCAAAGAGAAAGGTAAATGCATTTTTTTACTTAGTCTGGCTTTATAGTGAGGGAGGTGGGGAGAGAGTGTTGTTGGTGAAAGGGGTAGTTTATAGACCATATGAAGGATTTTGCTTAGTAACAAGCTAAGGATTTTAATCTGAGTAATAATGTGACCAGTTTGTTTTCAGAGAGTCATTTGGCTGAGACATATAGAATGATTTATGAGAAGACTGAAGTAGAAGCGAGTTGTCCAGGTAGTCACTTGCAGAGACTCAGGTTAGAAAGGATGTTGACGTGAAATTGAAGACTGTTGTTGTTGAAGAGAATGTTACTTAAAAATGAAAGTCATGCTAATAGTTACAAAGATTTTGTATGTTTGTGTCTCTGTCTTAGACTGTTGACCGTGTCTAGTAGAAAAAGCACTAATTAATACAGATAAGTGGAATTAAGCTCTAGATATTGCCAATAAATGAAACATACACAAATAGCTTTTATATGGATTAAGGAAGTGGTAGGAATCTTAATAATATAATAGTAAGCTAAACTACAGGAGACGCTCTCATTAAGCAGATGGTAGAAAAGAACTTAACAATAAACCACAATTTGTTAGATATTATATATCATCATAGTGATGCCTTTATTGTAATTAATGCTTTTCACAAAGAAGTGTGGAATTAACATGCCAATGTTTTGATTAACTATCTAATAGAATTTTCATTTAAATCACTTGAAAAGATGAATGATAAGTTTTGGGGAAATCCAGTTTTAATTTGAAATCAGAATCTTTTCCTACTGAATAGAAAAGAAGTGCCTATAATTTGATAAGAATTCTTCACCTTGTATTCTTTTCCCATATTATTTTTACTCTTCATTGCAGTTATCAGTGTTTCATCACTTTTGAGTGGTAATTTTTCAGCCTTTTATGTGTCACTAAAAACTAAATGACTTGTCAAATTCAGTATTTGACATTTATGCACATATATTTCATGCTATAAAATGCACATATGCACATGTATTTCATACTGTATTTCTGGGGGAACGTATTATGTCATTAATGGCTCTTACACAGGATTTATGTTATCTAAATAGTGTTTGGATTCATTTAAGAAACATCAATTCACTTTTTGGATTTGTCTAAATTTCTTAAATAGTCTAAGAAAATAATTAACAGATGTGATGATATCATGCTTCGTGATTTCAATCTCTACTACAAAGCTTATAGTAATCAAAACAGTATGATACTGGCACAAAAACATACCCATAGATCAATGGAACAGAATAAACAGCCCAAAAATAAACTCACACTTACACAGTCAGTTAGTCTACAACAAAGGAGCCAAGATTACAGAATGAGGAAGAAACAGTCTTGTTAATAAGTGGTGTTGGGAAAACTGGACAACCACATATCAAAGAATGAAACTAGGTCACTATCTTATACCACATACAAAAAATAAACTCAAATGGATTAAAGTCTTAAATGCAGGACTTGAAAGTGTAAAACTCCTAAAAGAAAACAGAGGCAGTATCCTCTTTGACACTCGTCTGAAAAACATTTTTTTTTGGATCTGTCTCCTAAGACAAGAGCAGCAAAAGCAAAAGTAGACAAGTGGGACTACATCAAACTGAAAATCTTTTTGCACAGTGAAGGAAACCATCAACCAAATGGAAAGGCACTTTCTGAATGGGAGAAGATATTTTCAGATGATGAGTTCAATAAGGGGTTTATTATCCAAAATATATAAAAACCTCATAAAATTCAATATCAAAAAACCCCAAACAATTCAATTTAAAAATGGGCAGAGGACATAAATAGACATTTTTTCAAAGAAGACATACAGATGGCTAACAGGCACACGAAAAGATGCTCAACATCACTAATCTTTATGGAAATGCAGTCAAAACCACAATGAGGTATCACCTCACACCTCTCAGAATGGCTATTATCAAAAAAGACAAGAAATAACAAGTGATGGCGAGAATATGAAGAAAAGGGAACCATGGTACAGTTTTGGTGGGAAGGTACATTGGTACAGACACTATGGAAATCAATATGGAGCTTCCTCACGAATTAAAAATAGAATTGCTAAATGGCTCAGTAGTTTCTCTTTTGGATATTTAACTGAGGGCAACAGAAGCACTAATTCAAAGAGATACATGCCTACCAATGTTCATTGCAGCTTTATTTACAATAGCCAAGATATGGAAGCAACCTAATTGTCCATGAATAGATGAATAAATAAAGAATTTGTGGTATGTATACAGAATGGAATATTACTCAGCTATTAAAAAACCAAAATCTTACAATATATGACAATATGGATAGACCTGGAGGTTATTATGCTAAGTGAAATAAGTCAGATAGAAAAAGACCAGTACTATGTGGAATCTAAAAAATAAAACAAACATAACAAAATAGAGACAGACTCATAGATATGGAGAACTAACTGTTGGTTGCCTGAGGGGAAGTGGGTGAGCAGATGGGTGAAATAGGTGAAGGGAATTAAGAGGTGCAAGCTTACAGCTATGAAATAAGTTATGGAGATGTAATGTACAACATAGGGGATGTTATCAGTAATATTGTTATAATTTTGTATGGTGACACATGGCAACTAGACTTATCCTGGTGATTATTTTGTAAGGTAGAAAGATACCGAATTACCACGATATACCCCTGAAAGTAATACAACATTGCAAGTTAATTATACTTAAATTAAAAATGTTGTGATACTCTGCAACTCATAATTTCTTATTGTTTAGGTATCCTGTACTTTGTATTCTTCAAAGGAACAAAGCAACCTATTGTTAACCAACTCATTTTTTTATATCGGCCATTTTTACTGTCATAAGATCAATTAAACATTGCAGATAAATTACACAAGTGCAGAGGTAGAGGAAGATGTGAAAATACATTGAAAACATTAGGTGGGGAAAATAGTCCTGCTGAGTCATATAAGAAATGAAAAAATTTAATTTTAAAAGTATTTTCAAAAATTGTTACAAATTCTTGGTCTATCTATTCCATTACATAGTGTTGTTTGGAATATTTTAAAGAAATATCGAAGATTTAGATAGAAGATTCAATACCTTGGGAGATTATTGTACATTTTAATGATCAAATTATATACTTAAAGGATGAAAGAGTAAGGTACTGATATTTTCCTTGTTTATATAGATGATGTTGTTAATGAAAATTTTTCTGACCTTTTTTTTTTCTCCACAGGATTCTGTTAGGAATATTTTACTTACCTGGCAAAGTAACTTGTTCTTCTGTTATTCAGTGAAATTCTCTTCTGGTTCTTTCTCCTGTTTCTAAGACTGCTTGTTCTCTGCCTAGTCCATAGCTTTTCTTCTTCCATTCTGCAAAAGTTGACATTCTTCTGGCTCTGTCCTAAGTTTCATCTTACCTTACACTCTTTGCCAGGCTACTCATCTGGCTTTATTGCAGTAAAGCTGACTTGTTTCACGCTTATTCATTAGATTATGAAGAAAGCATTGTGAATCATCGCTAGCACTATCCTAATTACTATCAGTAGCGTCAGTACCACCCTCAGCAATATCTTTGCCTATATTGAGTGCTTACTGTACGTACAGCAGGCATTGCTGATCACTTCATATACATTAGCTCCTTAAAGCACAATCATTTTCTAAGCTATTTTTTGTTTGTTTGTTTTAGGCTCTGAGAGTTCAAGAATCTTGTTTGAGATCATACCTCTATTATGTAGAGTTAAACTGAGGTATGTCTAACTTCCCTTCTCATGCTTTAGGTACTGTGCTTTTCTGCCTCCTAGTTCAAGCACACTGTTTTAATTCAAGGTAGTAGAAGGGATAGGCATTTTTAATAAAATAAAAAGGCATACATTTTAACTCAGAGTAAATTTTAAAATGACACAGGACCTTGGGAAGTAATTGTATCATATGTGCTTTACTTCACACCTAGGCTAATTTATGGTTAATTTCCCAGTAGCTGTTTTTGAAGCCATGACAGCTTTTGAAATGAATAGAAATGATAATTTGTTCAATGAAATTTATCTTTGGTGAAAAAATGTTTTACTAGCTAGAAATTATAAAATTAGTTATTACTTAGATGAGACTAGTAAGTCAGTTTTTAATATCCTAAATCAGTTTTTTGTTCTAGTGTATAATAAAGGATATAAATTGATGTAAGCCCAATATGAACAAATGCATACATGTAGATGTGCTAAGTTGGACAATTTAAATTTTAGGGGATATTACAAAAGTTAGTTTCTTTAATACTGTTCAACAGAGACTCCATTAAATATTGCTGGAATAAATAGAAACTATGGGAGCAGAAAGTAATGCCAAGCTTTGTAATCTCTAGTGACTTCCTACTTTCTGGCTTGTTTAGTGATGTAATGTTTTGTTAATTTATTAAAATCACTCTGAAATTATTGTAGCCAATAATCTTAAGAAATTTTTGCTTTCATGTCTTTATTAAATATTTTTTTATTTGAGAGGAAGCTTAGAAACTCAGAAAAGACCTTGTTTCTATTTAATTATGAGAAGTTATTATATTTCAGTATTATTTTAAACTTTAGATTAACTCTGTCAATCTTAACTTTTTTGAAAAATAATTATGCCTTAGAATAAGGAGATAGACTATTTGACTTACAAAGATTACTTCCAATTCTGTGATCTCATGAATGTATGTGTTTTTTATTTTCCTTCTGTAGGTATTTCCATACCCATAGTTCTCAGTGACTTCAGCTATGCTGTGGACTACTTGGAGTTACATGAAAAACAATGATAGATTAAAGATTTTTATTAATAGGAAAAACTACTAGTCAAGATATTTGGCTAAATATGTCTCTCCACAGAATTTTAATTTTGTATCATTATTTAAAATTACTCAAATTAGAAATTTGTAGTGTTTAATTTTTAGGCCCTGAATTGTTTATTGATGTTTTTTATATCAGAGTTTTTGTATGTTAGAGAAGCAATGTATAACTTTATTTCTCATTTTAATGTGTAAGAAAGTTCTAAATTTTAAACCTAATGTATTGTACAAGTTTTTTGGTAATTTTGGAAATGTGCTTTACCATAGAAACTGTATTATGAAATTAAGTTTCTCAGGTCAACTGAGAAAAAAAAGAGAGTTTGGGATTTGCAGATACTAATATTTATAAAATAGATAAACAGCAAGGTCCTACTATATAGCACAGGGAACCATATTCAGTACCATCTAATAGCCTATAATGAAAAAGAATATGAAAAGGAATGTATCTCTGTCTTTATCTGTCTGTCTGTCTATCTATCTATCTATCTATCTATCTATCTATCTATCTATATCTATCTATTTCTGAATCACTATGCTGTACACTAGAAATTAACACAATATTGTAAACTAATAATAAATAAATATCAAATATGAGAAAAGTAACTTAAACAATAATGTGCTTTGGAAGTAGTATTAATATTATAATTTTGTCTGTAACTAATGCCCCCTTTAATCTTACTTTTGTCAGATTTTCTGAGTTTCAACGTTAATCCTGAGATCTTTACTTTCTGTAAAAACTTTGCATACTTCATAGTTTGGCAAGGCTGGAGCAAGACGTAGATACTGATATTTGTGAGTAACTTTCTTACTTGTGTAAGGGAAGACCCCTCCCCCTATAGCATTGGTGTTTTTTTTTAACTGTGTTCATAAGGCTCCTAAAATTCTTTAGGAATGCCTCAGCTTTGCTTTTCAGCAGAACAGCTTTGTTTTCATTTGTTTTATATGTTGGCATTAGCCTAAGGGTTCATCCATTTAATTATTAGCTTGGTTATGAAGAGCTCAGGCTCTCAAATGATAAAAAAGCACATGAAAAAATGCTCAATATCACTAATTATCAGAGAAATGCAAATCAAAACTACAATGAGATATCACCTCACACCAGTCAGAATGGCCGCCGTTCAAAAATCCACAAATGACAAATGCTGGAGAGGCTGTGGAGAAAGGGGAACCCTCCTACACTGCTGGTGGGAATGCAGTTTGGTGCAGCCACTATGGAAAACAGTGTGGAGATTCCTCAAAAGATTAGGAATAGACTTACCATATGACCCAGGAATCCCACTCCTGGGATTGTATCCAGAAGGAAATCTACTTCAGGATGACACCTGCACCCCAATGTTCATAGCAGCACTATTTACAATAGCCAAAACATGGAAACAGCCTAAATGTCCATCAACAGGTGACTGGATAAAGAAGGCGTGGTATATTTATACGACGGAATACTACTCAGCCATAAAAACCGACAACATAATGCCATTTGCAGCAACATGGATGCTCCTAGAGAATGTCATTCTAAGTGAAGTAAGCCAGAAAGAGAAAGAAAAATACCATATGAGATCGCTCATATGTGGAATCTAAAAAACAAAAACAAAAACAAACAAGCAAACAAAAACAAAGCATAAATAAAGGACAGAAATAGACTCACAGACAGAGAATACAGACTTGTGGTTACCAGGGGGGTGAAGGGTGGGAAGGGATAGACTGGGATTTTAAAATTGTAGAATAGATAAACGAGATTACACTGTATAGCACAGGGAAATATATACAAAATGTTATGATAACTCACAGAGGAAAAAATGTGACAATGTATATGTCCATGAATGACTGAAAAATTGTGCTGAACACTGGAATTTGACACAACATTGTAAAATGATTATAAATCAATAAAAAATGTTAAAAAAAAAAGACTTTAGAAATTGACTTATCTGCTTTACCATGATTGATTTTGGAACCTTGAGTAAGTTACTTCACCCCTCTGTACTTTGTCTTCCTCATTTGTAAAACAGAGATAACAACAGTACCTACTCTGCAGGGTCTTTGTGAGAATTAGATGAGATAATACATGTACATTTTCTAGAATAGCGCTTAGTACCCAATAAGTACATGAAACTTTGTATGTAAGTGGCCAAGTGTTTGTTAGAACTGGCAACTGTCTGATGTCAAAGCTGGACTCTTACCACTGTTAGATAATAGTGTTGAACTAAACTGAGGAAATGGAAGGAGTGAAGTGGATTGAGGGATTGGGGCTAGAAGAAGAGGTTTAGTACCTCTATTTAGTATCTCAAGGACAGTTTATAAGCTCAGATAATCAGTCTTGCTTATGAAAGATCATAGAAGAAAGACTGCTTCAGAAAGAGGGTTTTTATGTGTGTCCTCCGTTGGTCAGGACTTCAGGATGTTAGTAAAAAGTTTATTTCAGCCTGTTCTAACTAGGGTTGTTTCAGAAAGCCTGCAGAATAGATTGATTTTCCTGGATACCTTTAAGGAAGCTGATCAAGTGATTAGAAAATCTTGTGACTTTCTAATACTAATACTATGCTAATAATATGGTAGATCTTAGTTATATGTTCTCTTTTAATATATCCAGTTAGTGGATAATTTTCAGAGAGACAATTTGTGAAGGATATTTTAGTCTTTTAACAGACAATAAATTTCAAATTCTGTTTTCATACAGCGATGTGAACCATAGTAAGAAATAAAAAACTCCCCTCCCCTGAAATAACAAATTTCTTTTAAAAATCAAATTAATTCCAGTAAACAAAATCCATTGTGAATTTTGCATGTTTCCTCAAGATTTTGTTTTAATCAGATGCCTGATATAAATTCCTCCAGTGATAACTTGGAATTGAATATTGAAAGCAGTAGTTGACTGTACTTTGTTATACTAGTTGACCTGATGATACATCAAAGCTGTTAGTAATTATAGTTAATCAACATTATGAATTATTCTTACAGTTATTTAATCATAGGCTTTCTTTTATGATTATACATGTTTCTCAACCATCTTCTTCCACTGCTTTCCCTCCCTGCATCTATTTTTTACTTTTTCCATTGGTAGAAATGCAGAGTAATTTTAATATGATCATATCTACAACATTATTAGTCAAATATACTTTAAAAATGTATTCCAAAATCACATACATTCTATAGTGAATCTTTTATGATGCCCACTTTGCTTTCCTTCCTCTCTTCCTCCTCTTCATCCCCTCATCTCTTTGAGAAAAGAAAGGAAATAAGTTGCAGAGAATTCTTTGAACAAAAAGCAATCAGAGTAAAAGAACTATATTTCTCATAATACATCCTTAAATGTGATTTCTGATCAGAGTATGGGTTAGGAATATGGCTTTATGAATGTAAGATTACTTGAGTTTCATTTAATTAAAGTAGGAAGCAAAGGGCAAAAATGCTGACATTCAATTTTCTGTTGCCTTTCTCATGTCTCACTGTCTCAGCTGAAATATCTCAATGGAAAAAAGTATCTGTAATATGCTACTTTTTAATCTAAAAGAGGATATATATATCTATATATATACACACACATACACACACACACACACACACACACACACACACACACACACACACGTGTGTGTGTTTGTATGTGTATCTCTGTGTTAGTATACTCTCACACCCACACGGACACACACTTTTCAGTTTATAATAAGAAATAATAGAGGAATAAACTGTAAAGGAAAAGCTGGGCTGGTCTAACAAGATAACTCACAGGTCTAGGAATGTGAAGGAGAGGCTGGGCTGGGCTAACAAGATAACTCACAAGTCTAAGTATTGGAATACTGATATGAGTTCTGCTAGACTAACTTGTAAATCTATATAGGTTAATTAGTGTTGGTTTGCTGTCCATGTTTTTTTGCTAGCCAGCTGGGTTTTCAAAGATATATATCTGGCTTTGGAATGTTGGTTTGCTGCCTCCCCACCTCCACTTTTGTGATGATAATGCTGCTTAAGCTGTTCCATGCCTATGGGCCTAATACCCCAAGCTTGTACTTTACCCTATAAAACCTCACGCGCACATCTTGGAGGTTCTCAGAGCTTCGGAGCAGAAGCCCCTCTGAGCCCACTGGCGTAATACATCTGAGTACTCCAACCCTCCGAGTGGTGCTTGTTTCTTGACTGGCCTGTCGTTTCCGTAACAAAACCATAAGATAAAAAAACCCTATAGTCAATTCTCCAAAGTGAATTAATCACTTCGCTCCCACTCCAATTTATGAGACTTTCGTTTGCTCCATATCCTCCCCATTTGGTGGTGTTAGTCTTTTTTATTTTAATTGTTCTGATGAGTGAGGTGTTTTCACAGTGTGATTTTAATTTGCATTAACTCACGTTGGGTCCTGTTACATGCACCTATTTGCTATTTGTATATCCTCTTTTATGAAGCATCTATTCACTCTTTGCCCACTGGGAGGGGGTTACTAGTCTTTTTATTTCTTTTTGGTAGGAATTCATACGTATGTTGAATGTATTTTCTTAGTCAGGTACGTGTGTGACTATCTTCTTGCTTCTATTTAACAAAATAGTAACGAAAAGATATTATGTGTAGTAGATATTGATACATTTAATATTTATAAACTGGCAATTTGGGAAGGAAGTTATAGTAATTACTGTTTAAAACAGACCTTATAGTTTTAAACTTCAAAATTATATTCTATTATTCTGTTTTTGCTTTCAGGTGCAGTTAAAAACTAGCATTTCTAGTCAGTATGTAATTCGGACACAACCAACTAATAGGTGCCTTTCTACCCTGGAGTGTGCAGCTGTTGCTCTTTCTATCTTGGAGAAAAATAATTACATACAAGAGGTATGTCTTTGGAAAGCTATGTAGTTTTTGAAAGTAGGAGTTTAGTTAGATTTTATCTAGAAAACTTAAAAATACAAGACTTGTTAAATTTGTAGCTCAAGTGACAAGTAGACTATATCTGTGATAGAAATTTGTTGTACTTTTATAACCTTCCTTTCCCCTCTGGTGTTTTTCTGTTAGTTTAGCATTCCAGATTGCATTATTTAAATATTCATTCTAAGCTGCGCAAACAACATTTGTAATATGCTAAATTGTTTTTAAGTAGCACATTAAATACAGTGTTTTTGGCTAGATCTTTCTTTTAATATTCTGTATTTTTGTTTCAGTATTTGTGTTCTCTTGTACTCGAATTTTTTCTTTTTAATTAAAAGAACATTTTAAAGCAACTTTTTTCCCCCCACTGGTGCTTTTATTTGAGGAGGTATACCAACTTCCTGTTTATCTTATTAACCGTGCTTAAAGTATAAAAAGATATAATTCTTTTGAGAAAAAAACCTGCAGAATATGAAAAGGTTGTAACCTGCAATCATCATTTTATTTAATTTCCATGAAAGCCTGATGATTTCATATATAATTCATAATCATTAGTAAATAATAGTGTTTCGGTGAACTTACTAACATCTCAATCTTTTGGAACATATAAGAAACTTTACACTTACGGCAGGAGAAAAAATAGCAAAATAAAACTTACATTGTTAGCCTTTTTTAATCACTGAAAAAATTTGATGAATGCAATTCAAGAAGAAAAGTCAGAGGATAATGAGCATAATTAAATGGAGTCTTATAGTTTCCTCCTCTAAAACACACACATACACACACACACACACACACACACACACACACAGGAGGTACTCTTTCCTGCCTTCTTTCTCTCTCTCTCATTTTACACCGTGGTTTCTACTATAAAAGTGTGCCAGATAAAAGCTCAGTTCAAGTAACTGGGTTAGTTACCAAGAAAATGAACAAAAGACCTCCAGAGCACGGAGAGTTAAAGAATGCCAGAAGCAGCACTGAATTGCCTTCTTCCTCTCTCCTCCCCTGAACCATGGAATGTGTCAGAGTTTCTGCTTTTGAAAGAAGGAGGCTTTCATGAGTAGGCTTTTTTTCGTTGTTTATTTTGAGTATCTGTATGAATAGACTTTGTTATGGGTCTAGGCAATTTCTCTTTCTCTATTCTCTCTCCCTTGAGCAAAAAAAAATTCTTGAGGGATTCTAAATCCCTCCTCCAGATGACCAGGGAGTGTTCTTACCTACTCCCATGGACCGTACCATCAACACAGCACTTAACACACCCCAATACTTGTCTTTCTGTTTTGTTTATTCACCAGCATCTTTGTGTGTTGTTGAGCAGAAAACACTATTTTTTAGGCGTCTTAAAGGAAAGATGAAACCCAGTGCTATTGCTTAAGCTTGCTTTCTGTATAGTCTCTGTATTTTCCTTTCTGTTGTAAAACTCTAGGATCAGCTAACATCAGACATAGGACCCATTGAAAGTTCAAATCTTAAGGGAAAAATATAATTTTATTTGGCTATAGAGTTAAATTTTCTCTCCTCCTTTTGGGTTATGAAAAGAATCTCCTATGTACTTATATTTCTTATTCCCACAATTGGAGTTGGGTCTTTACTGCAGTCCTAAACAGAAGCGTTAGTGTTGCTAATGGTGGTGCTTTAATAGTAGTAGTTGTAGTATATTAGGGCTAGGGTTCGGGATAGGATTTTTACCACTATTACGAATGCTGCTACTGCTCCCCTCTTTCCAGTTTTATAAGATATATTATTCTGCTATTAATGTACTGTCACAGCAGGAAACTTAGCTTATGTGTTTAGTATAATACCTAACAACAGGCAAAATTTAAGGTACAGAAGGGTGTCAGGACCTACCATTTCTTCAGCTTTTGTTATTATTTTCTGTAGATCAAGTTGAACATAAAATTCCAAAGCAATAGTGAGGTCCTAGAATTCTCATTCTGGTTTTCATTGGTCACCAGGAGTAGTCATAGTATAATGGCCAGCAGTAGAAAAAGGATGTTTTACAATCAAATGTGTGATTCGGGGGGTGCTGATAAGATGATCGGCAGGAGCATGGGCATTAGAAAAGCATTTAATGAAATATCCCAAGTTGCTGATGATTACACCTGGCAAACAATTAGCTTTCTTAGTGGGGGAACCCCAAGTCCCGCCTATTTAAATCTAGCTACAATAAAAAAATTAGTATATTCCTCTGAGAAACACAATTAGCATCTGCTCTGAAGTAGGTGTTTTCTCTCTTTCCTGGGGAGGGGAGCTTTGACATGCCTTTTTTCCCCCGAGAACCTTTCATTGGGAGCATCTTAATGATGCCTTATGTTGGTAGGGGATGATGGTGGTAGATAGTAGTAATATTTCAGCTGGCTTCATCCTGTAGAGGTAGGGCTCCTCAAAATAAGGAACTTGTCATAGAATAGCCTTCTTAGTCTGTTGATTCTTTCTTATCTTTTATTCTTGAATAGTTTTTCAAACACTTGGAAATAGCTTGATACAAGCTTTGAAGCAGGTTTGAATTAAAATTTCATCACTTATCATCATCAGTTTTTGCCAGTGGGCAATTCTTGTAATCTCTTTGTGTTTGTTTTCTTATCTGTAAAACCAAAAAAGTAGTCACCTCGTAATATTGTTGTGAGACTCGAATGGGATAATGTGTTTAGTTGCCTGACACAAGGCACTCAGGAAGGTTTCATCCCTCTGCCCTTCCTTGCCTCTCTGATTCTTGCCTATAGAATGACAGAAAATTGAACTGAAAGTTGGTGATTTTCATTCTGCTATTATAATATTTACCAGAGTTTTTCATACCTTAGAAGCCTTGAGCTTGGAATCTTTTTTTTTTAATTATTATAGAACCTTTTCCACTTACGAAGGTTTGCCTTATGAACTTTTATAATTAGATGTGGCAAAGCTCTATGCCATAATCTAAATGCCTTAGCTCTACTCATCACTACTGGTTGGTAGTAACTGTCTTTTGAAACTATCACTTTGCACTTGCAGACAAAAGGATTTACAGAACACTGATTTTCCCCCAAATAAACTTTTAGAAACTAACTTATTTTTCAAGTAGACCATTTTCTTTGTTCTTCTGAATCAGTACACCTTTGATATAGCTTCACATTGCCTCAGATATGCTTTATTAATGTATAGAGAAACATTATCATTTATTATCAATCAACTGATGTGCTGAACGCTTTAAGTGTATCATCTTAGTGCACCATAATAATAACTTTATATAGTAGACATTGTATTCCTCATTTTACAGATGAAGAAAATGAGGCAGATTGAGGTTATATAACTTATCTGGAAACACATAGCTAGTAAGTGATTGCATTAGTCACTTAAAACTCCAAAATCAGAGTGGCATAAGCCAACAGAGATTTATTCCTCTTTCACAATGTCTGTCCACTGGGGTTACCAGGGGGAAGCTCTGCTAATTATATTCACTTAGGGATCCAGGCTCGTGAACATACCATCTAGGTACATCATTCTATTTTTTATCAAGGAAAGAATAAGGGGACGTGATGAATCATACACCAGAGGTGACACACATTATTCATGCTCACATTTCATTAACCAAGTCAAGTTATATGGCCATACCTAACTTCAGAGAGGGCTAGAAAATGCAGTCTGATCATGTACCATGAAAGAGGACTGGTGTATCTGTAAACAACCCTAGTGACTACCATAGAGATGGAGTGGGGATCTAATCCAGGTCTGTTTCTAAAATTCATCCTCTTGCTTCCAAAAATTGACAGAATCTTATCTTCAGGAGGTGAAAGTTGGAGGTCTATAACCATAGGAAGACTTATATTCTTCTATCTATGAAGAATCTAATTAATGTCATAAAATAGCAATAGAACCTTTAATTGTCTCAATCTGTATATGGTCCTAGGTAAGTTTCCTAGCTATGATGTTTCAGAATCCAATCACTTCCCTATGTTAACCCTTTAAAGTAACATATAGTCATTTTTATATTTCTTCTCTTGCTTGAAGAATTGAAGGTACTGAAAGAAAGTATGAGAACACACCTAAGGGACTTTCTACAACACTGTCAGAGCCTTTCCAAGATGTTTGTCTCTTTCTTATTGGTGTGTATCAGTTAGGAGTTACAATGGGTTGCAGAGCCCTTACTGCAGTGATTGAACCATATAGGGTTTCTTTTTTCTGCAAATAAGAAATGCTGAAGTGAGCAGTCTGAAGCTAGGGATGCAGCTGAACAGGACATCAGGGACCCAGATTTCTTCTGTCTTTCTGTCCATCATTGTATGCATTTGGCTTTAATCTACATGTTTATTGCCCTGTAGTCACATAATGGTTGTCTTACGTCTAACAATCACGTTCCAGGCAAAGAAGAAAAGGCAAAAGCCTGTACCTGCTAGGTCTGTTTGCTTTAAAGAATGTCTGTGGAAGCCCGACCCAAGGACTTCCGCTTACATCTTGTTGGATAAACTGTGTCTGTCGTTAATCAGTGTAATATTATTAGCTGGACACATTGCCACCTTAAATAAAATTTTGGTTTTTTTAATAAGGAAGAAAAGAATGGATATGGGGAAGTAGTTATTAGTGATGGCCACAATTTTTGTAAGAGTTCATTATTCATTTACCCTGCTAAGCCATTTGGTACCACTTCTTTGGTGTATGTGAGAGAATACATTTTCACCTTGACATTGTCAAATTTTTGTAGTTAAATCTATCTTTTTCCTTTTATTATTTTTTTAAATCTGCATAATCAAGTTTTTGCTGCTGTTATTTAAAAGATTAAGATCAGTGGCCTTAGGCCCAAGGAAAGAATCTGACTCAAATATGTTTAAAACACTGGCTTAGTGGGTTTTTCCCCTGAATTTTTGAATTTGATTAACTTTGGGAAGGACATATGCTCCAGTTGTCTTACTGCCTCTACCATTTTCTGTTATCTTATGGGCCCACATGTTCATGTTATATGTTTGGCCCTATAATATTTGAATTTAGGCAGGTATGTATTAGTTAGAATTATTTCAAATGCACCAAAACCTGGATATCTAAGTTGTATGTAGGCCATGGACTAGTGTGAGAGAATTAGTAAACTGACTCATTGCTGCCATCATCTAATTGTTACCAAGTAGCGGGAAGCTTATATTAGTCTACCACTAAAACGAACTAATTTATACCTAAACGTCTCTTTTATTCTGCTTGTTACAGATTGGTTATTATAATGGCAACAATTTTTGTAGTATTTGAATATATTAGTGTATAAAACTAAATTTAGACTGCCACCTATATGGAAAACTATTATTTGTGTCTTCTTACTGGAATTCTTTAGTGATGTGTATGGTATGAATTTAAAAAAAATTATTCATTTAGAAGTTACCATGTATTTATTAGAGTATTTATTGCTTTTCATAGTTGAAAGCTAATGATAATAAAACATTATAATTCCTATTTCTGAAGGAAAAATTTAGATAGAATATCATGATTTGTCACAATTTTTTTAGTATCTTTTTTTTATTTTAACAGACTTTGCTTCGCCCTCTTCAAGCTTTATGCTCTTTCCAGCTTCAGCATGGTGCCCAAATTCGCCTCAGCAAGGAACACCTTCTGAAAAATGGATTGTATCCTAAGCCAATGCCAAAGAACAAGCGCAAACTCAGGAAAATGGAACTGTTAATGAATAGTGTTAAAATCTAATACAATTGTTCTCATGGTGCTGGTTATGAAGTTTAAGCTGAAAATATCAAGTAAACTTTTTATACAGTTTAAGTCTGTGGGTTTTTGTCTAAAGGATGGGAGTTACATAATAAACTTACCCAGAAGAAAGAAGTAATCCAAATAGCCATAAAAGCAAACAAACAAAATTCCCTGACTTGGTAAATAGCGAGATTTCATACTGTATTTGTTTTTAAAATGTGCCTCTAATACATTTTTTCAAATCAGTAACTTGAAATGTTACTAGTTGTTGAGCTGAGTTAGAAGTTCTTGTTTATATAATGAAATGGAAGGAAGTTGGTTTGCCTGATGGGGACAGTAATGTTTCCATTAATGTTTATAAATAATTAGACCTATACTAGAGGATATCCACATCAGGTTGCAATCTTGTACATGAACTTTATAGTTTGAAATAAGTAACAAAAGAAAGTAATAATCAAGTAATTTAGATTGAATATGTTTATTTCATAAGTATTCTTTAGGGAGTAAACTTGAACTCAACTAAAGTGATTTAAGTGTGTTATTAATTGCCCTAATTTTTAAAATTAAAGTATAATTGACATTATTTTCAAGTGTGCAACATAATGATTTGATATTTATATACATTGGAAAATGATCACTATAGTAAGTCTAGTTAACATCTGTCACAATACATAGTCACAACAATTTGTGTGTGTGATGAGAACTTTTGAGATTTATTCCCTTAACAACTTTAAAATATGCAGTATAGTATTGCTAACTATAGTCACCATACTATACATTACATCTCCATGACTTACTTATTTTAAAACTAGAACCTTTTGACCCTCTTCACCCATTTCACTCCCACCCTCACTTCCACCCTTGCCTCTAGCAAACATCAGTCTGTTCTCCTTATCTAAAAGCTTGCCTATAAGTTTGGTTTTTTTTCCCTTTTCCAGATTCCACATATACATGACATCATATGATATTTGTCTTTCTCTGTCTGACTTATTTCACTTAGCATAATACCCTCAAGATCCATCCATATTGTTGCAAATGGCAAAATTTCATTATTTTCATGGCTGAATAATATTCCTTTATGTGTGTGTTTATGTATGTGTGTCACATTTTCTTTACCCATTCATTCATTGATGGACACTTGATTGTTTCCGTATCTTGGCTGTTGTAAATAATGCTGCAGAGAATATGGAGGTGCAGGTATCTTTTCGAGTTACTGTTTTCTTTGGATAAATAACCCAGAAGTGGAATCACAGGATCATATGGTAGTTCTATTTTAATTTTTGAGAAGCCTCCTTACTGTTTTCCATAGTGGCTGCCTAATTTATGTCCCCACCAAAAGCGCACAAGTGTTCTGTTTTCCTGCATCCTCACTAGAACTTATTTGTTGTCTTTTTGACAGCCATTCTGACAGGTGTGAGGTGGTAACTCATTGTAGTTTTGACTGCACTTCTCTGATGATTAGTGATGTTGAGCATCTTCTCATGTACGTGTTGGCCATCTATGTTTTCTCTGGAAAAATGTTAGATTCTCTGCCCATTTTTAAATTGGACTGTTTATTTATTTATTTATTTTTTTAATGTTTAATTGCAATAATACTTTATATATTTTGGATATAAATCACTTATTAGATATATGATTTGCAGATATTTTCTCCCATTAAATAATATGCTTTTTCATTTTATTAATGGTTTCTTTTGCTGTGCAGAAGCTCTTCAGCTTGACGTAGTCCCACTTGTTTATTTTTACTTTCATTGCCTGCCTTTGGTTTTGGTGTCACATTCACAAAATCGTCACCAGGAACTGTGTCATGGAGCTTATTGCCTATGTTTTCTTCTAGGAGTTTTATGGTTTCAGGTATTACATTTTAAGTCTTTAATCCATTTTGAGTTGATTTTTGTGTATGGTGTAAGACAGTGTTCCAGTTTCCTTCTTTTGCGTGTGGCTTTATGTGGTGCTTAGTTTTCCCAACATCATTTATAGAAGAGACTGGCTTTTCACCATTGAATATTTCTGCTTCCTTTGATAGATTAATTGACCATATAAATGTTGTTTTATTTCTAGACTCTCTATTTTGTTTTGTTGATCTATGTGTCTGTTTTTGTGCCACTACCACACTGTTTTTAATTACTATAGTTTTGTAATATAGTTTGAAACCACAGGGCAGGATACCTCCAGCTTTGTTCTTCTTTCTCAAGATTGCATTGGCTATTCAGGGTCTCTTTTGGTTTCATACACATTTTAGGATTTTTTGTTGTTCTTCTGTGAAAAATGCCATTGGAATTTTGGTAGGTATGACATTGAATCTGTAGGTTGCCTTGGATAGAGTCCTAATTTTTAAAGAGGTGCATGTAATTTTGAAATAGCACACATTTTTATTTGTACTTAGGTTGGATAAATTTAGACTTTTTAGTATTCATTGAACAAGTTTGACTGTGATAAACTAGTTATACTGAAGTCTTCATATGGAAATAACTGTAGAGTATAAGATAATTGTAATTTCAAGAACATATTTAAATCTTTTTAGTGGGCAAAAACTTTCAATTTGAGAGAATAAATTTTTTCCTACCCTCTTGGGAAAATATTTATGGAGATTTTATATAGAATAAGAGGCATATATGTAGTATATATTTATAGCTAACTCAAATCTACCGCAGTTATGTACACATTTTGGCAAGAAGAAAAGACTTTGTTTTTTTCTTTATTTATGACTTCTAGAGTTTCCTATATCTAGTCTTAAGTTGTAAAGAAAAACTACATATTTGATTTAGAAGAAATATATATATGTGTGTGTGTGATATGTGAGCATACACCAATAGCTATTCCTGATCATTTTCTTCCTTATTTATTTATTGTCAGCATGGATTAGATCCTTGTTAAAAGCTTTAATGCTAGTCATAATTAGAATGCAAATCAGTGGTTTGGGGAAGCGATGCAGAAAATATTTTAAAATATTGAAAGTTAGACTTCTATTGTTTACTCTTTTGGGGATTTAAAAACAAGTTAGCTTACTTGTGGTCTGAAACATCTAATATCAAATGATTAAGTATAATAGAAAAGAAATAGTATACAATAATGTGTAATGTTTCTTAACAAATGGGTTAAATAATGTTGCAGTAAATTTTTTCCTTGTTAGAATTAAATTTCACAAGTTTCCTTTATTTATTGTTAGTGCTTTTTTTTTGAAAAAGAAAATTCCTACATAAGACACCATTTCTTTTTTCTTTTTTCTTTTTTTTATTTAGTTATAGTCGTTTTATAATGTTGCATAAGACACCATTGAAGTTTTCAAATTTTACTTCAATGTTTGTGTTTTTTTTAAGAATAGTTGCTACTATATTTTAAATACATCATTTGGGGGTATTTTTTGAATCCTTAAGAAAGCTTAAAATTTAGTGTTTTTGGAAATGTATAACATTTTTTTAAAGAAAGTATATTGTAGTTTTCCAGATTACTTTATTGACCTCTTAAATTATTTTACTAATTAAAAAAATTTTTACTGACATTGTAACAAGATGGTTCCATTGAATTTTTTCTAGTAAATGGAGGTTTTTTAGTCACTTGCTCTCATTAAGCAGTTTTAAATTCATTTTAAAAACAATTATTATTAATATTTTTAGTTACTAAAATTTTTCAAAGTGTGTAGTATTATGTGAGGATTTAACTTAATCTGGCTTTTAAAAGTTGTTACTTTTTTTTTATTATATTAGTGGGCTTTTAAACTCAGGTGCTTTGTATTTGGTTGATTTGCCTGGACTAATTCCAGGTTTTATGGATTTGTAGCTGGTACTAGGCTTTACATGTATACTGTACAGTTTGAAGTGGGGTAGATTGTTTTGTGAATTGCTATTCAAACCATGTAACTCAGAGGGAAGTGTTCCTTTGTACACAAAGTGACCGTGTGTTTAGTCGGCCTAATTGTGGTGGGTTAAAAATGACTGTGTAATGAATGAGGTTATTTTGAGAGTCTTGTGCACATGTGAGTATAAAGGGTTGAGAACTACAGTATATGAACCAAGTCATAGCAGTTTTCACCAGCTTAGACTGCAAGATTTCTTAGGTGGGACATGAGAGTTATGCTAAGAAAAGTTATTTTCTCCCACTTTAAGACCCCAAACCCAGTTTTCCGTAGCTGTGACCATCACAATGTTAGGGTCTTTCCCACAAAATTTTGGAAAAGCAAGCTCCTCACCACCACCATTGTTAGTGAGTTATGTGGAAAGCCCTTCTGTGTAGCTTCCTCAATTTCTTCATCACATATTCCCATTTACTGCCTTAAATTGGCTGTTCAAAAATGTGGCCGTGTTATTAGAGAATCCTTTCCATTGAATGATGCTAAATTTGGGGGAGGTAAATTGTTGATCTTGGATACAACTTCATTGGTATGGAAGTAAATGTTACTGATGCTCTAACTAAAAAATTAGTTTTGACTTAATGAACTCAAAGTTTTATACAACTGGACTTTTACTATGTAGATTTATTCCTTAAAAATAGGCATGAGTGGATATTTTTATAGGTAACTGTTTTAGTTACAGCGAAACTATGCATCTGTGTTCCAAAACATAGCATAAATCTCTACCTCTTAATTTGTTCAATCTAAATGTTATGTATTGCATTTGCTAGTGTATTCTCCCTCTTTTCTCTTTTTCCAGCTTTACTGAGGTATCTTACAATTGTAAGATATTTAAAGTGTACAACATGATGATTTGATCTACATATACATTGTGAAGGGTTTGTTTCTTCCCCATCAAGTTAATTAACACATCCATCACTTCACAGATTTACCTTTTTTTTGGTGATAAAATTAAAGTTCTACCCTCTTAGCAAATTTCAGTTATACAGTTCAATGTGAATAAGCTGCAGTCACCACGCTCTTCCTCCATTCTTTTCACATTTCTTTCTTCTTCCTAGGCTCCTGCTCTCCCTCTTTTATCACCCTCACTGTCCACTTTCCTCTTCTACTATCCTTATCCTGTGTACTGGTTTTTAAAAAACTTTTTACACATTATTTGTGTATTCTTGCATATTTTTCTTTATAAAAGATCCTGTAGTGGTCTTAGTAGATTATAATTTTATATTTAAAATTTGTGCAAGAAATCAGACAGCACTCCATGACTTACCATGTGCTGATGACTTGGCTCCCTTAGTCTAGTAAAAAAGACCTATTAAAGAAACAAGCAATTGTTGTTAGTCTTTAATAACTATTCATTTGAACTAACAATGTAAGAATTATATTTTTAAAGAAACTTTTTAGTGTAAGGAGTTAAAACTGAAGTAGTTATCTTTTGAGTAAGAAATTATGATTTACTGTTCTTGTTATTTAAAAGTATATTAAGGAATTAAAACTTTTTAAAAGTACATCTGCCTCAGAATTACTTTCATCACAGTTGTACTCTTCACTGATTTTGCATACTAAAAGCATTTACCCATTTCTGTCTCCAAATATGCTGTTTATAAGGTGAAAAATCTCTTATTACATTTTTTGTATATATATGTAATTCTATGGAAAACATAGTTTATATGAAAAAGGCAATAATTTATAATATGAAAGAATCTTCATTTTACAAATATAATTATATTTTGGGGGCTTCATTAAAAGTTTTATTTCTAAAATTGCTTCTTTCTTCATAGAATCAATGAAGAAATATTTTTAAAAGTACATGAAAAACCTTGATTCTGGATCTAAAATGTAAGCTTGCCTTTTTACATCTCTGAATTATCTACAATTATAGAAATGAAACCAATGTTTTAACATCATATTTTAATACTTACTTTTTAGTAATTCTCAGAACTCTTGCAAATTCAAATTCTGTATGGTAGACAATGACATATATAGTCTTCTATAAAAGAAAAATGTTCGTTTAGTGAATAAGGTAAAAGTAAAAATTAGTAGAGAAAATACATATCTTTCAGGCAAAATACATGAACAAATTGGCTATTCTCTTAATTTATAAAGTGTTCACTCAGTAGGTTAAAGTTGGAAAAATAGATTATGATGTCACTTTGATTTTTAATTTGTGCTAATTGATTTCATTACTTTTAAGAGTACTGGTCTTCATTTTAGCTTACAGTTTGTTATAGTAATAGTTTTTAAGGGAGAGGGTGTAGCTCAAGTGGTAGAGCACATGCTTAGCATGCAGGAGGTCCTGGGTTCAATCCCCAGTACCTCCTCCAAAAAATAAATAAACCTAACTACTTCCCCCCTCAAAAAAAAAAGTTTGTTATAGTAATAGTTTTTAATTAGAACTAACCATTGGTCATTTATAATACCTAATATTCAGTAAATTATTAATACAATGTTAAACAATTACCATTTTAAAAGGCAATTAAATTATTAATGACTTATTAGTTATTCTGTATAATGCTTTTACTATTTTTTGTTGATAGGTTATTTGGATTATTTTGTTTTATTTTGTGGTGATTCTCAATAACATTATTAAAGTATCATGAATACTTAACTTGAAATATATGAACTATTGCTAGTATTTATCATCAGAGAACAAAGTCTGTTAGGTAATATATTTCTACATGCATCTACCATTATTTTGGATAATTGGACATAATGATGTTAGTAAAGTGAAATAGGCTTAGGTTTTAGTATATAGTAAAAGTATCGGTAAGATACGTCTTTCATGTCTTATTAGTGGATAGATCTTGGTTTACTTAGTGTTTCTCATTAATCAGTCCAATAAAAATTTATTTAGTAGATATTTTTATTTTGCTTTTATTGTATGTCACTATTTTAGGTACTAGAGAATCCCTGTGCCACGAAGTTGAAGTTCTGGTGGCTGGAGACAGAAGTAATAAAATAATTTCAGGTGTTGATAAGTGCTATGGAAAAGGGTCCTATAGTGGAGTATGATGAGACTTCAGTCACAGTATTTGGGAAAGGCCTTGCTGGAAGAGGTGACTTTTCAGTTCTGTGCTGAAATGATGAGAAGGATGCAACACATAGATAATCTTAAGGGATTTCCCAGAAAAATAGTAGTTCAGAGTGATCAAAGGACAGGATTTTTTTTTTTTAGAGAAAGATGATATGAAGGATAGGTACCTGGATAGATTGGTAGACTTGATTGAAGAAGAAATATGAAATACTTTTTATCTGGTTGCATTTTTCAGTGAAGAAAGTGGTACAGTTATCAACTGAGTATGAAGGGGGATATTGAGATGTGTATATGGAGAGAGAGGACTTGAAGTATTTATTTGGAGAGAGGATTGACCGGAGGAGGGAGTAGGATTGTTTGGCATTGCTGTGTGTCTCTTTCAGATATATGAGTATAGATTTGAAGTAGATCTGGTCAGCATGGTTACATGAATTGTGTATGTGTGTGTGCTCCACATTCTGTTGTGGTACATAGTCTTAGAGTAACCAGATGATTGGATTGGGATGTTGTTAGATGAGCACAAGAGGAGAGAGGGTAAGGGAGTTGGGGGTACTGTGTTACAATGCTAGACATAGAATCTAGGCTGGATAAGGAGAGGAGAAGGACAGCCAGACCATGAAGAGTGAAAAATTGGTATGGTCATTGATTGAAGATCTTAATGAGGTCAGAGAATTATTGGAATGGGTATTCTAAATAAATAAGCTGGAAGGTGAGGGTCAGAGAACAGGAAGTTTGAAATTGAGATTTCAGAGATGGTACATTTATTACTGACAACAATTTCCAGAGTGTGACCTTAGAAATGATGCTAATGTTTGGTAGAGGACTAGATGTTTAGAGCTAGGTAAAGAATCAAGAGGCTGTGGAATTGGATGGATAACTTTTGGGATGTGGAAGTCCCCAAGTATAATAAAAGTAGTGGTGGAAAGTAGGTGGTGAATTCATCCATGAGTGATGGGAAGTGACTGGAAGGTAATAGATAATGTCAACAAGGAGGGTAAGGGGTAATAAAGTCTGGTAAAGCACCTCAAAGGTGCTAGAGGTTTATAATGAAGAAGGAGGGGAGAGCAAGTGAGTTTAATAGAAAGCGACAAAGGCCATCAAAGAGAACTACTCTGTCTCCTGACTTTGAGATATGAAGAGTGTGAGAGGAGACGCCTGCTCTTGAGAGGGCCACAGGGGAAGCAATGTCCCATGGGAACAGCAAATTGCAGTTATGGTAAGGGAAACATTCAGAGTATAGGAGAGCTTACTGATAATTAGGTTGAGCATCTTATTTATTATATAAATAAGGACACTTTAATCTATTAGATGTGATACTGGAAGAGCAGTAAAGTGATACAGTAATGTGCAAATGGTAATACACCCTATTGATGACTGACCATGAATTTTAAAAGTTGCTGTGGAAAGATTTGTACATTGTGGGTGTTTCTTCCACACCACAAGCAATTAACTCAGTTCTCTGAAGATTTAACTCAATTCTAATACTACCTGGGGATAGCAGCAGATCTCACAGGTTATAGGCTTGGTCTTACAAGACATTCCCCTCCACTTCACATGCGAGTCTCAAGTCCAGGTTGTCACCCGTGCCTTCTGACCAACTAGATAGATGTAGATTAGTAGTTCCAATGACCCTCTCCTTGTAATTGATTAATTTGCTAGAGAGACTCATAGAACTTGGAGAAATATTTTACTTACTAGAGTACCACTTTATTATAAAAGAATATAACTCAAGAACAGCCAGATGGAAGAGATACATAGGGCAAGATATGTGGGAAGAGGCTTGAAACTTCCATGCCCTTTCTTGGCTCGTCACTCTCCCTGAATCACCTTGTATTCACCAGACTGGAAGCTCTCTGAAGCCTGTCCTTTTGGATTTTTATAGAGGCTTAAGTACATAGGTATGTTGATTAAATCAATGTCCATTGGCTATTGATTAAGCCTCCTGCCCCTCTTCTCTTCATGGAGTTGTGACCTCCAGAATCATCCATGTTGTTGCAAATGGCAGAACTTCCTTCTTCATTGTGACTGAATAATGTTCCATTACACACACACACACACACACACACACACACACACAGACACACACACACATGCATTTTCTTTATCCGTTCATCCATTGAAGGACATTTAGGTTATTTCCATATGTTAGCTTTTGTGAATAATCCTGCAGTAACATGGGGGGACTGAAACTTCCAACCCTCTAATCATGTGGTTGGTTCTTCTGCCACCAGCCCCCATCCTAGGTGTTTTCGAAAAGTCACCTCATTAACATTACTACAGGTGTGGTTGAAAGGGATTTTTTATGAAAGTCAAGACATCTTTATTGTTCGTATCACTTAGGAAATTCCAAGGATTTTAGGAGCTCTGTGCCAGAAATGGGGAAGAAGACAAAATATGTATTTTTTTTTATAAATCACAATATCACAAATTGTAAGGATGGGAAGAGTAGAAAATGGAATGTATTGGAGAAGCCTAGTCGTGAGTCTATAGGATGGCAGATAATCTAGGAAGTTTGCATTTCTGATGGAGTTGAGTTGACTGGACATGTAAGGTATGATGGGATTCATCCTGAAGTCAAGACATGCAGTCAATCTTTAAATCCTAAGGATGACCTTTTAACTTTACAGAGGATTAATTGACAAATATAATTGTTTATGTTTGAAGTGCACAATGTGATGATGTGATACATGTATACATTGTAAAATGATTACCAAGATTAAGATAATTAACATATCCATCACCTCACATAGCTAACATAGGTGACTTTTGTGTGTGTGTATAGGGTGAGAATGCTTAAGATCTAATATACAATATATGACTTGATATTTGTGTTTACTGCAAAACGATCACAACAATAAGTCTAGTTAACATGTCACCATACATAGTTATAATTTTTTTGCTTGTTATGAGAATTTTTAAAATTTACTTTCTTAGCAACTTTCAAATATACAAGTATTACTAACTATAGTCACTGTGCTATATATTAGATCCTCAGAACTTATTCTTATAACTGAAAATTTGTGTCCATAGCCTACCATTCTATTCTGTTTCAATTAAATCAGCTTTTTTTTTTTTTTTTTTTAGATTCCATGTGTAAGTGCTACCATTTAGTATTTGTGTTTCTCCTTCTGGCTTATTTTACTTAGCATAATACCCTCTAGATACAGCCACATTGTTGCAAATAGCAGGATTTCCTTTTTTTTTTTAATGGCTGAATAATACTCAATTGTGTATGTATGTGTATGTGTATATATATATTTTATTTTATCTATTCATCCACTGAAGAGCATTTAGGTTGATTTCATATCTTGGCTATTGTGAATAATGCTGCAGCAACATGGGGCTGATTTTTCTTAAAGATTCTGGTTTCAATTCCTTCAAATACATACTCAGAAGAGGGATTGCTGGATCCTATGGTAGTTCTATTTTTTTATGTTTTTTGAAGAAGCACCATACTGTTTTCCATAGTGGCTGCACCATTTTACATTCCCACCTGCAGTGTATAAGGGTTTTCTTGTCTCAACATTCTTGACAACGTTTGTTGTCTCTTGTCTTCTTGGTAATAGCTATTCTAACGTATGGGGTGATATCTCACTGTGATTTGACTTTAATTTCCCTGATGACTAGTGGTGATTAGTGAAGTAAGATCCAACTGTACATTTTAAAGAAGCACCAGAAACTTTAAATATAAAGACAAGGTTAAACATGAAAGGATGGAAAGAAATATACTATGCAGACCTTGACTTTTTTTCATTTTCTAATCCTTTTTATTTATTATTCATTCAACATATATGTTTAAGACCAGTAGGTGTCAGGCACTGTCTTAAGTATGATGATGTATGTAAAAATCTAGCTATTAGGATTTTCCATTATTTTGAAGTTTAGATAGGAAAATTTGAAAGTAGTAAGACATTTTCACATAAATGTTTGTTCCTAAAAAAATCTTGTTCTTAAAAGAAAACAGACAACTTGCCCAACCTGGCTGTCTAGTTAATTATCTTTTTGTAGTTATTGAAGGTCTAAAGAAAAAAATAGTACTTTTGATCACAGTGGTAGGCATCAGTAGTCTAAAGTAAATCCTTTAATCCTGTCTGGATCTTTATAAGGAAGGATATAGCAACAGTCATACTTTATGTATACTTGTTTGGTTAAAATATTCGTCTCAATCCTCGTGATCTAGTCATTAATTCTGTAATTTATTACTTACAAAACCATGTCACATCTACTTCCTTTTTGAATGGGGAACAGAATCTGATTTTTCCCCTTGAACCCAGGATGTTATTCTCAACATGTGGTGAATCAATGTCAGAAATGAATAAAAGCTTCATTAGATGTTTTTTATAAAGAAAATTAATTTTCTTTTCTTAACCTACTTCACTTTATTATCATCAGAACATAGTTCAGAAAGAGGATTTTAATATATGTTGACAGGGCCTTCCTGCAGAGAGGTTGTTCCAGTTGACTTGCTGATTTCTACAGGAAAATGCCTTGCCTCGTGCATAATTCAGGTAAGACAGCAGTAAGGGATTGGACTGGCCAACGATTTCAGTGAGGAAATCATGTTGAAACCAAAATATTCCATGTAAAATGTATGATATTCTTAATGCTCCTAGTTAATATTTAATAAATACAGTCCTGAAGGATAGTCTTTGAAATGCAAGTTCAGCTACCTGACTGGTATTTCTGTATGCCACAATTAGAGCTGTCAAAACAATCTCTTTTAAAATAGATCCAGAAAGAGCTTGAGTGCTTGCTGTCTGGAGTTGTACCAGCATTACTTGATGTGAATACAGAGTTTCCCCAAAAGGTGAGGCTGGAAAAATACTTTATGTTTATAAGTTCAGCACTACCCATAACATACACCAAAGGCTAATGGTGAAATCTTTTTCTTTAATTACTTAGGCATTTCTGAATAAGCAGGCATAGCCAAACAAACAAAAAATCAGTGAAGAAACATGTAGGTAAACATTTCTGAAATTAACTATAGAACAAAGAGGTCTCAAATATATTATTATAATATGGAAAAGAAAAATAGGGCGATGTATGAAGGATCCTAAAATAATTGTTTGTTAATGACATCTACGTCTTATCATAGATCTGCTTTTATTTTATCGTCTCAGGACTGCATAGGGTACATGAAATAAGGTAAGAAGTGGCTTATCAATCTTTTATCCTTTATCTCTTTGTTTCTACAAAACATTTTTGATCAAAATCTGAAAATCTGAGTCTCCTAATTCACAAATAAAACTCTCATTATACATACATTGCCAGGTATCCACCAGTCAGCCATTCAGAACTGCATTATTTCACAAGATACTGTTCTTGCACTGACTTTTTGCTCCTGTTTCAACTTATTAGCCCAGATGTTAAAAAAATAATATGGAAAAGTTGTCTCTCTTTTTATTCTTAGAGTGACTTACACTGATGTTATCGTAAGTCTGTTTCCTGGTTGTCAGGTTTTAAAATTCTGATAGAAATTCTACAACAGATTCTGTGGCAGCATCTCAAATGTGACATCATTGGTGGATCTTCCCACTCCTTTTTTAAGTAGAAAATGAATGGTAAAGTCTATATCATAATATCAAGTATTCCACCCTGAAATTGTCTGATTTGCTTTAAAGTCAGGAAAAGCAAAGAGAAACATTGATCCCTATAATATGTGGAATTTAAAAACGTTTCTGCTGCCTTTTGAAGGAAAGGCTCAATTTGTTGTTTAAGGGTTTTATGCTTAAAGCATTACTGGTCACTCCCCAATATCCCCCCCTTAACTTTGCACTGTGACTATCACCAGCTGAGTGCTGAAGATGAGCCAGCTGTGGTTGGTTATGGCATTAGAGTGTGGAGAGTCAACTGGACCCAAGGAGAACTGGTAGAGAGAAACTGTCAGGACTAGCTGAAGAAGAGCCCTTAAGGGCACTTGGCAGTCACCTTAACAGTTACACCACACGGAGGAGACTTTGTGGAGACTCGAACAGGCTGGCTCATGATGACCTTCGCTGTGCAGAAAGAGTGCTCTGGATCATGTAGATGCTACCCAGGATCCCTGACATCCTGTGATATGTATCAGGATTGTCTTTGTAAATGTGGGGTTTTCTTTACTGTATCTCTGGAGCTCCTGACTAAAAACAATCTCTTAAACAAATGGTGTTGGGAAAGCTGGACAGCTGCACATAAATCAATGAACTTAGAATACTCCTTCACACCATACACACGAAAAAACTCAAAATGACTTAAAGACTTAAACATAAGACAAGATACCATAAACCTCTTAGAATAAAACATGGACAAAACATTGTCTGACATAAATCTAAACAATGTCCTACTAGGTCAGTTTACCCAGGCAATAGAAATAAAAGCAAAAATAAATAATTAAACCTATTTAAATAAACAACTAAACCTGGAAACTAATTAAACGTATAAGCTTTTGCACAGCAAAGGAAACCATAAGCAAAACAAAACGACAACCTACAGAATGGGAGAAAATATTTGCAAAAGATGAGACTGACAAGGGCTTAATTTCCAGAATATACAAACAGCTCATACAACTTAATAAGAAAAAAGCAAACAGCCCAATCCAAAAATGGGCAGAAGACCTAAACAAGCAATTCTCCAATGAAGACATACAACTGGCCAATAAGCACATGAAAAAATGCTCAATACCATTATCAGAGAAATGCAAATCAAAACTACAATGAGGTATCACCTCACGTTAGTCAGAATGGCCATCATTCAAAAGTCTACAAACGATATATTCCGGAGAGGGTGTGAAGCAAAGGGAACCCTCCTATACTCTTGGTGGGAATGAAGTTTATGCAGCCATAAAAGAGTATGGAGATTCCTCAAAAAACTAAAAGTAGACTTACCATATGATCCAGTAATCCCATTCCTGGGCGTATATCCATATATTCAGAAAGACACACGCACTTCAATGTTCATAACAACACTATTTACAGTGGCCGAGACATGGAAACAACCTAAATGTCTGTTGACAGATAACTGGATAAAGAAGTTGTGGCATATTTATACAATGGAATACTACTCAGCCATAAAAAAGAAGAGAATGCCATTTTCAGCAACATGGATGAACCTGGAGATTATCATTCTAAGTATAGTAAGCTGGAAAGAAAAATACCATATGATATCACTTATATGTGAAATATAAAAAAAAAAGACAAATGAGCTTATTTACAAAACAGAAATAGACTCACAGACATAGAAAACAAACTTATGGTTACTGGAGGGGAAGAAGGTGGCAAAGGATAAATTAGGAGTTCAAGATTTGCAGATACTAACTAATATATATAAAATAAACAAGTTTATACTGTATAGCACAGGGAACTATATTCAATATCTTATAGTAACCTATAATGAAAAAGAATAAAAAAACAAATATATGTATGTATATTTATGACTTAACTATTATGCTGTGCACCAGAAATTGATACAACATTGTAAACTGACTATTCTTCAATAAAAACAAACAAAAATAAACAGATGTGTTCTCTCAAAAGGGCCAAACTCACATGACTAAGAAAGAAAAAACAGATGTTCACTGGTCTACCAAGAACCTCTTATACTGGAGGTAGCAGAAAGAGATGAGGGGCATAAAGGTAGTTCAGTGAAGGAAGAGTTCAAGCTCCCTAAATGCTGCACCAGTAGCATCAGTTCTGAGAATATTAAGCCCCTCCCTGGGTCACATAGATTCTTTACGAAATATTCATGGTAGAAGAATTACTAAAGTAATTTATTTAAAAATATACCTGCCTGTATACATCCCAAGGAGCACTGTTCCCATCAGAATAGTCAGGTCAGGGTGTTACACACATATTCCACAATATTTTAGAAATCTTTCTGGGACTGCATCCAGAACACAGATTAATTTTCTTTCATATTCTTAAAGGTAAGAAAATTATCTCTTGATTGTTGATTAGATTTTTAAAGTATTCAAATATTTTAGCTCAGAATAGGGAAGTGGAAATCAACCAAGTTTTAGTGTGAAAATATGGTGAAGAAATTATTGTTTGTTTCTTTTGAGTTGAAAAGAAAACCCAAATGCTTCACCATTTCTAAACATCAAGCCTAATTGCCTGTGTAGCATGAAGTCTTCATAAAGGATTCCATTGATTTGAAAGAAAAAGTCAACATTTACATTACTTTTGAATCAGGCACTTAGACATTGCAAGGCTGCAGAATATTGGGGATTTCTTCTGATTTGTTTAATTGCTGACTATTTCCTGTAGTATTAAATTTTTTTAGTCAAAATTCATCTTTTTTTTTTGCTTGAAGTCTACAATATAATTGCTAAATTGTTTTCATGTTAATATTATTTCACAATTATCTTTCCTTTCATCTAAAATTGACTCCTCAATAATCCAATCTATCTTAATGTCCTGAGTCTTACCTTTTCAACATTTTCATGTTGAAAGTTTCATGGATCTTATACGTAATTAGACAACTTACCACTTCATATGTAATTGTGGGTATCTTTTCTTCTTACTTTAAAACTTCTGAAGGGCCCAAACAGCTGTACCTTAACAAGACTTCATCTTATAAACTTTAAACAGATCAAAAAATCTTACAAGAAAAACTTATGTTTTGATCATTATTATCACCAGTCCCCTTTATGCTGAACCTGAATACAGCAGGAACATCTAAGAGCAGTATCAAGCCTTTACTAACTGAACTTGGCTGATCTTGAAGATGTAGCTACAAGTTGTAATGCTGCAGCATTCTCTGCTTTGATCAGTCTTCTTTTCTATGACAAAAACAATTAACTTCCCATTGTTGGTTGTGAATTCCAGCTTGCTTTTTCTCTCTGGACCCTGTTCTGTTACTGATTACTGAAAGTTCTGACCAAGGGGAGTTGCTAGTAAATGCTTTTGTGGCTGAATTTCTGTCCTGTCTAACCCCCCCCCCCCCACCCGCTGCCCCGTTTTTACTTTCAACCCCAAGGAGTTGGGCTTGACCATATTTAAACCTCAGAGACTCTCCTTTCAGCCTTCTCGCCTAAAACCTAGACCTGGCTTTCTCCCTAAAACCTCATCTAGGTCCACTTAAAGGCCTGGAAAGAGTGGCTAGCTTTTCTGGAGAGCATCAAAAGTATGATGAGTGTGGAGCAGTAAATGAGGGAGAGAGAAAATGGGGGCCATAGAGAGAAAGAGAAGAGGGGAGAATGTGCATGTGTTTGTAGTGTGTAGGATTTTATAATTTCAGGGAAGAATTTAGACTGAATTGGAAATAATTCAGGGCATCTGTGAGAGTTGAAATGCCAAAGGCTTCTCTTGCCTACATTTCTACACATCTGCTCTCCTGGCTGCTACTAACATTTGCATTTTTTTGAGTCTTCTAAGGCATTTTAATGTTGGTTAATTGGTCAATAAGTAAGAATCACTCAAAAGATGGGGTAAATTACAGTTTCATTGACTTTTTAAAAAATTGTTTATCTGAATGTGAAGAGGCATCCAAGAGGCAAATGGGGCAAAGTGGCTAGCAGATTACAGATGGTTCATTTCCAAGTCCAGTTATTTCAGTGTTGACCAAAGTCTGCAAACACTGCATGGAATTATCCATTCCCTTTCTATTTTCAACTGATAGCAAATCAAACAAAAATTGCACTACATTTTGGAATCATCAGTTGGCTTTCATGATGAAATCAAAGATATATGATTTGAGCTTTTAATATGCAAATTTTATTTATGAAAAGTTAAATGATTATATTTCTGCAAAACCCTCCCATTTGTAACCTGAAGATATAAAATATCTTTATTATTTATTATTCAGTTATTTAGTTAATCAAAAACAATCTCATACAATACCACATTAATGGTAAACAGTGTATTATGCGTCAGCCTGATCTGTGTATTTTTATACTAAACATTAAGGGAGGAATTTGCACATTTACAAACTAATCTTTAAATTGTTGTTAATCTAAATGTGGGTGCTTGGAAGGAAAAAAAATGTAAGACAGAAAATCTCACAGATAATCACCTTAATGAAAACCTGAAACCTGAGGGAAAAAACCATCTTATGTTCTGGTAAAAAAAAAAAAGCTTCTGAAGCCGTATAAACTGATGCAGAATTCATCATGGTTATGAACCCATATTCAATTATAGGGACCCATTTCTTTAAGCCACCTTCTAGTGTAATAATATAGTCTTAGTAACTCTTGCATGCTGTACCGCCACACAATAAATATTAAGTTAATGACAGGAAGAATGAATGATTTCTTTAGATGCTAAGATTCTGGTTTAGTGTGATGCTAGCTGACAATTCAGAGAAATATAAAATTTAGCATATTATTGGATACCCAAAACTCTGACTTGCTTAGATAACCTACAAATACATATAGTTAAATTAAAAAGGCAATTTATTTATTTAAAAAGTTTTTTTTAATAGAGGTACTGGGGATCGAACCCAGGGCCTCCCACATGCTAAGCAAGCCCTCTGCCACTGAGCCGTACCCTCCCCGCAAAAGACAATTTAAAATCCCTCTAAAAGCCTGATTCTTGAAGGGAGTCCTAATTTCCTTTTAGAAGGAAAGAAGACTTTGAGGAAATGACTCTGCACAAAACTTGCCCACTTAGTAATTTTTTTTGGGTGAAATCAGATTAATACAAGCATCAAAGAAAGATTCTGAAAGAATGGGGTAAGACTAGAGGGAACAGGAGGAAATCATAATTCCTTCTCCCTGATCGACTACGTGTGGAAGGGAGGAAGCACCAATTTTGCTGTTTGTTCTGTTTGTAATAGGGGTCTTATGGTTGCTTTATGTCAAATGGCAGGTCTTTCCTAACTCTGGTTTCTGGAGCTTCCTTCTCCACACGTACTCATCTTGGTGTTACTGCTCATGGGTGGTGTGGAGTGCCCTGAAGCAGGGCTCAGAAACTGCTGCTCCAGGGCCACTTCAGGCCCCCTGCTTGCTTTTGTAAAGTCCTGGGATTGAGCATGGCTTTTACATATTTAAAAGGTTGGAAAAAAAATCAAAAGAGCAATAATATTTAGTAACATGTCAAAATTGTGTAAAATCCAAATTTTAGTGCCCACAACTACATTTTTATTGGCATATAGCCACATTCATTAATTTACATATTGTCTGTGGCTGCTGTCACAGTATAGCCGTGGAGATGGGTACTTGCAATAGAGACTCTGTGGTTAGTTAAGCCTGAAATGTTAACTGCCTGGCCCTTTACAGAAGTTTGCCAAACCCTGCTCTTAACGCACAGAATTTAGGAAGGACACTCTGATGTGCTTTGTCAGGAGCTGGGCATCAGTGACATAAAATCACTTGAGGCCATTGTAAAAAGGCAGATTCCTGGGTCCTGGTGCTGTGCTTTCTACGAAACAGAAATCCATGGAGCCATGCAGACTATGGAGTCTGCATTTGTAACTGGTGCCCCTCCAGGTGTTTTTTCCTACCACTGTGGAGCCAGAATCTTTGCTTTGTACAGGGAAAGGGAACTGGGTTTCTGGCTGCCTAGAACTGACTCAGTCTAGGTAGACTACCTGGTTTTTCCTGAATTGTCTCTTATGGGTTGTCTGAGGTAGGCTAGAGCATTCTCTCTGATTTCTACATTTTTCTGTGACCCCTTCTCACTTGCAGAGCTCCTAGGAAGTCTTGCAATTGAAATAAGATCTAAATTTATCTTTGTGTATAAAATGGTGATCTCCAAAGTGGATTGTGCATACTCACAGAGTCTGTAATCCTCTCACTTCTGGGAAAAAAAAATTAGAATTATTAGTTCTCCTCTGTAACTTGATTGAAATACATGTACAAAGCTCAAAAACTTTTAAAAATTATAACAGAAAAACAGTGTTTCCCACTTACACTCATTGCCACACTCATTCCTCTTCCCGAAGGCTATTTCCTTTGCCACTTACCTTTATATTTGTAAATAGTACACCCGTACTACTATTTCTTGATTTTGCTGTTGGGAGACATTACCTGTTGACTTCTGTTACAAAAGATGAGGAATTTGTTCTCCTATAGGCTGCTTACTCATACGCTTGCCTTACTGACATGTCTAAGTATGATTATATAAAAACCTTAATATAATATTCAGTGTTTACATGATTATGGCAATGGATTGATTGCTTTCTGGGTCGGCTTCATAGCTATTGTCCTTTAACTTTTCTTCACCATCCTGGAATTCCCTTTTCCTCTTTTGTTTGTTGATTTCTTACTTAGTTGTCTCAGGTTTTCCTTTTTCTTGCCTTTCTCCCTCATTTTGCTGGATCCCATTCTCCAGTGGTTTCCTGATGGAAGGCATGTGGGAGATAAGCTTTTCAAGATTTGAAATGCCTTGATTGATAGTTTTGATGATGATAGTATTGGAGTTTAGAAATATTTTTTTCTCCATAAGGCATTATTTCCTTTACTTTCAAGGAAACTTTGAAAGTTGCTATCAAGAAGTCCAATGTCATGTTGATTCCTGATGCTTTGTTTTTCTCAGGAAACTCTGATACATCTTCCCTTTTTTCTCTCCAGTGGTCTGAAATTTCAGGATTATATGATTTACCGTAGGTCTTTCTTCATTTATTGTGCAGAGTACTGGGTGGTTCCTTTCAGTCTAGCCTCTCATATACTTCCGTTTTGAAAAGTTTTTCTTGTATTATTTTTATTTTAGTTCCCTCTTTTTCTCTATTCCCTCCTTCTAGAACTCCTATTCATTAGATATAGGAACTTCTTTATTGATTTTAATTTTCTTGTTTCTGTCCTGTTTTCCATCTCTTTATTTTTCAGTTCTACTTTCTGTTATAGTTTGTCCGTCTTATCTCCCAATTCTTATTGAACTAGTTTTGGTTAACATTTTTATTTCCAAGAGGTTTTTCTTTTTCTCTGAATTTTTTTTATTATAACACATTATTCTCATTTCATGGCTATGATATCTTCTCTTTGAGCTCTGATTATAGTTTGTTTTTGCAGTTGTTTTAACATGTTCTCTATTTCTTCTGAGGTTTTTTTTTTCCTCTATTAGTTTTGACCTCTATTTTTCATGTCAGAGGCCTTTCTCAAATTTCTAGTGATCTTTGGCTCTTTGTTCATATTAAAAAATGAAACACTAAAGAGCTTAGTGGAATTTCTGTGTGTACAATTGAGGCATATCTGTTGGGAGCTTCATATTAAGATAAAAAGGCAATGAGCTGGTTCTTTCACTTTGGAATAACCAAAGAGTGTAGCTATTTATTTGAAAGCTCTGTTTCCTCAGAGGAATCTCTAGTCTCATGCATGGATGGAGTAAACTTGATTTTTAGTATTCCAGTAGTTGAGTAAAGGAAGAGGGGCTGGAGGTTGCACCTTTCTGTGTGGAGAATTTAACTTGTCATTTTCAGTACAGTCCCTCACTCAGCCATGCAGGGCTTTCTAGAAAGTAAACTTACTGTCTTCCGCCAGAATGTATAGGTTGGGGTGAGGTGTGGGGGAGTCATTTAGCTACGTATAGTGGACATGGGACCTTCCAACCAATCCTCAGGTTCCAACCAAGACTTATACACAGTGTCTCTAGTTTCTAAGTCTTTCTCAAAGTCTGTGTTGTGAGTTGATCTTTCTGGTCACTTTATTTCTCCCAGTCTCCTATCACCGCCCCATTACTTACAAGATTTTAGTTTTCTGTCATCTCTGAACCTTTTACTGTCATTGTGAGGTTGGGAAGAAGGTAGTGATACATGTGTATGTATAACTTACTAATTTAGTGGGTGATAGAGAACTCTATTTTTATAAAAAATCTAATTAAAAATTGATGTATGTGATACTAATTTAATAGTAAAGAAACACGTGTGTAATTTATACATATATATTTGAAGGTGTGTTCAAAATTATTTACTGATGGAGGTATTGGATAAAACACATTTACAAACTACTTATGTTGAAGATATATAGTTAAATATTTGAAAAATATTTGTATGTAAAGATAGTAGTTGAACTGAGAATTCTTTAAATCAGAAATACTAAAAATTTTGCAAGATGAAAACATAGCAAAGTTCAGTTATATAGCTTTCTATGTGCACAAAAGCAAATGTACTAAATCACATGGCTTTCCAGAAGGTAGCATTGGGTATAAAGTTCAAGAATCATATTTAGCCCCAATTTATGGGAGAATTTTATAATTTGAACTATTCAAAAATGAAATTTGTTGCTTTGAGATTTTATTTTTACTTTAATAATACGTTTTTCCTCCTTTTCTTTCATCATGCACATTTACGTCCAGTTTCTAGAGATACTGTACATGAGGTTTCAGTTTAGTGTAATTTACTAGACTAGAAAAGTTCTGAACTCCCTCCAAAGTCTAATATTCTATGATTTGAAATCAGATTTATAGTTGTAAAACACCATGCTAGGGTCAGTTTTGAATAAGCAAAACAGAATTCAGAGTAATATATGTGTATAATATATTTTGTAGTTATAACTTTATCGTTGCTATTTATGGCTAAAGATTTGTCTTACTGGCATGACTTACAGAAGGTGTTCCTCAATAAGGCTTACGCAGAGCTCCTTGACACTTTGAAAGAAAGGGCTTGTCTCAGTGGGAAAGACTTCCATCCATGTCACTGGGCTATCTTTCATGTGGAACGAAAGTAATTAGATGTCTGGCTTTAGCACTGTGGTATTAAGTCTTATCTTGAGGACACCTAAGGTTTATGTAATACCCAGGCATCAGTCAATTAGACCGAGAGAAAAAAAAACAAGTCAATTTTATGAGTCTGCATGAGTCAGGCATTTGATTATCCTGAGAAAACAGGGGTCTGGCTCCTTTCACTGAAGCTTTCCTTCTGCAATCGATTAACTGCTGACTCTTGTTCTATTGACCCCCACTAATTTTGTTGCATGGTCTGTCATTCCTTATCTGAAGTGAGTGGGAGGCTCCTCTGTAAATATCAACAACCGATGGGGTTAAGGGAGGCTCCGTCTGTTCTGGGATGGCTCTTCATAGTATGTGTCTGTGTGGAGAGCCATTCCTAAACTTGCAGCCTAACTCATTTTCTAAGACCAGATTAGGAGTTATAGCTCTCTTTTTTGCACGTAAAACAATTGTTGGACAACCAAAACCTGGGTAGATATTTACATATTAGAATTTCATTTTGTCTTCCCTTTATTATTTTTTTCACATCATATTCTTACTAATATAAAATTCGACCTTTTAGTGGAAGTGGAGATTAGAGACGCAATAAATAAATTAACTTTTGCCAGCTAAGGATTAGCTGGTACTACTTCATTTTACTTTCAGTTTCTTTGTATCAAAAATTTTGGTGACTTGTTTAAAAGAACAACTTTGGACTGAATCCTTTAATTAGTATAGACAATTACTAAAATCATCTAATGCTGCTGGGCTCCGTGTTGTTCGTTGGGTATCATTTGGATCTCTATTCCCCAAATCATTTGAAATTTCAGAATATCAGATTGCTGTAATAGTTTTAAGAAAAATGTCTAAAGTCTAGTTGAATTATGTAAGTCACATATTAGACATAGAAGAAGGAATTCACTGGAATAAACTTATTGCTGAGTGAGCTCTCCAGAGTGGGATATGATCCATCACTGCTGAATACTTCTCCCCAACTTGAGACCTTATCACCTTAAGGTCAAACTGAAATGTGACATTTATAAACCATGATGCATTTTAGATCCAAGTAAACTGGGCATTCTAGAAAGGCAAGATAGTGTAGGCTTAAGAGTATAGGCTCACTTCTATTTTGACTGTCTCAAATTATATTTGTAAAATGGAGACACTAAGGATTTATTTAGTTCTCATCTGAGCCTGAAGAACTTCATCTTTTGCTTCTCTCCAACATCTACCTGTACTCTTACTGGATAAAGTCATGTGCAGGTTCCTGAGCATCATGTTTTATTTCTCATGTTTACAACATCATTGTTTCCTCTGTCCACTAGAATCTTTTTCTTATTCTGAATGGTTATTTTTCAAGACAAAGTTCATGGTTTTTTTTTTTTTTCTTGTGAGATCTCTGAATAACCAAAGTAAGGTAGAGAATGCCTTCCATTGTGCCACTGCCTATCAAGTATTAGAGCCTTTGTCACTCTGTGTAGTTTTTTTTTTTATTAACATTCAAGTCTCTCTTTTAGGACTGTGCACTCCTAGTGCTCAATAAATGTTGAATGAATACTATTTATCATGCCTAGAATGTGTTGGATCAGTTATCAATTGCTGCATAAATCCCTAGATTTATGGATGAGAGCAACACTGATTTGTCTGCACAGTTTTTCTGTTGGTCTCACTCGAGCTCACTCATGTAGCTATAGTCAGCTGACAGCTTGGCTGGAGATAGAGGATCGCATATGGCCTTACTCATGTGTCTGTTGCCTCAGTTGGAATAGTGGGGATGACTGATTCTCTCTCTCTTTGTTATCTTTCATCTGGGCAGCTTCACATGGTGAGCAAGCCCTAATGAGCAGGTGCTTATAAAGCCTCTGTGATGTCGCATTTGCTGATATTCCCTTGATCAAAGCAGGTCATGTGGCTGAGCTCAGAATCAATGTGGGAAAGGACTATACAAAGGCCTGGATGCCAGGTCACATGGTTCATTGGAGGTCACTAATATAATAATCCAGGATATGCACTTACCTCCAGTGTCTAACTGTTAAAGAAATTTTGTTCAAAACTCCCTTTGATTATTTTTCTCCTCTAAAAATCCTTCCAAGCTCCCCCATCCCCCCACCCCCACCCCAGAGCTTTTCATACATTTTTCTGTTGCACATAGTCTCACTTATCTCGCCTGGGAGCAGCAGTGAGGGATTCATCCAGAACTTGAAGACTATATTCATTTACACTTCACCTTGTTTCAGAAAAATTTAAGGCATCAACTTGGAAATAGAGGACATAGGATTACCTTGTAAACTTTAACTGTGTAACATATAAGATTTAAGATATATTGCTTCCCAGGTCAAGTCAGTCCTTACTGAAAGTATTAATATATCTAAAGAAAATACATTGTTTTTCAAGTTTCAATTTCGAAAAGATAAAAGCAAAAAGGCCCCAGTACTCTGTGCTAGGAAAAGTTCAAGGAGAAGGGCACTCTCGCATGCTGTGGGACTGAAATTGCAATTGCTCTGTAAAGCTGTTTGGCAGTCTACATTGAGACCTTAAAAAGTTCATACTGAGTCAAGCCCAGTGATTCCACTTCTAGAAAATCATTCTGAGGGAATAATCAGACACAATTTTGGGCAAAGATGTTTATCAATGCATTATTTATGCAGAGAAAAGGGAAAAACCCAAAGTGGGAAATGGTGACATTATAGAACAGTCCTGTAATGGAATATTATGCAATCGATAAGAAGTGGTCTCTAGGGAGAAATTGTTATGACTTTGGAAGTCGCTCACAATGTAAAATGTAAGTGATTCAAAGATATATAGAGAATTAATTCAATTCTATAAACTCTGTGTGTGTAGGTGTGTATGAGTGTGTGTGTGTGTGTGTGTTCAGTGATCACAAATGTATTAACCCACTCTGTTTGGCACTAGAGCTTATTGGAAAGAAGAGAGACATGTTCACTTCCCTCACTCTGGTTACAGATTAGTGAGGTAAATAGATACTGAATGGCGTTAACACTGCTGGGGTGATTGTCATTTTACACTGGAAATGGAAAGACCAAGAAGAAAAAGGAGAGAGCAAATGAGTTTGTTGGTTTGAAAAGACTCAGTGAGTTTTGAAGGGGTTAAATGTATTTTGGGAGGGGGATTGTAGCTGTGAAGCATTGAGAGAATAAATCAAATTAAGTAAAAGGGTTTTTAAGAATTTCTGCTAAATATATTCCTACTTTGTCTTTTTCTGTTTTTGCAAGAGACTATTGTGAATATTTAAGTTACTTTTCAATTATTTTAGATGCTGAGCTGAAATATCTTTGGGTATGACACCATACTGACTTGAAACATTCCAGAGCCCCCAGCTTACCGTGGTGTATATATGTATGTGCATACATATGTGTGTTTATCATCTATCTATTTATGCAAATATAATAAAGATTAGGGGGAAATACATGCCAAAATATAGGAGGTGATTACAGGTAATTTTAATTTTATTCTCAATTTTTCTGCAGTCAGAAAAGTATGTACATACATTAAAGACAGATATATTAAAAAAATTTAGTTAATGAGGAAGTAGGTTGATCAGCAGAGAAAGCATATCATTGCCTTGGGCCAGAGGTAGGGTTACTGTCATCTTGACTTCAGGTATTTTCAGCAGGTCTCACGAGTGTGGAGATGGATTCCTCATGGTGTCATAGCCTGAAGTCATCAAACGTGTGTTGCATTCAAATGATTTCCTTAGTTTTGATTTACAATTATCTAAACATTCTTCTGAGTGTAACCGAGGTTGAGAGTGTGTAGGTAGATCTGCTTCAGAAGCAGAATGAGCACGCTGTGTCATCACAAGCCCTCTGTCCATAATCCTCAGGACAATGCAAGTTTCACTGTAAACTAGTTATGCGTTAGTGTTGGTAAGAAGTGTAGTTAGAATTAGTATTCCAGGTACGCCTTAGTGTTAGTAAGCTCAGTTAATGTAAAGTAATGTAGAGACAGATTCATGCTCACTGCACTGACAAAATCACATTTCTGAGCTCTCCAGAGATCAGCCCAGACCATGTACATGGAAATTTACCAAAGTCCATCCTGAGAAGCTTCTTGGCAATTAGCCATGTGACCTGTTCTGTTAACACTTTCACCTGTATATGTGTTCGTTTTCTGTAATATTCTACATTATTTATTTAAACTTTATAGAACCTTGTCAATTTTTTTTTCTTACTAGTATTTCTTTTTCATTTTTGTGTGTACTTAGCACCTAGCACAGTACTTGACATAAAGTATGTATTTAACTAATACTTACTGAATGAAAACAAATATATTGATTGAGGTTAATTACCAGGCATATTCAGCCATATATAAAATATAAACAGACAAATATAAATAGATTTTGGAACATCTACTCTAATGGATTTTTTTATACCTCACTTTACATATGTTAACCAAATAATCAAATAACTGTATTTATAAACTATGATTCCGCTTTCTCATCCCCTGTATAATTCTCTTTGTGAGCATTGTTGCACTGTTACTAGATGTGGATGAGACTTAAGCATGTGTTAGGCCGTCAGTCCTGCCACTCTTCTGTTTTGACGTAGCATCACTTCTAAGAAATGACTGGGTGAATATAATCCAGTGTGGCTCGGGTAAGAAATTAGTCTGCCTGTAGATGAAGCTCTAGTCTGTTCCAGTGATGTTTTCTTTTGTTGTTTTACAAGTCTACTCTTCTGTGAAAAGTCTGCAAAGTGAACGCATTGAGGGTTCGAGAATGAGAGCATTGGCATTTTTGCTTCTTCTCCATAAAACAGATTGAAACAGGGGGCAGAAAGGTAAATACCTGTGACCTCCTTTCAGTAGGCCTGTGCTGAAGTCATTTGGAATGAAATGAGGCCTGCCGTGAAGGGTCCTCCGGGGGGCTCCTCAGGTTTCCCCCCCATCCAATAGGGTTTCGTTTTTACTCTCAGTAACTCCTTTGTGCTCTCAGAAGGAAAACAGCTAACGAGCTTAGATGTGAACAATGGGCTCCACATATATTGTGCAGATTTCTCAAATTTCATTTGCACAGAGCTGCTGAATGACATTTCCCCAGCTCCAACTACTGTCCGTACCTCTGGGGAATGTGGGCAGAGTGGCAAGGTCAGCCTCACAATGAGGAGGCTTTCTTGGTTTCAATAGGCACTTTATACCCATTCAAAAAAAAAAAAAAACCACTTTGAAGGCTTTCTCCATCTCAGGGCCTGTGAACACTGCTGTGAAGGGAGAAGGAGCTGGCCTGGGCTGAGCCGTGGGGAATTAGGCTAACCTTGCTGAGGGATCCCAGAACCAGCTCAGAGGCTGATGCGAGGTGACTTGGGTTTGAAGCTGACAACCTAACAGGTGGTCTGTTTAAAGAAACCCTTTGTGCTAGACTCACATTGGTAAATGCAAGACACATCTAAAATACGTTTGACTGTTTTACTGAGAGGCAGGTTTTCTTTCTTTCTTTTTTCTTTTTCCCCACTTGTTCTGGATTGAGGCCCTGATTCCCTTTAAAACTATTTCTGTATATTTTACACACAACTTAATGTTACATAGACCCGATGTAATAATTATCTTTGAGAATAATCCCTAAGAATATGATTTGAAATGTCTACCATTTCAAACCCACAGTTTTCAGTCATGGCAATTTTCAAGGAAAGTTTTTATTCTGGAGGAAGTGTTTCATAGTAGATTTCAGTGAAAAAAAAGTTAAAGAAATTCTAAGGAAAAAAAAAGTGTAGTGAGAAGGAATTTAAGGAAAATTAGATGAGAAAAAAATAATCCTGATTTTGGGATTATAAAAAGGCAAGAAGAAATATTCCATTGTTGTTCAATTATAGCTGCAAAAGCTGGGAGGCCTGTGATCAGGAAGAATTTGTAATTCCTGAGGTTTAGCATAAGAAGAAAACAGGATCTAGAGAAAAAGAGAAAGGTGCTAACTGATGCACTGTTGTATTGGCTCTGTAAACATACATTTCCATAGGGTAGCATCTAGTTGATATGAAATCATTACAGCCAGTGATTTTAGTGGTTATTAACAGAAAACTAACACAAATAAGCAAAAGGGGAATGTAATGGCTGTCGAAAGTGAAAGGTGTAAGTGAGGGCTGTTTGATGAAGATGCCCAAGTCGTGTCACCAGGACTCCGCTCCTCTCCACCTCTCTGTTCCTGCTTCCTCCGGAGTGTCTTCCCTCCATGGGCCTTGCTGCACCTGTTCCAGCCTCAGAGCTTCACTACCTCTGCCCCTTTCCCAGGTGATTCTGTAAAGCCTCTGGGGTTCACTCTGAACTGACTTAGATCACAAGCCCACCCCTAAACCATGGATGGAATACAGGCAAATACTGTGCACTGGTTGACTTAGGCCTGGGTCACTGACTTCTCCTGGGGCCTGAGGAGCCCTGAACTGCTCCATGGATTGAAAGACAGCAAGGGGTAAGTTCTCAGATGAAAATTAGGGACCTAAGAAGTTGCAATGGAAGCTGGAAAGACAACGATAAATGTCTACCACGTGTACCAAGATGTATCTTATTTAAAAACATGTAATTTTCTTGTCTTCTTCAATAGTGTACTTAAAAAAGAAATAATAATCTGTAAAAGCTCCACATGGGTGAATAAAATTGACTTTTTAGTGCTTGATAGATTTTCAAATTTCTGTGCTGACTTGTGTTAGGCTAATCATATAACGTTCTCTTCATACAGGTTTTCTAAAAATCTTTACCGAGAAGGAGTGAACTAAGTAGGAATTTATATCCTTTTTGTCCTGTCCCTTCCTTATCTCAGTCCTGGGAATCCCGGTGGACCCCTCACAGGTTGTGCTCCATGGACTAGTGTGTCTTTTGGGATGCAGCCCCCTGGATGGGGTGGAATGAGCTCTTTTCAGATGGATTGTAGATTACTCCCTATGGGAATAATACCTGTGGGAGTGTCACTAAGTCAGGGTCAGATCTAGGCAGGTGAATTGGAATGAGAAGACCCTCATCCAGCGGCCCCAGCCACCTGATTTAGTCAGGAGCCTCCAGGCTCTCACATTCCACCTCTTTCCTTTGGAAACAAGGGGCTGTCTCAGACAGGTCAGCTTGGTGAATCTCTACTCTGTTCTCTCTAGAATCTTTTTGTATCATGTTATTTCTACAGCAAATCCTGTGCCTTTCTTCATGTTTGTGGAAAGATCCTTGAGTCCCATTCTCGTCTGAATAATTTATGTAACATATTAACCCTTTCCACATTTTTTTTCTAGCATGACACCTTACCAGTGATTAATTGCCTCTCGTCAGTCTAAGACTTAATTCAGTGACTGTTAATCTTTATTGACTCTGCTGTGTCTAGGGATGCATTTGCTCTGCCTAGGCATGCATTTAAGATATTAAATAAGTTCAGTTATTAGAAGGATGCAGATAATAAAGGTTGTGAAGCTTAGTTGAAAGTAAGTATTTCTAAAATCATTTAATCCCATGCTGTCTTTTCTTATTAACTTTGTCTTAATTGTAAACGTTGACATTTCACTGTCCTCAAGCGTTTTGGGACAACTAGAGCTCTCATTGGGCAGATGATCCCATGTCGTTAAACTTTCTTAGCCTGGGTATTTCTCTGTTTCTGACAGCTGTCACTTCCTAGAACTATCGGCCTATCTGCTTTTAGGAGACCACTGGGTCTTATTTTCTAAGATAAGAACTGAGTTGGCTCCTACGTAATTCAGATGCACGTGTTTAATGCACTGACTTTGGAACATTTAGCTTGGCTTACTGGGTGTTTCCCCACTCCCTCCTCTTTTCTAGTACTTTTTGGGTTCTGGTTATGAGGAAAAAGGTAGGGAGAAATTGGGTCTTTGCATTTTGCTGAAGACAAATGTCTATTTTTTACTTTGAAGGACCTGAGATAAAACCATCTAATCCTAGCAACTTCATGCTTTATGAATGAACCAATGGTTTTCTTTCAGCTATTCTGTTAATAATAATATTTTCAAATGATTGAAGAAGCTCACTGAGTGAATATATATTCATTTTGTTGTTGGCAAAAAAGTGTGAAATAAAGCAGCAATAGGTGGGATTGGCCCCCAGCAGAACCATGACGTGGATGAGGTTTGCCTTAGGGCCCCTCACACATCCCCTCTGTTGCCCTTCACCGGTTTCCAGGGCCTCATTCTCCAACCATCTTTGCTTCTGGGTATGCAGGGCTCTCAGGCTGCCCTGCAGTCAGGGCTCCTCCCTACTCTGCCGGCCAAGGCCCTCCAGCCCCAGGCAGTGCATCATGGCCTCGTTTGGTGTTCCAACCAGACATCTAAACTCAGTAAGGCAGATGGCTAATCTTGCAGTCTGGATCCCAGCTAACTCCCACTATTGGAAATGAGTGCCCCTCCTGGAACCAAGTCTCAATAAGGTCTTAATACACTGTAATGCTTCATTTATTTCTCCCAAGGTTACTGACGTTTTGATAAGAAATTCTTAAGGACCATTTATACTTAAGGTAAAGGAATAACTGTCCTCAAGTGGAATTTCAGGCAAGTCTATGGTCCAGTTGGTCTAGGAAGGGGGCAGCTTTGTACGTCTCCTCTGGGGCAGACGAATCCCCTTCTTTCTGGGCTTCCTTCACATTTGTTCCTTCAGTAGGTTTTCTCAGAAATACCCCTTTATGGCCTGGCTGGCAGGAGATTGCTTTCCAGCTGTGTTCCTGCCAGGTCCACATCCAGGTTTGGCCCATTTGCAATCGTCCCCACCAGTTCTTGCAAGGATCTTCCTTGGATACAGGATTCGGTCCTCCTGTCATCTCCACCCCACTTGACCATTCTGAAGCCACATTCCCTCTGCTTTGTGATAGAACCCTGTTGTCTTCCACCTGAAATTGCTCCAGAAATGCCATGTCTATAGTATGAACTTACTTTGTGAATATTAACACTTCCCTGGGGCTGTTGATTCTTCTCCGAGGTTTCCCGGTTTTTCTACCTCCTTCTCTCTAGCTCTGGCTCTGGCTCCCACTCTCCTGCATTGTGCACCCTGCCCTGTGGACACTGTTGCAAACAGTTGAGTTAGAATACCAAGCATGGTAGGTGCATGTGGATGTCACAAAGCACTTTGTAATAAAGGAAGATTCATGATTTGAACCTTGGTTGCCTTGCAGAGTGTACTTATTCCGTTTTATCACAGATGCATATCCCTTCCCCCCTTTACCCCACGTCTTCCTTTTTCTAAGATAAAACATTTCATCCCTCCTAGGATAGGATTACCAGATTCTTCGTCATTCTGACTGTTTTCTTACAGGAAAACCCACTTTGTCAATGTCTCACTGAAAGTTTGGTGTCCAAAAAGGAACAAAATATAGGCAGCTTGAGAATTCACATAAGTGTTTTATCATCCAGCCCACATTTATCCATCTTGTCTACAAAGATACCATGGGAGATTTTATAAAAATGCCTTGCTGAAATCCTTGCATGGATTAACCATGTCAAAAAGGAAATTGGGTTATTTGATATAAAACATACACACAAACACACAAGCACACGTGGGACAACATTTACACATTACAACTTAAATGATGTGCAAAAAAAAAGTATTCTCAATTTTCCGTAAGTGATCTCATCTTGTCCTCAATCCCACGTTCCATTTGGGAGCAGGAAAAATCAATCTAAAACTTACCAGTTCTTGGTGTCCTGGTAACACAGTCTCTTCTGTTAGGTTAGCTCAGTGTCTTTTGGATAAATTTTCATTCAAATTCACAATTCAGACTTCTTATCAGAAAGGGATGTTTCTCTCCTTTCGAAGACTTGCCCCTCTGCTTCCTGCTCCTTAGGGAGCTCTGTGGGTGTCAGTGACAGGGGCTTCCAGGAAATCAGTGTAGGGTAGTCAGTCCTTGTCTGGGTCTTTGTGCAGTCTTTGGGGTCTTCTCTCATCACTGTGGATACGTTCCTTATCTCTTAATCATTGACTGTCCCGCTGGCATCTGCTGATGGAGTCTGTGGCAGGGCTCAGTGTAAAACATCCACCTGCTATAAATTGTATCCAATGTTTCTCAACCTGAAGGGTCCAGGCGAAAAGTGCAGGAGACAGAAAAGTTGACAGTGAGAGGATGACTGTGTGAGGCATTGACTTGGCAAGAACTGGGCTAGCTACTGTGGCTCAGGCTGCAGGAAGAGCTGTTGCTAAAGCCAGCCCTGGACCTCCTAGTCCATTTCAGCTGGGAGTTTGGGGGTCTGGAGTGAATTGAACATAGGATGCTTCTGCAAATCTGTGATCTCAGTGTGGAAATCTGTGTTTTAGGTCTTCAGTTTTAGAAATGTGAGGATTTCAATTCAAGTGCTCATGTGCTGTCTTTATTTGTGAGAACAAACCAACTGCTGTCATCATGGAAGCAGGGGGTTCAGAGCGGACAGAGCACAGAATCAGGTTTATTCCTACTGATTCCCTATTGACCTTGGAAACGTTACTGAACTTTTCTGAACCTCAGTCTCATCTTCTGTACTATAGGGGTAATAAAAGCCGATATGATTAAAGAAAAACAGTATTCATCAGTAAATGGCAGCTATAAGTGTAAATCATAACAGTGTCTTCTAAGCACAAACACTGTTTTTCTAACATTCCGAGGAGAGAACAGCTTGCTGCTTTTACCATTGGTTGGCTTCATTAAGTGTGACATTTCCCCCCAATGCAACCATTTTTCTTTGAGACAAATGCCTTTCTCCCTCGGAGGGATGTGTTTCTCCCTCTTCCTGACAGAGCCCAGAGGATCCCTATGAACATCCTTCCGCCCCCCACCCCGCACCCCGGGGACCCTGGGCCACACTGGCCCTGTATCACTGCCATCATTTCTCTGCCCATCATTCCACTGGTGGAAACTCCCTTTGTGACTTGTTGACGTCAATTCTGAGGATATACAAGATGTATTGAGAAAAGACCTCTAATAGTTCTTACTTTTCCGGAGGCCAAATGGTTTTCAAATCACAAGCAAAAGGATTTAACGTGGGCAGGCCAGGCCCACATCTTTGTCAAGCAAGAGACAACGAAACTGTCACTCTCCTCCCAGACCGTCGTGTATTTCCCACCGGGCCTCGCCTCCCCGTCAGGCTGTAAGCCCTTCCTTCCTGATCGTCCTTCTCGAAACCTCTCAGCCCAGTCCTGCTCTGTTCTATATCCAGAGACCGATAGGGATGAAGGCAGGCAAAGCAGAGAGATCCTGTGAGTGAAGTGCAAGCTAGTCTTTTGGTTGTGCAGGTGGGCCTTTGCCAGCAGGTTCTGCGTATTTCCTTTACTTATTACCTAATCTAATTTCTGCAGCAAGCGTTACAAAACACAAGGGCAACTACTTTTCCAATCAGTATTTGACCCCTAAAATGCTCTCATGGGAAGCATGGCAGCCTCGGTGAAGAAGCCTTGTCCCAAACCTAAGAGTTCCTCTCCTCTTTATCAGGGGAAAGTGGCTCTGAATAGCGATGCACGGCTCATTTTCTCCAATGACTGCCCTTTGTCTGGCTATCTTTGGAGTGTGGGAGGAGCTGCAAGTGAATGGAAACTCAGCAGTACAGTCATGTATCTCTTGCTGACAGGGAATTCTCGAGCTCTTAGAGCCAAGAAGTGGAGTTCGATGTGACCCTGGTCTTTCCAGTATGGCTAAAATGGCCTCAAAGAAGCATGTGCAGTGTTAAAAGTCAGTTAAAAGGCAACTTGGTCTGGGACCTCTGTAATCTGTAAAGATCTCTAGAGATCTCTGCAGATTGGATCTCTTTTTCTAGGAGTCCATGATTCTACGATACACTTTGTTTTCTGGCTTGGGAAAAATGAGGCCAACCTGAGTCGGGTTATGCAGTAGAATCAGGTGACCAGAAGGTGGCACTGGTAGTATTTGTAAGGTTGCCACTGCGGCACATTAGGTAACTGATGGAGCACTTGCTTCCCTCCAGCCAGCTAAAAGTGACACAGCCGTGTTTTGTTAACACCATGTTACACAGAGCTTTTCTTTGTGGATATCTGCTTTTACCCAAACCATTGCAGCCTACTTTCCTGTCTTGTTAGGAGTGTTACTTACAATGAATTCAAAGACCGGAAGGTTTTGTTTGTTGAAGTTTGCTCTATGTATTTGTGACGCTTTCTAGTCTTTGAAGCTTTGACAAAAATAACCCCCAGTTCTCTGGGAAATAAGAGAAGCTGTTTGTTTAGCAACTGTTCTCCCACTTTGGAAATGTTCCAGAGGTCTAGATGCAAGGTTGTTATTGTTTGTCCTGTCAAGCTCTTTGCTATCAAGGCTTTTAATATTCTTTGTGTGAGTTTAATGTAAAAAGGCACCAAGTTAGTGCTGCCTTTACATGACTAATAGACTGCCTCATGAATAAGTAACTGTCTATATATTTTTAATAGGAAAAGAACTTACTTAAAAGGAACTCGAAAGCCACCAAGAAACTTGGGAGGAACTCAGCAAGAAGCCTCCCTGACTGTTCTCCTTTGTTTAGCAGAGGAAGGTTTTTCAGAGAAACTAGTTGGCAGCAGTCCTTGTAATGGCAACATGGAAAGCTGTCCTTTTATCTATTTGCTCCGAGCATTCTGGAACAAGGAGCTGCCAGTTATGACAGGAACTACAGCAGAAGTTGCAAATTTTTGTAAGGATCCAAACATTAAATATTTTAGGTTTTGTGGGCCGTTAGGTCCCGTTGCAGCTGCTCCACTCTGCCAGTGGAGCTTGAAAGCAGCCATAGAGAATATGTAATTGAGTGGACATGGCTTTGTTCCGATAAAACTTTATTTACAAAAACAGATGGCAGGCTGGATTTGACAGATGACATTCGCCAGTGAGCTGTAGTTTGCAGACCCTGAACTTGGGGAAGGCAGATTTAACTTTTCCTTCTCTGTTGTGGGCGTTTCCTTTCTGAGCCTCTTGTTTTGCTCAGGTGGTAGCTGAGGGTTGTCCAGATGTGTTTGGCCTTGTCCCCATGGATTTCCCACTAGTACAGGAACCACAGGGAAAGAGCATGTTCTGTTTCTGTGGCCAATGCGAGTAGAATAAATCTCCTCCTCAGTTCTCTGAGGGTTGTATTGGGTCAAGTGGATTCAGCATAATTGTCTGGTGGCATCATACTTGGCCAGCAGTCATCCTTTAGAGTAGGAGCTGGCACAGGACAGCCTGTTGGCCAAATCTGCCCTCCACCTGTTTTGGTAAATAAAGTTTTATTGGAACATAGCCACACTACTTTGCTTATACACCATCCATTGCTGCTTTTGCTTTAAAATGACGGTTTGCTTTAAAAAAAAAAAAGCAGTTGCTATAGGGACTTATTTACAGAGCTCAAGACATTAATTATCTGGCCCTCTAAGGAAAAAGTTTGCTGACCTTTGCTCTAGAATAGTGCTTTTTAGACTGTGCTGAAGGACTAGTTTTTCTTTCCTTTTTAAAAATTCATCCTGATGACATTGTCATCTGCTGCCCGTGACTGGTAGCAGCTTGTAGACATGCAACTCACCACACAGGTGCTGAAACCCCACACGGGTTCATTCCTTTTGAAGGACATGAGTCCACTGCTCATGTCCTTGGATGCAGCCTCATATCAATGTCAATGTCAAATGATTATGCGAGTTTTAAATGCTTACATCCAATTTCTATACTTACCTAGCAGTGGGCTGGGGACAGGCAGGGTGCAGAGCAGCAACATGGTTCTAGGGCAGCCCTGCTCAGAGTGCATCAACTGTCAGCTTCACTGGAATATCTGGTTAAGATGTAGATTCTGATTCATCCAGTAAATCTAGGGTAGAGCTTGTCATTCAGAATTTCCAACAAACTGGTGTTGATGGTACTGGCTCATGGACTGTTCTTTGAGAGGCGCTGTTCTAGTGGTATTTCTAAAGCAGTCAAATTAGACATCAAATATTGCCTCAACTCACATAATGGCGCTGATTTCATTTGACTGATGAGGGCTGTTATTTAGAGAAATGAAGCAATTTTCGTTGGCATCCCAGAATGAAATGCCCATTGCCATTAACCAAGGGTTGCCTAAGAAATGTAGACACCCTTTTCCTACCTTATACATAATATTTTAACCTGGAAATCAGCTTCCTTAGTGCTGACACCAGCCTTGCTTGAAACCAAGTAAGTAGTGGTATTGATTATAGCCTATGAAACATGCATGAAATGTAACAGAAATGCAAGTTGCTCTTAACCTCCCTCCTCCCTCCCAACCCTACTTCCTTCATTTCCTTCTTCCTCTCATGTTATTTATTATGTGTTACGTGGAGAGTCTCCAGATCTTCATTTGGACCCGCTAGAAACTGGGAAAGAATATATCAAGCAGGAAATAGGATTCTTTTTACATTCTTGTGACATTAATGTGTGAAAAATATACTTAAAGAGATCAGGCGGATGCCTTTTGAGGGTATTTGGAGGCACTGTTGCAGCCACATATGCCACTCTTCAGGTTTGTATTGGAATTTCCATCACTGGGGTTGAATTTTGCCCCTTAACTGCCCTCCTTTAGCCGCTGTTTATCAGGAGCTTTTTGTATAGTTCAGCTATTGCTTATCAGTTTAAACAATCTGGGCCTCTGAGAACAGGAAAAGAGACTAATAAGGGAAGTTTAACTTCCCAGGTTGCTTACCATGAAAAGTTTATTTGGGAGATGAATCTCCTTTTAAAACATTCACTCCATGTAGTACATTAAAAATGCTGATGATGTTTGCTCATCAGTTCTACACTGTTGCTTTGTTTTTGTATATATACTATTGCTACATAGTTTTCCTTTTTCAGAAATGTATTCATTGGAGATAATTTATAATGCATCAAAGCTAAGTTGTAGCCATGTTCTCTTCTGAGATGAATGTCATTTGTACCAAATTGTTTATTAGGCTCTCTATTCTTACAGTACCTTGGCCTCTCTTTACTTTGCCAGATATAATGTCAAAACCGTGATAACTTGTGGTGATAATTTGGCCAACGTTGGAGTAATGTCACAATGGTATTTGAAATGAGGGATTCTAAACTATAGACGAAGCACAACTGTGGTGTTTGTGATGCTTTGTGTGTTGAACAAGTTACCTAAGGTAGTAAGGATCAAAATATAACATCCTTGTGGCTTGAAATCAGAACATTTCATCCTTGGAAAATCCAAAAAAACTGTCAAGATAGAATGGATTTCCATAGGTTAAATCTTAAATTAACCATCAAGAGGAAAAAGAAGGCACTCACAACTCTACAAGGCAATTTTTTTTTTTCCTTCTCAGCCATGGGATGTGGTCATCCATCCTTCTGTATGCTCTTGTCACCAGCCCAGGGCCATCTACCCACTCCTCCTACATGCATTTCAGCCTGTTCTTGTCTCTTGTGCCACTCCTCTAGTTCAGGTGCTTTCCATCATCTTGTGTCTTGACCTCCAGCATAGCTCTTGAGTGATCCTAAAGTCTTACTTCTCTCAGGTCCTTTTACCATCTGTCTGGAACTCAGAGCCCAAATGTCATTCTTTTTCTGAGAATTTTCATCACCAAAGGGATGATATTTCTTCCCTCTGCATGCTCTATCAGACTGCCATCATCAGGCTCCCATGTGTCTCCATTCCCACCTCCCACCACTCCCTGCACTGCCGTTAAAGCTTTAGTAGTATGGAACTATGTGTTGTTTTCAGAAATGCCATGCTGTTTCACATTTCGAGCCTTTGGCCATGGTTTCCTATCTGCCTATAAGAATCTGTCCCAGTGGCTTTCAGCCAGAGGTGATTTTGTCCTGCAGAGAGAGAGTTGGCAATGTCTGGAGATATTTTTGGTTGTCATAACTAGGGAAGGGAGGCTGCTGTCATCTAGAGGGGAGAGACTGGGGATGCATGAACAGCCTCCCACAACAAAGAATTATCTGTCCAGAATGTCAATGATGCCAAGGTTGAGAAACCTTCCTCTCCTCTGCGTTATCGGGAGGATAATTTCTGTGCTCCAGTTATGAATGTAGGACTTTCTCTCCCCTGGCAAACTGTCCTTGATCCCTCCTCTCTCAGTCTTGGTGAAGTGCTCCTCCACTGTGTTATGAGTGTTCCCTATGTATATACCTCTACTATCATGGCACATATTATTATAATTATAATTTTACTTTATTTCATTTTTAATAGAAGTAGTACAGATGCAAAAAAGAGGCTTCCAGGTTGTCCCAGAACGATGGCTAAATCTCACATTCTTGGTTTAGAGCAAAGCCAACAGGTGGTTCAGCTACCTCCCCTGAGACTTAAGATACAGACAAATTCAGAAACCAGCTCAACACCAACCACCCTCCCTCCAGACAGTCAACACAAGGAGAAGACAGGTTATCCCCTGACTCATTTCTGAGGAGGAGATGCTGCTTTTCCCAAGGCCAAGTGGAGGTCCCAGAAGAATTTCTGTTTTTTTTTTAAAGGAAACCTACAAAAAGGGCAACTGTTATTTTTACTGCTTTTTCTTTGGATATCTGCTTTGCCAGAGAATTGGGGACAATCAGATGGGAGGAATGAGCTTTTACCAGTGGATCAGGTTGGAGCTGCCATCTGTCCATACCAGCCACCCAGAGAGCTTAAATAATGAGCAAGAACAGTGGTTATCACCAACCTCAGGCAGGACTGTGACCTGGCCCAGTCAGGGGGATTTCTTGTTCTTTTCCTGCTGCCTCAGCCCCACCCTGACAGGGAAGGAAGCAACAGTGGGTAAAGGAGGGGGAGAGAAGGGATGTGAAATCAGACCATGCAGCCCACTCCTCCATTTCAGGCCAGCCAGCTCAAAGCTGTGGCCTGTGCTTGGGGTCGGGGTGGGGAAAGACAGACAAGGTTTGAATCAAATATAACACTGATGTTTTAAAAGTAAAAAGGACAGAGTCTTAGAAAGTGAAATGATACTGTTTGTTATAAGTCAGAATGTCTGAAAATTTATGGAAGTGGGTCAAGATGATATTAAGGAAGGCATTACTTATATAAGACATCTAGGCATAGTTACTGGCAAAAAGATCAGGTTTGCATCCTAATGAGCTGACTTTCCTCAATAAGCCATGTGTATATATCTCCATGATAAAGATTCCAAACAGTATAGAAAGAGATAATAAGTATGTAATAATGACATAATCTATTTTTCAACTCAACATTGAGGGTCCTTGGGACCTTCATTCTTCTTACAGGCCGTTCTTCACTACAAATGTGTGGATCATGAGGTTTGGAACTTCTTGGGTGCCTTCTGCCTTCTGGGGGACTCTTGTTTCAGAAAGCCGCCTGCAAGCCTGGGGAGTGAGGTGACAGAGGGCTGGCACCAATGCTGATTCTCCATTGGTGCCCAGAAGGAAAGGGACAGAACCAACTGGCCTATCCCAGCCCGTGTCCCAGGAGCTTCCACCAGGACCACGTGACTCACTCTAATGTCAATATATAAAGCTGTTTTTGAAGGGTTGATTATTCTGAGACTTATTTTATAATTCCATACGTTCTAGTTATATGTTCCAGTTAACTCAAAAGTCGCCTTGTACTCCCCAAGGGAAGGCATTTCAGACTTACAGCCTGTATATCCTATGTCCACCCCTGACTGGCTTCATACTCTACCCTGCACGTGCGTGTGCCCACACATGCGCACACATGCACACACACACACACACACACATTCTCATGCAACCTCATCTTTGGCTTTCTTGGTCTGGCAGGACAACTCTACTCCTTTCCAAGGGGTATTCCTCTCCCTGGGTTCCTTTTGGCTTTTCACAATGTGGGAAGTGTCTTAGACTGTGTCCTCTTGAACTTCATTTGCCCTTCTTCTCTACCCTTCACACAGGCTCTGGAGGAAAACAGGCTGTGTCCTCCCACCTATGTAGGACCAGTGACCATCCTCATGGTGTGACTGGACCCTGGGAGAGCAGGAGCCCCGCTGCTGTCTTTATTGGGTCACCTGTGAAAGGAGCACAGCTTTCAAAATCAGGAATTAATTTTCCCAGAGACAACATAGTCATGTCCAACTCTAAGGAAGAACATTTCCCTGTTGGCACAACTCTGGCTTTGCCCTCCAGGGATAAGACACAGCCCACGATGGTGCTGCAGTGCATTTGCGTCTTCCCATCTGCCCAGGCCTGAGAGTAATCAACAGGGGAAAACCCACACACTGGCTTTTCCTGCTCTCTTGCTCGGAGAACAGTGCTGTTACCAGTTGGTTTATTTTGAGTCATTCTACCTCTGATAGAAGAAGGGAAGAAGAGAGTCTCTATTCCTTCTCCTTTTGTAGTTAAACATACATGACATCAAGCTAACCATCTTAACTGTTTTTACATGCACAGGTCAGTGGCATTAAATATATCATACTGTTATGAAGGCACCATCACTATCCATTTCTAGAATTTATTTTATCATTCCAAATCTAATTCCTTTTATTGCATCTATTACCCTGGACCACAAGCCTCCTGAAGACTGATAACATGACTTACTTATTTTTGAATTTCCACTGTCTTTTGTATAGTGGACACTTAATACACTTATTAAACTGCATTTGCATTCAGCAGAAGGAAACAGAAAAGAAGGCTGTTACATTATTACCCGTGGAAATGAAAGGAAGCCGATGGTACAGTTAGTAATGTTCGCCTCTCTTATTGATGCCACCCCTTCCGGTCCCAGGAAATAATGTGAATAGGTTTTTTTCATATATAAGTTGTTATGTCCTTTATGATGTCCTGCCAGCTTCTATTTATAGGACATACAGGAATTTCCCATACATTGAGTAATATGCCCCTAAACATATAAAGCTGTGTTTCTAAATCTTTTCATATAACAAAAACAAAAACGAAACAACCCAGGGAATAATTAACAACTAAATTTGTCCTTGTTCATCCCTGTGAATTCTTCCATGGATCTCATTCTTTTCAAATGAACAAGAATTCCATTTGACCTAATGTTTTTATTGCTTAACGTGAAGGAACCACTTTTTTAAATGGTTTGGTCAAATGTGTCTGAAATGTAAGTTTGAAAGGAAGGGCTCAGTCCAATCAGTGTCCTCCTCTTAAAACATAACCTCAAGGAATTCAGTAAGTATTCGTATGTGATTTGTTAAAGTTCCGAGGCTGGAAAGAAGTCCAGCAAATTAGTAAGACCACATGTTGAAGAATTTTTCTGATGGGAGCAAGATGATCAGAGGATTCTTATAGTCCTGGCTTAAGATAAATAGTTGTAAATGAAAAGCAAAAAGATGCAAAGCAGACAAGTAAAGGGAGGGATGTTGTGATTGCTAAATGGAGGTATGTGCAAAAAAGTACCTCTTCCTGATAAATTTAAACAGGTAGATGGAGGGCAGAACAAAGCTGCCTTTAGTGTTTTGAAACAAAATTGCTCTGAGTACTACTGTGGTATATATTTCCTGTGATTTTGGATGTTAGAAAAGATGAGAGAAAATATTGTCATTGATCCTAGGAAAGGATTCTCAACTGGACTGTTCTGGGGGGCAGGCTGTATCTTTCTTCTTCCTCATAAGAGGAGTCATTATTACGTGTTGGTCACTCTTTTGAGAACCACTATTATATCTAGGAATTTCTCCTAGTTCTCAGATGTATAGGAAAAAGAAAAGGAGCACCATTTGGCTATAAGAATCACACTGTTCGAGTCAGAAGATAATAATAATCACATACGATGCTTGCTCAGGAATGTCTTAACATTTGCCCTTGAGTACCTCCATTGTATCTTGTTCTAAATTATAGCTGTGTTAGGGAAAAATCTGCAATTTTGTGTGTTTACATGAGAAATTTAACTAAGTTTAATTTTTACTGTATTGCTTAGAGTAACTGCTGCTGCAACAAACAAGCTACAGCATTTCAGTTGGATAACACCGTGACTTTTATTGGTCAATGGGCAGAAGGCTTTCCTCCTTGTGGTAATCTGGGGACCCAGACTCATCCCATTTTGTGGCTCTACCTTCTTCTAGGGTCTCAAAGTCCTTTACATGAGGCCAATGGAAGGAGGAAGACTATGAGGAGAATACACTCTTTCTTTCTTTCTTTCTTTCTTTTTCCCTTTCTTTCTTTTTCCCTTTCTTTCTTTCTTTTTCCCTTTCTTTCTTTTTCTTTCTTTCTTTCTTTCTTTCTTTCTTTCTTTCTTTCTTTCTTTCTTTCTTTCTTTCTTTCTTTCTTTCTTTCTTTCTCTCTTTCTCTCTTTCTCTCTTTCTTTCTTTCTTGCATTCTTTTAAAAATTTTTATTGAAGTCTAGTGGATTTAGGTTTCAGGTACATAGCAACACACTCATTCTTTACCTAAATTGTCATTAGATAACACAGTTGTGATCTTTCACTTTATAAAATAAAGGATAATATAAATAGTTAGATTTGTTTGGCATTCTTTAAGTTTTAATTAACCCCAAACTACTATGACAGTTTTTTTATTTACCAAACTTGGGACAAAAAATCCTGACAAATTTAAAGAGAAGTTTAGCCTTCTTAAGTTAACCATGTACAGCTGAGCCTTGAACAGTGCAGGGATTGGGGCACTGACTCTCAGGCACAATTGAAAATTCCAGATAACTTTAAAGTTGGCCCTCCATCCCCATGGTTCTGCATTCGAGAATTCAACCAACCACGGATTGTTAATACTGTAGTAAAGTATTTAGTGAAAGAAATCTGCGTATAAATGGACTTGGCGAAGTTCAAACCTGAGTTGTGCAGGGGTCAACTGTGTAAGTAGAGTGTGTTAGCATGTGCTTCAGTGCTGGTGTACCATTCAAGTTAAAGAAGTTCAGGAACAGAAACTGGAAAAATATCTGTCTATAAATTGCTGTGTTTGTAGGTTTCAAGGGCTTTGTCCATCAGAAACACTCATAATACACTTTATCATACAAATAAAAAGGCCCTAGAGTTTGTCACTGTCCTCACTATTCATGATATGCTCTTATTCCCAGAGTAATCACAGATCAAATCCTTAAAAATTTATTTTGTAGCAGACCTCAATAAAGGATTCCATTCTCCTCCATGCTTTTATTGTAGTTAGTACAATAAATTGACCAAACCATTTAGTCTTATCATCCCAGGTGTTTCGCCTTCTTCCTTATATTCCCATAAAGCCCTCTGCTATAAGCTGAAGATCAGAAATTCAGGCTCCTGGAAGGAACAGCAAAAGAACTGATAGCAGATTCATTTGGCTATTGATAATATAGGGACTAAATTAATGGGTGCTGGTGTGGTATATGGATTCTGCATCATACAAAAGGGGTTCATTTATGAGTATGTGACTGAGTCAGGATTTCTAGGATGATTTATTTCCTGTAGCAGAAGCCAGTGTGAAGTGGGTGGTTCTGCCCAAGACCATCAGAGCAAGATAACACAGGTGCTCTATCACTGGACGGGTACAAACAACTCTTCTCTAATTATTACCTCCACTTTACAGCTGAGGATCCTGGGGCTCAGAAAGGGTCAGGAACTTGCAAAAGTCATTCCTTACTGAGCGGCAGAACTAAGGAGCAGAGGACTTCAGTTTGTCTGGTGCGATTTTTTTTTCTCTTTGCTTTTTAATTGCTAACAAGCCCAGAAGGAGCAAAGACTGATGGATGATTTCTGAGGAGCTGGAAGGAGCTTTGTTGGAGGGGAACACTTTAGCATCCAGAAGCTAGTTTGAAGGTTCCTGAAAACCACCTCACGATTGAGACCTGAACTGCAGGCAGAGAAGACCTAGCCAAGCTTTGTCTTTCTGTGTCGCTGGTGCTGAGAGTGTGAAACAGCTTAGAGAATGGGCTTCTCTCACCGCTGCCTGGATGCTTTTAAGGGCCAGTAGGCCAGTCTGACTCTCCTTCACGTGAGTTCTTTGTTTCTGCCCTTTGAATACAAAGGAAGGTATGATTGTCTCATGATAATGCAAATAAGACGTCCTCAGAAGAAATACCAGCAAGGACAATATCTAAATCTTTTTGATGCTGGAGACGATGGCAAACAATAGCGACCTCAAGAGCAACAACAATAACAACAATGAAAGCTTGTAAAATGCTTGCTACATGCCAGGTACGATCTGAGCATCTCCTATATGTTAACCCATTGAACTCCCATTACTATCTGAGGTAAAGCGTGACTAGGGGCTTTCATGAGGTCACAGGGGCAGAGAAAGATTAAATGGAGATCTGAGTCTGGTATCAACCATTATTCCATCTTGATTCTCTTTTAGACATTTTTAAATCAAAGGCAAAGAAAGCACTGATTTTTAGTGAAGCACAGTGAAATTAACTTATGCCATGTAGGAAGCTTAAGTTTAAAGTACATGTTTTCCTAAAAGTGATTGTTGTATGTTGACTATAATTTTAAATATATCTTCTAGCTTTTATAATAGTAACAAACTACTTTTAAGAAATGAAAATGTTTTATTTCCTCTAAATTTATCATTTTATAAATTTACTTTGAATTATAGTTTTTCTTGCTTAGTTTTTAAAGGAAATTAGTAAAAATATTCTAGTTTTATGGAAAATGTTAAACCAATAAGTAGGTAAATATTTTTTCCTTTTCTAAAAAACGCTAGATTTACTGTCTGTCAGAGTAGAAACTCAGCTAGGTTTTATATTCCTTGTTTCCATAGGAATTGTCAGCAAACATTGCTATATCACACTTACATATCTGTATCTGTAATAATCATTATGTATATATTTTTTGGATTTTTAGTTTTTTATTGAAGTGTAGTTGATTTACAATGCTAGTTTCAGGTGTACAGCAAAGTGATTCAGTTATACATATACATACATATATATTTTCTCTTTTCAGATTCTTTTCCATTACATGTTATTATAAGAAATTGAATATAGTTCCCTGTGCTATTCAGTAGGTCCTTTTTTTCCTACGTAAAAAAAATTTTTTTACATTGAAGTGTAGTCAATTACAGTATTCTGATTTCTGGTGTACAGCATAATGTCCCAGTCATATATATACATACATAAATATATATATTTATATATATATTATATATATTTGTTTTCATATTCTTTTTCACTAAAGGTTATTACAAGATATTGAATATAGTTCCCTGTGCTATACAGAATAAATTTGCTTATTATCTATTTTTAGATATAGTGGCTAACATTTGCAAATCTCAAACTCCCAAATATATCCCTTCCAACTCCCTTTCCCCTGGTAACCATAAGATTATTTACTATGTCTGCAAGTCTGTTTCTGTTTTGTAAATGAGTTCATTAGTGTCCTCTTTTTTTAGATTCCACATATGAGTGATACCATATGGTATTTTTCTTTCTCTTTCTGGTTTACTTCCCTTGGAATGATGATCTCCAGGTCCATCCATGTTGCTGCAAGTGGCATTGTTTTATTCTTTTTATGGCTGAGTAGTATTCCATTGTATAAATGTACCACAACTTCTTTATCCAGTCATCTGTTGCTGGATATTTAGGTTGCTTCTTTGTCTTGGCTATTATAAACAGTGCTGCTATGAACACTGGTGTGCATGTATCTTTTCAAATTTGAATTACCTCTGATATATACCCAGGAGTGAGATTGCTGGATCATATGGTAAGTCTATGTTTAGTTTTCTGAGGACTTTCTATACTGTTTTCCATAATGGCTGCACCAAAATACATTCCCATCAGCAGTGTAGGAGGGTTCCCTTTTCTCCACACCCTCTCCAGTATTTATCATTTGTGGAATTTTGAATGATGGCCATTCTGACTGGTGTGAGGTGATACCTCATTGTAGTTTTGATTTGCATTTCTCTGATAATTAGCGATATTGAGCATTTTTCATATGCCTATTGGTCATTTGTATGTCTGCATTGGAGAATTGATTGTTTAGGTCTTCTGCCCATTTTTGGATTGGGCTTTTTTTTTTTTATTATTAAGTTGTATGAGGTGTTTATATATTCTGGAAATTAAATCTTTGTCAGTTGCATCATTTGTAAATATTTTCTCCCATTCTTTAGGTTGTCATTTTGTTTTACTTATGGTTTCCTTTGCTGTGCAAAAGCTTATAAGTTTAATTAGGTCCCATCTGTTAATTTTTCCTTTTATTTCTATTGCCTGGGTAGACTGCCCTAGGAGACCATTGCTAAAATTTATGTCAGAGAATGTTTTGCCTATGTTTTTTTCTAGGAGTTATTTATCGTGTCTTGTCTTATATTTAAGTCTTTAAGCCATTTTGAGTTTATTTTTGTGTATGGTGTGAAGGAATGTTCTTACTTCATTGATTTACATGATGCTGTCCAGTTTTCCCAACACCACTTGCTGAAGAGACTGTCTTTTCTCCATTGTATGTTCTTGCCTCCTTTGTCAAAGATTAATTGACCGTAGGTCTGTGGGTTTATTTTTGGGCTGTCTATTCTGTTCCATTGATCCATATGTTTTTATGACAACACCATGCTGTTTTGATTATCGTAGCTCTGTAGTATTGTCTGAAGTCTGAGAGGATTATTCCTCCAGCTTTGTTCTTTTACTTCAATGTTGCTTTGGCAATTCTTGGTCTTTTGTGAGTCCATATAAATTTTAGGGTTTTTGTTCTAGTTCTGTGAAAAATGTCATGGGTAATTTGATAGAAATCACATTAAATCTGTAGATTGCCTTGGGCAGTATGGCCATTTTAACAATATTGATTCTTCCAATCCAAGAACATGGGATATCGTTCCATTTCTATAAGTCATCTTTAATTTCCTGTATCAATGTTTTGTAGTTCTCCATGTGTAAGTCTTTCACCTTCTTGGTCAGATTTATTCCTAAGTATTTTATTGTTGTGGGATGTGATTTTAAAAGAGATTGTTTCTTTACTTTCTTTTCCTGCTAATTCATTGTTAGTATAAAGAAATGCAACTGGTTTTTGAACGTTAATCTTGTAAACTGCTACCTTGCTGAATTCTTTTATCAGCTCTAGTAGTTTTTGTGTGGAGATTTTAGGGTTTTCTATATATAGTATCATGTCACCTGCATATAGTGACAATTTTACCTCTTCTCTTCCAATTTGGATCCCTTTTATTCATTATATTTTTAAAGTAACTTCCATGTGATATTGTTGGTTTTATTATTGACTTATTAATTATTTATATCTTCCCTCATTCCACGAAAGGAACTTATGGTGGCTAAAGTATATTTACTTAGTAATATATGATAATAAAGGAGAAAATTAGGGAAAGAGCAAGCACAAATGCACTAAGAAGACAAAGTCAGGGTACAGCTTTTCTCACAAAGCTGTAGGTGCTGAAGTGCCCATACACCTTGTCCTGAGTGGACTGCCACTGTAGCTCCACATTTCTAACAACTGATTTAAATGTTACAGAACTTATTGAGTTCCTAAAATAAGAGACAAAACAGTAAGTTAAGAGAGCCGGGTTATTCCTGATACTGAGGAAATAAACAAACTATGAGAATGTGCTGAGAACCCACTATGTGTTTACAGAGAATACAAGGATGGTTCTTAGCCTAAAAGAGTTTGAGGTACAGAATCACACTCACACCCAATATTTAGGAATTGGAAGCGTGCCTCTCGGTTGGGACCTCAAACCTACCTGGCATCTTGGCTGTTTCTTGTTCCTTACTCTCCCATTCTCCATAGTGATTTTTTTAAACCTTCTTTACTTTCTTCAGATTTCCCAATCCTCTTTACTCGCCTCTCACCTTTCCCTGTCTCAGAGAATGACTGGCTTCAAAAACAACATGGAAGCTCTCAGCAGGGAACCGAGTCTGTTTACGGACAGAGGAATCTCTCTACATCTGCCTTCCTTCTTCTTCACTTGGCATGTGGTGAGTGGAGCTGCTCCTTCATGCTAAGAACAGTTCTTTCCCTTATGCTACAGATTCTTTTCCTTCTTGAAAATCTGTGCCAAACGTGATCCTGTCTCTCTACTATACTCACCCTCTCTCTTTCACTGATGTGTGGAAATATGCTGCAGACTCCTTAATCTTAGAAAACACCCTCCTCAACATTGCATCCATATGCTGAAATAACTCATTCTCTCTCACCTTCCCACTTAGAGCGAAGCTTCCAAAAGACAGTCTGAGCTTACTGCCTCCTTCACTCTACTTCCCAATAACCCTTCAAGCCATTTCACTCTGGGTCCACCAAAATTACACGTGTAAGATCACCAGTGACCTTAGTGACACTGTCTTATGGGCATCCTTCAACTTTGTGAGTTCTTTAGTGTACTTCCCAAAAATGTCCTACTTATTTTGATGAAAGAGGCAGGATTCACTTCTGTGACTCACAAGGAAAGAACCCCAGCGGGTACTCTGACTCTGCAACCTTGTCTTGCTCTGTCCTCCCCTTTGCTCTCTATGTTGCCCTCACATTGTCCTTTTTTCAGTTCCTTAAGGTAGCTCTCCGCTCTCCTACCACAGAGCTTTGGCACATAGTTTCCCCTGCCTGAAAAATCTTTTCCTCTTCCTCTTCACTTGATGATTTTAATTCTTCAGACTCACGTCAAATGCCCCTTCTTCTAAGGAACATTCCCTAGACTCCCAGAATGGATCCATTTCCCCTCTTACATATTCTCAAAGTCCAGAGATACAGTTTAATATCCCCATAAAGCATATAAAGGTAGCTCTAGGTGATAGGATCTGAATTTTAATTCCAACCACATTGTGACATTCTCAAAGACATACAATGGATTCCTCAAGTAGGATGTGGCCAGTGCTTGAGCAGTTTGGAACATATTCTTAGGTCAGAGTGCTTATTTCCTGATGACTCATAGGGCTTTTAAGGATGTCTGAGTACAACTCTGCTGATTATGATCTTTATTATGTTCATGAGAGTTGCAGAAAAGGGATGTGACCCAGGTCAGAGACCCCGAGCCAAGGCAGAGGGAGCCTGGGTGCTGATATGGAAGGTCTTTCCCTGGGTGATTCACGGTTGCTGCTTCTAGTTGTCTTTATGGCTGCAAGAAGCTTCACTGGCAGGACATCCAACACCCTAGAGTCTGGCCCTTCATCCCATACCACGCTTCCTCATCCCCTTCTATTCTGATTATCCCTCAAATTGCAAAGATTTTTTGATCTAGTGTACTTACCGGTTAGGTTTAGGAAGATGAATACAAAAAATAATATCCTTTACAGCATTTTGGAGTTCATATTCATTTGTCTCTATAACCCAGAGGAGGTGAGCAGGGGCAGAGTTAGACCTTCCATTTTCCACGTGAGGAAACACAGGTCAAATAAAGCAGCAACTAGTGAAGATAGTTATAGAACCTAGGCCTGCCAACTTTAGGTACCATGCTTTTTTCCTGCCATACCTTTAATTTAAAAAGTGTTTTAAGCTTTTCATCTTCTTTTCATAAAAGTCCTTATTTGTATTTACATTGTTATCCATTTTCAACTCAATGCAGCCAAGATACATAGAGTGCTGGCTATATAGAAGATTCTGGGGGATGTAAAACAATAATGCAGATTCTTCAAGCTTATAATTTGGTGGGAGATGAGGTATCACCTACTTTATTACTTCAATGCCTCATGCCCAGCCTTCAAAGAATTGAAATTAGGCTTTATTTTAGATTTTTCTTCCCTTACATTCCTTCCTTTCATTATTATGTATCTGTGAATCTCTACTCACCTGAGACCAAGTCAGATGCCAAAAGAAATTCTGAGAAGTTTCTGCTGACAAAAGACTGTGTCTTTCCCTAACATTGATCCAAAGTAGGGGCAAGTAGCAATTGAAACTTGAGGTGGGTCTTTAACTTGAAAAAATAAAAGAGTTATTAATATTTTCATACAGTTCAATTACCTATTGAGAAAGTCTGGGTTTTGTTTTTCACTGCTGCCAGTTCATGAAAGAACAGAATGAATGTTCACCCTGTGTAGCAGAGGCTGCTAATTGCTTTCCCCAATATTCAGTCTGGCCATATGGGATAAAGACTACATTTTCCTTCTTCCCTCATAATTAGTCTGACTGTGTGACCCTGTACTGGCCATATGGGATAAAGACTACATTTTCCTTCTTCCCTCATAATTAGTCTGACTGTGTGACCCTGTACTGGCCAGTGAGATGTAGTGAAAGATTAGGGCAGACCTGGGGAATCTTAAAAGACATTTGGCATGCACCCCTTACCCTCTTTCGTATGGTCAGTGCACGAGCAGTCATCTTCGCTCATGGGATGGCGTGGAGCGCTAAGATAGAAGCTTCCGTACCAGCTCTGGAGGCTACCTCAGAGCCTCTATGAGGGGAGATAAAATAAATATTTGTCTTTTGTAGGTCACTGTTATTTCTGAGTTTATGTCACAAGCTGCTGAGCCCAATCCTAGCTGAATCCCCCTACTCCACTCCCAGCAGGAGGATTCTAAAGCCTGGATTTTATTTCTTCCCTGAGAAACACAAACCAGGTCTTCTTCTGTTTCTAGGGACTGGGGTCTATCCATCTATAAAGACAAGCCATCAGACACCCCTGAGAGATAGGAAATAGGTGTGAGTAACTTTTTTTTTTCCAGTTTATTTGAGAGATGGGAAGGGAAAGGACTCAAGAGACAAATGAAAGAAATTCTGGGATATTGAGGACTGGAAAAGACATTGGGATTTATAGCTTTCAGTTAGACTTGAAGATCTGATCTCACTGAAAAGCAATGGCTTTGTGGATGCAAGAATCTTATATGGAGATGGCCATGTGAGTGTTCATGAAGACTGGACATAGATGCTATAGTTTTAAAAATGTTTTAAACTTTTCACCTTCTTTTCATATAAGTCCCTATATAGTTCTGAGAGCTTCAGTGAGGGTCCCCATGGCTGAGCTTTGGACGTAGGGACGACAATGGATGAAGTCATTTCCTTTGCCATAGATTGAGAGCATCAGTGACCAAAACAGAATAGCAGTCCCTGTCCCATTTTCTGGACTTCATGGCTCTAGATTTCTTGTTTGAAAGAATGGAAGGAAAGGTAATCCAAGAAGATGACTCTTGTTGGATTTCTAAAAAAAATTTATTCTGTGGGGATATTGAGTCTGATTTGATTCATTATGGAACACAAAAATGTTTCTTACCCCTCTTGGAGTAATTCTTACCATTAGTATAGGATGGAATGTTCATGGTTTCCTTTCAGTTTTCACTCAAAGCCCATAAGGTATTTCTCCATTCAAAATATGTGTCTTGTTTCAACGTGCCAAGCGCCAAAGAATTTAGGTTAAACTTTTATAGCAGGAGATTAATTCACTTAATAAGTTCTACAAATAAATTGAACTGATACTTTGTGTCAGGCACTGTTACAGGCCATTGAGAATAATCAAAGAGCAAAATCAAATCCCTACCCTCCCTGGAGCTTACTTTCTAGCTGGTGGGCAGACAATAAACACAATACATTACTAAACGGAATAGGCTAGAGAGTGATTTAGTAGGAGTCTCAGAGTAAAGAGACACAACACACTTTTATTTCCTGGCTGCATTAAACCTAGAGAGAGGCAAATCTATCTGTGTTAGTGAAAATATACCAAATGAGAGAGTGCAGTCCAGTGCATTTTAAGAGAATGCCCATTTGTAAGCTTACACAGAGAATTCCTAAAATTGTCCAAAATAATTCTCTTAGGTATCACTGAGAGCCCTGCCAAAAGTAGCAGATTTGAGAAACAGACATTTGATCCCAAACATTTTGCAGCTTATAAACAGAGCAGTGCATTGACAAGAGGTAAAGACATTAAAAATACAACAGAAGAATGAATTTCTTGCTTTCCTGAGGCTAAGGACTGCGGTGAACTTGGTGTGTTAGTGGCAGTCTCCAAGGAGAGAGACTCATTTCTGTTGGTCTTTGAAAAATTTTCCTGTTACAGCAAACTTCCTGAAATGTGTGCAGATTGAGAACACTTTTGCCTGATAGGCTAAGACAGGCCAACTGTGTGTTGGCTTTAATGCAGGTCAATGTCTGTACAGGGTGAGGATGGCCTGACAGATTCTGCTGAGATGAGTCTGCTGGATTTGGAGTGTTGGTTTTAGCAGGTGGCTGTGAGGAGTAGACAATCGAGGTGTTATAAGAAAAGATAGAATTATTAAAAAGTATGAGGATGTAAGGCAAGGTTTAAGGGTCCCTGACCATTTTGGAAAAGGAAGGATAGAATAGAGGGGCTGGGGGAAGGACAGGCTGGGGAGCCATTATTTAATATGTCCAGAGCTGAGCTGTCCGGGCCAGGGAGTCTTCAAGGGAGTTGTGGGGCAAGGAAGGCTGGAAATGAGAAGATGAGGACCTTCTCCGCAGAGCTGAGGGAAGGAGTTTTGACTTGAAACTGAGAGCTGACTTTGAAGACTATCAAATAGTATTTAGGGGATTCTAAGGTTTCCAGGTTGACTCTGCACATTGCCGTAAAAGGGCGTTGTAATTCACGCCTGAAGGGTAAAAAAAATTAGCTGCTAATGCATATGCCATCTTTTGCTGTGGCACTGCTGTTCTAAAGGGAGATGTTGACTTTACCCTGGGTGTGGGTATCTCAGGATATCAATGATCTGACTTAGGCTGACTGCACAGAGTAAATAGTTGAGATGTTTCTGGAATTTTGGATTCAAAGTAGCCAGTCAATGACAGCTGCAGTTCAATGGATCCCTCAGCTTTCAGTTATTTTGTCCTCCACTGAGAAGTCAGACCATGTTTTCTCTTGGCATAATATATGAAACGTTTAATCAGAAACCACAGATGTTGTTTTCTTGTCACTTGGATTATGTGTGTGTGTGTAGTTATAGTTAATACATGGTATATAACTATATACTATGAAGTATGTGAATATATAGTAATAGTTATATATAGTATATATAACTATATATAGCATACAGCTATACACGTATAACACAAGGTGACAAGAAATATATATAGTTACATATGTTATATGTATGTGTAACTATATGTAACTTTATATAAACATGTAGTGTTTCATAACTTTAAAACATTTTATGTGCTTTTAAAAAAGATTCATTTTAAGCTTTAAAAAAGCTAAACTTACCATTTGGAAATGCCATGACTAAGCGGTAGATGCCTTGAGTTTGAGCCACAGGATTTAAACTTTTCCCAATTCAAGTGAGGTTCTCTGTCCAAGCTCCAGCAGTAATTTTGCTTCTCTCTCTCTCAATTAGAAATACATATATATGTAAATACTCATATATAAACACATAGAAGCATATACACACTCTTACACACACACATATACATATTCACCTTAAAAAAGAAAAACAGTTGAACGTGAGCAGCTCTATGTTTAAATATGGTACTCCAGAGCAATTTTCTAATGAAATAACTTGACACATTTTTCACTAACCTTTCATCTGTCACCACTTTTTCTAATTTTAATATATTTCACATCCAGACATGAATGACCAAATTTGATTTAAAGCTCACCCTATATCTCTTCCTGGGGTGATTTCATGACTCTGAGACCTCAAGCTCCTGGATCAAAGCTTTGCTACATCTCAGCAGCTGTCTTAGCTACTCTAGAGAGAGCAGTCTGAGTCCTTCCAAGCTCACCAAAGAGAAGGTGTTAGTTTGCTTTTCTCACACCCCTGCTCTCAGAACATCTGCTTCCTGACTCCCACGTGCAGATGCAGTAGGCTGATGGGAAGAAAATGCATAATGATTCTGTTGAGAGGATAAATGCCCTCCTGGGTCGTCTTCAGTTCCCAAAGGTCTTCTTGCTATTTTGCTCTTGATAAGGTTGAGAGCACTTGATTAATCATAGTGTACCAGAAAGGATGCTGGGCAAGGAGTCAGGTGGTCTTAATGACTGTCCAACTCTGCATCACTTTGGATGAATCATGGGTTCTCTGATTCCCCATTACTTCATCTATAAAATGAAACAATGGGATATTATGACCTTAAAATTCTTTTAAATGTCTATGATACTGAATCTATTCTTACATCCTTCTTATCATATTGATCTTATATAGATATATCTAGTGATTTTCTCCAACTCATAGCTGACTTCAGTCTTAATCATTACATTCATTTATAGTCTTTTCTTTATGAAAATTGAAATGACATTGGATATAACCAAAACCCTTTGAATATATTTAAACAGAAGATTCATTCAAGTTTTATTTTTGCTCTAGATTCTTCTACTGAAGTGTCTTTGTAAAATGTGTGTTGAAGAGTTGTCATTACACATTAATGTATTGCTTTGCTGAGAGCTTTCTCATAGACATTCACTATAACGTTACAAACTACCCTTTGAAATGAAAAATGTAAAGCCATATGATTAATAACTGAGTGATTATTTTAATAAATGCAAATATATTTTCCCAAAAAAAGCATGTTAGTTGGACAGAAAAAAAAGTCCCCAAGAGTTTCTAGCTGGAGTGGGGTTGAGAACATGGGAGTGGGTAAGGGCTCCTGGGGAGAGTGGGTAGAGGCCAACAGAAGAACTCCAGTGTCTTTAACATTTAAAGGATTGGCAGAGTGAGAGCAGCTCTCAAAGGAGACTGAGAAGAAATGAGAGGTAGGAGACAAAGCAGAGGAGCCCCCAGTCAGAGAAGCAAGGAGGGAGAAGTGTTGAGAAAAGAGGAAGTGGTCAGTAGTGAAAAGTGTTAAAAGGAGGCAAAATAAAGTAGGGATCTAAAAGGATCTTTTGCTGGGAAGAAACTCATTCAAGCTACAGTACTTGGGATTTATTTTAAGAATACTTATGGGATTTCAGGTGGACCTAAGGACAGAAACCAAACACAACTGGACCACAAAAGGACCAGCCACTGGAATCTGGATAGCCAGCAGGAACCCAAGCCAATCCCTCCACCCCTTTCCCAGGGACCACCTCTGAGCAGCTGCTTTGTTATCTGTTCTCGGCCAAGACCTTTCTCTGTGGTTTCTTATTTCTGGCCACAGTGGCCTCCTAGATCCATTCCCTCTTCACCAATTGCCAAATTTCCTTTCATCTTAGTTCAGATTTAGGAGAGAGAGAACCTAGCCAAGCTTTTCTTTTTGAGCCTATGCACACAAATCACTATGTGCTGGCTTCCTTCAGACCAGATGTCTTCCCCTGGTTAATCATTTGTAGCTAAGCTGGGGAGTGAATCACGTGGTAATCTCCTGGCGGAGAGAACAGCCAGGTCTACTGACAAAGCCTGTGCGCCAAGGCACAGCAGGTTCGTTCAGGAGGGGTGTGGACTGGCTACTCTAAGTCAGAAGGAGAAGTTTGTTTGGCAGGTAAATTGATCAGCATGTCTAGTGCAGGGTCCATTCCATTTAGCTACTGAATTGCCCATATAACTTTTGGAAAGAATGCTTTCTAGAATGGTGTAGGGTGGCCGTCATGTTGCAATGGAATGAGGAGTGAGTGGGAGGTGTACAAGTGAATGCAGTATGTATAGACTAGATATTTCAGGCAGGGCAGTGGGCCTTGGCACGGGAAGGAATGAGAGAAAGACACAAGTGAAAGGAAGCATGTGGACGTGATAAAGGACATTTTTAAAAGATTGAAAATACAGGAGTAATTTTAGCAACTTATTTTCTGAATGGAATGAAGGAAAGGTTGAAGACAGAGAAAGAGAGGGAGAGGAGGATCAATGAAACAGGTTTGCTGAGAACAGAGAACAAGTGGAAAGACCCACCAGAGATGACAGAGGATAGGAGAATGACTCTTGGAGAGCTAACGATGACTGCTACACACAGAGACCTCCCTTCTAGAAGAATGGCAAGACTCCATGCTCAGGATACAAAATTGTTATCATTGCTTATTCAGATTATATAGATACAGATATAGATAGATAGATACATACATACATACATACAGACTGATTAAGCTAAGAAATTTTCACCAAGGGAAAGGCTAAGTAATATTGTGTAAAAATTTGAATTCATTTCTACAGAAAGTCGATTTGGCCCCCTAGTGTTCCTTAAGTAAAGCCTCCTGGTTGGAAGAACCTCTGCTGACCCATCTGCATGCATAGTTTTCCTCCTGTCAGGTTGCCCTTAGTTGAAATGGCTAGCAGAAGCCTAGTGCAAGTCTGTGTCATTATGGAACTAAAAACACCAGAATAGCCAATGTTCGCTAGTCTAGATTATTCTTTCCAAAAACCTAATATAAAAGCTTGTTGCCTTGCTTAATTTTTTCACAGAAATGCTATATGATATGAAGATATACTCCCTAAATTCAGGTCTTCTGTAAGGTATTGAATTGAAGCTCACTGTCCTGTCAGATATTGCTTTACAGTTCTGCAGTATACACTGACGGGCCTAGGAAGTTAGTTTGCTCTGGTTTAATTCTTTCCAGTTTAAACAGGAACAGTACAGAATGTATCAACGTCGTTTCATTTGATAGGCATTTATTTTGCAGTTTCAACGTGGAATGCAGTTTGTAGCTGCTTCCTGGGATGTAAACATGAAAGATCCACAGTGCCTGATCTCAGGGAGTTCATACTGTTTGAGCGTATCTTCCCCACCACTTGAAACACTTACTTTAGTTGTTAAAGAACCAAAGTGCTCTTTGGATGTGCTACCATATCTTTTTTCATACTTCTTCCTCATTGCTTGAATTTAGCTTTAACTTGTTGGTCCTTAAAAACTGATTTTTTTTTTAAATCTAGAAACTTGTATCATCTCAATTACTGGTGAAATTATTTGTTTTTCCATGGTTTGTTCTCTCTTCATGAGTTACTGGTTGTGAAACTGAATATTAACTTAAAAAATCACACTCAATACCCTGAGTCTCCAAGTTGTTTTTTTTTTTTAATTGGAATGCAGTCGACATGCAATATCTCATTAGCTTCAGGTGTAAATTATAGAGATTCAATATTCATATACATTTTGAAGTGATCACCATGCTAAATCTGGTTACCATCTGTCCCCATGCAAAAATTATTAAATATTATTGACCATATTCCCTATGCAGGACGTTACTGCCCTATGAATTACCTATTTATAACTGGAAACTTGTATCCCAATCCCCTTTTCCTTTTCACCTGCCTCCCTTCCCCAAACCCCTCCCCTCTGGCAACCATCTGATTCCACTTGTTTGCGGACAAATAAACAAGACAAAACAGAAAAAACTCATAGATACAGAACACAAACTGTTAAGTTGCTACTTTAATGTCCCTGATCTTTAAGTCCATGGACCCTTAGTCTCCCAAGTCTGAGGAAAACACACAGCACTCTGGGTCTTCATCTCGATGCCTGTAGGGTATCTGCTTCTTGGGAAAGGCTTGAAATCCAAAGATCATGCTAAGAGTGCATTTTATGGACACTGGATTTAACTTTAAAAATAGGTGCTGTGTTTGAAAAAACAAAGTCTAGCTGGATATGTTTAGAACTTCCAAAAGGTACATGCATGGATATACCGTCTTCTTCTCGGCACCCCCGGCCCCAGGTCCATGGCTTTTTCACTGTGTTCTAGTTGCTCACTTTTATGTGTTCCTCAAAGACAGCAATTTCTTAGGAGCTGGTGCTATTTTCTTTGATTGTGAGCTGCACACATTAGCCTTCATGTCTATTGTGGTTTGTTCTGACAGCCACACGTGCCATGTTTTGATATTATGATTTGTTCACAATTAGCCTTGTGGTTGTGTACTAAAATTGTTGTAATGTGAACTGTTGCCCCAGCTTATACTTTCTCCACCCCAAATTCTAAGTCTACAGAGACATATTTCTTCTAATACAACTTCCTTGCCCCTGCCTGAATCTTTGATTCAGCTCTGGCTTTACTCATAGGCCAGATTTGCTGGTTACCTACCTGGCTCAGTTTGACAAACACTAATGAGGTTACTAGATTCTCCGCTGGATCACTAGGGTCTATGGTTCCATCATTGGAGATGTACTCCTATCTTACTGTTGCTGAGTCCAAACTCGTTCTGCTCGCCACACGATAGGCCAATAAATTGCGAGATGAGATACTGTGGCAAGGAAAAGCGACTTTATTCAGAAAGCCCGCAGATCGAGAGGATGGCCGACTAATGTCTTGGAGAACCATCCTGCTCTAGTCAGAATGCAGGCTCCTTTTATGCAAAAAATAAGGGAGGGGGAGGGAAAATAAGGGAGGGGGTGTGGTTGATTGTTGTAATCGTCTTGCTGCAGGCATTCTTTGTTCTTGCAGCCATCCCCGGGGACTAGGTCATGGTGTCCCTGTAAACCTCCAAAAAAACAAAGGTTATCCTCTACTACATTACTCTGTTTAAGCTGCTGTAACAAACTACCATAGACTGGGCGGCTTATAAACAACAGAAATTTATTTTGCACAGTTCTGCAGGCTGGGGAGTGCAACACTGACGTGCTGACAGATTCTGTCTGGTGAAAACCCACTTCCTGTTTCATGGATGGCTGTCTTTTCACCGAGTACTCAGAGCTCTGGTCTCTTCAGCTTCAGTCTCATGACCTAATCACCCCCAGGGCCCCACCTCTGAATACAATCACACTGGTGATTGGACTTCAACCTAAGAATAGGGGAGAGGGAACAGAAACATTCAGTCCCTACAACTCCACTAGCACCGCCTTCTATTGTTATGCGACATCCACGACCTCCACGACCTCCTCAAGGGGTAACACATTTGCCTAGGACAAAGTATGTTGTTTTGTTGTGCCTGCTTCTGCTAGCTGTGGCGATCTACGTTCGCAAGCCACCACCGGCTCAGGTGGGCAAGAGTTGGGGGTTGTTGCTGTACTGGTCTGCTGCCCTCTGGCCGATCTGCTGTGAGAGTCAGACCATAGACTGTCAACATAAACCTGAGTGGGCCAGGGAGGAAAGCTTTGCTCTTTACCAGCTATATGAAGCCCAGTGAGAGTCTTCAGGCCACCCTTTCCACCTGCCCCCCTCTTCTCGCCCTTGCCTCATGCCCCCCTCTCCACTCCTTCCCTTTTCCACCCTCCCTGCCATAAGTGTTTCTGTGACCCTTCCACCAAACTGCCCTCCAAAATCAACCATCCTTCTGAGAAAATGATGCCTCAGAATTTAGTACATTTCAATCTAAATGCTGTGGTTTGAAGGTAAACATATGTGAAAGTTTGCTTTATCTTATGTAACAGCTGTTTATGTGAAGAGTTATTTGTCAGTTGAGTTTTTGGAAATGTAAACACGTTTTAAATGCTCCAAGGGAAATTTTTATTTAAAGGAACTGAGCAATGAGACTTCTAGAAAGTCAAGACTTCTTTTTTGAGATGCAAGTAATACAAAGTGTTCTGTGAGTTTGGAGATAAAAGAGAGTCTCTCTCACTTTATTCGTACAGGTGAGATTCTGTTGTATAGAAACTGGGATTGTGTTTTCATCACACTATTGGGGTTACTTTCAGATTATGAGGCAATAGTTCACAGAATAAACCTGAATTAACTCTCAAGACTAACGAGTCAATCAAAACTTTTAAGAGTCAAAACTCCGTGTTTGTCTCTCACAAACATACACACAAACACATTGTTACATAAATATACTTATAAATTGCACTACAGTTTAAGTGCAGAAGGAAAGTGGGGACTGTTTAGTTAATTCTGAGTACTGAGGGAGATGGAGAAACCTGAGGAATTTTGAAGAGTCTCAGTTGTAATGGACAAAATGGTTTGCAGATCTTGATAGGATTTTTCTCTGGAGACTGTTTGTCTCTCAGTTATAGCTCATTTGAATTTTCTTTAATAAAATGTGAATTGCATTTTTAAACCATAGTAATTTAAGATTCTTTAGCACAGTTGGTACCATCACTTTGTGCTTGGAAACCTGTGTTTTATCTACCTAGGGAAATTTATTAGGGAGGCAAAGCCTATTTTTTCTAACAGGTCTTTCTGCCAGAGTCCAGTGATATTTCTTTTAGAAACAAAAAAAAGTATATGGGCAAGCTCATTTAATCTCTAGTCTGAAGAGCCCTTTCCCCCTTGATATTCATTTTGTTGTCTTTAATAACAGACTATTAAAGAAACGAGGCAGGGAGGATGGCTTTGTATTCCAGGTCCTTAGACATCCTGCTGCACTTTTCTGGTCCCAGACAGCCAAGGGTCTCAGTGGGAGGATCTTGACAGATTACTATTGTCTGAATCAAATTAACATCATGTTGTGGCTGGGCACAGCTTCCTTTGACTTAGAATTTCACTTGTCTCCTTTAAGTCCTACAGATACAGAGACACAGAACAGTGCAAATAAAATCTAAACAAAGGGTATCAGTTGTATGTCTCCTGCAAAGGACACAACTGCTGCAGAGTGAGAAGGATTCTCTCTGAAGTTGCTTTACAACATCTTAGCCACCTGGTTTTGAGTTCTTTGTAGGGATATAAAACCCAGAAACTAACAATAGTGTTTAGATTTGTTGGTGTTCCATTTGTGGCAACCCAGAACTTCTGATAGGTCTGAGAAGGACTAAAACTTCTCATGGGAATACCATGCTTTATGCATTTTGCTAAGCATGGTGAGAAATAATATTACTTGTGCAATGGTGGTCACAGGGACAAGTCATAGACTTCCTGAAATTTTCATTGCTCTTAACCGCAGAGAAAGGGGATTGTTTTATACCATTCTTTAATAGGATATTAGTATGACCCCAGTAGAACTTGAGAAATGATAATGGAATATTATAAACCAGTGGGAAAGCAATATATTAGTGCACAAACAATATTGTGCAAATCAAAGTTACACCTCTTAGAACAGCTGTCATCAAGAATAGAAATAATAAGTGTTGGTGAGATGAGGGAACCCTAGTATACTGGTAGTGGGATTGTAAATTGGTGCAGCCACTATAGAAGACAGTATGGAGGTTCCTCAAAAAACTAAAAATAGAACTACTGTGTGATCCAGCAATCCCGCTCCTGGGTAGTTATCTGAAGAAACAAAAACACTAGTTTGAAAATATACATGCACCCCAGTGTTCATAGCAGCACTATTTACAACAGCCAAGATATAGAAATAACTTAAGCGTCCAGTGGATAACGATGTGGCGTATATATATAAAATGGAACATTACTTAACCATAAAAAAGAATTAAACATTTCCATTTGTAACAATGGGAAATGGATGGACCTGGATGGTATTATGCTTAGTGAAATATGTCAGACAGAGAAAGACAAATGCTATATGATATCATTTAGAATCTAAAAAATAAAACAAACAAATGAATGTAGAATCTAAAAAATAAAACAAACAAATGAATATAGCAAAACAGAAACAGACTCACAGATAATAGAGAACAAAATAGTGGTCATGGGAGGGGAGGGAGGGGGCAAGACAGGGTCAGGGAATTTAGAGATCCAAACTACTATGTATAATATAAATAAGCTACAAAGATATATTGTATAGCACAGGGAATGTAGCCAATATTTTCTAATAACTTTAAATGGAGTGTAAGGTATAAAAATTTTGAGTTGCTATGTTGTACACCTGAAACTAATATAACATAAATAAACTATACTTCTGTCAAAAGATAAATAAAAAGAAAATCTATGGAACAAATAATGCAAGAGAAAGTGCTTTATTTTACATTCATATTTGACCTACTTTGGAACCATGGGAGGATGGTCTCTAGTTTCTGAGTTGTGGATGAGCTGCTGCTGTTGTAACTTCCCAAGGTATGATTCTCAGAGCCATTGCTGGGAGATTCAGTAAAGGTGATGTGTGTGCCCTGGAGTATGAGCTGGGGAAGAGCCATGTAAATAGCCTTATACGTGTGTTTCAAGTCTATTAGTTTTCTGAAATCATACAGGAGTAGTGCAAATTATACTCACTTCCAAACCCTTAATTTGCCACTTCTGTGCTTTTCCTACTCTCCCTATTAGGATAACTTGTCACAATTCAACATTCATGAAATTATAGCAGTGAAAAGTGAAAGTGGAAAGAGAGACAGGGAGATAAAGGAGAGGAAGACTTTTAGAGAAAAGGAGGAAGAAATAAGAAGTGGGAGAATGGGGAGACAGCGTCTATGCCAATATGAGGTTAGAAAAGCAGACTAGAGGATAACCAAACAGGAGAAGTGGAGGCTGGTAGAATGAATGAGGTGTAACTAGATCCTTGATTTCAGTTTTGACGTCAAGGTGTGGTCCCATCTGTCTAATACGCTCTGCCTCTAGAACCCTGAGATACTTTTCTGTTCTCTTTCTCCAGTATGTTGCATGTAGGTCCTCCTGTCTTGAAATTCTTGCCTGGCATCCCTTTCTTTGCATTCCCTGCCTTGGGCTTCTTCTATATCAAGGCCTGAGCCTCCCATGGACAGTCCTCTCCTTCGCTAAGCTGGGAAACCTTTTCTTGGTATAGTCTCCTGCCCAACACTGATTTTCCGCTTGACTTCCCAGGGAAGCTGATTTTCCTGATGTCATGTATTTCCCATTTGCCTCAAACTGTAATCTTTTGGCTGATGGAGCTTGTACTTTGCTCTGGAGTTGGCCTTTTGGAAGGCTTTCTCTGAGTCTTTGCAGATTCCGTGGAGCAAGCTCTCCTTCAATCTGCAGGTTAACAGAGGGCTTTGGCTTCTTATAGCTGCAGAGATCAGGCTTTTGGTTCTTTACCTCTAGCTTGCTTCATATGACTGTCATTCCACGGCTTCCTGTTACATCCCTGCCTACAGTTACAATCAGTCTCATGAAGAGCTGAAAACTACCTGACTGTCCCTGAGAACCTAACTTTCCCTCTAGCTGTGCCATCCTACTGCCCTGGGTGGGTGCCACCCTGAGAGGTGGCAGTAACTGTGGAATGAGCAGACGGTGGTTAGGGAATTCTGTGCCTTCTAAGGGACTGGTGACCATCAGAGTAAACTTAATTATGCATGAGATGAATGGAACTAGTAAAGAGCAAGGTATACCTATGCAATGGCTAATATGCATAGTTCACTGGTAATTAGCACTGTTGATTCAATTTGCAAGATTTAAAAAATGACACGAATTGTTTTATTTAATTAAAAACTTTAGACTTTGACTACAGTATCTGGTGTGAACTATCTGTGCTTGAGGAGGTCCTGGTCATATAGTGGCACTGAAGCACCTCCTCTTGGGTGGAACCTCATGACCCAATTCCAATGCCAGACTTGAAAATGCATTTTTTTTTTTTTGCCTTTGCCGGTTGGACAACCTTGTACTTCAAACTACGTTGCATTCTGGCAAGTACTGTCTTTTATCTTCATTCTTCAAGACAAAAGCTGCCTGCCTTGTATTTTTGGACTGCCTGGAAGAAACTGAGGTGAGGTGGAATCCAGGGGAATTTCCTCTGAACAGAGAGCTGGACATTTATCCTTGACAGTTCCAGCTGAGTGTGCAAAACTCTAGCCAGGCCAGTGAGGGCAGTTGATGCTCGCTGTCCAACACTGTGTAACTGGCCCACACAGAGTCATCAGGAGGGTCTTTCTGCTTCTTCCTGCCCGCTCCACGCATTTTATTCTTGCTTCCTCTAGCTGTCCACCCCCTGACACTCCCTAACATACTGTGTTCTCTCATGAATACTTCTCTCTCATGGTAGTCTTTTTGATTTCTTCAGCATGACTTATTGTGAAACTTCATGACTGTGGGTCTTTAGTTATGGCTTGACTTTGATCCTGGGCCAACACTTTGTGTTTGAAAGGGTCTTCTTATATAAATATATTAAAACTGCTGAAGGGATCCTCCGCACATTGACGTGGTGAAGACAGAGGGCTGCTCCTTCCAGAAACCAAAATTCCCAGGGAACTGTGATTGGCTTCCTGCCCAAAAGATTGCTGTGAGTGTTGAATCACAGTGGCAAAGACTGGGCTTGTCATATAGATGAGTTGTGTTGGACAAATCTCATAAAAAGCAAAAAGCTGAAGACCAGGTTGCGATGAAGGAATAGAAATTCAGAATGTAATTTATGTCTATCTCTTTTTTTCTCTTTTTCTCTTTTTTCCTTCCTTCCTTCCTTCCTTCCTTCCTTCCTTCCTTCCTCCCTCCCTCCCTCCCTTTCTTTCTTTCTTTCTCTTTCTTTCTTTCTTTCTTTCTTTCTTTCTTTCTTTCTTTCTTTCTTTCTTTCTTTCTTCTTCTCCCTTCTTTCTTTCTTTCTTTCTTTCTTTCTTTCTTTTCTTTCTTTCTTTCTTTCTTTCTTTCTTTCTTTCTCTCTCTCTCTCTCTCTCTCTCTCTCTTTCTTTCTTTCTTTCTTTCTTTCTTTCTTTCTTTCTTTCTTTCTTTCTTACTTACTTTCTTTGTGAGAGGAAGAAGTATGTCTGTGTTGGCCAGAAAATTAAAAGCTCTCCTATTTGGAAAACTTATCCGAATAGGCAACTGATCAGAATACACTCAATATTTCACTTTCTTAAAACTGAAATCTGAGTTATAGTCATCCTCAGAGTTCGGGGTTTTTGAAAATACTTGTGGGGCTCACATTCTGAAAATGTACCAGTTGATATGTGATATGTTCCTTCCTCTGGTCTCTTTCATGATTTGGTTTTCTCGTATCTCTGTTTTCTAAGTCATCAGCTAGCACACGTGTGAAAAGATAGAATTGTAAAGAATGTAAGCTGGCGGTCAGTGACCAAAGCTGCTAACACAGCTCCTCAGCGCCGTTCTGTGACATTAGTTGGCATTACTGTTGTGGGGCCTATTTAAACTAATTTTGAAAAAGGGAAGTTAAAATAGATTTAAAAATTGGAGAATTTTGCCTGATGTTTGATTTGTATGAATAGATTATAAAATCACATTAGAAAACAGCAGTGCTGAGGTTAAAGATGTTGGAAATATGAAGTTAAATCTGAGCTACAAATTACAGTAAATGTGAAGTCCAGGTTAGGTGGATGGTAAATAGGACAAAGAAGACTTTCAAGAACACAGACATGCCCATCAATGACTGATTGTCATGTTGCTTCTTAAAATGAACATGAGCTAGTGGTGAGAATCTCATGACTTTTTTTCTTAAGTTATACTGATAGTTTTCTGATATTCTTTAAAGTGTAGAAATAGTACTGGCTCGTAGATCACATTTTAAGACACGTAGCTCTGAGGTATGCTTACATGTATTTACCATATTAAATGTGTGTTTATGTTGTTTTGCATCTCAGGAATATATTTCAATTATTTATCACACCTCTGATTCACTTGTATTGCTCAAATGTCAGATGTGACTCCACAATTGTAAATTCCTGTGTAGTATTATAAACAAACATAAACATACCTTGACAGGTCTCCAGTAATAACAACGAGAGTCACATATTCATAGGCAACACATCACACATTCGCAACTGGACACTGTATTTTTATGATGCAGTCAATTTCAGATATGTTTGAACCTATGAAAAGCATGTGAATCATGGTGTAAATTCAATACAAGAATTTTTTTTCTTATCACATGCAGCCCTCCCCCATCTCTTACCCTAGCTGGGCTGGATAATAAAATAAAACTATGCAACATACTGAAAAATGCCTTCGATATGCATTGTACTATCAAAACTCATTAATACACTTAGTAGAAAGAAACCAGCTTTGATGCCAATTCCATTGCCTATCCCAGGCTAAAATGTTTATTAGCAATTATTATTTTTCTCATTTCATGGGAATAAATTCTAATTCAGAGAAGTTGGAGAGTGACTTGATGTGTCCCCCCTCGGCCTCTTGATGGTGATGCTATCTGCTTGAAATGCTCGAGGGACTCGCCTGGTGGGTGATCATTATGAATAATCATGTGTGTTACTTTCTGGCATGGCCTTTCGTAGGAGAGACAAGGAGTTTATCAAATATCTCGAAAGTGGAAAATTCGATTTAAAAACTAATTCTTAGGATGTCAGCATTTTCTAGAAAATCCCCTGTCCCTTTGCCTCTATGAGTCTGACTAAGAAGATGTTCTAAATTCATCTGTTTTGTGAGGGAAGACTCCCCTGTTAGGGTGAAGAATGATTTTTCCACCCGCCTCTTTGCCAGCTTTCATAATAGCTATGGCAGGGAGCCTGCTGGCAGGCAACCCTCAGGTCCATGAATGGGCTTTATTTTTAAATCAGAGAACTTGAGATCCTTGACAGGTAGACTCCAGCAGCTTAGTGTCTGATGCACATACTTGAACTAAGGGATCCTGAATTTTACCCACTGAAGGGAAAGGAATCCTCTCATCGGGATCCCACTGGGGAACTGATGTTCAGGAAGCTTCTGTGGTGTTGTGGAGCTGCCACCTGTTTTTCTGTCTGGGGAAGGGGAAATGCATGCAGTGTGAACTTAACTGAGCACAGCAAACACAAGGTTCTCCCTCCACTCTACCCAGTGCTGCAAGTACCCAGTGAAAATCTGTTTCAATTGATTAAGATGCCCAGTCACACTGTGGAAGATTTGATGTATAGGTGGTTACTATAATCTAAACTTCATCTTCTCAAAGGAAAGAGCCGTGGACAAGGTTGCTGGACTTGCACAGGAAACTAATCCCAGTTCAGGATTAAGACGTCTTTTATGTATGGAAGGGTAGAGAATTCTGTGAATGTGTTAAAATCCATTGGCTTGTATATTCTAAATGAGTGAATTGGATGGTATGTAAACTATATCTCAATAGAGCTGTTACAAAAAAACAAAACAAAAACGACAAAGCAAATTCCCCTGTACCAAGTGAAGAAATCAAACATTTATTGTATTTGCTTTTATAGTTGCTGCCTGCTTATATCAGCTGATACTGGTTTTTCATTTACTATAGTCATATGAAACTTTCGTTCAAAGAAATCTTATTTAATAAAACTGGTGAGCAATATGAAGAAAAATATTACAGTAGAATCTGAAGTTTGGGAAACCTCTGGTGTCTTACTGGAGCTCATCTGCTTCAGAACAGAGCCATTTTCATCTGTTTATTCCTTCATTAATTTCTTTACTGTTTTGAGCGCCTACCATGCATCGGGCATATGCTGACTGCCTTTTCTGGAGTTCACCATCTGTAGAGATGGTAGGCAAGGCTAAGTACCCCAACTGGCCGTAAATCCTGAGATGCAGGGTCCACTATTTTGGAGGAGATTGTTGCAGTGTTTTAGGAATTTGTAAGACAAACGGGAATGGAAGTAAAAGCATCAGGTAAACAAACACAGATGGAAAACACTTCAAAGTATAGTCAGTGCATTAAGAAGTTTTCCTTTCTTGCTCCCCTCTTCCTCCCTTCCTTCTTTTCTTCCCTCCTTTGAAAGATAAATTGAAGCATATTAAAAATTCTAAGAGTTTGAGCAAAAATTGGAATCGAGCAGCGCCAAACCAGAAGTGTTCAGAAGTGCTCCGCTGACAGGAGCTGGGGAGAGACTTATGTAGAGAAAGTGCTAAGCAAAGAAAGGAAATTACTTGGTTGGCTAGAGCTTAAAGGATAGTTGACTGGGATTGGTTTTCCTTAGCATTTTGACTTTTGTAACCTGGAGGCATTTACAGGCTTAGATTTTGGTTCGCTTACATGGGCCATCATGGCATTAGAGCCACATCAATCTAACAAACGTTTCCTTCCTCCCTTCCTTCCTTCCTTCCTTCCTTCCTTCCTTCCTTCCTTCCTTCCTTCCTTCCTTCCCTCCTTCCTTCCTTCCTTCCTTCCTTCCTTCCTTCTTTCCCTCCTTCCTTCCTTCCTTCCCTTTTTAGTAGGATCCACATGACTTGAAAATATTTAATCCTTAATAAGATTATTTTGGGTTTCTTATCGGCTCAATTAAAGTTTACTACTTGAGCTATAATTTTTAAAAAGTGTACAAACATACAAAAAGTCAAGAACTAACACCATAAAACCTACTTTTAACCACAGTTGGAGAAATCTAAGGATTCCCTGTGGTAATGTCTCTGGATCCAGCTTGAGCTTAGTTCTTGAGCCTGGAGAGACCAAATGCTCTTATCCTGAGACATGAAACACTGCAGTTCAGAAATACCTTCAATACTGAAAAATGAGTGTTTTTCTAGGCTTAGTGACAGATTTCTAGCTTTGCATGAGTGTCCCTGTATTTCAGGTGAAATCAGTTACATTTATTGCCATTCCCACTACAGTGAATGGGATCTTCTTGTACATTTCCTAAAGAATTGAGGCCAGAACAAAGGCCGGGAAGCAAATAGCTGTTGTTGTTTGTCTGATTTGGTCTACTAAAATGACAGCTACATGTTTAAAATTCAAGTTAAAAATGTAAAAACATCAGTCAGGAGATTATGACGTGTTGCAATGCAAATACCCCAAACTTTATCTAGTCAGAGCTCAAAGTTGTTTTATTTAATCTGTCAACAAATAATCATTGTATGTTTGCTGGGTATTGGGAAATCAGCAACGTGTCACAGAGCTGAGTTCATTTTCGTTCCCTGCCTTCTTATTTTGCTACTTCTGTGACCCTTTGCCTACTCTTGGGTGCTCACTCTCATTTGTGAAGCTATATCCAATCAGACAGTTAATTTTAAATTCTTAGTCTTTTTCTGCACATGTGTGTTCCATTATTCCTGTTCTTTCATCCTAGAGCGGACAGTTTCTACCTCAAACAGGGCCATTGTGCTTGCCTCCCTCCTGGTCTATGTGCTGCTGGACCAGAGAGATTTTCCTTTGGGGGACTCACTTTCTGAAGAGGCAAAAGGATAAGCTTGGTTGTTGATGAGCCAGGGTGGTCCGAGGGCTGGGTAAGAGCATGGGAGGGTATGAAAACAGGGTGAGTGATCTGGACAGACGCTGGGAGCAGGCAAGAAGCCTGCAGGAAGCCAGGCAGGATACAGGTGACAGAAGCATATGACCTTCACGATTCTTCAGCTTCTCATACCTTAAAGGTTTCATAGTTAATTATTTAAGTGGCTGGTTTTACAGTCAAGTTTATCTCTATAGAATGAGTTTTATTGTTTAAGAATATGCAACCTGTCCTTGCCTCCCTTGCCCACCACTGGCCATCAGCCTAGTGGAGGTTAAGTCCCACAAAATTGATTACAAACTTTGTCATTGTGTTAGGACTCATACATTGTTCAGAGAGAGTGAGGTGAAGTGGAGCAGGTGGAGTGGGGCTCTGAAGTGAGCCGTAGACCCATGAGGGTGCTCAAGAACTAGGGGAAGTAGAGGAGGGGGGAGAACACAAGGGAGAGAGATGTGTAGGTGGGGAAAGTCCAGGCTTTTGAAATACATGACTTTGAACTTGAATCTAGTAAATTCTACAAACAACATGGTGTTTTTTCCTACAATGGAAGTGAAAATCAGTGGCTTAGGCTGAGGCGAATGAATAGCAACATAGAATTGGACAGTGAGTCACTGACTCATAAGGTAGAGTCCAAACCTTGGTGGAATCTGTTTTTGCAGTGCTTTATCCTGTCACAAGAATTAAAGGAGGGGTTGCTGTCTTCACTCCAGTCCTTATATCTACATCTCTAGTGCAAAGACAGAACTTGGCGTATTGACTTAAGTTGACATTCTCTTTCCTTTTAGGGTCACATGCCCTCTGTTTCAGATTGCCAAGGGCACTTGTATAGTGGTTTGGGGTTTCTGTTATTAAAACCCTAAGTTCAAAGGGCAGAATCAATGTCATCACATAATATTCACCAGCACACATTGCATTTATTTGCAGTGCTTAAAAAAGTTCCTGTGAGAACTTTTGAGTTTCCATAAATGATTGCCTGGCATATCTGACACCCTGGCAGAGCTTTTCATCTTGGCTAATATCTTTCAGAGATTACTTTACAGTCCATTTACTTGGGCAAGGGCTGAAATGTCCTGAGTCTCTCTGTGTTGAGGGTGAATATGAATATTGGAGTAGAGGGCTAAAAATATGAGCTTATTACTCTTGATGTGGTTGTTCTCCATTTTAATTCCTCAGGCTGTATATTAAGGAATAAGAAGCAAAGTGCCTTAGATGGTCCCAGGGTTCTCATATCCACCCCTCAGCAGTCTTGGAAGGCATAGACAGTAATTCTGCAACGGTGTTTTTGCCATAAATTTTCTTTTACCTCTTTTAGGTGGCTGTTGTGGGTTTGGGGTTATAAATCTGTGAAGAACTGTTTTAGTCAAGTGGTGGAAGGGATGTTATCATCCAAGGTATGCTATTCATAAGAGAACTAATCACTCTTTATCAAACTTTATGCAAATAAAGCCAAATTAGATTTATTAGGGTGATGAAAGAGAATAGGGACTTTTTAATGGGTAGCAATGCTGTGCGTTATCTAAATGCAAGGCAGATGTAATGATGCATTAGAAATGCCGAGGAAATTTAATCAGTGTAGAAAAAATATAATGAAATGGTTGTTTAAACACTGTAAAGCTAATGTTAGAGTAATTACTTCCCATTGAGCAAGGCATGCAGCACATTACCCAGGCTCTGTTTTATTAGTCATCCTGTCTGCATCATCTGTCCCTTTGATCCACTTTAATTTTAATATAATTTCTAAACTTACTAATTTAAACTTTAAAATGAAGGAATAAATAAAACAATTTCTGTAGGCAACAGAATTTTTATTAGCACAGGACAGATTAAAACCATGCCCCCTCTGCTCACTTCTCCCTCCCGCCATGATCACCCTTACCCCTCCATCGTGAAAGGGAACCCTGAAATCCAGAATGGTAGACTTCCTTGCTTTTAAGGGTAGGTAGCAAATACTTAAAATATTTTGGCTCTTTGGATGGTCTTTCTCTTGATATACAGGTGGAAAAAGGAGTGATTTTTAGAACAGTTATCTTTTTCCCTATTGATAGGGAAAGGAACAGAAAGAATAGCTTTTAACAACTAATATTTCTGCTTTCCCTTTATGAAAGTTTACATTTCTTGTTGAAAATTTAGAAAATACAGAGGATAAAAATGAGAAAATAAATATCACCCATAATCCCTTTTCCCAGAAGTAAAAATTATTAATATTTTGGGAGACTTTCTTACTAAAAACCGACAGTTATTCTAATCTAATAATCGTATAGCTCAGAAATTAGCTCTGTGGTTGAGACGGCAGGAGCTGGAGTTCAACTGCCTGGGCCCAAATCCTAGTTTCACCTTGGACGAGTTATCTTTCTTGGTGCCTCACTTTCCCCACTAAAATTGAAGGTAGTAATAGTACCTACTCCATAGCAGTGTTGTGAAAATTAAATTAGATAACGCATCCCATGGGCTTATAACAATGCCAAACCCATAGTGAGTATTTATGACGCCTACTACTACATTATTGTTCTCTAATTATAAGAATTTTATTCTGCATGTGTTTTTATAATATACCTTTTTTTACTTAGCAGCATAATGTGTCTGCCTTTTATGATAGTAAATGTTCTTTTATAATTTTTTTTCCTAATGGATACATTGTATTCCATTATAAGGACTAGAGTTTGTTTATTTAACTCATCTCTCATTGATGGGTTTTCAGGTCATCTGCAATTTTTTTTTTTATTTTATAAACCACGTTTCCTTAAAATTCATTCTTAGGAATGAAACTGCTGGGTCAAAATTCATGAGCATTTAAAAACTTTCCGCATGTACGGTGAAACTGCCCTCCATAAAAGTGTCTGGGTGGTGGTGGGCGGGGAGCAAAGCTCAGTGGCTGAGCCTGTGCTGAGGTCCTGGGTGAGGGATTGCCCTCACTTCAAAAAAGTGTGAACATGTTTCTTCCTTTCCTTCCTTTCCAAAACTGAGTATTATTATTAGCCCATAGGATAAAAATTTAACAATTTAATGGGTGAAAAGTGGTTTGTCGTGGTTTCTTTAATTTGAATTTTTTCCCTATAACCTGTGATTTTCTCTTCTGTTAATTTCCTATTCATAGCCTCCGTTCATATATTTTGGGGACACTAGTCTTTTACTTTTTAACTATTTGTAGTTTTTAGAACTTCAGAAGATTAACTTTTTGCCATATATATTGTAAATATTTCCCCAGTTCATACTCTGTTAAATCTTATTATATGGTTTTTATTTTGATTAAAAGAAATTTTAAAATTTTTATGTGGTCAAATTACTCATTATTTTTGTTTATGATTTCTAATTTTGGAGTGAAATTTAAAGAGTTTAGAAAGTCCTACATATATTTTCAGGTAGTATTTTTAGGGTTTTATTTTGATGTTGTTATCTTTTAATTCAGTTTGAACTTTTTTGTGTATAGAGTGACATAGGGATCCAAATCAATCAATCAGTCTATCTGTTTATCTCAATCTTTACATTGTATTTTCTTTTGTTTATTCTGTGTTTGACAACTTCATTAAACTCTTTTACTCATTTTAATTTTTTTTCAGATGCTACTGTTGGGATTTCAGGCTAAAATTTTGAGAATATTTTTACGTCTATTATTCAGACACATAATTAACTGTATCACAAATGTATATAGCATCTGCTGCTCAACTGTGAGAGTCATGTTTTTTTTAAAATTATATGGCAGAAGAATTTGTGGTTGAAGAAAAGAAAATGGTATGAGAGAAAAAAAGAAATAGGAGATTAGATTCTAAGTAAATCTATGAAGGCTCTTTGAAATGGTTTTTCCATTCCCCAAATTAAAACATGTAAGTTCCTACTCAAAATAATGACAAAGCCAGTGACATTTAATGCCCACTTAATCTTAAGGGGCACAGTGCCGATCATTGCCATTCACCTCCCTTCAATCTTGTCAGGTTCAACCTTTTCAATGGGATTCACGCATTTTTGTTTTGCTCTGTTTATACAAGATGGATTCAAAGATGAAAGGAATATTTTCCCCCAGGGATGGAAACAGGTTCTGTAGGGCCTGAAGATTATACAATTTGGGGGACCGTCTTTAAGAAAAAGAATACAAACTTAAAAATACACTCTTAGCTACCATTTAGATATAAATGCTTATTTGGCATGAGAGAAGAAGTGAAAACAAATAACACATTTAAGGAAAGCTGGCCAGTGCTACAAACTTTACAAAATTTAGAAAATAACATAATATTTTTATTAATAAATTACATGATGCATTTTGGCTACATACTTTTCCTTACATTTTGTATAACAATTTTATAGTCTAGCTTTCTATAGAGATAATAAGGTATATAAGTTCTTCCTCTAGCATGCTTTGTTTAAGGAGAGGTTTGGGGTGATAGGGTACACATAATTGGGAGGACTGGAGGTGGTCCTACAATGTGGATGTGGCCTATAGCACCTGGCACTGGAAGTATGTAGATAGTAGAAAAGAGATACATGGTGATGATTCTGAACCATATAAACATATCACATTGATCCCCAACTAAACATATATCTACTCAACTTTCCCACAGCCAGATCCCCAAAATGCCTGCAGCAACTCCAGTGCCACCCCAAGTAAGAAGAAGAGTGATGGATGGAAAGTAGAACACCAGATTTACTCAATTGTTAAAAATATCTTACTTCTGCAAATTTTACAAAGACATGACATCTTGTGAATTCATTGCCAAGCCTCTTCCCAGGGCCTTGGAAGAGTCCCATGCAAGTGAGGGGCAATGAAGCTTAAGCTTTATTAGTTTCATAGTAAATCTGACCCATGTACCAGATACTCCATTCAAATGTTTAACGTCTTCATCATTTCACGTCTGAGTCTTGCTATGACTGCCATCAGAGTTCCCGAGATGCAAAATACTTAGATGACTGATATAGAAAATACTATAGCTGTCACCCCAAATGAGTAGATTTTTCCTCATATGCAGGGTTCCTGAGTTTTAATCCTTCCTGAAAATCTTTCTGCAAGAACATGAGGAGAAATTATCAGAGCACTATGAATTATCTCCATCCTCCTCCTCCACATGTGCCTTGCTTAATGCCTTCCTTACACGTGGTCCAACTTTACTTTTTATTTTTAATATTGTCCTCATTTTGCCTTGCATCTTTTTATTTTGTGTGTGTGTGTTTTTTTAAACTGAAGTATAGTCAGTTACAATGTGTCAATTTCTGGTATACATATAGAGTGGAGAAATCCGTGGCTTTAATATATTCAGTATGCTAGGTTACGAGTATATATTCAGTATTTGGTGTATATTTAGCTGTGCATCCATCACTACAATTTTAGAACATGTTTATTACTCCCCTGAGAAATCCTGCATCCCTTATCCTTTATTCCTTGAGTCCCCATCTCCTCATCCTAGGAAACCACTAATTTACTTTCTGTGTCAACAGGTTTGCCAACCATAGACATTTCATATAAATTGACTTTCACAATAAGTGGTCCTTGTGACTACCTTCTTTCACTTCACATAATGTTTTCAAGCTCATCCATTTTGTAGCACGTATGAGCACTTCACTTATTTTATTTCTGAATAATATGTCATTGTATGGATATGTCATAATTTATTTGTCCAGTTATCACTTGATGTATATTTGTATTATTTCCACTTTTGACTGTTACTAATAATACTTCTGTGAATAGTTGTGTACACATTTTTGTGTAGATGTATGTTTTAACGTCTCTTGAGTATACACCTAAGAGTGGGAGTGCTGGGTCATAAGATTACTCTATGTTTAATATGCCAAACTGTTTTCCAAAGTGGCTGTTCTATTTTCCATTCCCACCTGCAGTGTATGAGAGTTTCGATTTTTCCACAGCCTTATCAGTACTTGCTGTTACCTAATATTTTATTTAACTATCCTAGTGAGTGTGAAGTGGTGCCTCATTGTGGTCTCAATTTGCATTTTCCTGTTGGATAATGACAACTTTACTTTGCCACAATTTTTGCTGTCTATTCCAAAGGTGCCAGCAGAGAAATTGCCATTCTTCTATCCTTGCTTTTGCTTTATGTTCTTTCTTTACATCCCCTAATATCAGTCAGTTCAGGGCAGAACTCACAAATCGCCACAGATATTTCAATCAGGAAGGATTTAATACAGGGATGTAGAGACTTGGAAAGGCCAGAGAAGCAGAAGTCAAGAGACTGCCTCTTGTCTGTTGATTTCAGGGGTGTAGACTGTAGCTGGAATCCAAAGATCAGGAAGCTGCTTCAGCTGTGGTTTCTGCTGCTGCTACAGTTGCCTGTCTCCATGTGGAGTCCGAAGGCTGGCTATAAAACCTTGGTTCTCTTCCAGCCCCTACCAAACCCCTCAAGTCCCTTTGAGCCTTTTAGTCAGCAGCAGAAAGATGACCTTCTCCTTACTTCCCAAACTCCTGCAAATGTATCTCATTGGAATAACTTAATATGCATCTAGAACCTAATTTTTTCATGTTCAAGACCCGTCTATATGGGAAAGTATATTAAAGGGATGAGAATTAATGCTATGTGCTTATAGACTATGACCAGCCAATGTTGATTCCCTTATTACCTGGTTGAAAACATTGATTATGAATATTTCCTCTCCCCCATCTCTTGAGTAGAAAGGATCTTTTGCTCTCAGTAGCAGCAATGGGTCTGGCCTTTGGTTGAAAGTATAGTGGATAGAATTGCGAATTGAAAGGAAGCAAGAAAGGCTCAATTTGCGTCAGGTTTATACTGGAAAGGGTAAAGAGTTCATATTGGACAAATGGCTTACCCAGCTCAGAACAACCCCAAATAATGGAAAGAGAAGACTCAGTTTGGGTCAAATCTTGAGGAACTATCCGGGGGAGGGCTGACGGGTAGAACTGGGTGTGTGGTGCAAGTGCCATGCTGTACTGAGGGCTACTCACAACACGGAGGTGGGCGAGTATAATGCACTGTGACCCTTCTGGCATTTTACAAGAGGCTGGCTTAGTGATTTAAATTGCCTTTCAATTTTTTATGGCTTTCAAATTTAATGTCTTTTTCTGAACGTGGCACCATGTTGGACCTGTTTGAGAAGAACCCATCTTTATTCTGGATTCTTTCTTTTTTTCCTAATGATTATTAATATGAATGACAACATTTATGTGAACTGAACTGAAAGGGTCATGATTAGGAGAGAAGGCATCAGATATAAAATATTAGAACTTCGCGTGAGAGATACTTGTAGTTTGCTGGATCTCTCTTCTCTCACAGCTGCAGCAGAGGCTCCCTGGGAATACCCTCACGCTGCAATACGTCTGAACTTCTTAGCTGAGATGGAGAAGGAGGTGGATAAGGAAGGAAGGGGACATAATGCATGCTATTCCAAACCTATTAATGAAAACCTCTTTGTAATCAAACCATTTTGCAAATTGTGTTTAAAGTCTGTTTTATTATATTCAAAATATGTTTAACAGTATTCATTGTGAAAAAGACTTGACAATTCTAAGAATAGACTCATGAGAAACAGTTTCTCTTAGTCTGAATAAAATTACTTAAAATTGAAGGATCTTGAGAGTAAATTAGTATTTTTCATACAAGACTTAGTAAAAAAAAAAAACTCTCACCACACTGATAAGGTTGATTGTATGTTCTTCAAGTGGAACAGGGTAAACTTTGTTCTCTTCTGGAGAAAAATTAATCACAAGGATGCTAGACTCTTTGTCCTGGTCTCCCTTTTTGTTTTAGGCATTGGTTCGGGTTGCAGGAAGGTTCGTTTTTAATCCCAAAGAGAATCCACAAAAGCTCCTTGGAATTCAGGAAAGAGAAGGACTAAATTAGAAGATATTGGAAGGGAGACGTGAGAGGCTTTCTTTCCTCTAAGATTTCAGGGCTAGCACAAAAGCATTATGCACTGCTTTGAACAAACTGAATGTTAGAATCAAAGGCAGTTTGGGGATTTTAGGGTTGGAATGGACTTTAGAACTCATCTAGTCTTATTCCCTGATGTTTCTGAGGAGGAAGTTGAAAAATTCAGAAGAGTGATAAATTTCCTCAAGGTCATACAGGGTGGATTTTGCCTCTGGTCCATTAGATCTTCTACTGCACGAAGATCTATGTGCTGAGAGGCCATTAATAATGGAATTGAGTGGTGTCTCCTTTATAGGAAAGCCAGAAATGGTGAAACAGTTACCAGTAGTAGAGTCACTAAGAGCAAATGCATATGACCTAGAAGATTTTGCTCTAAGAAAAGACCTACATATATTTGCTGCCCGAGACGGAGCAGCAGAGACTGACAGTGAGCAGAGCAGCACCAGAGTTAGGGGCGTGGCTCAATACTGTCTCTCTCTGTGACTTACTGAAGCTTGTAGCCCCGTGATAATTCATCTCTTAGGAAGAGTAGTTCACAAATCAAGATTTTAAAATACAACAGTTGACTGAGTTGTCCATTTTTAGCTTGGCCCTCAGCTCATCATGTTTAACCTTGAAGATAATGGAATTTTAGAATCTCGTCGTTTGCGAGGTTTTTATTTGTTTTCCTAACAGATGAAGGAGGTAGTGATTATGTATAAGAGGGCTTCTTGTCCAAGGTGTCACCAGCTGGTCTATTGCCATTGTCTGAATACTGCCAATAGAGAGCCATTCCTTCGATTGAAGTTTGTCTTTAGCTGGCTATTTTTATTTTAAAATTTATATACCCCTGGAAAAGTGGGTGTGAGGAAACAGTTTTCACATATCTGACAGTTTGCCCTGCATTCTCATGTTTGGAATGATGATTTTCAGGCATTGAAAGATCCTGAATCATTAGTTTTATTCTCTCCATTCCTATTACTAAAACAGATTCTAGTTCTTAAGTTGGTTAGAGGGTTTTGTGTATGTCTTTGTATTGTTGTGCTTCATAGTATGTATATGTTTCACATGTATTCTCTTCATATATCAAATATTACATAATAAAATATTTTAAAAAGTTATCACATGCAACAGAGACTTGAGAATAGGGGTTATTTAAAGTTTTCATGTGTGTCAGTATTTTAAATAAAACGTTTAAAATATCTTGGCCAAAATTATGTCGTACTTTTGAGAGCCAGTATCTGAACAGGAAGCACCTTTTTTTATTCTTTCTGTTTTCGACTTATGATTCTTACTAGGGTACAGTCTGGCTAGATAGTGCATTGTGTGACTTAGTTAAAAGAGTCACAGTTGTCCTGAGGACTTCTGAAATGCTCCATGAGAATTTCAGACTGTTGGCTCCACATCCAAACCAGAAGTTGTCAAGTTTTCAAAACACGAGAGATCTAATTCAGAGGAGTAAAACTGATCGTTTATTTTGGAAACAGCCTGAGTGCCATTCAGTAGTTGTGCAGTCTGGGTTTTAGTGTGGTAGGAAATGGGGTGGGAAGGAGGCCTTTCTTGCTCAGAGTTGGTGAGGCTGTGGGCACTCACTGCCAGCTAAGGCGGCCGCTTCTGAAGGAATGATGTCTAATTCTGCTCTTCTTTGATCTATTTTGAACAGATAACCAAGGTTTGAGCATTGTCCATTGTATTAGCCAGAGTTCTCCAGAGAAACAACTAATAGAAAATACATATTTGTACACAGGTGTGTGTGTATATGTGTAAATAGAGAGATAGAGATTTATTATGAGGAATTGGTTCATGCGATGAATGGAGGCTGAGAGGTCCCATGATCTGCTGTCTGCAAAGGGGACACCTTTGAAAGCTGGTGGTGTAATTCATTGTGAGTTCTCAGGCCTGGGAACCAGGGGAGCTGATGTATAAATCTCAACTGAGGAGCAGGAGAAGATGAGATGAGATGTCCCAGCTCAACAGTGAGGCAGGGAGAATAAAAGGCAAATTCCTCCTCCTTCTGCCTTTCCTTCTATTTGGGCCCTCAGTGGACTGAGTGGTGCCCAGTCTCATTGGAGAGGACGTTCTCCTTTACCGAGGCCACCAAGACAAAAGCTAATCTCATCCAGAAACATTCTCACAGACACACCCAGAAATAATGTTGAATGTGGGTATCTCATGGCTAGTGAGGTTGACACATAAAATTAACCATTGCACTGGTGTTATGACTGCAACCTTCCCTGGGACAATGTTACCACTGGGTTTCTCTGTACCTGTTATGTGTTTTCCTGTCAAGCAGCTCAAGTGAACCTGGCTCAAGTGCAAGGCATCATATAAAACAGTCCACTAACACTCTTCTACCGGAGTGAAGCATTTTCACATCCTGCTGAAATGTATTCTCATGCTTTATTCTGTTGGATCCTCCATCAGCCCTGGTGGTTACATGGCTCAGTTTTTCTTATTCCCATCTTATGGATGATTAAACTGGGGTTTAGAGAGGTGAAGTGACTTGCCCAAGCTGCCCTGGCTAGTGAGTGGCAGAGCAGGTTCTAGATTATGTGTTGTTTATAGATTAAGTCTTCTGATTCTTCATCTTGTCTTCTCTTCTTGATAATAGTCATAAAATCATGCTGTGGCTGAGTTGACCACTTTGACTGTATGTTCAAGTAACTGTATTCTGCTTTCAGTGTCTAAAGGGAAGCAAGGAAAAGAAGAAATGCCATTTGAACCTGATGTGTCTCCAGATTAAGGTGCTCCACGTACTTTCTTGCCTTGGTATAATAAGTGACAATTTAAATTTTGGGAATTTCTCTAAGTGCCTAATACAGAACTGTGGAAAGTTTAGGTGGTGGGAGGAGGTAGCCTACTCATCCTCTGTTGTGTGGTATTACTCTGCAGGGCTGCTTTATAGTGGGTTTGGGACTCAGTGGGAAAAACTGGGGGTCTCGCAGCAAGGGGGAGACATGTATTGAAATGAAAATAGTCAATCAAGACCACCTTATTGGGTTTCTGACACCCCAAAAGTGTGGGTTTGTATTGATATACCACATCAACAGGGTGGTACCATCCACAAGGCCTGGTGATTTGTACCTGTTTCTTCTCAGCCCTGGTATTTTGTTCGATGGGTTTATAAAATTTGGTCTTCTCTAAGGGTTAGAGTAACTTAATTCCAGGGACAGTGAGTGCTGGGTGTGTTTGTACATCCTTAGAGACCCAAACATCACTGCGTGTTCTTCCTGCAGCTCTGCTTTGATTTGCCGCTGTGGGTGGTGTTACGGTACCTCCTAGATCCCTGATCTGCCTTCGATTTAACCCAGAACCCCTTGTTCCTTGTGGCTATCCCTTAGGCTGGACCGGCAGTGCCTTTTGTTTCCAGACAGACCACAGCTGCACTGAATTGTTGCCTCATGTTTCCCTGTGTCTGGTCACCAGCTTGTGGTAACCCTTGACAGCTCCCCAAGGAGCAGCTGCTCAGGTCAGATGTTAGCAAGGTCAATAAAAATAATAACAAGAAAAATGAAACATTTAAAAGGGTCATTGAACTTCTCGAAATGAAACTGTTATGTAATCACAGATTCTTGTTTTATTGTTCTCATTGGGCTGGAAATGATAAACGTGTGCACCGAAAATTAAAACCATAAGACAAGCTGGGAGATCTGAATAGAGCCTGTTCCCCCTTCTTCCATTTTTAGGGTGAAAGGCTGCACCCACTTTGAGTGACTCATTTTTGAAGCTTATGGTCATCTCTGTTTTCCTCCCAAAGTTACAAACAAGGTTACCAAAGTCAGATACTGGGAGGGGACAGAAGGTAACATGCATAAGTGGGGTCCCCTGGGTGGGGCCTCTGTGAGCTGCAGAATGCTGCCACTCCCAAAGCAGGCAGGGGCTGCCCCACTCCACATGGCGCCTCAGCAACCCAGGCCCCATGATGCCGTATCTTCTGATTTCAACTCAGATCAGAAGTCTGCGTTTAAAATGCTGGTGGCTAATCCAAGTTAAAACACCACCACCACCACCACCACTTCAGGGCAGGCCAACGAGGACACATCGGCGGGTGGGCCACGGTCGCTGGGTGCTACCTCTGGATTTTGCTTTTCTTCAGACTAGAGCCTAAGAAGTACCCTTAACAGTTTTCTATTTTCCCATCTCCCATGGCTACGCAACAGTTGTTGATTTAAAGTGCAGCAGGAAAAAAAACATTAATGGAGCCCTAATAATTAAAATAACTATGCATCAGATAAAAAAAGTGTAGCAACAACTAATGTATGTTCTGTCCAGCATTATGGCCCTTTCTGGTTTATGCTTCTCTCTTCCCTGGCTCTGTACATGACCTGCTGTTACTTTAGTCGCTCTTTCCTGTTTCACTTCGGGTCTGCCCAGATCCCACTCTCTCCGCAGGGTCACTCGGAAAGTTCCCAGGCCTCAAGCCTGGCTGCCCATTGAACTCAGCATTCCCCGAGGGGCGAGAGGTTTTCACCGGAGTCGGCTCTGCTCCCCTCCGGAACGCAGAGCCTCCAAGCGTTCCTGAGCTCCACACGCTTCTCTCTGGTGGGCTCTGGCGCTCACTTCTCTTCAGTTCCCTGCTGCCTGCGCCTCTGCTTTTAATGCATTTCATCCCATGTCCTCGTTAAGCTCACCTGACTCATGGTCCATGCATTACAGATGATTAAACACATTACTTTCATGCTTCTAACATTAGATATGCGTTTTTACATATTTATAATTTTCACATATGATTAAGAGTTAACAGATTACAAAGTGACATCATCAGACAATATCACAGTATCCCTCCGTGTAGAGGGGGAAGTGTCAATCCCACATAAATATTTTTATTAAATACTGAATAGCTACGAAGGAATACTGCAATTTTTGTGGAAGCTATTCAGCGTAACACCACAACACACATGTGTGGGTCCTACTCAGTTTATGATATGGAATTTTAAGACATGGAAAGTTTCTAGTACTTTTGAAGGCCCTTATGTCTCCTTCAAGAACCCATCCGCCTTTCCCTGGCCCTTTAGAGGAGACTGATACGATCAGTTTTGTGTTTGTTATCATTTCGCTTTGTTTGAATATATGAAAATTTGTTGTTCAGTGTTGCAGCTTTTGAATTTTACGTATAAAAATTAGACTGTATGGGCTGTTCTTGACTTACAGTTTTGCTGAATTTTGTAGTTTTTTTTGAGATTTGTTTATGTTGATGGGGCTACCTGTAGTTATTTGTTTTCTGCTGCTGTGAAGTATTTCATCAATTAACAATTCTACAATTTATCTTCCAATCTACTGATATGAATAGCAGGACTATTTTCTTTTTTTTCCTATTGCAAAAGTTGTTATTATAAATTGTTGTTGTAGTTAGCTGGGAGTGAACTGTGTTTAGATACTAGGATTGTAGGATATGCATGTATCAAATACACGTGTACACAGCAATGCCAAATTGTTTCCCAAAGCAATTGCACAAATCTATACTCCTACCAGCAGTTGTATAAATCTCTGTTGCTTTAAATCCTTCCTAACTTTTGTCAGTTTTAGACTTTATATTTTTTGCCGAGCAGATAGGCCTAAAATAGTTTGTGTGTGTGGTTCTAATTTGCATTTAATGAGGTTCACGCTGAACATCTTTTTATATGTTTTTATGTCCTCTTCTGTAAAGTGATTGCACCTGTCTTTCACCTGTTTTTCCACTTTGGTATTTTTCCAGTTGATTTGTATTTCTCTGTATATTCTGAATATAAATCCTTGGTCAGTCTGATGTGTTACAAATTTTCTTTCAGCTTGTCGCTTTTTTTTAATGATATTCTTCTGCCAACAGAAGTTCTCAATTTTAATTTAGTTGAATGGAATACGTTAATCTTTTCCCGTACAACTTGTGTGTGTGTGTGTGTGTGTGTGTGTGTGTGTGTGAGTGTGTGTGTGTGTCTTTTTAAAGAAATCCTCCACGCTCAAGGTCGTATTTTCCTTGTGTAATACATATATCTATGGTGGGGAAATCCCTCTACATCTACATTCTTCTTCTTCAGGAATGTCTTGGCTATATTTTATCTTAAAAAAATTTTTTTTAAGTAGAAGAATAGTTGATTTACAATATTGTGTTAGTTTCAGGTGTATAGCAAAATAATTCAGTTATATGTATTCCTTTTCAGATTCTCTTCCAGTATAGTTTATTACAAGAAGATACTGAATATAGTCCCCTGAGCTATACAGTAAATCCTTGTTGTTTATCTATTTTATATATAGTGGTGTGTATCTGCTAATCCCATCCTCCTAATTTATCCCTCCCCTGTCGTTCCCCTTTGGTAACCATAAGTTTTTTTTCTATATCTGTGAGTCTGTTTCTATGATCTTTTAGTTTTTATATAAATTTTAGAACTAGCTTATAAAGTTTTGTAAAAAGCCTGGATTTTTATTGAAATTAATTTATCTCAAATCAATTTGAGAAGAATTTACTTCTTTATGATTTTAAGTCTTCCTATGAACATACTGTATATTTTTATTGATTTAGATTTTCTTTAACTTCATTTAAAGCAATTTTGTTGTTTTACACATATGGTGCTCACATATCTTTTATTACATTTTTTCTAGACACCTTGTATTTTTGTTGCTATTATAAATGGTATTTAAAAAAACATTAGTTAAATAGGTGTTTTTTGGGATAAAGTAAAGCAATATAATTATATATATTGATTTTTGTCTAGCTACTTTGCTAAACTAATAATTCATCTGATTCTCTTAGGTTCTGTACATGGAAAATGAAATTATCTATAAATAATGACAGATTGTTTCTTCTTTTCCATTCCTTATCTATTTATTTTCCTTGTCATAATGTGCTGACTAGGACGTCCAACACATTCTGGAAAGGAAAATAATAATGGTTATATGGGCATCCTTGTATATTTCTTGATTTTAATGGGGTTGTTTTCAGTTTTGCCATGACGTATGATGTTTTCTGTGGACTTTTTTTTTTATCATATTAAAGAAGTTTCTGTCAATTTGCTATGATTAAATTTTTCTTGACGACAAAGAGATGTTGAACTATATGGAAGATTTTTTTCTTCATCCCTTGAGATAGGAATTAGACATGGAGACTTGCTGCCAGAGCCACCTTCACAGTAGGACGTGCCGTCTGGCTAAGGGCGTGCAGGCAGCAGAGGGCCTCTGTCAGTCAGCGTTTTTACAGCCTCCTGGCCCAGGCTCACACCCTTCCCAGAGCAGCCTGCGTCCAGCGACTGAGCAAGGTGAGGGTTCCTCTGATGTGGAATAGCTCTGACGGGGCTCCCCGCTGGTTCGCCAAGGTTTTGTCGGGTCTCTATTGCAGTTTGACTTTTCCCTCTGCCCAATCCTGCTTTTCCTTCCTTCTTTCATGGCTACTGATTTCTAATAAACATTCAATATCCCAAACTCAGTCTCAATGCTTGCTTTTGGGGACTCCACCTTGTGACAACATGATTTTTTTCCCTTTTCTCTGCTCATGTAATTAATTATATTAATTGTTTTTTTAAATATAAAACCAACCTTGCATTTCTGTGATAAACTCAAATTTATTATTATCCATTATCTTTTTATACATTGATTCATTTTGTTAATTATTATTTTAGATTTTTATCATCTATAATTACGAGTGAAATTGGCCTAACATTCTTTGTATGTACTGTCCTTTTCTGCTTTTATCATTGAGGTTTTTGGTAGACTCAGTAGAAGAGTTGGAGATTTTTTTTTCCTCTTTTCTTTATTCTGACAGAATTTATGTAAGAATGTAGTTTTTAAAAATAACTTACCATTAATTTGATCTATCTGGTTTTTTATTAGAAGATTTTTTTTTAATTTCATCCATTTATTTCAGCTTCTGAAATTAGGTCAGTATGGTCTCTAAGTTTGCAACCAACTTCCTTTTTTTTTTTAACAATATAACATTTTTTTATTGATTTATAATCATTTTACAATGTTGTATCAAATTCCAGTGTAGAGCACAATTTTTCAGTTATATATGAACATATATATATATTCATTGTCACATTTTTTTCTCTGTGAGCTACCATAAGATCTTGTGTATATTTCCCTGTGCTATACAGTAGAATCTTGTTTATCTATTCTACAATTTTGAAATCCCGTCTATCCCTTCCTACCCTCCGCCCCCAGAAGATTTTTTTTAAAGTCAGATTATTTAGTATCCTTTATGAAACTTCTTTAAAAGTAACAAGCCCCCAACAAGGAGCAGTTTCCCCAGGAATTCTCCTTAAATTGAACACAACTAGAGAAAATATTTCAGAAAAATTCCCCAAGTTGATCAATGAAGGAAGGTTGATGGGCAGCTCTTCTGTGTGGTCACCACAGACAGCAGTCATCTGGGGATTACAGGTAGGCATCCTCCTTGCTTTCCTCTACCCTCCAGGGACCTCCCAATGTTATATTACAGAAAGTACTCCCAGTGAGCACTGTTGAAGGCAGACATTTCTCCCAGCTTGAAGTCATAGAGCATGTGCAATGCGCTAACTCAATACTGGTTTGCAGATCTGGGGTCTAGTCTTGGCTGGTCTGTGTGGTAACTGGTGACCTCAAGCAAATGTTGAAACCCTTACATGGGCTTCCTCACCTGTGATATGAGATGTTGGATTAAGTGTTCTTGGAATATTTTAATGTACTGATTTGATTTATTAGTGATAATGGGAAATCAGATTTTCTATATAGTTTTGAGTCAGTTTGGCGTGTCATTTTTTTCCTAGGGAATTTGATAGTTTTAACTATGTTTACACACTCGAGGACACAAACATTTTTCATAGTATTCTATTATAGTATCTCCAGGAGTTATACCTCCTTCTTTATTTGCATTACTATTTTTTTTACTCTCTCTCTCTTTTTCATGATGAAACTTATCAGATGTTTATCCATTATGTCTTTTCTAAGAACCAGCTTTGGCCTGTTGATTTTGTTTTCTTTTTTGTTAACTTTTGATCTGATATTTTTCCTTCTATTTATTTTTTGGGGTGTGGTTGGAATTCTTTATACAAAATTCTTAAATTGGATGCTTAGTTTATTAATTTTTGCTTTTATTTCCTTTTAAAAATAAGCCCTTAAGGCTGTATAGTTCCTTTTAAGTACAAATTAGCTTCATCATACATATTTTGGTATACAGTAATTAAAACATTTTTTTGATTTCTTTTTAACTTACATGTTATTTGAAAGTATGATTTTAAATTTTCAAATCTGGGCAATTTTTCTGTTTATCACCCTGTTATTGATCATGGTCAGAGAATATGTTCTATGTAAAAAGTTTTGTGAAACTAGATGCTCTGGTTTTATTTCTACCAACTTGCTTTGTGTTTTGTATTTGCCCTGCCTTTTCTTTCTTTTTTCTTCTTCTTCCCTTCTTGTCTTCATTTTGGACTGACTTTCTTTCTTTTTTTCACTTTTTCCCTTCATATTCTAGTTTGAAAATTATGCATTCTGTATTTTAGTACATAAATGAAATATGTGTGCTTAGCATTGTCTGAAATGAATATCTTCACTCTCATCCAGAGCAGTATGTGAACCTGAAGACACTTTAATTTTGGTTATCTACCATCTGACTTACACTCTCCTCTTAGACTGTATTTTAGTTTTTTACTGTCAATTTAGATAACATTGTTGTTTCATATAGTTTGTTTAGATTTGTCCACATGTATGCCATGTTCCTTTTGCACTGTTCTATTTTACATTTTAGCTTTTCTTACTAGTATTGTTTTTTTTTTCCTGCCTGTAGCACATCCTTTAGAATTTCCTATAGAGAGGGTCTCTATTGCAAACTCAATTTTCATTTGCCTGAAAATACAATTGATCCTTGAACAGTGCGGGGGTTAGGGGCACTAACCCCTTGTGCAGTCAAAAATCCACATGTAACTTTTAAGTCCCCCAAAACTTAACTGCTAATATAGCCTATTGTTGACCAAAAGCCTCATGATAACATAAACAGTCAATTAACACACTTTTTGTATGTTATATGTATTATATACTATATTCTTAGAATAAAGTAAGCTAGAGAAAAGAAAATGTTATTAAGGAAATTATAAGGAAGCAAAAATACATTTACAGTACTGTACTGTATTTATTCATACTGTGAGTTTACATCATCTGTTCACAAAATCTCATTCATCTGTCAGTACCTATATCAATATTGTCTTATATGATACAGAACTACACATACAAAAATATGTTGTGCATATTCCTAACTAGACATCAAAAGTGATAATATGAAAAAGGAATTCATATTTATCTACTGGTAAAACAATTTATGTGTTGGAATGAAGGAGCAGCAATATGAGTGCTTTATGGTGGCCCAGTGTGATCAACATGATTGTCTCACAATAGCACAGCCTATACATTAATGAATGAATTATAAAATTTCCATAGTAAATAGTATTTTAGTCATATTCATATTACAGTATTGAAAACATTACAATACACTAAAAACATTAAAAAAAACACTTACCTATGATGATAGGATGATATGCAGTTTTTTCCAATCATGAGAGAGATGCATTCTACAATAATGTAGTTATTAATTAAATTAAAATTAATAATAACATTATTAATTTTATATTAAGTATCACTCACCTTATGGCCATGCAAGGATAGCCTATCCACTTCAATACGAGTCTTGTGTTAGGTGCAATATTCTACACGATATATACTTAGATGATGCTGATGATGACATAAGAAGAACGCAGACAGTTTTGTCATATTGTCACTAGATTTTTAGATGAAGACACACACACATACACAACAGATACATTTATTAACTGTACCACATGATGATTATCTACTATTTATTGAGTGGAAGTGAATCATCATAAAGATCTTCATTCTCGTCGTCGTCTTGTTGAAGAGGAGGAAGAGAGGGGGAGATGGTCCTGCTGTCTCAGTGGTGGCAGAGGTGGGAGACGTGGCGGAGGTGTGAGGGGAAGCAGGAGAGGCAGGCATGCTTGGTGTAACTGTATGGAAATACATCATAATTTCAGTGTGACTTTTGCTTTTTCATTTCCCTAAAAATGTTTCTGTATGGTACCAATTCTTTTTCCACCTTTTTCTTTAGTTTCAGTGCCCATGTCAGAGAAAGTCCATATTATTAAAGAAGGTGAAATCAGTCTTGAATAATCAGAACCCTCCTGCGAGATTGTCTAGTGTCGATTCGTTCTGTGGCACTGCTTCTTCTGCATCTTCATCCTCATCGTCTGGCACTGGTTCAGAAGCCCTCATCTTCATCAGGTTGTCTTCTATTCGTTTGTCTGGTGTGATGTCTTTTAGCTTTTCAATTTCTCCAAGATCCATACCATATCCATAATTTCTTTTATGATGTCTTTGATTGGATCTGTCTTAAATCCTGTGAAGTCATACACAACCTCTGGACACAGTTTTCTCCAGCAGAAATTTATTATTTGGGGCTTGACAGCTTTGGCAGCTTTTTCTGTAATGACAATGATGACATCTTCAGTAGTGTAATCCTTCCAGAATTTCATGATGTTCTGTCATCGTATTCTTCCACAGTGTTGACAATCCTTCCCGTAGAGTACTGTGTGTAACGAGCCTTAAAGCCCTTTACGACTGCCTGATCTAGAGGCTGAACTAGAGACACTGTGTTTAGGGGGCAAGAAGACCTCTTCAGCCTCTTTGATGTTGAACTCATGGGGTCTGGGTGGTCAGGGGCATCGTCCATTATCAAAAGAACTTTAAATGGCAGTCTCATACTAACACCGTACTTCCTGATTTCAGGAACAAAGCATTGATGGAACCAGTCCAGAAAAAGTGTTCTTGTTGTCCAGATCTTCTTGCTGTACAACCGAAAGACTGGCAGCTGGTGTTTATCCTTGCTCTTCAAGGCTTGAGAGTTAGCAGCTTTATAGATAAGGGCAGTCCTGACCATAAGCCAGACTGCATTTGAACAAGACAGTAGAATTAGCCTATCCCCCACCCCCCGCCCCCGCCTTAAATCCTGGTGCTCACTTCTCTTCCTCACTGACAAATTTCCTTTGTGGCATTTTTTAAAAAACAAAATAGAGCACTTTCCTCTGCATTAAACACCTGTTCAGGAAGTCATACTTTCTCCTCAGTGATTTTCTTAATGAGACCTAGAGGCTCACCTGCTGCATCCTGGTCAGCAGAAGCTGCTGCTCCTGTGAATCTTGACTTTTTTTTTAACTGAACCTCTTTCTAAAATTGTCACACCATCCTTTGCTGGCATTGAATTCCCCAGCCTTCAGTCCTTCACCTTCCTTTTGCCTTAAGTTGTCGTTTGATGCCTCTGTTTTTCCCCTGATCATATTTCACTCTTCCGTAGGCCTCTGGAGTCTGTTTTATGCAGGCATCCCCTGTTAGACAGCTCCGGGCAGCTCCGGGCATGTTTCCTTCCCCCTTTCAAAACTGAGGCTCAGGGTCACTGGATTAATTTGATGGCCTCAGGATGAAAACCTTCCTCTGTTCACCTTTCTTTTCTCAGCTTTTACTTCTTTTTCCCACTCTGAAGAGTCCTTATTTGCTTGCCATGTCAGTGATGAATTTTAAACGATTTTAAAATACAGTATTCAGTATTTTCCATTATTGTCAGTGGGAGGACTGTTCAGAGTATTTGTTCTACCATACTGTTTGGAAATGAAGTCCAATAATTCCCACGTTGAGAAGAGGAGAGTCAAGTTTAGAGAGGCCACGTGTCTGTCCCAGGTCACAGGACCTGATGGTGTCTAGGTGGAGGGTTGCTGATCCCATGCCAATCGTTCTTGTCCCTTCCTGGCCTTCTGAAGGCTTCAGCCGTCAGTAAAAAGGAAGAAACATAATACACATACAATTAGATCATTTTCTATGAGATTTTAAAGCATTTTTCCTATTTGTAAGGGTACTCACAAATTGATTGTTAAAAAATCTTTTATTAAGAAGACAGAGTAGGCATTAATATCTTTTGATTTCGAGACAAACCCAACAAAAATTCATAACCAGCTGAGGATAATGCATGAGATTTTTTCAAGTCAGTTTTGAGAAATTCGAGAGTAGCTTTTAACTTGCAAATAATTTAGACAGAAATCTTGAAAATAGTGCACAATGATCATTATGTAATTTTGATATTCCCCCTTAGAAAGCAAGAAGCAAATTATGTAGGTATATTTTCTAGACAGCAAACAACTTGGCAGTTTTTACAAATAAAGTTTTGTGACTTTGGGGAGCACTTTGTGCTGAAAAATGTACTAGGTGGCCCCTTTAGTAAATTCCTAGATTTAAAGCAAGCTTTTCTTTCCTTAGATAATTCTATGAACACCAGTCAGACCACATGAAGTGAGGAAAAAGGGACAGCCGATTCCATGTCCCTGATGTCTGGGTGACAGTTGGTATGGTAGCTACTTTGGTATAACCCGATAATATGAAAGGCAATTATAGGATAATTTGAGGTGGAAACAGGTGTCACTCAAGTAGTTTCAGGCTGAGAAGAGATGAGCAAACGGCAGCTCTTCCAAGCATCCCTGGCTCAGTTACTGTCGTGTTTGGACAGGCATGTCTCCTAGTGTGATTTCATTATGCTCAGGTTAAAGACTTGGGTTTTAGATCAACAATGTGCAAATTTGGTTAATCACCTGTGTTTGAAAAAGAGATGACAGATTCTAGCAGGAGAGCTTCGGTGTTTGCCAAGAGCCCCAGCAGAAACATTGTTCTGTTTAGGTCTCTTGTAGAACAAAAACTCTGATTAGAAATGTGAAATTATTTGTATTAGAGACTAAGGGTGGCTAACATTCCAAGAATACACTCGAAGCAGTACTCTTCACGTTTGTGTCTTTGAGTGCGTACACAAGTAAGCTTTGCTTTCCATTTGGCGATTTTCGCCCGTCCAGGGCTTTGTGATTTTATAGTAACCATACTCAGAGCAAATGAATCCCAGAGAAATACTCAGTGCTGATCCCACCCAGCTGGTCCTGAAATCACTGGCAGTGCAAAGGACAGGAAGCAAATTGCACAGCCGATTTGTCCTTGTCAGAAGCACAACAATGCTTAGGACTAAAACCCAAAGTTATACATGACTCTAAAAGAGCAATTTGTCAAGCGTTTCATTGGCACAAATTGAAATGAAATGAGGTCCCAGGCTCTTGAGGTCACTTTGCAACAGGAAGAATTCATTATCTAACTATACACAGAGGAAAATGCCTCACAATTGTATTTGCTTGTAAAGGATGAGTGCCCATACATAAAGCCAAAGTGGCAGAGGTCACTTACAAGAAGTATACTACATAAAAGCAAAGACTCAAGTGTCCCTTGGCTGATAGCCTCTTGCTTCTTTCTCCCAGTCAAGGCTGCTTTGGGGCATATTGCTCAATGTACTGAAGGAAATGCTTGAGAAGGTCTTTGTTATTTATGCAAAAATTACTTGCACAGGTCCTGCTAACTCATCTACTGGGAACACAAGGTAGCCTTATGTTTTTCTTCCTTGGGGTGGGAGAGTTTATTCCCCATCCTTCGCTGTATTCCACATTATTCTGAAGTGTATGTTTTCTCTTAAGGCATTTTATGGCAATCTCTCCATTACATGGAGAAGGTGCAGCCTGGAATATTTTTTACAGCTCATCAGGCAGTTACTGATGGGATATTGGTTTCAGTTTAAAAAGCAAAGAGAAAGGAAGTGCACATTGAACACATCACATCTGAGGGTCACATTTTTCAACACATTTATAAATAACTTGGAACAGATAATTGATCACTGTATTTTCTGTTGGGCAGAGTTGATGACAGAGGAGAAGATAACAATAAAAATCAGTCATTTTAAATGAAATAGAAAAATACCATGGCTAAAGAGGACTTAAATAGGGATTGGACAAGGAAGTGGATGTGAGAATCTATTACCTTCATCTCTTCCCACATCTCAATGCTCCCCAGACTTAGACATCAGGCAGGAAAGACTAGAGAGGCTCACATGTCAAGCCAAATGGCCATTTTTCACTCTTGCCCATTTTCTCTCATCCAATCAAGTCCTATAGACTTAATTTTTTTAAAAGTTATTTTCTAATAATGTATCCTCGGATTCATTCTCTTTCTCATTTTTTTTAATGGCTACCACCATTGGAAGGGATTGCATTGGATCTGCAGATCACTTTGGGTAGAATGCACATCTTAACCATGTTATGTCTTCCAATCCATGAACATGGATGTTTTTCCATTTGTTTGTGTCTTTTAACAATTCTCTCATCAGTATCATTTTGTGGTTCTCAAGTGTTGTTATAGGTGACTGCATGTTTGTGTTATAGTTTTTATTGAGTTGTGGGTGACTTTGGATTTGATGATGGTGCCTGTCATTAAGTACAGGATTCATGAAGAGAAATATGCAGGACGTGGGGAAATCCATGATCCATTGCTGGTCCTACTGGGTTTTAAATACTAGTGTGGCATCTACAAAAAGTACTTAGATGCAGAGATTTGGAGCTAGACCTTGATGATGGGTGAAACCAAAAGAATAGATGAAGATGCTTAGGGAATGTATATACAGGGAGGGAGAGAAATATCAGTTCTCTTATCCCCATTCTTCCCAGTATTTGAAGTGAGACAGTATCCCAACCTGCTAACCCTACTTCTACTTTGTGTGCTACACCAGTCAACAGCAAAGGGGGAAACATTAAAAAAAAATTCAGACAAAAAAATACTCTTAAGTGTCAAGATAGCAAAAGCACCAATACCTGGACACTGCTCCCCTTCAGCTGGCTGAAGACCCTATTTAATAATGACGTTTTATCCAGTAAGATCCCCCTGTAAGCGGTTGTGTAAGTCACATGATTCTTTTCTCATTTCCCCCAGTAAAAATAACTTTAGTCTTGAAAGCTTAGGGAGGAAGAGACTTATCTCCAGTTTTCCTTGTTGAATCGTTTTCTCATTATTCTCTGTGGTTTCCAGTTCAGTTGACAAACCCAAATGACTTCATTTAGTCCTTTTTCTCTTGTCCTGTAGAACCCAATCTCCTTAAAATGCCATGTGAGATGTTTAAAGTGGCATAGATCCTCTGTAGACCAGAATGATTTAAGTGTCATTTGGCATTGAGGCGGACTGGGCTGGGTAGGCACACAGTCCTGTCATTCAGTCAGTGAAGTGAGATGACAGCAGAGAGAGTGAGCCCCTTCAGCTTCCTCCAGCCCCTCCTCCCAAGGGAATGGTGGAATCTCTTAATTCCTAAGTATTTCTTGCTCCAACTTGCAACCCTTTTGCATTATTTTCTTGTGACTTAGATGTGACTTAGGTGTGAAGGGGATGGAAGAGATGTGACAGCATTTATGATTATGGAATATTAAATTTTACATCCAATTGTTATTAGCATGTAAATTCTGTGAGGGCAAGGATATTGACTGTTTTGTCCACAACTTCATCTACAGTGCTGAGAGCAGTGCCTAGCACACAGTCGTCACTCACCAGAAAGTTATGGAGTCATTTTTAGGGTCAAATCATGTGTTGAATATGTGTTCTTTTTTGGTTTGGAAAATATGGTAACTGTGGCCATGCGACTTTGCATTAAACCCGTATTTTAATAAATTATTAAACTAGCATATTTTGATAAATTATTGTATAGTTGCTTTGATGGCTTTTTCTAACAACCTAATTTACCATTTGATCTTGGCTTTGCTATTGGATATTATTATCAGATGTGAAAAGGTAACAGTGTCTTTTTGAAAAGTTTGATTTAGACTTTGCATTCATTGTTACTTGTCTGGTCTACAAAGAGACCTTGATAATTGCCAGTTGTATTCAAGTCCTGAAAGAACTCAGAGCACTGATGATCAGGGGTGCCTTCTGGCTGTCACTTTGATTTTGTTGGGATTGTACTTCAGTGCTTTGCCTAGGAGCACTAGGACAGAGACAGTTTTCCTTTACAGGCTCCCTGCAGAAAAACTCCACCAGCATGAAAATAAAAAAACCAAAAAAATGACACCCACTGACTTACTTTTCATCTGGAATTAACGCAATCAGCAACATCTAAAGAAGGTAGACAAAGTATGTTTTCGTTTCAGTGAAATCAAGATTTTAAAAGCTTCTGAGCTGTTAATCCCTCTCCCTCCTTTCTGTTACTTTCTCCTCTATTTCAATGCAACGTATGCATCAAAGCGACATCTCTGACGTGACCAGAACAATCAAAGCAAGCTGAAAATGCAGTGCATGGTGATTGAACTTCCTTACTTCACAGAACAGCCATGGGTCTATGATGGGATTCGGGGTAGTGCCCTGGTTATCCTGAGGCTCCTTGGCAGCCACGGAACTGTGCGTACTCTTTAACGAGAGATGAAACCCTTGAAGAAGGTCCGGTCCCTGAAGATGGATGGGATGCGACTGTTTTCTCTGTGGTCAAGACCGGTTTCCATTTGTCCTTCGTGGCTTTTGGAAATGACTTTACATTGACAGCTCAGAGTACTGGAGCTGGGGGGCTGGAGGAGCAGGAAAATGCCTGAGGACCAGCTGCTCTGGTTTGCATATTAGGTCAAATTTAGGCAGTGTTGTGTGTTTGTAAATGAAATACTGTAGTATTTCATGGACAGAATGTAGAAAATCCTGGAAGAGGTGGCTATGAACCCCACAGCAGAAGCAGAAAGGTAACAAAGTCAAAACAAGATATTACATTTGGGAACTCACAGTTGTTTACATCAACATCAGGCAGTTTTGGCCTTCTACAATGTGGAAATTGGGCTCGCTATTTAAATTGAGATACCCACAAAGTGAAAGAAAATAGTAACTTGGAAAATGTTTCAGCTTATGCATAATGGAAAGTGATCTTTTAGAAAATTAGGTTCTTAGATTGGGTGGACAGTCTCTCACCAGGTTTATAAAATAATCAGTTTTAAACTAGGATTTCCAGAGAAGGGGCTTGCTCTGTGGTCTTTAGTTTCCCTCCTTCTGATCTTCAGTTCTGGGGCTTGGGAAGTCTTAACTTCTTGCTGTATCATTGACATGGCACGCCACTGAAAGTACTTTGTAAAAGGATTATAGATGGTTTTAGGGGAGATTCTGTTAATATGAGATCTAGTCCCAAAGACGGAGGGCTGCATGCCTCTCCCTTGCTTAGCTACAATTCTACGTGGCAGTTTGGAGGCAGAACCTTCCCCTGAAGCACCTACGTAATGGAAAGGCAGGCCTAGGTGAGAAGGGCTGTATGGGTGGTGGGAGGGGTGCTTGGTAGTGATGGAGCAATGGCTAACAGGCGGTGGAGGCAGTGTGTGGGGCAGCTAGGAGCTCAGGCTCTGGTACCATTCTGCCTGGATTTGTGTCCTCACTGTGGGTCCTTGGGCCCTTGAGCAAATTACTTAGTGTCCCAGTTTGGATTTTCTAAGACATAGACTCTGAGATGAGTTTAGCATGCAGGCCATTTATTCTGGAGTGTTCTTGGTCCAACCCCCAAGGGAAGGAGGGGCCAGAAGCAGGACTGGGCCAAGGGGCAAGTCAGGCAGCCATGCAGCGGGGCTCTGCAGCCAGAATGGCCCCACAGAATTATCTCGAGCTGGGCAGAGCTACCCTCTCAATGGCCGGTCATTGGAGGTGGGTCCACCCTGAGACGGGGAGTGACTTTAGTCAAGTCGGCTCTGCTGCTGCGGCATCCTTGAGGGCTGGGAGTGGAAGGCTCTCTGGCAGCAGCTGGGGCAACAGTCCTTCAGTGAAGGGAGATCTGGGTGGCATCAGTGTCCACGACATGGCTTCTCTGGGCCTCTGTTCCCCAAGAATATTTTAAGAATTAAATGAAATGATACACACAGAGAACTTAGAACTCTGCTGGCATGGAGTAAATACTTGATTATTGCTGTGTACGGGGCAGAGGTTAAATAATTAGCCCAGGGACTCCCAGGTAGTAAGTGATAAAGATGGCCTGAGCCTGGGCCTGACCCTCTCCAGTCCATTTTTAGTTACGGTAGCAAATATCTAACATGCTAGAGTCCATGTTGGCTTGAATAGGTTACCTTCAGTCATGTTTGCCCAGTGACTGTATCTCACATAAGAAAGACCTCCCTCGCCACAGCTGGCTGGACTTGCCTTCCTCTTTACTGAACAGCAGCTACTCCCCTGTCCCTTTCCTTCCCGCCTCCTCTCTCCTCCCACCCGCAGCCCCCTTCTCTGGCTTCCCACTTGTCTTCAGTGATGGACCAGGGTCGGGTAGGAGAGCTGCAGGGATGGATCTAGGTGGGGGAGGAGAGCCGTCCTAAGTAGTAAAGGAGGAAGGAGGGAGGAGAGGCAAAAACCCTGGGCTGCTCTCGCAGTCTCCAGACTCATGGCCCTCTGCCTCTCTCTCCCACATTTCAGTCCCCGCTCCCATTCCTCCAGGCTCCAGTCTTTATATTTTGTGCCTCATCCTAGGTCCAGAAATGAAATGCAAGAGTATTCTTTCTGGGGTAAGATGTTAGTGCTGTCACCTGACACTTAGATGAATCTTCACTCTAGTTGTTTCTGTACCCAGAGATCCACATAGTAGACCTGTGGGAAGTCTTTCCCTAGCGCCCCCGGCCGACATGAATGAATGTTTAGTAAGTCGAGCTGACTATTTTCTTCCTCCTTGAGTTACAAGTTTGAATAGTCAGTGAGATTTTTTTCCCCCTTACTATTTCTTCCTTCATATATGCACTGTTGGGAAAGCTTTTGTAAATAAATTACTGTATGCATAGAAATCTAGAGAATATAATGAAGTAAAAGAATATTTTCAAAAAGCCTACTTCAGGATTGTATTGTACACTAAGGAGTGGGGCTGAATTTCTAGAAGACTCTGTTTATGTGATATATAATTCCTCTGGGTTTGCAGCGCCCACTTAAAACTGAAAAATTTTAATTGTTGATGTTAAATGCAACATATATACATTACACAGATGAGAGAGGAATAGGAATGTAAACAGTTTGTAGTAACTGAGCGCTCAACCCAGGGATGAAATCTATCAGCTGTCCTCAGTCCTACCAAAGCTTTCTCTTCACGACCTTCAGGTTCTCACTCACCCGAGCGTCATAGCAGGTAGAGTCAAATTTCTACCACCTCTCCCCACCCTCTCACTTACTCCTCCCCAGGGGAGGAAGAGTCACTAAGTATTATTGGTGACTTGGAAGGAGAAAATGCACATGGGCATTCCATTCTTTCTTTTCTGTTTAAGGGAAGACGTGCTCAAAAAGTGCCCGAGTTCTCCCACCAGAGGGAATCCTGTCCCAGTGCAGTGCTGCCTAGAACCGAGTGTGTCAGTCTAATTGTGGAAGCCCACCGGAGAATCACATTCTCCAGTATCAGCTTCATTAGTCAGATGTTGATGCTTGTATTTGGAGTCCATTTGTTTGATTCTAATCTTAGTCCCATCTTGAACTCGACTGGTTCAAAGCCCAGGTGGGGATTAGGCACGTTGTTTGTCAATCTCCACTCAATCCTAAAGGTCAGGTGTTAGAGTGTCATAAGGCATTAACTCTAGGCTCAGACCACACCACGCTAGAAGGATCAGCATTTATTCAACAACATGTGTGTGTGTGTAAAGAAACTCTTAGGAGACAAGAATTAGGTAGGTGCTGCTGACATGGGCAGAATCTCTTCAATTCAGCCAAACAAACTGTTCTCAAACTCCTGAGATGGGCTAGATGTGCACGAAGCCCAGAGGACATAGACTTCAATAGGACACGCCCAAAGAGCTTTGGATCCTACAAAAGGTAGTGGCATTAGGGGAGTAGCGGGAGGGCCAACCAGGGGTCAGGGTGGAAGAGTGGTTATTCTTTCTCTCTGTCTATAACTGAATAAGCATCACTTGGATTAGGCTCCGGGGTCCACTGTCACCCTGGTGACAAGTATTCTGATGTTCTTCTTCCCACGCCAACTTTTGTATGGTGGATAGAAAATCTTACTGACTACATGCAGCAGTACAGATGAGAGAGAAATAATATGTGCCTTGCAGCTTGACTAGGTTCCCCTCCTTGCTTTCCAGCTGTGTGACCGTGGGTCCCTTACCTACCTCCTCAGTGTTTCTGATTCCCCACGTGAGAAGCAGGGAGGATAGCAGTACCTGCCTCCCAGTGTTGTGGTGAGGACTAAGCGAGGCAGTACGAGCCGAGTGCTGAGAACACTGCCTGTCACAGAGGCGTTCTTGACAGAGCTTGGCTGCTATTGTTGCTAGCTGTTACCAAGACTGAGCACGGGTGTCGAGGTTTTAGCTAACCTGCTCTATAAAATCGATGCCTGGGCATCTGTTTGTGCCAAGTGGCCTGCAGGGGGCTTGAATTCACGCTAGCCCATCTGAGATTGCACGCCCAGAGTCACACGCAAATGTAAGCTCCTTATAGGACGTGCCCAGACCTTGTTTTGTTTTTTTTTTTCCAATAAAATCTCAATGGATGGTTTATTTATTTTTTTATTAATATATATATATATATATATATATATATATATTTTATTGAAGTATAGTCAGTTTACAATGTTGTGTCAATTTCTGGTATACAGCACAATACTTCAGTTATATAGTAACATACATATATTCGTTTTCATATTCTTTTTAACCATAAGTTACTACAAGATATTGAATATAATTCCCTGTGCTATACAGTATAAATTTGTTGTTTTTCTATTTTATATACAGTGGTTAGTATCTGCAAATCCAGAACTCCCAGTTTAGCCCTCCCCACCCGCTTCCCCCATAACCATGTTTGTTTTCCATGTCTGTGAGGCTGTCTCTGTTCTGCCAAAAAGTTCTTTTCTGTCCTTTTTTAAAACTATTTTAAATTGCCACATTTCATCATGTAGATGAAGAGCGCCCTTATTATTCAAACATATGTTTCCCATTTTTCCCTATTTTAAAGAGTGATGCCCTAAACATCTTTGTATATGATTCTTGTGTATATCGCTAATTATTCCCTTAGAATAAATTTCAGAAGAATAATTCCTACATAAGAGGTTGTTCCAGTTATCTATTGCTATGTAACAAACCAACCCAAAACTTAGCCTCATTAAGTAACCATCATTTCATCATGCTCATGGGTGCTGTCAGTTAGGAATTCAGAGAGGACACAGCACAGGTGGTTGCTCTCGTCTGGGAACTCGCCTGGGAACTCAGGCTGGGTTCAGCTGGGACTGTCAACGGCTGTTCCTACGTGTGGCCTCTCCAGCCTGGTGATCTCAGTGTAGTACTGTTAAGACTTGGTTCGGGGCTCCAAGGGTATCCCAGTGGCACACAGCAGGTGTGCATGGGCTTTGTGAACTAGCCTCGGAGGTCCCATGGTGTCACTTGCGCTGTACCATTGGTTGAAGCAGTCATAGTCCTGCCGCGATTGAGAGGAGGGAATACAGATTCCTGCCTCTCGGTGGAAGGCGTGTCAAAGAATTCACAGCCAGGTATTAAAAATACCAGAGAAGATATAAACCACTTGCAGGATTCTGACATATATTATCAGGTTGCCCCCCCAGAAATTTTATATAAATCAACACTTTTTCCCATGGTGGCTGATAGCACACTCTTACCCACACTGAATATTACAACTTCAGGGGACGTTTGTCAGCTTGATAGGCAAAAGCTAGAATATCATGTTGCTGTAATTTTCAAATATCTGAATACTCTTGAGATTTTAAATATATATTTTTGGTCATTTGTCAAAATTTTATGTGAATTTTCTATTTTTTGCTTCTTTTTCTGTTGGAGTAGTCATCTTTCCCTCCTTTAATTGGTAGGAGTTGTTTATCTATGAAACTAAATCAAGGTGTTCTGATTCTAAATTGAGTTCTTTCACCACCACTCCTTAGCCACTCTAATCGATACACATTTTTAGTACTATGTGTAAGGCGCTGTTCGCTTGTACTCCTGAATCTGCCTCTTCCAAGCTATGTGACTTTAATAATTTAATTAAGCCTCCTGGACCTTGGTTTCCTCTCCTATAATACTGGGGTAATAATATTCTTGTCTCATGGCTTATTGTGAGGGTTCAGTGATGTCCATGTAAATGCTTAGAAGAAGGCTTATTACATGCTAAGTGTCCAGTGAAGTGAGTGGTTATTCTTAATATTATCACTGTCACCATAATGGTTGAATATGAGACTTGGATAATGTGAGTATTCTAGTCACTTTCTCATTCTTTCTACTGTCCAGTTTGTAACTGTGTAACTGCAGGTCTGCACTCATGTCCAAGCTGTTTGGCTTCTGAATTCAAAAGAGTCATAGTTACTCTGAGAAAGACTTCATCTTTTGCTTATTATTTTAAACTTGACTCTCAAGTTTCCCAAAGGAGGGAAGTCACTAACAATGCAGGATGGGCTTTGGAGCAGGGTTCTGGGGCATCTTAGTGGGCAAGACACTTGGAAATAGTCGCCATTCTTGATTGCCATGCCAATATAATTAGAAAGAAGGGCGGGGGCGGGTTTGAACTGGTTTGTCTGTGAAACTCCTGAGACAAAAACTGAATTTGATGGCATTTCCTCTGCCTCTTTCATTTATCTTTTGATTCCATCAGACTGATTGAGCACGGAAAAGAGCACTGGAGAGCAGCATTGATGGAAGGAAAATAAAACCTTTTCTTTAGAAGGATAAGTCCTAAAGGGCCCTCATTGCTTCCACTCAGCAGAGGCTGTGGAAACAAAAGGCCAGGGCCTGGGTCTGAAGTGACCCTGGGCAGGTCTCAGACTCTCCGTAGCTCCCAGGGTCCGCCCTCCTCCCTGCCCAGCACAGCCTCCTTGTGCTCTTTCCTTTCGGAGCCTCACGGGGGTGTTGGAGTGCCATGCATTGGTGGATGGGGGTTGGGGGGATGTACCCCCGGGCACTGAACATTTGTTATCGCCAAAGAGGGCTCCTCTGGCTTCAGCCCAGCTGTCCCTGTGTGATAACCACCATGGCTAATACTCCAGTGATGAGCCACTGTGATCACTGTGAAATATGAGTTGGGGGAGTTTTCTGTAACAAATGCCCGCTTGACTGAGCCCCTATTCAGGCGTTCGGTGTCAGCACTTGTCCCAGACAGCCGCTTCAGCCACGCCAGCCAGACAGTGACAGATTCAGCCTCCTGCTTAGACTGTCAGGGGAGTCCCCCCGCAGGCCTGGGCTCGTCACAGGAGCGCCTGGCTGCGTCCTGCCGGGGCCCTGGGCCGCACCTGTGCTTCCAAATGTCGGTGGGCTTCAGAGCCAGCCGCTTTCCATCACCCGCCTTGTCAAGGTCAGCTGGCGTGTCGGGGGAGGGGCCCTCCTGAATTGAGACGGCCCTGCCTCTTTGTCCACTGCCTCTGTATCATCAGGCAGACCTTTTAACACCAGAGGCCCGGGACTTGTCAAAGAAAGCATTTGAGTGGTTCTTGGGTAAAATTAAAAAACAAAACAAAACAAAACAAAAAACTTGCCTGGAGATAATTAGTCCGGGCAAGTTTACATCTTTGGAATGTCCTTTCCAAGTTTTCTTTAACGTTATCTGTTTAGTCTTGGTTGAATCCGAAGGTGAGGAGAACAAAGCTAGTTATAGACGGTAAGAAAGAAAGGGCTCACATTACTGGCCACTTCTGAGATTCTGCCAGGGTTGGCCATATGGCGATCATAATGATGATTTATAAATCAGAAGTTGCAATCTGATGGCCTACGGATTGAATTTGGCGCAAAGGATCTTTATTTGGCCTCTATTATTTGTTTGTTTTTAATAGAACTTGATGCTAATGTTTAGAATTCAGAATATTTCACATACAAATGTGATTTCTGGCTTCTTTTAAGAAACTGAGCTCCGGCAACGGAGCTTGCATAAGGACAGTTGGGTTAACCACATTGTTGCCACTGCTCACTTCAGACAGGCACATACTCTTTAGTTTGCCGCAGTTCTCACCTCTCCCTACTGTAACACTCAACCAGCTTTTCCTATTTCTACTACATGGATGATCCCTGTAGATAACTTGAGTTAATGATCCCTGGTTCAAATACAAAGCTTCAGTTTTATACTCAATATTGAATGAACTCTATTTAGTAAGTTTTCCCCCTTCCCTCACTGGGATGAGATGTAACAGGGCATTGCTCGAACTATCATGGCTTAAATGCAATGAATAATAGGAAGGAAGATAAAGGGTGGTTTTATTAGTGGGTGAGGACTGAAGTTCACCGTTGCTAGGCCTTAGCTCTTGACTTTAGACACATAATCCCTAAATGATAAACTGTGGGACAGGTTTGGTGTTGTCATTGAAAGGGAAAGAGAAATATGGTAATTGAAAACTATTTCATTGTCTCATTTTAAAATAAAACTCCTTCCAAGTTAGTAATATGGTCTCCTTCCATGAATGAGGATAGGGGGCTCAGAGTTAAGAACCTCTCTCAATGTTGTACAGCTGGAAGTGAAGGGACCCTGGACTTGTATTTATGTAAAAGTCCTCGCTCTCCTCTACCACGAGTTGCCCCTCCAGCAGACTCTTGTGGCATCTAGGCTAAAAGTCAAGTATTACTGAAGAGATAAAGTATAGTCGCTTAATCAAATAGGCTGCACTTTGACTTTAGAAACACGTATTTAAGAGCCTCTGATAATTAAAAGAAAAGAAAACGAAAGAAAAAGCCTTATTCATGATGAGGATTTTTTTCCTTAAACTAATTTTTTTAACCCACATGATTTTCAGATCAAAATAGTGCTGTACTCTTTTTGACAATAAAAATAAGGGCACGCCTTACAGAGTGCTTATTATGTGTTTATATAGATTACCTTACTTAACCTTCTCAACAACCATACAAAGGGTAAAATTATACCTATTTTACAGATGAGGAGACTGAGGCACAGATGAATAAACTACTTGGAAAACCATTGGGTACACTGGGGTCAGAACTGTCAGTGCAGCTTAGCCTTCTACCTTTCTGAGCCTTGATGAATACTAGCCAGGACGCTGGATGTGCTGTAACCAGTCTTTCTACCATCTACATCTGGCTGTACCAGTCAGCTGTCTTCTGTTCTCCACGGGTGACACTAAAAAAACCCCTTGAGGATTTGTTTTACCACATAGAAACCTTAAAAGTGCTTCCACGACGGATGGCTTAGGAAGGTCATTAGCATTCTAATAGCTGTAAATAAATTGTTTTGAAATGATGGCTGTGGGCTGGATCTCTTATGGCTAAGTGATAAGTGAATTGTCTGAATTTTGAAATACAACGAGTTTTGTTGATTATAAGAAGAGACGTTTTGGATGATAAGAACGACTCCACTGTGCTAGGTTTGCTGTTTGAAGTCTGCATAGACTGAAGTATTTGACTGGAATGCATCTGAGTGAGGTGTAAGAAGCGACTAATCCTCTCCATGCCTGTCACTGAGGGACCTCACAGGGCTACATTGCTCAGCTTGAAGCGGGGACGTTACCTGGAGTGGATGTGAAGATCCAGTTCCTGATGCCTATCTTTGAAGAATTTCTTGTAGCCATCCACTCCTCCTGCAGGTGGAGGCTGGGCTGTGTCTTTTGGGGCCCAGAGCCCAGTGACTACTCTGACCCTCTGCTGCTGCAGAGAAGACATGAGGAACAGTTATGTTAGTAGCCTGCTTTTCCCATTGCTTTTCCCCACGTCCCTGGGCTAAGTTGGGATCTAAGAGGTGTCCATAAAGCTTGTATGCGCGCAGCCACACTACTGGCTACTGTGCATTCCTTTGTAGTGACTAAAGCCTTCTTGTTTTGGAGAGTAATTAGCTAGAAAATGACCTGAGCAGCTCCTGGTTAAGCCATCAGGAAACCTCTCACTACAGATTTAAATGGTAGCCATCTGACATACTCTCCTGCCCTCTCTAGAGATAGAATGGATTCGAATCATCGGAAAAGCTGTGCTTGCCCTAAGTTTTGTCTCTGCTGGTTCAGTAAAACCAGGGCTGAACCCTATACTTTTTGTACTATTACGTGGCATGTTTCCTTGCGGGCTGCTTTTCCTCTGACAGTATCCTACATCTCAGTGTGCCCAGGGTTAATCTCAGGGCTTCTCTTGTAGCTTCCCTAGAAGACAGAGCCATTGTGTGCTCCAGGGTGATTTTGTTTTAAAAACACCCATATCTTTCACTATCACTTAAAAGCTATTAGCTCCTAAAGAAAACAACTTCAGACCTTTTCTTTCCCCTGAGCTGGAGTCCTCTACTACCAACTGTTCACGGACGCCATCCCTGTAAATGTTCCTTTGGCTTCTCAAAAACAGCCAGCTTTAAACTAAGCTCATTACCTTCCTCAATATCTCACCTGCTCCTCTTCCTGCATTTCTTACTTTTGTGCAGTGTGTACCAAACTTCCTTATGCATAAATTCTGATTCATTAAGTCTAGAAAGGGGTGAGAAATCGACACTGTTTGCAAACACCTCTAGTGGTTCTGATGTTTGTGGTCCCCATATGTACTGATAAAAGTAGCTTAATGAATGTGCCTCTTTCCACTTCATCACATGAACTAGAAATCTTGGAATCATCCTAGACCCATCCCTTCTGCTCAACTCATGTTCAGAGGGCTACCGTGTCCTATTAATTCCATTTCTTCAGTGTGCTTAAATTAGTCCCTTTCTCTGTTCCCACTGCTGCTCCCTTTATTCTACGCTATCTCATCCCCGTTAAGTCTTTTTTCTCCTCGGCTTACTCTTGTGCCCTTTAAAGCACTTTCTACCATGCCACTAGAATGATCTTTTCAAAATGCAAATATCATATTGAGACTTCCCTTCTCAAAAGTTTTCAATGGCTCTGTCTTCTAGGGATAAAGGTAAACTTTTTAGCATGGCATATTAATTCTTTCATCATCAGGCCCTTGCGTATATATCCAGCTTCACTTTTCTGTCAGTTCCTTATTTAAATCCATATTTCAAATACACTAAGCCATTTGTAAGCCTGAACATTTTTTAGTTTCTGTATCCTCCACACTATTATGCAAGATAATCTTTTTGTTTTGAATACCGTTTCTTTTCTTTGGCTGGCCAAAGAATTTCCTCTGTCATCCAGGGAACCAAGTCACACTTTTCCAATTTGGGGGAGATTTTCATGACTTTTGCTAACTGATTTGAATATTTCTCTAGTTAATTTCTTTTAGAACCCTGTGTCTTTAGACATCAGAGCATTGATCACAGAGTATGATAGTTACTGGATTACTTCTTTAAAACTAGAATGTGTGTTTCTCGAGAGCCTCAATTATAGCTTCAATTTCTGTATGTCCCAAACCCGTCACGGTGCCTGGTATGCAAAAGATTCTTGAGAATAAATGAATGGCCAAATATTTTTAAACAACCTGGTAAGACTTTAGCCACATTAAAATTCAGAATGAGGGGAAATATCCTTTTGTCATGGCCCTTACAATATAGATGACTCTCTCGCCTTAGCTATGAAGGGTTTCTGTCAGTTTCATTTTGGTTCCTCCCAGGATGGGGAGGTATATGTGATGATCAGCTAATAAGTTAGCCTTCCCAAAGTTCTTTCACCAGGTCCAAGTTTTTAGAGTATGGAAAGGAAGGCGGTGTTCCACTGCTAAAAATCAAAATCCAAGCAAAGTCTCCAAGATGATTTTAAGATGTGGATTTCAAGTTTAATTTGTATCAAATCAAATGGAAATTTCAGGGAGGCTGCTTTCAGTTTAATGGAGTCAGTTGGATTTTCCAAAGCAAGAAGGTGGGTTCCAAGTACTGAAATAACTTCTTGTCACTGGAACTCACACAGAAGCCAGGCTATTGTAAAAGCGATTCCTCCTTTTGGGTGAGAGTCAGGGCTCGATGGGAACTTGCTAATATAAACATTGTTTTATCCAAGCGTTGTGAGGAGCTCCTTGGCTGTGCTGTTTCTTCTTAAGTATAGTCATTCAGTCAATATTTCACAGCATTTATTGAGCAGCTGTAAAGACTCTGGAATTGTGTAAAAGGCTTAGTGCGCAGAGATGAACAGGTCACTCTCCTTGTCATAGAAGAGACTAACCAGCATCTAAACAAACAGCCCAGCCTTAGAAATTCCTTGTTGGCACTTTCTCAAGATCCTCCTCTACATCCAACGAATAAGAACAGAGTTGGAAGTCAGGATGAAAGAAACTTCTGTTTTCCGATGTGAGAGAAAATTTTCCTTAAGGAAGGGTAACATCTGCAGTGTTTTAAATGAGAATGTGTCCGTGCTCTGGAGAGATCTCATCCTTCTTTTTGTTTTTGTTTTTGTTTTTAAAGAGCATTTCAGAGGGTAGGTAACTTTGTTTGACGTGATAACAGTGACCCTAGAAAACGTCATGTTCACAGAGCCGGAAAACCGGTGTGGCTTCTGTCCAACCAAGGCCTTTGGAAGGAGGGCAGCGCAGAAGGAACCGCCTTGTGCAGAACTAGACTGGGAAGGGCTGGGCAGTGGGCTCGGTGTCCTTCTGAGAGCAGCCCCAGCAGAACTATGTGATCAAGCGAAGTGCCAAGCAGGATCTGCTAGGGGTATCTTTAGTTAATCGAGCACTGCATCATCGGTAATTGAATCCTATTTTAGGTTTTAAAAGTGCGCTGTTCCTTTAGTTTAAAAATGATTTTTCAAGAGAAGTTAGTTTAGCCTACTCTATAAAGAATGTGAAATGGTTAGTTTAAATAAAAGGGGAGAAAGTAGAACAATTGTTTATGTTTCTTCGCCTCATACCAAACTTGTTTATTTATGATTTTCCCCCCAAGAGAGCAATAATTCTGTTGTTTTCTCCATAAAACACATTTATGTCACCGATGAGCTGGCTGCGGATTCTTTCTCTAAATAGAGTGTTCCTTGAACATGACATTACCTATTCAAACATCTGGTGTTTTCAGGATATTTCTGGAGGCAGGGTTGTTCTGTTTCTTCCTACGCTGAGGAGCAGGACACATCTAAGAGTTTCCAGCATTGCTCTCTCCTGGGGGAAGCAGTCTTCGGAGCCCCTGTGGGTGATCAGAGGGTGAAGCGCAAAGAACCAGGCCCAGAGGAATGGCTTGTGCCGCTGGCCCTCACCACGGAACCGGGGGAGCCTCCATCAGGGAGTGGAACTTTGAAAACTCAGGGAAGGCCTCAGAGAGATTATTTGGAACAGGGAAACTTATATTTTCTCAAAATTGATGACAATTTTAACTCTGGTTTTTGTCAATACCAGAGGCCAGGAGCTGGGCTCAGTAGGATCCTGGGTAACTTTATTAAGGTCAGTCACTCAGGACTTCCTGGTGAACTGAAAGGGTAGTGTAACATCACTCATTCTTGCAGGGACTCCTCAACCAGCTGGTGCTAACAATCAGGGACCTCTGATCGTCCCCGCTCTGTCCAGTACCAGCGGCCAACTGACCTCCCTCTGCTCACATGTCCCTGCAGCACGGAAAGACGCTGGGAGCTGAATTCAGCTTCCAGATGGAATATTTGTAAAATCCAGTCCACTCAGTTTTACCATGTGCAGCAAGTTGGATTATAATATACTGCTGAAATCAATCTCCATAGGAAGAAAATGTGGTATTATGAATTTATGTCAGCCCTTGTCCTATAGATTATAGTATTGTCATATATCAACTTGTCATGAATTACTCAGTGAATCAGCAATAGAACTTAGAGTGATGAGCCCAAGATTTTTCTTGTTGCTCTTTATTATGATAAACCATAAAGGGGTTTTGAGGGTATGATGATGGCAGAATAGTCTGGTTGTCCGTGCCCATCTTTTTAACATAAAATAAAAGTTTGGAGGAACAGTGTGAAATCTTTAGAGTGGGTCTCTACATAATATGATGAGCCCAGCAGAACAGGTTAAAGAGGGGGTTTCCTTTGTAGAGAACACTTAGCATTGTACTAATGAATTTCAGTCTGATTCGAGGCTAGAGTCTTAAGGATCCTATTCCAAAAGAAGAAATTATCACCTTTATGGTGGATTCTTGAATTTTTGGTGTTCATGAGCTTTCGTGGGGAAATTAGGGATCAAGGTTTTAGTCAGGCTAGGATTCTGATTGTCAACCAAAAAATCACTTACGTTCTGTGGCTCCATTCTCTTATCTTTAAAGGAGAGAAGGTTGAATTGGATGCTTTATTAGATCTTTTTCTTGATCCAGAGCTTGCCTTAGTCTTAGGAAAGTCTTTTACTCACTTTTAATGCTGATTCACTTTCCTATTGTTCATTCATTCAATAGATATTTATAGATGATGTGCTCAAGTTTCAAGTGCTGTGCTAGCCTAAGGGATACACCTATATTGGTGAATAGCAGAGTCTTGCTTCTAAGGAGTCCAACATATAACATGTATGTGGAGAGTAGGGTTGATAACTGATATAGATGAACCAATAACAAGTCTACAATGTGATATAAGATCATGGAGTATAGGGCGCCTTGGGAATGCAAAGAAGGGATCCTTCACTTAGTCTTTGGAGGTGGAAACAGATAAAGGCAGCTTCCAGGAGGAAATGACTTTTAAATTCAGCCCTGAAAGAGTTCTGCTGAGCAAGATGATGAAGGGTGAGAGCTGCAGGTTGGGTCATATTCAGAGGAAAGGGTTTGCACAAGGATTGAGAGAGTGAACGAGAAAAAGAGAGAGAGGGAGACAGAGTGAAAAATGTTCTGTGAGACTGGAGGGAACTCAGCCTGAAAGCTCCAGCATAGAGAGGAAGGGGCGATGGGAGGAGCCTGCTGGAAGGCGCGGTGAGGGCAGGGCAGGAAGTACACTAACTCTGAGCCGGGGAGTTGGATATAATTCTGAAGACTGGCAGAGAAGTGGGAGCTTTGGAAGCAGGGGAGTGAGGCTATCAGCACTTGCCTTTAGGAGGCTCTTTGGCTTATGTGTGTAGAAGGTGGTGTCAGGTTGGGGAAGGCAGCTTGGCTGGGGAAGGCTGGACTGGTGGGGGAAACCAGTCAAGATGCTTCCATTTCTTGACAGGGCCACCAGCTGTGTAATTGGAGGAGATTTCCAGGCTGGTGGACGCGGATCCTGAGGCTGCTGCGCTAGGAGTGAGTGATGAGAGGGCACCAGCTGCTGCTCTGTAAACCTGGGCCCCCTCTGTGAGCGCGCAGCAGGCCAAGAGGAGCTGCTCACTGCCTCTCCTAACTTAGGCACTAACTGAGGCATGTCTCCTGTCCAGATTGGGGCTGGCATTTGCAGCCTCACCAGGAGTGGACAGAAAGAGCCAGCTCCCTTGCAGGCTGAGAGGAAGGAGCTGAGGCTCCACGGGGCATCATCAGTCAGGATTTGCTCATTGCCTGGCTGAGTTGTCTGAACAAGGCCATATGCCCCACAGTTTCTGTCCATGCCCTTGAATGACCTTGTCACCCGCAGCTTTTACTTTGTGGACTCATACGATACTTGGACTTGCCGAAGAATGTGCAAACTCCCCCTCTGCTGGAAGCAGACCTTTTGATTATGTTTGTAAAGGGCTGCAGGGCCCTGGACGAGGACATCCAGGCAGACATCACAGACATCCAGGCAGATTGCAGGGCTGCAGAAGAAGGCAGGTCTCCTGTGTCTCAAGGACCTTCTGAGACCAGGTAGACAGAAGTGCACATATATGAGAACATAAATATCTAGCAGTTGGACCACATCCCACTCACACTAGGAGAGCAGATTCCTGCAAAATGGGCTGGGGTTGGGGGACAAGGGTTGCCAGTCTCTCTACTCATAAAGATCAGTGCTTGTACCTCTCCTTTGCTGTGCTTTGCTTCTGGGCCTCAGGTGCAGTCACTGGGTGTCAGTCCTTGCTGAGCCAGTTTGGGCCCATGGAAGGCCTGTGCTTCCTGAAGGGGTGCTATGAATGTGTTATCTTGGGTTGCATTTTATCTGTCCCCATTACATGTGACTGTGTGTTTAACTCCCTCAGTAGGCTGTAATTCCTTGAGAAAAGTAATGCATTTATCCATCCTGGTTTTCCTAGAAGCACTAAGCAGTGAGCCTTGAACCCAGGGTGTACCCAATAAATGCTTCCTTGAATAAAAGAGACTATGTGCTACGCGCTTGACTTTTGAGAGTTTAATAGGGAAGGGAGGTCCTGTAGTCAGGACATGCTGCCGTAAGTCACGTGCTTTCCATGATTGGATTCCAAACTTCGGTAGTTTCAAGATAGGTGACATTCCACACACAAAACAATTTCTGGGGGGCTCACAATCCACAGCCATGGGCAGATCTATGGAAAATGTAGTTTCACATATTCACAATGGCCTTGTAGACCATTCATTGATCATCGGTCATCATCTCGCAACACATTCCCCATGTGAGGCCCCATGCTCAGTGCTTTACACCCAACATCTCTGAATTCTCACCTCAACCTGTAGAAGTAGTGTTGCCGTTTTTAAGATGTGGGCGTATAGGCCCACAGAGATTAGGTCCTTGGTTCAAGCTTCTGTCTAGTTAGAGCTGGGACTGGGACCCAGAGCTCCCTGACCCCAAAGCTCTTCTTTCATGGCACAACTTGCCGGTTGTGTTGGTGGGACTGGGTCCTGGGCAGGTGGACCAGCATCCCTGGAAGCTGCACTGACCCTGCAGGACCAAGGATAGGCATGTGTGTGCAGGGATTTGTTTCCTGGAAGGATGCCCCAGCAAGTGGAGGACTAGCACAAACTTCAGACTCCCTCCTTCTAGCCCAGGGGTAATGACAAATGGTTGCCATAACTTCCAGGTATGTCCAGGTGTGACCTTGAACAAAAGGAAGAGAGATGTGGTTCTGGCACAGGGGCCATTTCTGGGCAGGACAATAGAAAGCAGAAGTGTGTACGTGTTGGGGCAGGGAGCTGCTGCCTGCAGATCTCTGCACCCTCTGGCTGACAGCTGTAGGGGCATAAACAGCAACCTTAGAGCTTGGTGAGTTTGTCTGGACTCTGTGTAAGGTGACCTTAGCAGGTGGCACTTAATGCCTACCACATAGTCACACTTGTGCTACGAACTCATTTAAGAGGGGGCAAACTCATCTGGGGGAGCAGAAAGGCTGTTTCCCTGCATGGTTGCCCCAGATCGAGGAGTTGAAGGGGAAAAGCAGCAGGCGTAGAAGACAGGGAGTCTAGAAACAGCAAGGGATAAAGCAGCCAAAGGGTCACTAATTACTAACATTGTTGAAATTATCTGTGTTTCAGTTCTGAGTCTTTACAACGGGTGGAATCATTCCTTCCTCCTGGGGACTTGAGTACATGGAAAAGTCAATATTCTCAAATGCACTTGAGGTTTGGCAGAGCTGTATGAACTCAACGTGTTATTACTATAATGTTGTAATTTTTGCTCTGCCAACAACCCTGATATATTCTTGTGAACACGGTCAAGAAGTTGAGACACAGTTTTCCAAAATCCTTGAGTTTTTGTTGGGAAAGTAAAAGATGCTCTTTAGCATCACATTCATAGTTCTAGAGAAAGTTCGCTTTCCTCTGCCGCAAAGTCCCCTCCGGACTGTGTTTTGGAAGATGAGGGTAGAATTAAAGAATTTAGCATGTAGCTTTAATTTATCTGTCTTCCTTATGTTTTCTTGGTGGGAGGCAGAGGGCATTTTTGTTTAGAAAGGGTCTGGTAAACAAACCCCCCAATCTAATTAAAGGCATTTTCCTGGTGATAGTAGAAATAGTTTCTTAGAAATCTTTTCTGTTGGCAGAAGAAATGATTGGATTGTTTTTGGAGGGGGAGAGGTACCAATAGCCGTGGATTGTCTGTTTTTACCTGCATAGTGAGCATATCCTGCAGGTTTAATTCATCCAGTGAGGCTGTGAGTGGTTACTTTTAGGTATGGCTCTTACATGATCAAGTCCACCATGACAGAGAGAGAACAAAAAAAGATAAATTGTGGTCATGCAGCAGAACAAATGATTATAGCCCTACCTGGCTTCACTACTATTCCCCCTGCAAAACAAGTGCTGTGAGAATTGATCTGTTTACAGAGAGACAACGTCAGACTATAATGACCCATTCCTGGCTCACCACATACTCTAGCCTCATTAAATCCATTTCAGTCTTCTGTCTCCTTTGTTGAAAAGGCTCTCAATAGCACTACTGACTGAAACAACTCAAATTAGTAACTTGGCTTTCAAGAACCTGTATTGTTTGGTTGCTATCTGCACAACTCATTTAACTGAGTTAAGTTAAAGAAAATTGCAGAAGAGTTAACCTTACCAAACAAATAAATGTGAAACAAGCCTTTTGATTGAATATTGGCTGCATTTTCCAAATGGTATCTTTTATCTTGAAGTCCCTTTCAGACTGAATAAAGCGCATAATTCTGAATGGCAGTAGTTACTGCAGCTGGAGCTTATTTGGATCAGATCTTATGGGTGAGAGTTATCTGTGGCCTGGGTTTGAAATCTTCAACTTGCCCTTCTTTTCTGTAGAGTCCAGTCATCATCAGACCTCAGATACAGGTTTTAGGAGGAGAAAAACCATGCTCCTGGGATGTGAAGTATCTTGAAATAAGGCTTTGCTCAAAAATCACCGTGGGGTGTTTCTTAACCATTCTCTTGCAGTCATTAAAATGATTCTTAGTTAAGAAGTGGATACACAGGAATGGTATGAATATGAGCTTCTGGCTTTATGCTGCACCAAGTTTGGTGAGAGCCTGGGGCGAAGAATGCATCTTTGACATCATCAAAATAAAACATTTTTGTGCTTCAAAGGATACCATCAAGAAAGTGAAAGGACAACCCACAGAACAGGAGAAGAGTTTCACAAATCATATGTCTGGTAAGGTATTTGTATCTAGAATAAAGAATTACTATACCTCAATAATAAAAAGATAACCCAATTAAACAATGGGCAATGGATCTGAATAGACATTTCCCTAAAGAAGCTATACAGTAGCCAACGAGCATATGAAGATGTTGAACATCATAACCCTCAATGAAATGCAAATCAAAGGTACAATGAGATATTATTACTTAATACTCACGAGGATGGCTATATTCAAAAAGATGTAATGACAAGTGTTAGTGAGGAGGTGGGGAAACCAGAACCTTCTTATACTGCTGATGGAAATGGAAAATGATACAACTGCTTTGGAAAACAGCCTGGCAGTTTTTCAAATGATTTAAAAGAGAGATTTAAAAAAATCAATTGGAAATCTTGAAGGGAGAAAAATACAAAGGTTATATGTGACCCCCACAAAGTTCAAACTCCTGATTTGACCAAGCAGAGCTAAATCCCAGAACTGGGAGAGATGACATGGAGGAATTATCTTTCAATGCTTTCTGCTTTTGTAACCAAGGAACACATTTTGTAGGAAATGTAATAGTTAAGTTATCCTAGCAATGGCCAAAGCAGGTAGTGCACAGACTTGGAACAAAAAAAAAAAAAAAAAAAGAGAGAGAGAGACACATTTCTAAGGTGCAAGAAGCCTTTGAATCTGATGTTTTTGTTCCACTTGATTCAAGGGCTGGTGGTGACTTTCTGCGGGCCTGTTTGTCTGTCGTTGGGTGATAAAGAATCAAAGCTCTGCCCACGGCTACTCTCCTTAAAACTATACCTGCTGAAGGTCTTTATGTGTCAGCTGCCTCTGTAGTGTGCCTGGGACAGAAATTGTTAAAAAGGAAATATGACAGAGTCTACAGGCAGAGGCAACACTGGAAATTGTCCAGCATCCTGCGGGGCGTGCACAAAAGAGGTGTTTAAAGCAAGGCTTCATTTTGAAAGAAAATCCTTAAGGAGACATGCTTTAAAATTCTTTAAAAAGTCTTTGTTTGGCACATGAAAGTGAAACTGCCAGAGGGACGACGAAGAAGTTAGACGCAGTTGAAGCCCAGGCTTCAGGGCAGTTAACCTATTTTCTCTTCTTCCTCATTGTCTTCCTCATTGGATCTGCTCTCCTGTTTCCATTCACGACCTTAGTGATTGATGGAGAAAAAGGAACCTCAGAAGAAAATGGCATAAAGTCCCTTCCAATGGATTGGATTTAAATAGCACCCAGGTGTCTGGAAAAACAAGAACCAAAAAACAGAACAAAACACGGTAGCACAATCAATCAGAAATCTGCTCTAGTGTAGAAGCGCTATTTATGCCATGGCTTAATCAAAGCATTTAGGATTACAGGAAAATTTGCCCTCTCTCTCAGGCTCTTTTTTGGTACAAGTGTGTGTTTGAAAAAGCTTAGTTTAGAAATATAATATAAAATAAGAAGTCCTGGAGGAGACTGACACAGAAGTCAGAGCCAGAGCTCAGAGCTCTTTGCCATATGCTTTCCTAATATGGCTTATCTATGCCGTGTGTTGTTGGCATATTGTTTTATTAATTGGTGCTGGCTTTTCTGCATGCTAATCAGTGGACACATGCAGATATTGATGTTAATTAGTGTTCTATTAAAAAAAAACCTCTTCTTGTGTGAGGTACTCTTTAGAATGTGCTTTTATAGTTAAGTTGGCCCCCACTTCGGCTGACCTCTTATGACGTTAACAGACAGTTCATTTTAGTGAAATACCTTTTACACTGTAGATATTTCTACAAAGGAATTAACACTAGGACTGTAGAAAAGCCAAGTGGCCTATAAATATTTTCCATGCATGTTGAAATCGTTGTCCACAGGTTGTGCTTTTAGTCTTCGGGAACAGACAGCAGGGATGACATCACTGTGTCTCATTTCAGTGAGAACGTAGAGAAACTGGTGGACACTTGTACTCCAAGATCACGCTGTCATATCTACCTTAGACCTGCTGATGGAGCACGATCTAGAGAACTCGGATTCCAGACATTGGCACTTAGATCTTTGCAAAGTTCCTTAATCTCTTTTGAACCCTGATTTCCCTTTTTCAAGTAAGATGATTGGACCAGATGAACTGTCGCATCCTTTCTAGCTCGCCATTATTCTGTGGGTTATATGCTGCTGCCTCAGGACTTCCATTCTTAGAACAGGTTAGGTCTAATTACATAAATTAAAATGTAGGATAGGTAAAGCCTACAGGACAGGAGCATTGCACTTATCTATTTCCCTTATTAAAAAAGGAATGTGTTTGCATACACACAGATACATAAATGCACATATACCCAACACATTAAAAGAATCATCTTTTTATATTAGTAATTGAATTGAACTTTGCAAGTAAATTTTCATTCCATTAGCCCAATTATTTATGACCCTATTATAAATTTAATCAGCCTGCAAAACCAATAGCCTACCAAAGTTAGCTCCTAGCAATCCCTTTCTCAATTAACAAGCTATTGTTTTGCATCCAATATGTGTTCACACTGTGCTAGGAATTCTAGGGCAGTCAAAGAAATGTAAAACTCAGTCCAATTAAGAATAAACCAGTGCTACATTCTTTGTGTGCATATTAGGGATTTAAGAAGGAGGAAAAAATAAAAAGTGGTTCTTGTTAGAGCAAGTTTCTTTGAGTTTGTGACACATGAGTTGGACCTGGAAGGTTAGGCAAGTTCCAGTAAGAGGATGGAACAAATTAACACAAGCAAATGAGTGGAGATGTTATCAGTCATGCCATGAGCAGAGGAAAGAGAGTGGAGGGGGTTTACTCATGCAAGCAAACTACATTGCTATGGGACACTCATGGTTGCCACCATACCACACCGTGCGGGTATTCTGACTTGAGGCAGTGGTAACATGGATAAGGTATTCTGAAGAAATCACCAGGAAGTGTGTGCCAGATGAACCCTCACGGCCCAAGATTACCTCCTTGATGGAACATCCCATATGTTCCCAGATGGAATTAAAGTGCCCAGTGTGTGCTCTTCTTCCATTCATTTTATAAATGTTGGGTTGCAATTAAGATGGTGTTTGTTAAGGAAAACTAAAATATCTGGAACTTTCCTTGGCTTAGTCTACTTCCTTTTGAGGTCTTCAAGGGAGGTTTAACACATAGAATGGTCTTTTAAAAACATAAAGCGTATGGCATCACTCCTGTGCTTAAAATCTTCTAATGGACTTTCGTTTTCACTCTGATACATAAAAAGCTTAAATGATTCATGGCGTATACCCCACTGGTTTATTTCATATCCACGGACATTTTTCGTCTCTTGTAAAGATTTTACACCGTCCATCTCCTGGAGGACCTCCATGGGTTATTAGTCCTGCCAAACAGTACGAAGGGATAGAATTAGGAATGACTGTGCATCTTCCTTCATTTTACTTGCTTATAAAAAGTTGCTGAGAACCCACTTAGTCTCTTTAGTTCAAAATCAGATAGACCTTTCTCCCACAAACTTCCTTATTCCAAGTTACTTTCCTTAGCCACCCAGAAACTTGCATGTTAAATGTCCTTTCCCTGTTGTCCTAAAGATTGCATTTTTCAGTTATAGAAAAAAAAAATAATGCTTTCTGGAAGCTGCAAGAAGCTATAGGTGCTACCTGCCTCTAGGGCACATGGCCCTGTTTGTCCTAGGCATTATAATTAACTTTTAGAACTCTGTGTCCAAACAGCTCCTTTCTGACACTGGCCATCTCAGTCACAGATGTGAAGTAGATTTTACCTTATAACTAACCACCCCAATAGACTCCTCAGTGTCCATGTGTATCGTACGTGGTATAATAAATAAAGGCAACAGGGATTCCCCTTACCCTTAGGGCGTACTACTGTCAGAACTGCAAGATGTAATGAAGCGCTTATGGCTTGGAGTGTCTTTCCGGAAGAAACTGCTTCTCTGCTTAACAAAATAATAGTTCTAGCCTTTTTTTCACTTCATAATGGCAGGTAGAAAGTCATTCACCCAGTTTGAAGCATAGAAAAGAATAGATACCGAGGTTCTTTAATAACCATTTCTACTCTTTGTGTTACCTTAGATACTCCTGTAACACTTAATGTGAATAGTTAATATTGCTGTAAAGTATTATATGGCATGATTTGAAGACAGACTACATGTCATTTTATTATACTCTGTCAATCTATAATATATTAGAGTGATGCTTTATCTAAAATACTTTCAGGTTTGTATAATATATCTCGACAAATTTTACTACCATATGTTCTGTAATAAATGTGTAGTTTTGTACTTGCAGAAACTGCTGCTAACTTTTAAAGTTGTTTGTTTTTCAAGGCACTGATAATGGATATGTATGAAGTCCATGCTTTCTATTAAATAAAACACCATTCTTCAGAGTTAACACACAAAACAGAAAAAAACAAAACAAAACAAAATAAAAATCTTACCTATGGAGAAACAAGGATAAGAAACCATGAAAATAAGAAAACAAAGTGAAGTATTGAAAACGTTGAAAGAAAAACCTCACCAACTTAGAATTCTATATTTAGCCAAAATACCCTTCAGAATTGAAAACAGACTTTTTCAGACAAAAGCCAAGGGAACTCATTGCAAACAGACCTGCCTTTTGAAATGATAAAAGATTGTTCTTCAAGGAGAAGAAAAATGATACAGGTCAGAAATATGGATCCACATAAAGAAAGGAAACATATTGGAGAAGGAATAAATGAAGATAAAACAAAATATTTTATTTAAAAATTAACTTTCAAAAAGGTGGTAATAACAATGCATTGGATGATTATAACATGGCTTTGTGAAATGAATGACAACAATGTCACAAGAATGGAAGGAAGGAGTTGGGAGTGTTTAGTTATAAGGTACCTGCACTACGTATGAAGCAGTATAGTGGTACTGAAGGTGGATTTAGATTAGTTAAAAATGTATGTTGCAAACTCTATAGAAATCACTAAAAATTTAAAAAAGAAGTATAATTAATACTCCTAGAGAGTATTTATTATGTCTTTGCTTCATTTTCTCCAGCTATAAACCATCCGATGTTCTTACATCTTACTTTTGTTTTGTTTTGTTTATAAAACTCTCTTTATCCACTGGAATAAAACTCCATGAAGGGGATTTTTAAAAATTATTTTTAAATACTACATCCCCAGAGCTTAGATCATCCTTGGTACAGAGTAGGTCTTGCATATTTGAAAGGAAAGAGCATATGTTGTTAAATGTTAAGTCCTTAGTGTCCAGAACAGTGTCTAGACGAATTGGAGGTGAATAAAATGCTTTTTGAATGAGTGAAAGTAACACCTTATTAGCTGAGTTTTGGTCTCAAACTCCAGTAAACTCCAGTGTTCTGGGCTACTCCTGGGGGAAAATTCCTTTTACTTAGGCAAGTTGGGCCTCAGATGGGCTCAGATCAAATAAGCCTTGGGACCTGCTCTGTTCTTTTCCCAGTGTTCTACCTGCGATGTGCTGGGGCCAGTTTGTACTTGTTCCTGAGAGACCATCATTAAATTTTCGGGAAATTTGCAAGTTAGATGTTAGACTTCAACATGGTCATGGCGGAATTATTTGTACCAGAGAAAGAGGCAAACTTTCCAAAGCAGTGCCCCCCATCCTACCATGCTCTCTACTCCGTCTGAAGCTTAGAGAGCAGATCTTTTGCTGGCACACCAGTGGGGGACAGGAAGGAGACGGGAGTGATCTTTTTCTTCCCTCGGCAGTTTTCAAATGAGAACGTACATTGTGATTTACCTGGGGAACTTAAAACACACGCATACACTAATACCAATACCTGGATTCCATTCCAGACCTACTGGATTGGAGCAGTGGTTTAGTCATTTCCTACTGCCCCTGAAACCAGTTACCAGCGACTTAATGGCTTAACGACAACCAAATCTTTCTATTTTATGGTTCTGAAGGTCAGAAGTTTAAAATCAAGGGGCCAGTGGGACTGCATTCCGTCTGGAGGATTCAGGAGACAATCTGTTTCCTTGCCTTCTCCAGCTTTTACAGGCCAACTACATTCCTTGGCCTATGGCCCTTCCTGGCATCACTCTGACCACTGTCTTCCATCTCTTCCTACTGACTCTGACTCTTCTGCCTGCCTACCTTTTATAGGGACCCTTCTGATTACATTGGACCCACCTGGTTATCCAGGTAATCTCATCCCAGGATCCTTAATATAATCATATTTGCAAAGTCTTTTTATCAGGTAAGGGAACAAATTCACAGGTTTTGGGAATTTAGGACATGGGTATCTTTGGACAATTTTTCAACCTCTCACAAGGGGTTTTCAGCCTCAGCTGAACATTAGACTCACATAGGGAGCTTAAAAATCCTTATGTCCAGGCTGCATCCCAGAACAATTAGAATTTCTGAGCTGAGACCCTGGCAGTCTTATATCAAAAACTCTTCAGGTGACTCCAACATGCATGTAGTGAACGTTAGAGATTCCATGATGGGGTCTAGGGAGTATGCTTAACAACATCTCCAGAGGTGAAATCTAAAGAGCACCCTGATTTGGAACTCCTGCATAGAAAGTTAAGAGGATTTATTAATTTACATTCTGCTTATGTGTTAGTTTCTCACCCTACAGAGACTTCGAGTTCCTCAGGTTCAGGGCCATGTTTTTCGTATATTTGTCAATAGAGGATAGTGTGTGATAAATATTTATTTAATGCATGGATAAATATTTTTTTAAAAATTCTTATGCAACTTTTCACCTCAATGCTGTCTACTACAAGATGCTTGCAATCTTTCTGATGTTTGTGGACCTTTCAAACTTGTCAGGGCTGCCAGGAAGGGGTAGAGAAGGGCTGAGTGATTTCAGTGGAGAGGACAGTCGCTTCGCCCTCATCTCCCTTGCCTGGTGGCGAACCCATTTTCTTCACCCGTTTCCCCTTCCGTTGTGCTCCACTCGGTCTCTGCCTTCTTCTGGTTCATCCTATGGGACAGACACGACCCTGTTCACTCAGAGAAAGGATATTCCATGCTCCCCAGGAATGTGAGAGTTGAGAGTTTAAGAAGATAACCCACATTATAGGAAGTGATACAAAGTAGTCTGTGTCCAGGGTTTTTTTTTTTTAATTAACTCAGAGCCACTACTTTTTAAAAAAAGATACGGGAACTACCTATACACAGGTGCGTATTGTGAGGTTTTAAAGGAATATGATTCTAATTTGAGTGGGAGACACTGAGTTCACCAGCAAGTAGAGAAGGGCAGGTTGATATTCAAGGGAGGCGGGTCATTGATCCCGGCTCTTCCCCTCACCCGTGCTGCTCTGGCCACTCTGGCCACCACCTTGCTCACTGAATGTTCTAGGCAAGGCCTGCCCGTCTGCCTGAGGGCCTCTGCCTGAGCTGGTTGTTTTCACCCTTGGATGCTCCTCCCCAAGATACCTGCTTAGTTAATTCCCCTGTCGATGCAGGTCTTCCTCCATGAGGTTACCCCCACCCCCACACCCACCCCCACCATACTTCTGTTCTCCTTGCCTTGATCTACCTTTTCTTTTTCTAAGGTAGTTACCACAACCTAGTAAGTACGTTTACGTAGGATGCTCATTTTTAATTTGTTTGTCTCCACCTTCTGGATTGTGAATCCTGCAAAGGCAGGGGGATCTTAATCTTTGTTCACTGATGTACCTCAAGCCCCCAGGACAGTTCCTAGCACATTGCTGGTGCCCAATAAATAGTTATTGAATGAATGAGTGACTGGGAGAAAAAGGATTCCAACATCAGAGAAACTAGAGAAACAGAGTTTGGAGGGGAAAACTAGGAAACTGCATGGTAAGTGCATGCTATGGAGAACACAGGAGGCAGTGTCCAGTGGAGAGACAGAGAAAACTGATGTCCAGGCCAGTGAGAGAGGGGATGTAGAGAAGTCAGCTGTGAGGAATGAGGTTGGGATGTCAATGCAGTTTTGATTAAAGTTAAAAGGAGGAGTTATGGTCCAATGGAGGAGACTTATTACTCTGGAGGAATCCAGAAAAAAGCTAAAGATGGTAATTTAACTTGAGAATTGGAGGTGGAAGTGTGTAGGTAGTAATCATTTATAAGCTAAAAGTTCAGAGCTTTAGAAAGAGGCTGGAGAAGACAAAAGGCCATTTAAGGAGAGTGCTGACAAGCAGTGCCTGGAAAGAATTGTGCTTAATATATTTACACCTGAGCTGTCACCAAAAATGGTAATGGTGCGATTGAATGCTTTAATTAAATCTGAGCTGTGCTGACCGTACAATGTGAAAGTGTAAGCATTGTGGTACTTCAGTGCAATATGATTTGTGTGAAATTCCTTTACTCTCTGGCTGCTCATCTGACTTCTATGTGCGGAACTCCTCGGAATAATCAGTGGTTGTGGCTGGGTGACGGTAGACGAGGCAGGCTGGAAGGAGTCTCGCTGGGGATGTTAGGGACAGGAGAGCAGACCAAAACCAGAAACAGAGGCACAGCTACGCATGCGCATGCATGCGCGCATGTACACACACACACACACACACACACACACACACACACACACACACACTCCTATAATGCCCAGGCAGGACCCGTAGGGACCATATTTTATCCTACTCCTGTTTGCCTCGTGGAACTTAGCAGAGTGATAAGTAAGCACTTGAAATGGGTAACATTGATATTTGAGGACGACTGGTGGTACAGGGAACTTTTTATTTTTTTGCAAAGGATTCAAAAAGGGTGGGATTTGAAAGGTAGTTTCTCTATTTCCCTACCCTATCCCACCTTGTATTGGAAATGAGAGGGCAGACTGACCCCAGGACTTAAGGTAATACCATCTGATTGATCACAAATAAACCTGCACAGACATCGTGCTTTATGACTTACCAAGGGGAGGGATTTCTTTAAATCTGCGCACCACAATTGGACTCTCAGTAAACATGAGCAACTCTTCTAGTCTGGGCAAATTAGGTATTTTGGGGAAACCAGACAATTCCTGCCTCCTATGTTCTGTGTCATGGCTTGGTGATTTGGGAAGGGTGGAGGGTGACTGGACGGAAGGATCAAGGTGAAGTGGCGCTGGCATATAGCTACAGTGTCCTCTTTCAGTTAATTCTTCCTGTGATTCCTTCTGAAATGGCTCACAACTAAGCAAAGGGCTGTAACACTATCATGCAAAGCCTTTTGAAGTCACAGCACCCTTTTCTCCTTGTCTCTGAATCTCCTGATTAGCTTTGATCCCTGGCATCTTCCCAATCTTGTTTGGCTTGATTACTGACATAATGGATATGTTGTTATTTTCTGTAAACTCTACAAATAGGTCTTAAATAACCTAATTAGCACTGAGGTTAATTAATAGGGAGGAAATTGGCTTTGCGGAAAAAAAAGGGCAGATTTGTATACAACGTCGTTACACACTGAAGGTTGGCAACTGAAAGAAATACAGAATGCTGTTTTTAGGATTAATAAGTCTAGGCTCCATTTACGTACTTATAAGTGGAATACTTACCCTGTTGTGTCGCCTTGTGAAGAATATTCTGGAAACAGCTGAGATCCTCTTCATTAGTACGATACTGTGGCAAACGTTCCCCTTCTAAGTTATTTACTCTTTAGCACTTTGGGGAAACAGAACTTTAAAAGCTGTCGGTCAGAACACCATGCTCTCCCTGACTCAAAGACAGATACAAAGTGTTAAGAAGAGGACCAACTAGATGCTACCAGTAGATTAAAGATGAAGCTCGTTAGCCCTTTGAGAATGCACTGTACCAAAAACCAGCAAGAGAAATATTTGCTTTATTGTAACAAGAACACATAGAATTTATAGTGTTAGTCATTTCTATCAGTTGCCAAATGAAAATCACTATTTTTTTTAGCTCTTTAAATAAAAATTATGACGGAAAAATGACTCACTATTCTGGATGGTATACTGATGATTCTAAACAAAGAACACAGACCAGCATGCAAAAGGACTGGTTAGGAAGCCTGTGATTTCATTCTTGACCTGACAGGGAACCGTCCGATGTCCCACCAGGCTTCTGGGGTGAACAGTTGATGTAAAAAGTGGATAATTTTACTAGTTTTATTGCATTTCGTAAGAGCTTTCCATTAGTGAGTATTCTGAGCAGTCTGTGTACAGAAGACGTGACGATGGAGGAAATTGAAGGGCAAAGACTAAAGGATGTCCCCACAGCCGAGGTGTTAGATACAGATTTCAAGTGTGAGACGGGCAGGAAAACGGAGGCCGGAAGTGCAGCAGAGAAGGATGCTGCGGGAATTACAGAGGAATTGTTCCATTTCTTGGGCAATTTTATTTTCAGCAGACACAGAAAGGTAGAATGAAAATGGTAGCTCTGGCTCTGGTCCCAGAGTATCTAAGGGGAAGGCTGGCCGGGACGATGGCTGGAGGAAAGATGTGGAAGCTGTGGTAAGAGAGTCCAGGAGTCAAAAATAGATTTGATTTTTTTCTGTTTGGTCCTATTTCTAGGTAAGACTTCCCTTTGTGCTGCAAAGAGATGAAAATACATTTCTGATTACCAGGCTGAATGGCCACAATAAAACTCACCCTTTGGCTGCTAACAATCTATACCCTTTTGGCAAACCCAGGTCTTGATAGTACAACATGCTGGGGACAGCTGGCTGCCTAGAGTCTCATCTTGACCCTTGGAATAGTGAAATTAAAGCCGCTGACTTTCTGGAAGAACAGTTTGGGAAAGGTAAGAAATGGTACCTGCTTGTGTTAACCAGCTGCTTAGTTTTGAGCTGCTCTCAAGGCAGTTTTTGAGGCTTCCTACCACCTCTGGTGACAACTACAAATATATTTGCAACTTTATTAAATTTTCTTACTATTTTCTCCCTTTTGGCTACTCTTTCAGTTCAGGATATTTATCAGGGCCCATCACCTGCTATTTACATTGGTTTGTTACTGAAGCTAGCTTGGGCCTTGAAAATGTCTCAAGAGAAAGAAAATCATAGATTTTTTTAAGACTGGAAAGAGACCATGAAGGTCAACATTGATCATTTTTATTTACTGTAAGTTTCTTAAGACATTTTACAAAGATCATTGTGCCTGAGCTGAAGAATGAAGTGGGACTAACAATAAAGAATCCAGCACCTGTGAAGACTGAATTTACTCTAAGGTCTGCATTCCCTACTTTGGGTCGCCACTGTTTAGAATTATTTTTATTTATTATTTAAGTACAGTCGATTTACAGTGTTGTGTTAATTTCTGGTGCACAGTGTAGCAATTCATGTACACACACATATATGTTTCTTTTCAACTTCTTTTTCATTATAGGCTATTACAAAGTATGGAATATAGTTCCCTGTGCTGTACAGCAGGAACTTGTTGTTTTATCTATTTTGTATTTAGTAGTTAGTATCTGCAAACCCTGAACTCCCAATTTATCCCTTCGCACCCTCCCTTTTTCCCCCTGGTAACCATAAGTTTGTTTTCTACATCTGTAAGTCTGCCTCTGTTTTGTAAATAAGTTCATTTGTGTCCTTTTTAAAGAATTTCAGATTTCACATATAAGTGATATAATGTGGTATTTTTTTCCTTTTTTGGCTTACTTTACTATGTACGACAATCTCTAGGTTCATCCATGTTGCTGCAATGGCTCTATTTCATTTTTTATGGCTGAGTAGTATTCCACTCTGTCTGTCTGTCTGTCTGTCTGTCTGTCTATCTATCTCTCTCACAACTTCTTTATCCAGTCATCTGTCAATGGACATTTAGGTTGCTTCCATGTCTTGGTTATTGTAAGTAGTGCTGCTATGAACATTGGGGTGCATGTATCTTTTCAAATCAGAGCTTCCTCCAGGTATATGCCTGGGAATGGGGTTGCTGGATTATATGTTGTCTATTTTTAGTTTTTTAAGGAATCTCCATTCTGTTTTCCATAATGGCTTTTCCATAATTCCCACCAATGGTGTAGGAGGTTCCCTTTTCTCCACACCCTCTCCAGCATTTATCATTTGTGAACTTTTTAATGATGGCCATTCTGACTGGTGTGAGATAATGTCTCAATGTAGTTTCGATTTGCATTTCTCTGATAACTAGTGATATTGAGCATTTTTTCACATGCCTATTAGCCATTTGTATGTCTTCATTGGAGAAATGTTTGTTTAGGTCTTCTGCCCATTTTTGAAATGGGTTGCTTATTTTTTTGTTATTGAGTTGTATGAGCTGTTCATATATTCTGGAAATAAAGCCCTTGTCGGTTGGATCGTTTGCAGATATTTTCTCCCATTCCATAGGTTATCTTTTTGTTTGCCTTATGGTTTTCTTTGCTGTGCAAAAGCTTGTAAGTTTAAAGAATCTGATAATCTGGGCTAATAGGGAGCTTTCATGGAGACAGTGGGCCTTTTGGGGACAAGCATGGGGACATGCCAAGCTATTATTCGAGGGGATTGCTCTCCTGTAGGCTGTGCAGTGTGGCAGGAAAGCAATGTGATGCTGAACCATAGGGAAAGCCCACAGCTATGGCTGGCCCTGTGACAGGTGGCTGGTCTTCCCTGCACATTTCTTTCTCCTGGCAGAGACCAGGACTTCCTATCCTCAGAACATTCCATAATTAGCCCCTCTCAAGCTTATATGTTTAGCTGTGATTCCTCAGCTCTACTCTGCCCATCAAGATTTAAACATTAAAAACGGTTAAGAAAAAAACATCCTTCAACTCAAATCTTCTGCTATAAGTGTCTCATCGCCTTCAAGAATTAGCTTTTTTTCCCTTAAGTTATTACAGAATATTGGCTCATTCCCCAGGTTGTACAATATATCCTTATAGCCTGTCTTACACCCCGTGGTGGTTTGTACCTCCCGTTTCCCCACGCCTGCATTGCCCCCTCTCACTGTAACCACTAGTTTGTTCTCTATATCTGTGAGCCTGCTTCTTTTTTGTTATATTCGCTAGTTTGTTGTGTTTTTTAGATTCCATGTATAAGTGCTGTCATACAGTATTTAAGACCTAACTCTTTAAAGCTTTGCACGTACACTGTCTTCATTTCTTTACCTTCCACTTCCTCACTTTCCATGCCTTCTGCCCCATCAAGCCGCCAAACCAGCTCTCATTAAAGTCACCCATGACTTCTCCATCACTAAAGCCAGTGGCAGTTTTCAGCCTTCATCTTATCTAACAACTAAACGGCATGCCCTCTGTCTTGAAACATTCTCTCCCTTGGCTCTGATGAAGCAACACCCTCCTGGTTCTCCTCTCCCTTGCTGGTCACTGCCTTTTTGCCTCTTCCTTTAACTAGGCATTAAGTGTTGGAATTCCCCAAGCTTCGGACCTAACCTCATTTCTGTTCTAACTGGACTTTCTCATCTACATCTTTAGTGGAGTTCTGCTGGTTTTTACTGGTCCAGTATCTCTTACTTCTTCCTTTGGTGCCATTTCACCCCTATTTTGGAGGAAGAGGGAGCCATATCCTTCATACACAGTGTGTATGGTCTTCATGGGACCACCAGTCAGGGTTCCCTGCTCTCTCTTGAGCAACAAATCAGACTTGCAAGTTTCACTTCTGGGAATACTTACCTCAAATGCCAGAGGATGGAAAAATCTAGGGGTTAAATCATTCCTGTGGTGTGGCACTCTGAATTTATTCTTCACTGATTTCTACTGCCTGAACCCCCAAAGCTGGTCTGATACTTTCCCCTTTGGTTTAAACATGTTTTTGAGAGTGATACCATATTTCCTTGTACAGAATTCTTTTATCTATTATCACTTTCTTCATTTGTTTAAGCTAGCCAAGGAGAATTTCTAATTCTTGCAACCAAAAATTTGGTTGCTCTCTCTCTGTCTCACTGCTGCACTCTGTCTATAGAGTGTATCTATTTTTCTTTTAAACTGGACACCACCACACCTCTTGGCCTCTTACCTTTTGAGATGACCCACATTTTGCCTATGGAATGTGCATCCCCTAAGCCACTCTCACTTTCTAAGACGACCCCATCTCCCAGGGTCTCTCTTGCCTTCTGAGTTGGCTTGCATTCTATCTGTGGAGTGTGTATCTCCCTGAATTAACTTGCTTTCATTAAAAAAAAATTGGTTGCAAACTCCATGGCCTCAAGTGTCATCTTCAGACAGGTAAATTTCCATCTGTTATCTCCAGCTTAGAACCTTCCTCCAAGCTTGACTGTTATTTCTACTTACCTACTTGACATTTCTAAATCACCTTGTTCAACACATCCAAGACTGAACTCATGGTCTATAATTCAAGCCTATCTTTTCTATGCGTGGCACCATCATCCATCAGTTAAGTGACTCAGATGCCAAGGAGTTGATACTTTTCACACCTCCCTTGCCCCACGTACAATGTATCAAGAAGTCTTTTTGATTTTTAACTCCCTAAACTTCTCCCAAGTCTATCCACTTCTCTTTCCTCTGTTATCTCCCGAGTCCAAGCTACCAACATCCTCTCTGGATGAACGTAGAAGCCTCCTGACTTGATGACGAATACCCACTGTGTCACTCTTCCGTTCCTTTCTCAGCACTGTAGCCAGAATAAATTTTCAAAATGCAAACCTGATACTATTACCCCTGTTTAAAACCTTTCCTTGGCTTTTTGTTGCCTTTAGGATAATGGCTCAAATCCTTAACATGGCTCACAGGACCCTACATTGTCTAGACTGTTTCTTCAAGCTTCATCTCACTCCACAGATCAACATTCTCCCTATTTCAGATGCTTAAAGCCATCAGATTTTCTTCTGCTATAGGTTCTTGGCTTGTGTCATGCTCTCTGCCTGAAAGGCTCTTCCCTCCTGGGGGCTACAGCACATTCCAAAGGCTATACTGGATTTGAGGGTTGGCAAAATGTGGATCTGAACTCTGTTTAGGCTATTTTCACACACACACACACACACATGATTGATTGATCTAGCAAATGAAGATCAACATTACATGATGATATAAGTGATCTGATCCTTCTCTGGTGCAGGAGGGAAACCTGGGGAGTTGGATAACTAAATAGGACCCACTGCCTATTTTAAGCTGGATGCAGGGGAGGGTAGCAAACATCTGAGTTCATGGGCCTTCATTATAATCATAAAAAAAATTCCTGGTGTATGTACCAGTTATATGTTTCTGGGCTTATTTAAATTTCAGTAGGACTGGATATGGCCTGCCACATTCCTTCGTCTTAATACCTTCTCACCCCTAGATGTAAACTGAACCATCACTACTTCAGAGAAGTCTTCTCTGATCCACACCCTGCCCTCCCTTCTTTTGCAGTTTAAATAGGAGGTTCTGGGGCACACTGTGTCTGTGACATCCCAAGTCTGGTATACTTTGTAAAAGCTCCTGTAGAAACATGTTTTCTTTCGCCAGAGCATTTCACTCAGTTTGTCATTGTATATTTACTGGTGCTCCTGTTAAAGTGTGTCTCTAAGTCTTTCATCAGAACACAACAAACTTGTGAGTCAGGCCCTGGCACTTAGCACAGAGTCTGGCTTGCTGCAGGCACTCAGTAAGTACATGTGGACTGTGTGAGCCAACGAGCCAAGGCTCCGTCACTTCTGGGCATGGAAGCAGGACTGGCTTCCCTTTCTGGACTTGCTTGCTAGCACTGTGTATGGAGTGTGATGTGGAACAAAAATCGTTATTTCTATTTCTAAATTAGGTAGAAGAAATGGGAAAAGGAAGAAACAAGGCATTCTCTGTAGAAAAATAACATATGAACTCAGTTTTTAGAAATATTGAGGAATTTCTAGGTGTGCTGAGATAAAGATGGAGTTGGAAGGAGAAAACATGTCAGGCAGAGGATTGTGGACAGGATTGTAAACAAAATCAGAGAATCAAACAATGTAACAGGGTTTTCAGTGCGCTGTGAGTAATTCAGTGGGGCTACAGCAGAGTATGAGACACACGGAGGTTCAGATGGCGGCTGGGGCTGAGGCTGGAGGGCCTTGCCTGTTGTGTTAGACGGCCTCTCCTTTATTTTTCTGGTGTTGGGAAATTATCTGCTGACACCATCCAACTCTTGTATTAGTTACAGCAGTATACATGTTGGAGTGGAAAAGTGTGGGGCTGGAAGGAGAACTATGAGTTTACTGTAGCTTTTCCAGGTGAAAGGTGAGAGGGGCTGAAACTCAGTCATCACACTATGGGGTGATAAAAAAGAACATGAGCAGGAATGATGAAAAGTTCCATTTATTCTGTAAGAGGTACCATCCCAAGCATTTTACAGATATGATCTAAGCCTTTTATCAACTGTGAGCAATAGGTACCATTTTTTACCCCTATTTTTCGGATGGAGAAGCTCAGGCAAAGAAAGGTTATATAAACCATTTACTGTGGACTGAATGTTTGTGTTCCCTCAAGGTGCATCTGTGGAAGCCCTAATCCTGAATATGATGATATTTGGAGGTGGGGTCTTTGGGGGTGATTAGGCGTAGAGAGGCCAAGGCTGGAGCCCCCATGTTGGGATTGCTGCCCCTATAAGAGGAAGGGGAGACCAGCGCTCACTCTCGCCTCCATGTTAGGATTCAGCAAGAAGGCAGCAACGTGCAGAGTCGGAGGAGGGCTCTCCCCGCGATCCTGACCAGGCTGGCCCCCTGATCTCAGACTTCCAGCCTCCAGGACTGTCAGAAATAGGTGTTTGTTGTTTAAGCCATCCAGTCTGTGAATCTATGGTATTTTTGTTATAGCGATCTGAGCTGACACATCTCAAGGTCGTATTTCTAGTTCGTGGCAGAGTCAGGATTTTAACTAGCTGTTTTTCTAGAGCCTATGTTCTTAACCACTAAGATGAACTAAAGGGAGAGATGGAGCAGAATATGAAAGATTATAGAGAGGTCTGGTCTCCAGGGCCTGATGACAGATTAGATGTGGGGGAAGAGAAACGAAAGGAGATTCTAGGATTGACGTCAGGTGTGACTTGAGAAGATACTGGTGCCAGTTAGAAATGGGGAATACAGAAAAAAGGAGTGGTTCTGGGAGGAGGAGGCTTCGGTCAGTTTGGGGCATGATGAGCTGGAGGTGGGGATGGCACGTTCAAGTGGAGAGATCCAGCAGGCAGTTCCTGGGTCCCAGGGGACAGGTCATTCAGAGGCATCTGATCTTTGATAAGCATCCTTTAGTGAACAGAGGACTAATGGAAAAGTGGACATATTTAGCCTGAAAGTGACTCATTTGTCTAAAAGATAGCATAGAGAAGACAATTAAAGGGTAGACTGTGGAACTTTATCACTTAAAGGCAGTACAACCATACTGAGTTATTTAACCTTTCCAGCCCTCATTTTTTGAATCTGTAAGATGGAGATGATCAAAAAACAAAAAACAAAAAAACAACCTCTCCTTCATGGTGTGATTATGAGGAGTAAACAGACTAAACACCTGAAAGTATTTAGAACAGTGCTTGATATGTAATAAGGGATAGGTAATGCTTTTATTTGTAGTGGGTTTTTCTACCAAAACCCCCTTAATTCCAGGTTTTTTTCAATCCTTCACTGTTTTTCAAATGGCTAAGGTCTTGTCCACTCAAGTGTGTCACAATATTCCTTTTGCCTCTTTCTTTCTGTCTCTAAAAATTCTTTGAGCACTAAATAATTCAGGTATTACAATGATTTTAGTCATTTTTGAATCTATTTATCTACAGAATTCTTTCAAGTTGCTGGAGATATAGTATCAGCATTTGCTAATCATAGCTACACCCTGAAATGCTGCATCAAAGATGAGAAAAGACAGCAGAGATGAATGTTGGATGTTAGAGGAAGGAACATCATTAAACCACCTTTTTGTTTAAATTTGTATTTGTGGGATTGCTAGTGAGGTGGCCCCTCCTATTAGTTTTTTTTTTTTTTTTTTTTACCAATTGATTATTTTCTTTTCTAAATTGCCTGTTCCTGTCCTTCGTCCATTTATCTGTTGGGGTTCTTACTGGCTTGCACCTTGATTTACATGAGCTGCTCAAAATTACTAAAACCTGTTTGTCATATTTGCAGGAAATATTTGTTTTTAACATTTGTCTTTAGATCTCAGGTATGTATGAAAATGTCTTGAAATTTTACCTAACCACATCTGCTGGCCACATGTTTTGAGATTTCCTATGTTGCTTCTAAAGTTGGAGAATTTTCGGCTCTGTAAAAATTTGGCAGTAACTTATATTGTGACAAAGTTTATAAACTTTGACTTGTTGAAACATTTAACTTTTTTTTTATCTCCTTAAAGCTTATACTGTTCATTGCTTGAGATAGATATTTAAACTTTTTTTTTAACAAAGGAGAAAATGTTTTAATGCTATTTATTAAATCCATGGTACTCCTTTGATCACATGTAAATTTGCTCTATACCTGCCCTGTCCAGTATAGTAGCTTGTGACTTTATGTGACTATTAAGCACCTCACTATATGGCTAGGCCAAACTGAGATGTGCTGTAAATGTGAAATATGTACTGGATTTTAAATACTTAGAACAACAACAACAAAAGAATGAAAACACCTCAACAAGTTTTGATATTTATGATATTTATAAATGATAATATTTTGAGCATATATATGATATATTAATGACATAAACACTATATAAACATTATTAAAATTATAATTTCACTTTTTCTTTTTATGTTTTGAAATGTGGGTATTAGAACATTTTAAAATTATACATGTGGCTCATATTACATTCCTCTTGGACAGCTGCTCGATACGTTAGGCTTTGTTTCTGTACAACTGATTTTTCTCTCAGTGCTGTCTGCAGATTTAATGATTGCAGCTTTATAATATGTTTTCAGATCTGATTGAACTAGTTTCTTTCATCTCTAATCTTTATCTTTTTTTCCTCAGTTATTTTGTCTGTTTATTCTTCTAGATAATTTAAACATTTTTTGCCAGGTTCCAAGAAAATTAAATCCCTCTGGGACCTTGATTTAAATCACAAACAATTTATAAATTGATTTTAAAACAAGTGACATCTTATAAGACTGAGTCTTTTTTTTTTCCCCAAGGAAATAACATCCCTTTTCATTTCTTTTGCCTTTTTTTTTTTACATTTCTTAGAAAACTTTGTGTTTTTCTTCATTCAAACTGTATACATTTGTTATATGGATTACTGTTAGGTATAATGTTTTTTAATCGCTATTTTCAATGTCAGTTATTATTCCAATACCTTTTCTAACTGGTCTATGTTGGTTTACTAAATGTAACCTATAAAGATGTACCTTGCAACTATTTTTACTTAGCATTTAAAAAATTAACTCTGATAGCTTTTCAGCCGACTCTCCTGAGTCATTCTCCTTGTCAAGTTAAAGTGCCATATGGCAGTAAGCTCCAAGTGAGCTCTTACAGTTCTTTCCAAAACTCTAGCTGTAGAAATCAAATTTTTGAAAAAAGCAGAATGTTTAGATCTAAAGTCTTATTGTTTATTTCATATGGAATTTTATCAGAACTTATCTGTAATACTGGGAATCACAGAGGCAGAATGATTTGTGTGTGTGTGTCGTTTTTGTTTCCAAGGATGTGATACAAGGAGTAAGGAAAAGGGTACGTGATTCAGAGGGCACAGCTGCTAAACGTACTTGGGACCGTGTATGCCTGAGCACGACAAGTTGTAGGAAAAAGTTGTTGGCTTCTGATAGTTCTCTTCTGCTGGGCACTTGGAATTGCATTCGTCACCCCAGATGGTTACACAGGCTCGCTGAGTATCTTCTCAACTGGGATTTCCCCTTGAAACTCTCTGCCTTTTTCTTCGATCTCTGGGAGCCTGGGGCTTACGTTTCATTCTTGCTACATGATTATAGGAATTCAATTTTTATTTGGTCTTAAACATTTTTCCTTTCTGCTCCCTACCCCTATCCTTTTACTAATGCCTTTAAAAAAGCCCCCTTTTTTTTTCGGGTAGCATGAATAATACTTTTATTTCATTAAAAACTAGTAGTTTATTTTTAACAAAAATCTCCGAGCATAAAATCACTCAAGTATTACAATGATTGTAGTCCTTTCTGAATCTACTTACATGCAGGGTTATTTCTAATTACAAAATTGATGACATTACTAAGTTTTCTCATAGTAGCTGCAGCAGCACAAGGCAAGGCAAGAAAGAGAAGGGCCTGGGGGAAGGACACCTCCTTATTAGGAGTGTTGCTACTCAAGACGATCAGAGATCAAGCCAAATTAATATAAATCTTTCAAAAGGTAACATGTATTCGTAGATTAGCTCCAACCCTTGCCTTAAATGGGAAAAAGAATTTTCTCTATTGATATATTTAAACAAATACCTGACTACCCACAACAAAATGTTTCCCCTCTATGTAACTTATGGGACAAGAGACAGGCCCTAGAATTTTTTTGTGCTCCTGAGGGATGACTCCCCACAGCTCCCCCAACCAGAATTCCATCAGGGTGCTGCCACGTGGCTGGCCAAAAACATCTGGAAAAATGAAATTGCTGTTATGTGTATATAGTGCATGTTAAGTACACACACACACATATACTTAATGTGGAATGAAGTCTACTGAGAAATGTTATAGTGATATGGTGCAGGTGTGTGTGTGTGTGTGTGCATGTGTGAGATGAAGCTCTATCATTCCAACCTACTGGGACTTTTATGTAAAGGGAGATTATTTATATGTGCTTGCTATGTGGTATGTGAGTCTCTTGCCAAGTACTCTAGTTATTTAGCTTATTTCCTGGGTAATATAATCGGAAAAGCAAAGCCTGTAGAATTTAAGGTGTTACACGTCTCTTCAGCCCCGAGTGAGAAATCAGTTTAAATGAGACAAGAATATGTTCATTTGTATTCCAAGCAGAGATGAGGAAATATCTTATAAATTTTTAATCCACCAAGTGGCATGTATTATCCTGTGCTATTGTGCTGGGTCAGGCAGCATTTCATACCTCCATTTAGAGAGGAATCTGCTGTGATGCAGAGGACAGCACCATTCCTTCCTCTGCCCCCACAAATACCAAAATAATGAATTTTAATGAAGGGGTAAAATTGTGGGGGTTTATTCTTATCCACATCCTATTCACTGAAGCAACATGAATTTTTCTTTCCCCTCAAACCAACACAGAACTCAAAGTGTATTTTAAAGTAAAAGAAAAAAAAAACTCATAGTAGAGAGAAATATATATATATACATATATTTTTAAATACAGTGTATTTTAAAACTGAATATATTATATTCTACAGCAGTCAGACCCATTATATTGGCTAACTCTAACATATAAAAAATGAAAGCATTATTATATCCTAGCCATTATTAATCTTTAATTATTAATATTATTTATTAAGATTAAGCATAACCTTAATAAAATACATCACATTTTTGTAATTATTAATTACTGTTGCACAAATAAATCTTTACTAATTAAATCCAAATGTTCACAGTATAAATTGTCAAAGTTACTAAAAAAGATATATATCAAATAGATTATTAACTTTCTCTTGCCCACTTATTTACGACCAGAAGTAGGAGATCAAAACATCTTAGGAGATCTTGGTAGGTGAGTATGAATATATCTTTGAACCAAAAAGTAAAAGTGAGGGCATAAGGTTTTAGGGTTGTTTTTGGCGAGGACTGGAGTTTATACATTTCAGATGGTTTGTGTATTTCAGGGAGAGTTTGTGTATGACAGGGAGAATTGATCCATTTCAAGTTTAGAGTGTTTAACCAACTGGACGTGCGTCTGCACTTAATAGTACAGTAAAACTAAGACCCTCTAAATAGTTGGGTGGCTAAAATCCTCTTCAGCTCTGTCATGTACCAAATTCTCCGTTGTAACTTAGTGACTTGGGGCACAATGCAGTGCTAGCCCTACATTTAGTTACTGTCAAGGACTCGGGATATTTTCAGAGTGTGGATAAGGGTTTCTCTGGGAACATAACTGAGGTGGGAACCAGGATGAATATTTCCTGCCTGAAATGTCTTGGTGAGTGACCCTGCCCCTGAAGTTGACGTGGTAAACTAAGATGATGGCAGCCATCAGAAAAACGTGCTTCTGTTATCCTGTCATTTCCTTGAAAAAGAGCATTGTAATAAGAATAGGATTTGGCAGTAAAACTCAATATGCAGTAAGATATTTAAAAATTGTACTGACTAAAGTTCAGTGGGCATCAGGGGTTACAACATTCTCTCTGAGTGAGGAGGTCAGAATTTCAGTGGTGCCAGAAATCAAGGTCTACTGAAGTGTGAGGTCGTGGGAATGGCCAGGCCCGCAGTAAGAAGGGGAACCCCCTGATGGCCAAGAGGACCTTTGATGTTTGACCTTGGCAGGCTCTGCCTCACCTCTGTTTCTGATCTTAGACAGGATAACCTCCTAACTAACCTAATTGGTTGTCCAGCACACTTCTCCTGCTGTTCAGCCCCAACTCAAATGAAAACGGCTAGATAATTAAGCTCTTTCTTAGCTGCCTCCAGCCTGGCCTTTTTGACAGTTTGGTCAGCAGGCTGGCTGACCCTGCAGAGCCCTTTTGCCATCGTCCCTTTAGTTCATTGGAGTGGGTTTTTAGCATTCTTACAGTGAAGCCTACTCACTGGGTGCTTTCACTAGCCCATGTCTGGTGCCAGGCAAATAGCGCTCTTAACACTGGACATGGCCAAATTATTAAAGCGCCTTCAATTCCATCCCGCAGTGGCCTTACACTTCACTGCCTCCACCCTGTACCTTGCTCACCCCCTCTGACCCTGTTGAACAGCAGTTCTTCACACGACATTCTCAACAAGGTTGTTTACTCTGGGTGCCCAGTGAGCTTGTGCCTTATGTAAAAGTTCTCAGCTTTGAGATATGCCCAAGAGGGCACACTCTTCAGCTGCTAAAAGAATTAACCTTTTAGCCAAGGATGGCGCTTATTTCTAGGTGTGCTTTCCTGGCCCAAGTTTGAGACCATTTAAAAATGTCACTGTATTTATGCAGATTTTTACGTCTACATATAGATCAGTTTCACAAGTCAGAGTAACCAAGGGTGAGTAACAATCTATGCCAGCTGTGTGATGAAGAATGCCAGCTTATTTTTAAAGTGGCTCTGTACAGTCAACCCGATTATTTATGAAAATAGGAGAAAGGAATGATAGGGATAATAAAAGTCCATTTGTAATTTCAGATCTCATGTGGATGAATTGTTCAACCTGCTCCCTGCCAGCTAGAGAGAAGGAGAAGCAAATGGGGCACAGGGTGGACACGTTAGATTCTCAGGCGATCGGGATTCTTGGGTGGGAGAGAAAATGCTTCTTAGCTTTGTAAATGCTTACTGAGTTGTTTAGACTGATTTGATCAGTACATACAGGGCTGTTACAAGGTAGGTATGCTACAAATTCTAATTCCCCTCACCCTTAGTGTTTCCTGCCTTATTTGTATGTGTATGCTGGGTGCATTTATTCACAATAACTGCACTGGCACCCCAAATTCTCCATGCTACACCCCCCACCCCGGCACCTCACACTCCACTGTAGATACCCAGCACAAAGGGGCACTCTCACAGTCTTAGCCACCACCCTTCCACTTTTCTTCTCCCCCTTCTGTCCCAGTGTATTTTCTCTTTCTCATTTCTTCTTCTTCCCTACTGGTCACAGAGGACTTGATCCCAGCGAGTGGGCTTGAGAAAGGAGACTGAGAGATGGTGGCAGGAAGGAGGATAAAGGTCTTAGAACTTGGTACAGCTGAAGAATTTTTCTATTCAAAAGGTACCTCTTGAACGCAGATCGAGTGGTAGTTGTAGGCAGCCCTATTTTGATGGCTCTTGAGGATACAGTTACGATTGCAGCAGGGTGAATGGGGAGTAGAAAAATTGAACAGAACCGATTCAGAATGATCTCAAATGCAAAGTAGGAAAACAGAGTGATTTCACAAAACTACTGCATGAAAAACACTGAACACGAAACTCTAGGATGCTGCTATGGAACTCTCACTTAAAAGGGAAAAGGACACAGATCCGTTAGCTTCCTAGGCTTTTACGTGCCCCTGTGCAGTGAAGCAGGGCTGTAGAATGGAAGATTCTGGGGGGAGAGGGGGCTAGGCTAGGCGGAAGGAAGAAATGACCTCTGCTCAGTGTCGCTATGGGGAAGGGGCCGTGTCAGGGCTGCCTGCAGTTTCCCTGGAATTCATGTGAAATTCTCCCTGTTGCTCTGCTGAGTAACCACAATCGTGGTTTCCCTAATTTCTATTGAAAAATAAGTTAATGGATAGAAATCTAAGTTGTCAAATCTTTGGCTTCTGCCCTGCTTCTCTGCAATACAGTCTGAAACAAGAAGGTCTAAAATTTAATCTCAAATGATAGCATGTTAATTTCAACAGATTGCCAGAGCTCAGTGCGCTGAGAGACCTCCCTGCCATCATGAGTTCTGCTGTCTTGGAGTTTAAGTCCTGCCTTCATACTTGGGCTTTTCCACTTCCGAGCTTGCTCACCCCTGGGAACCCTCTCACCTCGCTGGATCTTGGGTTTCACAGATTCTGCAAATTGGGACACGAGCAATCAAAGCATAAGGTTGGTATGATTGATTTCAATTGTGCCTGTTTAAAGTGCTCAGCCCCTTATCACGGTGTATGACACATACATATGCCCAATACATGTTTTTCCTCTTTCTTTCTTTACTTTTCCTGAACAAGCAGGAAAACCGCAAGTAGAGGAAACACAGTTTTTTGTTTTTAGTTTTACGACAATATAGTTTCTCTCGAAGTAACCTAGACCAGTGTTTTCAGAGTTTCATCAAATCTTACCTGAACACTCTCTATACAACAGATCATATGAAGCTTGGCGAGGGGCCTGGGGTTTCCACTCTTCAGTTCCCCAAGCAGCATTTGCAGTGTGTTCTGTGTGAACAGCTCCTTTAATTCGATGTCAAGAGTGACCCCTGGAGTTGTGCACTGAGATGTATTCTTTGGCATCTCCATGAGCTACATCAACTCTGTGCCAATGGTAATTCATTAGAATTACTTGTTTTCTCCCAACTTGCTTACTTATCTGAGATATTTTAATGGCATCATGCTGGACCCAAAAAGAATAAATCAGAATGCTACATCGCAAATTCTCTCTGAGACCAAGAGGAGAGAAGCACATGCTCAGGGGATGCTGAAACACCTGGGGCCTGGGACAGGGCACAGTTCCCCTGAGGCATTTCATTATGAGAGAGGACGCTTCGTTTTTAAGCAACGTGAGGCAGCTCTCAGCACATTTCTCAAAGGTTATTGCTTATCCCTGGCTTTACTTTGATGCCTGAGGTCAAGATGAGGTAGAACACTTACTCAGATCCCTGGCCTGTTGTGCATTTCCTGCTGATAATGTGTAAACAATAGGTTTTAATAGAAAGTTACGAAAGAAAGTTTCTTGAAAAACTGAGCTCCCTTATATGTGCTCATTGATGCTTAACTCGATGGAGCGTCGGCACCCAGAATATTAAATCCTTTTTACACAATTAGGCTGTGCGCTTATGCATACTAACAAGGTGTGAGTGCGGCATGTTTATCTTCTTCCTGAGGATTATAAATTCTTTTGGCAGGCACTGTCTCTTTCTGTTTCACCGTGTAGTATGTGCCCAGAGGCAACCATTCTTTGCCAGAGCGCATCCTCGAAACAACAGAAATCTGATGGTTAAAGAATGGCCTGTAATGTATGTTTCCAATATGTTGCACTTTCCCTCACTCATATATGTACCAGCCACTCAGTGGCTGCCCTCCTGCATCTGTTGTATTTATTATGTTGGTTTTCGAAATAGAGCCTTTATTTTGCAATCATTTGAAGAAGAGAAATACAAGTTGTTAGAGTATAGAGACCATTCTTTGTTTTTGATTTAGGACAAATGACTTAAATGGCCAATGCAAGAGCCAATTTTTAGTCCTCTGCTGCATTTGGCAATATTTTGGGAATTGGAAAATGTCTTATGCTCTCACTGTATTTGATTTTTTCTTTCTTTATTTTGCTTTTCCCCATCTTGTTGTATCTCAGAATTGAAGTAAAAGTCTTGACCAGCAGTTCCTTTGATGTTTCCATCCCAGTCTCTATCAGACAATTGAATGAGAGGTCATACCTTTGGAGTCTGATTGCTGGGTCAGAGAGCCCTGAGCGCATTCTTATTCTCAGGAGGGGAGCTATCCTGGGTTACAGAGAGACAAGGAGCAGGAGGAAGAGGGAGAAGAAAAAATTTCCCTGTCTCTCTGAATGTTATGAATCCAATAGCCCATATGACTGTACTAACCATTTGCAAGTGGTCAGCGTTACGTTGTAGATATGTAAGTTAGCATCCACCAGTGTAGTTCTATCAGATAATTTCCTTTCATCCTTTATAGCCAAATTTGAAAGTAATGGTACACCTTACCTTTTCATGACTGAACAATAGGTGCTTCATAATTGTCTGCTAGGCACCCAAGGCTGGGCTCCCACAGATGTGGTGGGGGCCGTGCGCTTACTGCTTGCAGTACATCAATTTGACACATTGGTTATTTGCTTCCTCCACTCTGCTAACCACAGTGGATCTCAGCCTTTATATGTGAAACCAAGAGAAGTGACTGGAGATGAAAATGAATATTAATAATCTATTGCAAAGGTGGCCGCTGGCTGTAATTCATTCTGAGTAATGCTGGTAAGGACTCTGAACACATGGCTGAGAGTCTTCAGACATATGAATGATCCTCTCACACAGAAGCAGCTGGGTGCATGTACCCCCTGCAAGCTTCACTGTGTGTGTGTCTACATCTTCTATAGACATCATTTTCTTATAAGCATCCTATCAATTGGGACTAGATCATAGTTCTGTCATAGAGACAGATTTTTGTGTGCGGTGGTATCACTCATGTACCACGGATGGCAGTATGTTTTAAATAAAGGCCTGCTAATTCTTTAATATATTTTTATTGGAGTATAGTCAGTTTACAATGTTGTGTCAATTTATGGTGTACAGCACCATGCTTCAGTTATATAGGAACATACATATATTCGTTTTTATATTCTAAGGCCTGCTAATTCTTGACATTATCCTTATTTTGTAGGTAAGTTGGAAGTTGTGTGGAAATAGTGCAGATCATTATTTTATATATATATTTACATATACACCCAACTTGCATGCTTGGGGAAAAAAGCACTAGCTTCTTTTTTTCTGAGGTTGCATCTAGAGATCAGGAAAGAAAAGTACAAATGTGCTCAGGTTATTAGCAAAGACATAGATGCAGTGGCAGTGGGAATTTAATTGGGGAAGAGGACTGTAGGATGCGTTGGGACGGTCAGCTGTCAGAAGATCTGGATGGGATGTAGGCAGAGAGAGGACTGTCCTCGCAGTGTCTCACGGCCCCGGGGAAGTCATGTACCCTCCTGTCTCTTTTGTGCAGAGCTGGCAATTGTTTTTCTTCAACGCAAGAGGGAAACGTGTGGAACAGAAAGATGGAGCCATGCAGGTACAAGCAAGAGGGAGAAATCTGAAAGCAAATCTTTGCAGGTTTTTAAAGGCCCAAGAAAACTCTGCTGAAGTGCTGGTCCTGAGTTTGTGTGGTAGACAGCTCGAGGCCCTAAGGAAATTCCCATCCTCGGCCAGAGAGCAGGTAACAGTAATGATAAAAATGACAAAGATAGTGGCAGCCACAGTGATTGTACGGACAGCCTGCATTTACAGAGCAGTTTCTAGGTGTAGGTTACTGTGCTGAGCATTTGACATGCATGATCTTATTTAATACAGTAGTCACAGAAAGATTGTATTATCACACCCATTTTACAAATGAGGAAGTCAAAGTCAACAGAGGTTAAATCACTTGCTTAAGGTCATACAACTAGTATTAAAAGTAAGTTAAATATAATCAAAAGGGGAACCGTATTGCTCTTAGGTGTTTGTAGCTCTGAAGTTTTTTTCTTTTTTTTCTGGAGGAGTAAAATTATGATTCTCATTCTTGGCTATGCTTTGGAATCACTGAGGAGCTTTCAAAACTGGTGCCTGATCCTACCTCCCGGACATATTGTTCCATTGATCTGAGGTGTGACTTGGGAGTTTCACAAGCTCCCTAGGAGATTCTGATATGGTGACTAGTTTTGAAAATCCTGGCTCTCAAGTAGATTCTCTTCTGTTTTCTCCAGACTTTCATCTGAGTTCATCATTTAATTTAGCCATAATTTGTGAGCGTTTTATTTATTATCTGACACCTTGTTTTGTCTGCCCTCCTTGCAGAACATAGCTCTGTAAAGGCACAAACCATGTCCATCTTATCCACCCCTGAATCTTCAGAGTCTGTGCTGGATAAATAAAAATGAATATGTACCATCTCTCTGTAAAAATAGTTAATCACCAATCAGAAAGTATCCATGCTTCAGTTTTTAAAGCAGTGTTTAGCACTTTTATTGAAATAGTAATTTACTTAAGGTGTGAGGGCTGCTGGCAATTTCTCCTTATAAGTGACCACAGAATACAGGCAGGTGGAGGAGGAAGTGAGGAGGAAAAGAAAGAACAAGAGTCCAGTGGGGTCAGTGGTGTGGAACTGTGCTTCTAAGAGGAATATTCTTCACACAAGGATTTTGCAGGATGAGAAGTGAGCTTTTCTTTTGTTTAAAATGACATTTTAAACTTCAGTCTAAGTTTTGGTTCAAACTGTCTAAATTAATGTAAACTTGGAACCTTGATGGAGACTGCAGGATGGAGAAGATAACCCGGATAGGGAACCTTTGGTTTACCCAGTGCTGCAGGAAGGGAATCTGCTTTTGCAAGGTGCAGGCTGGCGTGGGCTGGGCTGGGCTGGGCTGGGCTGGACTCTGCAGGGGATCATCAGAAGCAAGGCTCCGTGTGTACTTTAGCTCTGGGCTATAAGATTAATACAACCAAAAGGCATCCTTCAACCTGGAGAATAATTCAGGCCCCAACAGCTCATCAATCTGCTATTGCTTTGCAGAGCAAAAATTTAATACATAATAAATAATTTTTCGCTGCCTCAGAAGGAATGAAAATTTCTTTGTAAAAGTATTTCCCATTTTAAGGTTAAACATCATCCCACCGTTAATGCTTGATCATACACTTAATTTGAAATCCACATACTGAAGATTTAAACTGAAATTTTACCCATAAAATAAAATGATTAACTTGGTAAGTTGTGGCCTCTGCATGTAGTTCTAATATTTACAAAGATGCAAGGATGTGGGGGAGAAGTTGGAAGTAAAGTTGAGTGGGAACACATTGAGTCAGGGTATGTGTTTATATCATTAGTGTCATGGACTATGCTAAATTTTATTTAATAGGCATTTTCATAATACTTAGTATATACTAGACACTGTTATGAGCACATTACAAATATTAACTCATTAAATCATCATATCAACTCTAGGAAGTCGATATACTATTGTTATCATCTCTATTGCAAACAAGGAACCAAGGCACAGAGAGGTTAAGTAACTTTTTGAAGATCACACAGCCCATAAGTGATAGAGCCAGGATAGACACCCAGCAATAGGAAGGTGAAGTGTATCTGGTGGGTTTCCATCACCAGCTGTAAGGGCTAGTGATGACAGAGCAGATGGAGGCTGAAACAGTATGGGAGAAAGGGGTGCATACAGTATGCGTGTGTTATACCGGCAGTGCCCAGTGAGCACCTGCAATAGTGGGAGAACCAAGATGCATGATCCTAATGCCAGGTGGCATTGCTATTTGAGGCACATATACTTGTGGGGACTGTGAACCCTGGATGGGCCTTATTGTGACAACTTGCCGGTTGGAAATGTCCACAGGTAGTAATCTATGCCTATCCCAGCTGACAGACATTTTTGCATTATATACATGTCTTTAGGTCTAATAGAAGCGTCAGATGTCATAAATTAAAATACATATGATTAAGTAGTTTTTTAAGCTGTGGTTAATCAGATCATGACAGAGTTAAATGAACAGATTTTAAGCCCTTATTAATGTTTCTAATGCTAAGCATTTACTGTTAAAAATCAATATTTTTCCCAAAGTAATGACTCAAGATGCTGGATTATATCATTTAAGCATGAAACTTTCTGTGATAAATATGCTTTGGGAAATGATCTCACATCTAACGTTCCTTTTAGGGAAAGTGGAAAATTTAAAGCATTTGGACAAAACCACATATAACTTATTTTATCTAGAAATAATTTTTTCAATAATAAATATGCATTTAAAACATTGTAAAAGTATAAATTCTGTAATACTGTACAAATTCTAAGAAGGCAAGAAAATAATTGTTAACCAACTGTTGGATTAATGTTTATTATAACTAGTAGTTTGTATTTAGAATTGTCAAAATTGTGATAGAGCTGTGCATTTTATACGCTGTAGTACTTTCGGGTTTTCTCATATAAGTAATATATCAGCATTAATGGGAATGTCCTTTTAATATGGAACTTAACAATTTTGTTGTTCTTTCCATTCTTTGTTTCCTTAACAAGGTCTAAAGTATGAATTCTTCCTGCCTTCGAGGAAGGGTGACCTTGGAAAGTTTGCTTAGTTGTAAGAATGAAGAGTATTGTGGGGGAGGGTATAGCTCAGTGGTACAGTGTGCGCTTAGCATGCACGGTGTCCGGAGCTCAATCCCCAGGACCTCCATTTAAATAAATAAATAAATAAACAAACCGAATTACCTCCCCCAAATTCCTCTCCCTCAAAAAAAAAAAAAAATGATGGGTCTGAGAATTAAGAGTGTGAACTCTAGAGACAGACTCATATGAATTCAAATCCTGACTCTAGCACTTAGCTGCTTGGTCTTGGGCAAATAATTTCATTTTTGCGTGCCGCGGTTTCCTAATCTATAAAAGGGGACTGAGCATTATACCAACCTCCAGTAGACATGGGAATTAAATGAGTTAACATATACAGCAATTAGGACAATGCACACATACAGTAAATGTTCAGTTAACATTGGATATTATCATTAGTCAAAAGCCAATGACTACTAATAACTTTTGACCTATGATTGTATCTCAAGTTATTTGACTCAAGATCTTTGAATGATGTGCTTTCCAGGCCCACTGCCAAAGGCTAGAGAGGGAGAATTATAACAGCTCCCGCTTGTTGAGTGTTTACTGTGCGTCAGGCTCTTTTCCAGGCACTTTACATGTACTCTTTTAGTATGTCAAGAAGAAAGAAGAAAAAGGAATTGATATCTAATGTCTTAGATAACATGATGGAGAAGAAGGCTGCTTATGTCTCCAAGATCCCCTGAGCTGGTGTGAGAAACCGCTGGTCCTGGTCAGGGAATGGCCTTGGGTCTGGCTTTCTAGCAGCACAGCCCTGAGTGGAATGGTTCATTGGTGCGTCTGTGCCCGTGAGGGCATAGACACTTTTGTAAAAGGTTCCTGATGGAAAATAAAAGCAAGAATAAACATATGGGACCTAATTAAACTTACAAGCTTCTGCAAAGCAAAGGAAACCATAAGTAAAACAAAATGACAACCTACGGAATGGGAAAAAATTTTTGCAAATAAAACCGACAAAGGCTTGATCTCCAGAATATATAAGCAGCTCATACGACTTAATAAGAAACAACCAAACAACCTAATCCAAAAATGGGCAAAAGACCTAAACGAGCAATTCTCCAAGGAGGAAATACAAATGATCAATAGGCACATGAAAATATACTCAATATCACTAATTATCAGAGAAATGCAAATCAAAACTGCAATGAGGTATCAACCTCACACCAGTCAGAATGGCCATCATTCAAAAGTCCACAAATGACAAATGCTGGAGAGGCTGTGTAGAAAAAGCAACCCTCCAACACGGCTGGTGGGAATGCAGTTTGGTGCAGCCACTGTGGAAAACAGTATGGAGATTCCTCAAGAGACTAGGAATAGACTTATACCATATGACTCAGAAATCCCACTTCTGGGCGTATATCCAGAAGGAACCCTACTTCAAAATGACACCTGCACCTCAATGTTCCTAACAGCACTATTTACAATAGCCAAGACATAGAAACAGCCTAAATGTCCATCAGCAGATGACTGGATGAAGAAGATGTGGTATATTTATACGATGGAATACTACTCAGCCATAAAAACCAACAACATAACGCCATTTGCAGCAACATGGGTGTTCCTGGAGAATGTCATTCTAAGTGACATAAGCCAGAAAGAGAAAGAAAAATACCATATGAGATCGCTCATGTGAAATCTAAAAACAACAAACAAACAAACAAAAAACCCATAAATATAAAACAGAAACACTCATAGACATGGAATACAAACTTGTGGTTGCCAAGGGGGCGAGGGGTGGAAAGGGACAGACTGAGATTTCAAAATGTAGAATAGATAAACAAGATTATACTGTATAGCACAGGGAAATATATACAAGATTTTATGGTAGCTTACAACAAAAAAAAAGTGACAATAAATATATATATGTTCACGTATAACTGAAAAATTGTGCTCTGCACTGGAATTTGACACAATATTGTAAAATGACTACAACTCAATAAAAAATGTTTTTAAAAAAAGGAAAAAGTGAGATGAAAATTCTAGCTACAGTGAGACTGAAAATGGCTACAAACCTCAAGCTACAGTTTGTCAAAAATGCCTATCAAATACTATGCCAACTGGATTAAATCAAGGTAGACCCGAAAACTGAGTACAATGTTTCACAGTTCAAATATCATGTGTATTTCCCTAAAAGATATGTATAGGACTTTGAGCACCTAATTTTTAATCCTTTTCTTGGAAAAATTAGGTGGAGGATGGGATAGGAAAACCAATAAAATAGTTGACAATTAAAAAACGAAAGATTCCTGATGGAAAGATTTCCATCATGGAATTATCAAAGGGCGGTCAAAGTAGGTCCCTTTTCCAACTTGAGCCTTGCCCTGCAGGTTGGACGGCTGTCACTAGAGGGTGCACTGCCCACGCTGGCACGTGAGGACTAGGCAAGCTCTCCTTTCCATGGACAACTCCGCAAGCTTTCACTTTGAAATCTAGAGCAGCCCTTCCATGAGGAGGTATCTCCCCAGCACAGAGACTCCCCATATGTGCATCCGCACTCCTCTCACAGCCCTCCAGCAGGCACACCTCTGAGATCAGGAACGGTGGTGGGGCCGTGATCATGCAGACGGGTGAGAGGGCCTTACTGTGGCGCTGAACCGAAGCATCCTAAAACTTCCTGAGCTCTAACAGTGATTAATGATCCCTACATCGCATTAATATTTGGTATATATCGTGCTTATTTCAGAGATTTTTAAAAGGAATGCTTTATCCTGTAGCAAGACAGAAGAGGTATAGTTTCTACGTATATTTCCCTAAATCTGTATGAACTTAGGCAAGCCATTTACTGTTACCCATTTTTCATCATGCTTGGATTTTAAGATGATGTAAAAAATTTCTGCCAGTTACGACTTAGAACTCATTTTGATGACTTTGAATGCTTACAGAAGATCATGCTTCCAGAAGATCTTTGAAGCAAGATTATACTATCGGGCTCTGCCTTGCAGATTGACAGGAATGAGGGCTGATAAAAGGAGAGAAGCTCTTGGAGCAGACTTTGGGGACAAGGGTGACAAGTTTGTCAAAGAAAGAAAAACAGTAAGATGGAGAGGAGAGACAAGATGGTGACTGGTGGAGAAAGTAATTACTCCGTGGTGATGTCAGGTGGGGGTTTGGAAATCTTCGTGTTTGGGGTACATTTGCAGGCTGACTTTTTGTGGACTAAATATCTGACAGCTTATTTCTGATTTCCTTAGGTTATTTTATCTTCTTAACCCCGAGGACTTAAAGAAGAATAGAAACTATGCATTAGGTTCCTGGGCCAAAGGGAAAAGACAGAAAGAGTTGCAGCAAGTTTCTTAGCCTCCTGGTCCCCAGTGCTGGGCTCCAGGATGTAGTAGTTCAGAAATCCAGGCGTACTTTCTTTAGGGAGGATTGTGGCTTAGAGTGAGGAGATGTTAATCACTCCTTGTGGACCCTGGTTATAGCTGTATGAGTGGCACGTACAATTGTGACCTTGAAGAGAACTGAGGAGCAGAACTGGGTCTTGGGGGACAGAGACACACGAGCTGCAGCAGTTGTGAGTCTCCCTGCTTCTGTGCCGCAGAGTGAACCATCTTCTCCCTGGTTTCTCTTCCTTACAGCATCAAAAGTGGGAAATGACCTATCATTGGCTTATTTCTTCCTCAGACTCATAAAATGGAGAATGTATCTAATTACTTTCTCTTGCATAGGGATACAATTTTTAATACATTTAAAAAGTACTTTTTTTTTGGTTTGGTTTCAGTGCATCACACTAGAAAGTTATCTTTTGATATATTCTCATTTTTTTAGATTTTTCACGTTGTCAAAGAACTTTTTTTTTTTTTAAAGGAGGAAATAAAAAAAACCTGTAGAGGGATGTTTTCTTGCCTAGGCTGAAATCTCTTATATTTTCTTACTCTAAACTTCTGAGACAGTTTTTCAAACGTGTCAGGTCATGGTGACCTTAGTGTTCCAGTGCATTTCTTATGGCACACCTTGGCCAAAGAAATACCGAGCAGTTCTGTTTATTAATTAGTTAGGTTCAAACATCTTGAGTATTTATACGCAACCGCTTAATGGACATCTGAAAAAGTAATACACATGAACTGAATTTTTAAAAAAATTCTTAAATAACCACAATTACTTATTAATGGGATGTGTGTCTCTGTTGGGCACTTCCCAGTTTCCCAGGCTTTGGAGTCAGATTGAACCTCCTGCACTTCCTGTTCCATATTTGTTTTCTGAAATACTTGCTTTTTATCACAGCAGCCACCCCAAACTTAGCTTTGCAGAGATGTGACCATCATTGAAAGGAATATGGTGTGATCTAATGTTGAAACTATCTCTAGCCAGGAGTTTGTGCTGTCTCAAATAAGTCAAATATTGTATTTTTTTTCCTCAAAACTTTAAAACAACTGAGAACACTGTAGTGTCTTGGTGCACAGCTTGGGAACTGACTCTAAGATTAGGTAATGGAACTTAATGATTGGATTTTAAGAAATTCCACCATAGCAGAGGGTTAAGCTGCTAACAATGTCTTCATTGCCTGTCACTATCCAGTTGGTGGGAAGAGAAATTGCGATCTGAGCCACCAGGAAGGCAGGTGTGGAACTAGCAGGGGAAAATGTTGATGGCTATCTTGAAAAGGAGCTGAGAGAAAATTCTTGGCTTATTCTGACTCAGGGAATACCCTGAAAGTCCTAGGAAGACAGAGCCAAGTTCACTCCAAGGTGTCCAGCCTCTGAGGCTGCTGGTGAGGTGCATGGGTTTCATACAAGTAAAGGGCCTGGATAATCTCCGTGCGTATAGAGCTTCACCATGTAATGCTTGGTATGTGCGTTATGCAAAATTTCATGTTACGTAAACTCACTGAAGTCTGTGTTTGGTTCTCTCCCCCGCATTTCATAAAAACTCAAGTGTAGACAAAGGGGGCAATATGCTGTCAGCGCTCCTTCTGGAATTCAGGTGTTATATTTATTAATACTTGCTGTTTTAAGACAGCATTTTCCGAAGTGTATTCCATGGGAGTTAACTGATGCTCCTTGAAATGATGTTCTGTAGTTTATGTTTGGTGAATATTGCATTAAAACAAGTTAAGCAGGACTTCGTAGAGCCTTTAAATGATAGTGGCCTTTCTCAAGCTTCAAGAGGAGAAATAACAGCAGTAAATGTTCCCCAAGATTAGTTGTTCAAGGAAACTTCCGTAGTTAAAGAAACATCTGATGATACTCATATTTCATAGAATATCCTTGGGGGAAAGTAGCTCCAAAGGATCTATTTAACCTGCATTTTCCAAAACTAATATTGGAATAGACATGTGTTGGTCTGGTCTCTGATCAATCTGATCATGCCTCCTAGGTAGGCTTACACTGGCAGCTGTGACATTGTGTCTATGGGAGCGTGCAGCGTGTTCCAGGGCTGTTTTCTCATGCTGGCTGTCTATAATGCACGATGGTTAAAGTCTGGATCATCTGTAGAGTATTATTGGGTTTTCAATATACAGCTAATGCTGAGTGATGTTTGTAGCACAATCCAGAATTTATTGACAATCTCCTTACAGGTGAACGCTTTTCTAGTTATTAGAGTGTAACAATGCATGTTTATTTCCAGGAATCTGTTAACTTAACCATTCAGTTCAAGTTAGCATTAGAATGGGGCAGGCCTTTCCCCGCAGGGATAGTTCTGCACACTTGGTGCCATGGGGTGGGGTGGGGGGTATAGAAAAATGTGTGCCCTGCTCAGAGGAAGCCCGTTCTACAGAAGACGGATAGGGCTGAGCCTCGCACACTTCCGTGCTCCCCCAGTTCACCTGCCGCTAGGAGCAGTGTGGGTCTGGGGTCAGGGGTTACACTGATTCACACCCTTAGGAGGAGGGAAACGTCAGGAGGAGGGAAAAAATATGTCCAGTAACATCTGAGCGTTAGTGGGACAGACACAGGGAGTCCCTGTTTGATGCTGAGACCATCATGTTACTGTTAAAAAAAACTTCCTATTCATGATCCAATGTATTTTCAAGCATTATGTTTTGAAAGCTTGCTTTCTCAATTCCAGACTTAGAGAAAGCTGTTGTGTATTTACTCTTTCATTTATGATAGAGAGTGAAGACCTACTCAGTCTAAGTCAGAAAAAGAACAAGCTCTTGCTACAAACAACTGAGATGAAAGGGATTGAAAGGATTGCCTTGTACTTATAAAATGCTATCATGAGATTTCATGTTAACGATGATCAGGTCATACTGTTTGGCTTCTGTGATCCTCTTTCCCATGGAAAGGATGTCCAGCCTCGTGTTGACAGAAGATCTGGTGCAGAGCACAGTATTCTACTAACACAGGGTTAGAAACAGTGTTTGTTACTAGCTGCCAAGACTTAGTAACAAAACTAAAAGTCGTCCACATATTTGTATTTCTTTATATCTTGTTTTAATTGGATATCTTTAAAAATATAGAGAGACTAAGAATACTGCTCAGAATAAATTTTAGTGGGTTTAATATTGAGGCTCTTATTATTATTTTTTAGGTAAAAAGGACTATTGAGTAGCAAAAGCACCCCTTCTCCTTTTTCTTCAGTTCACTATACTTAGGGCTGTACTGAGGATATAAATTTTGATGCTGTAACCATGCACTCTTCCTCTTTCTGAGGGTTGCATATTCAAATAATGGACAAAATATCTAAGAAAAAATAGGTATCTTCTTGAGGGCAGGGTTTTCTGTCTCAAACATGTATAATTAAAAATTATATATAAAAGAAAACATATGTCTGTATAATGGGAGTATCAGTTTAAAGAAATTAAAATATATATACAAATATATAAATGTGTTTATATATGTAATATATATAAATATAGCCATGATTTTATTTCTGGATATATCTAGATTTATATAAATCTAGGGATTTCTTAAATATTTTATTTAAAAAGTCTTACTTAAGGTAACAGACATGAGGGTCAGCAGTTAGGACTTGGGAGAGTCCATTTCTGTGGAAGTGAATTCTCCAAGAGTAGGGTTGCTGTAAGAAGGAAGAACTGTAAGTTTTTGCTACCTAGGTTTAAATATGGCAGCAGTTAATTGTGGAAAGTGAAGGGCACTGTCTGAAGCAGCGCTTGACCCATAGAGAGGAAGCTGGGGAAAAGTTGGGAGGAACAGAAGCTGCACCCAGCACCGCTGAAAGGACTTCAGCTCTCCTACACACTGGTCAGGGACACACAAAATTGAGCACGAAAACAGGAAGAGTGGTTTTGAAGCTCAGGCAGTCCAAGCCACCCACGACTGCTTTGAAAAACTTCCAGCATTCACCTCAGGAAATGACCCTTCCCATTGCTTGTGCACATTCTGGCTGGCAGCCCAGAAGCAAGGGATCAAGGAAGATGATTATAAAACTCAGAATTTGCTTAAGTAAGGCCAGATGAGTTTGCGGGTTCGGTGGGTTTGGTGGAGGTGAGGGGGGTGGAGGTGATGGGGACGGGTGGGAAGGAGAGTTGTCATGATGGTGATGGTTTTTGTTCTTAAGAATAGTGCTTAGAAAGTATTACACAAAATTTTTAAGAATTTGTTTTAACCAACTGAAAAAATCGTAAAATGTTTTAACTTTGTTCAATTTATGACTTGATTTGGGGTAGGCATGATGGAAATGTTAAATCTCTGGGTGTCGGGGGCTCCAGTGGCTGTCTGAGTCACAGAAAATTAACTTCGGATAAACTTTATGCACCACCCAGTCCAATGAACATACTTTGCAGTTGGGGAAATTGTCTTAGGAAAGTTTAATTTCCCCAAACTTTGCCATGACTTTATAGAACAACCAAGACTAGCATCTGAGCTATTCGTCTTGGCATCTGGTGCTGCCCATGTTCTAAAAGGCCTAAAACAATGGTGCTGTAACACTGCATTCCAGGCTGAGACATGGACTCCAAGCAGAGAGCCACAGAGATTGCTCTCTTGCTGAATTTACATGAATTTGATGACAAGGTCCCCAAGTCCCTGTGGGTCTCAAGGTGGTACTTTAGGGAATAGCATTTCTTTGGATACGTTTTTAAAAAGTATTAATTGAGACCACTTTCCCCAAAGTTAAGTAGGAAATAATTTATCAATGAGTCGAACAGGTTACCTGGAATAGTGACATCTTATCAAAGGAGACAGCATTTCTGCCAAACCTAATTAGCTGACCTTGAGCCCTGAGTGTCTTGGCTGAAAGTGATAACTAGAAGCACTTCTGTGAGCTTGTCAGGAGCTCACTGGGGTGTTGGTTTGTGCAGATGCCTACATCCGTCAGTAAATGTGTCTTAAATCATAGCTGTGGGTTTGGCCGGGCAGCCCTAACAACCCTGGCTTTCACGTGGGGTCAGGATATAGGCTCTGTGCAAACGGGAAGCACCCTCATTCTGGCCTCATTCAGTGGACTCACGAATCCCTTCCTTTCAGGAATCTGACCAAACAACCAAACTGCAGGTTTCCTTGAAGTGAGATTCCAGTCAATTCATATCAGCTTCTGGTACTTTTTACTCCGCTCTAGGAGTTTTGGTTTTAGTGCCTGTGAACTGCAAGACGGTTGTTATGGGCGAGTAGCATAGGAAGAGGGAGCTTGGGGCTGGCATAGAAAGGGATGGTGAAGGTTGTATTAAAGTCAACTGAAGCCTTTCGGCAGTGACGCCTCAGGAGAGATGGTGAGCTGAGGGGCAGTGGAGGAGGACAAGGAAGAGGCAGTGGAGTGGTGTGGGGGCCGAGACTGGGAGGGGAGTGAGTAGAAAGAGACAGTAATTGTAGTAACTAGAATCCTGTTCTCTGTGCATTTCTAGCTCTCCTTGCCTGTCCAAATGGACAGTTACACACCCCCGTTCCTGATGTTAGTCATGGCTGGTGGCTTCCTTGGCTACTATACCCCGAGTGGAGGTGGTGTGTGCCACTTCCAGGCAGACACATAAAGAATACAGCTCTCCATGTTTCCTGCTTTCTGCTGTCATCTCAGAAGTGCCTGATGAGATGAAGCCCTGTCAGCTTGATCCTTGAGTGGTAGTAATGAGCAGAGTCCCCCTGCCAACTTGCACTGGGCATGTGTGAGCCAGGAAGTAAACCTTTGTTAAGGCCCTGAGATTTTGCTCCCATAGCATAAGCTAATGTATCCCATCTAACACAGCGATTAGGACCTTGAAGGAGGGAACTGGTATAACAAAACTATCGAATAGGTGGCATTGGCCTCACTGCTGAGTGAGGGGCTGGAAAGACCATGATCTATATTATGAAGAGGGCAGACATTTGGTAAAAGTGTTGCTTGCAGTAACCTTGAAGGCAGATCACTTACTTAATAAATTTGTAAGAGATTGGAGAACAGAATCTTAGTGTGTGTTGGTTGCTACTGACTGTGCTTAGCAAGCTCAGAAAAACACTGGCCAGTGCAAGCAGGAGTGAAAGCGAAGAGGGGGAGTCCAGAAACCTGGGGACTTGTGGGCTTGGAAGGGACAAATGTTTTCAAGCCTAACTGGTAAAAGACAACACTGGGCAAAGGCTGATTAAAATTCATCCTCATGATAAATAGCAAATCATGAGTATGGTTGGCATCAGCTGCTAAAACATTTGGATGGATTAAAGCATCTTGGAATAAGTTCCAGCTAATGAGATGGTACCCAAAAAGTCCTCTCAGTGGGACAAAATGGCTCAAGGAAAAGAAACTAAATGTGTGGCTATGGCTCTGTAGTCTGATGGACCTACAGTCCCTGCAATTAAAATGAAAGAGAGACAGAGGGAGAGAGAGAGGCAGAGAGAGAGAAGGAAAGGGAGGCGTGGGGGTGAGACAGCAAAGAAATCACAGCAGGTCTAAGAAGCCTGTCAGAAAGAGAACCACGGGCATGGCTGTTGGTACAAGGCGCGAGCAGGCCTCAAATAGTAACAAAGTTAAGTTTTCAGGAGGCCCTTGAATCCTTTCCATCCAAGAATCTGACCAAGCAACCAAACCAAACTGCACGTTTTAACCTCTGGTACTTTTTACTCGACGCTGAGACTATTGGTTGTAGTGTCTGTGAGTTGCAGGACTATTGTTACCAGGGAGTAGCATAAGAAGAGGGAGCTTGCGGTTGTATTAGTAAAAGAACCACTAGCCTAAATGTTTGTTTGTTTGTTTTAAAAACCTGATTATTGAAGACCTAAAATGACTTTTGGGTAGAAGTGGACAGAGAACGCTGCTCCACCCTCATTGAAGGCAAGTTCCTCAGTACCTGTACTATTGATCTCCAAGGATGATACTGGAAAAGGAAAAAGCTACCAGGGGGTGAGAGCCAACAGCCACGGAGAACAGTGGCTGGAGATCTCCTCCCACAGAGCGTACCTGGGGCCTATGTGTGGGGTATCCTCCACCTGTGCCCGCCCAAAGATATTTCTGAACCTTTGCAGACCAGTGACTGCTACAGGTCTTCCACTTTTCCATTCATTTCATCTTTGTCTTTTGGTGGGAGTCGGGCCTACAACTTAACATCTTTTTGGCTCCTAGGTTTCTAGATCAAGAGGAGTTACGGCTACATCTTTTACAGGAACCCTCATGTATTGCTCAGAAATTCTAGCCATGCTTAAGCATGGAGAAAATATCATAAACTAAGTGAAAGACCTAAGACCAACTAAGGAAAAATGATTGCAACACATGACAGAAAAGGGCTAAGTCACTGTAATATCAGGAACGCTGATAAATCAGTAAAGGGAAATCCAACAGAATACTAAGATGTGCAAAGGATATGAACAGGGTGTTAGTCCGGGTCCTCCAAGAAGTAGATGCCAAGATGGGATGAAATGCACAAGAGGAGATGCGGGAGGCGCTAGGAGAGGCCGAGACAGTTCTCAGACCAAAAGGTGAGTCTGGTGCTAAGTGCAGAAGAAAAGACAGGAAGTTTGAGAAGAAGTGTCCTAAACCATCACGCAGTCTAAGGAAACTTCTGCAAGGTTGCTGGGGAGGCCTACACCCAAAGTCACCATCCGAGAAGGCCCCAGAATGGGCCAGTTGGAGTGCCCCTGCCATCCTCAGCTGCTGGCTGGGAGCCTTGGTCAGCTGCAGGCCCTGTAGTTGGAGGTCTGCAAGACACATTTTTCTGGTCACCACTGTTAACTTAAAGATGTTCAACATGGGACGAGATGAGCAACCTCCCTCACAATAGATGGATTTCAAGATGGCACAATGACAAGAAATTTTTTTTCATCCCTCATATGGTAAAACATTAAACTGTTTGATAATTCACTATGTTGACAGAGATGGTTCTCCCCATCCTTCAGTTATGAGAATGGAAGCTGGTTTAACCTTCCTAGAGATAATTACCTACATCTCTCAGAGTCATAAATGTGTGTGCCTCTGCCCCAGAAAGCAGCTCTATTTTTCTAATGTGTATCAGACACAGTCACACCCGGCCAGAGTAGTACATTCCAGGATATTTATTTAAGCAATGACTGTAATAGCAAAAGATTGGAGGCAACATAAATGCCCATCAATAAGGGACCAATTATGTAAAGTATGTCTATCCATAAAATTAAATGTATGCCTTTAAAACAATGAGACATGTAATGATAAGGCACAGTATCCAAGATATAAGTTTAAGTTAAAAAAGAAGATGCAAAACAATGGTAAAATATGCTAACATCTGTATTTTAAAAAGGGAAGGAGTCCCATACATACGTGTCATTTGTATCTCTGGAAGATCGCATAAGAAACCAATGACAGTGGCTGCCCCTGGGGACATACCCAGTGGAGGGATATTTGGGGACAGGCGTAGGAAGGAGACTTGACTTTTCAGTGTTTCTTTTAGCATTTTCATGTTTCATATGTTTCAGTGTTTCCTTTAGCATTATCTGTATGTTTAGCATATCTATATGTTTATGAGTGCATGTGAATAATAAAAAATTAACAATTAAAAGATAAATTATACAGTAAAAAAAAATTTCTTTCCCTTCCGCCACCACAGCTACTATGCACCAAATTTATTTCTTGCCATCCTGCTATATGGTCCTGTAGAACCGTCCTTGGCTGGCATTAGTACACATTATTAAATTGAAAAGGAAAAGATCTGAAATGTTATTTCAGCTACACTGGAGTCTTGTGCTAGGACAATTTTTTTGCTGTATTAGGAAGACTTGCCTTTTACCAGACTCTGCTCTGTAATGAACAGTGCTGCAACAGTCCAGGGAGTAACCAGAGTATAGGGTTACAAATCAAGCTTTGGGACATGATTTTAAGCTTCCATTTATCATGTTGCAAAAGATATTTTTGAAAACAAAAACCCACTCTACATTTTTCTATAAAGTCACACATTAGTATGAAGCAGGGGAAGCTATTAATGAAGAACACAATGTGACATACTTCCACTGCTTTCAAGGAGACTCAGAATAAAAGACTATAGTCTTTAAAAAGGGATGGCCATTTTTTGCATCCATGACTTTGAACATATATTCTAGTCTCCCATCTGCATCTTTGCAATATGGTATTCCAGAATCACAAACTATCTGTTTTTTCCCTCTCATTTTATAGATGAGAAAAAAACTGGGCCCAGAGAAATGAAATTTCCTACTTTGATCATCAGAACACTTCCAGTTAGCATGACCCCATCTTTACAAATGCAGTGCCCACTTCTGACCACACTGCCCAGAGGCTCAGGAAATCCTTAGGTGGGCTTCCTGTGTGTACTTTCTTTCCTACCATGTGCTTCGGCCTCCCCAGAAAGACTGCCTGTTGGTACACGTTTGCTGGTGAGCTGGAGAGCAAGGTTGGCATGAAGAAATGACACTGTTCATTCTTCTCCATTTCAAAATTTATCTTGAGCCTTCTCTTCTCACAATTACCATATGGGTATTGATTTTAATTAGTTCTGTCTATTAAGAGTCCCCCTGGGTTCAGAAGCCAGCCTTGTAATTAACTGATACGCTTTCCTCTTGCGGGAAGTATTGTTAGGTGAGTTACTGCCACTCCAGGCCACCAAATGCGATCAGTGTTTCTCTACGGATCTGACCTTCAGAGGCCACACTCAGATGGAGCTCCCATCTCAGGTGGTTTTCCCTATCTTGCTACAGACACGAGCACAGGAAAAGGAGGCTCTCAGATCGTATGACTATCCATTACAGCAGATACATTTGTCCCAGACCCTCCAAATGGTGTGCATACTGTTGGCCAGTATTTTGTGATGTCCAGATGGATGTTTTGAAGCTTGCCTGATACCAAAACTGGTGATGGCATGATGTCAAACTGTGTTCCTTTGTATTTCCTGGTACCTTTGTTGGGTGAAATAGGGCTTGAAACAAAGTTTACGGTCAGTATTTTCTTTTGCTTTCATTTCATCCTGAATTCTGGGAAAGGTAAAGAATGCTTCTCGGTCATTTACTGGATATATGAAATCCCGTCTCCCAGGAGATGAATGTGATGTTTAGAGTTTCAGAATAAAATTTTGGAGACTCCACTCTCAAGTGTATATTTTGTATATTTAAAAATTTTTCTGAGTAAGTTTGTGTTTGAGTTTGTAGTTACCGTGTAACAGGTGTTTGGAGAGATGAGGGTAACGCCGGGCTTTGTTTGTAAATAATCAGTTAATAACTGGGCAAGAGCCGTGACAACAGTGCTTTTAGATTAAATCAAAATCCCTGCCATTTCCTGGGTCCTGTTATTGAGTGCAATCCATTATTTTTAATGAAACAGCTGAAGAGTTTAATGTACCCTTTGTGATGTTCAGAAGCTCTGGGTTTACTGATGAGACCACAGAATTCTCTGCGTTTGCTTGAACAAATAGCGAAGATGGAGAGCGTCCAGGGCCATCTGTTCCTTGTGTGCCAAGTGCCCTTCCGCTACGACTGCCCTTCCCTCCTACAGTGTCCCGTCTGCCTCACAGACTCTCTCTTGGGGACTTTGAAACCTCTGCAGTCAGAGCTTATTTCCTCAGGTTGGTAGCCAGACTGTCAGTCAATGCTGAGAATTTAGTTGCCTTGTGATTTGGGGTTCTTGCCTGGGGAGTCTGGGAGAGTTTGACTTGAGTGGGAGCTGAACTCACATCTTGAGGGCCAAAGCTGGAAAAACCGGGTCAGAGAACTCACGGGAGTCTTTATAAAAAAAATTTATAGAATCAGATGACTGTCTTCTCTCATTTGCTCCTGGGTCATATTTTTAAGCAACAGTCACATGGCAGGCTGAAATGAAGCACTCTGTGCCTCCTGTCTTATGTTTAGCAAAAAACCACTGAACAAGAAAAACATAGGGATGCACTGAAGCATAAAACAGATTGACAACATTGTCATGAACTCCTAAGAATAAATGATAGATTATTGACCCATTGTTGGTATAGTTAAACAGTTCACTCCATCATTAGTTATTGAATGCATAGTATTTGCATAACAACATATGAGATATATAAGGTAAGTGACGGGTTTCCTGCCCTCAAGGAGAATATACCTAGAAGTGATTTAGTCTAACCAAAGACAGTGCTGACTGCGAAGCCAGTGAACTGAAGTGGGAACAGTGGCAGCGCCTGTGAGCAGCTGTCACACAAACGAGCCAGAGGAGAGGGTATTCATGTACTCAGCTCAGAAAAGACTTGGGTCACATGTAACTACGTGTAGGAACACGACTCACAGCTGGATTTTAAGGGCAATTATGCAGCTATGACAACACTAAGCAAGATCTGATTTCCCTTTAGACTCGAGCCCTGCAAAATAGGAATGCGTTCTCTATCGCCTTTCGCAGCAATGCTTAATGATGTGTCTGTGCAACAACAGAACAATCCTTTAAGGGAGAAAGTGAGTGACAGTCATTGACAAAATTTGCTGGGAATTAATTTTCTGCAGTTCCCCAGTGAGCACATGCATTTTATATTTCAAACTCATTGTTGCAGGTGAAAGAAATGTAGGATCAAATGGGGCTATGTTCAATACATGTTAAACATAATACATTATACTTCCAGGGGAAAAAATGTTCATATTTGTTCCAGGGAAGGTTATATAGAGACTGAAGTTTCTGGTAATGAAACATTAAATGTCTGAGTACTAACCCACCTTGAGATTGTTTAATAGTGTTACATTCTTCACCCTGATTGCTTCAGGTGTCTGATGTATGGTTATTTCCAGTGTTCCTCTTCTAGAAGATGGTGCTCCTGGGAAGAATAAACAGGACTTTTTTTTTTTTTAAAGCAGTTATTGTAAAGTTACTCACAGTTCATCCTCTGAAAGGACTGCTTTAGAGGAATAAACAGGATGCTAGATAGGGTCGAAATGCAAGTTTGGTATTACTAAATTACCCCCAAATAAGAAAGTAAGTAGATAAAAGCATACTTCTGGAAACAGACTTCAGGATTGGCTTTGAATCTTGGCTCAGACATGACTAGCTGTGTGATCCTGGCCAAGTTACTTAACCTCTCTGTGACTTAAAGAGTCTACCTCATAAAGTTGTTGTGAGTTAAATGTCAGTGGTAACTCAAGTTGTATATCCAGTACATGTTTAACATGTGTTGGAAATAGCCCCAAGTATGCCTGTCTTAGAGCAGGTGTTCAAAAAGTGCTTGTGGTTGTGACTGTCATTATTTCAGACCCGGGTCATTTGCTGATGTACAGACCACCAAATGTCATGCCTATCAGTGGCTACTCAACTTTGTACCCCTGAAACATTTTTTAGTGGCCGTGGAATGATTACGGTTCCTTACATGAAGGCCTAGGCTTATTCCCAAGGCCTCTGCTTCTTTTCTCTGCTACACATTGGATAAATTTCCCTTTATTTACTTTGTATATATTTTATTCCCTATTTCCAAGAAGGATTCAAAGTGTTGATTAGAGGTCTAAGTCTTCCAGCAGCTTTGGCATTTCCTGCGGGGGTCATCTCACAGATATGTACAGAGACCTCATTGTTCTCTGTTACCACTTGGCTGCACAAATGTGACACAATCATGTTCTTGTTGGAGGCAAATCTGTGGGTTTGCTGAGTATGGAATTTCTGTTGAAAAATCTAATACAGGGTCTACAGGATCATCTTTGGCTCCACGTAGAGAGTAACTGAACTGATGTCAAAGTGTCCTGACACGAGAGCTACCTCCCATCCCACCAGGACTGTCAGTATTTCCCTAGCACCTGCTATGTGCAAGGGAGAAAAATACTCATTTACCTTCAGAATATTTATTTCCAAATCAGAAAGCATTACATGCCAAATGTTCTCCATGTCAGGCACCAGAATAGATCCAATGGGAACTTTCTGAGTGCTATACTGGAAAACAAAACAAAACAAAACAAAATTTAAAACAGTGGATTTCTCTCAGTTTCACCTACTAAGAAAATATCCAACTGTGTCAGAGCACCCAGACTGGGCAGCCTAAGCAAAGGGAAAAAAAAACATGGTGCCCAGGCTGCATTCTTTTGTATGGAGACAAACAACAGGCCTGTCCTCCACCCTTTTCCCTGTGCTTTGTGGTTTCTGTCAGCTTTACCCTCACTGGGAGGAAACTGGGGGTTCAGACTCTGCTCACCATTCCCTGTGTCTCCACCTCAGTTCTTGGGGAATCCAGTGTTTTCAGACTCCTTCTTCTCCAACCAATCTAAACCTTATTAGGCTGTATCCTTCTCCTGTCTTCATTCTCTGATAGTCACCAGAGAAATAAGCAGTGTTACTCACACTGGCTACCTCAAGGTCACTTTAATTCCAGGATAGGCATGTATGCATACATTTGTATGAGTCAGGAGAGGTAGGGATCAATATGCATTTAGGAAAGAATGTAACTCTTATGCTGCTTCTAATAAGTCTAGGCACCTTAGCTATTAGGGGTGTGTGTGGTGGTGGTTGCTGCTCTGAATAAGCTAGGACAGTAGATGTTGACTGGATATATATATATATGTGTGTGTGTGTGTGTGTGTGCACGCGCACATACATACCATTTTTTAAATGATAAAACACAGCTTATCCATTATTTTACTGATGGGCCAATTTGATTGTTTCCAGTAAGAAGTATTTAAAGAGATGTGCAGATGAAATAAAAGTATATAAACAAGCATGGGTTAGAACAAATCATCGCCAGAATATGGAAACAGGAAGGAAATGGAGAACTGTATCTTTTTTTTAAGCTTTCTAAATTATTGCATTGTGTAGGTGTTAGTTATCTTGACAAAGGAAAATAAAATGTACACCAGCAGTGTGTGGGGACATGTTCTGAATCTCAGTGCTTACCCTCTTTGGAAGCCACGAAGTCCTGGCTCCTGGGGATGTTCTGCACCATCTCTTCCTCCTGGTCAAGATGAGATTTTATCGTCATCTGAGTCTCTCAGGTTCAGCCTCTTGACCGTCAAATTCTATGAGGCCCAGTGTCAAGGATCTTCTAGCTTCCACTTCTTTGGCAAGGAATTCAAGGGAAGTGTCATCCTGTGTGATTTAAAACCAGAACTGTCCTAGGGAATCCAGGTCACAGAAAGCAGGATGTGTTGGAGAGTACTGTACTGGATTACCGCCAGCCACCGCAGTTGGGGTGGGGAGGAGGGGTCCCAGGCCTGTGCCTTCTCCGCGTTGGGTCCTCTCCTGGCAGTGCTTCACTCACTGTGCACTGACCGCTCCACGTGGCATGGTCTTCTGGTGCCAGCAGCCTCTTCGCTCACTCGCTCATTCTGCTCTAATAGTCGGCTTGTGGTACGGATATTACTTTGTACAGATACATTACCTCTTGTTGTTTAGAGCTAACAGAGCTACTCATTTCGTTGCAAACCATGTTTAGTCTTGTGATTAAACGGAGAGGGACAGAATGCAAACAGGAAGCAACAAAAATGTATGTGAGCAGGACTGAGGGAGAAATAAAGGGAAGAGTGCTGGACTAGGAATCCCAAGGTGTGGGTTTGAGTTCTGCTGTCCAGGTTCCCATCTGCTGAGGCTGGTCCAGGGATATCTGACGCTCTGTTCACCGCTTGGTTCATTCTGTGAAATCCCCATGTCTTTGCTCTATTCTTTTGTCAGGCCATGTGATTTCTGTCTTCTTTTGATTCCTTATAATTTTTCCAAGCCAGGGGGCAGGTTCAAATCCACCTACCTACCTACCTACCTTCCTTCCTTCCTTCCTTCCTTCTTTTTGTTCTTATTATTCTTTCTCAAGGCTCCCAAACAGGGATGAGGAAGTGAATCAGCATTTATTGAGGGTCTTCTGTTTGCCAGGAATTTGACTTATGTCACTGAATCCTCGAAACAATGCTGAGCAATGGGACTGATTATTTTCATATTTTTATTGTTTTACTTTAAGAAGGAGGAAACTGAACATCAGAGGTGAGAAATACCTGGGCCAAAATCATATGGTTAATATTGGCAAACCTACATTTGTCTACGTCTAAAAGTCTGTGATTTTCTGTTTGCAGAGCACCACCCCCTGGAGAGTGAACCATTGCTTTGAAGAGTGGACCATGTTCCAGCTTCGAGGAGTAGGCTCTTGGTGCCTCACACAGGGCTTTCTGCCTTCACTATTCCTAACTCCACATTAAGGCACAGTCCCAACTTTCTTTTCAGCTTCTCCAGAGTAAGTGTGAGCTCACTTCATCTCTAGAGATTAGGATTCTTAAACTTTTACAGTTCACGGAGGTAGAAAATCTGATGAAAGTTTTCCTCGTGAATTTAAACACACACCCACACTTCACACTTTTGCATAATAATTACAGGGGATTCAGAGGCCCCCCTGAGGCCTAACTCTGGATCCTTGTTAAAAGCTATTCAATCAGGAAGATTACTTTTCACAGGTCAGAGCCTGGGAAGATGTCCAATTTTCCCTATCCTGGGTGGGCAAATTCATATTCTCAGCACCCTGTGAGGGCACAGAGTCCATGCCTTATCGCAGGTGAAGTTTTTCCTAGATAAATGTTTGCAGATGTGTGCCTGGCTTCCTTGGACTGGGTGCTCAGTGGGGCGATTAACTAGAGATGATCAGTATGGCTGAGGTCTGTACCTGCCTCACTCTCTCCACCTGAAATACTGGCATGATTCCTATTTTCTCTGCTTCTCAGACTGAAGGTAAAAGGGGATAAGGTGTGAGAGCCCTTTGAAAGAGAAGCTACATGCCCGAGTGTCTCTGAGGAAAATCCTTTGGGCTTGGCCAGTTGGTACATAGCCTGACATTCCAAGTCTTCCTCTGGAATCATCTTGCTTCCAAACAGCTGTATCTGACATTCCTCAGACTTTCAGAAGGAAAGGAAAGTTTGGTCTTCCACCCGAGGCGTAGCTGGAGACCAGCCGCCTGCTGGTGGACTGCCCAGCCGCTCAGGCCCTTCATTCTAAATGCATTCTGAGGCTTAAACTGGACAGACCCTTCTAGTCCGCATTTTTCTCTGAGAGATACACCCAGTGCTGCTGGCAAATTTATAGCTGGCTGGTTTGGTTAAGCAGGAGAAAGTCTGATGCTTGACGATTATGTAAGTCTTTGAGCACTATAAAGTGAGCACTGATCAAGTTTCACAATCAACCCAGGGAAACATGACACCTGTCCTTAAGGTGACTGACATGGTCATTTTATGTTATGGACTTGAGGTTTGGGATGTGTCATGGTAGTTTCCATGCTGTTCATTTACGTGCAGACACAGTGGTACTCAAGCCGTAATGTGGTCTTATTAGAGACATGATGCTGGTGTCTTCAACAGAGTGAGCAATTCTGGTTCATTTTCCAGTTGTGATGCAAAAAATTCCTGCAACTTTAAAGCTGTCTTTGCTGCCTTTTGGAGCCCTTTTTAGGACTAATCATTTGACTTTGCACTAATGAGATTATACCCAGCAGGGGCAGATATTTTCCTTTTTAATTTTCATTCCTGTTATTTAATTGGCATTACATACACATAATGAGACCAGAAAAAAAATACCCTGTAGCAATCTGTTCAATACAAATAACTCAGGCAGATGCAACCAGATGTATCCATGGTGACCTCCCTGACTCTCTCACTATCCACACATTAGGAGAGATGGCCTGGAACACTTAACTCTCTGTTTGCCGAATGTGTCAGAGATGTGCTTTCTCCCTTCTCCCACAAGAAAGAGCATTTACCCAAATCTATGTGTCTCTCACCTTGAGAGTTGTCTGCTAAGCAGCTGAGTAGGTGATGTAGCCTGGGGTTCTGAGTAGATGCTGGTCCCTGGTGTTAGTGATGGCTGATTGTCCCGTAGCCCCAAAGTTGTAGACAAATTCATTCTCCATCTGCCCCAGGGCTCTTCTTACAATAACCTTTACTGAAGAGAAATACCGAACTACACGAATGGCCATCAGAGCTGGTAACAAACATAAAAACTTCCTTCTTGTGTATGACGTTTCTATATTAAAGCCAGCCTTCTCTTCTGAGAAAAGATATAATCTTTTAGGGTCATTAGGAGTTTCAGGAGATCCTCTCTGATGAGTCACAGCGGTTTTAATCTTTCAGCACCTTTCCCCGGGATCCCAGGATCCACTGGGATGCGACAGAGTGCTGTCATACAGTGATGACCACGGGGCTCGCTTCAATACATAAATACGTCCTTTCTTCCAAACAGGTCAAGTATCCATCATTTAAAATTCCACATCCCATGGAACACACTGGGTGATTCTACAACATATCCTGTAACTTTCCTTTGTTTATACAGCATGCGGAACATGGAAGTTTCCACACCTGAAATATTCAGGACATTATCATGAATATTGTTCATTTTGCAGTGCAAAGGAAATGTCACTCTACCTCATTTACGCTGTGTCCTCTCTTGTGCTTTTGTTTCACCCCCAAAGCTGGTTCTTTCCCAGTGTTTTCTATCACAGTGCAATGCACCAGCGTCCTGTTAATACAGAAACCTAGGACAGCTCTTTGAAACTCTCTTCTTGCCAAGGCGTTTACTTGTTTTCATGTCCACTGCTGCCACCATGACTAAACGACCATCTGTAATACAGATCAGGAGAGTAACCGCCCAATCGTCCTTCCTTTGCAGTTCTTGCCCTTTGTCTCCTCCTTCCAGCAACTGGATTGCTGTTGTGGAAACACCCGTACAAGTCAGTTCATTTCATTCTTATATTTACAAGCTTTCAGTTGCACTTTAGCAAAACAAACAAACAAACAAACAAAAAAACAAAACAACTAAGCCAAACCAAAACCAAAACCAAAATCAAAATTCATTAAATCCTTACCATGGCCTGCAGGAGTCTGTGTGATCTGGGATCTGGGATCTGGTCATCGCCTGTGAAGATGCCAGCGTCTCTCCTGTTTGGATTACGGGAACAGCCACCTCTTTATTTGGCTTCTTCTCACTGTTAGATGAAAACAATGTGGTTAGCATCCCTCCCTGGCTTTTCGCTGTGTGTCCTTTGCTTCTCCAGCCACATCTTGCTCTACATTTCCCTGTGTTCCCTCTGCTCCAGCCAGTCTTTTTTCGGTACTGGGTCCTGCCCCCAGAATTCTGTATCTGCTTCTAACTTGATCTGAAACATCCTTTCTCCCCTTAACTAACTCCCTCTTTATTATTTTATTTGTATTCATTTACTTGGGGGGGGAGTAATTAGGTTTATTTCTTTATTTTTAATGGAGGTACTGGGGATTGAACCCAGGACCTCGTGCATGCTAAGCACACACTCTACCACTTCCTCCCTCCCTCTTTATCTTGACAGCAGATTATAAAGAGTGTTTCTGCAGAGCAGTCTTCCTGGCTCTCGAGGTCACATCATGTGCTTTGTTACACGGGCTTTTACGAATGTGGCCCCCTCCTACTTACCGCTTACTGTAAACATCCATCTGTAAAGTGACCTTAGCTGTCTCTTTTCTCCGTGAGAAGATCTAGAATGTTTTGTCGGGGCAGGGCGGGGCGCCTCGTGAAGAGGGTGGCGCGTGGCGTGTGGCTCTCGCGCTCGTCTGCCCGAGTCTCAGCTCAGCGCACTGGCCGACGGCGCGCTGGTCTGGGGCCCCGCCCCCTTCTCCAACCCCTCGCCCCTCCCCCCCACGCCGCCGTATACCCGACATGCCCCGCCCCCCGCAGAGGAGGCCAGCGCCGCGGAGCAGGTTCCCGGAGCAGCGCCCAGGCGGACTCAGGCTTCAGCGAGGCCCGCAGGCAGCACCAGTGAATGCCTCGGCCTTGTTAGCGCCGCAGCAGAGGAAAGCCCTGGGGGGGATGCCGTGGGTGAGCAGGGTCAGCAGGAAGACCTTGAGGAGAAGTTAGTTGAAGGAGTATGTGGCCTGCCTCACAGACGAGCGTGCGGAGTGCTCTGGGGAGCCTGCGCCTGGCCCCTGGAGGCCCACCTCCTCCCCGCTCTTGCTGGAGCGCCGCCTCACACTGGCCCATGCCTTGGAAAAATGCCTTAAGAAAGGGAAGGGCGAGGAACAGGCCCTGGTCGCTGCCATTCTAGGCCTGCTGTGTATGCAGCTGGGCCCTGAGCCCAAGGGCGAGGAGCTGTCCCACAGCCTGCACCCGCCGCTGGTCTCTGTGCTCCGTGATGGCACAGCTGGTCCTGCCGCCTGGCTCCACTGCGCTTCCGCTCTTGGCGTGGGCTGCTACAGGGCTGCCGCTGGTGTACAGGACTTGGTCTTTGGCCCACCTGCTTGGATGTTATTTCCAGCCGGTTCTGTGGTGTGGGTGGCTCCACAGCCTGCTCTGTGCCGCCCTGCAGGCCTGGGCAGTGCGCCTCACCATCCGCCCCAGCACGCACATGAGCCACGTCCTGAGCAGGCGGCTGCTGCGGCTGCCCCGGCTCTTGTCCAGTCAAAGTGTGAACCTGCGGATCGCTGCCAGCGAGACCATTGCACTGCCCTTGGAGCTCGCCGGGGGCCTAGACGACTTTATTTACCACGAGGTGCTCTACGTGGACAGCTGGGCCCGGCGCAGGATCTAGGGATCTACACCGCCTTCAAGGACGTGCCGGGTTCCGGCCTGCACCATCACCTCCAGAACAACGAGCTACTCCGTGATATCTTTGGCCTGGGTCCTGTGCTGGTGCTGAATGCCACTGCCCTGAAGGCCTGCAAGATACCACCTTTTAAGAAGCACCCATACAACGCTCCTGTTTTAAAAGCCCAGACCGAGGCACGCAGGCGTGTGCAGGACAAGCGGGCTGACATCCTGTGAGGCGGGACCAGCTCAGGAGGAGACTGTCCACATCCTCGCCCATATTTTTAACAGATGACAGTGCAACCCCTGGATCTTGACAGGAATTGTCACTTTATTTTTTTTAATAACAAAACAACAAACATACATTTGAGTGGGTGACTGGAAGCCAGGCCGCTTGGGACCCTGGTGCTTTGCCCCTGCACTCAGCCCTGTGGCCTCTTCCTGCCCTGTTTCAGGCCTGTGGGGCAAAAAGAAAAGAGCTGTTTATTCCTTTCTCAGGTCTTGATCCCTCGGGATGAACCACTTCCTTAAAGAGGATAGTATTTGGACAGATGCCACTACAGCAGGTGAGAGGAATGGATATATGTGCTAATTTTTTTTTTTAAGATTATTGGAGATAATTAAACAGAATTCTCAGCCTTCAAAAAAATAAAAAAAAACTTTTTTCAAATATGGATCGGTGAATTGTTAAGAGGTCTAGATGAAACATTCAAGAGTCTAGTTATTACGTTTAATTTCAGTGTACTACACGTTTAAAATCACGTTCTATAAGATGCATAAGACAATGTGATTTTAGAGATATGCTTTCTCCTGCTTTCATTTTTTCCATGCTCTTCACATTCTTCTTTGACATCGTGTCTTCATCATCACTAAGGCCACTTTTTGAATTCTCTAATGCAGTTATGTGAGGCTTGTCACCTTCACTTTTATCTAAGTTGTTTGAGATATAGCACTTTTTGAATCATGCATGATGCTGTCACTGGAAATTTATCCCAAGCCACTAGAACCCATTTGTGTAACATTAGAACAAGTTTTGTTGTTTTTTTTGTCCCTTGAGTATGTATTTATTATTGCCACAGTCCAACCACTCACTGTCTTCCTTTAAAAGTGATCTTTAAGAGTCTTGTTTACAATGACATCCAACATTTGCAATTGTTAGGCCATCCCTCAGGGACAATTACTAAATCTTCATTAAATTCTGTTCCTTCTTTATTACCAATTATGTCCGTTCTAGGTTAATTTGCTAAAAGACAATTCAGTGAACAACCAATTTGCTTAATTTACCTGTTTCTTTTCACTGTTTAATTTTAGTCGACAGATTTTTATTTTGCCTTCCTAGCAGCACTTAAGGAACATTAAACTGGTGTGCTGCCTTAGTTCCTTGCTCCTTGAACTGGACACTGTTTGCCAGCTCAGCTTCCATCCTCTGCTGTCTGACACTGTGTCTTTCCTAATATAAACTCCATTTTTTTTTTTTTTAAGATGTCTGCCCTCCTCACAGCGATGAGACCTGGCAAGACTGACCCCATCTCTGTCTTAACCGTATTTCCTTGGATGAGGAAAGGTGAGACCAAATGCAGACCCTAAAAGAGAAACCAGAGTTTCACAGTTTTGTTCAAATTGCAGTTCCCTGGGGAGAACACAGCACACCACACGGGGACCATCAGGGAAAGCACTGAGGTCTTCAGGGGACAGAGAGAGGGGGCAGAGCTCTGGTTTCCATGGGAAGGAATGGGAAAGGCAGGGGCAGGGAGGCGATCTCAGGATTGGCCACCTAAAATTGAAAGTGGTCCTCTGAGATTCATGTTCTCTGCGATTGTTAAAGTGTGTTGTCTGGGGCCATCTAAAGTTTCCCATGTTTTGGGGGGAGCCAGGGTCTGTTTGGGAGCAGCTAGTAGGCCTTGTGTAGGTGTTAAAGCATTGATTTACAGAAGTTAAAAGGATGGTTAATAAAGTCCTCACTTCAAGTGTAAGTCCTGTTGAGTCTAGGCCACATATGACATTCCCCTGGTGGTGTATTATACAAGTTTGCTCAGTTCCACCTTAGACTGAGAAGGACTCAGGAAGAGTGACCTGGCCATCTGAGGCCATGGCAGGACTGCAGACTTCACACATGGAATGTGGAGACGCAGATGAGGCAAATTACATCTCAGCAGAGATCAGTGTGGGCAGAGAATTTTTGCGGACGAGGTGTCCCGTTCCTCCTGATGCCAGTAGACCGTACATGGACCATAGAGCACCTCCAGGGAGAAAGGAAAGAGAAGGCGAGGTGTGAGGGGGTACAGATGGCATGTTTATCCAAATAAGTCTGAGTGTGGAGAGCAGGGGGAATACACCTCTGGGACTGGCCTTGTGTACTTGAACTGCCGTGCTCAGATTTCCACCATAGGGCTCTGAGAGCTTAGCTGAGATGTTCGGACATAAACGAAGCGAGACTGTCAGATTCATCTCTGCTCAGTAGCAAATATTCTATCTTGACATATTTCTATTTCACTTCTTGTGCTGAAGTGTATTCTAACATAATATATCATTATGTTTCAAAGTCTTTAACCTCATCATACTTTTCTAGAACAAAAATAACTATAAATTTAAATTTAAAAAATTTCTATGACCTTATGGCTCCAAAGTATGAATATTTGTCTTCTAGATTGAGTTATCATTACAATTATTATTCATATATTATGGAGCAAAAAAACAATATGCAATTATTAAAAAATACAGTCAATTATTATGCACAAAAATATGATTTTTTTATCGGGAATACATCCCATAATGTAATGGATTGGGGTAGATTGTTAAAACGCTTTGCTTAAAAGAGCATTCATCTTGTTCCTCTGCTGTGCCAAGGTAAGATTTGCTGTGTATACTTTTCTATTGTTAAGTAACAAAAGGTATATTGCGAAAGAGGTGAGGACCAGTATGACCTCAGGCACCGTCTCAAGAAAATCAGTTTTAGGAACGTATTCATGGAGAGGCTGAGGATCTGCAGATCAGCCTCACACTCTTTAGAATGTCTTTGTGTTACATTGAGGGGTGTCCATTACTCTACTTTGAAGACCACTGTCATTCAACGTGGGAAATTTGGCAGGGATAGATTTCAGCAAATTATCACCCCGCTTTCAGGCTCACACTCGGAAAACAGGGGTGCTAGAGCATGCTGTTGTCTCCTCTGCAGTCTGGGGATGCTTACTGTGGCCATTAGGTACCTGAAGTAAAATGACGAGTCTACCATGGCTGAGAAACTAAACTCATATATCTTTCACATAGAAAATACCTGAAAAGCAAGTTAAACATGATAGATGACCATTTTTTTTTTTGGAGAACAACCAAAATTCTCAGGTGCTAGGGAATTAGCATAACTCAGTGAATGCTAAGCTGAACTTATTTTTAGAAATCTACAGAGATCTGTTCTGATACAAAGCAACTGCATTATTATGAAGGGTAGAATGACCCCAGAAATCACAAAATATTCTGAGGCCCAAGTGAACACAATATCAGAGCAGATATCAAAGGGAAATCTGAAACGATTTATTATAGAAGGCAGGAATACCTTCGGGGAAGGTTTCTTCCCCCCAGGTTAGCTAATGTACAAGCCAAGTGGATATGTCAAATGTAAGACAAATAATGGTCTTAATATAATTGTACAACTGAACTACTTTGATGGAATTGGATCAAGGGGACATAGGAGAGGGAACACATTTTTACAGGGTGAAGTATTGTCTTGGAATGCAGTGTCTCATGAAATTTGGCTTTCAAAATGAGCTCAGTTTAATTTTGAGAATAGCCATTTGAATTGAAAATAAGCCTTGAGAACCTGAAGAGGAATAATAATAGCGCTCAGCAGAGCTGCACATAATCTGGGGCTTTGTTGAGGTTTGATGGCCAACGTGATTTGACCTGCCCTTTTCTAGTTTCCTGGGTGGGTTTGGTGTCCTGACTTGCGACTGGACGCGTGCACATGCGGGACCATCAGGCCAGACAGCCTCTGCCTGGTCCCACTCGCAGGATCCACTTCTTGATAACGTTGCTGCCTGGCAAACAATTACACAATAGCAAAGATCGCCAGTGACCTTCTGCTTTCACCTTGGTCTTCTGGCAGGTGTGATATACTATTTTAATATAGAAAGTGTTATAGAGTGGTGAGGTTCTGGACACTTCAGCAGGAGTTTTTGAGGGCATGTGCAAGGGTTTCCCCCTGGCTTTTATTTATGCTCTGGCTTCCTGATGATACACCTTTATTGAAGAGATGCAAATATCTCTGATTCTGTTCATTTATTTTCTGATATCTCTGGTGGTGGTAATTTTTTTTTCTTTTTTGCTTTTGCCTCTAAGGAAGATAATTATTTTGAGACTGTTGTTTTCTATCCTTGGGGGTCTCTGGTAATTGCAAATGATGTCATTAAGGATTGAAAGGAGAAATGGTCATTACTCATATTTAAAGGGATATACTTGTTAAAATATAGTAATTATATGTAATAATTCTATGCAGTTTTAACATTTGAACCAATGAAAATGGTTTAAAATTCAGAAGTTAACAAATAAGGGAAAATAGGTTATATTTTCCTAATGTATTTTGCAGAAAATCAGCAGCCCCCCTTTTTTTTGTCAAGGCCATAAATATTAGATGAAAATATCATTGATCCAAATGTATTTATTGTTTAATTCCATGAATATTCTAGCTACATGCATGACAAATATGTAGTGTCATCATATTTATATTCAAAGTAATTACAAGAGTCATAGATAGAGGACCTGAATTATTCGCCTCAAAATTTTGCATGTTCATGCTAACAAATCACTCTGAGCAATAGTAATTAGAACATTTCCATTGCTCTTGTTATGGGTACAGATCACAGTGGTGAGGTACACTGAGGAAACATAAAGGGAATGAGGAAAAGGGTGGCAAGGATGGGAGAGCTTAATATTTAGCAAAATGCTTACTTGAGATTAAATGACCTTTTCCATAAATCAGGAGGAAGGTTGTCAGCTGGGTGCTTTCTCATGTGCAGCATGTGTAAGCAGCAGGAAAATGAGGCAAAGCATCCTTTGAAGCAAAACATTACATACGATGCAGTTCATTCCCACCGTAGTCTCTCTTTTCAGAGAAGCTATTACTGAAGGTAAATCAGGTGAGGCCCTGTCCAGTCGGCTCCTCCACAGGCAGTTCCTATTAGTAGCATCTTTATTTCCCCACCTGAAGCACTCTTGCCCTTCCAAGCGACAGGATTCAGATGAGTTTAGTGTATGCCAAGTTAACTCCCTCTGTAAGAAAAGAAATGTCTTGCAGTATTCAAAACAAAGAATGCTGGAGACACATCATTCCAGAGGATGGTTGTGAGATAGTTTCAGATTTCTCTGAATCCACTGCAGAGTAATCGTGCTCTGCTGATCCTGGAAATTCTGTGTATTGCTCTGGTGTCGTGGGAGCATTCCCAGCGCATTCAGGAAGTCACACCAGTCCTGGCCATCTTTTTGGAGTCTTAGAAAAATGTGAGCAATCCCAACGACCACAGGAGAACTGCCCAAGATGTCAGACTGACTGACTTCTTTGAAAAAAAATTGTTACAATTTACTGCTTGTTTTCTTCTGGCTCCCCCTCTCTGTCCCAGCCTATTTCTCCTGTCACCAAACTTGTTTCTCGGCCACCAGTCAGGTCGTCCTCCTTTCTGGGTGGTTCCCTTGTCATGCTCTTCCCTACTGTAGCCTCTGCTCATACTTCCCTTCCTGCCCCCGAGCCCCTCAATTGTCCAGCATTCGTGGCCCCTGCCCATTGAAGGCCAGTACCCAGGGTTGGCATTTTCCCTCCAACCCATGGACTCCGTGATGCTCACTGACCTCCCCAGTGTAACTCAGATCAGGACGTCAAGGGAGAAGATGCTCTGCAGAGTGTGGGTAAATCTTACCACAAGGGGGCCAGTAATGGGCTGTCATGGTAACGGCCAAATTTAGATTTTTCACTTATCCCCCTCTGGTGCCCATTCTGTCTTGGCAATCATGTCCTTAAACCCTGGTCGTCCTGTTTTGGTGATCTATCAGTAGAAAGAGCATTGAATGACATACTCCTTCTAATGACTCTTAATAGCTAGGACAGTCATCTTGTTTGTATTGTTCTAGTCCTAACTTTGGGATAATATTTAGTAAGAGTATTTATGTCCTGAGCTCAGCAACACAAGAAAATTAAGCACTCGTCTTGCTTCCTACGGACTCTCTCATCCCAGTCCCATGGTTATATGGTTTGTGGTTGGGCAAAATAAGAGAGTGTCGTCACGGACCCTGACTGTGGTCTGGATGGCGCATGGAGGCCTGGGTGCTGTGCTCAGCATATGGGGGTGGGTGGGCATCAGGACAGCACAGTTGCTCTGCTACAGGTAGGAAACCTCAGTCTCCCTCCGGGTTCAGCTGCTGGTGGCAGGGCCTCGGTGATTTCATACACTCTTTAGTTCACTATATCCATGGACAGGCCCATAGGTCTCACGTTTTGAACCATGTGTTTTGGTAGAGGATTATATTAATTGTGAATCCCTTCTGAATGGGAATTGACCCAATCTTTTATTAAGGTGAAGTTGAAAGTATATCATAGCTAGCTAACATTTGTCGTGTGCTTATGGTGTACTGGCATTTGTTTGCATTATCCATATAATGTTCATGATGACAGAAGAGAAAGATGAGGCACAGAGAGGTTTAGTGACTTGCGCAAGGTCACTGAGCCTTTGAGAAGTACGACTGGGCTCTTTCCCTGTCAGCCTAACCTCAGAGCCCATGCTCTCACCCACAGAATTAGTTTAGTGACAGAGACGTGTCCGGGCCGATACCTCTGCCGGTCTCCCGAGCTTTCCCTCCAAGGTGGCTTCTGTAGTTTGAGCTATCACATTCTACCTTCAAGACGAGGATCAAGCAGGAAGGCTGCTCATGTGAGATTTTCTCCGAGGTTTTCCAGGCTACAGCTGCCTCGTGGCTCTCCCTGGCTGCAGAAGAAGCTGGCATAGTGAAGATTTAGCTTTGTAACCTTTATCCCTGAACAGGCAGAAGAGCAGTGGTTTGGGCTTGGTTGTGGGGTGAAGCCACCAGCAGTGTCTTCTACAGTTCTGGATTTTCTGAGGGTCTCACTGAATTGGCTTTGGGGCAAGTGCCAGGAAAAGGAGGTTCTCTTCCCAGGAACACAGTTATTCCTTGTAGAAGGCTGAATAATGTCCCCACAGATTCTCAAGTCCTAATCCAGGAGCCTGGCCTTGGATCCTTATAGCCCTAATATGGCAGAAAAGACTTTGAAGATGTGATTAAATTAAGGATCCTGAGGTGGGGAGAGCACCTGGATTATCCACGTGGGACCTAAATGTAATCACAAATGTTCCTCTAAGGGGGAGCAGAGGAAGATTGGACCGGAGAGACAGAGGTAGTGTGATGACTGAAGCAAGGTAGTATGTTTCTGGTCTGGAAGATAGAAGAAGGAGCCAGAAACCAAGGGATGCAGCTCTTGAAGCTAGAAAAGGCAGGGAGCAGAATGCCTCCTGCCTCAAAAGGGATGCAGCCTTACTGACGCTTTGATTTTGTCCCAGTGAAAATGGCATTGGTCTTCTGACCTCCAGAACTGTAAGAGAGTAAATGTGTGTGTTTGGAGGTACCAAGTTTGTGGAAGTTGTTTTGGCAACTTCTCTGTATGTAAGTGTTTGTGTGTATGTGACAGAGAGACAGAGAGAGGTGAGGCAAGGTGACATGGGACTGGCCATATCTGTCAGAAGTTCTGTGCACTGAGAACACGGGCTACTTGGTGCTTTTGTTCACAGCTCTGGTCCTTAATAATTAAAGCTGGAGAAACAGGGAAAAAATCCCATTAAATTCCATTAGGCACTCAGTGCTATACTGTGGCATCGGAAATGGTAAAGTCTAAAATAATAGGTCTTGGAACCCTTTCAAAGTCAAGAACTTTCACGTGTAAGTAGAAGGGATTGGTTATGTGAGTAAGATTTCTGCTTTCCTTGCCCCCTTGGCTCAAGTAAAGGACCCACTGACATCAGGGCAGGACCATGACTGTGTAATCAGTTGTCAGATGGGATTTTTTTTTCCCACTCAGTTTTGCTGAGAACAAAATAATAGAACCCACACTTCAAAGTGAGTACCAGCCCTGCCCTGCAGGACTTCATAGGAAGTGGCCCCAGATCAGTTCAGTATCTTTACCTGGAGGGTACCGGAGAGCCTGGGGCGGTGAGGAGAGAACATCTTAGGAAAAAGATTGTCAGAGAGCTGCGTCTTCCTCTCCCCTATCCCGTGCTGCCTTCATCTCAAGCTGAGAGAGAGGGGTTCTAGAAAGTCCATTTGCAGAATTTCCAGCTCTCCTGTGGAGTTTGTAGGGACGTAAGGAACAGCTGTCTGTACCTTTCTGAGGAGGTGGCTAGAGCTGTGTGCCTGGTCGCAATGACACACACACAAAGCTACACTGGAAGCCATTTCTCCCTCCTACCATAGCAGGACAGAAAAGGCTTGAGTTTTCCTGTGGGCGTGTGGCTCTAGAATGATGGTGGTGGAGTGGACCTGGCCGGGGCTCAGCCCAGGAAGCCCACGAGGATGTAACAACACAGGGGAGTCTATATGGGGAGCCTGGGGGAGTCCAGGAGCTGAGAGGGTCGGACTGGGCCTGCTGGAGGAGACATCACCCACATCCAGGGAGCTGTGGTTAAAGGTCACCAGGAGGGGGTCTCCATGTTCCCCTCTAAGGGCCTTGTGACCCCAGGTGCTGGGTCAGCATTTGGAAAATGTCAGATCACAAAATAACCAGCCATGCTAACTAAGATTGTCCTCTCCTCTACTGCCTGCCTTCCTTGGGCCCAGTTCTGGAGGGGCAAACACCTTGGCTGTGGCTGAGGGGGGAGGACTAGGGGGACAAAGCTGGGGAAAAGAGATGGAGCCCGTCAGGCCTGCTCCTCAGACCTCCCCCATCCCCGACTTCCAGGCCTAAAGCAGTAGTATGCTGGAGAAGCACAGGGGCTTGGAGCTTGGGGCGTTGATTTTCATATTTGACTGGCAATTATTTCCAAAATGAAACTGTTCTTGTGCCTAAAATAAACAGGAAAAATATGAAGGGATCTGTCAGAGATTTCATTCAAGAGACAGGGTCTGCAGATGAGGTTTGGATGGACAGTAAATGAGAGATTTCGTTGTTTTCTGCTTGCATCCATAACGTGTGGCTTGTTCCATTCAGCAGCTACAGCAGTCACTGTCCATTCCCGGTGTACAGTGCAGAGTGGCTGGGTTGCTTTAGAGAGAGCCCTAGGCAATCTTTTAAAATGTTCTTGGCCAGTCTTTGGAAAGGCGAAACTTCCATGCACGCTAGGGGTGCTTCCGCGGCACCCCTCCCCGTGATGACGCCGTGTTAGAGTGGACAGGGCATGATGCGGGGACCTTCTGACCTGCCTCCCTCACCCATGTCTGGCCTTTCTTCCTTGTTTAGTGGAATGCAGGCTCAAGGGGTGCTTTGCTCTGATTCCGTTAGCATTTTCAAGGCCAAACTTCTGTTCTGCCTTACAGTTTAACCCCATTTTCCTGTCCTCACTCTCAAATCTCTCTTCCAGCCATGGCCTGAAGGGTTCTTTGCTACACCAGTGAGAATTGGCCGTGGGTCAGGGGTCATGTTCAAAGCCGCAGCCCGGGTGGATGATGAATCTCCCCTCCCACTGCTGTTCTGGGCGCTGTTGCTGAAATAAAGAAGGGGCAGTGTGGGGTGAAACGGAGAAGGTGGTCTGTACAAAAGGGAGACTCGTTTTTGGCTCAGACTGTGGGCACATCTCAGAAAAAGACTCTCTCTCCTGTTACCAGGCTGCACTTTTTAGAGGAAGAGAGATGGACTTAGGGAGTCACGTCTGAAATCCACTGAAACCTGCATTTGTAGGCTCAGAACTGTGCGATGGATTGATCCCGACTTAATGCAGTTCAGCGGTGCTTGTTGAAGCAATCACAGTTAAAAGGATACGCTGGCAACGCTGTGAAAAGCTGAGGGTTGAGTAGGTTTCCACTTTCCTCAGCACCGAGCCAGAAAGCCCTCATTTGTTTTCCTTTTCTGGGAGTCACCTCATGCTATTCAGACAGGGTGACAACCATGCCTGAAGGAGCTCTGTTAAGCCAGTTTACCTCAGGCGTGTGGCTGCAGATTTTAGAGGAAAGCTTTGAGTGATGAGAGATTGTTTTCCCAGCTCGACAGAGCTTTCCAGTGACCAAATAACCGAGCTGTTCTCTCAGAAGAGTCACCAGGTTAACCTAGTGACTCCAGTTCCCTCCTACCACTCAAGGCTGTGTGACCTTGGAAATCGCTGGACCTCACAGGCTTTGGCTGCTTCGCTTATAAATTATAAATGCTGGAAGGCAGGCTAAGGCTGGAGGGCCACACGAGCTGTAATTCTGCCTTCTTTTCTCTTGGGCAGTCAATGTGGATCTGCGGCTGATTTTAGTCTCGTTCTGGGTCTGGCTCTGTGATGGCAGAAGCAAGCCTGGGTGCTCGGACCAGCAGGGTCTGGCCTTGGCATCTGAAGACACTGAGGTTTCAGCGCTTTTGCTATCCTGCCTCTCACAGGTGCTAAATGACCCAGAACTGTATACAGATTCCTTATCCAAAGAAAGAGCGAAAAATGCTTTCTTTTGGAGTTAAAAGAAATAGATCCTGGACTTCTTGTTTCTATGCATTGAATATTTCAATATGATATTATAATATTTCTATTAATTTTTATAAAGAATTATATAACCCGAGTTAACTCATTACTCCTAGATAAGCTATCAAGGCTACGTGTGTAATTGGCTTTGTTTAATGTGCCTTTTGTTGTTCTCAAACATTATTTGGGTTGGAGGTGGATAAGGGGGACTATTTGCCTCCTTTCCCGTGCTGGGTTTTATGACATGTGGTGAGAGAGGTAAAACATGACTCCTGTCCTGCAAGAGAGATGAGAGTTGGAGAGAAGACATAGGAAGGAGAAAGAGATGATACGGAGAGGGGACTCCCAGGTGAGCAGGTGGAGATGTTCTTTAGAACCTGTCTTATTACATAAGGCAGAGGCTTTGTCTTCAAAGCTGTGGTTTCCTCTGCCACTCTGCCCACTGGGAGCATCTTGGTCTGTTGGCTCAGTTCAGTCTTTGAGTCTCTGCATTTTGATTCTCCGTGAGGGTCTCTGGATGAGATGAGGGGCCCTTTTCATGTGCTCCACATCACTGAGGGGAGTTGTTATATCCCTGACTCCTTATTCAGTTATCTCTTCCTTACTTACTGTAAGCTCTGTCTTGCTTACTGTTGTTTTCCCAATGGCTGGCGTTTATTGATCGAAGTACTTACTGGTTGAAAAGAAATTATTGATAATTAAATTAATAGCCTGCTGCTCTTGAAAGACTGAAGTTTCCAGTATAGGTTTAATGATTCTCTTCTACTTGGCCTCTATGTAGTCGTATTCCACTTCTCCCATGGTAGATTGAACATAGTAGATGTTATTTATTAATTCAATAGAAAGTGATTTTGCATCATCATGTCTATGTATCAGGATTGCTTCTGGGTTCACAGTTTAAAGGGATGAACAAGATAGGCAAGGTCCTTGCTGTCCTGGAGAGCAAGAGGAGAGAGGCAGAAACTGAGAAACAAAGAAGTAAACAAGGACATTTTAGATGATGCCATGTGCACAATGTCCTAGAGGGTGACAGGGTGGGTGGTGAGGGGAGGCCTGAGGAGGGAACGTTTAAGCCCCCCTGAAAGATGGGAAGGCTCCCAGCCAAGTAGAGGGTGGTGGTGTTCATGGGGGAGTTTAGGCAAAGACAAAGATCCAGAGGGACAGACAGGCTTGGAGTGTTTGAGGACCAGAGAGAAGGCCTGAGTGGCTTGGGGCGGGGAGGGAGGAGGTGAAGGGGTAGGGAGGGAGGGGAGAAAGTGAGTGAGGGTGAGTTTAATAACATGAAGCTGGAGTGGGAGGCAGAGGTGAGGTCATTTAGGGTATTAAAGGCTGTATGTATCAGCCAGAGTTCTGGTAAGAAACCAAAGGCATAATTAAATTGGATTATTTGGAGAGACTTTGATGTGGGCAGGGTTTAGGAAAAGCAACAGGGTTAATGCAGCGCCCCAGGGCTGGCGAAGGGAGGTGGGCAAGGGGCGAGGGCAGCTTCGGACTCTGAAGGGGTGCATCCAGGTCACTGTGGCCCAGCAGCAAGAGAGGAAGCTGGGGGAAGCTGTCCCCTCATTCCCCTCCATGTTCCAGAGTTCCCACAGGTGCCTCCACTGGCCAACCCAGCCAGAAGCAGGAGGTTAGGAGAGCCCACTGGGCCTAAGGGCATGGAAAAGACTCCAGCTCACCCTCCTGACAGATTTGGATTTGAATTCTGTGCATGATGGAGAGCCGTTGGGGGATTTTGACAAGGGAAGTGATGTGGTCTGATGTCTGCTTTGAGGAGATCGCTCAGGTGGAGACTTGACTCTAAGAGGCAGAGGTGGAGGCAGGCTGCCGTTAGGAGACCCATTGCCATGGCCCATGGCTCCCCCCAGCCTCTGCCCAGTAGGATTCGGTCACTGTATACGGGCTCCTGGCCCTCCCTGATGTGGTAAAGCTGGCTGATCAGTTGTCCGGGACCACACTTAAATGTTCCATGCTGGGGTGTTGTTTGAGGTTCCTAGTGTGGCGTGTGGTGCAGGTGGCAGTCTTACAGCTTTGTTGGACACTGACCATGGCACTATTTCTAGCTCTCAGTGGGGTCGGAAAGTTGCCACTCGGTGACTAGCTAAGGATGGTCCTCCTCACCCAAAAATGCCCCCTGGCTGTGTGTGGCTCAGTGAGGAGAGGTCTGTGGAAGTGCTCACAGAAGCACCGAGGAGGAGTTCACTCCTGTATCTGTTTTATGGTGTCACGATCATCCCGGCCATTCCTGGGGGCTGGTCTCTCTAAATTGGGCTGCAGTGAGGGAATACTGGACCTGAAAGACATTTTTTGAGAAAGCTTCACACATAGTAGGTTGCTCATCCTGGGAAGAAAGCACACATTTGTGTGTGTACACCTGTGTGGGTTTGTGGGCAGTGGGGCGAGGAAAGGAGGGAGGATGACAGAGGAAGAAGAGAAGAAGTGAGGGGATGTGACAGTGTTTTGATGAGTTCAGTTTATCTTCAGGAATGCTTTATAGACGATGTTCTAAGGTGTGCCCTGCACAAGCTGAGGATGAGGGTGAAATTCCAGAAAATTAAACACACACACACACACACACACACACACACACAACTTTCCTCCCTTTTGTGTCCCAAGTGTTGGACTCAGCATCTGAGACACTGAGATGCTATGTATAATTTTTGATGCTAACTATAATTGTGACTTTAAGTGAGGGTCACCCTAAAAATCTGTAGAAAGGGTGTTGTGGAGTCAAAAACTAACTTAACTTTTGATTCCACCTTAAGTCTAGGGCTGCATGATGTGATTGGGTACTTGAGGTCTGCATAGTGTATTTCAATTAGAATTTTGATAACATAGTAAGAGATAGAAAAGAAGGGATTTAGTTTTCCAGTAGTGTTAAGATGATATTTTTTAAAACAGGTTATAGTTTTCCAGATTGCAGTTGTTAACAAATAAATCAAATGCTAATGATGAAAAATATTTAATACTCTGTTAAAGGAATATTGCTCTGAATTGTTCAAGAATCTTTGAATCATTTAGTATTCAAGGGACAGCTATCATGTAATGAGATGGCTTTTAACAAACTCGTTAAAAATCATTCAATTGGCAAAAAATAAATTGAATATGGACTATTTGTAAGGCAAGTGAGAGAAACCAAAATGCAGAAGACATCGTCTCTGCCCCCAAGAAGCTTATGTATTGTAATAATTTTGTACTTCACTCTAATCACCTTGGGACGCTGTTCTCTTTTTTCAGTGAGATCACTCCTGCGGAACTGTTTTCAGAGCCAGTTTAACACATTGACACGTGTATGTGTGGCCCCCACATACGCACACACAGGCGTGTTCATTGTCACTTTTATTTCTGTAGACCGGGGTCAGCAAAACATGGCCAGCAGGTCAAATCCAGCCTGCTGCCTGTTTGGCCTGGCCCCAGAGCTAAGAATGGTTTTTACGTTTCTCAATGGTTGAAAAAAAAATCAAAAGAAGAATAATATGTTGTGACACATGAAACTTATATGAAATTCAAATTTCAGTGTTCATGAAGAACGTTTTATTGGAACACGGCAATGTTTATCCATTTACGTCCTGTCGGTGGCTGCTTTCATGCTACAAGGGCAGAGTTGAGTGGTTCTGACAGAGACCATATGGCCCTCAAAGCTGAGAATATTTACTGTCTGGTCCTTTACAGAACTGTATCTTTAGGATCATGTCTAATTTTTTTTCATAGTCTTCAGGTAGATCCCCTGTCTTCTTCCACAGATCTGACTCCACTTTGTTCTAATTTTCGAAACTCAGACTTGTCTTCTGAGATAAAATATTTCATTTCACGTTATTGGTGTTCAAGGAAATCTTTTTCAGGCTTTGAAATAATCCCTGAAGTGTTCTCCAATACTGTGAGCAGTGGTCATGTTGTTACTCCACTGAAGGGGCAGGGGGTGGGGTGGTTAGGATATAAGGAATAGGGAGAAGGAAAATCCATCTCAGTTGCCCCGCAAGAAGCCCTCAGAGAGAAGTGGAGCAGCGTTCAGGTACGACAGAAACACTGGAGTTTATGCTCTTTGCCTGAGTGTCTTTCCTTTGTGTCGCTGCCTCTCTGCTGTGTTCACTGTGACTCTCACCTTCTGTGGCTATTGACTGCCGTCTCTCTTCTAATATTCCCCACCCCACAGCTTCCTGTACTGGTGGCTAACATGGTCTCGTTGCTTTTGCTGCTGCTCCGCGGCTCTTGGTGTCTCACATTCAGACCTCCTAAGAGGGAGGATGATACTGAGTCAGTCACTACCAAGAGAAACTCGCCTTTGATGTGCTGAGGGCTTGACCCAGGTCCCCTCACCGTTAGATGACTGTGAGGGCAGGAAGACCCCTATTTGGGAAGTGTTTGCATCCGTTGATCTCATGGACCCTAAACGTGTACTGGGATATAGATGTCCGGGCAGCAGGGATACGTCTGTGACCACAGGTGTCCTCCCCTTGACTGAGGTGAGCAGCCAAACGGTATCAACATGGTAGATCAATATGGTGAAGAAATGCCAGCGGTGGGATCTGACAGTAAAATTTTACGTAAGGAAAAGAAATGCAGGTATCATTGGACATTATCCAGATAAACTGGAAGGAGGAGAGAAGTCATGCTGAGGCAATATTTGAAATACTCAATATGGTCAACCTTAATGATTACATTGACCCTTTAACTGGGAGGCCAGAACAGTTTAGCCCAGACCTACTTACAAACCTGCAATTTTAGGTCTCTGCGAATAAAATTTGATTTTTAGTAAGTTCATTGGCATAGGCAGAGGTCCTAATTTGGTATCAATAAAGTTTTACCTTTAAAAGAAACTACCTGTTTCAAAGCTCAAGACCTGCTTACTGTCTCCTGAACCCCTCCCTCTCTCCATGTGTTGTCGTTACTTGCACCTGTTCTCCCACGACTTTACACATTTTAAAAAGAGTCAGAGAAAACCAGAGGATAATAGAACACTTGATCTAGAGCTTGGCAGGGGTCTAGGACACACAGAAACCGAAGTGTCCTCAACCCCTGGAGACCCAGCCCAACGGTGCCACATGGGTAGGAATCCCTCATTACTTACTTCTCCGTGACAGTGAGGGCTCCCGCCTTACTTAAACATCTAGGGCCTTCCTTTGTGGTGTAAATGGGAGTCTGGAGAATTTAGCTCTTTTAATGCCAGATTGACTTAGTCTCCTAAAACGTGAGTTTCTAGCTCTGGGCGAAGGAGGTGGGGGCAGTGGCTATGAACACCTTGACCTTGGCACTGTCTCGCGGCAAAGTGGTTAATGACTGGGCAATTTGGGTAATATTAAAGGTGTACGTCCACCAGGATCACTTGCATATTAAGACTTAAGAATTAAAATACTTCTTAGGGTTGTAGAGATGGATATGTGTGTTTTGGGAAGCATGAGGAAAGAGGTCCTTTATAGATTCTTTTATGAGATACTTGATTATTTTTTATGTACTTGTTATTATCTCCCCTTTTACTGCCCTCCCTTTAACTGACTTTGCCTTTGCCATCAAATATCTGTGTTACCTCAAACCGTACGTGTGGACTTGGAGGGGCTGCCACCTCCTACCCCACCAGTTGGTTACCACTCGGTTTCTCCTCTTTATGAGAGAATAAAATAGAGAAACATAAACCTGTCCCCTTGGCCATATGTATTTGTATCTGCAGGGACAAGATGGAAGGCAGGCCGTGGTAAAGCTCGATGCCTGGCTTGCAGCGCTGCTTAACAGCAAGATGGGGGAAGCTAATTAACCCGTCCAGATAAGAGACAGAAGCAAGAAGCACATTTCAGAGCTCCAGACAGTTTTGAGCATCAAGATAATTTTAGAAAGAAGAAGATATTTTGAAATTATACAGTGATCTCTATTACAGTGGCAACAGCTGGTACCAACTTGACAAATCAAGGAATTTTCTAAGAAAGATAAACTGCACACTTCTCCTGTGAAACCCAGCCAGACCAATATCATCAGGGCTTACAGCAAAAGCACTTACTGCTGTCAAGTCAACACACAGCCTAGTTGACCTTTTACAAATGGAGGAAAATAAGTTTAGCAAAACCCAGTGAGAGATATTGAAAGATAGGCTGGAGGTGAATGGTAGGAGGGCTGAGCAATTTCGCTACCCCAGCCAGTTGGCTATAACTGGTAAAGTGCCTTCTCCCCCGCGAGTCTAGGGACAGGCACGGCCGCCCACTGGTAAGTCGGCTCATTGCTTGGCGGGCACTTTATTGACTGCATTTGCTGCCTTTGGAGCGTATTTCTCCCACGAGCTTTAGCAGTCACAGCCATGCATCTGAACCTCGTGACTGGTAGCTGTTCTCCGGCCTGGACAGCAAGTGCTCCAGCTTGGCTTCACTGTTTGTTTTCTGCCAAAGCCGTGGTCTGGAGGCCTTGCACTATCTGTCTTGCGGCCCAAGGCCGTTATCTGGGCAGCACATTTCCATTTCCTTGGACATTATCTCTTTCAAATATTCCTCACTGAAAGTGAGCCATTTTGAGAAGATTACACTACAGTCAACATCTTTCAGTGGGAACTCTGTGCAATTCTGTATTTTTGGTTATTTTCCTTTCCTACATCAGGGACACAGACCAGGACGGCCCTTCACCAGTACTTGAATATAATTCTTTAATTAGTGATCACTTTTCCTCTCCCCACTCCCAACCCCAAATAATCATGTAATTAGGTCCGGTGGTATGAAATGTATTTCTCAGATGTGAGCCACAGCCTGTCCTTCAGCCGTCCTTCAGAGCTCAGAGAATGCCCTGCGCCACCCCTGGGAGACTGAGCTCCAAGGGCAGTGGAGCCAAGCTCTCCAGATGAAACAGGGCACAGACGATGGCCCTGTCTCTCTCTGTGGCTCCAGAGCGAGAGCCGGTATTTACTGGCCCTGTTTGCATGCTGACTCTGTTCGTTTTTTTCTTTTCAGTGTGGGTCTTGGCCCCATCATGCCCGTCTCATGCAGCGCGTGCCATTATGATTTCAGAATAATGGAAAGAGCGCCAGGGCACTGCTCGTGGGTGATATGACTCTCAAACTGTCTACAGATTGCCGAGTCAGTGAAATGTTTTGACAGAGAGAAATATGTGTTGTCAACATTGCTTTACCCACTGTCAGGAAGGGAAACTGAAACTGCACTTCGGCAGGGCCCACATGTTGACGACTGGAATGAGCTCCTCGCAACAAATGACTACGGCTCATTTTGTTTTCCTTTATGCCACATTCTTCTCTAATGTAATGCCCAATTAAAAGCATAGCTCAGGTGCTTTTAAAAAAGAAAAGGCTTAGAAAGGATTCTGGGAAGGAGCGGTGACAGGAGCGATCCCTCATCATGGAGAGAGTCATCGTGCCCTGGCAAGGAAACGGTCTGCCCGGTGACCCCCGGCATCCTGTGCGGAGAGTTTAAAGGAGACTCAAATGTAACCTTTTAAAGATAGAAAGCTATGTGTATATCTGTGTGTGTGTGTGTGTGTGTGTGTGTGTGTGTGTGTGTGTGTGAGAGAGAGAGAGAGAGAGAGAGAGAGAGAAAGAGAGAGATGAATTATTAGTGATACATCAAACAGCAGGCACTGTAGAGTCTGTATCCCTGGTGGAGGCATACATTTAGGACAACTTGTGAATTCATCTCTGGGATTAAGTGGAGACTGGAACTCTGCAGCTGTGTGTTGTCTCCTAACAAAACGAGGTTCGCTCTGTTGCCATGGCAGGTATGTTCCTGACAAGAGCTTGTTTCGAGTGGGAACACAGGTAGCTCCCGGAGCCCTACTGACCATCTTCACATTTAGTTCTACACTGTGGAAGCTGCTTTTTTTTCCTTCTTCTTCTTTTTCTTTCTTTTTATTTTTTATTTTTTTGCTTAGAGAACATCCTTGATAAGAGAAATTGTTGACAACTTTGCCTTTCTTGAGAATCACTAAGGAAATATTTCTTCTTGTCAATCTCCTTTAACCTACCATGTGCAGGAATATTTTATTTGCCACTCATTACAGGTCATATAAAAATGAATGAAGCTAAGTTCCTGTCCTTATGTAGCTTGGCACTTTCTCATTTAAAAAATTGTCTAATTGGGAAGGCTATAAAAGGAATACTGGATAATAAGGAAAGCTGTATGGGCACACAAAGACTGGGCAAGACTGGGGGCTATGGAGGACAGTTCACCCAGCGTGCAGGCAGTGAGAAGGTGTCTTGTTTATAGGAAATTTAAAAATAATAGAACTACTGAAGATACAGTCTGTTTTTTTATTATCACCGCAATTGAGCGATTCTAAACAATGTTAGGGACAAAATACTCCTCCTTTCCCACTCCCACTCTCCCCCTTTGTTATGCAACTATTCAAAAAGCAATTACAAAGAGGACTTTTCAAAACTTTTGAACAATAGAAATGCGATTGGAATGTGTTGCGATTGGAATGTGTTGCCCCCCATTATGGTGTTTTGAAAGAGAGAACATTCATTTAGAATATTTATTTAAAAGGAAAAAGGGAAGTCATTCTACTTTATAGATCTCCTTTGTATATTAATTTGGATCTTGGCTTATGAATTTATAACTAGTCATATGTGTGTTTGTCTAAATCCTCCCTAGATTAAGATCCAGGAAGGCACGGTTGACCCTTGTTCATTAATAAAGGTTCTGACCAGCACTGTATACACATTTAGGCCCCAGTATATGATGGATGACTCAGGTTAGCAGCAAAATAGTATTTTGCTTGTGTTTTTTATCAGTCATGTGTATGAGAATCAGGGGAAGGCTCTGTCCTCTGCTTTGAAGGGTCTTCCTGCTGCTCATGCTGTCTGGAGAGAGAGATACTCTCCAGCCGCTGGTGTTTACAAAGAGCTGAGGCTTATACACACATGACGTGGTGCCCACACCCACCAGCATTAAGGAAAATGGGGAGGGGATGCCTCCCTCTGTGTCCAAACATGTATCCTGGGTTGCTTGGCAATGTGTATCACTGTACTTTGATGTTCTTTCCACACCCTGTTATTTGCCTGCAGTGAAGATCAAGGAGGATGGGGGAGAAGAGAAGAACAAAATTTGATTTGTCTCAGGAACCACACTCCTAAGTGAGAGTCCTCACTGCAGGTAGGGGATAAGAAGGGAAACGGGGTGGGGAGGCTGGAGAACAGCTTGGACATTGACTAACTCTTCCGTATTGGAAAATAGGAATGAATAAAACACTTGTAAAGGTAGATGTTGGGATCGGCCCACATCAGTCAATAATCCTGGGCAGTTTCTGAATACCAGGTCAAAGTGAGCTTGGCCTCGGGGGAAAAGTCACTCTCCTGAACTTCAGTGCTAATGTTACTGCTGAATGTTTTATGGAAAAGTTATGATGGTCGGAGGGAGGGGTTAGGGCAAGCTGGGGTGTCAGGAGTCTTTCTTCTACCATTTTGAGTGCCACCATGCTGTTTCCTGGATGAGGGTCTAAGACTGAAGGGAGCATGTGTAGCTCTGCCATGCTTAGCATCTATCTCATCTTCCAAGAAACCTTCCAGATGGAGAGTGGCCTTGGGTCAGTGTTCAGCTTGTGAACTGAAGCAGGTCTCCAGGGCTGGAGGGATGTCGTCTGGAACTTGAAGATGTGACCTAGGTTCTGGGATAATGAGGTGGGGAAAGGCAAACAGCCCAGGGCTTTCCATTTCTGTCCTATCCAGGGAAGTGTAGGGTCATTTTTTAGCTCCTGGGATGAGATGGTAGAGTGCAGAGAGGCTGGAAAACAAGTACCTTTCTCTGCTGCAAGCTCTGTCTATTGGGGTTTGCCAGTAAGGATTTAATTAACACTTGTAGACTTCACATGAGATCCAAAAGAAAAAGATGCCCCTTTGTTGCTCCCTGAGAAGAACTCTTGGACTTTTTCACTATCCTTCCTGGAAAGAACAATTGAGTGGACAGCCCTAAAGTGATACTGAATAAGGCAAGTGTACCTGGTAGGATGTCTGAGTTTTAAAAAATAATTCTTCCTTAGGAAACGTTGTATGTATATGTTTCTTGGATTTCTGATAATAAGCTTTGCCAGATAAGTGAATTTCAGAACCATAATTATCACCGTTTTCCTTATAGGAAGTCTTTGGGTAAATTGTAGGGTGATCTCTTTTGTTCTTGTCCACTTGCCATTTGTTATTTGGAGAATAAAAGAATACAGTTCCAAGCATGATCTTGGGCAAGTCACTTAACAATTGTAAGCCTGTCATCTATGAAACATTAGGGTTGGACCCAGTGACTTCTGAGGTCCCTGCCAGCGCTAGCAGTGTCTGATCCAGATGCAGGAAGATGGAGGTGAAGCTATCTGTACACCCCCTGACGTGGTCTGTGTTTCCTTAGTGGTGGTGAAATACTATTTCATAGATGCAGGCCTTCCAGTAATGTTTTCTCTTTTCACTCTAAAGCAAGATTTTCGACTTTGCCAAAAACATTCTGGATAAAACTGAACAATTAAAAACATTATTGAAACATTATTTTTAGGTCTGCACATTATTTCACAAACCCATTCTTTTTGTCTCTTCTTTGTCAAAGGACTTAGGCAGCTTGTTTCTCTGGCTTACATCAAGTATCTTTTTTTCCTTCCTGTTCAGAATAGGCTGTTTCTCTTTTTCTGGCAAGATGAGAGTCTGTGTATTCTACTCTTCCTGATGTCAACCCAGCGATGGGTTCTCGTCACTCCAGATTGTTAGTTTCAAAGGCTAGTTTGGAGACGGAGGGATGAAAAACAAGCTTTAATTTTCCTCTTCAGATCTCTCCAGTACACGCTGTCTGTGTATTATTTCAGGAAACCCATTCAGAAGTAGACCGTTTCCTTCCCTGACTCGGCACCAGATCAAGAAGTGGCACATAATGTATCGTTGTGTTTATTATGCATCATTTTGCTCCTGACACTGAGGCCATCCAATATTGGTAAATTTACAGCCAGAGAGGTCCAGCCATCATGCCCGAAGTGAAGGACAGAGTATTCTGTTATTCATGGCCAGCCCTGGCCCTTTATGATCAGACAGTGAGCAATATACTTATCAAAGTCAAAATAACCTTCACTTTAGGAAGCACACTTGTCCTTAATTGCCTGAATAAGAATGCATAAGCAGCTTCTCTCTTGATAATGGAATGGAGGCTGAGTTGATGTAAGTTTTGAGGATTTTGTAATTTGCTGAAAGTGCTGTCCTCAATTAAATTTTAGTTCACAAATGATGTATCTATTATACTGGAGAGGTGGACAGACTTTTGCAGTTTAAAAATATTTATATGATCTAAATATGTATATCATACTTAATGATAAACATACACATACTTATGATATTTTTTCTTTTGGGTCAAAGCTAAGGCCAATAGTTCTATTTCTGTGTCCTATTCAGAAGGATGTGAGTTTGAATCTCTGACTACCTCTGTGACGTTGGCATATGCCTTCCTTTACTCTCTGTAACATGGTAATAATAATTGTACCCATCTCAGAGGTGTTTCAAGGATTAAATAAGATTGCATATATGGAAAAATACTCAGTATGTTGCCTGGTACATTGTAAGAACTTGAGGGAAATTTGCTTTTATTATTACCACTCCATCTCCTTCTATTATTGTGTGTGTGTGTGTGTATGTGTGTACACACATGCATATGTATGTTAAGGCATGAGGTGGTCCTTGGAAGGCGTATAGTTTTGAGAACATGATTGAGAGGACTCAGAAAGCACAGGAAAGCAGTAAAAACAATTCTTAGTTGATAAGACATTGTTTACTGTGCTTACCCCAGGTGGCACCTGTCCTCTTTAATGTTCCTGTTAGAGTTAGTTTAATCTACATAGTGGCCATCCGATCATTTTAAGGTAGGGATGTTTATTTGAAAACAGGCAGATTCTGGAAGGTAGCAACCCTTGTATCTATGAGCTGCAGTTTGGTCAAATGTAAACAACAAAACACAATTAGAAAATGAACTTCAACACTCTTCTGGGAAAGACAGGGAGAACCTGATGGAAGGTGGTCATTCTTCCTAGCTGAGACCTGGAGGTGACATTGATTGACAAACATCCTCTGATCAGTAAAGTCAGAGTGATAACATTTGCTTACTTGGGTGGTCAGAATTCCTTTGTGATGATGGTAGGTGAGTTGTTAGAGGGTGCATTGGAGAAACGGACTGGAGAAATAAAATGGGAAATAAAATGACTGGCCATTTTATTTGCAGAACAGTTGGCCTGAGATTTTGTTGTTGTTTTGGCTGTTTTTCTGTTATGTCTGTAGGCTGAAGTTTGGGCAAATTAAGTGTTAATGGGCTGTAATTTCAGACCAATAGTCTATTAAAACCCACAAGACAAGCAATAGAGGACTCTGAAATGAAAATTATAGTTTGAACATTTTTCTCTCTTCTTTTTCCCTCTTTCTTCAGACTAAGTAAAATGCACAGGTAGAACTATTAGAATCTGTACATGATTCATCACACATATACACACGTGTACACACACTCCAAAAACACGAAACAAAAATCTTATTCAAATCCACTGAAAAGTTCCCATTCAAGCAACATGTGTATTACATAAAAATTGCTTGGCGTTCACAGGAACCACTGTTCCGAGAAGAGGAACCATAATGTATATTAATAGGTGAAGAAAGCTTTCTTGGGAAGGACCATAAAACCTTGGAGGCCATAAACTCTGGAAATGGATTCCAGAAGGAAAGTGCTATGAAAGCCCAGAGCCCAGGCTAAGTGTGTGTGGGGCCGAGTAAACATAGTTTTCTGCCCTGAATTGCAAAGTACAATCGCTGAGTTGTCTTCTTGGGGCCTCCACCCCTACCTCTTCCTCCTCCTTTTAGCCCACTTGTTGCTTTCTGAGTGGGACCCCACAGTTAATGCAGCATAGACAATTTAACGAAATGGTAGGCTTTTGGCTGGATAATTTTTTGTAGGGTTTCATTACACATTTTAATGAGATGTCTTGGCTAGCGTTTTGGACTGAACAAGAAGCTGTCATCAAATTAGTGTGTTCCCCTTCGGAGACTCCAGAAGGTTATGCCTTGTGGACACAGCTGCCCCTTGGGGCCCTGGAAAGCCCAGCTCTGGCTTGTCCTGGGTCCACTCTGGAAGCCGAGGAACGATTCCGTGTGCGAGTCAGCTGTCCAAATGGCCTTCCTCTTTCTTGACATCGCGGTCTTAAAAGTGCCTGTGTTTTCACAATCTTTGCAAGACCACTAAGAGTGTTTGTTACCAAATTTACAGCTCTGATCTGTGTACATCCACCCTGGGTCCCCACTAGAGTTTCTGCCAAGCTCTGGGGGCCCCACCGCCGCCTCCCACAGTGCGGCCGCAGCACATATGTTTTCTGAGCAAACGGTGCTGCTGTCTGTGTGCACGTTTTCAGTCTATAAATCCCCCCTATGCCGGGGCCTGTTCTGTAGGCCTCCAGCCAGTGCTACCTCGCTCATGAGAATGCCACATTTCCCAAGAGAGCTAGGCCCCGCCGCCTGGACCGTGTGGATAAACCTCCAGGTGCGGAGCAGGAGCGGCTCTTGCTCATACAGTGCTCTCCTTTGACCCGTGTCCTGGGGCAGCGCTCAGGCGCTCTGTGTATGGATGCCTTCAGCTGCCTCCGACGGTGGGCTCTGTGACCTGCTGTGCTTTAACTGTGAAAGGTGGCAATGTGTTCATTTTGCTTCAGGTTTAATTGAGTCACAGACACTTTTTTTTTTATTCCAGCAGGATGAATGGGCTTCCCAAGGTTGGCAGCAACAGCAGTGAAACCATCTCCTGTAGAAAGTCAAGGCATGGCTTTAATAGAGTTGATGATTGTGGATGAGTCCTTAGTGACAGGAGAGTGCAGTGTCACATGAATTAGCTTTAATCACATGATTCATGTTTCCACTGGAATTTTAACAACTGTAACATCTTTGCGTTTAAAATTCTGAAAGAAAAGAGGCCAGTGGGGAAGCTGGGGTGGAGAGGAAGAAACAGAGCAAGGCTGAATGTAGTCTAGGCAGTGGTAATGGATCATGTCGTAAATACTGGGACAGGGAAGTTGGGGGAGGTCAGGGGAGGGTACCAGAAAGGGGAAAAGGAGACATCTCTGCTTTGGATTGCTCACTTGAGGATGGAGATGGGATGTGGCAAGCTTGGGAGGGGAAGAAGAGGGTGGAAGGGAAAGGGTATCTAGGACAGATTCTGGAATCGCAAACAGAATGCTTGTTCCTCCTGAGCAAGACCATGGATCTCCTCCCTCCTTCATTCAGCACATCTTTACAGGTTGCTTACTCTTGCCAGGGATTGTGCCCTGGGGATACTAGCTTGTCATCATTAGTCACATCCACATCTTTATTAAATGTTTTCATCAATCCATGCTTGCTAGGTGCTCCCGGGGAGTTAACTGGACTCAGCAGAGGTTTCCCTGAATTCTGTAGGAAGGATAAGATGCAGGTGATTCTTCTATTACAGTGCAATGTTTGGAAATAAACAGTCATGCATTGTTATGCAAACACCAAGGTAATAGAATGTGTACAAATTATAGTAAGTGCAATTACTCATGGGAAAATTTGTTGGTGCTTAGTTATGTTATTGTGTTCACTGCAGATTATAGCTTGTTACTTTCTGTTCCTCTCATATACTTTACCCACTTTAGTTTCAAAATAGAAATGAAATGCTGGTGTATCATCATTTTACAAGAAAGATATATATGTTTCTTCTATTGCATTAGACAGGTTAATATGTTTCTGTATTTTATAACAGGGAACTTTATTAGCATGATGAAATTAATGAATGCAGGGCAGTATCTTCCCAGCCAGTTGTTACCAGTAGATAAAGTCTGATGTGGTAATTGCTGACTGAATATTAGATCAGGGTTATTGCTGAAGTAAAATCATTCACTGTGGGATGATCAGAGCTACAATATTGTGAATGATAAAAGAGCTGCCTTCACTCCCTAGTTTTAATTAGCTGTTAAAGAGGTGCCTTGGGTGATTCTGAAAGGCCCATCTTATCAATATTGTTATTTGGAAATGATTTACAATATTGTTACAGAGTCTGCTAATGTTTCTATCATTAAAGGTCTACCATTGTTTCCATTATGAATTCTATTGTTTGAAGGATTTGCAGACATGGCTTGAATATTCCTTTCAAAGCTCTGTGTGTATCTTTCTTTAAAACATATTCAAAGTTCTTAAAACCACCAGAGCTACTGTTTATGGATGGACCATTATTGATTTTTTTTATTCATATGACAGTGCCCAGCTTCAGTCCTTTAAAAACATGGAAGCCTCATTTTATAGGAGGAAATGACATCTCACCTTTATCCATTGATTGATTGGGTTTGGAAGTGAGAGTCTGGTCACCCTGGAAATCTGTAATTTGATATAATATATCTTCTGCCTTTTAATTACCTACTAGGCTTTTCTATTATTAATGCTTTGAAACATGAATAAAGTTTCCAAAATTATCTAATTTGTGATTTGAGGTGGTCCTGATTAAAATTTCCATATTGATCAATTCCTTAATAAATATAAGTAGAAACATTTTTGAAGAAAAAGTTTCCTAAAGGGTTAGAGCTCACATTACTATGACTATATTCCTGAAAAATCTGTTTGCAAAATCACAGTTCTGTAGGTTAAATCATATTTCCATTCCCTGCATTTGTACCATTACATCATTTTCCAGGTGCAACTGAAGGACTGTGGCCATTGGGTTCTTGGTTGTGCAATCCTTGGATATTTTTTTTTAATGTCATTTACCTATTCAATTTTATTTTTTTACCGAAGTATAGTCGATTTACAATTTTGTGTTAGTTTTGGGTGTACATTACAGTGATTCAGTGTTTTTGCAGATTATATTCCGGTATAGGTTATTATGAGATAATAGATATAATTCCCTGTGCTATGCAATATGTCCATGTTGCTTAATTACTTTTAGATAGTAGTTTGTATCTGTTAATCCCAAACTCCAAATTTGTCCTTCCCTCTTTCCCTCTCCCATTTGGTAACCACAAGTTTGTTTTCTATATCTGTGAATCTTTTTCTGTTTTTTTATATACATTCATTTGTATTATTTTTATATTCCACATATAAGTGATATCATATAGTATTTGTCTTTCTCTGTCTGACTTATTTCACTAAAATAATATTGTCTAGGTCCATCCATGTAGCTGCAAATGACAGAATTTCATTCTTTTTTATGGCTGAGTAATATTTCATTGTATATGTACACCACATCTTTATCCATTCATCTGTTGTCAGGCACTTGTGTTGCTTCCACGTCTTGGCTATTGTAAATAGTGCTGCTGTGAACATTGGGGGTGAATGTATCTTTTCAAATTACTGTTTTTTAATTCTTCCAGATATATATCCAGGAGTGGAATTTGTGAATCATATGGTAGTTCAATTCTTAGTTTTTTAAGGCACCTCCATACTGTTTTCCATAGTTACTGTACCAATTTACATTATCACCAACAGTGTATGAGGGTTCTCCTTTCTTCACATCCTCTCCAACATTTGTTATTTGTAGAATTTTGATGGTAGCCATTCTGACAGGTGTAAGGTGACACCTCATTGTGGTTTTGATTTGCATTTCTCTAATTGGTGATGCTGAGCATCTTTTCATGTTCCTATTAACCACCTGTATGTCTTTTTTGGAAGAATGACTATTCAACTCTTCTGCCCATTTTTTGACTGGGTTGTTTGTTTTTGATATTGAATTGTATGAGCTGTTTGAATATTTTGGATATTAACCCCTTGTTGGTTGCATCATTTGCAAACATTTTCTCCCATTCCATAGGCTTTTTCATTTTGTTGATGATTTCCTTTGCTGTACAAAAGCTTTTGAGTCATTTGGTCCCATTTGTTTATTTTTGCTTCTATTTATTTTGCCTTAGGAGACTGATCTAAGAAAATATTGCTGTGATTTATGTCAGAGAATGTTTTGCCTGTGCTCTCTTCTAGTAGTTTTATGGTTTTATATCTTATATTTAACTCTTTAAACCATTTTGAGTTTATTTTTGTATGTGGTATGAGGGAATGTTGTAATCCCATTGCTTACCATGCGGCTGTCCAGTTTTCCCAGCACCACTTATTGAAGAGACTGTCTTTTCTCCATTGTATATTCTTGCCTCCCTTGTCATGGATTAGTTGATTGTAGGTGTGTGCGTTCCCGGACTTTCATGTCTCCCATGTACCCATCCTCCCATAGCTCACAAAGGTCATTTCTGGGGGAGTGATAAACTTTCATAGAAGTTTTGCTTTGAAATTGAAGGGACCAAAGAAATTACCTACTCTTATCTATGGCTTAAATTGCAAAAAATGAGATACAAAGAGATTATTTAACTAGAGTCAGTATCTGTTTAGTTAAGAGACCCTATATGAGAATCTAGCCCCACCTAGCAGTGCTTCTTTCTGCTAACTGCCCATCTTACATTTTCATTGGGTAACTATATATTTGGAGAGAGTAATAAAGTGAATTAGATAGTAAGTCACTCTCTTACTCTAAGATCAAAGTTTTACACCTTCATTATTTAGTTATGGAATTTGAACAGACTGTGACTCCCAGTTTATTTGACTTTCAATGGATAAGCTGGTAGGCTTCAGGGATGGTGGTTTTCTGACCTTGGACGCTTACCCAGGCACAGGATGTTTGAGTTGCTGCTTTTCCTAGGCTGGGGTTCCAATTTCTGGTGATCCCTTCCAAGCATGATGCTGGAATATCTTGGGCTAGGCAACGTGGGTATGCAACTAAAAGGCTTTCTACCCAGCAATGACTTGGACCCAAGTCAACTGGAGGTGTGACAGTTCAGCAGTCAGCCACTCACAGCTCTTTTCCCTAATGTAAGTCACCATTTCCACTCACTACAACATTCTTTATGGCGAAGCACCCCTCTCAGATCCCTCTGGAACCTTTTCCCAAGGAGGAGCTCACTAGACCAAATATACTTCCATCCCTCATTACTGTTTTTCTTATTTCAGGTTGTTTTTTCTCTTTATAATAATACAACACAAAGCAGTGGTTTTCAAGGTGTACTTCCCTGGGCTTGCATAATCAATGTCACCAGGAATTTAAACTTTAAAAAATGTTTACTATTAAATATCATGTCTTTCTTTCCTTTATAATACTCTCAGTCAACAATTTGTAGGCTCATTGTAACTAAAGTGCACATAGCTCTTACGTTCTGTTGAGCACCCTTCTAAGTGTTTTCTAAATATTATCTCATTTGATCTTTATGATCACATTATGAAGTAGGTGCTTTCATTTCCCTATTTTCCAGGGAAGGAAACTGGACATAGAGAGGATTAGAAACTCGCCCAAGGTCATGCAGCTATAAAAAATGTTCATAGGAAAAATACTGGGAGCAAATATCAAATGTAATCAGTGGTTATTTCTGGGTGTAGGAACTACAGATAGCTTTAAATTTCTTCTGTATTTTCCAAAACAAATATGTAGCCCATTTGCTATCAGAAAGAAAAAGTCAAAATACTGAAAAGAACTAAAGCAGAAGTCTCAAAGAAGACCTAGAGTAAGGGTGAGCAGGACAGGAGAGAGGAGTTGTGATTTATTAAACACCTCTCCCTCAGGCCAGGTCTTCCAGGGTCCTGGCAGCTACTGAGCAATTGAAGAAACAGAGCCCCGCGTGTGGACGCTGTGAGCATCAGAACTGTAAACCCAGGAAGGGCACGACATTGAGCAATCTGATCTTTCCAATATCTGAACAGGTTTCAAAACTTATTATATTTGTGGGTAGGCAGTGGTAAAGTGCATTTTATCACAATATGTTCAGGAGACATTCGATGGCGTAAAACCCAGCTCTCTGCATCAATGGTACAAGGAAGTTTGGCTATGAAATAATGCCCTGACTCATCATTAATTAAGTGTGCAATATGGGAAAGGAGTTAGTGTCTTCCAATGTATGGGAGGTATGGAGAAACAGCTATAAGTTTTCAAAATAGCCCATTATTAGCAATCTGCACCCAATCGATTGGTACCCACAGTTCAGTCAGCCCTTAAACAAGCTGGACAACAGCTGAAGTAATTATTTGGGGTAAATTATTGCCATTGTAAAATGTAATCAATGTTTTATTACAGCAAAAAGAGATTTTTTTTTCTTAATTCTCTCTTCCCTCTACCTCTCCTCAACCAGATCTCCTTGCCAGAGCTCTAGAAGAAAGATTTTTTTTCCTCCCCTACATTGGCAGGAGAGTCTCAGGCATCCGAATGCAGCAAGACAGGACACATTTTGTAAAGGTTTTGCATTTTAATATCCCTTAATGACCAGTAATGAATTCTTTATAGTTAATCTGCTGTTCTCATAAAAACAATCTAGATGGTTTTAAAAAATCAATCATTAATGAGCAGTGAATGACAGCTCCCCAACAACACAGCTGTATTTTTGTAAAAGTGATTAAACATTGTCTGCATTCATAATTGCATGGTTAATAAGAATGTTGAGCACTAAGTCAAGCATTGTTGCTAATGATGACGGATTACGATGCTACAAATGCTTTGGAGTTAACGGGGCTAAATTTTCAAAAGCAGTCCCTGGAATGGAATGCACACAGACCCACCAAGTATTCAATTTGCATGGACCATTAACAGGTTTGTGCTTGGCATTTGGGAGCTTTGCAGTTGAGCCTTTTTTGCAGTTGAGCCTAATCTGGCCCATTATGACAGAAAGCATCTGTAATTAACAGTAGCTGGTCTCCCTCTGCCCAGTCTTGGTGAAAGGTGTAAAATGCTCTGTGTGTGGTTTGATGGAGCCCAAAGCCCCTTTGATGAAGAGTCCTGAAGGCTGAAAGTAAGGCAAAAAGAGCCTCTAGGCACCTAGTTCAGCCTTACAGGTAGGTGTGAATACCAAGAGTTTGGCAAGGAGGTGGGAGTGGGCAAGTCTTTAGAAGGGGACTTGGTAATACCTTCGCTGAGGTATACACCCTCTCGTTTTGGCCTTAAACATACTAAGCCTTGGGAATTCCTGGATTATCATTCACAGACAACTGTTTACAGTCTGAGAGTGTCCTGTGGTCCACTGGGGATTGATAACTGTGCTGAGAGATGAATTTCAGTCTGTAAGGAGCCATGGGCAGAGTGAGTCGTCCAGTGACTGGGCACGCCTCTTCTCCTGCCCGGTCTGTCTGTGCTCTGACCAGGGGTGAGGCCATTCTACCTGTGCAGCCATGTGTAGTCACAACTGATGAGGAAGACTGCTGGCTAACAGGGAACTTACGAGTTCGGGGATTCTTGGAAGTGTCTTGTATCTCTCTGGGATGTTGAGGGTCTGATGGATAGTTTGGTAGCCTTGTCTCATGCTGTTATTTACTCGTTCCAGTTCGTGTGGGTATCTTCTCTTGCCAGTACCTTTGCCTAGAGAACAGGGACCACGTGCATTATTCCTTTGACTTCACCAGAGCACCCCACTCAGTGCTGTTTTTTCTGCATCAGCTAACCCTTGTCTGAGCAGAGGGTTACAGAGCCTCACAGTCTGCAAGACAGACTGGGGTTATGAGCATGGTTTTAAGATGCCTGGGTTTGAAATGCTACTCTGCCACTCATTAGTGACATTTTACACCTCGTGGAGCCTCACTTTTGCTTATCAGCAGAGTAGGAGGGATATTAGTAGATATGTGCTAGGGTTATTGTGAGGATTCGGTGAGATAAATGTTTGAAACTCTTAGTAGATTGACGAGGATTTAGTATGTGCTTGATAAGAGTTAGTTGTCTCTGTCTTTATCATTGCTAAGGCCACAGGTCTAGGTCCTGAATGAGTAAGGACTACCTGTGAGGCTGGAATCTCTTTAGCAAATCTGGGCCAATCTTTGTAGATCTGAGAGTGATGAGATGCTGCCCTTAGTCCATGTGTTCCATGGCTGTGGCTGGTGAGCAGCTACTTTTATATCATGGGCTGAAACATGTTCCTCCTACACCTAAGAAGGTACATGCATATTGCAGAGAGGGGCGAGGACACCAGCTCAGCCAGACAAGCGCACAGGCATGGCAGCTGTCACAGTCAGAGGGTCCCACAACTCTAGTCCCAGCATCCAAAATCATGCCCATACCTGCTGCAGGGCCACATTCAGGACTGGGGTAGAAACATTAATGGGGCAGAGCCTTCTGGAGCCTGTGATGGCGACAGAGAGATCTGAGATGAGGCTTGCTCTGACTTCTGCCAGGGACTTCTGCTGTCTTAAGAAGCCCTCCTATTTCCAGCTCAAGCTTCTGGTGCCCTGTGGGCAGGGGACCCCTCCCCCACCTCCTGCAACTTATAACCAATTTTATTATTATTGCTTATTGTTTAAAATATGAGGCAATAAGTATACGTACATGTGCTCTCCACCTCTTCTTGTCACATAAATGTGGTATTCTGTGCAGTTTTCCACTTTGCTTTTGTTGACTTAACAATATTGCCTGATGATGTCTTGTGGAGGCATATGTCAGTCTTCCCCATTTCTTTTTACCATATGTTCCTTTGAGTGGATGTACCATGGCCTGGTCAACTAGTCCTCCAATTGATGGGCATTTGGGAGGGGAGCCTTTTTTGATTAAACAGCAGAGCCTGGATAGCTATTTAAACATCCTACAGGCTCCAGTACTTTTCCCCACACCCTTTCTCTTCCTTGGGTTGTTTGCCTTCTAACAAATTAGTAGGCCTGCATCACAGGACAGTCAAAAAATATATGCCAAATGGAGCTGAACCATGAAGGAAGAACGGGCTTGCTCTCGGTATTAGTTCTCACTTCTATTCCATTCCCCTTTGGATTCTTTATCTGCAACTGCAGAAACCTTGAAAATATGACCGAGAATTAAAACCAAAGGCAGAACTGCATGGTATTATAAAATTTTAAAGAATCGCATGAGTGCTCAACATTTTAAAATGATTTTAAAAAGATGAAGTAGTGGGGGAGTTTTTGTGGCTCCAGGGATTTAATGAAAAACTTGAAATTATAACTCTAATACCCATCTTTACTTTAATACCCAATGTCTTCATTTGGCAAATGAAAATCATACTGGTTGTCACCCATTTCTCTTTTTGGATGGAGAGTAGTACCACTATATTACTGGCAAATATTTTATAAACATGAAATGTTAAACCATAATAGTAATTTTGCATGGTAATGACCAGGAACCAGGTCTTTATATCCCATTGCCATAAGTGGTTAACAAGAAGATAGTCTGTGTTTGGGAGGCTTTATAGAGACTGGCAAATGTCCTTTTTCTCTGATAAAGTAAAGTCACCTCAGACTGTGTGTTGTTACACATGGACATTATTCCCCAGGATAGAACTTATGATTTGCTGCAACCCAGTAGCAGCTCTCCTCTCTGAGTAGTCCAGGCAATGCTCCCTGACCTCCAGCCTCTGCCACTGCCCTTCTTATTTATCCTGATCATTCCTACTTGTTGTCTTTATTGATGTTGTCCCCAAGCTAAAATTGACTCTTTGTTGCACGCAGTCATAGCAAACCCTACACAGAGACCCCGCTTTCAAACCCAGGTCAGTCTAGTGCTATATCCTCTAGTGGCATTGAGACTGGCATAACTGCAGTGGTTAGTTTCTTTAACCTCTGTGGGATTCATCTTCATGATCTGTAAAAGGTGAAGTGTGATATTTACTGCTCAGGATTATTATGAGGATTAAATGAGATAATGTGAGCAATTAATGGTCAGTAAATTTCAGTCTACTTGAAGGTGGACTCTTCGACTATTCTGCCTTTCAACATCACCTGCCTTGTTAGAATTCTTGTTACATTTACGAGACTTCAGTCTGTGACACACACCTTGATGCTTGAATAAGAATGATTTTGCATTGTCCACTTACGTTGTTTGTACAAAAAATCCGCATCCCGTGTTTTTCAGGTTGCCTCTGGAGAGAAGGTAAATTTTAATTGTGCATTTACTGAGGGTCTAAATAAAGCTCAGAATCAGATTTTTAGAGCTTGAAGGGAGTATAAGGATGGGTCATGTTGTATTTTTCAGGACGGTCACCACAGCACTCTCGTCCTTTATGCTCTTCTACAGTGTGGACTTGCAGTTCCCCTCTTCAAAGAGGTGAAGTCTAGTTCTTCCCCTTTGAATCTAAGCAAGTGTGTAACTACTTCAACTAGTAGAATACAGGGAAAGAGACACTATGTGATGTCCAAGATTAGGTCAGACAATGCCATGCATCTTCTGTCTGGTTGAGCAGGACCATCACATTTTGGAGTTCCCAGTCTTCTGTAAGAAATTCAACTTTACTGAGGCCGCCATGCTGTGAGGAAGTCCAAGCCACATGGAAAGGCAACCAGACATGGAAATGAAGAGGCCACTTTGCAAGTAGATCTTCCAGACCCCACCATTCTAGCCCGTCATTTAGGTCTCTTCATAGAAGCTCTAGACATCATGGGGTAAAGAAGAGCTGTCCCACTATGTTCTTTCCAAACCCCTGACCCACAGAACCCATAAGCACAGCGAATGGTGGTTGTTTCATGCTGCTGAATTTAGGGTAGTTCGTTATGTAGCAAAGATAATTGGAACAAGGGATTCCAATTTGACTGTCATATTTTGGAGATTACGTAGGTCCAGAGAGTGCAAATAAATCATTTTATTTATAAAAGGACTTAGTGGTAGACTCATTCTTAAGCACAGGGTTCCGGGCCTGAAGCTCTGTGCACTGTTTATTACATCGTGGACCCTCCTAGTTCTTGATGTCAGCCTTGCCTGTTTGTGTAGTCAAACCTTGGCTTCAGGCCTCTGTTCTTAGATTGTACACATTCTACTTAGAACATGTGGCTCATGTTGCAAGCCATGAGCAGATGAATTACACAAGCCTGGCAGACAGGATTTTGTTGCAGACTTTAGGTAGGGAGAGACATTGGGAGCTCCTGGAGGAGGAATAAAGATGAAGAAATGGAAATGGAGAGCAGGTGAGACAGTCTGCTGAGGCTGGAGCCTGGCAGGGGAGGAAGTGGGAAGTGGCACAGCAGGATAAAAATCATGAGACTCTGGTGGAGAAAGAGGGTTGAAATTGCTTCAACTCTATTGAGGCAAACAACTGTGTGCTGATGAGAAGAAGGTTGATGAGCATCTCTAGCCAGTCTCTTACTGTCTACAGCTCAAGGAGAAGTGAGGGGGGTGGCAGATGGAACAAGAAGGAGCAGAGGGGCTCAGCATGAGAGGGGAGAGAAAGCTGCGAGACGGAGGGGAGAAATCTGGGAAGTCTATGGACACAGCAGGGTGAGCTCTACTGGGGAGAGAGATGGGGAACTCAAGCCAAGAAGCCAGGGAACAGTTGGCCCTAAGTGTCCAAAAAAAGAAAGGAAAAATTGGAGACAGTGGGAGATGATGAAGGGAATAAAATAAAAGCACAAACAAAAAGTTCAAAGAGAACATTTGGGATAGAAGTTAAAGCTGTAAAGAGCATCTGAAAGAGGTAGGGAAAATGGAGATTGAAATACATTTTGAATGAAAATAGTAGTAATTTTTGTTAAAAGAAAATAGTTTGGATGAGAGTTTAAGTGGCATGACATGTTTTGATTTTACCTGCTTACTAAGAAGGCCATATTGTAACTAAGATGTTCCCAAAAGTGAAGCCTAAGATACCATTTTATTAAAAGAAAAATTGTACATATATAAATTTTTTTAAAAAGGATATGCTGGGAATTGGATTTTCTTGGATTACTAGGGGAAAGAAATAGCATTAAGGAGTAAAATCCTGTAATTGTAACAAAGCAATTGAAATTCAATAAGAATGTTCATTGTTTAACCAATACCTGTATTTGAAACCGAAGAATACCAGAAATACAAGAAGGTAATTTATCTAGCTCATACTCTGGAGTTCTTTCTGATATCTAGAGACCTTTTTGCCCTTATATTTTGACTTACTAGTACCTTAAGACTGAAATCTTGATGAAGAAGAAGATGATGATAAGTATGACATTGATGATGGTGGTGGTGGTGGTAAGGATGATGCTGCTTCCTGTATGCTGGGTGCTATTCTAAGCGCTTTACATATATTAACTAATTTAATCTCCCAACAATAATTTGGGGTTAGTTAAATGTCTTCGGTTATGTCCATTTTATGGATGAAGCTACTGAGGCACACTTCTCTTTCTTTTTCTTCCCCATTTCCATGTCTATTTCTGTCTAAGTACTTAGGAAGGATTAGAAAGAAAACCTAAAGCATGATAATCAAGTCATAAAAAGCAGCCATTTGCAAGGTCCTGATCATACTCAGAATCTCCTCACCCCTACTCATTGAGGCTCTGCTCAATAGTGAACCTCGCATCTCCATGTCCCACATTGTTAGAGTATTTGCTTATTAATGGAATGATTAATATGCCTAGTGGAGTGGCTATTATTTCTGATTATGGGAGAACAGCCATTATAATGCCACCTGAGGGTAGTGGTTGTGTGATGTAAAGGAAAGAAGAGGAAGTCTTTGAAGTTGGAGAGGATTTGAATTTGAATCTTGGCTTCTTACTATTCATTTGACTTTGGACAGTTTATTTACTGTTGTTCTATTCATTTGTAAAATGGGGATAATACCATCCACGTTGCAGGGTGATAGTGAAGATTAAGTGAAATGAGAGATTTAAAGTGCCTAGGAAGATGCTTAAGAGTTAGCTGAGGTTCAAAATGTGTTACTTTTTTTTTTTAATAGAACTGATAATTGGTGACTGCAGGTATTTGATAATAATCAAATCAAATGCTGATATGGACTTTATAGATGAGGCTGAAAACTTTGTTGTTTCATATGCACTTGGATTATATATCTCCATTATAAATTGATCACAGAATGAAAAGTTGGAAAATAATTATGAGATTTAGGCGAATGAGAAAAAAATGCTTGAAAGAAAACACTGTAACTGTCTTTTAATTTCAAGGACTCATCTGTGGTAGACAGAATAATGACTCCCCAAATGTGTCCACATCATAATCCCTGGACTCTGTCAATATGTTATCTTACATGCTAAAAGCAATTTTGCAAATGGGATTAAGTTAAAGCCTTTCAGATGGGAAATTACCCTGGACTATCTGAGTGGTACAATCTAATCACATAGGTCCTGAAAAAATCAGAGAATCTTTCAGACTGTGGTCATAGAAAGAGATGTGATGGTAGACAGTGATCAGAGAGATGCCATATTGATGGCTCTGAAGATGGAAGAAGGAGCTATGGGCTAAAGCATGTGGGTAATCCCTAGAAGATGGAAAAGGCAAGGAAATATATTCTCCCCTTGAGTCTCCAGAAGGGAACACAACCCTGCTGACCCTTGATTTTAGCCCACTAAGACCCATGTTGAGCTTTTGATCTACAGAATTGTATGGTAATAATAAGTTTGTGTATGTAGTAGTGGTATAGCTTCCTTTGTTCTCAAGATTCCTATTGGGAATAGTCTTAATTTCTTAGCCTTTATGGTAAGACCCTCCCTCTTAATAGAGTCCTTTTGAAGATATGCTATGTTAGCCTCCCTTTGGAGTGTCTTAAAATTGACCTCATTTTTCTCTGGCCTGCCCCCTTTTGACTCACAAATGGACCACTCACAGTCTTGTTTGCACCATAGGGTTGCCCACTTGGTCACAGTTAATTTGAAGAGATTGCTTGGCCCATTGTGGGCCAATCAGAGTCTCTCTCCCAGGAGTTTGGATTAGGTTGAGGGAGAAGTTAGTCTCAGCCTCTGCATATGGCTTGAACTGAGATGGTGGAAACTTGGGGGCTGAGTGCTGGCCACAGGCATGAAGATGGTAGAAATTAGATCTATAGGGATAGGGGCCTGAGGCTGATGGACAGAACAGAGCAGAAACGAGGGTCTGAAAGAAAGACCAAGAAGGTCACAGCCATGTTCCTACTCTGTCGGCTCTTAGTCAACACTTTTACCTCTGCCCCAGATTCCACAAGATAACACTGTGCTATCATAAAAATGTCCTTTTAATTATTTTCCTTAACCTTGCTGAGGGTTTTGTGTTACTCGCAGACAAAAGGGCCTTGACTGAAACACCTACTGGGGTGAAGATGAATCAAGAGGATGGGAGGGAGTTTCCATTCATGTCATTTTGGGTCTTCCTTGTGCTTTATTCCACGGAGGCCCAGAGAAAGATTCAGAGCAATGTGATTATTCTGTAGGCCAGGGAGCATCTCGTACTTTCACACTATAGCTGGAGCTCTTGGTAGGGCCTGCCTGGTGAGGGTTGAGGCCCCTGGCTATAGAAGGCTTCTTTAGGCTCTGGCCAAAGGCATCTGACTCTCACATTCAAAATTAATGTTGGCAGAGGGGTATTTTTAAATCAGGAGTTTTCAATGATGGCTGACCCAACCTTACTTGGTGCTTTTCTGTGCTACTTAATTTTGAGACTATGCCTATAGAGATTATGGGTTCTTAGAGGAGAATTTGCAGCCAGAAATGGTAGTTTTTCCAATTATCATTAATTTATAGAATTTAAAAAGCAACCATAAAAATCACGATATTCAGCTCTTTTATTATGCAGACAAGGAAGTATGCTCAGAAGGGTTAACTGGCTTATTTTATGGTCTGGGTCTGGGTGTGCATCTATATGCAGAATTACCAAACTCATAATTATTTAGAGAATGAATTAAGTATCAGAGAACACAGAAATCTTTGTACTGAAATATGTCTATGAATACCAAGTAATTTTCTATAATGCATAGAAAATATTACCTTTCTTTTTATGAATTGATGTTATTTCTATAAGCCCAAGTGTGCCCAAAGAAATACAATTTCTTTGACAGATTGGATGTTATTAATGAGGAGTCAGATAACCTTAAAAATAAAGTATTCCATGCATTTACTCCCCTTCCTCCCTCCCTCCCTCCCTCCCTCCCTTCCTTCCTTCCTTCCTTCCTTCCTTCCTTCCTTCCTTCCTTCCTTCCTTCCTTCCTTCCTTCCTTCCTTCCTTCCTTCCTTCCCTATGATTATTATTTACTGAGTAGCTACCATATAACATATTTCTAAAACCTGGAGATGCAGGAGTAAAGTAGTATGCCCTCGTGGGGGCCTCCATCACAGAGACCTTCCCTCTGTGGACCTTATGTTTGCGTTAGGGGGAACAGAAGTAAATATGTAAATAAATGTATAAGATGATTTTAGAGAATGATGAAGCGCTATGAAGAAAATAAAAAGTAGTAACGTGACAGAGAGTAAGAGGCTGGGGTGACGCAGGGCCTGAGTTCTCAGAGTGAGGAGGTAACGCTTAGCTGGTCTGGCTACTCTGTCATCCATCTGCCCTGTCTGTCTTCCTTGATTACAGAAGACGGCTTGATGACTCCTACTGAATATCAGAAAATAGAGATTAAGTCACTTTTCTGAATCGCAGAGTTCATGATTTTAAATCTAGTTTGATTTCCGTTGCTTCTGCTGCCACCTCAAAACGGTGTTGGATTGGGAACCTGTTTTCAAAGAATTCATATGCAAGTCGGAGAGAGAAAATACAAATATTATGGGATAATATTTCAAAGTACCAGTTGGTTTCTTCCCTTCTCTCACAAAATCCTTTCAACGTGCCCCCAAAGACTTCTCCTGTGTTGTGTATTGATTATCCATTGCCTACTCTCTCCCCTGGAAACCTCTGCCCACTGCAACCCACACACATAGAGGCATAAAACAAACCAGAAACAAATCCTGAAGAAACTAGACTATTTAATTAGGAAGCTGCTAGTTAGTGTAAGGCAAAGATTCTAATACACATTTTAGTGTTCATTTTCCTTGATCTGAAAGTCTAGACTATAAAACCTCAGCTGCTACTGACGCAAACACCCTCTCTCATCAGGTGCAGACAGGTCTGAGGAAACTTAGTCACCAGTGCCTTACCGGTTTCATTGTTAACCCTTGAATATCACCAGTCACCAGGAGTCCTCTTTTCTCATCCAGTGTGGAGCCACAGTTGTCTGTATGAGAAGGTCTGTCCAGATCTGACCTATTCTATCTGCTAGCCCAGGGGTGTGCAAACTCCAGGGTGGGGGCGGGTGGAGAGATGATGGTGATGTGAAGGGCCAGCTTCAATTCTGACCAAGATGGGGCTAGATAGCCTCTGTTATTGGTTGTTGTGTTGTGTATTGGTTGTCTATTGCCACAATAATGCCTCATAACAAACCACCCCATGTGTCAGGGGTTTAAAACAATAAGTATTTATTTAGTCTGTGGGTTGGTGAGATAGGCTGGACTTGGCTGAGTTGTTCTGGTCTCAGCTAGGCTCACTCCTATGTCTGGTGTTGGGCTTTTGGCTGATCTGAGATTGCTCCTGTTGGGATGACCGGGGCCGCTCAGCAGTTCCCATGTCTACCATCCATTAGGCCAGCCTGTGCTTATTCTCATGGCAATTGTAGAAGAGAGAGCAGTCAAGACCAATTGTGCAGGTGCTTTCTAATCAAGCATCTTTTTGGCCAAACAAGTCTCATGACCGAGCCCAGAGTCGTGTGGAGGGAAACTGCTTGTTTGCATGGTACAGCACATGGATTCAAAGAGAGAGGAAGAAGTTGGGGCCATTAATACAATTAGTAACACCACATATTATACACACAATTGGAATGTTAAGGATTACCTATTTGGCCAATAGTCTGGGCATAGTTTGAAGGGTAGATTGGAGTGGAGAGAAAGTGGAGGCCGGGAGCATGGACAGGAACGTGTCCAGGGGAGCAACAGCAATGCTTGAATCTGGGGTGGCTGGGAAAATGGAAGTGGAGCGGTGGGAGATATTGCCCAGCTACCCAATGCATGAAGGGGTGCAAGGGAGATGAATGAGGCAAGGTGAGCTCTGGAGTCAGTGATCTGGAGGGCGGCAGTGATCATAACAGGCAGGTAACCACTCCTGCCTAGTAGGTGAAGGCCTGCAGATAACTTGTGAAAGAAGAGGGAAGATTGGTGACCTGAGCAGACCAGGTATGTAGACAGAGCAGCAGAAAAGCAACATGGTTGGAGGGTTGACTGCTTGGAGCTGCAAGGCAGCTGGGAAGATAATGGCTGTGAGTGCTGGAGAGGCCAGGAGCTTGAGGGGTGCTTTGAAGCTTACGGCCAGTAATTTTGATGCACCTTACTGGAGAACTGGGAGTCTTCCCAGGGTCCTGAGGAGGGTGTGCGTGTCTTACTGGATTACCCTCCAGTGCTCTCAAGACACATTATCTAAAGTGTTATGCCCAAGGAGAGCTCCAGGTAGGTGGGGGCATCCTCATGTGGCCAGCCCACGACTCCTGGCTTCCCCACAGTTGCTGGGCCCTGCTGCAGGTCTAATCAATTTCTTTGGTTTCACTTCTGTCCCCTAAACCCCCTTGCTCACATTCAGGAGCTCAACTACTTCTTTCTTTTAACCTGTCTAGTTAAATAAATAATTGTAAAATCTGATAATCAGGATGAAGCCAAGCATTCTGAATCTAAACTTACTTCTCTGTTTCCCCAGTAGAAAGGTCTTTTCAGGACACTCAAAGTGGAAAGTATTTTGAATTACTTTCTTTGGCTGGCTGTTCTTGAATTCCTCAGGATCACCGTTGATAAGATTCTGAATGATTTCTGGACACAGTGCTAGGCTTAAAATAGTTTGAAGGCTTCTGGGGGCAACTACCTGATATGAGAAGTGATTTGCTACCCGTGTTAAGGAAGAATCAGATGTCATGTTATACAAGGTTAATGAGCAACAACTGTTTCATGGTTTGAGCGAGGCCCACGCTGCGTACCCTAGTTTCTCCCTGCTCCAGAGAGAGCTGCAGTGTTGTAGGTAAAATAGAAGTTATTAGATATAGACATTATTTTTTCTAGGTCTTAGATCCGCCCAATCCATCTCTGTCTCCTTTGTCCTTGCGAAGCAGCTCCTGCCATTTGAAGTAAGCCAAGTCTCTGTGAAATGCCAAGTTGTTTCTGCATTGTCAAGGAGACAAGAAAATAGAACCTGGGTAGCAAAACAAATTCTTCGTGGGAGTGGGTGTTGCTTGAATGTGGAAAATCTGAAACTGCGTCCATTCCCTGCTGCTTCCTGGAGCTGACCTCTGCTGGCATTTAGTGAGGGGCTGTCTCCAATCTAGCATTAAGCAGCCATTGTATAATCACCAGTCATGAAATAACTGTGGTCTGTGCGTGTAGCTCACAAAGTGTGGTCTCTGGGCCTGATACATCAGAATCACTCATAAAAATATTTCTGGGTCTGGGTCCTGGGAATCTACATTTTTTTTTAAAGCACGCATTCCAGGTAATCTCCAAATCCCTGGTGGATAAGAATCCATGATCCTAGGGGGTAAGTGTACATTTATTTGTTATTATTTGTGTGCTTCAAAAGAATGTACAGCAGCAGCAACAGCAAAGTAAAAATGTGATCCTTGCTTGAGGGGATGTCAGACTTTCTAAGCTGACTTCTGATTTAGGGCATTTTCTCACAGCCACTTATCATTCCAGTGTTGGTTGGATTAGTAGGGTGTGGTGAAGACAAATAGTTATTCACTGACAATGTGTGCTCTCCCCTCTATGTGACGCAGAGTTGTTCCCGGGCGGTGGCTGCCCAGCTACGGACTCCCTGGCCCACTCGGGTCCGGAAGTGGCCCGTGACTAGCTCTCCCAGTGGAAAGTTACTGCAAGCCTGTGTGTCTGTATCTTCCCCTTTGGCCTGGCTGGAGAGGATTCTAGGGCCAAGGAGGGGATGAATGGAGCCTTGGTCCCTGAATTACCACGTGCCAGGACTACCTGCTTTGGATGTTTGCCTGAGTGAAAAATGAGCTCTTACAGTGTTCACTGCTGAGATTTTGAGGTCTTAACAGCTTTTGTCACCACAGGTAATTCATGGAGCTTGGCCTACTACTTAGGCTGTTCTGGACAAGGACCGTGTTCTTCCTCAGCTCAGATTTTAAATACATATTGTTTCTTCAACAAACGTAGGCCTCTTCTGAAAAGTAGAGAACCATTTCTTAGGGCAAAGAGCACCAGTCTTAGAATTAGGAAAATGGGTCCATGTCTAGTTCTGCCACTTACTGCCCATGCAATTTTAGGCAAATCACTCAATTACTCAAGCCTCAACTTCTTTCATTATTTAGCGTGTTACTTGCCTCTCAAGCTATGTGTGAAGGTCATGCATTTGCTCATGAAAACATGTTGTAAATTATAAAGTGCTGTTTCACAAATGCGAGGGATGACTTGGTTCTTTTTTCCACAGAACTCCATGCTATTTTCTACTTCCAGTATTTTAAGAGCTACCTCAATCTCAGTTTTTCCTTTAGAAAATGGGGACCCTAAAGCTTACTTGAATTATTGTGAGTCTAAAATGAAATGAGATATGTGATGGTGTCCAGCAGAAGACCCAACATGTTGCTGGAATTCGGAGAAATGTTACCTCCTTTCCCTGCAGCCCTGCATGCCTGGGGGAGGTGATTCAGGGAGCATCCGTGTGGGCAGGTGATGAATGTGAGCTGAGTTTTCCTGCTGCTTGTATTCTACTCACCTCTGTCAGCAGGTGAGATGATTTGCACTGAATCACGCATCCCCTTCTTCCCCATGCTTGACTCTTTGCCACATTCTTCACCACAGCAGGACAGATGGCCACAGAGGAGCCTCGTGCCTGTGTGTAGTGTTGCCTGCTTCTGTTTCTCCTTCTACAAAGATGGAAACTCTGGTCACAGTGAATCTGATGGAGCACTTACTGAAGCCCCTGGCCGGCCAGACTCCGGCATTCAGACTCTGATGTTCCCAGTGCTTCCACATTTGCAGCCGTTCCACTTGAAACTCCTTCTCTTCTTTTCCTGGTTTCATCTTCACGTGGCTTCTTTTCCTCAGGTCCTCTTTACTTGGGCTGTCCTCAAGCTCACTCACTTGATTAGAAATTCCTGACACAGAAGACTGGTCTGAAATAAATTTTTACAACGGTAATGATAATTCCCACAGTTTATTTGTATATCGTGCCACCATTTCCCACGTACTTTCACCTGACGTATTCTGTTTGCTCACTGCTTTTCCTAGACTCACAGCAGCAAAAGCAAAAGCTTATCTTAGGTGCATTTGTTGGGCATAATACCATGCAAGGTTGCTGAGAGGATGGGGTGGAGGGTAGAGGGGACAGACAGCCAATATTTATCGATTATGCATTTTTTTGCCAAGTTAGTTTTAATGAAAGTTAACTAATATAATTTCTCTGAGGTACCCCAAGTGCCTTGCCCAATGCTTATGGATGTTTAAAGTTTTATCAACTATCAAATTCCATAGAGGGGTTACAGGAAACTTGTCCAAAGTCAAAAACCTACTTGATGATGAAGATGAGATTTAAATTCTGGTCTCTTTGCTCCCAAAGCCCATGCTCTTTTCTTGGTGTTAATGTCTCTAGAAGATAGATCAAGGGCAACAAGAAGTTGCTGTCCAAACAGCCCCATGTCCAGTTACTTGGGGAGCAAAGACACAAACATGTGAGGAAGACAAGGGGTCCTTCCTCTCATCCTCCCCACTCCTGCAATATTTATTATATATTAGGTGGTACCCAGTATTCCAGGCTATGGCCTCAGTATCCCTTAGCTTGCAGCTACCAGTCTAAAGGACAAGACAGATAAACTGATTAACAGCTGGACAAGTAATTTCATGTGCAATAATGATAACTGCTAAGAAGAACGATAGAGTAGGGCAAGAGGTAAAGAGCAATGGAGCTTGTTAGATGAAGTGGTCAGGGAAGGTGACGTTGGAGTGGGTGACACCTGAGTTGGTGACATCTGAGCAGAGACCTGAATGAAGAGAAAGCTTGCAAGGGGGTGGGGTGGAGATGGGACCAGCATGTGCAAGACCCGAGGTGGGAGCTGCCTTCTTGTTTTGTGAGTTCAGAGTGCATCTAGGCTGGAGGAAGACCAGGAGGGTGGTAGAGTAGGCATGAAGCTGGAAATTTCAGGAGAGGCTTGGGGGCCTTGGTGAAGGCTTTAGATTTTGTTCTGAGTGAGGTTAGAAGCCATTAGAGAATTTTGAGCATTGAGAATTGAGAGTATCTGACTTAACATTTAAAAAGAATCATGGTAGATGTTGTGTGTCATTTAGATTTTAGTGGGCCAGGAGCCCAGTTCAGAGTCTGTTGCGTTCAGCCACACATGAGAAAACCCATCATGAATGGCATCAAAAACAAATACTTCAACATTGCAGTCTTTCACTTTCTGTTCTTATCTTTGGATTTTTAAATTTCAGCTCTTTGTAATTCTCTTTCAATTGATTAAATTCTTCCTATGTTCACGGTACTGTGAAAATTGCCATTTGTATCTTTATCCCTTTCTTGAAACCTTTTCCTATGATCTAGATGTTTTTCCTCTGAACCAAATTACAGGTTGTTCCACTTATCTTAACAGAGGTAGAAAGAAATCAATTGCTTTGATTTCTTGGTAACACAAACCTAGCTGCAGATCAGAAACCAAATGAACTGGCGTGAGAGTGACAGCAGGCCAGCCTGCCGACAGGACCCGCTCTCAGGGACAGCGAGCTCATGCAGGAAACGGTCAGGACACAGGCCTGAGCTTGTCGTCAACTTCGGACTTGGACTCTTCCGTTTGGATACCACTCGCTGTGTTCCCACTGAAATGGGTGATTGCGATGAGACTATTATACATCAGATGCCACTAAGAGCTATTAATATGGCTGGAATAATTGAGCAACCAGACTTGTTGGAAAATGTAACTACTTTACACATCATTGTAAATTGTTTTCCAGGCCCTACTGGCGTCCCTTCAGCCATGAAAACATTCAGATGTTAAAAAAAAAAAATGCTTCCTGAGCACTTAACCATAAAAGTAAATGAAATTGCTTTCGACTACTCCACTAACACTGGAGCCATCCACACATGGAAATTATTACCTACCCTGTGTTTGTTTAAATGTCGGGTGATGTTGTTGTGCCTGCTCTGTTGTTTGTTAGTATAATGCTTACTTCTGTGTAAATGAACAGCCCAATACCCTGTAACATCATTTTTTGGAAACATTCCACCGCTAAAGAACGAGTCTCTCCTAAATACGTTATAACTATTTTAATGTCTTCTCTCTAGTTTACAGTATTCTTGGGTTTTGAATCTGGATTATGTTCATGTATAATGACTCTCACATTGCTCTTTGGGGCCAAATTGTGGGCATATTAGAGCATCCGAAGGCTGATCTTACCTACATCTGGGAAGGGTTTAACAGGTCAGCCACCTTTGCTCAACCTATTTCCCTGTACAAACAGCACTTTCTATCAAAATCTACCTGTTCAAATCCTTCCTGCCTAAAGATTGAGCTGAAATCTCACCTCCTGTAAGAAGTTGCACTTGAGTCGAGGTAGCACATTTAATCCCTCTCCCTTCTCAGAGAAAAGGGACAAGAAGGGATATTTTCTTAGCAACTCCTGTGTTGGATGGTCACCTAGCTCATCTCATTTTCCCACAAGTACTCTGTGAAGTAGGTCCTGGTTTAAAACAGGGAAATGAACTGACATATCTACGGTCACACAGCTAGGACGTGGGAGAGTCAGGATGTAAATTCAGATCTGTCACACACTTCATTCAGATAGTCATTGAATTCAGCTAGTCAAACACTCCCACCATGCTGTGTGACTTCTTAGAACTTGCAAGGTGCTTAAAGCAAAATCCACATTCCTTAGCACTGCCTTGCTTGGTGTCTGTAATTGTTTCATGCGTGGGTTTTCTGCTCCCAGCAAAGGTTTAATGCCTTTGAAGGCAGTTACTGGCAACACAAAGAAGGTGTGGCCTCCACCTCATAGTGGTTTGGCACAGAGTTACAGACATGATAAAGATGTCTTCTAACTCACTCCAGGTAGTCTGGTGGAAGTCAGAGGGTACTGAGGTGACACAAAGGAGGTGATGGTCCCTGTGGAAGTTAGGGTAGGGGTCAATGGGAGCAGAAAAAATTTTGTAGAGAGATGATACATTAGTTCTGCAGATGAGCAGGTATTTGTCAGGAACCAGGAAAACCTGGATCAGGGAAGAGGGGACTAAGAAGAGTCTCAAAAGGGAAAACATTCAGAACAACAGGAAGGCACTGGGGTAGGAAACACAGCCAGGTGTGCTGCATAATGGTCAACAGCTCAGGATGGTTGGCTCACGCATTAAGAGGGCAGGGCCTGAGGGTCATACCCAGAGAAGAGGCTGGAGGGAGGGGTGGGCAGAGGCCAGGACATAGGTTTCTTGAATACTTACTGAGTGAATTGTATTCATTGTTTCTTATGCCATTGAAAGATTTTAAGTAGAGGTGCAATGTAATGCAAAACAAAACATTTAAGGCTGCATGTGGTAGGGGAATTCTTTGAAAGTTATTTGAATAGCAGATGGGAGGGCAGTTAGGAGACTTGTAGTTACCCAGGCAGAAGATGCTGAGGGCCTGGATTAGTGAGGAGCCGTGCGGGTGGAAGGTAGTCTTGGAGACACGAGCCGTCTAGTTTTCTCCTGTGGGCTACCTAGAATGGTTCTTGTGGGCAGGTGACATCTCATATTCTGTTGGCCTATACAGCACAATCCCAAACGTGAATTCCTTATTTCTTATGTCCACGATACTAAAAGCTGCACTTGCTGTAAAAATAATGAAAAGAATTCAAGTGGAGATGACTGCAAAGCACGTGGGTCCTTTAGCATGTGAACTTCTCCAAGACGGGGAGTGAAACTCAGCCCCCTTTCTGCACTATCCCCGTGTGGGCAAAATTGCCATCATCATTAGTTGGTATTGGAAGCAGATGAACATAACTTTAGAGTTTTTAAGAAAAGCCAGGAAGAAAGCTAGCCAGGCTTTTTAAGAAAGCCAAAATAATTTTTCCAGCAGGACTCTGGCTATTTATATTCTCATATAAGTGAAACTGAATTATATTAGCAAGTGTTAAAGCAGTTTAAGTGTTTCAAGTTTTTAACTGTGTGTCCTTGAAGCCTATAATATTTGTGGTAGGTAGTTCCACTGCTGTAAACCTGTGGTAGCTGGTGTAAATTCACACTAGTAAGTTAATAACACAAGTAAGAAAGGCAAATCTCAGCTCCTAGGATGCTGGGTTAGCTATGGAACTAACAGGATCAAGAAAACTCAGGTCAGGGGGCAACTGGGTTGGGTGGAGGGATAAATTAGGAATTTGGGATTTGGAGATACTAAGTACTATATATAAAGTAGATAAACAGCAAGGCCCTACTGTACAGCACAGGGAACTGTATTCGGTACCCTGTAAGAGCCTATGATGAAAAAGAATATGAAAAGGAATATCTATCTATCTATCTATCTATCTATCTATCTATCTATCTATCTATCTATCTATCTCCGAATCACTGTGCTGTATAGCAGAAGTATACCAGAAATTAACAACATTATAAACAAACTATAGTTAAATATTTTAAAAAAAGAAAACACATATGCCTTCTGATTGATTTTTCCTCTGGATTAGACTAAGATGTGTGCAGGTGAAATTGTAACACTTGGTATTTTTCTTACCTATGTTCTTCACTTATTAAACTATTCATCACACTTCTCTACCATTCCTCTATCTAGAGGTCTGCTTTAAAGGTGAACTAAAAAAATTAAATACATAGTATCTCTTACATGGGCTCTGGCAGAGTTTTTCATTCTCTCTGTGTGCTGTGACACTTTTACCTCAGGAAGCTATTTATCTTCCAGTTTCCAATTTCTAGGTTTCTTCTCAAGATCTGTGACAGCTCAGTAAGTGAATGTTTTCTTGTTTTGGGTCCTTTCTGCTTCATCTCTTGAATCTCCTTTTAAAAAAGAGTTATATATTGTTCATCTTTATTCACCTCCAGTTGCTAATAAAATGTCTTGGCACTTAACAGGTATCATTTAGTCTGTGCTGGGTGAAAAAGGACAAATGTCTGTCCTCATACGGGGAATAATTGTTTTGGGGTGAGACTGGGTGAAAGAAGGAGATACTAATAAACTAAATTGATAGAAATCATTGAGAAAGTAGGAAAACTCCTCGCATGACATACGATGTGTTAATTTTTGTGTATGCCAGTTGCATCAAAACATCACCTTATCAAAAACCATTTGAGTTTTTTTTTAGCAAGCGAACAAATGTACACTTTTATTCATTTATTTTTCAGTAGGTTTAAATCTTTCGAGGGTACAGCATCGCTTGGATTCCGTGTCCAATGGCCTTAGAGGAAGGTTGCTTTGGAATCTGGCACAAAACCACCACTGTTCCACCTGTGCGAGTTACATTTTCCCAGATTACTCGGCTTTTGTTTGGTTTTCCACCAGGAGTTACTGTGTCGTCCTTTGCTTTGTACACATACTCTTGCCTAGACAGAACTCAGTTTCATCTTGAGTGCAAACACCTTCAGCGTTAAGAAGAGCTGTGTGTTCCCTCTGGTTCCAGAGACCCTGCCTATAACCACCAAAAATGGCCTTGGACCACAGCCTTCCAGACACATTTGTGGGTTTGAAAGTCCTGTCCCCATCAGGCCTCTGCAGGCTCCAGGATGGCTGAAAGAGCCATCCGGATGTGATCTTGAGGCTTTTTGACTTCTTAGGCTCTGAACCAGTAATATTTTTTTTTTAAAGAATAATATCCACTTAAAAAGTCAGATTTAGAAGAACAAGTCTTTAGGTACTTCTTTTCTAAAAAGTGAAACTCTACAAAATCTTAATCATATATACAGATAGCTAAACCCAGAAGGCCTGCATCCACAGCTTGAGTGGATATATTGTTATCTCTGCCTCTAGTAGGTGGGGCTGAACTAGCTGGGACACGGGTCACCCAACCCATGATCACCTGGACTCCTCTGCCTCTTCAGACTGACTGGACAAGACGCTCCATCTTCTCGATCTTAGAAGATATGCTTCTAGCTTTTCACCATTGAGTATGGTGTTAGCTGTGGGTTTGTCATAAATGGTCTTTATTATGTTGAGGTATGCCCTCTATGCCCAATTTCTGGAGAGTCTTTTTTTTTTTTTTAACATAAGTGGATGTTGAACTTCATAAAAGCTTTCTCTGCATCTATTGAGATGATCATATGGTTTTCATTCTTCAATTTGTTAATGTGATGTATCACATTAATTGATTTGGGATATTGAAAGGATCCCTGTGTTCTGGGATAATCCCACTTGGTCATGGCGTATGATCCTTTTAATGTATTGTTGGAGTCGGCTTGTTAGTATTTTGTTGAGGAGCTTTGCATTTATGTTCATCAGTGATATTTGCCTGTAAATTTTTTTTTCTCTTTTTATGGTACCTTTGTCTAGTCTTAGTATCAGGGTGATGCCGGCCTCATAGAATCAATCAAGTGTTCCTTCCTCTGCAATAGTTTGAGAAGGATGGGTGTTACTTCTTCTCTAAGTGTTTGGTAGAATTCATCTGTGAAGGCATCTGATCCTGGACCTTTGTTGGTTGGAAGTTTTAAATGACAACTCAATTATTGGTAGTTGGTCTGTTTATATTTTCTGTTTCTTCCTGGTTCAGTCTTGGGAAATTGTACCTCTCTTAGAATTCATCCGTTTCTTCTAGGCTGTCTCCCACTGCTCCATATGCAATCTGCCTGTGCGAGTTTCCTATTGCCACCGTAACAGTCAAACATGAATTTACTGGGTTACAACCAGTAAATTAGAAAATCTTTGTGGGTACAGCTGGTTCTCTGTGCAGGGTTTCACAAGGCCCAGTGAGTTCTCCTTGTGTCTATTTTAGAGCATAGTTTCTGAAAATGAGACATTCTATTTGATGAATAGCAAAAGAAACCAGGTGACCAACAATAAGAGGACCAAAAACTGGGTCGTGTTTCATGTGTATATAGTAACTTACCTGTGCATAGAAGGTATCAGTTCATCCTATGGTTGCTCAGTTACATTATGAGTATTGGTAGCATCGTATCTCATGTAAATATCTTTGAAAATGTCTTATCACTGTGCAGCATTGAATGAGATCGTGAATGCTGATGATTGTCAAATCCTAGGTAGTATAATTACATAGTGGAAATTACCATTCCTTGGAATAAAGCTTCCTTTTTTACCCCCCAAGCTAGTAGGAATAATTCATGTCATGAAGGACTATCACTGAGTATATCCCCCTATCACCAGCTTCCAGGTGACGTGCCAGAGAAGCTATTTAACTCTTAGTCACTAATTCAATAAGGAATGTCAATAACCCAGCAAAGTTAATTAAATGGGAAGTGCAGATTAAACACTTGAATTTATACCGTCCATCTTAAAGTTGCTGCATAAGAAAATCAAACTGATTTTCATACTGAAGGGTAAAGGGGTTACTAAGTAGTATCTGGCCCCCTAAAAGCGTTAACATTACAATCAATGGAAACTGATAATTGAAATAGAACACAGATCCATACATCAGAAGTGTCCTAAGACAGATACAGGTAGCAAGTACCTATTTACATATTTCATACAAGGTTCCTATTTTATACATTTCCCCTCCTATAGTCTGTTTTTCAGGCTTGTTGGTTTATTTGTTTTTAGAGTATGTATTTTTATGGAAGAAAAACATGCAGTGATTTGGGATGGGTGAGGTATGTTCTCATAGTCAAGAAGGCATTAACTAGATTTATTAAAATTAAAAAATAAATGTGAAGTGGTATAATATGGATGATTGAATACTGATCTGAGAAGTAGTTTCCATATATAAGTTTTGATGACATTGTGGGATATTATGACCATTGGTGAGATATCGTACTCTGCAAACATTTCTGGGTCTTTAACATGAGAATGACAGAATCTTCTCGAAGTTTCTTCCCATGAGACCACTTGTAAGAGCAAGGCTAGTTGGTGCTTATTTAATGCACTGAGGTCCTTTGTAGGGCACCTTTAAAGCACTCTTTTGATTTAATTCTGAATCGATTGTATTCCTGAGTTTGGAAAATCAAATTTTAACATGAATTTGCAAAGAGCCCCAGTGTTTTACCCCTAATTCATATTCCAGCAGCCTTCACTGAAGCAGGAAGCAGAGTCAAGCTGTTGCCGTGAAGATTGTTTCAAGGGCTCAGTAATCCTCCAGGGACCCCTGCATTACTGCTTTTCAAAGCAGCCCTTATTCCTGCCTCCTGTTTCTGCACAGGGAGTTGTGTCCCATACTTGAGGACATGGTGAGGCTAACAAGGACCTGAGGACTCCTCCAGGACGGTGATCCTCTGAATTATGCAATCTGCCATTCTGATCCCAGTCCTCCTTTCTCCCCATTCTACTACATTGTAACAAATACTGTTCTTTGGTGCACCTTTACAGAACCGTAAAACCTGCCTTTTCATTTTTAAAAGACTATGCTCCCAGGTTAATTGACATTGGTTTTGTTTTAAATCTTCTGTGTAAAGCCCATCAAACTCTCATGAAAATAACATTTTTGGACTATAGTATCTATTTGAAGATCTTAATTGACATAAAATTCTCTTAATTAATGACACACAAAAGTGTCTTAATTTAGATCAATAAAGTTGACTTTTATTTCAAGTGTGTTATGCTTATAATTTTTCTTCCTCTGAAAGGTGACGAAATAGTAAAAAAACAAAAAAAAGGATAAAAAAAAGCGTGTATGGATATTACTAATTCCAGATATGAACGTATAGGCAGAATTAGTACTTGGATTTAATGTATTTTCAGTAGAGTTAGGAGTAAAAATCATCTCATGTATTTCATCTTATCTGAGGCAGCTAGGAATTTTCTATTTTCCTTCTGAAAGGAAAAATAGAAGCTTTTTAACTTTACAACGTTCTTAGGGGAACAGCTGTCCTATTTCATAAGGGACACAGAGAAAGAGGAAAAAAGGTAGATTTTTAAGGAGGCTAAAGGAGGTAGACTTTTTCAATCATATTTATACTCAATCCAATAGATCATACCATTTTCTTCTGAAAAAAATATTAATCTTGGTCTGTATGCATTGTCAGACTAGGACCTGAGTCTGGGTACATGCTGGTGGAATGTGGATGTATATGAAAGTAGAGTATGAATATATGTGAAATATATAACATATGCAGTATATTATTTATATAATGAGACAACCTAAATTTTATTTATTTATTTATTCACTTATTTATTTTTAATTGAACTATAGTCAGTTACAATTTGTCAGTTTCTGGTGTACAGCATAATGTCATACATATACATAAATATATTTGTTTTCATATTCTTTTCCCTTAAGAGTTATTACAAGATATTGAATATAGTTCCCTGTGCTATACAGAATAAATTCATTTTTATCTATTTTTATATATAGTAGTTAATATTTGCAAATCATGTATTTATTTCTGAGCTAAAACATTAGAGGTCAAAGATATTACAACTTATAAGGGACCCAGTCATACCCATGAGGTATGAATTTATTCTCTGAAGTAAGAGCTTTTTCGGTGGCAAAGCTTGAGAATGCTGATCTTCATGATGGGGAAATTAGTGTTTGGGCAAGAAATAAATAAATATGTTCTTTTATGGTCTGGAAGGGACAATAATCCTAGCCTTCAGGTGTTTAGAAATACTGCACAGATCCAGGCCTACAGTAACATGACCATTTTTCCATTTTCAATTATTTGAGGATATAAACACAGAACGACTAAATACCACTACTGAGTACATGCTGTATACGAGACAGAACTGTACATAGTGAAGTGGTCAGGACAGGCAGCATTCACGGCCATCGGTAAGGCCAGCCTTGGCCAAGCTTCAGAGGAGCAAGAAAGGTCTAGCCAGGTGGATGGAATATAATGTTTCATAACATACTGAAACTGGTAAGTGGGAACAGGTGGTTTCTTAGCAAGTCACAGGCCTCGGGCTGGTCTAGAAGAGGTAAAAAGAATATATTGATAGGCAGGTGGAAGAAAATAATGAAATGTCCAGAAGGAAGCATTTGGAAAGCATCAAGAATGTCTGGTTGCAGGTAGGAAAACCAAGTGGGAGCTACAGGAAGTGCCTGGCAAGACTTCTAGTTTAGAGGACTTGAGGCATAGAGCGTGTCACCAACCTGGGACTCAGGATGTAGGAACCCACCAGGGATCCAGGGTTTAGCCTGTTTATGGTTCTCAGAAGCGTGAATGGGGTTACGGTGGAGCTAACAGCAAGCGTGATTTGATGCTGATCCCTCCGTACTGACCTGAGAGACTCAACAATTACTTTGTCCAAGAAGGGGGCTGATTCCAGAGCTCAGAATCAAGAAGAAAATATAGACAGCGGTCATATAGCCTCAGGTAAGGAGCGAGGAAAGTTAGGCACCGCTCCAACTGTCACGCAGGTGCGAAAATTATTTAATTTTCTGTTTCTGTCTTGAATGATTATACCACCTATTTGGTGGCATAACACATACATATATTCAAATTAAATGTCAATACAAGCGTGAATGTTTTAATCAATATATGTACTAAATAATTTGAATTTGCAAAGGAATTTTGTTAACAGAATCCCAAGTCTAAGCTTGACAGGAAACTACTAGTCCTAGGAGTACTGGTTCATTCTACTACGGCGTATGTTCGAATTTAGAATAAGACTACTGTAGTTTTCCAACCAGTCTAGGGATATGAAACCAAATCTAGTTCGAATGAGAATATTAAATTGGAAATAAATTCTTCAGAATGAAACTCAGGCCTTCCACGTTGAACTGTGGGAGGATTGCTGTTCAGCATGACCCCTAGGAACGAGGACCTTCCTTGATGGAGGCAGAGTCGGGGACTCTGGTCCAGAAAGGGCAGAAGTGCAGTTAGGAAGAGCCCTGGAAAAAAAGACTCCCTGACAGTTCCCTGTAAAGCTGCACTGGTAGTCGGCACGTGCTTGCTGCCGCTACATGCGAGATTTGTGTGGGAATCAGGACCGGAACACAACACCCGCTCTCCCTGCCCATTCAGTCGCTGCTCTTGGGGGTTAGCATGCTGCCTGCTCACATGAGTCTCTGTTTTGTCCATGCCTGGCAAGAGCTGCTTGGAACCTCGCCTCTGGCAGCAGATGACTTCAAGTACCTAGACCTGTCGTGACACTCTCCAGGAGAGGCATCAGGCTGTCATCATCAATTAGGCAGCCCCCTGGCTGACACACAAGGCCTTTCACTGTGTGCCCTTCTCTCTCCAGCTTCTGAATTGCATCTTTTGATAGGAGTTGAGATAAGAAACAAGTTTGGTTTCCAAATCAGGCCATTAACTTGCTCTCCTAGCCACTTGGCCTAATTTGTTTGGTCACTGTTTCACAGTTTGGGCCAAGTTTGCATAGTTTTGACAATTTCAAGATCTTAGATGCAACCATTGATTTCTTCAGAAGGACTATTCCATGGGTCACGAAGGCTGGCCAGCTGGGCACTTTCTTCTCATACTCATCAGTGCCAAAGAGATGAAAAGACCACTGGTTTAAGTAAACTCGATGAAGCTAAGCTTTCTTACCCTGGACCCAGCTCAAGCCTGCTTCATTCTTCAGCAGAACAACATCAGGCCCTGCCTCTGAGATGCATCTCTTGCCATAGATGGTGTGACATGACGATACCCTGACCAGGAACTAAGACAAATCTTGACCTTAGCATGTGAGAGTTCCAGACTTTTACCCATATTTCTTCTTGCTGTTACTCTGCCCTATTCTGATAACTAGGATTCAGATGTGTTAACAATTTTGATAAGATGATTTCTCTCCTGCTTTTCTTGGTGCCCCATCTTCATTTCCTGTCTATATATCTATATGTTATGTCTGTATGTCTATACATATCAATATGTCATTCTTCCAGAATCAGGGTCCAATATGCTTGTCTAGTGAGTGCGTATTTATGGCTATCCCTAATCCATTATACCTTCTTTGGGAACCACATCCTAAAGTTCTTCAGGGGCCATGCTTTTCACAATTGCGGGGATAGGATACATGATCTAGTTTTAAGTTACTTGTGTTTCACTGGCCCTTGTCATGGGTTCAAGGCTGAGAGTGGGACTCAGGCAGGTTCTAGCAGAGCGAGAACGAGAGCTCTTTTGTAGACTCTATCAAGAAACACAGGCTTTCATTTTCATAAGCTAAAGTCTAAGAAACTGTATGGCATGGAGCTGCAGCAACCATTTATGGGCCGTCGAGGGTGACTGTGTTAAAGCATGAAGCTAGTGTGCAGACGAGAGCAGAGCCAGGTAGAGGTGACAGACGTAGACCTTTCTTGTGACATCATTTGAATCCTTCTAAGAATTTATGTTTTAACCCATTTCTGAGTCACTTTATTCTCTACTTTGCTTTAACAAGTTTGTGTTGGATTTTCTGTAGCTTGAATGGAAAAAAAAATAACTGAGGTTTTCAATCTAATGCTTGGACTTGATTACTTGCTGACAGCCTTCTTGGTATCTCCCAGGCCCTGGGTCTTTGATTGTCTTCACCCACCTTCATACTGTCTGTGCTGGATTTACGCCCTGTTGGGACATCCTGATATATCATGTTCAGTCCCAATGCTCCTTTATAGTCTGGATGAAATTCTGAGACATAACAACTGTGTTTTCCCTCTTGAATATTTTAGGAAAGCTTAATGACTCAACAAATAAATGATCTCTTCAATAGCTCAAAGTGGGGAGGCTTCAAGGAATTTCACATAACTGACCCCTGGGTATACAAACATATTAATGTCAGTGGCTCATTAGGTTTTCTTTTTCTATCGTGGATATTGTTATATCGTTTTACTCTCTCTCAGAGTGACCTTTGTGACATTCTCCTTGGCTGGCAGGTAACAAGATAACTTCTCATAAAGGGAAGAGATGATGAAAGAGATGTCTGTAATAGATTTTACTATAATGGGATCAGAATGGCAGGGAAAGCAAAGGAGTAGTTAGAGACAGAGCAGCCTTATGGTTCTCAGTACTGTGCATCTTGTGGTTTTTCTGCGAAATTAAAGATGACCTGAGAAGAGGGGTTAAAACAATGGATTTTGAGATAGTAAACTCTTAAAACTTCAGTTATACAATGAAAAGGCAGGCCTAGGGATCTTCTGCTATGGACCATGGACTGTGTGAGAATGGAGGTTGGTTCGGGGTGTTGTGTTGAAGCCCAACCTGTGTTTCAGACTCAGGGCCAAACTTAAGCCTCTTAGCAAACCTGAAAGCGCCCTGTGGGGATGTTCTCATTCTACTCTTTGTGGTACTCAGTACCTCTTTTAACCTAGTTATTCACTTTTTATTGGAACTTTCCTCAAACTGTTCTCTTTTTTATGGCTCATTTGGTGCTGAGGGGGTACAGGTGCCTCATGGGTCAAAAACAAACCAAACCAAACATGACTGCTCCTTGGCAAATTGAGAAACAACCGAAAATTTCTCCCTTCTTGGCACTCTCTTTCCTTGATTGCTTCCACCTCTCCTTCTCTTCCCTTCTACAGAGGTTCTCCCCCTGTTTTTTGATTCTGATCCATTATGTAATACATTTCAGCTTTAATGCTAAGAAGGTAGCTAGGAAAGAAGCTTGCAATGTTGGGGGCAGGGAGGTTCCTGGGTTAAGAGGAGTGACAAGGGCTCTGATGCTCTTAATTTGGAAAGTCTTCATAGATGAGCTCAAATTTGAACAGTTCTGAAAAAAGAACTGCCATCATGATTTAAGTAGAGAAAATGTAAGGGATTACTAGGAGAGTGGGCCAGCTAGAGAAGATAGTCCACCTTTGTTAGTTAGAATTAGATTCAGTTGCTAATAAGAAAGACTAGACTTAAAAATATTTTTAAAAAAAGTTTATGAAACACTAGTATGTTAGCCTGATAATGTAACACATCAAATGCTAGCATGGTGCTTGTGGTCATCAGGCACCCAGGCTCCTATCATTCTTGTCTTGTCTTCTGAGGTCATGGCTTTTGTTTTCAAAAGTATTACCCATTGGTCCAAAATGGCTTCTGAAGCTCTAGTCATCAAATCTGTTTTATAATCAGGATGAAGGAAAAGAGCCAAAAGGGGAAAAGAGGCTTTCTTCCAGTCAACTTGGTTTCTTTGAAGCAGTTTTCCCAGAATTTCCATGCAAGACTTCTGCTTATCTCATTGGCCAGAGCTTAGTCACATGGCCACACCCAGCTGCAAGAGTGTCTGGGAAATGTAATATTTTAACTGGTTGACTTGCTACCCGGCGTAAAATCTGATTTTGTAACCAAGAAGGAATGAAGTGCTCTTAGAGAGCAACTTGTACACTGATACAAAAGTCCTTGAAACCTAAGACTGCTTTTTAGAAGATATACTAAGTTATTAGTAGCTTTATAGATTTATATGGAATATGGTTGTTCTTATTTTCAGTGTATGAGTTGGCAAGGGAGATTCTTACTGAGAATATTGGCATTGAGTATAATGATCTGAGTATAAGAGGATGGAAATTGTAATTTTTGAGAATTTAGGAAAGAATTGTAAATTCTGAGAATTTAGGAATTCTGAGAAGGGGTTTATAGCACTGGATTATGAGTGAAGTATGGAAAGAGATAAAAATAATATTTTAAAGTCTTGGGGGTTTAGATATGACAAAAATGGTCAAACAGAAGTTAGAAAGGGGTGAGTAGCCCACAATAAAAGATATGAATTTAACACAGAAAAATTTGAAGTACATTTCAAATATATGCTTGTGGTACAAGCCTAGGGTCGGGAGAAAACCTGAACTAAACAATGAGTTGTACTTAGAAGTAAAACCAGTGCATCTTAGTGTAGAGGTTGGCCATATGGTTGAGAGCCAAGTCATATAAAATGAATGAGTGAAGGGCAACACTTGTAACACAATAGGGAGTGTTAGGAATTGTAGGGAATAATCAAAAGGGGCAGCTTCTGCTTGGCTGCAGCCAATTATTGCCATCAAAGAAATCAGGCTTAGATCTTCTGTTTTTCTAGAGAAGATGGAAATACAGACTTTTATATAACCATCCAGATTTAAAAATAATTGGACAGACCAAGCAAATAGGTCTGAAGGCTGGGTTTGCCCAATGGAGTACCAGTTGTACAACTTTTGATCTAGTTTGCCATCTTTGCTGAGACTCGGGGAGATTTAATGACTTGCTCAGGGACATGTATCATCAATGATAGGTCCCTGCCCCTTGACTCCCATTTGTCTTCCTACTGATGGAGCTAAGAAGGTCACATGGAACTGTTTGGTGGAAAGGAGTAATCAGAGGAATTAGGCATTTCACATAGGTTTGCAGTGAACTCTCAAAGTGCCTAGTGCAGGGCTTAATATTCAGGGGCATCAATCAGTGTCAACTCAATCTCTATGTGAATTCTTCAAATCATGTAAGTTAAATAAAATAGATGAAAAAGAAAAGAAACAGAAGAATCATTATCAAACCTTGGGGAGCCCTCAAAATTAACAATGAAAACAAGATAATGGATTGGCAAAGATGGCATCCAAGGAGCAGTCAGAAGCAGCCAAGATCTCTTTGTGAATCTCTTGCCTTTACCTTTGCCCTAATTACAGCTTTGGGCTGTAAATGTTTTAATTTGAGGATAATTTCCAGCCCTTTAATAAATTTCTTTCCAATTATCCTGCCACCTTAAACTTATAGCCTTGAAAGAAAGTGTGGTCTTAAGAGAATATTTCTCCTTCCCTTAGTTGAAATTAGATAGATTGATTAATTTTGGCTTAAATTTCTAAAAATGTGCAGTTGTATCTTGAGATTATTCCATCATTAGTGGTTAAGTGTCTTTGGAATAAGTAATTACTGTCACTAAAAAACAAATTTATTGGAAGAATCGTCCTTTGAAAATCCCCCTTTTGGTATAAATATGTCCTTGTGTGTCACCAAAATTACACCAGCACCATTGATCACAGGGTAGTAATTTTTGAAGTGACCAGTTCTATTTTAGGTTTTAATGTTCATAGTGAAATGCATTTTTTTGTGTGTGTGAATGCATTTTTAAGACACTGTTTAAAGTTCTTAGGCAAGAAGTCCCTGGAAACTAGAATTTTTGATTTAGTGCTCATGTTAGAATCCTGACTGGAGAACACAATGGAATGACCTTGGGGATCTAGTGGATTCCATAGGCAATTTATCTCAGAACCAACTGCTTTTGCAGTGGATTTTGCTTACAGTGGTAACAGCCTATATTTATAATTTGTTCTCCTGGCAATTATCTCAGTGGAACTGAAAATCTACAAGGTCGATGGTGCTGGACTAAGGTTACATACGGGTTACTCTTGCGTATTTGATTGGCTTTATCATTAAAACACCCCAGCTTAGCAGTGCTGAAAAGAGCTGGAATGCAGTCACTAAAAAGAGAGAGAGAGAAAAAGTCTGTTAATCATCTGATGTTTAACCATGCTCTTTTGCCTTTTTCCTTTTGTTTTTAGTTCCAAGACATTTATAAAATGCCTGCAGATCTCAACAAGGAAATAGGATTCTTCTCTGCTATCAGTTGAAGTTGCTGTGACCATAAAACTAAAAAATTACATTTTGTCTCCCTGCCCATAAAGAATGCCCAGCTGAGCAGGTCCAGTATCTTATCGCTCCATCCAGACAGTGCTTGTTGCTAAATACACAGAGCCCAATTTTACAGTCTTCTCTGTTTACAGCCAACTCTGGTTTGCACCATTTTCAGTAGGGGAAAAATTCTTATGAAAAGTTTATAAATGATGTGCAAATGTGCTATATTTTTGCAACTTGCATTCATTGTCATCTGGGATCGGTTGAGATTTTTTTTTGAGTAAACACAGTTCAGAGTTGTATGCTACAAGTCTGCAGGATGGAGGAGAGAAAACATGACCCCATCACTTGGATGGGAGTTTATGACATTGCAGGGGCAAAGATTCTGAAGATCAAAGATATTCTTGACTGTAGAGCTTTGAAAGCAACTGCAAAGTTCTCAAAGTGGGTAGAAAAGAGACCTTTCCCATCTTTACTGGGTCCTGAGAAATGAGGTGTATTTGAGATGCAGCAAGAAAGATTTTAGGTTCTTAAATTTAGGGGAGTCACATAGCCCTTTGAGAATCAGATAAAAATTTTCCCCAGAAAAAAAAATCCATAAAGGTATATACATAGAATTTTGCAAACTTGTTAATTTATTTATAAGAATGTGAAAGTATTTCCTAATTATTTCTCTGGATTGCTTTGGGGTCCTGACCCCAGTTTATGAATTCCCATAACTCTGAGGATGATCCTGGAGACTCACCTTGGACATCTGTGTCATTTGTGTTCCCCAGCCACATTTACCTAGTCTTACATACGGTGAGATGTTAACAGTTATAACCTGTGCTGTGAGCCTTTTGTGTCAATCTACCAATTTAGGAGCTCCATCTCCTGCAAAGTTCTTTTCCCTCCTCAAGTAATTATATCTACAAGTCCTTGAGATGTTTCGATTGTGCTCATGAACAAGGCCAGATAGGACCCTCTGGGTCCTGATGCCTTTGCTGGACACAGATGGTTATCTCTTGTTCCCTGAGTGCTGCCTCCTCTGCCAGGCACTGAAGCCCAGCATGCACAGCATTGCCACTTCTGCTGGGGGCCATGGTCTTCTTCTTCTGATGGGGGCCATGGTCTTCTTCTTCTGATGAAGCATTGGAGCCCTTGAGGGGCCAGGCATGCTCCATCTTCTCCAGATTTCCAATGATTCCAGGTACTGTGTCAGGGAGAATGCATGTCTTTCTTTTGTGTAACTGTTATTTGAATTAGATGGTTTCTAATGATTTCTTATATAACAATTTTTAGCAAGATAGATCTTTAACATTTATTTCCACTTCCTCCCTTCTCGGGGTGAAGGACAAACCCAGTGACCCCCGATGTGTCTTCAGACTCTTCAGTCCTCTGCCATGATTGTCTTCTATCCAGTGGCATTTGCACTCCCTCTCCCTATGGGGACTCTGCATGCAAATACCATTCCAGGGGCCTGTTCCCTGCTTTACTGGGTGTGCTTAGAATTGCTGCTCAGCACAGAATGGACCCAGCATAGATTTAAACTAGAAAATTCAAGGACATCAGTATTTAAGAAAAATGTAGACAGTAGTGTGTGACCTTTGAGACTTAGGCATGTTTTTAAGGAGATATTTTGGAGAGGGCTTCCAGATCTCTGTGATGTCCCTCCAAAGACAAACTCTTTGTCAATTCTACTCTGTCCTTCATCGAAGCCAGTGTAGTCTTGTGAAAAATTGCATTAACAAAATTGTAGGCACTTACTGGAAAGAGGCACCTTCTTTATTGTAAATAACTCCATACAGCACTTGTAATAAGTTAGAATCAGAATGATCTTTCTGTCATGCTTCTGTTTTTTAGACAACTCATGTACCTCAAACTCCACAGGAATCAATAACATATGATTCTGAAATAATACTGAATTTTAAAGCTTAGCATGCAGAGTATGGAAAAAATGCCTCATCATTTTTCTTGCTGTCATTTGACAGTAGAGGTGTAGATTCATCAAACATTGGAGACACATTTTGAAAATGTCAATATCTCCATCAGTGAGATTTGTCATCATTAGTGCTGACGGCTCCTGCTGTACCACTGGATTCTTTACTCACACCGTTCGTCCCTTTGACACCCTGGAATGTCTTCAACCACCTTCATGTGACAGTCCCTTCAGTGTTTTGTATGCTTTCACTTTCAACTTCCTACCAAGTCCACTTACCCGTCCTCAGACCACACGGGGAATTTCCAAACCAGTCTTCACCTTATTTGTCTTATGAATTTTCTTTCTTTCCCTCAATGTCAATTACATTTTCTTTCATAAACTCTAGTATCTAAGTCATGTTTTAAAATATTGAAGTAGTTTGAAGGACTCTTAGCCTAGACATATATGGGGTCAACTTGGATGTGAAAATAAAATGGAACTTTGTCCTTTCTGCAGTTGCTGTAATTTCCTCGTGAGGCTTGTCTCCTGAGGTTTATGTATAGGGTAGGGTTGGGAGTGGTAGGAAAGGAGAATTCTGAAGTTGCAAAATAATTCTCTGACTCCTTAATGATCTCCTTTGTATGGCATTCTCTTTCAAGTAAATGATCAGTTTTCTTCCTCCCTCGCTCCTTTCTGAGGTGGCATCTTGCCTTCTGTAGGAGGAGGAGTTAATGTCATCTGGTGGTGTCAGGGCAGGGAGCATCACTTTCTGCCAGGCATCTTCTGGCTCTTCTCTGTTCTGATTGGCCAGGTGCGCGTTGGGGTGCATCTGATCTCTGGACTCTTAGAAATGTGTGGTGTCCCTGCTGAAGTATGTGACTCTGGCCATTTTATTTTGATTAAGAAATCCCCACATGTTGCAGCATGTCCGGACTCCACACCTCTGACCATCCAGCAGTTCTCTTAGTGCCTCCGCATCTCTGCCCGCACTCCACTAGGCACGCAGGACTCTGTGGGCTCCTGAAGCCATGCGAAGGCAGAGGAAAGGCAGGAGCAGAATCTCAGGCTCATCTGCTTTGCCCTCTCCACCTGCCAGGGCTACTTCACTCCTGTGCATTCAGGATGTGGCACTGAGTCACATGCCAGGCTACTCCTAGAACCCTTCAGGTTTTCCCAGGCTACCCCTGAGGAAGCCAACCACTGCCTGGATGACCCTGAGTTCCCCGCATCTCACCATCACCACTGTCTTCTAGGACTTTTGCCTGGAGCTGGCAGTAGGACATAGATGTCTGGCTGCCTCTTCCTCCTTACCATCCCCTCCTCCACTTTTCTTCTGCTATAGAGGTTTTCCTTTATTTCCCCTTCCAGTCTTGCAGGAATTTTCCTAGGGTCATGACAGCAGAGTCGCTGCCAGACATCATGATTCAAGATGGTGGGTGGTGAACAGAGGGAAGAAAATAGAAAACACATCATTTAAAAAATTTCAAGATAGCATCCCTGAAAATAAAATGATATACCTGTAACTGGTGTTTCCTCAAACTACATATCATCCTTGAAGAAATATGGGGATCATATAAATGGTAACAACTATTGTTCTGATTCTCATCTTTATCTTTTATTTGGGGACTCCAGTCCCACTCAAAGTTTTCTGCGTTTATTTCTATGATTCTTTCTCACATATTTCTCCAAGCAGTTTGAATATCTGACCAGTCCCCCTCCGTGGCCTCTGCTGTCTGGTAAGCCCTGTGCATCCCTTCCATGAGTGTCCAACAGTTGATGATGGAGGTGGTGATGCTTAGCCAAGCATGGATCCATGTTCCAGCAAACAGAGTGCCCTCCGCTGCTTTGGAAATGCTAGGTGCAGGGTCCTTGGGGAACCTGACAGCTGTGGTGGTGTTGCCAGAGAGTAGGTTCTTGTGTGGGAAAGAATTCAAGAGTGAGCTGTAGTAGAACTAAAGGAAGTTTATTTAGAGGGATACATATTCCAGAGACAGACTGTGGTCTGTCTCAGAAGGGACAGTGGCCCCAGAGCATGAGGCCATCTAGGAAAGTGAGAGCAGCCCTAGGAGATAGATATACATTCCATAGAGAGTGTGGGGCAGTCTCAGAAGGCAAGAGAGACGGCCTCAGGATCTGGGGTTGTCAGTTATTATGGGCTAGGCAATTTCATATGTTAACAAGTAGGAGGGTTATTCCAACTCTATGAGGAAGGGGTGGGATTTCCAGACATTGGGCCCCCACCCACTTTTTGGCCTTTTATGGTTGGCCTGGGAAGTATCATTGGCACCTCTGGGTGTGTCATTTAGCATGCTGATGTATTATAATGAGCATATAATGAGACTCAAGGTGTACTAGAAGTTGGGTCTTCTGCCATCTTGAGCTGAGTTGGTTCTAACCAGTTTATATCCTATCTTCAACTACTGTGTCATTCTTTTAATGGTTATGCCCTGCCCCTTTCACTCCTGTCTCAGTTGTGCTACTGCTGCCAGAGGGCTGTGCCTTCTGGATACCTCCTGTCCTGCCCTGGCTGCCCTTAGAGGTGCAAGACCCTCTTCACACTGGGCCATGAGGAAGTGGCAAGCAGGTTTCTGTCATCCTGGTATAGTAGTCGGACTTCATAAAGTCTCTCAGGGACTTTTGAGGGTAAAGAGCTTATTGAATATTAACTTGCCACTCAGTTCTATTATGGGCTATGATAGAGCACAGCAAATCTAACCTGATTGCTCCTCTTTTGGTGCCTGGGGCATTGCTCTTTAGCCAAGCCTGTACCTCGTATTTCCTCTTTTGGGATAGTTTTGTGTGTCTGGTCATTGGGAGGTTCTTTAATTTCTCATTCAAATGCAAAATTTGCAGGCTCTTCCAACCAGTTTTGCAGACACTGTATCATAGTGGTTGTAAAATTTATACATAATCTGGGGCTCCTACCTCTGCTTCTAATTTAAATAAATTACAGATTTATATTTTTCTGTTTAAGCAGGCAATTCCTTGTAAATCTTTTGGTCTCTTATTTCATGGTTTGCCAAATGGTTAAAACAGATTAAAAAACCTTTAAAATGTTTGAATTCTGTCCTCACTCTGCTCATTTCATGATAATGGGAATAATTGATTAAACAATCTCCTTGTGTGAGATTCTGTTTTAGGTCAAGACTTGTCTTTCAGGTTTTTTTTTTTTTTTGCTTCTCCTGCTCTTTTTAAAGATGGTATCTTATATTCTGTCTCCTTTATTACGTTGATTTGTATGACTTTCCAAAAAAAATCTTTTGCTTTTGAATTGGGGATAAGTAAATTAAATGTAGTGAGATGGAATGAAATGACCCTCCTGCCCTAATTAGGATCATAAATAATCTATTGGGAGACTGCATATCCATCCTGGTTGACTCAGACAGAACCATTTTCAGCTAATGTGTGGGCTCCTGGTGATAAAAGCAGGAACAAGTAGGAGTCAAATGATCCTTTAGCGAAATGATGTTAGTTATTTCTCCAGGTTCTCAAGAAGCAGCTTTAAAATCATCTTAATATGAGGAGTCTGTTTCCTTCATGTGAGGATAATAGACTGTGCCTCCCTAGGATAATTAATTAATTAACTAACAAATAATTAATGAATTCCTACTGTGATGAGATGTGCTTGCCCTTAGTCAGAGAGGAACTTAGCACCAGGCTTCTGTGGAAATAAATGAAGACCAACCAAATGAGAACAAGGCAAGGCTATTTTTTCAGATCTTACAAGGAGTCAGTTACCATCTCGTTCGTTTGGGCAGAGGCTCAAAGGCAGGCAGAGGAATGGGAAAACTTTATAGTGGAAAAAGGAAGGCTTTGAATATGTTCTGAGTGCAGGCTGTTGGCACGGGGAAGCCATAGGTGGGCTGACTGGAAGCTTCCTATGTGATTGCTTAGAGGTCTGTATTTGGCTTTTTCTGGTTGATCTTAAGTTGGAAGGGGGAAAAAAATTAAGGAAACTATCAGTTATTAATCAGGTTCTGATTGTCTGGGCTGATTGTTACAGGGGTTATTGTTTGGTTTCCTGGACTGGTGTCCTGCAAGTCGGACATAGCAGGCTAGTTTCCTGGGCTGGTTACTGTCATGGGTTGGTGGTTGCTGCAGATGGTGGGTCAGAGTTTGGTGTTTATATCTGGCCTGGCCATTGTCTGTTTGTAAATTCAGTCTCTCATTTCACTTGTGGACAGTCAAACAAAATCAGGCTGTGTACTGTTTCCTTTCACACAATTGTAGCACCAGAGCTCATACATCCTTTAGAAGCCAACAAGAGCTGTAGGCAGGATAAAACCTATATGAACTTCCAACTGAAATAAGAAGCCATAAGAATTTTCAGAAATGGTTAGAAATAAGGAGCTAGCATTGCTCAAGTGGCGGAGGGTGGGATTTTTGGAGGGAGGAGTGGAACACTGGCCAGGAGACAGCTACTTACAGATAGGCTGAGGTAAGATGATGTGAAAGAGTTGGGAAGACTTGAGAATCAGTAAGGAAGGAAGCATCCATATGAGGCAACCTCCAAGGCCTACATTCTCACCTCTTGGATCTTCCTTGAGTTACCCTGAGGAAAAGGGCTAGGAACAGAGCCCCAGTTCCCAATCTTCTTTCTCTGATTTGCTTTGGGATGCTTGTCTGATGTGTCAGTGAAAGAACTGCTTATACCTGCACATCAGGGTGGCTTCACTGGGGAGGTGGGTTCTGGAGAAGGACATGGACACATCAGCTGGTTGGGCCCTGGATGAGAAAGGCTTGAGAGCTCCCCTCAGCCTGCCAAGCAATGAGGACTGTTGGTTAGAAAGGTCTCCAGGCAAGGAGGCATCTCCAGCAAAGCCCATTTCCCTGATCTTCTCAGGCTCCTTGGCAGAGCAAGGGGGAGCCCAGAACCACCACAGTAATATTAAATAACCTCCCTTCCCCACAAAACCAAACCAACAAACTTACAAATAAAACAAAACAAAATTGAAGCTAGCCCTAAGATCAAACTTCCCTAAATTGTAACTCAGCGTTTGTGTACAAATTGCCCAAATACATAAATAATGTCTGTACTCTGGCTTTGATATAGAAGTTGAAACAAAACATTGAGCCTGATGTATTTACTTTTGATCAGTAGGTTTTCTTTGCTGGATATTGTTTTTACTGATCAAAAAAAAAAATCTTCCCTTAAGGAAAGTGATCATAATATCCAAGGCACCAAAGTTCTTGTAAACAGATTTTATAGAATGATCTTTTTCATGGTGAAAACATTCCTGGTTTGCTTTACTTAATCAAAAGAAGATTTCTTATGATTAGTCAAACTTAAGTGATACAGTGAACTATAAAAAAAGAAACCAGTTCTCCAGATATTTGAAGGCTCATGTTTATGTTTTCAATTCTTCTGAAATACAGTTATTAACTTATATTGTCCTTCCACGATGTGAGTATAGATTTCTTTTTATTAAAAGAAAAGTCATACTGTTTTCTAACTTAGGGAGTTTCGATTCTAGATTAAATAAAATTTAATTTAGATGCTAACCTGAAAGTGAGAAGAGGACAATCCTATCTGAGCAGTGCCTTTGCAAAGGAAGCGATTCCATCCATTTGTATGGCATACATATCTGGGAGTTGCCAGTTTACCAGAATACAACACAAATAACTGGGGACCCAGGTATAAGGATTTATGATCAGAGTAGAACTTAGAGCTCTGAAGAATTTCAACAGGGAAGGGGAAGATAAAACCTCAGACCAGTGGCATGACTTGGGTGACTGGTCCCACAAAAGCAGGGAAATGTCCTCTTACTTAGGTATCCTCTGCATGTGAAGTCAAAACAATGTGGGCAGTGCAGCTGAGACGTAGCGCTGAGCCACAACACGATTAGCCTAGAGCTCTTTAAGTTCTCCCTGCTTTTAAGATAGCGTGAGATTCAGAGTCTGGGAAAAGATCACACATACAGGTGAGCACAGTGGTCCTGGTTGCAAAGAGAAATTGGGAAGAGCACAGTAGGTTAATTGGGATGTTTGGCTGAGGGGGACTAACTGCCCAAAATAACAGTAAATGCTACTCAGAGTTTCTGTAGGGAGAGTTCAGGGATCTAGTTTTGAGCACAAGGTTCTAGTGTTTTTAGAAAGGCAGTATCGTTATTTGAGCCTCATGTATGGGATGCATGTGTCTACACTTTTCTGATTATTAAGTCTCCTTTTGATGCTTTGGCACAAGCCCTCTTTCCCACCTTCTTGACCTGTGCTATATACGCTGCTATTTGGTCGCATGGATGAGAGCCTGTGCCCCGCTATACCAAACCATGCAGGTACTTACTTGTATGTGGCCAGTCAGTGAGCATATCAGTCTGGTTCTAAATTCATGTCATCACCTACCAGGTAGGGAGGACAAAGGACACAATGTTCTCCCCTCTTGTGTACAGTTCATCATCTCCGATGATTTCAGAATTACAATATCCTCACCCCAACACATCATTTCTGTCACTTTCCACCCTCACTTTCAAACTCTGATGACATAGGTGTGAGAGGTGAGGTAATCTTATCTTCTTTTCTCATCTATCCCTTAGTCCATTAATTTACAACCACTCACTTATTATGTCTAATTTGCTCTTTGCCATATTCTGCCGAATTCTACTCATAACTGTCATGTTGCACTCAGACTATTCCAGTGGTCACCCCGCAGGTTCTGCTCCTGGCGATCTCTCTTTTCCTGAAACCATTTTTATCTGGACCACTGCCTGCTTAAGAGCCACAGTTCTTATGGGTTCAAGCAGTTGTGCCTTGTGTTCTAGATCTCTCCCCAGTGAATGCCACCTCCTAGCTCGTTTTGTTTCCGTGCTCCCTCCGACCTGATCCACGTACCTGGATAACAGCTCTTCTTGACTCCATGGCCCATGGCCTGGGATGGTCTCCTGTCTCTCTGCCATTTGAATCTCACCTGTCAAGCAAAGCCCAACTCAACACATATTCACCAAGAAGTTTTTCCAGTCGAACCCTAGTCCACAGTGATTTCCTCCTGACACTAGTTTTCTGTTTCATCCTAAATAACCAGCATTGCCACAGAGCTCTTCCAACTTGAAATAACACTTTCTTATAAGGTCTACATACTATCTAGTGTAGTCTCGTAAGTCAGTATTCATTATGTCTATCTTCTTAGCAGCTGGTTGTCAAGCTTTTTTTTTTTTAATTATTAATTTTAACTGGAAAGACTTCTCTTTCTATATTTTGGGTTGAGACTAGTGGTTAGTACAGTAAATGCAGATTAGATTTGATTTAATGTTTCAAGGAAAATATATTTTTTCAGCTGGTGACAAGAGATTCAGTTGGTGACAGAAATAAGAACAGAACAGTTTTATGTAAGGACAGGAATAAATTAAGCTAAATGATTGTACTTATATCAAATTACTAAACCTCAGGAAAAAAAGATATAAACTGTATTAAATGAACAGCAACAATATATATCATGTATCCTGTGTCATAGATTAGAAAATGATTCAGTTGGCTTATTTTGCTTTGTTTTCAGAACGTCTGATAAGTGATAATTTTCTGTTCATGTGCGATAATTCTGAACTTTTTCATTTGGTCATACATTTGTAAACAAATATGTTTATTGGTTCAGTTGAAAAAATATTGAAGTTTTTATTCAAGAAAGGGTTTCTTTTGATAATAATTAGCACACAAACAGGAACATTTTACCATTTTTTAAAAATCGCCTTGTGGAAATCAAAAAGCTGTTTGAATGCGGAGGTCTCTATTTTAGTATTTCTTTAAAAATTGTGTTAGGCTCTTCCATGTTGCAAGGAATAAAACATTATCAGCTATCTTACTGACTGAGTGTTTCTGGAAAGGATAAATACAGAAGTCAATGACGCAAGGAACTGTTTCCACAACTACAAGTAGGCCCCACGGAGTTCCAGGGCACTGCACAGTCCACAGCAGCGATTGTCATCCCGTCCACTGTTAGGGTGCTGTTGGGCTGCACCCCACACGCCTGCATAGCCTGTACTTGCCCAGCTTCAAGACCAAAGAAAGAGCCTGGAGTCAGCGACAGAAACGTCAGTGGTTTAGTGGGTAGGGGCCTCTCATACACTTGAAACAGGGTCCTGGAGCCACACCTCACTCACCGTGAGCAGCAGATGGTGGGCAGGACAGGGCGGGAGTCTTCACTCCAGCGGGGACGGGAGGTTACCAGTCATAGGGGGAATTGCATCAAGTTGGCTCATTGGTTACCAGGGAAACCAGCAGAGGGCCCCTTTGATGAGCTATCCTAGTTCTGATCTAAAGCTATAACAATACTAGCTGGGGCAGGGCAAGTGTGTAGGAAGGTCAGCCAGGTGAGTAGGGTGTAGGTGAAGCAGGGACTGGTCCAGCAGGGGATGGACAGAGAGCAAGAGAACTGCCATCTTGAGTGGCCAGACCATACAGGAGGTGCCTTTGCAACTTTGTCTCTGCCAATCACTACCAACAACATCTCTTGGCTCTCCTCCTAACCTATGGGTTCTACTCACTTACTACTTCTGCTGCCATATTATCTCTTTTCCCTGTAGGCTTCTGTCTACTGCAACCTCTGTGTCTCTCTCCACTGTTATCAGTCCTGATGTCTGTTGGCCCCTTGAAGTTATTTCAGAATTTACTAAGAAAAATCTGACTCTGTATCTTACCACCCACTTCTTGTGCCAAGGCTTTCTGTAGCCCACTATGATTTGGATGCTAATCCTTGGTCCAGTTAAGTACAGTCAGAGTGGGAGGGGTTGTGTTGTTCAAAGCAGGTTCTTAGCAGGCTGCATTTTGTTGGTAATTGTATCCTAGGCTAGAGTTGGCTTTGCAGGACCAGGACCTTTGTTTTATCAGGGTCCCAGAATAGATAGATGTGGGGATGTTGCAACTTCATGCTGAGAAACTCGTAAGACTAATCTAAAAGCCAGAATAGCAATTTGTTTATTTAAAATGAGAAATTTAGCTATCGTGCAAATAAGATATTTGTGACTGCCTGGGAAATTTGTTTTTTCTCCCTGTAGACAGAGCTGAACCATGGGCAGATTAGCTAGGCAACTAGCCAGAGTACCAAGGTACAAAGTGGTCTAAACAGTTTTGGATTTGCACATGTGACTCCTCACATAATTGGCCAAATGGAAATTGGCTCTACTTTTGATTCAATAGGTTAGTACTTAGTAGAGATTTATTGAATGTGAAAGTTCTCTATTGCACCTTTCGGCGTAAATAAACATCAGTCCTTGCCAGCACCAATCTACCTCTTTGAGCTCTTTTCCAAAATAACCATGTTGCATTTTGGACTAAGAGACAGAGCCCTAAACTCTGCGATCTCCTGGTTCCTCAAAGTAAAAGACAGAAAGCTTTTGCCTCTGACTTTATACCACCTTTTCTCTTACCAGGGGCAGAACCATCCTTTGTCCTTCTTCTGCCCTAGACATTGTGGCTTTACATATGTCAATACCTAAATCTACATTGAAGGCGGCCCTCTGAAAACCTGTTCTGGGATGGTAGATGGTGGTGCACTCAAAATCAATCTCTCCCTGAAATGTTTGAGACGTTCTTTTAACAGAGCAATTAATTTAATGTTAACAGTCTAATTCCAGGCATTAATTTAAGATTTTGATTCTTTTACAATACCTTAAATCAATCATACAATTTTAGCCTAGGAGACTTGCTACCATGGTAAGAGGATTTTATGTATTTCTGATTGGGTCCGTTACCTGTGGATTCAGTATTCATGTGGTACTACAGGAAATTGTTCAAAAATGTGGCCCCATGTTGATTTCTAAGCCGAATTCTGGGGTAGCCAAACTATTTTCCAGACTTTTTCAATTCCCCTCATCTTTTCCTACTAAAATTATCAGCAACTTGAGGCCTGAGTGGAGTCTTAGTGCCGGAACCTAGCACTCTGTCTGACACGTGGCTGGCATGTACTTGAGGTTTACTGAATGTGAAAACTCTCTGTTGCCAGTATATCCTGGTGATTTCTATAACTGCCTATAAATACAGACTGACAACAGATTGAAGGAGGTAGCGAGTTCAGCAGAAGTGTTAGCTTAAATCCTTTAATGTATAAAATGAACACCACAGTGAGAAACACATCTTTCCTTTTCTGTTAAGAATATGATCTCAATTCATATTTAAGAATAACTTGACACAGTATCAGCCTACATTACAAGAAAATATTATAGTATATTGCTTAAGTATTTGGATTTGAACACTCTATCAAGAAGATGAAATGATCACCAGGCCAGCTAATGCCATGCTCTGTTTATTACGATTGAACCAAAAAAAGAGGATAAAATTCCTTTTGACATATATGCTTTTTATGTATGGCAATGATTTATCATAAATTGAGGTTATCCTTAATTTCTAGAGAGATGATTATGACCTTTGCTTTTTTGTACGAGAGCTGTGTTTTGACATCTTCCAATGACTTCAAATGAATATATAATATGTAAATATATAATATATAAATATATAAATATGGATTATATCTTTATATAATGTACACACACACACATATACATATATATGTTTTTTCTTCTGTGTAACCACCAGAGTATAAGGCAGTTGCTCTGTCTTTCTAAGAACCATCATCTACTAATAATGCTGCAGTACAGAGTGTGCACTTATATATTATCTGGTACACTAATTAAATTGAATGAGGTAGTGAGAACCTATTCACAGTGTTGGAACTAATGACCCAGTGCATTAGTAGTGATAGAGAAGGCACATTCGAAGACAAATGTCTTGTTTTAATTGCACTGTGGTACCATTTGAATAAAGAGAGTGACATCTCTTTCAAATTATCTGTAAGTAAAGTCTGTTCATTATATGAATGGTTAAGTATCATCTACGTCTCCAGACTAACTAATGTTTAGTAAACATTTTTCCTTTGTTGATTATATCCATTCAGGGACTGTAAAATCAGTGCTGCTAATGTGATTCTAAATGGATATTGATACCAGTTATGCCAGTTATGGTTATTATACTGTTGAAAAATTAGGCAATATGGGATCCTTAGAATTACTTTAGAGGAGACAGTGTATATGTACTTTTTAAAAAGTAGCCATATCAATTAACAACTAAAACCCATATCCAAGACCACATGACAAAATAAACATAGAAATAACATATGGTTTAGGAATATGAGCATCACCAGAGTGGGACTGTGTTTGCTTTGATAGCAGCTATATCTCCAGCACGTCGAAGAATGCTTGGCACATAGTACGTTATCAATAAATATTTGCTGAATGAATGAAAGTCACATATAGTATCCTATGATCCTTCGTCTCATGAGTACTTAAGATTTATTTCTGTTGCAGTCCATTCAGGCTGCTATGACAGAAATACCAAAGACTGGCGGCTTTAACAACAGAAGTTTATTTCTCACAGTTCTGGAGGCTGCAAGTCCAAAGATCCAGGTGCCCGCAGATTCGGTGGCTGGTGAGAGACTGTGTCCTGGCCCACAGATGGCCATCTTTTTGCTGTAACCTCACATAGCAGCAAAGGTGAGGGAACTGGCTGGGGCCTCATACCTTCAGCCCTCACCTCCATGTGCAACATGCCCAGCTCATGGCTAAGGGAGGTAAAATGTCATGACTCCATTTGTATGAGAAATAGAATCAGAATGTAACATCTATCTCTAGGTAATGGATAGGTTTATTAAAACTGTAAGCTAGGTTAATAGTATTGAAAATTTTACAGTGAAGACACTGGGGTAATTTGCTTGCAGTAATCAGTACCTTGCTAGAGCATTGTGGAAGAGACTTTATGCGCTAATGTCCACAGTAGCCTTCATAAATAGAATTATGTAATGATTTTTATGGCCATCTGATAGTAAATACACTAGGCCTGATGAAGAGGAATTCATTTGTCTGAATTTTTTGAAACCTTAGATATTTTAAAATACTGTTGCAGTGACAAATGACTTCAAATCTCTGTAGGTTTTTAACAATATTTATTCATTCATTCATTCATCTATTATTTTTTAATTGAAGTACAGTAAATTACAACATTTCTGATGTACAGCATAATGTCCCAGGCATGCATATATATATTCATATATTCATTTTCATATTCTTTTTCATTAAAGGTTATTACAAGATATTGAATATAAGTCCCTATGGTATACAGAAGAAATTTGTTTTTTATCTATTTTAATATATAGTGGTTTCAACAATATTATGTGTCATGTTGATTGGTTATATCTCTGACATAGAGGCTAAAGAAATAGCTCCAGGCTAAAGGAATGGTCTCCCAATAGTGGGAGAAGGAAAGGAGCAATAGAGCGAACAGAAATGCCTGGTGATTCTTATGTCTTCTGCTCCAGTGTGGCAGACATCACTTCCATTCACATGCCACTGGCCAGCTCAAGTCTTATGATCAAGGTCAGCTGCAGTGGAGCAATGAGGTATATTCGTCCCCTTAATAGGTATTTAAAGTCACATGGCAATAGGTGGTGATGTAGAAGTCCTCTTACGGAAAGGGGGAGTGAGTGATTAGGAACATAACACACTGTACTACTCCATCTGTATTAGTTTCAGGGAGCTGCTGTAACAAAGTAGCACAAACTGGGTGGCTTAACACAACAAAAATTTATTCTCTTACAGTTCTGGAGGCCAGAAGTCAGTGCTTAACGTGTTAGCTGGGTCATGATCCCTCTGAGACTCTAGGTCAAATCCTTCCTTGCCTCTTCCTGGCTTCTGGTGATAGCTGTTCAGCCTTGCATTCCTTGGCTTGCAGCTACACCACTCCATTCTCTGCCTGTTGTCACGTGGCACTCTTCTTGTGTGTCATTCTGTTCATATGGCGTTTACCTTTTTATAAGGACACAAGTTAGATTTGGTTAGGGGTCCACTGTATTCATCTTCATACATTTTAACTCGATTCCATCTGTAAAGAACTTATTTCCAAATAAGGTTACATCACAGGTACCAGGTTTAAGACATCACCATATCTTTTGGAGGCACACAGTTCAACTGGTAACACTGTCCTAGCTTATTTCCCACCTCTTGTTTTGTTTTTAATTAAAAAAAAATAATGGAGTTACTGGGGATTGAACCCAGGACCCTGTGCATGCTAAGCACTCACTCTATCACTGAGCTATACCCTCCCTCTCTACCTCTTGTAATAAGATTCTCTCTTACCCTCTTCCTCTCACCCTCATCCCAAACCATTTACTTTATTCTAAAATATCTAATTTGTGCTCTGTGATTGATGGATATCTTGTTTGCATCCCTTTGCTAATGTCTTCTGTTCATAAATGAATTGGACATTGTTGATCCAAGTATAACCACTTAGTTAAATTTATTCCTGTCCTTACATAATCTAATAGGACTGGATGCAAGATAGATCAATGGATTTTAATGTAACAGAATATGAAAAGTGTGCTAATATGATTTCAGATTCCTTGTTGCAACTGACCTTTGAGAAACTACCACTTGTCCACTTTGGGTTATATCAAATAATAATATCCAAACAATTTTCTGACAAGGCTAGTAAAATATTTACTAGCTTTTACACAGCATATTACAGCAGAATGAATGCAGAAGCAGATATGAGCTATCTTGTATTAAACCCCAATTCTAAGACGTTTGCAAGGAAAATGTAAAGCAATGTCGTTCTTGTCACTAAATTATTTTTGTTTGGAAATTATACATTTTTTCATAAAATATGTTTTTTGTTAATATATAGCAATTTTATTATTGTTATTTTAAATAGAACAATAAATGAACATTTTTAATATCTCAGTTTTAATCTTCTATATAGTAAATACAGATGGATATAACCCACATTAATAAAAGCTGTTTGGGATCCTCAATAACAAAAACATTGGAGAACCACTGATGTAGAAAATCCAGGGGGCCTTGGCATGAGATGATACTGATAACCTTTCCTCCTTTGTAGGAAATACAAAAATTATTAGGCCAAAATACTTGCTACCAAATCCAGACATCTCCATACAACTTTCCTGTTCAATCTCCCTTCCCTCGGTTATAGGGCATGAGATGTCCTGCTTTCTACCTAGGCTCTTCCTCGCCTGTGCTCTGAACCAGCCCCTGCACCTACTGTCCTGGGCCTGGTCCTCTGCTCATTTCCTCTCTTCTTTATCTTTATCCATCCTTTTGTGTTGGTTTCAGTCTTAACCATCCATTACACAGGTTTAGTTCTCTCACATCAAAACAATAGACACTTTGAAATTCTCACCTTTCTTCCAGTAGTATTTGCCACTGCTGGCTAGTTTTTTTCTTGTTTTTTTATGATACCACAGTCTCCTAATTTTCCGCTTACCTCTTGGAAAGCTTCTTTTACCCTGGTTGTCAGTTTCTGCTCTTCTAGCTTCCCCTTAAATATTGTTGTTCCTCGGGACTCAGTCTTGGAGTTTGCTCCTCTGTTTCTGCACTCTGTTTCTACAATCACATCTACCCCTTGACTTCACTGAATGTCTGGATGCTAATGACTCATATCTCTCCTTTCCACCTGACCCTTACTCTTGAGTTTGAGTCCCATGTATGGCAGTGATTTATGCAACATTGTTCCTAGGATGTCCCCACAGCATTTGAAACTCAGCCTGTTCAGAACTCAACTAAACATCTTTTAAACACTGTCCTCAGTAAGCATCATAGAAATTAGAAGCATGGACTCTGAAACAGTGTGGCCAGCTCAAATCTTGGCTCCAGCACTTACTGGCTGTGTGAGTTAGAGCAAACTACTTATCTTCTATGCTGCAGTTTCCTAATCTGTATAATGTGAATAATAACAGCTGTACATACCTCAGAATTTAATCGTATTAATGAGGCTATATGTCGAAGGCTGAGAATACTGCCAGACAAATAGAAAATACCAATGAATGTCAGCTAGAATTCTCTACCTCTATGCTCCAACCTGAAACCTGGGTGTCATTCCTGAAATCGCCAGCTCCCTAGCCCCCTTCCATTTGCATCCAACCAGTCCCTAAATCCTAGTGATTTTTCTGACTAATGATTTCTAAAATCTGCTTATGCATCGCTGTTGCCATTATGACAACCTTCAGCCCATATCTGGATGGAACTCACCCCAGTGATTGATTTTCCTAGTCTCCTCCTGCCCCCTCTTAGACAGTCTCTACAATACAGCCAAAATATTTGTTACCAACAAATTGATCATATCGTCATTCATAAAACTCAGTAATGGCTCCATCATGAATGCCAGGAGTGTGGCTGAGCTCTCCTAATACTGGGATCTTGAGATGAAAGACACTGCGAGCTGAGCTGCTGCAGGACTCCTCCAAGGAGAGAAGAGAAAGCATTGCACTCTGCCCACAACCCCACCATGAGGCTCCTAAAATCTGAAGAGGGGGCTCTGTCCTGTATTCTTTTTTTCCTGATGATTCTTAATTCAAAAACTCTGATGTGAGCTTGGAATAATTAAGGGGAGTCTAAATAGAAACAGAGGAGTCAGGTAATCAGTCAAGTGGGGAGATGTGGCCTGGAGAAACAAGAAAGTTAAAGGCTAATTGTATTATCTCTTTGCAATCTTCATGCTCAGTGATAGAGCTTACCAGTGGAAAACTTCAAATTAAAGACTAAGTTCTCATTTTCACTATTTAATTGCTACTATTTACTGTTTAAATGTTAGCACTGTAAAACTAAAAGAAAAAGAAAAAAAGATTTTTCAGTTGAGAATTTCACCTAGAGCCTTGTGTCCACTCAAGAGAGCTATTTCAGAATGAAATAGACCAGAGTGTTTGGCCTCCTGGCGTGCTTTCCTAAAAATTAAACCAGCTGCCTTCGGCAGCCATTTCAAAGACATTTCCTTTTTGAAGTAGTCTGCCCCCTCAGTGGGAGAGGATGTTGCTGATTATCTTCCTATAAACAAGGAAAAGACCTTCAGGTGGTCTGACTTGGAAGGAGAACCTGGCTGTGGGAGAGAGAGGAAGCTTTGGGGCTAAGAGAAAAAGGCGTGGAGGAAGCCAGAGGAAGGAAATTTAGATCATAAAATGAACTGGAAAAGATCCAAACAAGATGCAGTGGGAAAGTACTGCTGGCATTACTCGTTCTGGGAACACTGGGCACCTTTGGCAGGTGAAGGACAGAAGGTCCTTGTCTCATCAAACAAGCTGGTATTGGGTACTTCTCAGGAAAACGTCAGACTCAGGGTGCACTAGCAAGACACTTTATTGTGAGTGTTTTGAATATTTTGGGTAGTACCTAAAGCAGGATATAAAGTAGAGGAGATCCAGAGCTATCTGAGAAAAAATGCACTAGGTGTAGTTAAACAGGCAAGAGAGACTTTATTCAAGAATATTGCACTAGGATAGATTGAACTCAGCTCCCCTGGAATGAAAGGCAGGAGTGCTTTAAGTGCTAAGATGAACTAGCGATAATTCCTGGAAGACCTCTGGGAGGAGGCTGGTCAATGTGCTTAGGCCACCTGTGTTTGCTAATTGGTGCTTATTGAAGTTAAGCTCCTATACTTCCACAGAGACCAGGATTATGTTTCAAAGGGAAGGCTCCCAGGTCCTTGAGAAGACATTCCTGGCTTGTAATACTGGCAAGAGGCTTTTTTTTTTTAAATTGAAGTATGGAGAATTTACAATGTTGTGTCAGTTTCTGGCGTACAGCATAATAGCTCAGTCATACATATACATACATATATTCATTTTCATACTCTTTTTCATTATAAGTTGCTACAAGATACTGAATATAGTTTCCTGTGCTATATAGTAGGACCTTGTTGTTTATCTCTTTTATATATAGTCGTTAATATCTGCAAATCTGGAACTCCCAATTTATCCCTTGACACTCCCTTCCCCTACTGGTAACCATAAATTTGTTTTCTATGTCTGTGAGTTGCCAAGAATTTTTTAGAAAGATTTACTCAAAGGGGTAGGGAAAGACTTTATTATACTACAAAGTTTTCTGAAGTAAATGCTGTAAGTAAAGGGAGGTCAGAGACCTCTAGTGAGGAAGAAGCCCCTCTAAAATTTAGTAAAACTGAGGGGAATGTTAAGTCCATCTTGGTCTACAGGTTAGCTGTCTGATTGTGTTTAAGAGACCAGTCAGATCAGGTGAAGATACAAAAATGGTTGCCTCCTGAAAGTCAACTCACTGAATTAAAGCATAAAGGGAATGGATTGGTTCATGTAACTGAAACTTCCAGGTAAAGTTTGGTTTGGTCCAGGGCAGAAAAAGTTTTGTAAATGAGCAGGACCCTATGGTGCCTTCCTGAGACAGATCCCCCCAGGTCTTCCACTTGCCTCTTGTTTGTAGAAAAACTCTAGCCTCCTAGGTCTTCCCTAAGTTCCAAAGAATAAATTTAATCAGAGAAGTGAGAAAATGCAGAAGCAAAGGAAGACAGTCAAGCTAGACAAAAGAGTAAGAGTTTACCATTAAACAAACTCAAGGACCTTTTAGTTCCTCTTCAAGGGCTACAGGTAATATCCTGAGCCATGTCCTTTGAACTGTTTTGCAAATATTGAAATCCCCACTAGATGGAAGAAGTTAACTGTATGCTTCCCCAAGCATATAGACCTCAGTCAGGCTGGAACCAGAAGGTTGATGATGTTGACTCCCCACTACCTCACATTAACCACTCAGAAGAGTGTCCATGACCAACTGATCATGCACCCTGCAACACTCTCCCTCACCTTGTCTTTAAAAACCTTTCCCCGAAAGCCATTAGGGAGTTCAGATATTTTAAGCACCAGCTGCCTAGAGTCCTTGCTTGGTGTCCTGCAGTAAACACTACTTTCCTTCACCACAACCCACTGTCAGTAGATTAGCATCACTGTGCAAGGGTGAGTGGACCCAAGTCTGGTTTAGTAATAGTTTCTTTTTCTCAGTATTACTCCTTAGTATCTCTGATCCTGACACCAGCGTGAGAGTTCTCCCCTTAGAGTTCCCAGTTGGCTGCCAGCAGTTTTCAGGGCTAAGACATTCTTCTCCACATCCAACAGAAAGAGCGTTTTAGTAGCAACTCAAGAAAGGGAAGGAGTTTTTCCTTCCCAGAAGCCCAACAGAAATCTCTTTGTGTCCTGTTGGGCTCTTGTTGAGTCATACGTTTATGCACGAAGTGATCACATGGCCAGGGAGATGGACTTCGCTGACCTTGAGGTAGGGGTAGATTCCATCAGTTTGCTTGGGCTGCCATAACGAAGTACCGCGAAGTGCGTGACTTCAAATAACGGAAACTGATTCTCTCACAGTATTATAGGCTGGAAGTTCAAAATCAGGGTGTTGGTAAGACTACGCTTTCTTGAAGGCTTTAGGGGAGAATTTGTGGCATGCCTTTCTCTTGGCTTCTGGTGTTGCCAGCTGTTCTTGGTATTCTTTGGTTTGCAGCTGTGTAATTCCAATCTCTATCTCTGCTGCTACATGTAATGTTTCTTCACGTGCCTGTGTCCAAATTTCCCCCTTTTATTAAAGATACCAGTTAGATTAGGGCTTACCCTAGTGATCTCATCTTACTTGATGATATCTGCAAAGACTATTTCCAAATAAGGTCACATTCACAGGTACCTGTGAAGGTTAGGACTTCAACATAACTTTTTGTGTGGCTGTGTGTGTTTATGTGTGGCCATAATTCAACCCATTACAGGATGAATTCAAACTTATCAAAGCATCTTTGGTTTTAGAAGGGGTAAATGGATGCTGCAGAGGCAATTGAAAACATCCCTATATTATTGTTAAAAATAGTCATAATTTTAGGCATTCTGCTCTCTGATTTCCACCTCCTATTTCAGGAGTTCTCTTTCTCTAAAATTTCTACTCTAGTCATTCTGCTTATGGGATCTCCTATCCATTGACCCCACCGCTTCACTTCCCTCTCTGGCATGGATTTCAAGATTCTCATTATAATCACTCTCCTGCACATGCCCTCAACATACTTGACCTCCTTCCCTTAGTGAAATGCATTGTCCAGCCCCATGACCCTGGCTAAATCTGACTCTTCATTGGTGCTGCACCTGGACCTGAGCCTCTGAACATGGATGGAAAAAACACACTGAAATCCTGACTGGTCTCACTTGTAATTTATGACCACAAACCTCAAATGGCCTCTCAGTACTGCTCAGCCATCCTGTTATATACATATTTCCCTTATTGATTTACTCTTCCACTTTCTGAAATACCTCTTTCACATCTTCCCCTTTCTTCAAACCTCCTATACTTCCCTCACAATCTAAATGGCCACCTAATGCTCTTGTTTCTTATTCATTGATAAAAAAGAAGAAAACAGAATGGAACCTTTTAATCCACCAATATGCCCATAACTGTACTCATATACTTTGCTGCCTCTCCTGGAACAGTGGGTAAACTGTCTGTACCACCACTGAAGGCCAACCTGTTTAGCTGTGCTCTCTGCTCCTGCCATTCCCCTCCTCCCAGCACCATCTCCTTTCATCTCTAGGATCATTTCCAAAAGCATATAATATGCTATAATATATCCATTATTCGGAAAGTTTTCACCTGTCTTTATATCCCTCTAAAGGTATTTGCTCGTTTTGCTGCTTCCTGTTAGAACAAAACTCCATGAAAGAGCTAGACTCCACCAGTCTCCACTGTCACTCCAACTAGATTTTCATGACAGGACCCTACCTAAGCAGCTCTTGTAAGGTCCTCACCCCCTCTGCCTTGCCAAATCCACCAGCCAGTCTTAGTCCTTATCTTCCCTGTCCTCTTGGCAACTTTTGGTACACTGGTTCACTTCCTTCTTTTGGAAATACTTTCTCCACTTCTGGGAAACACACGTTCTGGGAACGCATTTGCAGTTCTACCACGTGCCTGAGAAGCACACCACCCCACTGCCACTCCTCTCACTGCCTCCCTCTTCCCAACGTCTCAGTATTGAAGTGCCCCAGAGTGCGGTCCAGCCTTCCATTCTCTCCAGCTGGACTCACTCCTTAGCTTTCTATGTCTTTGGCTTTCTATGTCATCTAAGTGCTGATGACTCCTGAATTTTTGTCTCCTGCCCTTGAACCCTAAATTCATTCATCTAGCTGCCTATTTGACATTCCATTTTGATCTCTGCTAAGCATCACAAATTATTATGCCCCACACAGAGCTCTTGATATCTGGCAATCCTTTTCCTTTCTCAGTCAGCCCCTTCGTTTGATGACAGCAACACACGGTTATTTGTATAGAGTCATCCTTGGTTCTTCCCATTCTGTTACACTTCACTTTCAGTCTACCAACAAAACTTCCCAGGTCTACTATCAAAATATATCCTGGGGGAGAAAAAGGATATCCTGAATCCAGTCACTCTGACCATATCCAGTTATTTCCCCAGCAGCCAAAATCTTTTTTTTTTTCAGGTGTTTAATTGGATATGATTCCCTGATTACCAATCTTCCAATGACTGGAGTATTGTCCAAAGTCCTTATCATGGCTCCTGAGGTTTCTCATGATTTAGCCACTGTTCTCCTTTTTCATCTCATCTACTGTTTCTCTTACCGCTACCACTGGTTCCCTCGATCACTCTAACCTCCTTTGTTTTTCTTTCATAGCATTTAACACTTCCTGAGTAGCATATTATAGATTTTTTTTCACTGCTGTATCCTTCACACCTAGAACAGTGCCTGGCAAGTAGAATGTACTCAATAAATATAGCTTGAACTATAGTGTTAATATTACCAACCACTCTTATCTGCATTTTATATATGCCATGTGCTTATTTAGTAATGGTAACAGTTCTATGGTGTAACATCTATCACTAGTCCCATTTAAGGGATTAGGAAATTTAGACTGACTCAATGTCACACGGCTACTAAGTGGTTGAGACTGACTTTAAACCCTGGCTGTTGGTTTTCAGAGCCTTGCTCTTGAGTGTTCTACCTCTCCCAATGCCATACTGTCCATCCTCAATTTCAAATCATACTATGAAGTCCGAGAAGTGAAAGTGGAGATTACTCGTGCAAGTGTACCTGCACATTTGTGCACCATCCTGCAGCCTTCACCTTCCAAACCCAGTCTCCAGGTCCTTGTCGCATTACTCCCTGAAGACATTTTGCCTCTGTTTTGTCTTTTACATTTGCTTCCAGGTGCCCCTGACACAGCCTGTTAACTCTTTTAGGAGTTTTTGTGCTTTTTATTTCCCTGGGCTTGTCAGGTCAAAGGCTGATTCTCACTTTCCCACTGTTACCATATTTTCATTGCCACAAAGATGTGAATGCATACCTTCATGTATATGGGGATGCATTTAGATTAAAGAAACTGAGCTACCATAAACATTGTGAACATCGGCTATAACCAGTAAGACAGCAGACCTGCACTAGAGACTCAACCACTATAAGATTAATTAGTAAATAACTGCCCAAAAACATGAGTAGCCCCGTTTTTCACTTTTTAAAATAAACTTAGTATCAGTTGTTGCTTCAAGAGAAACTTGACTTGTGATTAATGGAAATTGATTTATATGTTAAATTGTATTAAAAAATGCTCTTTATTTGTGAATCTTGCTTGTAGGTAAGCACGGGAGTGATTTGGAGAAAATTTCATGTCCTATGTGTGCCTGAAATTCTATTTTTTAGGAAGAGCTAGAAGTGGAAAGACCAGGCAGCTATTGCAGGAGCCAGTTAGCATTACTCCCTCCACTGTCTGTCTTTTTACAGCAGAAGCTGTGCAGTGTTGCCCTACTCTTAAGTTGAGTGTTTAACTTTATTCCACTTACCATTCTGCAGAATGTTCACTAGATTTGTGTTTTATTCTGTAGATGGAAAATAACCCTTTAGGCTATTTTTAAAATTACACATTCTCTTTGAGCTTGAAGGTAGCTCACTTACCGTTGTTTATGCTGAAAACCTCTTCTTTCAGAGGACTTTCTCTCGATTCCCTTGGATAATTAAATAACTGGCCTCGCTCACGGCTTTTTTGGCCCTGGAGGCTTGCCCTGTTTCTGTAACTGATTTTGGTGCAGATCTTAAGATAAAACCACCTTTCCACTTGGCTTTCCAGTTTCCTTAGATAATACGTGTGAAGGGCCAGTGGACCCCAATGGATGAATCAATTGTGAAGTGAACTAAAAAGCTAAATGAGGGCATCTCTCATTTGTCTTTGAAGAGGAAGCATTGACAATATTGTTAATAAATGCAAACCAGTGGCTCTCTCTTCTAAAGAAATGATTTTCATGATCTGTGAATACTGTGGCTTATTTCCTCAGGACTGTCCACTATTTTTCTACTTAGCTTTCTAAAAGAATGATATTCTTATGTTCTTCTGGCAACACACAGAATCATAGTTTAATGCATATTCTCTCTGGCATGTGCACACACACGTTCACGGACTCAGGAATACAGCCATCCTGACTCTCTCTGGGCCAAAGTTGAGAATGAATTAGTTGGAATCAGTCTGCCAACAACAGGGACTACAAATCTGCTGATTCACTCAGTTCTTGAGGAAAAATCAATTGTGTCAAATCATCTTGCAGTGTGATAGGAAACATTGTGAGTACAAGTCAATTCAATATAAATTTAGTACTTTGTATTTGACACTGCTTGACAGTGAGCTAGAGTTGACTTTCTGGCACCATAAGACAGGCATGATGGGCTGCATTCCCATCATTTTACTCCTACATACTAGCATTTCCACCACCACCACCACTGCCCCTGCCACAGCGACCTCTACTTCTGCTTCTGCAACTGCTAGATAACTTTTATAAGGCACTCAGTATATGACAGGCACTGTTCTGATCATTTCCATGTAATACAAGAGCTCTTATGATATAGGAACTCTTAATATGTCTATTTTATAAATGTATTAATCAAAGCACAAAGCACAATCTAAGTCACATAGCTAGTAGCAGAAGAGCGGGAATATAAATTCTAATTCCAAACCTCTGCACACCCAGTACTTGACTTCTCGTGAATAATACCAGATATGGAGTTGATGCATCAAAAGAACGTTTCCTTTGTATATTTTATGTGTTAGTTGTGTAAGCAGTTGGAATGACTGGCCAGCATGAGCTTCATATACAATCATATTGCTTTATTTTTTCAATTAATTGTGTGAGATTGCCCACTCTTATCAGTGGACTGTCTCATACCACTGAGGCCTTCCCTCCTCACTCTCTCTAACTGTCCAAGATCCTAAGAGGTATACTCAGTCCCATAGGGGTGGCTCATCTTCCAAACACTGAGTAGACCATTGGGTTATGAACTCAGTGCTCTCCTGCTTGCTGTTCCTCCTCAGTGCCACCTGGTATGGCTTTTGATGGCTGGTCTCCATCACACACACAGCTCTGCTCTGCCTCCTGCTCTAGTTATGTCTCACCAGTTCATTCATTCAGCAGCTGTTTTTAGTGACCACATACTATGTGCCAGGCCCTGGGCTGGGCTACCAGCTGGACTACAAAGAAGGTCAGGAGGCAAACTCCCTCTTTATGGAGCTTACTCTAGTGAGAAAGGTAGTAAGGTAGAAAGGTAGTGAGAAAGGTAGAAAGACAGTAAACAAAAAAGCCAATAATTATGTAAAATATCCACAAATCATTATTAGTGCTTGAAGAAAAGAAGCAGGAAATAAGGGGTGCAAGTCTATCAGACCTAATCAGGGAGGACATTTGTAAGGAGGTGTCATTTCAACTAAGACCTACAGTTACAAAAATGTTCCAAAAATAGATTATGGTGATGGTTGCACAACTCTGAATATACTAAAGACATGTTGAATTGTACACTTTGGCCTGGTGAACATTATGGTATGTAAAGTATGTATCAATGAAACTGCTTGCAAAAATCAGATATTGACATCCAGCAGAGATAAGAAGTAGACTGCTCCGTATTTTCATTTTCGTACCCTTTGAGGATTCTGTTGTATAAGTTGGGTAGATTCTCAGTTTTCCCCACTGCTTTGCGATTTGGCCTTCTTGAGTGGGTTATCAGTTGTGTATCTGCATTATAGCTTTCATATTTCTACTGGTGTTTTCTGTTTGTTGTTTCCTACCCCTATGAGTTTATGCCCTTAAAGAAATTCCCTTTGCTATGGTTTTCATGAAGCAAAATTAGTTGTATTTATTCAATCTGGACTCTTAGTTAAGAACTCCTATGATATTTTCTACATAGTTACTGTTTGCACATATGAAAGCTTTTGTTCTGTATGCCAACGACTTTACTTAATTTTATCACTTCTAACCAGTTTTTCAATTTTCTTGGGTATTCTGAATATATGACTATATCAAGTGCATATCATTGCCATGCCTAAATCTTGCCAATATTTATTTTTATTTCTCTTGGCTAGTATATTTAGAAAAAGTGAAATAATAATGATAACAGTGGATGTCTTTGATTTCTGTTTGCTAAAGGTTAATGAGAATGCTTCAAAGATTTCACCAGAAAGCATGATGGCTTGGTTTGAAATCTATCTTTACAAAAAGCCAGAACAAACCACCACCATGACAAACTGAGATCTGAATGATGGGATAAGCCAGTCACAGAAAGAGGCAGGGGGAAAGCATTTCATCCAGTGGTTAAGTCAAGAAAAAGAAGGGAGACCAGTGTGGTGGAGCTTGGTGACCATGGGGAAGAGTGGATGGGGTGGAGTTGCAGAGGTAGGCATGCTTGACCATATCGTGATTTCTAGAACACAGCAGCAGGGTAAACACCGAGGAGATTAATTCCTTGCCATTTCTGGTTAACCGCTTAGCTTTCATGACATATGAACCTGCACTGGTCATCTCTGCTTCTAGCTCTCAGATCTGCCACATTCACTGCTGATGCTCCCCCTCTGATGGCCTGGATTAGCTCCCACCTTGGGCAGTGGTGGGGGCTGAGACAGGGAACACAGCTGTTTCTCTGAAGCCCGGCTGTGGCTCTCATTTTATCATTGGCTTGGGCAGTCTGCCTGTGGTCTTCGGCTGCAGGGCCACTTTATCCTTCACTGAGTGACTGTTCTCCCCACCTCCACTCCCTGCTGCCAGTCCATTGATGAGCTCACAGCCAGGACCCTCAGCTATCCTCTGCATCCTCCTTGAAGTGTGCAGGAATATGTCTCTGCTTAACTACATCACACTGTACTTTCTACTTTGCTGTTGCCATTCTTTTGTGAGTCTTTCTTAAGACACTTGATATTTTTTTAAGTTACCCTTTAGGAAGTAAGACAGAAGCCAAGCCCTCTGCTTGGGCCAGAATTTTCTAATTGTTTTTGACATTACCGTTCTTGATTTTCAACCTGGGGTGTGGGAAGCCAGGCAAATCATTTGACCTTTACCTGCTCTCTTGCTCTCTTCTCCCCCGCCAAGTCCTAAAAGGACATTTTACTCACATGTGAAGATATTGCACATTTTTTCCTACCACCTGCCTCTCTGCCCTGTGGCTTCCAGGGGAGCTTTGCATCTAGACCTCCTTGCTTTTGACGCATGAAATGAAACTTTGGTGAGGTCGAGGACCCTTTCCTTTCTCAACAAACACTAGCTATGTTATCAGAAATAGTCTAAGTGGAAACAGAAAGCTGAGTGATGATTTCTAAGGTCTAGACTGGGTTCAGGTCTTTTTGTGGAAGACTCATGCCCTAGAGTCAATGTGTAGTTAGCCATAGGGAGTGGGGCAAAATGATTTACATGAAACAAAACAATTATCATAATGAAGACATTACCAGTTTAATGTCTTAACAGTATTATTCCTATTAGACTGTGTGGAGAAGGTTTTGGGGCTAAGTCAGGCTAACTGGCTGAATGCCGGGCCTGATCCGCACGCCGAGTTATTGGCACAGCTGATGCGCAGTGGGCTTTTGGTGCTTATCTAACTTACACTACTGTTTAGTAGAACCCGCAGGTGTTGGCGCGTCTGCCCTTTTCCAGTTAGCTCTTGTACCTCAAGAGGAAACTGAGACTACTCCTACTCCCGTCTCACACTCCGAGAATAGATATGAATTACTTTTATTCAATCATGGCAATTCTACTCTAGTTGTGGCATCTTTTCAGTAATCTACCCTTAAGCCATTGGTGCATTTCCCCAGGTGATTTTGTTACCAAGTCCAAACTTGTTCTGCCCGCTGCATGACAGGGCAGTAAATTGGGAGACGTGTTGGGGCAAGGAATAGCGACTTTATTTGGAAAGCCAGCAGACCAAGAAGATGGCAGACTAATTTATGTCTTGGAGAACCATTTTACTGAAGTCAGAATTTAGGCTCCTTTTATACTGAAAGAGAAAGGGGTGTGATTGGTTGTTGCAAACTTCTTGCTGTAGGAGTTCTTTGTTCTTATTGCTGTCCATTTGGGCCAGGTCATGGTGTCCCTGTAAAACCTCTAACAAAACAAATGTTATTTTCTATTCTGCAACTTATTATCTTTATATAAGTGCAAAAGTGCTAATATCCTTAAAGGTCAGAGCCTTGAGAAGAGGCTGTCCTGTATATTTCAGGCTAAGGGCAACATTCTTTTACAAAAGGTGCAGAGCTAGCAAGACTAAGCCTAGAAAACAGGGCACAGGGTTAAAGCCAAAGAAACATCTAATATGGAGTCAGATTTGTCCTTTTCTGCTACAACTTTCAAAGGGTGTCCACATGACCTAACTTAACATAAAGAGGCTCAACTGAAGTCCTTTTATTTCATGGCTGGGAAAGAGTCTCTTTCCTCTCTCCTTTTGGATGTGCCAAGGAAGCCTGGTACCCCACTGCTTCTGATGGCCTTCCTATGAAGAAGGTAAGACTGTCCTGAGACGGAGCAGGTCCTATACGAGGCCGAAGAGGGGAGAGACTGTGTCTGGGTGGATCAACCAGCTCTGAAGTCTCCTTTACTGCTGGATTTATTGTGATGTGATACAACACACTTCCCAATTGTTTCAGCCAATTGGAGGCAGGATTTCTGTTTTTCATTTTGCTTTGTTTTTCAGCCCATGTCCCTTATCTGGCATAAATGGGCCAGAGAGAGTAGGAGGCTGAAGCCCAGTAACTGTCATCCCTTCTAGAGACGCTGAGACAATGAATTAAAAGGCCAGAAGTAACAGAGGATAGTCTGGGGAAGGGGGTAAAGTGGGAGTGGGTGCAAAAGGCCCCTTGTATCTCAAGTGGGCTTGACCTGTAAGGTAAGCCTCACAGTTGTGATGGGGTGGTGGAGGGGTGGGCATATCTAGTATTTGTGTTTTTTTAGGGGAGGAGAAGGAATGAAAGTAACTAACATTTATTGGGAACTTAGGTTCTTGGTACTGATTTTCATTTTGGATACATTGCCACATTTTTGCTTCTCAATACAGAGGTAGATGCTTAGAGATAAAAACCTGAGACTCTGAGATACTAAGTAATGTCCCATAATTACACAGCTAGTGCAATCTGATTCCAGTTTAAGCTCACTCATCCACCATCCACAGTGCCTTCTAAATCCCTCACAAGCTACAGCATGGTTTAATAATTTAAGAAAGCAAGAAAGTACAGAATACATTTTTAAAAGAGGCCCATCAAAATGCTAATGTGAAGAGGAGGTATATCTCCCAGCTCTAGGAGCATTTGCTAATTCAGAATAGATTCAGAAGAATTTATTCCTTAAGGTTTTAGAGCAGTTGTGATAATTGTTTCAATGCTCTGAGAGGAGAACACTCTGAGCTTTTGCATACTTAGCCCGAGACTGACAGACAAATCAGTCATCTGAAGAAATCTTAGCATAAACATCCGTAAATCCTAATGCTTGGAAATTTAGGGAAGTTCTCGTACTTCCCTTCTGCTGTCCAACGCTAAAAAGCTGGGGAGATAGGCCTTGATGCTTGATGGAATTCTCTAAATTTTGCTGGAATTGTTGAAAAGATAGAAAAGCAGGAGAATTTATGAGATATTAATTGTATAATGTTACAATCTCTCCTCTTTTCCAATGTCATCCTCTCCTAATCTTCGCTTTTAAAGATGAATGAGAAAAGACTGATTCTATAAGGTTCTGGGAAGGGAAGATCAGGATGGATTGGTTTGCATTTTCTATTTTTATTTTTCCTTCCCAGAATCATTTCCTTTTGTCCTAGGAAGCTTTTTCCTTTTATCAAGATACATCCAATGAACTTCTTTCTTCTCTCCTTGTTTAGCCCAAGAGGCCAGAGCCACATTTTTTGGGAGAATCATACATTATGATTTGGAGGAATTCTGACATCTTTTCCTTAAGGAAAATGTTGAATTCCCTAAAAAAGACATGATTACACAGAGATTATCTTTTAAATTTACTTCTTAAATACCCAGTTTCTTTCCTCTAGTAGCTTAATTTAAAGATCTGGATGGTTTGGTGGGAAGATGTGAATCTCCTTTTCGTACTCATCAATCCTGCCTTGGTAATTCAGGAAGAGACCCTTTAGGTTAGTGTGATTATTAGGGAAAACTGAAAAAAAAAATTTAAAATAAATAGGTTTCTTTTTTTGGCTTTTGTGTTTCAGAAGTTAATTATTAGGCGAGTCTTACGAATCTTCATCTGTGTGGGTTTAAAATGGTTGAATACTGGCACTTTCATGTGGTTCACACTAATCCTACTATCTTGGCATCCCAAGTGTTCACAAATTTTACATAAAGTTGTTCTCTCATAAATATTTCCTTTCCTTTCTCATAAATTTTCTGACTGGAAAAAAAGAAACTTGAAAATGCATTTCTTTTTTAAAGTTTCTAGGGACAGCCATTCACATTGAATATTTCCTTGCAAATGAATCAGCTGTGGTTTTTTTTTTTTCTCCTTCTATTTTGAAGCATATCTTAATATGTTTTCTTCCCAAAAATTCATGGTGCAATTGCCTGATGAACCCTCATAACAATAGTAAAATATTTATCTTTGATTGTATGTATAGGGATCATTAGTAAAATAAACTTTGACTACAGTGCCAAATAGCCCTGATTAAAACAGAGTAAGTATCTTACTGCCTGCTTGTGGCAATACCTCTTACTTTATTTAAAAATATGTTCATAAGTCCCCTAAAAGTAAATCGTATGGGCTATTAAGAGGGAAAAGGTGTTATGATTTCAAAATAAAATAACTGAAAATCGGATTTTAATTTTGATGTAAGTATGCTTGCTTTCTATTATAATTACTGAGAGTAGGTACTTAAAATTCTTTAGCCCTCGGCGGGGGGGGAATTGTTTAATTGCATAATATTGTTTTTGTCGAGGGCCAACAAATATAAAGCACTTGAATGCTATGAATTTTGCCTTTAATTCTGGTTCTTCAAGGACTCAGGGTTTCAAACATTACATTTTCAGTGATGAGACAGTTTTCACTATCATCCTTACGTGGATTGTTTTGGTGGCCATGGGTAGAGTGTTTCCTAGGTTACTAAAAGTGAGGCAGTAACAAGGCATGCTTGCCCCGAAAGGTGGCAGAACCCTTGTAAAATCCCCGAGGGCTGCACTCTACATATTGATCTGTTAGAGTCTGTGCTTCCGCTCCTACCTCCTGCAGGTCCTGAGGGGCCCAACAGTTGTAACTGTTTGTGTCAGGTTTTTCATTTTCCTCTTGCTGACTGCTGACTGGGGCAGCATAAGCTAACATGGAGACAGAGAATGTGGACAACTTTTTTTTTTTTGGTCTTTTCTTTCTCTGTTTGCTTTTTCGTATCTGAGGATTTCCCGCATTCTACTAAGGAAAGGGGTGACTGTCGCTTTTACTCCCAGCTCCCACAGAATTTCCTGGGAGTTCTAGGTTTGAGCCAGTGTAGGGCCTATCTCTCAGGGACAGTCAGCGTCTTGGTTCTGAAGAGCAGTCTTCTAACTTTTTCTTCTGTCACTCGTAGGGGCATCTTGGTGTGCTTGTAAATGGCATGGGAAGGCTGTAGTCTGACTCTTTCCTCTTCCTGATTTCTTCCAAATCTATTTATTTTTCTTCTTCAAGGTTTGAATTTCCCAAGGCATTGGCTTTTGAAAATTAAAAGTAAAGAATAATCTAAAAACTAGAATAAATCTGAAAAGTGGGGATGGGAATAAGAAAGGGCAGAGAGGTAACAGAAGATGGGGATGGAGACCAGCACTGGTTATTTGGAAGATATCCTGCCACGTATCATTTATTATTTTCCCTCATTAACCATATCTGGTCAGCCATATGTCCTGTGGGTAGGAACACTAAAATATATTTTGACTACATTTTGTCCTTTACAGGGAAGGTTCAGGGAAACCTTTGTCGGCTTCACACTTCCTGCAGGATGAGCTCCAAACTTCTCAGAATAGCGTTCCTATTTCTCCAAAGTTGAATCCCAGTTACAACACATTTCAGCTTTTCCCACATCCTACCCACCTGATACTCTACTGTTGGATTTCTTGAACGTGTCATTCACGTTGCTGCCTTTCTACCTTCGCTCATGCTAATCTCTCTACCTCAAGTCTTTCTGCTGCCCTTTTAAAAGACTATTCATATTTGTTAATCAAGGCACAGGTTAGGTCCTACCTCATCCAAGAAGCCTTCTTAGGTTTCTTCAGGCAAAAATACTCTTTTGGGACCAACTTCTCCCACTGGCTGGCTGGCTGGCTGGCCTGCCTGCTTGCTTGCTTGCTTTCTTTCTTTCTTTCTTTCTTTCTTTCTTTCTTTCTTTCTTTCTTTCTCTCTTTCTTTCTCTCTTTCTTTCTCTCTTTCTTTCTCTCTTTCTCTCTTTCTTTCTTTTTTTGATGTTTCCAAGCATTAAAAAAAATCCTGCCTTCATTAAAATTCTTCACTAGATTTTAGACACCTTGAAGGAAATAACTGTGTCTAATTCTGAAATTTAACAGGGATTTCTGATTTTTCTCTATTGATTTTATATTGTTTGCTCTTTTAGCTGCTCTAACAAAGACCAGATAGCAGAAACTTTTTCTTTTTTTGTGACTCAGCCACCCTCAATACAGTTTCCATCTAATAGTCTCAGATGAGGGTGACCAGAAGACCCTGGAATAGTGGGAGCAAATCTGAGTGTCCTGGGAAACCAGGTCGTGTATATGGTCACCATGTTTGAGTTCGCTGCTCTTTTTAAGGGGATGAAAAGTAGGGAGGGCCAATAAGAAGACGACAGGCTCCTGGAAGTGGTACTCATCACTTTCACTACATCAAAAGACAGAATGTAGTCACAAAGGTGGTCTTAACTGTGATGGATGCTCAGAACATGTACCTGGGTTCCATATTCCTGGTGAAATTCAGGGGTTATTAGCAGAGGAAGGAGGGGAGACTAGGTATTGAGGGATATAAGTAGTCTCTGCTACACAGACTGAATTTGAGCACTACCTTTTAAGTCAGATAGCGATAACTAAAATTTCTACAGACTTGTAGGAAGGAGTGCTTTCCTTTGGGAGACTGGGGAAAGATTATTTTTCACTCTTGCATTTAACCATTTCTTTTTCAAGACAAGATACATAAGAAACGTTTTTGAGAAAAGTGTTTTGAGAAAGCAACCCGGGAAAAGTAATAGGCTTGTCTTTTGTCTTTTCAGAATAGGTTTTGCTATGAATTAACAGAAAGATGATATTCAAAAGGCCATCCCAGGAAATACTGTTTAGAAGAAATTGGTGAGGAAAGCTTAAAATTAAACCAGGAGTTTTATATCAAGGTATTAACGACTTGCTCTTGCAGCTCTGCTCTGGTGGATTGGAGGTTTCATACTGGCCTCACATCCAGCAGGACGGTATCTTCAGCTCCCTTCACTGGTTAGCCACACCATCCAGTGGGTGAACCCAGTTTAGGGGAGTTTAGCCGTAGGGACCCACGGTGTGCCCACCACAGAAAGGGACAGACCAGCACATCTCCAGATGGTTTCTCTGAAGATTTTCAGGATGGTGAAATCCTCCCTTGTAGATGTATCTTTTGAATCAGTGGTGACCTCAATATGTCATCTCACAATTTTTAAAAGAATCTGAAATACAACTGCTGTTCCTTAAATTTGAATGTATACTTTTTCCTCTCTCTGCAACCCCCAATTTTGCTATCAGTCATGGTTGCTAATATCTCTGCTGTCTTCAGCCTAGCTGCCAACTCTGTCAGTTCCTGAAATATTGTTTATGCAGGAGCAATTTATTTTTTTAGAGAGATGAAAAGCAGACTGCAAAAGCAGACTATTGCCAACTTGTTGGGATGTATTCCAGTTCAGAACACTTCAGTATAGTTTTTGAATTATTATTTATTATTTTATGTTAAAGGGTAAAGTGCTCCTCAAATAATTCATAAAAATTGATTCTATGCTTGAAATAATTGCCAACATTTATTGTTGTGTTGTCAGATAGCTAATTACATATTCTTGAAAACATTGAACTTTAATATGAAGGGTGAATTATGGCAGTGCTTCAGCAAGACATGTTTCTGTCATGTAACACATATGTGCTATGTGTAATTTAAGTGTAGAGGCATATTTTACTATATTTTTCATCTTATTTTTAATAGTTTCTAATTTTTTCCAAATAACTTTTTATGTGTTTTGCTGTTTTAAAAAATTTATGAGTATGCAGGTAAGGCAAAATGTTTTTTATTTTATACAGTGGTCTCTTGTGTCTTAGAAAAGAAAAACAGTAGCAAACATTTCTATTTAGAACATGTTGAGCTTGTGGCAAGAAGTGATTCTTAAAACTGTATTTCATGCCTTTCATTTTTTTCCCCCTCTTTTACATAAATATGCTGTTTTCTTTCCAGTCTTCCTTGCTTTCATCTCCTCCCACCCCTCATTTTTTTTTCTCTTTATGTTTTCTGATTTTTTTACCCTCTCCCTTACCCTTCTCTTTTTTACTTCATGTAGAACTTAAGGAAGTTCTAAATTACTTTCCTCTTTTGGCATTGATTATCTTAGAAAATTTTCACTTTATAACCACTGTTCTGTTCGGGACATCTAAAGTGTTAATGAATTTTGTCTCAGGTAGCATCACTGCAAATAGTAGGTCACTTGATAGCTCTTTCTGTATTGCTCTCTACTCTCTATTTCATATTTTATAAACAGAATAATATCAAGATCATTATAAACTTCCTTCAGAGAGAAGAAAAACAATAGCCAGGGACTTTCTATTTCATAAAGGCAGTTATTATTTCTGCTTCCAAGCATAGTGATCATTGTTCAGTTTGACCTCTATTAACTTGTTGAATAATTCAAGTAGTTCTTATTTTTTATTTCTTGACTGAAAATGCAGCTAACCTACATGCTATTTGAGGATAAACCTCCAGTTTTCACTGAGACCTTACCAGACAGTAAAATGAAGTCTCTCCCTTTCTCTCTCTTTGGATAGAATGCAAAGAAATCCTTTTTTTTTTAAGTAAAATTGTTTAAAAAAGACTAAAACAACTGCCTGAATAAAAAGCATAACACAAACATTTTAGAAATCAGTTTTCAATAGAAGTTTTTGCTACAGGTTTTCTGGGTATTGTATAGCAATTATCAGAGTGGTCACAAAGAACTAGGCTCTGGTAGGGCCTCTGTGGTTGTAATACTTACTGTTTTATTTTTTTATTGAGTTATAGTCATTTTACAATGTTGTGGCAAATTCTAGTGTAGAGCATAATATTTCAGTTATACATGAACATACATACATTCATTGTCACATTCTCTTTTGCTGTGAACCACCACAAGATCCTGTATATATTTCCCTGTGCTACACAATACAATCTTGTTTATCTATTCTGCATTTGAAATCCCAGTCCCTTCCCACCCCCCGTCCCCAGGCAACCACAAGTTTGTATTCTATGTCTATGAATCTGTTTCTGTTTTATATTTTTGTTTTTTGTTTTTGTTTTTGTTTTTTTTTAGATTCCGCATATGAGCGATCTCATATGGTATTTTTCTTTCTCTTTCTGGCTTACTTCACTTAGACTGACGTTCTCCAGGAACACCCATGTTGCTGCAAATGGTGTTATGTTGTCAGTTTTTATGGCTGAATAGTATTCCATTGTATAAATATACCACTTCTTCTTTATCCAGTCGTCTGTTGATGGACATTTAGGTTGTTTCCATGTCTTGGCTATTGTAAATAGTGCTGCTATGAACATTGGCTGCAGGTGTCATTTTGAAGTAGGATTCCTTCGAGATATACACCCAGGAGTGGGATTCCTGGGTCCTATGGTAAGTCTATTCCTCGTCTTTTGAGGAATCTCCATACTGTTTTTCACAGTGGCTGCACCAAACTGCATTCCCACCAGCAATGTAGGAGGGTTCCCTTTTCTCCACAGCCTCTCCAGAGTTTGTCATTTGTGGACTTTTGAATGATGGCCATTCTGATACCTCATCATAGTTCTGATTTGCATTTCTCTGATAATTAGTGATATTGAGCATTTTTTCATGTGCTTATTGATCATTTGTATTTCCTCCTTGGAGAATTGCTTGTTTAGGTCTTCTGCCCATTTTTGGATTGGGTTGTTTGTTTTTTTCTTATTAAGTCGTGTGAGCTGCTTATATATTCTGGAGATCAAGCCTTTGTCAGTTTCATTTGCAAAAATTTTTTCCCATTTTGTAGGTTGTCGTTTTGTTTTACTTACGGTTTCCTTTGCTGTGCAGAATTTTCATTAGGTCCCATTTGTTTATTCTTGCTTTTATTTCTGTTACTTGGGTAGACTGTTCTAGGAGAAAATTTTTGATGTTCTGCCTATTTTTTTTTTGCCTGTATTTTCTTCTAGGAGGTTTATTGTATCTTGTCTTATGTTTAAATCTTTGATTCATTTTGAGTTTATTTTTGTGTATGGTGTAAGGGAGTGCTCTAGCTTCATTGCTTTACATGCTGCTGTCCAGTTTTCCCAACACCATTTGCTGAAGAGACTGTCTTTATTCCATTGTATATTCTTGCCTCCTTTGTCGAAGATTAGATGACCAAAAGTTTGTGGGTTCATTTCTGGGCTCTCTATTCTGTTCCATTGGTCTATATGTCTGTTTTTGTACCAATACCATGCTGTCTTGATGACTGTAGCTCTATAGTATTGTCTGAAGTCTGGGAGAGTTATTTCTCCAGCCTCTTTCTTTTTCTTCAGTAATGCTTTGGCAATTCTAGATCTTTTGTAGTTCCATGTAAATTTTATTATGATTTGTTCTAGTTCTGTGAAATATGTCCTGGGTAATTTGATAGGGATTGCATTAAATCTGTAGATTGCCTTGGGCAGTGTGACCATTTTAACAATATTGATTCTTCCAATCCAGGAGCATGGGATATCTTTCCATTTTTTAAAGTCTTCTTTAAATAGTGTTTTATAGTTTTCTGTGTATAATTCTTTCACCTCCTTGGTTAGATTTACTCCTAGGTATTTTATTACTTTGGGTGCTATTTTAAAAGGGATTGTTTCTTTACTTTCTTTTTCTGCTGATTCATCATTAGTGTAAAGAAATGCAACTGACTTTTGAACTTTAATCTGTAATACTTACTGGTTGTTCAATGTAATTACAGTATTTTGTTTTATGTAGAGAAATTTGTATGCTAAATAAGACAGGTGTCTTCTGATGTTCACTATTTGGCTTTTTATTATTTTGTTTGACATGTGTAAAACCTCTTCTTATAATAGCAAGCAATGCCTATAGCAATGACAGGCAGATAATCTTATTATATGACCTACGGTATAATTTAGTATCTAGGTTTGTTCAGGAATCAAGTAAATGATTAAACAGTTATTACCAAAATTAAACTTATTTTTTTTCTGACCATGCATAAATTATTTTATTTCAGTTAGTCATTTGGAAAAATTACAAAATCAATATACTGCTAGAAAGAGCTAAACCAACTTATCATTTCATATTTTCCCATCAAATAGTGCGCAGTGCTCTCTATGGATTGTTTCTGCCCTGAAATAGTTTGGAATAGATAATAATGAGATTATCCTTTTAAAAAAAATGAACATCAGAGTGGTAAACAGGCCTTTTTTGAAGTTGAGACCTTACTTAGTTTTGACAGACGATTCTGTGCATCTGTATCCCAGTTAATGGAGAACTGGCAAAGCATTTTTAGGTGTGTGGCTGTCCCCCAAAGTGGGAGTCCCATGGTGGGGTAAGTATACTTGGCCAAATATCTGAATGAACCCTCCAAAGCAAGGGAGAGAATAGAGGACGTTTTAGGATTAGCTATATGTTAGCAGTGGACATTTGTGAAGGTCCTTAGAATTCGTTGCCTATATACTTACATAATTTAGTTATTCGTAGTAACATCCTAAACTAGTTACTCTGCCCACAGTCTGGCCTTCATCAATATACTCTTCACATAGTTTTTGTGTTCAGACGCAAATTGCTCATAACGTGCTCTACTATAGAATCCCTCATCGATCCGTTTTCACCTATAGGGTAGCCTGTGCCCACTGATGTGGTGTTCAAGGCCCTCTGTGTCTGGTTCTGGTCACTGTGCCCTCTCTTGTCAAGTCTACTGAGGAACTCACAGTAGCCGGAATACGCCAGGGTTTCTCTGTGCCTTTAATAAGTCCTCTTCCACCTCAAACTCTGCTGTTGACTTTCACTTTACTTTTGTGCTTCTGGGCCCAACTGAGTACCAGTGTTTCTGGTCAGACCTCCCTAATCCTAATTCCCAAAACTTCTGGGCTAGGAGCTTCTATGCCCTTCCACAAACTCACTGCTTAATGTTACCTGATCGTTCTTTTACTTGCCTGACTCACTGCTCATCAGACTGGGTAAATTTATGTCATGGTTGGTTATCAGCTAAAATGTCTTTGAAACTACAGTGAACTTGGTTTTGTCCACCAGATACATTGGGAGCTCTCTGTTCTCCCTAGCCTCTGAGACACTGTGGCAGAGAGGGGCTAACCTTGGCTTTATTATTCCTCTCTGCTTCTGGGGCAGGTTACCAGTGTTGCCTGGGTTCTCTCTTTCAGTCAATGCAAAAGGAAAATATAGAGAAATTTTCCTATGGATATAAATTATTTTATGCTATATAGAAGGCAATGAAAGCTACAGTCTGATTGGAGAAAACATTGATTCTCTTTATAATAGAGTAATGAATGATTAAATGAATAAATAAATGCTTTAGAGATGCATAAAATATTACATTGACTTGAATACTCACATCCTATTAGAAACCTATTTATTTCTGGCTTTATAATGATTATATTGTTAGTTCTAGTATTATCTTTAATGTTAAGTAATACATTTATTTATTTATCTAATTTTATTGGTCTGTCACATAGTTATTAGCTGCATACTATACTGCAAGAACTGTGCTAAGTACTGATAGTGACTAAAACATAATCCTTGTTCTCAGAGAGCTCATAGTTGTAGAAGGAAAAGCTTCTTTGATCTTCCTTCAGAGATCTATAATATAATTCAAATAGATCTGATAATAATGGTTCGGAGAAACATTTTTTTTTCTACAGAAGACCTGTATTTCTCAAATAAATGAAATAGAAACTTCAAATTCCCAATTTGAAAACAAAATTAAGATCACCAACTCCCAATAAACAGTATAGTGTATTCACTTTCATTGCATGATGGAAAAGCTGTGTTCTATTGATCAGTGGAAATGAATCCTACAGAAATGAAAGAATTTAAACTCCTTTCTTACATGTTTATTTGTTAACAGCTTCATATTTCACTGGGTACCAGAGGATATTAGTGTGGTGACATTCAATAAATCTAAGACAGAAATAATTAGTGATCTGTTCATAGAAATCATGATAAAGTAGTAAGAAAACACAATCTCATTATGGTACTAATACGAAATAAAATGGCACAGTATGAAAACAGTAGCAAATGAATGAGGAACGATATATGCCTTTGTTCATCCAATTTTGAGCTAAATGGGTGAATCTCTTTAAAATGGTTAATTGCACTTAGTTTTAGGAAGATGTATTTATAAAATTTTATGTTCTTGGCTAGGAATGTTTAGGTTTTGTTTACCAAATTCCAGAGAAGTGATGCTTTGTGACTGATTCTGCTTACTATGCAAAGTTTCCAGACATTGAATGAGTTAAGATTTAGAAAGTAACCTCAGCATGCCTGGCCCTCACTCACATCAGCTGGGTGATCTTTCAAGCTTTCCACTTGGTCTATAATCACGGTACATGTATAAATTTATTCTGACCACTGCATGTGTGATCCTGATTGATGTTTGGGAATCTTAGGTCCAGCTTAATTTTTTCATCATTTGGCAAGATTTTTCAGGTCTAACTATCTTTGACTATTTCTTGTAAGCCATTATACCCCTTTTATTAAACTATGGAAAGGATTGGGGGAGGAGGATGGTGGGAACAGGAGAGAGCATGGGGTGTGGGAGAGATTTAAACTGGGGTTATGGACCCAATTCTGGGCTTCAAGTCCCTATTTAACAAACACTCAAGAAAGACATTGTGCTGCTTTGGCAGAAAGCGCGGATTGATGTCTTCTTGTGAATGCTGTGCTTTGTAATAGGCCCTGATGGTCAGCTAAAGGTATCTGGGCTTCTGAAGAGACTGTTTGATATGAAGCCAGCCTAGGCATGGGAGTTGATGGCTATTGCCGCCTTTTCTGTTTAGACTGGGAAGAAACTTGATTCCCAGGATCGTGGAGTTTGAGTTGGTACAAGAGGGTTGCCTGTAAAAGACTTCCTGAATGAATTCAAATGGTCTTTGTCAAAGGAATTGGGCCCTGGGGATCTGTTAACAGAAAACTGCATGGCTGCATAGTGATTTGAGTAGATGGATATATATAGGAAAGTGCAAAGAATCCCAAGTACTTCTGAGAACAAGATTATCATACAGTTCCTTTGTTTCTGCTGATGTGTCAGCTGACATCGGGTTTCTTATTATCCCTGATGCTAAGAAGGCTCCAGAGAGGCTGTGTGGAACAATCTGTACTGCAAGCAGTTCTTGTTTAGAAGAGAAAATTCCATCGAAAAGCCCGTGGAAGGATAATATCAAACTGTTATCACTAATTACCTTGTGAGTGGGTGGTAGTGTCATGGTGGTGATGGTGACAGAGAGATCTTAAACTTTTTTATTGATACATTTTGTATTGTTTAGATACCAAAATAAATGAATTAAAAATGAACTAAATACAATAGCAGATTTTTCTTCCAAGAACATTAATTATTGAGAGTATATAATCCCAATAATAAATATAACATTTTTAATGCCCTCCCCTGAAAAAACAGTGAAATACTGAAATGTATGGACATAAAATCACAATTAAAAAAAAACAGATAGTCAGCTCTCTTAGTGAATGCAACAGAGCCATCTCCAGAGAGCTTACTTTCCAGTAAGTCCTCAGTGCTTCATATTCTTATCTTTCTGGTTGTTACTGTATTTCTGAGCAGAGGGAAAAGGACAGATATACATGTTTCCATTTCAGGAGGAGAAAAACTTCAAGATGGAAAGTTGCCTACTGAGAATTGTAGAATAAATTGTGGAACATTCAGATACTGCTTTAAAGGAGATGGATGTATTTTGACTTGGAAAGAAATCTGCAATATGTTGTTGAGTGAAAAAAATAGCAAGATCAAACCAAAACAGTTGAAAATGTCACATGAAAGACACACAAACACACATGGAAATGCTGTTGTGATGAAAGGGATTATTTCTATGAGATTGGATTATGGATTATTTTTACTTCATGTTTTAATTTTTATTGTAAAATTTAGACATAAACGTATAATGCATATTTACACAATTACATATATACACTTTTTTTACATGTGTAAAATTACAAAAAGACTGTTTACCCACCCAGGCTACAGTTTGTCTGTCTCCAAATCATCTGCTCTCATCCTGCCTCCTATTTTCCAGGTAACACTATCTGTCTCTTGCCTGACTCATTCCCTTGCTTTAAGAAATGATTTACTTTCTGTGTATTTTATCTAAACGGTATATTGCTTGGTTTGGAAAAACTGAGTAGCCCACACAAATCTATTACCTTTAGATGAAGACTCTTGGGAGAAAAAATCAGCAGTCTCTGATTCATTGGCTTCAGGCAACTTTATAGTTTCCAAGAGTTTTTTTCTCAGAAAAGTCAGTATACAAGCTTCTGATTGAGTCCTGGGAAAAGGGGGCTCACACACACAAAAGGGTATCTGGCAGGACTAATACTGAATACCCAATACGTAGTCAGAGAGAGTAGACGGCTTTCTGTTTTCTTTTACGGTCACCATGGACTACTTCACGAGTTTCAGGTCTATCCAAAGACAGAACAGGTCTGTCAGATGAAATGACTGAACTTACCTGCTTCAGGGTACAGAGCATTTGGAGGAGAACAGGAGCTTCCCCAATGCATAATCAAGACGAACAAGGCACACAGATCGTCATCAGGTAAATGGAACTATACAAGCAGAACCCTTGAATGTCTGTCTCTGGAGCGAAACTCCTCCAGCCTGGACTGGTGACCACATATCTCTGTGCACAGATGTCACCCTGGGATCTCTCTTCCCTGTCTTGAGGATTCTTTGGCCTTTCTGCCTCTCTCCTTGTTTCCTGATAAAGATGCCCTTTGGGTTTGTTTGTTCACTCTTTCTGTTTTGTTCACACACATTCCCTAGTAGATTTTTGAGAAAGGGTGGAAAGAATATACATTTTTTAAATGACATTCCAAGTCTGAAAGTGTTCTTGTCTTACCTCCATATTGATTGATAATTTAGCAAGGCATGGAATTCTATTTTGGAAACCAATATCCTTCTGAATTTTGATTTTATTTCTTCACTGTCTTCTTGCTTTCCGGGCTGCTGTGGGGAAGTCCAGAGCCATCTGATTCCTCAAGCTGTCTAGGCAATGTGTTCTTCCCCACTATATCACTCTGCTGAAATATGTGGAATTTTCTCTTTGTCACCAGTGTTCTGAAAAACCAAGTTATGCCTTGGTAGAAGTAGTTTTTTTGTTTTTCTTTTTTGTTTGTTTTTTTTTGATTCACTATGTTGAGGCACTCACTGGGTTGTTTTGATTGAGCAATTCAGGTTGAATGATTCTATTGGCAATTTCTTCCGCTTTCCATGTTCTCCATTCTCTCTTTTTGGGGAACATATTATTTGGCTGCATCTGGTCTTCCTGATTCTCTTATCTTTTCATAGCTATTTTCTGTCTTTTGACCTTTTGCTCTATTTTCTGGAAAAGTTTCCTCTTCTTGATCCATTAGTGCTTCTACTGGGTTTTCAATTCCGCCGTCATGTCCTTTAATCTTCATGAGCTCTTTTTTATTCTCTAGACATTCTTTTTTTTTTAAAGTGTCCAGTTTGTATTGTAGTATCTTCTTTCACCTCTTAGAGAATGCTAATGACAACAATTAAGATTTTCTTCTACTGTCATAGTGTCAAAGTTGTTCTTTATATGCAAAGTTGTTTGTCCTCTGCCTTCTAGGTTAGAGGTTTTCCTGGTCACCCTGGACTGTCTCTGATGCTGGAAGATCCCCCTCCTCTCCTCACCACGTGTGGGGCTTGTTGATAATGTGCCTTATCACTGGGTGACTTGAGTGGGTTCTTTGTGGCAACTTTGAATGACAATATTTTTAGGTGTTTCTCCTTGGGCTGGACAGACTTTCTACGGAAGAAGTTTACAATTTCCCACTCACAATATAACAATCTGGTTGCTGGAATTCTAGAAGTGAAGTTGCAGTCTTTGCTCTCAGAATTGGCAATGAATATTGACATCCAGGTTAAACTCAAATACTTTCAACTGTGCCTGGCATCTACCAGCCAGAGAGCCTCAGAGATTAAATCTACAAGTATTTGCTGAGATGAAGGAAGGGAAATTTCCCAGCAGTATAGATTAGAGGATCTAATGACTGATCTACTGCTTCTTACTTTCCCAGCAGGTTTAAAAATTATAGACCCTCCTTCCCCAATTCTTCCCCAGTTCTAGAGATGTCAAATGCTGTGAAATCCTAAGCTTCTAAGAATTCTGTGGCATAAATAAGATTCTTTCACAATTTGCTCATCTGTTAGCAGGGAATTTAGCTTTCTTCCATCTATTAAATCAGTTACTACGCACTCACCTCCTTTGCAGCATCCAGTGTTTTATTGTCCTCTCCTCCTCACCTTCTCCTTAGGAGTTTGTCTTTAAGAATTCCTTTTCACTCTGGTTCAGTGGAGTTGTGAGAGAAAGCAAATTTCAATGAAGGAATTTGGCTGTCTTCAACTAGAATAACTTTTAAAAAATTTTATGTAGTCTGTGAGTCTGTGTGTGTTTAAGAATTAACATACCTTACTTGAATGATCCTAAAAATACTAAAGCCATGTTCATTTTGACCCCAAAATGACAAAATAAGTGTTGGGATAACAAATTAAAAGAAACCAAATATCTTCGTATGTCTTTCTAATATCTGCACAAGTAGTTGAGAAAATAAGAAATTTCTCCAGATTCCCTTTGGACTAGTTAAGTTGGTCCATGAGATGATTGCCATAGTTATGAGTGTCCTGCACAGCAACAATAGTAGGGACTGACATGATATATGAGTTTATAACATGCCTATAATTAAGTATATATACATATATTGCATACACATCTATTTAAGAGGATAGGTGATACTGTGAAAAATTATCTTGGGTAAAGAACAGATATGCAGAACAAAGTTATAGGGAGCTAAATAGAAACCAGGAGTAGAGAGTCCATGTGCAGCTTTTGCATCCTGCAGGGCTCCTGAGTGCACACTCTGTATCTATGATCATTCTCTCCAGTACATAGAATGGACAGCTGCCTCCTATCATGTCCAGAACTTTCCCTAGTTCCTCATCAAATCCCTTATCCCATTGCTCCAGGATCTTTTCTCCTTGATCATTGGGAACAAATATTGTGAAATTCTTCAGGATTGTCAATGATTTAATATTTTGCTGTTTGTGGTTTACAGATTTGTAAATTACCAGGGATTTCCAGGAAGTGATAATTAACCCTAAGATTATCTCCAGTGGTATTCGTTTCAGGAGGCAAAATTGGATGAGCTTAAAATGGGCTAACTTGCTGTGCTTTGAGGGTTAATTCCAGCAGACCTAGAAATAGCCTTCTGTCCTGAATTAAAAAAAATATACCTCAACAACGACTCCCTGGTAAAGGCATGAAACACTGAAGGCATTGCTTTGTAATCATAGGTCAGTATTTGAGATTTGTACCAGCTTGTTAGCATTGTTTACTGAAAACAGCGAGATTGATTACAGTAAGATTGATGATTTACACCCAGAGGGTTCGGCTCTTGAGGTTGTGTGAATAATTGTATTCATTTCTGTTGGATATATACTTAGGAGTAAAATTGTTTGAATTAAGATAGCCATCTTGTCAGCTTCCAGTGGCTATTGCCAAAGAGTATTCTGAAGTTCTTTTACCAACGTATGAGTCCATGCAAATGATCTTTAGAGGGTTAGGAAATGTTGCAGACTTCCTCGGTAAATGAAATTCCTTTCCTGATGATTCTCTCTCTATAAATTCATGACTATAAATGGCACTTAAGTATAAATTTTACCTAATGGAAGACACCAACTTTATTTGTTTTTATTAAACAATTTCTACATTAATTTATTTAACTTAATTATGAATGATTTCTGTGTCCAAATCATTTCTCCACTCTATTCTTTTTGAAAATATTACTAGAAGAAGGCAAAGCATCATGTTGTAACTATCCGTTGCTGTAGATTTCTGAGATCAAAACTGGTCAAATTCTAGTCTTTAAACTATTTTGGAATCTTCTGGTTATTGCAGGTTTACGATGTTTTAAAGAATTACATCCCCTATCCCACCACCATCATTATGTAATAAGAAAGAACAAATCTGACTCCATATTAGATCTCTTCCTTTGGCTCTAACACTGTGTTCTGTTTCCTGTGCTTAGTCATGCTGGTTCTGTACCTTTTGTGAAAGAATGTTGCCTATAGCCTGAAACAGACAGGATAGCCCATTCTCAAGGCTCTGGCCTTAAGGGTATAACACTTTTCCATTCATACAGAGATTAAAAAGTTGAAAAATAGAGAACAACATTTGTTTTGTTGGAGGTTTACAGGGACACCATGATCTCACATACGTGGACAGCTGCAGGAGCAAAGGATTCTTGACACCAAGAAGTCTGCAACTTCCAACCACACCCCCTCCCCTTTTCAGCAGAAAAGGAACCTGAATTCTGACTTGGGGAAGATGATTCTCCGGGACATTAGTCTTCCATCTTCTCGGTCTGCTGGCTTTCCAAATTAAGTTGTTATTCCTTGTCCCCACACCTCATCTCCCAATTTATTGTCCTGTCACATGGCAAGCAGAATGAATTTGGACTCAGTAACAATTAGCTATTTTATAAATTCCCGAGAGAGAGAGAAAAACAAATCTTCCACAGAGCCATGAAATTTTTTTTTCTATTTTTTAAAAAAAGAAGCATGATTAAACTGAAATTTGAAGTATGTCTAATTCAATTCAGAAGCCCTAGGAAATGTGGAGAAGTAGGAGAAAGTTTAGAAAATTAGACTTGTAATACATGCCAATTAAATTTAAAGAAGGAGAGGATGACTTACCTGAAATTAAAAAAAAATAAAAGACATGGCCAAATTGAGAGCCAATCTGGCTGTTGAGGCACAAGAGAGGAGCACACGGGTTAAGGGAGCCCAGGGCAACAAGCTTTCAGTGCTCATTAGGAAACACTTTTCCTTTGTTCCCCAACGGTGGGCATTCCTTTGAAACATCCCAGAAATGTCCAGCTATCAAATGCAAATCAGTGTAGTTGATTAAATTTAATAAGCAACAACTCTGTGTACAGAGTGGACAGGTAGAGTAATGAGGAGACCGGGCTCGCTTGTACACACCTTTTCCTTTGCTGTCCCACTGGGATTTGTAAGTCAAGGGCTTGGCAAACTGTTAATTCATGGGCCTCGGCTTGTTGGTGAAATATTTTTTTTAACTCTTTATTATGGACATTTCCAAACATTCATGGAAGTAGAAAGCAAGATGTAATGAATCTGATGGACCCACCACCCAGCCTCAGCAGTGACTGGAACTGGCCCTCTTGTTTCATCTATACACTCACCTCGTCCCACCTCCACCCAGATTACAGTGAAGCAAAGCCTAGCCTCCATAACTACACATTCTGAAATGTCTCAGCATATCCTTAAAAGATAAAGTCTTTTCTTTAAAAATATAATTGCAGTATCGTTCTCACACTTAAAACAAATTTTCTTGATTTCTGTTTAATATCTTTCTGTTGCATTGAAGAGGGAAACTTTGAACTCAAGACTTGGATTCAATAATCATGTCCTTTGCCTTAAATTTCTCATTAGTTCATCACAAATGAGTCTGATACATCTTATGTTCAAACCTATTCAAGTTGATGACAGAGATTTATTAATAACTACTTTATCTTCTTCTTACAACAGTATTTCTTTTACTTATGTTAACATTTCTTCATCAGATGTCATTGCCTGATAGATCTGATACCTGAGGGGTCCTTATCTATTACTGCCTAGGTGTCTTAATTGGACTATGGTGTCCTCCAGCTACAAATAATTAGAAATGAGTACAAATAAAGCATTTTGTTCAGCATTTAAAATTTCCTCCCACATAATGCCAGTAGACTTTTGGCCAAGGTACCTAGAGTGGTGTTCCTGTGTTTGACACCAGGGATTCTCTAGATTAGATTGTCTGCTCCCAGTGAGATTTCAGTGACACCATCAGAAACATTTCAGTGTCATTAACCATGGTAACAGTGCCATTTAGTGCTTTGAAAAAGAAGGGTATGCTGCAGGTCCACTTCTGTCTCTGTTAAAAGTCAATGAACGATTAATAGAGAGTAATCAGTGAGACCAGGATAGCTGTACTCCTGCTGGACAGGAATATTCATGTTCTTTCAGAAAGGAATCATCACCAGTGATATCCTTACTTTATACAAAACATGTAGGTGCTTTTAAGCATCTCAGAAACAGATGGGTAAAGCTTGCAATGAATACAAAGCTGTGTAATTTGGGTCTTTTTAAGAAAAAGAAGAGGTTCAGAATTAGAGTCTCTTTCTTCTCTAAACCAAGAATGGACTATTGTGTTACTTCTACAGGCTGTAACTCAAGATATTATATTGCGTTATGCAGCTGTGCAGTGTCAGATTTGAAGGTCACAAGACATTTCCCAGTTACACTGGGTATTACAGTGACGTGGATGGCTTTGAGTGGGCTGGACTCTACCTCTAAGATCTTTAGCTCTCCATTGCCAGTGGGCAGTGATTACTTTTCTCCACCTCATTTCTTTTCCGTGTTGCCAGTTATATCAGGAGAGATGAAGTTATGCTACAATAATAAAACCCCAACATCTCAGAGGCATATTTCTTACTCACATAAAATCTGCTGAGGGTCAAGGCATCTCTCTGGGAGTAGCTGTCCTCTGTGTGTTGGTGGAGTTATGTTCGGACTTATTTCTTTGAATGTTGTGAAAACTCTATATTTCATGTTCACTATTTTTGTGAGGAGAGAAAAAAAGTGACACTGTGTTCCCCCTTCTGTTTCTTTCTTTTTTTTTTTTCTTTTATCTTTTAGCACCTCTACATCAATATGTGTTTCCATGAACACTTCAGCAGTAGGAAGAGAGAGCACGGAAAATGTGCACCACCTCCTCAGTGCTTCCACATGGAAGTGATGTGGGCCCTTTTCCACCCATGTTTCATTGGCCAAAGCAAGTTACCCAGCCAGGCCCAAGTTTAAGGGGGCAATGATATACAATCCCTCCAAATCCTCAGAATGAGAGAGAATTGAAAGTCCTGGTGGGCCTCACAGATGTCTCTCGCACCAGTTATATTCTGAAATCATTTCTTGGACTATTGCTAAAACCGTGCTTTGTGTTCGCCATATTGGTGAAGAGACAAAATAAGGACACTAGCTTTTTTCCCCCTGTCTTTTTTTTTTCTTGATTTCTCTTCTTAACTAGAAATAGTTTTTCCCCCTAAATGTTGTATATGACCACAAACATTTTGATGTCTTTAGATCAGCATTTGTCAAGTTTTAATGTGCATCCAGATTACCCAGCATCTTGTTCAAGTGCAGATTTTGGTTCAGGTGGGGCCTCAGATTCTACAGTTTAATGAGCTCCCAGGTAATGCTGCTGCTGGCCTGTGGAGCACACTTTGAAGAGTAAGCCTTTGGTCGGTCACTGTATTTAGAGGGGAAGAGCCATCGTGATTTTTGCTGGATTCCAACAGAAATTTAGGCCCTTGGTTTTTTCCCCTCCCCTACATCTGAATTAAGGGCATTGTCTCATGGTGATAGTTGTCAAAATGTGTAGGAAGACTGTCAGTGCAACTCCAAAGCATACTTCTGAAAGAGAATTGGTTTTGTGTTCATTCATATTAAAGCAGCACTGCAAAGAAGAAAGGAGACCTAATTGAACACTCAAAGCATCCCATGAAAAGCCGGCGACTAATTATGGCGGGCCCACACAGCAGGGCCACTGAAGGGAAGAGGAGATACTGAAAACATCTTTATAGTCTTTTGTTCTGAAGAGTCCTTCCTGAGATCAAATGCAATTTGTGTGAAGGAGGGAGTGACTGACAAGCTTAACCCCAGCCAATCATCTCAGAGACAGGCAGTCAGAGCATTTGTCATGAGGCTTCGATTTTGCCTCATTATTAATAGAACACTGATTTTTCCTCCCTGATCCTTTACTAATTAAGATTTTTGCATGTTCTAAGCATTTCACTTAGCACTCAGGATTCCAGATGAGTTGCCATTTGGCTCAAGGATGCAGATTGACTTCAGAGGGCTGCATTAGAATCATGTGGTTGTGCACTTGGGTAGCAATGAGGCTGGGCTGGTAAGATCACTCACAGGCACTGCTTGTTTTACCCAGAGCCTGTTTTTTGCTCATTTGTAATGCCAGCCCATGGTGGTGGAATGGGTGTATTGCTATAAATTAACAGCCATGTCTCATACTTCTTATTCTGGAGGTGTAATTCAAAGAACTGTCACAAGGAATAGCAAAGCTATATATTCTTCTTTATAGCAATCGTCGTAAAAAAAAAATCCCCATTACTTTAAATTATCGCAAAATGACTTCAGAATCAACCCCAGACCTGCTGCCCTTGATTTTCTTGCAATTAGTTCAAAGGGCAAGAGATAGAGCAGTAAGTTTTGAGGTCTATTATATAGCAGTTACATTTTTCATCGATCAAGGAACTTTTAGTTTACGACTTCTTTCCTTGGAACTAATTCATTGAAGGAGACAATAATTCTAGGTCCGTTCCCTTATTCTGCTGACACTCAATTTCTAGGGCTTGGATATATTTCACTTCTCTTTTTATCATTAAAATATTTAAAACTCTAACTTAAAATCTTAGCAAATGCTTGGTTTTTATGTGATAAACTGAAAGACACTGGTATTAGCCCAAGGGATTTAGCAGTGCCCAAATCCTGCCTTGGCAAAGCTACTTGTCTTCAGGAGGTCCTGATGAAGATAGACCCATAATGGACAATTACAAAAGGAAACACTCTCTGGGTCCGCACGTTCGATCTCCCAATGCAGGATTCTTTGTTAAACCAGGCTGCAAGAGAAGACTTCTTCTGGAGGTTTTGAGAACATTTTTTTCTTATTCCTAAAATTAAACCCTAATTTTACTATCAACAGGTGAGCATAGGAGCAGCAATCAGAGAAATCAGAGCATCCACCCATAGGTAAGTAAATGAAGTGTGTGATAGGTCAACGACTGCCCCATTGGGAAAGACTCTGGTACACTTAGTCCCTACACAGAGTGGAGTGGGTGGCTCCCGTGCCATTAGGCATCTTGGAAGGTTGAATTACTTTCTGTGCAATGCTTCTTACCATTTGCTAATTGCAAATAAAGATATCAAGTTCTAGTACAAATTCAGAAACTCTTTCCATAGATCCATCTATTCTTCTACTGATCCAATCATCCACCCATCAATCCATTCATTTAATCTCTAAAGAGGGAAAAAGGCAGGAAGTGATGGTGTCTTTTTCTCCTTCATTTACTCAAATATCTGTTCTGGTGTCTTTTCCTCTGCTCCCACAAAAAGCAGTCATGTACAGCAATTGCTTTAAAGATACAAATAAATTTTTTTAAATGTGTTTTAATGGGAAGCAGGATATACCATATGGTGTGGTACAAAGAGTACTTTATCAAATAAATGTATCCATAGGTGCTGTAATCTCCCAACTCCAAATCACTCGATTTCCCCCTATATTTGGAGTGTTGGACATATCCATGGATACACTTTTAAAATAATTATTCTCATTCTTTTTTTACTCTCCACCAATATGAAAAGCATATGGAAATGGTCTATAAGTTTAAGGTATTTTTCTCCCTTTTATGGAACTATTCTAGAAAGCATCAAAGGATATTTCTCCTTAGATGTTATAAAATATCTAATCTGATGGAAATTTTATCCAGGATACGTTGCTTTTGGCCATTTTCTAGGTGCTCTCTTGGTCATTCTGTCCACCCCCATATGACTGCTCTTACCCTGCTGCTCTCCAGCCTCATCTAGCCTTATGCTTCCACTCACTCCTTTTCCTCCAGCCGCTTTCCACCCTTTTCCCACAAGTTCTGTGACTATTACTCCTTCCATTTTTTGCAAATTTCATTTCACTGTTCAGCACAGTGTTCCCTTGGACAGAGACACTTCCCCGGCCTCCCCAGACTAAATCTAATGCTGTGGCTATACACTCCCATGGAGCAGGGCCTGGTCTTTATTTTCTCCCCAGAGTCTACAGTGCTTACTTAGTACAGTGCCTGGCACGTACTCAGAACTCATTAATGTTTATAAATAAATAAATAATAGCGTCTTACCAGATTTTAATGAACATAAGTTGCCCAGACCTTTTGCTCATTTGATCATCATGATGGAATTCTTGGGATTGCTGGGGCCTTTGCTGACACTTTGCTTAGCTTTACTTAGACTGTCTTTGTCCCGATCTGACCTTTTAACCAGTTCCATGTAGGCGCTGTCGTCTTTAATTGAGATGCAGCAGAGAACCTCAGACTGTTTACTCTAAACCAAAGATAATCATTGGGGAATATGTAAATTTACATCAATTACTTGCATTTATCAAAATTTTCATGTAAACTCATAGTTGAGCTGTACACAGTTGCATAAATTATTTTAAAAAGTGATATGCATAGGAGGAAACCTTGTAATTCTGCTGATGGAGAAAGATGACTGACAGAGAGGAAGATGGAACTATTTATGTTGCTTGAAGTAATTTAGAAAAGTGCCCAAACAGTTCGGTTATGGTCTTGTGACTCTGCCAAAGTCAGATGCGAAAACTTGGCATGTTTGAATTTATATTTTGTCTCTTTTTTCCTTATCCTGCCTGCTTCTTGCATTGCCTTTGAGAAGAAAAGAGAAAAGAGCGGGTCAAGCAAGAGTGTGGAACCTTGATAAGCCACCACATTAAGAGTGAATTTAAAGACTAGTAAAACTTAAAAACATAAAACAAAACCAAACCACTCACCTGCTGCTGTTATTCATAGGTGATATGCATTGGCCACTCGGGACATTTTATGACAACAGCTCATGTGTCTTGATCTAATTTTTTAAAGTTTTTTTTTAATTATTCTAAACCTATGATATTATAATTTTAATCCTTATATTTTTTGACACCAAAACAGTATAATACTTGGTACTTAATTGCCTTAATATGTAGATGTCTATTGTTTTGGTTCGGAGTGTATGTTTTTCTAAATTAAAAAATATATTCATAAACTGTAAAAAAGAAAAAGATTGTAGGAAGACCTCTTTACTTAATAAAATGAGATCAGCAATACAGGGCAGGAAGGATTAAATGAGGTAATAAATGTGAAATACTCTGTTAAATGTTAGACAACACAGGTCTTATGAAGATGAGTCTTTTTTTTTTATTTAATTGAAGTACAGTCAATGTGTCGATTTCTGGTGCACAGCACAATGTCCCAGTCACACATATACATATATTCCTCTTCATATTCTTTTTCATTAAAGGTTATTACAAGATATTGAATGTAGTTCCCTGTGATATACAGGAGAAATTTTTTTAAATCTATTTTTATATATAGTGTCTAACGTTTGAAAATCTCAACTCTCAAATTTAACCTTTCCCACCCCCTTTCCCCCGGTAACCATAAGATTGTTTACTGTGTCTGTGAGTCTGTTTCTGTTTTATAGATGAGTTCATTAGTGTCCTCTTTCTCTCTTTTTTGTAATTGTAAATAACTTGGCCTCCTGGCTTCTTGGGATTCATTATGTCTAAGACTTTGAAATGGTGAACAGTTTTTACTGTGTCCTATGTGCCAGACACAATTCTAAATGCCTTATAAATATTAATTTATTTAATCCTTATATCAACTTTATTATGAAATAAGTACTATTATTATCATCCTCACTTATAGATTAAGGTACTGAGGCAAAGGGAAGTCCAATAGCTCGCCAGAGGTGAGAATCACATGACTAGGAAGTGGTGTCTTATAGTTGAAAATAATGGCTTCCTTCTAGAAAGGTCCACATCTTGGCTGAAACACCACCTCTCTAACTTACCCTTCACTCATCTGGCATGAACTCCACATCTGAGATTCAGCTGCTATGAAGAAAAGTCCTCTTCATTTTCCGCTGGAGTGTCTCACTGGCTTCGCTTTGTATGTCAGGTTGGTGCCGAGATACAGGCTCTTACTTCAAGACAGGATTTACTGTTCTACTTTATTTTCCTTTCAGAATCCTATGCCAGAGTGCTTTGGAAATTTTGTTATTCTCTGCATCAATGATTTGTCCTTTGAAATAGAGAAATAACATTTGTCATCCTGACATTTGGAGATCCAGACTGTGCTGTTTGCCCCATCTTAGCCTTGTTTTAGGTAGTAAATCAGGCGCGGTGTGGGGCTCCCTTGCTTGGAGATGAGATGTTATTCAGAATAAGAGTCTCTTGGTGTCAGCATGTTGTACATACAAGATTTGGCTTTTTTTTCCCCCCAGAACATTTTACCTCATATAGGAATATTTTTCTTTTCATAGAGTTTTTTGGTTGCCTTCTCCTTTCTTCTTACAAATGGCAAGGGGTTTAGTTGAGCTGTTGGGGCCTTAGCTCTTCAGACGCAATAGCAAAAGTATCTGTTTACTGATCTCCAGTATTTCCCTAAGGTGATTTTAGGGGTACAAGTCTCAGGACTAATGATTTGATGTGACTTTTTGGATGATGAGATCACGTCACCTCTTGAATAATCTTTGCCTTATAGACCCTGAAGTTATTTGTATATGTGTGTGTCTATTTCAAATTTAGCAAATAGTTCCAAGAATTTCTCAGTCTAAATCTGAGTAGATTTTGAGTCTCAAAGCAAAGCAAAAATGTTGAAGAATGGAAAGTGTTCACTGTAATTTTCTAATTGTCTTTATGCTCTGGATACTCCTGAATTATGCTATGGTTGACATAACTAGATTGGTGTATACAATAGAAGGCAGTTCTTTCACATTTTATGTGTAGAATCAGTGGGAAACAGTGACAGGTAGATAATGTGTCAAAGACTTTCTGAAGACGTCCACTGGGGTTGGGAAATAAATAAAGGACATCGAGTTACATTTGAATTTCAGGTAAACAGTGAATAAATTTTAATATATAAATGTGTACCAAATATCACATGGGATATGTTCATACTTAACAAATGTTTGTCATATAGCAGGGCATCACATGTTGTCATTTGCCAAATCTGGCAACCCTGTCCTAGTTCTGGTTAGTGGTACTGTTGCTTCTTATTGGACACTGCTTTTCCTCAGGCCTTCTATTTATAGCTAAGATTTTTATCTTTTCTAAAAGTCAAACCAACCCCAGAATGGGATTTAAACCCATTGTGAAAATAAGTAGGTAAATACATGAAACAGGGCCATGCAAAGATTGTTATTAATTCATTTTTGTCCACTTAAGGCCCATAAGGAAGAACAGTAAAATCAGCCCACCGGCCCAGTCTGTCCTGGAGACCCGCTGCAGGCCAGGTGGGGAGCCCACGGGGTCTCGTTCCAGTCAGCTGTGCAGCTCGTAGACTGGGCCAGCCTTCTTTATTGACAGCAGTGTCGCACAGAGTAGTGAAAGCAGCTCAGACACCATTATTGCTGTGAGAAAATTCTGCATCCAGTGCACTTCCTTGGCTCCCCTGCTTTCTCCCTGGCCTGCCTTTTGTCCGTCCTTGCCCAGTACAGGTAGACTCTGCCATTAGGTGCTGTTGAGGGACCGTGCACTTATATACTCTACCCCAGCACTTAGCACAATGTTTTGGGCCTTGTATATATTAAAAAAAAATGTTGCACAGATCAAAATGCTATAATCCTATCACAGCAAAGGCCAAAAAAGTGTTTAGATTCTCTTTGGGATGTTATATTAAAAAACATATTTCTATTTGAGAAAATCCTATTTGAAAAATGTTGTTGACTGGGTCCATAATGCTATTTGCTGTGACAGCATTGACCTCTACCATGGGAGTGGGTCTTTTTTCTGAACCCTAAATTGCCAAGCTAATCCCATGCTAATTTATGTAAATAATAGTATTATTAAAACCATGATGAATACACCTTTTCCCTCTTAAATACCAATTAATAACACTGAAAGTGCCTTCATCAGGGGTTGGAAATAAGGTGAAGTCCCTTTAATTTAACCTTCTCTGTTTTGTTTGTTTACATAGGATACTTTTACACATTTTCCAAGCTTTGTCTTTCAGTTTCTCCAGTTTCAACTTACTCTGTTGAAAAAATAAACTAAAAGTAATTTTGATATTAAAAAAGCATAATTTCATTTGGTGGATCTCACTCCACCCACTTTTTTTGTGATTCATAAAGTGTGCATCTTTCTGTGGTTAAAACAAAGTGTTGTTTGTCTGAACTTGGATCCAGACATGTGCAGTCAAACCTCAGTATTGTTAATTACATCTAGGGAGTTGGGTAGCAGGCAAGCCTTTTCTGTCCTACCTTAAATACTTATCATCAAGAATGTCATTGGTCCAGATATTAGAACCACCTATAATGAAGAATAAGAAGAAGAAACTTCTTAAAAAACTGGATCTCTTTTCTAGTTCCAGAAATGGCTAACCACTGACTGAGAAAATGCACTAAGGAAAATATATCCAGAACACTGACAGTTCAGTCAGGATTGTAATTCTAACAGAAGAATATTTGAACTCTAGGCAAGGGCTTTGACCCTGCGCCCTTCCCCCAAACGGGCTGTCTGGCTGTCAGACACTCGGAGAACTTTTTCCATCCCGTGACAGCTTCTGCACTGAAAGTGACAGTCCGTCTACGGTGGGACAACATGTGGCTGCTTGATGTAGTGTGGCAGAGGGGAATGTCATTGTTTTTCTAAGGCTCTCATATGTGACTGGTTCAGTTAATAATGAGAAGGGTATATCCGGTCACTCCCCAGGGACCAGACAATTCTCGCCAACACACGTGTTCACATCCGCTGAGGTAACGACAAGCAGGGTCCTCACTGATTTTAGTTATTCTCAAATTCTCCCTCCTCACAAGGTTACCTTGTGCTGGACACCTGGATGAGTAGTGCTTCCATCTCATTTCCTCACCTGTCACAGCTCTCAGAGGTCTTCTTCCTCACACAGCAGCGAGGGAAGTAGGTTTGAGTAGCTGAAAGCAAGAGCTGTTACCATGGCCTGTTTTCTCCCGACTTCACTTTTGGGCAGAAGGGTACCACCATTCAAGTGATTTTGGATCCTTTTCTTCTTTAGGAAAGAATATGAATCTTTTTGCCTAGAATCATCATCCTTATCAAGATATTTATTTGAGTAATTTTTTGTGTGTGTGCGAAACACAGTGTTAGTGCTATACTGACTTTTCCAGTTTTTACTGGCACTCTCCTTAGGAAGCCCACCCGCAAGCTAACCAGCGAGCTGCCTTGGGATTCTGAGTTAACAGTGCAGTAAAGAACAGGACCTTCCCACCCTGGGACTGGGCTTCGTGTTTTGGTACTGCCAAATATTTCCGACTTATTCTGGAGGAAACTTAACTCTGACTTTCCTCCTCATTAGTAGACAAGAGGGGCCAACTGAATGTTGCTTAAAAAGTCCTCCAAATCAATAGTTTAGTGAGGTTAGGTGATGTTTTTAGTCAAAGGGCTTTTCATGATCATGGAGTGAAGTGACCTTCACTTTAGGCCCTTGTGTTATTTCTTTGTATCTGATTTTTTTTCTTTTAATTTAAGTATAGTCAGTTACAATGTGTCAGTTTCTGGTATACAGCACAATGTTTCAGTCATGCATCTTTGTATCTGATTTTGTTTTCGCCTTGTTCTGCAGGGATTGTGCTGTGTCCGCACAACATTCTCTTTCAGATGTACTCACAAAAGCCATTTTTCAGTTTGAGTCTAGGGACACTATCTTCCAGGCATATTTGTGGCACTCTCTCCAGCTCCAAAGGGTAACATTACTCAGAATGGCTCAGTCATCACTAGTCAGTGTTCAAAGCATAGACTCCTTTTTTTTTTTTTTTTTAATAGGCAAAGCCTGCCTGTGGTTTCAGGCTGCTCGCGAGTGTTCATGCATTGCCTCTGTTTTTTTCTCTAGAAAATGGCATTACTCTCTTTGTCTCTACTTTGAATAAGAACAACAATAACAAATTGATTAGAGTGCTTCATTTGTAAAGGAAAGGAGGGGGCAGAGAGCAGGATGAGGATGTGTGTGGGTGTGTTTGTGTGCGCTGGGGGAGCTTCAGGGAGGAATATCATTTGCGAGATGTTTTCCTGGAGGAGCAGTTTTGAATTTGTTTTGGTGTAAATTGAGCCAGAAGTTCGAAAATAAGAAGAGACTTCATAAACACTTGCTCTCTCTATAACCACCTTGTTAAATGCAGCATTTGGACCAATTTCGCTTTTGTAATTCCATTGTACACTTGGGGAAGGAGAAGGCGTTTTGCATTTTGCAGAATCTGGTGTTTGGGTATTTGGAGAAGGCCGCTTTGCCCACTAGGTCACAGTAAATGACTATAGATGCTGAGAATATGTTCACGGTGTCGGCAGTGAGATCTTTGCCACACAGATTGTGAAAAATTACAGGAGGGCAGGAAATAATTTATTTTGCCAACAATGTATTTCCCATCTGCAGTTTGTATACCTGTGGAAGCTGAAAGGGCACTAATTTTTTTAGCCTTTCCTCGCTTTCCCTCCTCAAAGTCTGTCTCCTTTCTTTAACGGATGTGCAACATTTGAAGCCTTGAGCTCAGATGAGCATTATTAAAAACAGCCTTTATAGTCCACTGGGGATTAATTTAATTGTTTTGATATGTGTGTTTGCAGTAGTTTCAAGATGCTACAATGTAGATAGAGTTCTTGTTTTAAAAAAATGGTTTAGATGGGTTGATTCATTTTGCTACCCAGCAGGATCTGATAGATTTTCTTCTTTGCAATTTAATTTTAGGAAAAGCAAACAGACAACCCCATCCACATACACAAGCACACACCACACAAATATATATACCCAGTATAGAAGTGACCTCCGGACTAGGCAAGAAGTGTTTTCTTACATGGAAGTTGGTTGGGTTTTAATTAATTTTTAACAGTTTGTCTTACTTTGGTCCATTTTTCCCTTGGATGACCTATGATATATTAAATAGATACTTCTATGACTTTGTTCTTACTGAACCTTTATTTTTCAACAAGGGAACCCTCCGGATTCTAGTCAAATTAAAGAGCTTGTTGTCTTTATATGTTGAGGATGAGCAGGTGTATTTTATTTTACTTGTTGGTTTGTAGCTGACACAGTTAGAAAACCCTTTTGTCCTGTTTTTTCAAGTTGCATGGGAACTCCATTTCAATGCTGAACAGGTAGGTAGAGTTATAAATCTTATGTGTTGTAGATATGCTAATAACAAGTTATTCTTTTCTTATGGCTTTTCCAAGAAATCATTCTGGAGGAGAGGCAGTGGGAAGTATGTCTTGCTAGTTTGGGAGCACACAGAGAGTGACTGATACTCAGGAAAAAAAAAAGAAAATGTTTAATTTTTATACTTTAACCTCAGTTTGAAATGCAGATGAAAGTTGCATTTTTATTTATGGCTTGAAGGATAGCAAAGTCTGATAACAAATCATAAAGAAGGATGGAAGCCTCAATAGCAGATTTCATGCTGAAAATGTCATCATTTGTCACATGTTGGTAGTTAAAAAAAGAAGAAAATCTTTAAATTTGTGCAATACTCCAAACTTTAAACTTAGCTGAAGTTGCGATGTGTGGTAAGCAGTCAAAGAGCACGTGTAAAGACCCGGGCTCTTCTCTTTATCAGGAGTTGTCCTGAGTCCACTCTGGAAGCCTAGGAACAATTCTGTGTGAGAGTCAGCTTTAGAGATGGTCTCCCTCTTTTTAAGACATTGTGGTCTTAAAAGTGCCTGTGTTTTCACAATCTTTGTAAGACATAGAGAAGGAGAGACTTTGATTAGAAAGGCTGTTGCAGGGGGAGGGCATAGCTCAAGTGGTAGAGTGCATGCTTAGCATGCATGAGGTCCTGGGTTCAATCCCCAGTACCCACTGAAAAACCAAATAAATAATAAACCTAATTACCTCCGCTCTGCTAAAAGAAAAAAAAAAAAAGAAAGACTATTGCAATAGGGAGATTGCTTTGATCTCAGAAATATGCAAGCATGTCAAAATCATAGAAAGGTTTTCCCCTGTTACAAAGGTTTGCACTAATACACTGTGCCTCTGGCCATAGGAGGACCTACACTTTTCACAGAAAGACAGGGGTCAAAAATAGAGGGGGTGGGCATAGCTCAGTGGTAGAGCATGTGCTTAGAATGCATGAAGTCCTGGGTTCAATCGCCAGTACTTCCATTAAGTAAATAAATAAATGTTAAAAAAAATAAATGAAATAAAAATTTCAAAAAAGAGGCTAAGGATGTTGAATTGGTACATGTGGTGGTGTGGAGGTTAGAGATGGCGTGGAGCAGCCTCAGGATTTCTCCTGGTCACCTAATAGCATTAATGCTCTGTAAAATTAACTCTGTTTAGAGCAGCTAGACTCCAGGTGTATCATGGAATCGGGGCTTTTATACTGAGAATTCTATTTTAATACCTCATAGCTGTCTTTTTTGCTTCCTGCAACCTCCACATCACACTCTGCATCTCTGCCTGCCATCCACAAGCATATGAAAACACAGTAAGATGGATTCCAACCCCTATTTCTGTTTGTACTTGGAGATCTCACCAGCTGATCTCCATACCTCCCTTCTCTAAAATGTCACCTGATAATAGTTCGATATGTGACCCATTTCTTAGGGTGGCTGTGTTACACAAGCTCGTATGTCACATAAAGATGTAATAGTGGAGAACACATTCTGGGGCTGGGGGGTTGTCCTTTCAAATACTATCATTAACGTAATGACTTTCTCTCTTTGAAGGAATGATGGCACTTAGATGATCAAAGATGGATGGAGATTAAAAAAAGACAGGATAAATAAAACATGTCTTAAGAATATAGGATTGTATTCCTTAAAGTCCTTTTTTGGTACATATTTCTTTTAGAACTTTAAGAAGCGTTTGGACACCATGAGGAGACCTGAATGATTAAAAGTAAATGAAAATATTTTCAATGCTAGTTTTTATGGCTATGATGTAGTAAATTGAGAGAGAGTGTCTAAACACAGACATTGCAGTCAGGTGGCCTGGATTTTTATCTCAGTTTTACCTTTTATTAACTGGAGGACCTTGGGCAAGTCGTCCAGTCTCTTTGAACATTACCTTCTTTGATTAGGAATGGTTATCAAAGGATCCTAATGAGATGGTGCAAGTGTGTATAAACATGGAAGGTGTATGAAAATGTTAGATATCGTTGGCAATAAGCAGTTTCCAACCCTTCCTAGAAACATTGCCTGCTTGCAAGTTAATTAAAAACCTATTAGCTATGATATGTGTAGAGGAAAAAAGAGTGAACATGGAGTGGCAAAGCAGACTTCTAAAAGATTGGGACAATTATGTAAATAGCTTGAATTTATTGATTTGATGCTAATTATTTTTAGCTTGAGTGAGTTTTTCAGACGTATAATGGTTACATTCATACATCTTAGCTAGTTGGTTTGGTTTAATTTTCCATGTAATTTTCAAGGCAGCATTGAACAGCCAACAGCTATCATATGGGATATTAGAGAGCATTGCAGTTACTTTACATTGAAGAGTTGTCATTTTGGGCAATGGTTTTAGAGAAAAGTATAGTAATAAATGCACTCTTAGATTTGTATCTATCCATTCCATTGGAGGAGATTCAAAAGAAAAGAAAATACACATCCACAACCCTAATGAAGGCAGTTTTATTTCAGTGATTTACATATATAACTTTCATTCTTAATGCTATAATGAAGATAGAGCGGTCGAGATTGTCTTTCCACTAAAGAAGACTGTTGAAACTCCCTTGGAGGGAAACAGAAGAGCCACTCATTTATAAGGCTCATGACTTGACTATCTGTGACCTGTGTTCACAGAAACTGTGACCACAATTCATTGCTGGAATATGTGAATTCTTAATAAAACTTCTGGAAGTCCGTAGGTTTCAGAAAAGCATATATGGCCTAAGAGAAATAAGGATAAATACAAGTAAATTATTTCTCTGATTATTTATAAGGGGAGTTTTTAGAGAAGCCCATGGAAGGCTGTAATTCATCATGAGACTCCAAGTAGGGACACCCAGGATTGCTCTGGTGACCTCCAAGGTGCTGTGTTTACCTTTCTGTAGCTCCCAGTTACGTGCAGTGGCATCCTGTAGTGACTGGATCCTGTAGGAGGAGGTGAAAAGAACATTCCTTAAGTTCACAAACAATCAGAATGCTAGAAATTTGAGGGCCTTTAATATCTGGCTTAACCTTCTTGTTCGGTGGATGAGGTGAACAAGATTAAAGTCATTTGTCTGAGTTCCACAAATACTTATTGCCCCAAGGAACCAGGTGACAGTAATTAACAATTATCATGTACTTGTTATTTTTCAGTATATTCTATATCACAAAGCTACATTTAGGTATTGTTATATCTATTTCACAGATGAGAAAATTGAGGTTCAGTAAGGATAAGAAACTGGCTGATAATTGTCAGGATTTGAACCCAGAATGATCTCACCTTTCCAATATGTCACAGTGTCTCCTCAGAGCCAGAATTAATGATGATGAAGAAATCCATCTTGATTTTAAAGCACCGGTTTCTTTTTCTTTTGTAGTATGATTTGCTCTGAAAGGTGTTGAGTATGTTCAGCCAAGGTGGAAGAAATAGTCCAAGAAGGGAGACAGGAGGAAAAAAATTCTGTGAAGATGAATGAGTATCAGTGCCAGAATGAAGAAATTGGTAAGTGAATGAACATGACAAAGCAGAGTAAGAGAAGGAAAGTACATTGACTCCTTTGGGAGCTGTGTAAAGATCTGAGAGCCTAGAAAATTAAGCTGTACCTTTGCTGGAAGATACAGAGCACTAGACTAGATGAGATCCTTATGATGTGAGAAGCACATGGGCATTGGTAGGAAGAATAAATACGTCTATAACTCTTAAGAATTACTGATGATTAATATCTTTCAAATGAGGGTTCCAGAAAAAAAGTAAATTGACATGCCTATCCAGGAACTGAGCTGTTTTCTGGGGGCATAAGTCTAAGCTATAAATGAGACCTGCTTTGACTCATTATACCCACTAATCAATTAACTCCAGCTGGGATTGAATGAACAAACAAAACATTTGTTTCCAAACCATGTTCCAAAGGAGATTTCAGTAAGAGGGGAAGAAAGGCTCTGTGCTGAAATAAGCTTAGGCAGTATCACATGCTAAATCTTTGCTCTTGGACAGTTTTAGGAAAGCAACCTGGTAGACTTTGTTTAGCCCAGAATTTTTTAAAGCTATTTGGCCATGCAATACTTTTCCAGTAGCATATGTATTAGTGTATGGAACAAAGTTTTTCAACATCTGGTTCTTGAATACTTGGTGATACCCATTGGCCTGTCAAGTGATTTGACATTTACAAAGAAAAAAAGGAAAGAAATACTTCTGTTTACATATATTTCACTACTTTGAAATAGATTAATTATTAGCTTTTTAGATATCCCAGTAGTTTTTATTTTTTTTTTAACAGTCGTACATGTGCTACATGTACTAAACTGGTCAGTTCCTCTTGGCTTGAATTTCAGTTATCTGGTAATAGTTTGTTTTAGTTAAAGTATTTGTACATAATTTGCTTAATGGTTAAGTTGAGTTCACGTTTTATTTTTACGATTGTTTTGCATTTTAGCTCCAATTCATGAAAAGTTGATTAAGATGTTTTATAAAAGCGTAACAGCCATGATAAAAATTGTAAAATAAATGCATCATCTCAAAATCATTTGTGTATAGAACATGTATCTGTATGTTATCAAAAAAACTCCAATAAATCAAGTGTAATAAGTTCATACAAGCATCCCAAGAGAAAACTGCAGGTAAGCGATACAATGAATATTCAGATGGATATGTGAAAATGTTTTTATAGGATCTACAGTCTATTTATTTCTAGAAGTCTCTCAAATACAGAAAAAAGTGTATTTATTGTGATGCTTTTTTCAAAGTACTGGTAAATCAGTCAAATCAAACAGACTCTTCTAGAACAAGAATGAAAATAAAATTATGCTTATTCAGAGACTTGCTGAGATCTCCCAGTTGTCAGAGCCCAGTGGTTATAAGCTTCAGGGACAAGAAAAGGAAGCGAAAGGCATTTGGTGAAACTGGGAAGCTAGAGAAACTCCAAATCGTTGGGAGCTTAAAAAATTTATACAAGACGTTATTAAATCTTGTCATTAAATAAAAGAAGACAGTAAATTTACTGTGAGATTTAAAAGATTGAAGTATAGTTGCTTTACAATACTGTGTTAGTTTTAGGTGTACAACAAAGTGATTGAGTATTTTTGCAGATTATATTCCATTATAGGCTATTACATGATAGTGGGTATAATACCCTGTGTTATACAGTAAATCCTTGTTGCTTATCTATTTTATATATAGTAGTTTGTATCTGTTAATCCCATACTTGTAACTTGCCCCACCCCTCTTCCCTCTCCTCTTTGGTAACCACAGGTTGTTTTTCTGTGTCTGTGAGTCTGTTTCTGTTTTGTATACACATTCATTTGTATTAGTTTTTAGTTTCCACATATAGGTGATATCATATAGTCTTAGTATTTGTCTTTCTCTGTCTGACATTTCACTAAGCATATTTTCTGGGTTCATCCATGTTGCTGCAAATGGCAGTATTTCATTTCTTTTTATGACTAAGTAATATTCCATTGTGTGTGCATGTGTATGTGTGTATGTATATATATATATATATACACTATATATACACACACACTATATATGTACACACTATATATATACATATACATATATATACACATATATACATATATATATATATAACATCTTCTTAATCCAGTCATCTGTTGATGGCCACTTGGGTTGCTTCCATGTCTTGGCTATTATAAATAGTGCTGCTGTGAACACTGGGATGCATTTATCTTTTCAAATTACTGTTTTTGTTTTTTTCTGGATATATACCCAGGAGTAGAATTTCTGAATCATTTGGTAGTTCTCAGTTTTTTAAGGAACTTCTGCTGTGGGATTTCTTGATTCTACATTCCTCAAAAAAAAAAAAAGAGTCCTGTTATTGTCAAAAAGATTATAAACTGGCATAATTAACACTGAGAATGAAATATAAAATTTTGCAAGTTATAATTTAAAAATCTAATAACAGTGTTGGATGCTGCCTAATATCAAGAATCTATGATTTATAAAGGCATTATGATCATGTGTTTACTAAATACTAAGCAATTTCCGTGAGACAACACCAGTGATATGCTGAACTGAATACACTCTCAGTAAGTATATAGTGAATTTATGAACGAAAAGTACTCAGTGTCTCTGTTTTGGTCATCATAAATATAATACCATGGAAAGATTTTTTTTTTAAATGATAAGTGATTGTATGTGAGCTGGGCTGCAGAGTAGAAAAGGTAGTCTGAGATTGGTTTGTCAGAATATGAGCCATTTGTATAGGAAGAACAGCGTTCCTGGGTGGATAAAAGATTGCCTTGAACACTGTGGAACAAGCAGCTTTATTCACACTCAATATCTGTTTTGGACACAGTTTTTTCTCTTCATTCAATGAAGTGAAATAGTGAAAATTATGAATCCAGTGACATTATTGTCAGGGCTTATACTTCTTTTTAGCGTGTTTGAGAAGAAATGGACAGATTGCATAGGACTGGTTTTTCCCTGGAGTATTCTGGCAGTAAATGCGAAACAGGGACTCTCACCCGTTTTTGAAGTGAAGATGATGCAAACAAAATATTCCTTGTTGATGCTTATTATGCCAGTAATTTCAATGGCTTATTCAAATGATGAATCTTAGTGATGCATTTGAATCTTAAAGTCTAAACTGCTTAAAAACAAGTAACGTGCTTTTATTTTTTAAATTAAAGTATAAAGATTTAAAATAAGACTAAATTATGAAGCAAATGGCTCAAACCATGAGATTAATTCTTACCCACTGATGATTTTCTTCACTTACCAGAGAGAAATATTGATAATATAACAAGAGTACATTTTACATCAATATCAGAATGCTACCACAAAATTACTTTCTGCGGCCAAATACAATGTAGCAAATGGAAATAATTCTATTTGCTACAGTCTTCTAAATTAAACATTTTCATGTGGTGCAGTTGCAAATTTATATTCTAAAGGAGCATTGAAAATATTGTTTTGTGTGAATTTTTTTCTTAACTTTTGGGTCATTGTTGAAATTTTTCCCAAAACTATCTCAACTTGCTGCCATTCTGGTTGACTTATAAGACTAAGAAAATCAATCTATGTATACCTAACTAGGTATACATATTGATACCTAACTAATTACTAATTTTACTATTTATCATTGGCATTAGGCAGTGATCTTGGTGAAAGTTTAGAAAAAAATATTTTCCCTATAATTGATAGATTAATGAAAGTAATACTTTCAATATATGTTTTGTTTTTGTAATTTAAAATCAGAAAACTTACCTAAAATTAGATATGGATGTTTATTGAATAATTAGTACATGTTTTGTAGATAAAATATTTGAGAAACATCAATGTAGAGTAGTATTTTAGAAAATACTAGATGAAAACCTCAAGCCTTTGGAGGCATGGAACACAAAGGCCATTAGTAATGGACAGCCTGTGTTTCTAATATCAAAATTAAAATAAGAGAAGAGGGGAGTCAGATGCTCAGGTAATTCTATAAAACAGAGTTCTCTGTTCATGAGACAGATGTGACTAAGAAAATACTCTGGTAAAATACCAGTGGGAATTGGGAAAAAAGAAGTAATGGAGGGAACAACACACTTGGATGCTGATTCCTTTATTCAGTCATCCAGTTAATAATATAATATTTCCTGAAGCTGGAGAGGTTAAGTAGCTAGTTAATACGTAACTGAGTAAGGTGTCAGAGGTGAGACTAGCACTCATGTCTGTTGGAACCATAATCAGTGCTCTGGACCTTTGGTCACTGCCGTTGACTAAATAATACAACCAGAACAAAGACCATTTTTGTGTGTGTGTGTGAAATAACATGAGTTGGACTTTGTGTGTGTAAAATCAAGGTCCTATGTGATATCTGCCTGGGATATCAATTATGCAGTTGGATATAAAGGTCTGTGGCCGTGAGGGGATGTCTGAGCTAGAGGTAATGAATTAGGTGTCATTGTATTACATATGAATCCTGGAATCAATACGAATTTACCTAAGAAAAAAGTGAAGAGTGCAAAGAAAGGAGAGCCTAGAAAAATATAATTCATATTTAAAAGTTAGATATAATCTCAGTATTTGAAAGTTAGATAAAGGAGGAGAAGTTAGAGAAGACCAAGAGAGAACAACTAGGAAGGTAAGAGGAAAACCAGTGGAGTGTGATGTCATAGAATTCAATGAAAGAGAATGTATGAAAATGGTCAACTATGTGGAATTCTGCTGAGAAGTCAAGAAAAATAAGGAGGTCAATGTTCATAGCAGCATTATTTATAATTGCCAAGATACAGAAACAACCTAAGTTTCCATCAGCAGATGAATGGATAAAAGATGTAGTATATATGTACAATGGAATACTATTTGGCTGTAAACAATGATAAAATAATGCCATTCGCAGCAACATGGATGGACCTTGAAGGTATTATGCTAAATGAAATAAGTCAGACAGAGAAAGACAAATACTGTATGAGTTCACTTATATGCAAAATCTAAAAAATACAACAAACTAGTGAATACAACAAAAAAGGATCAGACTCACAGATATAGAGAACAATCTAGTTGTTACCAGTGGGGAAAGGGAAAAGGGGAGGGGCAATAGATGGGTAGGGGTGTAAGAGGTACTAACTATTACATATGCAATAAGCTACAAGGATATATTATATAACATGAGGACTATAGCCAATATTTTATAATAACTATAAATGGAGTATAACCTTTAAAAATTGTGAACTGCTATATTGTACAACTCTTAACTTACGTAATATTGTACAAAATGTAAATTTAAAAAGAAAAGATACTTTTCTTTAAAAAAATAAGAAAAATGAGGGAAAATTCCACATTTTTCCTCTTTTCTTTTGTTTCCTTTCACACATCTCCTCCTGAATGTCCCTTTTCTCTTATGTTAAAATATGAAATTAGGAAAAGAAATGAAGACAGGTATTCAAGTTATCCTGTAGGACAGTGTAATGACAAAAATGAATTTCAAGGTGGATTTTGAAAGTTCTTGTAATAGGTAAATACTATATTTTATGATTTGATGAAGAAGGCATTTGATTTTATTCTAAAATTATGAACAGCTACACTTTGGTCTGATTTCATAAAGTTGTTTATCTTTAGAAAAATAATTTTTAAAAGCCCATTACACAAAAAATATTATGTGAAAATAGTCAAAGAAAAACCTTCCCTTTTGACCATTTTACTATGTGAATAAGGATTTATTTAATATTATATCATATTTTGAAAATAAAACTAATATTACAAAAGAAAGAAACTGCAGGAGAAGGACCATTCTAATTCATCAGAAAGTTTCTCTTTTTGTAAAAAAAAAATCTTGGCTTCCTAATCAAGTCTTTTTGAAACATAAACTTTATACCATAGAAGTGGTGTCATTTAGATGTTAGAGGTACAAATTGGAAGATTGTTTTTTGGGTGCTTAATTCCTCAGCCTGCTCTATATGGCATCAGCGTTTATAGACCAGAGTTGTTTTGCTGTTTTACCCAAGATTTGTACAATTTATTTTTGATATGGTGGTTATGATACTGCATTGAATTATCTGTGTGTCTATTTCCTTAAAAAATGAAATGTACCAAACAAGTATTTTGGTTTCAAGACAGAAATCAGTTCTGGTTAAATTTAAATGGAAAAGGTGTTTGTTCAAAAGAATTAATTTGTTATGTCGCTTCTTCAACAAATATGCGCTGAGCACCTACCATAGGCTAAGCCCCATCCTGGGCTTAGGGGACAGAGCAGAGTCCTATTCTCAGGAAGTTTCTATTTCTACTAGGGAAGACGGACATTAAACAAACAAATATGTAATATTTTGAACGTTGAAAATTGATGTAAAGAAAAATAAAGCAGGGTTTGGACATTGGAATTGATGAGAAGTACATGAATTAGGCTCAGAATAACGTGAACAAGGAACGCTTAGCAGTTGGCCACAGCCAAAACAGTCTGGGAAAGATGTTGCTAACTCTGCCCTGGGAACTGAGCACTGGGACTCTGAGCATTGGCTTCTGTCCCTTGACCCGGCTTGTGGACCTCACTCCAGAGTCAGAGTGTAGGTCTTATATCCATACTTGAGCTCTGCAGAGAGGTTGCCTGCTCCATTTCACCATTTCTGGTGCAAGTGTGTCTCTGTCCCCCACTAATCTTGTGTTTTCCCCCAAATTGTGGATGCCAGATAAAATACAGGATAAATAGTTATATTAGAATTTTAGAAAATAACTGTTAATTTTTTAGCATAAGTGTGTTCAAACTTAATTGAGTGTCCTGTATTTGTTTTTGCTAATTCTAACAACCCTACTCCAAATAGGAAATGTGTCTGGATGCTGAGCAGCCCCAAAATGACAAGTGTCCATTAAAATCAGTTCAATGTGAAGATTCAAGGAAGACCAATACATAAAACCAGAATCATAGTTCAGCGTTCTGAGTGCTATATTAGGCATGTGCATGAAGATCGGTGGGGGAACACCCGAGGAAGCATTTTTTTTTTTTCTGACTAGAAGTTGGATGGAGATTTGGCCAAAGCTGCAGATTGGGGGTGAATTTTGAGCTGGGTCTCAAAATGAGTACAAGTTTGCCCAGTAAGAAAAAAGAGGGAGAAGGGCTTCGCCAGCAGGAGAATGACACGGGCCAAGTGGCTGTCATAACTTCGGTGTGGTTTACATGAAGAGTGAATGTGTGTACGGATTGGAGACAGGTCTGGACAGGGAGCTGGGGGCGAAGTTGGGAAGGGTTTTCCACCATATTAGAAACAGGGGTCCTTTGGATACTTTCGAACTGGAGATGAATTTTGAAAGCTTGCTTTAACTATGAAGCTAAATTTGTGAATTTGATTCTGGTTTTATGTGCTGTGAAAACATCTTAAGCCCCCAAGAAAAAAACAAAAAGGTCATTCAGTTATAATTAGAAGTGTGCTTGTTGGATGGGAAGAGACTCTCAGTGTCTGGTTTGTGGGGACTTTGAAAGGGTAGCATAAAACCAGTAGGGATGGTAAACGAGATGGTGATTTACAGTGCTGGGTGTCATATGTGGTGAAAACCTGTGAGGCACCCGGAGTGCCTTTGGTGCAGTGTGCCAAGATGGCAGTTAGGCTGTGTGAAAATGAACGTGAGACAGGAAGACGACCTCTGAGGTGACAAGTGGGTGAAGGTTCATTAGATGTGTTACAAGTTAATGAGGTTAAGGGTCAATAAGTATAATGACTTACCAGGCGTTCTGTATCAAGGGCGCATTTACCTACTTTCCCCAGACCACTCAGAGAAGAAAAGTTGAACCCTTGAAATTAAATCATAGGTTTTATCCAAGGAAAAAGTGTGTTGTAGCAGAAAACATAGTAACTATTTGATTACTTTGAGATTTTTTTTTTAATTCCGAAAGCAGACTCTTGTGGGCTTTGAAGACTTTGATATATCAAATTAAGTAGTTTCCTAATTTCTCTAAATTTTTTTGCATATTCTACACACATAGATACATTTAATTTTAACTATTTCTGAGTATATATGCTATTTGAGAAAGAGAAGCCAGAGATAAAACAATTACTAGCATAATTTTTTAAATGGCTTTTTAAAAGAGTTGTTGAGAAAGTGTACTTGGCTATTTATAAATTTCATTATTTTAAAACCTGCCTCTGTCTCCCACATTAGTATGAATAATGAGGGGTTTATGTACAAATCTTCTGAATAGGCCCTATAATTAGTCATGTAATAGATTTATGCCATTATACTGTAGAAGATATACACACAAACATATACACACATTTACAAACATGCAATGCAAACGGGTGTTTTTGAAATTCATATTTTGTGAAGAGCTGATAATTAGTGTTGAGTACGTATAATAGGAGAACATACAAGCTAGGACCAACTTTGCTAATGAGTAGAAAGTGTGCATTGAAATAAGGGAGAATTAAATAGAGGTAAATGAAAAACTGAACTGAACACAGCAAGAGGAAATGTTGAGAGTATTTGGTCTAATTTGATTGAGCTGAGTTTCTGAGAACATAATCTTCTAAGGGAATAACCCTGGAAACCCACGGATAACTAGGGGAAGTAGAGTGCCATTCTGAGGGTGCCAAGGGAATGTCAGGTTTTGGCTTGATACAAAGAATTATTAGCCATTATATGGCCAGAAATGACTCTGTTGTCTTTAAAAACAGAAGTTCTAGTTCATCATGGAGCAGAGTGTTCTGGAGATTAGAGAAGAGTTAGTCCATGTCAGATAAAACTTATTCATTTCAATAAAGTTCTACAATTTTCCTGTGGAGATCCAGAATACCTTTTGGTATATCTACTCTTCAGTGCTCTGTATTCTTTGATGCAATTGTAAAATATCATTTATTTTTAATAAAGTTTTCTGGTTGTTTCCTGCTCTTGTGTAGACATGCAACTGACGTTCATATACCCAGGCGACTTGTCTATAGGTTCCATAACTCTGTGTTTTTAAAATGCAATTAATTATTTCATTTGCAAATAATAGCAGCTTTATTTTCTTAATTGTGATCTGTACATTTCTGATCTCCATTATGCTAGTTAGGGCCTGTAACTCATTATTGAATAGAAATAGCAGTAATGGCACTCCTGTACTGTTCCTGACTGTATTATTATTTTCACATTTTTATTTTACTGTGGTAAGAACACTTAACCTGAGATTTACCCTCATAAGAAATTTCTAAGTGTGCAATGCAGTATTGTTAATTGTGGGCACAATGCTGTATAGCAGATATCTACAACTTTTTCATGTTTCATAACTGAAACTTTATGCTCATTGATGAACAACTGCCCATTTCTCATGCTGTTTCCTATAGCAGCTGGGTAATTTTGTACTCTCACCAACAGTCCAAGGGTTCCAATTTCTCCATATCCTCCCCAACTCTTGCTGTCTGTGTTTTTTTGTTTTTGGGGGGTTTTTTGATAGTAGCCATCTTGATAGGTGTGATGTGAAATCTCATTGTAGTTTTGATTTGTACTCCCCTAATGATTAATGATATTGAGCATCTTTACATATACCTGTTGGCCATTTGTGTGACTTTTTTTTTTTTTTTTGAGAAATCACTGTTTAAATCTTCAGCCCAGTCTTAAATTGGTTTTTAGTTCTTTTGTTACTGAGTTGTCAGAATTCTTTATATATTTTGGAAATGAACTCCCTCTCAGATACATGGTTTGCAAATATTTTCTTCCATTTTGTAGGTTGACTTTTCATTGTTGATTATTTCCTTTGCTGGCAGAAGCTTTCTACTTTGATATAGTCCCACTTTTCTGTTTTTGCTTTTGTTGCTTATGCTTTTAGTATCATATCCATGAAATCACTACCAAGACCAATGTCCCTGTGGAACAAGATTTCCCCCATGTTCTCTTCTGCAAGTTTTATAGTTTCAGGTCTTCATTTTAAGACTTTAATACATTTTAAGTTTTTAAATCCACTTTCTGCATGGTGTAAGATAGGGGTCCAGTTTCATTCTTTTTCATGTGGTTGTTGAGTTTTCCCAACATCATTTATTGAAGAAACTACTTTTCTCCATCATATATTCTTGGCTCCTGTGCTGAAAATTAATTGATCATATATGCATGGATTTATTTCTGGGCTCTCTATTCTTTTCTGTTAATTTATGTTACTATTTTTATGCCAATACTGTTTTGATTTCTATAGTTTTATGATATGTTTTGAAATCAGGAATTATGATGCCTTCAGCTTTGTTCTTCCTGCTCAAGGTTGATTAGGCTACTCAGAGTCCTCTGTGGTTCCCCATGAATTTTAGAATTGATTTTTCTATTTCTGTAAAAAATGCCAATGGGATTTTGATGGAGATCACGTTGGACCTGTAGATCATTTTGGGCCATATGGGCATTTTAACAACAGTATGTCTTCCAATCCATTGACATGGGATTTTTAAATTTGTTTTCATCTTTAATCTCTTTCATTCATGTTTTGTAGTTTTCAGTGTGTAAGTCTTTCACTTCTTTATTTAAATTTACTCATACGTGTTTTATTCTTTTTGGTACTGCGGTGTAAATGGGATTGTTTCTCTAATTTTCTTTTCAGATGGTTCATTGTTAGTGTATAGAAATGCAACTCATTTTTGTTTTATTGATTTTGTATCCTGTAGCTTTACTAAATTTGCTTATTATTTATAACAGTCTTTAATGGAATCTTTCTTGTTTTCTATATATATGATTATGTTATCTGCAAATAGGACAATATTACTTTTCCTTTCTCATTTGGACATCTTTATTTCTTTTTCTTGCCTAATTTTTTTCTGGCTAGGACCTCCAGTACTATATTGAATGGAAGTGGTGAGAGTGAGCATCCTCACTTTATTCCTGATCTTAGAGGAAAAGCTTTCAGTTTTTCACTGTTGACTATGACGTTAGTTGTGACCTTTTCATATATAGCCTTTAATATGTTGAGATACTCTCCGTCTATTTCTAGTTTATTGAGAGCTTTTATCTTGAAAGAGTGTTAAATTAGCCAAATACTTTTTCTGCCTCTATTGAGATGATATGTGATTTTTATCCTTTATTCTGTTAATGTGATGTATACTGTTGACTGGTTTTCATTTATTGAGCCAATCTTGCATCTCAGGATAATCGCACTTGGTCATGGTGTAATATTCCTTTAATATGCTGTTGAATTCAGTTTCCTAGTATTTTGTTGAGGTTTTCTGCATCTATATTCATCGTGGATATTGGCCTGTAGTTTTCTTTTCTTATAGTGTCTTTGTTGGGCTTTGGTGTCAGGGTAATTCGTTCATCTTAAAATGAGTTTGGAAGCACTCCCATTTACTTTTCATTTTTGGGGAGGAATTTGAGAAGGGTTGGCATTAGTTCTTTAAATGTTTGGTAGAATTCACCAGTGAAGCCATCTGGTCCTGAGCTTTGCTTTTGGGAGGTTTTTAATGACTAATTCAATCTCTTTCCTAGTAATTAGCCTGTTCAGATTTTTGGTTTCTTTATGATTCAGTCTAGGGAGTTTGTATTTATTTGTATTTATTTGACATTTATTCATTTCCTCTAGGTTGTACAATTTTTGGTATACAGTTGTTCATAGTTGTCTGTATTTTTGTGGTATTAGTTATAATGTCTTCTCTTTCATTTATAATTTTATTTGCATCGTCTGTTTTTCTTAGTTTAAGTCTAGATAAAGATTTGTATATTTTGATTATCTTTTCAAAAAATGCTCTTAGTTCCATTTTTTCTATTGTCTTTTTAGTTTCTATTTAATTTATTTCTGTTTTGATCTTTATTTCCTTCTTTCTACTAACTTTGGGCTTCATTTGTTTGCCGTTTTCTAGTTCCTTGAGGTGTAAATTTAGGTTGTGTATTTGAACTCTTTCTATTTTCTTGATGTAGGCATTTATTGCTATAGAATTGACTCTCAGAACTACTTTTTTTGCATCCCGTAAGTTTTAGTATGTTGTGTTTCCATTTTAATTTGTCTGAAGATACTTTTAATTTTTCTTTTGATTTATCCCTTGACCCATTGTTCTTTGGTTGTTTGGTAGCATGTTGCATTTCCACATATTTGTGAACTTTCCAGTTTTCTTCTTGTAATTGGTTTCTAGTTACATATCTCTGTGGTATGATCAGGAGATGGGCACTCTTCCCTGTTCCCTCTGAGCTGAGCCCTGACTAAACAGCCATGGTAAGTGCTTACATACCTGTGAACAAGGGCTTCTCTGCTGTAGTCTGATCTTGTGGGACTGTGGACACAAGCCTCACTGGCTTTCAGAGCTGTTTAAGAGACTTGTCCCTTGGGTGGGAGTCTTAAAAGTTAGGATGCTAAATGTGAGATCAAACCCTCCACTCCTCAGGGAGGAGTTGAGAATTACGTCCCAAATATATGATGCTGTGTCAGGAGTGGGGTTTATGGCAAAAGTGTGTCTCAGCCTTTCCTGTTTCCATGTGGGTATTTTCTCATCTGCCAGATGTGTAGGAGCCTTTCAGTTAGTTTCTGGATTTCTTTCAGAGGAAATTGCTCTGTGTGTAACTGTACATTGGTGTGTCTGTGGGAGGAGGGGAGCTTACCCATGTCACCATCTTGGTTGACCCATGTATTTTAAGTTGAACTTTACCTGATATTAACAAAACTAGTCCAGTTTTATACTGGTGTATATTTCCCTGATAGGTCATTTTCTACTGCCCCCCCCACCAATATTTGTATGTCCTTTCACTTTTGGCGTGTTCCTTACAAGTGGCATGTATCTTTCAGTCTTTATCCTTAATTTTCCAATTTAGTATATTTATGTAGATTGTAATAATGGATATATTTGGGCCTATTTTGACCTATTTTACCAGTTTATCATTTAAGTTTATTCCCTTTTCTGTTTCTTTCTTACTCTTTGTTACTTTTATGGTTTGAGTTGACATTTAAACCTCTCTCTGAATAAGACAGGAACATAAGACCTTCCCTATCAATGGATTTCCCACCTCTAGACCCAGATCAATGCCACTCCTCACCTCTCTGCCTCCCCTCTTCTACACACACACAAACATACACACACACACACACAAACAGTTCAAAATAGCTTTACTATTCTCGAGATTTCAGTTTTTTGCATTTTCAATCTTCAGTTCTTTCAGGGTTGATCTTGACTAAGGGATCCAACCATTTTGCTGGATTTACATCTTACCAGAACTGGAACCCTATTTTTCAGAGTTGGTGTTTATTCTACAGCTGTTTTCGACTGTAGTTTGTATCCTCTTGTGTAGCTGGTTCCCTGAGGTCATTTATGCCATAGTTAAGTGGAACTGCAATTATAACTGGTATATTTTGTGTTTTGCTTTATATGAGGCACTTGGATGAAAGTTACAAGTGGCCTTATTTTTTCTTTTTTTTTTCGGGGTGTGTGTGTGTTAAAGTTTAATGTAACTTTTTTTTAAGGTTAAAATTTGAAATTTATTTCCCCATAATTTTTAAAATCACTAGTCTTTATTTCAAATGTTAGAGAGGGGACAATTTGGAGATAAGAATCCCTATGTACTCTCACCCCATTTGGAGAGATATTTGTGGTTACTCAAAACCACTGGTATAGTTTAGATTCAGTCCCTCTCAGGCCAGTGTTGTCCGCAAGTTCTGTAACGCATTTGGAAAATCTGATATGGGATTTTTCAGTACTATGATAATATTTAGGGGTTGGCATCCATTACTTTGTTGCATTTTTCATTTTTCATTATTGGGTACTCAACCCTGTGGATCCTAAAACATGATTTTTTTCTGCCCTTTGAGACACTTCTCTCTCGAGTGAACTCATTTTATCACCTTATCTCACAACTGATATTTTAAACTGGATTTTCTATTATGTCTGTTTATTAAGCAAATATGACTGCCACAGAGGCTAGGTTATGCTGAAGGTGTTTGGATTGCACATTCTTAAAATTCTTTCAGTCAGAAAATATTTATTGAGAATATGCCATGTGTCAGTCTTTGCCCTGGTAATAGAAAATTTAATGATAGATAAGTCCAGCTATTCCTGCCTTTTTAAATGACGTAAACATAGAGAATGGAATTAATACCCCATAAGATTCAGACTTCAAATTTCAAATTTGTTAATTTAGGAATATTTACCATACAGGAATAAGAATTTTAATGTCATTAAGCTTCTCATATTCTCCCTCAGCACAGTTAGCAGGTAGGTGGTGTGTGTGAATTCAGAAGAAAGGCTGCCTATATTTTGAGGCCAATGGATATGGACTACAGCAGGGGTTGTCCTACAATTTGCTGTTTTCCTCCCCATTTTTATTGATGTAAAATTGATTTATCATGTTGTATTAGTTTGTGGTTTACAGCATAGTAATTCAGTTTTATATATAATTCCACATCTATCTATCTCTCTATATATATTAACACTAAAATGACTCTTTTGAGAAACATGCTGTGTGTGTGTGTGTGTGTGTGTATAGTGGTAGATTGGTGAAAATAAAATTAAGAGGGAAGGAGCTTAAGGTCAATCTCCCAAGACAACAGATATAAAAATAAAAATAAACAAATGGGACCCAATAAACTTACAAGCTTTTGCACAGCAAAGGAAACCATAAACAAAACAAAAAGACAACTATGGACTGGGAGAAAATATTTGCAAATGATGTGACTGACAAGGGCTTAATTTCCAGAATATACCAACAGCTCACACAATTCAATAAGAAAAGTAAAAACAACCTAATTAAAAAATAAGCAGAAGACACTTCTACAAAGAAGACATACAGATGGCCAATAGGCACATGAAAAATACTCATTATTGCTAATTATCAGAGAAATGCAAATCAAAGATACAATGAGGTATCACCTCACAACGGTCAGAATGGCCAACATTCAAAAGTTCCACAAACAATAAATGCTGGTGAGGGTGTGAAGAAAAAGGGAACCTTCCTACACTGTTGGTGGGAATATAATTTGGTGCAGCCACTGTGGAAAACAGTATGGTAGTTCACTAAAAAACTGAAAATAGAGTTACCATATGATCCAGCAATCCCACTCCTGGGCATATACCCAGAGGAAACTCTAATTGAAAAAGATATATGCACCCCAATGTTCATAGCAGCACTATTTACAGTAGCCAAGACATGGATGCAACCTAAACGTCCATCAACAGATGAGTGGATAAAGAAGTTATAGTGTGTGTGTGTGTGTGTGTGTGTGTGTGTGTGTGTATGATAGAATATTACTCAGCCATAAAAAGAATGAAATAGTGCCATTTGCAGTAATACGGATGGACTTAGAGATTATCATAGTAAGTGAAGGAAGAGAAAGACAAATATCATATGATATCACTTATATGTGGAATCTAAAAAAAAATGACACAAATGAACTTATTTACAAAACAGAAAGAGAACACAGACATAGAAAACAAATTTATGATTACCAAAGGGGAAAAGTGGGGAGAGATAAACTAGGAGTTTGAGATTAGCAGATACAAACTGCTATAAAAGTGGATAAACAACAAGGTCCTAATGTATAACACAGGTAACAGCATTCAGTATCTTGTAATAACCTATAGAAAAAAGAATACACACATATATATATAACTGAATCACTATGCTGTACACCAGAAACTAACACAACATTATAGATCAACTATACTTCAATAAAAAAGTAAAAGAAGAGGTAAAGAGCTTAAATGTGTATCTAACTACCTGCCTGTTTCCAGGAAGAATATAATCTATGCTAGAGAGATTGAGCCTGTGTGATTAGGGTTTACACAAAGAGATCTATGCACTATGAAAACAATCTATAAGACTTTTCTGTAAAGATAGCCCCTTAGGCACTGAAACTAGTTTTCTTGTGTTCAACCAATTAATTTCCTAGATTAAGTTTCCAGGAAGAGCTGACACATTCTAAATGCATGGCTTCTGTCTGTAGGCCCACGTTCATCAAAAATCTCTTTTGTAAACCTGCAAGGAGCCCCCTCCCTCCTCTTGCACACGTTCTCTTTACATCTTCCAGTCCAGAGACTTCAGGCACAGCTGTCAGATGGGGAACCTAGTCAAACCATCCAAACTCCATTTACTGTGCAAAAACAGAAGACAAAGTGCCCATGAGAAACATCTGATAGCAAAACTGAACACCACCTATTCTGAATATTTCCAATTTTAGGAGATGCTGAAATTGGAAGAGGATGAGGAGAACCCTAGAGAAAAGCCTCAGAAGTTAGTGAATCTTTATTGGAAGAACATAGAGGTGTCCAAGAAAACATTGTTCTGGAAATGGGGAAAACTGTGATGAATTAGTAAGCAAGGAGTCAGGATCTATTTAGATGATGGAGCCAATGCGTGTGAAAGTGTATCATGTTGCAAAGATGGAAGAAACTTGGCTGAGCAGGAGCTGAGGATGGGGTCTGGGATTGCGGAGGGTGTGGACAACTGAGAGAGCCGGGCCAGTTCCTCCTCCCATTGGAAGCCTCCCAACACCCCCTCCAGAGCCAGTGAAAGGATGAAGGTGCTATTCGTGGTTGTTTTAGGAAATGACTGCTGAGTCCCTGCTGCTTCCCTGTGAGGGTGCAGGTACTACAGGCCGACAGATACCGTATGACGGGAATTAGGGAGATGCTGGAGGCATTCAGAAGGATCTAATTCCAGGGTGTGGAATAGATGTGAAACTCTGTTATAGTGTGGTTTTCTTATTCTTAGATGTAGAAGGACTTTTGGACCCACCTGAAATCTTAGGAACAGAGAGTGTAGGTTTCATTCAGATAGAGCATTTTAACCTTGATCATAGGTGTTTTCATTTCTTTTTAAAGACTTTCTTATAGTTCTATGATTTTCAATACTGAATTTAAGGCAAATTCTTCCACCAAAGCTGACAGACCTGTTTGTTGCATCATTTTTTTTTGTATTCACATGAATTCTCACTGAATATTCTATAACCACATACAGTACCATTTTTTATTTTAATTTTTATCTATCTCCTATTGTACTATGTGAATCAAGATGATGGATGTTTTTCTTTTTTTTTCTATGAAGAATCAGTTGGAGTTCCTAATGTGAAATGAAAAAATTTTTTCTAACAACAGTGCATTTCTGTGAGGGAAGGGTGGTGTATTCTGTGGGGTGATGGGAAGGGGCTTTGGTTTTCTACCAGGTGGTTTCCTAGACTTGCTGATCATCACCAGCTCCCTGGGATACTGCTCAGCCTTTGAAATGCAAGTGTCCCAGTCACTCTTCTTGTGTCGTGTACTGAGGGTGGAGTGGGTAGGTTGAGAGCCATGTGCATCTAACTGGCCAGCGTGGTAGGTACCCAGGGCCTTCTCTTGCTCCCAGATACCCCACAGCAAGTATCTGTGATCCCCTTCAGAGACATCCCCATCTTTTCAAGCAGCAGGACCTGCACACCCTTTGAGTTGTGTTTTCCTATTTCATATGTTATGATGTTATGTCTTCTAGTTTTCAGGGATTCCTCAACATTTTGAGGTCCCTTTGATACTTCTTGATTTGGGGGATTGTTATAGATTTAATTTATGTATCATTTAATGTCATTTCTAGAGAATTTGATGAGAGGGAGAGAAATGTGGCTGTGCTCAGTCCGTTACTTTATTCCTGTCCTGCAGATAAGATGGATTCTGATTTTCTGGACGGAAATAATTTGGGGGATGAAATAGGTTTCTATCTCCAATAAAGTCCAAGTGCCCTCATACTCATTTTTGATACTGTTGTCTTACTTCAGTTTGTGTGTATTTGGCATCTTTCTCCAGTCTGATTAGAAGAAGAATTATCCACATTATTTTCACTTCTCTAAGGAAGAGGAGGTCCAGTAAAGAAAGAAAACCAAGGGTCCAGATGGCCATTTGTCTTCTGAGTCACTTGCATTCTGTTCATTTCTCCCTTTGGTGAGTTTCTCTGAGTACACATGAGGCTGAATTGGCATGTCGTCAGGTAAACAGTCTCAGAAGGACAGATGCCATTTCCATTTTGGGTCAGCAGGAATACATGTTCTAGACCAGCAATCAGCCTGGAGTCAAAAAGCATGGCGCTTTGTTAGGACTGGTTTACTAGTTTTCAAATCAAAAGAATCGATTGTCCATTGAACCTTGATTGTTGCAGAATTCATCCTATTTAATATTTTATTTAGACATTTTTGGTGCAGATGTTCCTCACTAACCAGCCCTATTTGCCCAGGACTGAATAGTCTGTGTCCTGGCAAGCTGCTCAGTGCATCCAGTGGTAACTGGCATTTTTAACTTGCCTGACACCTAGCTTCTTCGTTTTCAGTCTTTCACTCAATCTGTGAAAATGTGTTTTCTATAATCTAATTCCTTAATATATATCAGGTAGCAGTAGAGAAATAGAGTAATAGAAACATAAGGCTGAATTATCTTTTGGTTTGGAATGTTCAATTTTTCTCTTTTTTGTTATATATTGATAGCAGGAGGTGAACAGATTAACTATGAAATTTTTATTTCTATGTTTATGAAAAAAACAGTACTGTAGAATTACTGCAAGCTATGACTTTAGAATTTGTTTCCTTATAATTTGAAAGCTTTTAATTTTAATTGGTTGTTTTCTTTGTTTTTGGTATTAGAAAATATTACATCAGGATGAGTGCATACATTTCAGATATGTGCCTTTCTGTATGTTCACCTTTTATTGCTTATTAATTTTTAACTGTATATTTGAAAACTTATAAAGAGAAATACTGCCAAAGAAATAATATCTGAAGGGAGCTCATACTCAGTAATATTATTGAAAATATTGAAATATTGGCAAAGAAAACTATAATATTCTTATAAAAATATTTGTTGCATGTATCCTGTGGGCAAGGCTCTGTTGCAAGAGTGAAAAACAATGATATTAAAATATATACTTGTGCCTTCATGGGCTAGCATTCTACAGAGAAGAAGTGAAACATATACACATATATAGTGAAGTAACAATAATGAAGCTGCTAGTAATAGAAAACAAATACATAAATTTATTGACAAGGAAATGTCTAACTTCACTAAGTGAGGACACTAGTTACTTTATTTCAATCTCTAGGAAATCTCTTCTTCTGTATCAGAATTCTGTAGCTGTCTAAAAGGTTTTACACACTATTGACATCTTTCTGGGTGGAGAAAATGTATTTCCTGAGTAAGCATATTAAGGAAAGCTTATAAAATTTTAAACTATATTGAAATAGTATTTTGATTTTTACCAGCCTCCAATTTTTTTTTATCTTGATGTCTCACTTTTTACCCTCTTTGAGCCATTCAGCCTTTTAGGATTATCTCTCCCATTCTTTTATGATACTGAAATTTGGTTTAGTGCTTATTATAAGCCACACAGTGCTTATGTACTTGATCACCCTTAATCCTGGTGCATGATCACACAGAAAGGATGGGTGCAGTTGGAGTTTAATCACTGGTGTTTACTATACAGGTGTTTCAACAGTATAATGGGTCACCCTGACAATGACTGCAATCACATTTTAATTGAACATTTACTGACATGTGGATGTTCAGTACGCACTTGATGATTGACAAACTGGTGCCTGTTGATGACACAGAAAGTCCAATGCAACTTTTACATCATCTCTGTTCTAGTTTTTACACTTCACGTGTGTTCATTTAGCATAAGAAATCTAATAAAGCTTAGTGACTAGCCTAAGTGGCAGGTCCTAAAAATCAAACTGGAGAGCAGGCCTGGGAGATACCCAGTTTCAGAGTTTTGGAGCTGTGTAAAAATGATCAAAAGTGATGCCCTTCCTTACCTCCAGTGTCCTTGTTCCTTCTTGAATTTCCCTAATGCTCGTTTCAGAATTTGTGACCTTTTAACTTACAATCCTTTGGTTCTTCTGTATCGACCAGTCTGTCTTTTTTTTTTTTTAAATTGAAGTATCGTCAGTTACTATTTGTCAATTTATGGTGCACAGCATAATGTTTCAGTCGTTATATACATACATATATTTGCTTTCATATTCTTTTTCATTATAGGTTACTACAAAATATTGAATATAGTTCCCTGTGCTATACAGAAGAAATTTGTTTTTTTAATCTACTTTACGTATAGTGCTTAGTATTGGGAAGGGATAAATTGGGAGTTTGAGATGTGCAAATATCAACCAATCTGTCTCGACAGTTAATAGTTCAATCAGCTAGTAGCGGATTTTGAATGGATCATCTGCAGGTTCGGTCAGAACAGTAAAGATGGCTGGACAGTTGACTTAGTAAATATTATGTCATTCTGAGAACACATTCACATGATCATTCACGTGAGTCATGGGCTTTTTATTAAACTCTAACTCTGATCCTAGCACACCTTGTCTATTGTGTGCTTAAAAGTGAAAAGTCATCAGATTCCTAAAGTGGGCTGGATTTATCCTGTACAGTACAAGTCTTTTTTCTCCCCCTCAGTTGTTTAGAGACACAGCAGGAGAGATGGCATATTCATAATAGCATGCAAGTGCAGATCCTGGCTAAATGTTATCAACATAGAGTATTTCTTCCAGGCCATGTTTTACCATTTATCTTGAATCGCTAAACATACAAGACAGCATGTGAAGTCTATTTATGCAGCTGTAATTGGGATGATGATTATTTTTTCCCCCAAATCCTGCTGGGTAATCAATCTTTCTGGAAGAAATACAATCATCTCCTGTTTTTGATCAGTGTACTACAAAAATCTGATTTCAAGTTCACAATGAAGATACACTGGCTCAGTTTAATCACATGGGAATATGGTGTTCTGGATTTAATGAAGATGCTTTCAGAAGTTAAAAATAATCTGAAAATATAAATGGAAGCCATGACGTATTTTAAAACTGAAGAGATCACTTCATGAAGCCTGGCCAGTGATGGATCAGTTTCAGTCAAGTCTAACCATATGCTATCATGATATTAAATACAAAACAAGCACAGTTCAGTGACACAGATAATGGAGAGAAAATGACAGGGTTCGGATGCACTGTTGGTTGTGTGTTTTCTGGATAATATCTAAATTTTTCCAAACAGACATCATGATAGAAAGAAGGCTGGCTTGGTTTTAAAAATCATATTTAGTAGATCTAAGGCAGTTTGAAGACAAATGGAATCCTTGAATTCCTGGTAGGCAATTTCCACCACAGTCTTCACATTTTCAATACAAATTGAATGATGTGAGTAAGTAGTAGGTCAACAAGCTACAGAAGTAAAATATGAAACAGACACACAGATATAGAATCCTCCCTTACCTCCCCTATCATCAGAAATGAAGTTGTTTGAATTGAAATTATGTTATTATTTTTTAATATGTTGGGGTGTTGAGGAGTTTTTTCCCATGGAAACAAAGGATTTTGTTTTGTTTTGTTTTTTTCTGGTGAAATTAATTTTATTAGGCTCTGGAGTTTGACAAACTTGAGGTTTACTTAGAAGCAAGCATCCCCCTTGATACTTCAATTCCTGTCAGATAGGAGTGTGTACAGTGGTGATACTGCAGTAGGAGAACCCCTGTTTAGAGCACATCACTCATTTGATCTATATTTTCATTTCCTCATCTGAAAAATGGGGATAATAATACTTAGCTTTTAGGGTTGCTGAGAGGATTTAAAGCACTTAATTTAATGAAGTGCTTAGCAGAATGTAAGCTGTGTTAGTCTTATTTCTGTGGTCTCAAATGTCTATTCAGGGAGGTTCTTTCTATCATTTTTAGGCCCTTAGATGACTACTTTATTGAGCTCATACTGAAGAGTGCATGAAGAGAGATCTCAGAGCTGTTTAGATATATTATCTTATTTAGTCCCAGATCCTGTTACAGAGAACAATATTAACACTAGGTCAAGAATTTATGTAGTTGTGATAAAATGCCCAAGAAATGAGGGTAAAGACTATTTCTCTTTGAACTGGTCACCCATGAGGGCCTAAACGAAGTTTATCAATCAGTTATCTATTATGTGCTGGTCATTGCTTAAGGTATTTTTTATTTGTACATTATCTCAGGAGAACCTCAAGTTATGACTGTTTGTAAAGTAAGAATCTGAACCTCAAAATGTGAAGTAGCCTCTACAAAGTCAAGCAGATAATAAGCAGTGAAGCCTAAATTCAAACCTGGATCTTGTTTACTTTAAAAGCTCATATTCTTTGTAGTTTAGTCCCTTGAGTCTATGACATCAGATTGCAATTTCAAATCCTGTACCCTGTCTTACAAATGCAGTTATTTAGTACAAAGGCAACTATGTGATTATCTGAAAGAGTCTAAAAGGATATTCAGATATTTAGAGCCAATTGCAAATCTTAGACAAGAAAGTTCTGTCAATTTGTTCTTTGATTCTCTTCCCTTCTCAATCAGAGAATTCGTTGTTGTGTTCTCTGGTAATAGCACATATTAAAAATCTCAAAAGAAATCTGAAATAATTCTAAACTGAATCATTTAAACAATCCATTCAAATTGCAAAATTCTTACTTATGTTTCGAAAGAGAGTTTATTTAAGGTTGGGGCAATTTCTTCCTATGTTACAAGTGTTCCGAATTCTTTAGTGAAAATGGCATTCCTTTAAATTAGATATAAAAGAAGAATGACCTTTAATGCAAATAAGTGGGAAATCTAAAGAGTCACATATATATTATGAACTTATTTTTTTCCTTTTGTTCCTCACTTTAAAGTTAATGGTCAACTGTACTATTCAGTGAGCTCCTAAATTTTATAGATCAAATTGTCCTCTGTTTTTAGACTGTGTCTCTCCTTAGGAATCATAAATGGTATGCAAGTGTTTCAACCCATGGAAGGAATCATCATGTAGTCTGGATTCAGCCCAGATTCAGAGCTTTGTTTCAGTAATGAGCATGCATCCTTTTCCTTCACTGTAGTTTCATTCTGAAATGCTCTCTAGTATTGCATCTGACAAATACATGCAACCTCTCTTTGCTTAGTGGATTCCAAGTGAAGTGTGTGAAATACGTTGTCTTAAGCTGACATTGCCCTTCTTGTCTTCTGGCCCATCATCTGACTTTCTTATTCTGCCTTATTTCTTACAAAGAAACCTCTAAATTTCCTGAGAGTCCTATGTAGTCTGGGGTATATGTGGATGGGATAGTATGTGAGCAATTGCTCAAAAGCTGAGTGATGCAGCAGTTTTGTGCTTGTTAAAAGGAAAAGTTGGAAATGTTGAAAGAAAGAAAAGATGAAAATTATATTTAAATGAAGTTTTCCAGTTTTGTCTTTGATATTAAACTGATGAGATAAATTGCTTTCAGAAGTTAAAATAGAGATCGAAAGGTTATAATAATATCAAAGCAAAAATAGACCAGAGAGGGGAAGAGATGGAGAGTTCATTTAAATATGCAAATGATTTATGGAGATATAATGGTTCTATTAATATTAATTATGTCATTATCATTCACTGCTCTCCAGATTGAAAATTGCCAGCCTATATCTTCCTTGCAGAGATACTAAAAGGTAAATAGAAGTTGACAACTTTGCTTCTATACACACAGGTTGTCCAGGATTCCTAGCTTGATACACTCTAGCCAATCTAACATTGGAAAAGCCCAGGTTTGGCAGAAAAGCTCTCAAAGGGAAGAATTTGTTACTTCCAAGTGTTGCTTTTGTGGTAGCATGAGCTTGGCCTTCAGTCAGTTTTTGAAGTGCTGAAGTTGCCTGGTCTCGGGTTCTGGTTCCCTCAGGAACTCATACTGAGAATGAGTCAGCTTAAACCCCTTGGCAAGCGGTGAGGGAAGACAGAAGCTGTCTAGCCTCTGGAGGGGCTCTTGAAAGCAAGGAGATAGCCAAAGGGAACACCTGTCTGTTTCCAGCTAGCTAGGGTAGAGAGTCTGGCATGTTTTGAAAACCATTACTTAGACCAGAAGTTTTTCTTTATTTGGGGATGGGTGATGGTGGAGATTAAGAATTTTATGCCCGAAAAACTTTCCCATCAGGGACAGGATAGTCTTTTAACTCCGCACATTCGTCTTTTTTTCTTGAAGTAATTGACATTTAATGAGGAAGAAAACAACATTTTGAAGGTTGTATTTATTCGTTTAATAGTGTGACTGTCCTAGTGTTTGGAAGATAATGTTTTTATGTGCGGTTTAAAATGTTTGTATCACTTTGAGTCCTAAACAGATACATTTCATTAAATTCTCAAGGCTTTGATTTTCACCCCATTAAGTTCCATTATCAAAATTACCAGGCAATACCTTAAAAGCTTAAAAGTTACATCTCTATTATTGCACAGGTCTCTTCCTGCTTTTTAAATGTAAGATGCTATTTTAAATGAATCATAGCATGTGTTTAGCTGCCAGTTTGAATCCCCACATCTGGGAATCGCCTCAAGATTACACACTTCCTGTCTGGAGGAGGTAGTATTCTCAGTATGAGCATCACCAGCAATGATGTGATGCAGCAATAAAAAGAGGTGCCCCAAGTGAGGCCATGTGATAAAATATGGCAAAGAGGGGTATGGATGTCTTGGGTCCTCAACATATGATGATAATTAAACTTCCAAACTCTAATTTCTTCTCTTCTTTTTATAACTATGCCTGGCCTAAAGAAAAAAAAAAGATTTGAAATATGGGCAGGGGGTGTGGTACCATATGGCAGTACAAACAAAATTACCCAAACACTTCAGAAACAAGCAGGGTACGTTTCTCCCTCCGTTCAGTAACCATATGTGAGCTCAATACATGCAAAGAGCCCTTCAAGTTGATTCAAACAGGCTCTTTGTCTTTTGGTCTCCAGTGTGTTTCTTTGAAACCAAAATCAGGGGACCTTGGAGAGGAGTTGGAATGAGATCCCTGCAGGATCTGAATGCAATTTTGCGAAGATTGTAGGACTATATTTGAAGTGAAAGAATTTTCTGAAGAAGCAAGATGTGTAACAAAAGAATCATTGTCATCAATAAGCGGCCAGCCTGCTTTTGGCATTGGACTGTCCTGGGATTTGTTTATAGATAATGAAAGAGACATATTCCTGACCTAATGGAGTTTATCATTGGAGAAGGACAGATTTGGTTATGACAAACAATGGGCACACAGACATCTTTGTAAAATCATGAGAATACATTGATCACATAAAGAAGCAATGGACTATACAGGAAACATTAATAAAATGCGATTATCGGTTATTGGTAGGTCCTCAATTCCTAACCTTTTGAACCATACTTTTCCTTTCCTTCTTGCATGGCCTAAAATTGCAGACGTTTTCTTGCTGACTTCCATCACAACAGTTCTTTTGACTTTTTTTCCTTTGAAGTTACCATGTGGCTTATTTAAAACATTCACACTGCCTAAGGACCAGGAAACCTTGTGCCGTCTGTGGGATTACATACACGACAGATAAACTAACCACATAAAGTTTAATTGAGAATATAATATAAATCATAGGAAAGAAAATCCCAAGAAGTATTTAACAGGAGAAATTAGAGCCAAAAAAGAGATTTCTAGAAGTCTAGAAACGTACCTGACAAGATTAAGAGGGAGACAAAATTTAGACATTTATTTTAATAAAAATTTTTTTTTTATTTGCAGTATAGTCAGTTTACAGTGTTGTGTCAGTTTCTGGTGTTATGGCACAATTCTTCAGTCATACATGATTATACATATATTCATTTTCATATTCTTTTTCACCATAAGCTGCTACAAGATATTGAATATGTTTTCCTGTGCTATAAAGTATAAACTTGTTTATCTGTTTTATATGTACCAGTCAGTATCTGCAAATCTCAAACTCCCAGTTTATCCTTTCCCACCCGACTCCCCGCTGGCAACCACAAGTCTGTATTCTATGTCTGTGAGTCTGTTTCTGTTTTATATATAAGTTTCTTTTTTTTTTTGATTCCACATATGAGTGATATCATATGGTATTTCTCTTTTTGGCTTACTTCATTTAGAATGACATTCTCCAGGGCCATCCATGTTACTGCAAATGGCATTTTTATCATTTTTTATGGCTGAGTAGTATTCCATTGCATAAATAGACCACATCTTCTTTATCCAGTCATCTGTTGGTGGACATTTATGTTGTTTCCATGTCTTGGCTATGGTAAATAGTGCTGCTATGAACATTGGGGTGCAAGTGTCTTATTGAATTAGGGTTCCCTCTGGATATATACCCAGGAGTGGGATTACTGGGTCATTTGGTAAGTCTATTTTTAGTCTTTTGAGAAATCCTCACACTGTTTTCCACAATGGCTGCACCAAACTGCATTCCCACCAATGGTGTAGCAAGGTTCCCTTTTCTCCACACCCTCTTATGCATTTATCATTTGTGGACTTTTTAATGATGGCCATTCTGACTGGTGTGAGGTGATACCTCACTGTAGTATTGATTTGCATTTCTCTGTTATTTAGTGATATTGAGCATTTTTTCATGTGCCTATTAGTCATTTCGTATGTCTTCATTGGAGAATTGCGTTTTTAGGTCTTCTGTCAATTTTTGGATTGGGTTGTTTGTTTTTTTCTTATTAAGTCATATGAGATATTTATATATTCTGAAAATTAAGCCCTTGTCAGTCTCATCTTTTGCAAATATTTTCTCCCATTCTGTAGGTTGTCGTTTTGTTTTGCTTATGGTTTCCTTTGCTGTGCAAAAGCTTGTAAGTTTAATTAGGTCCCATTTGTTTATTTTTGCTTTTATTTCTATTGCTTAGGTAGACTGCCCTAGGAGAATATTGCTGGGATGTATGTGAGATAATGTTCAAAAGGATCCTGGATTAGCTCTAGATTCTAGTTTGAGTGCTCAATCAAAGACCACTGATTTTCAGTTTAAGTAACTATGTTGAATTGAGTAGTTGGTGAAATCTTTAAAAGGTCAAGTTGATGAATGACTCATTAATGCAAATAAACACTTTTGAATATGTGTTAGGAAATGTGTTTAATCAATATTTTTAGTGACTTCACTACAGGACAATTTGAACAGAATAAAAAACATGAGTTATTTCATTTTTGTTAGCTACACAATTTCCAAGGAATTTAATCATTTTTGGAGTTTTTATTATATAAGTTTTAATATTCAGGTATTTTTGAACTTTTGACACTGCTGATTAATTTTAGTTGTTTATTTAGTGTATATAGCATCATGCTAGTTACCAAAATAATAATTGAGTTACTATAACACTTCATTATTGAAAAGTCAGACTCTTGACAGCCTCAAATTTACTGAGATTTGTAATAGGTTGAATTTTTAAATATAGTCACTCACATACAGTACAAAACACCCTTTCATCTCAAGTTCAATTCACATGTTTGAATATTGCTTTATTAACAGCTTGAAGACAATTTGATTGAAAAATTAAGAACAAAGAAGGCTTTGAAATGCCTGCTGATCCAGAATGTTAATTACTAACTACTCATCTTCTTTTCCAAATTTCTTCCATCATCCCTGATAAGCGTATGAATGTCCTGGCTTTTGTAGCATAACCTAACCCTGAACTTGCTGGGAACACAGAGTTAAGCCATCTGTGATGCCAGAGAAGCAGCTGTGACTCTGGGTCCCTCGTATGCAGCCTCAGAGTCCAGAGGCAGGCCCTTCTTCCCTTGCCTGTTTATTTTTAAACTCCTTTTTGAAAATCAATATTTGCACCTGCCAGAGTAGTTCAACAGCTAACCAATCCATTGTTTATTTCAATTGATCTTTAAAATTCACAAAGGTATACTTTTCTAAGTGGCTGGCCCCCATTTACATGTCGACACAAATCAGTGCAGATCACACAAGTGACCCTGAGTTCTCAGGGAAAAGCTGTGTATCGGCCGTCTAAAAAGTTATTGGAACAGACTTGCCCTTTGGTAAAAGAGCTTTGGGATGGAATAACATCTCTTGTGCCTGAAGAGAAGCATTCAAGTGATGTCAGCCGTGAGTAAACAAGGCATTAAAGCCTCTTCTATTTAAACAAGTGGAGCAACTGATTTTAATAGCAAAACGAAATTACTTTCAATGACTCCAGCATGCTTCATTGCTTGAAGTTCTGTTGTTGGCTTCCCTTGAGATTATTCGCTGATACAACTTTCCATACGACTTGAAAATGTTCCATACTTATTAATTGATTTATTAAATTATGTAATTTTCATTTTAATTTTAGTTTGGAAAAAGCAGTATAAGACATAGAAGCTCGTTACATTCTACAACTAGAAAGGGTCTGTAGCAATAAAGCAATAGGCTAAATGCTATTTCTAAGTCATAGACTTAAGGGACAGTACATTGGGGAATATTAATGATGATGAGTTCTAGATGATAAGGTGTAAGGATTAGCTGCATTGATAAAGTAGTACAATACAGGTGAGAGGCAGCTTAACTACAAGTTGAGTGCATGACAGCATCATCTATAACACTTCATCTTAAAATTGCTTACTTAGAGATAAACTTTACTGCTAAGGTAGTCAAAAGAGTACCTGCATTTCTCAGGCACTGGCTATGTATTGACAACTTTAATAGCAGGACACAAATTAACTGTTGGAGACTTCTCCTTTTTAAAGTTATGCTTAAATTTGCTAGCCTTATCCAGGCTATTCTCATCTTTGTTAAAATTGAAGGAAAATATATCTTATTGTGTTTTAGTTACCCCAGGAATTCATGAAAGTTAAAAAATCAGTCAAAAAAGGATAAAAATAAAGATATTAGAAATGATATAATAATGGAAGACTGGAAACCTCATTGAGACCCCTTATCTGTTATCTGCTATTGTTCCTTTATGGTTTATTGCTCTGATGCTGGTTTTAAACCTACAGGTCTTCGTGACAGCTTTCTTCAAGCAGTTTATTGCACACTTAATTGGCTTGACCCTCTAGTTTGTTCTTGTATATTTATACAGGTGGTGGACCACAACCTAGAAGTCTACACACCAAGAATCTTAGACTTACAGTCAATTTATTTTGAATTCTTAAAGGAAATGAGTTTTCTGCTTTCCTTTTTTTTTTTTTTTTTTTCAAATAGTCAATTTTTCTCAGTGGAGGGAGAAAGAAAGCATAACCGGAGCTTGGATGCTAGTTTTTCCTATTAACATAGTTAAAGAAAGTGGTTAGTGACTCCCTTCTACCAAGATTGCTGAGTGGGGAACATAAAGGGGAAAAAATTACACTGTTTAATAAGCAGTTAATGAAGCAGTGATTGTCTTGGGTGAAATCGCTATCTTTCCTTGTTGTCCTTTTGCTATTTGTGTGGGGAATGTGTCATAAAATTATTTAGCGCGTATTAAATTGTTGATATTTACCCTATAAATCTGATTCTCCTCCAGGCTTCCTTGCTAGAATAAATAAAACTCCTATTGACCCAGTTGCCCAAGCCAGAAACATGGGAGTGATCCCGGACTCTCCCAGCCCCAATCTACATTTTGTATCTATCCATTCTCTTCATCTTCACTGTACCCCTGATTGAAGCTACATTCACTTTTACTAAGACTATTTCAGTAGCCTTGTAAATGGTCCCTCCATCTTGCTCTTAATTCCTTCCAATTCACTTGCCACGAAGCAGCCAGGATAGTTTTCTTTTTAAACAATAAAAAAGCTTAAAGTGCCCCAATGATTCTCTATTGTATTTGAGATAAACATAAATTAGAATATCCTTACCACAACTTCCTGGGCTCTGTGCAATCTGGTCCCTGTCTGCTGTTCTGTGTCTAACTTGAGCCATTCTCCCCTTTGATTCATTGCCTTCTTTCAAATACTCTAGCCTCCATTTAGTTCTCTAAAGGGGCAAGTCTCTTTCCCATGTGAGAACCCTCACACTTTTTGCTCTCTCTGGTTGAAACATTTCTTTCATTACTTTTTGCCTACTCATCCTTCAAGTCTCAGGTTGAATGCTGCTTCCTCGCTGAGGGGATTCCTGGAAGACTTGTTTAAACTAGATATACCCTGTTCTTGTCTTTCATAGTGTGCTGTGAAGGGTAAATTCAGCAAGCCAGTGTGCTAAAACTCTGCACATTCCAAAGAAAGGCTGTTGTAGGACTTTCTCTTAGAAGATAAATACTGAGCCTTTCGGAATATGATAGGAGATTTTTGTATGCTTGAGGCCTTGGACATACACAGTGCCATTTTGATTAGATATTTTATCCTAATGATATGATTGATGATGAATGACTGCTTTTGCCAAGGGGGCTGAAATCTGAGTGGCTGAGGTCAGTCATGCAGGAGTTACATATCTGTGTGACTAGCTCTCAATTAAAACCCGAGACATCAAAGCTCAGGGAGCTTCCTTGGTTGGCAGTGCTTCTGATGTGTTGTCCCACACCACTGCTGGCAGAATTAAGCACGTCCCCATTCAACTCCACCAGGAAGGAACTCCTGGAAGCTTCCACCTGGTTCCTCTTAGATTGTACCTCATCTCCCTATTCCCTTTGCTGATTTTAATCTGTGTTCTTTCTCTGTAATAAACTGTAACTATGAATATAACTGCTTTTCTGAGTCCTGTGAGTTCTTTTAGTAACTCATGAAGACCAAGAATGGTAGTAGGGACTCAATATCCTGTTTATTTTTCATTCAAAACAATTATCTCCATTTATCATTATGTATAATGGTCTAGTTCATTTTTTTTGCTTGATTTCTATACATTCTAGTGGGAGTTAGGAAGAATTTCTTTCTTTCTTTATACCCAGTGCTTAGCATAGCACAATAGGTCCTCAATAAATATCTGGGGAAATAAAAGTATATTTACAGTATTTGGTGAAAATAAAATTTCAAATAGCCCCACAGAAGTTTAAATAAGATATGATAACATTGCCCTTTAATTTGATTTTAGCCTTTAAGTATTATGATTTAGCTTTGCTACCTCAATAATTTGTATATAATTGGAAATAGAAAAGGTCACAACTAGGAAAAAGAAATTGGTAAAAGCAAATATGCAGTAAAGGTAGGGAAACAAAAACAAAAATAAACAGATGGGACCATATCAAACTAAAAATCTTTTGCATAGCAAAGGAAACTATCAACAAAATGAAAAGGCCATTTACTGAGCGGGAGAGGATATTTGCAAACAATATACTTGAAAAGGGATTAATATCTGAAATATACAAAGTACTCAAATAACTAAACATCAAAACAAAAATCTGATGAAAAAATGGGAAGAAGACCTGAATAGACATTTTGCCAAAAAAGACACACAAATGACCAGTAGGCACAAGAAAAAGATGCTCAACATCACTAATCATCAGAGAAACGCAGATCAAAACCACAGTGAGATGTCAGTTCACACCTGTCTGAATGGCTATTATCAAAAAGAACAGAAGTAACAAGTGTTGGTAAAGATGTGGACTTAGATGTACATCACGTGCCCTGGTGGTGGGAATGTAAATTGGTGCAGTCTTTATGGACCGCAGAATGGAGATTCCTCAAAAAAAACTGAAAAACTGAACATAGAACTACCATATAATCCAGCATTTCCACTTCTGGATAGCTACCTAAAGAAAATGAAAACACGAATTCAAAAAGATATATACACCCCTACGTTCATGATAGCGTTATTTACAATAGCCAAATTATGCCCAAGTGCCCATAGGTAAATGTACACAGAAGATAATATTCACATACACACACAGACAATAAAATATTATAAAGCCTTAAAAGGAATGAAATCTTGTAATTTGCACAGCATGAATGGACCTGGAGGATATTGTGATAAGTGAAATTAATCAGAGAAAGACAAGTACTGTATGATTTCACTTACATGTGGGATCTACAAAACTAAACAAATAGAACAAAACAGAAACAGAATCATAGATACAGAGAACAAACAGGTGGTTGCCAGAGGGGAGAAAGGGGGGAGGAGAGAAATAGGCAAGAGAGTTTAAGTGATATAAACTTCCAGTTACAAAATAAGTGAGTCAGGGGTATGAAATGTACAGTGTGGGGTATCTAGTCAATAATTATGTAATACCTTCATATGGTAAAAGATAGTAGCTAGACTTACCATGGTCATTATTTTGAAATGTGTAGAAATACTGAATCACTGTGTTGTGTACCAGGAACTCACGTGGTGTTGTAGGTCAATTATGCTTCAAAACTAAACAAACTCATAGCAAAAGAGACCAGATATATGCTTCCCAGAGGTGAGAGTAGGGGAGGGGAGAATTGGATGAAGGTGGTCCAAAGGAACAAACTTCCAGTTATAACTAAATAAGTACTGTGGATGTAATGTACAAGATGATAAATATAATTAACACTGCTGTATGTTTATATATATATTTATATATGAAAGTTATTAGGAGAGTAAATCCTGAAAGTTTTTACCACAAAGAAAAAATATTCTGTTTTATTTGGTATCTATCTATATAGGATGATGGATGTTTACTAAACTTATTGTGACAGTCATTTCATGCTATATGCAAGTCAAATCATTATGCTTTACACCTGAACCTATATAATGCTATATGTCAATTATATCTCAGTAACACTGGAAGGGAAAAAAGACATTCAAAAACATTTTTAAAAAGTCCCCAAGATTTCTACTGGCTTTACAGATTTGTGGTAATAACTAATAATTCTAGTAACTATTTTCACTCAGTTCTCTGAGTTAATATTTCCTTGTCACTTTTGTATTATAATTCCTACAATAATGTTTAAGCTTGATACAGAGGATTTGGGAGTGATTATTGAGAAATAAGGGAGAGATAAAACAATGCAAACAATTGTTCAGGCTGGTTTGTAGAAACAAAGTGACAGTGCTGTATATTAGATCCCTAGGACTTATTTATCCGGCATAACTGAGATGTTATACCCTTTGATAGATACCTCCCCATTTCACTCTGTCCCCAGCCCCTGGCAACCACCCGTTCTGTTCTCTGTTTCTATGAGCTTGACTGTTTTAGATAAGTCTATATATAAGTGCGATCATGCAGTATTTATTTTTCAGTGTTCTGCTTATTTCACTTAACATAATGTTCTCCAGGTTCATCTATGCTGTTGCATTGGCAAGGTTTCTTTCTTTTAAGTTGAAAGATATTTTATTTTATATATATATATAGATATATCTATCTATATATATATCTGTATCAGTCTCTATGTATGTATTTATGTATCTATGTGTCTGTATACCTATCATCTATTTCACATTTTCTTTATCCATCCATCAGTCAATGAACATTTGTTTCTTCATCTTGAGTATTGTGAATATTGCTGCAGTGAACACAGGAGTGTTACTATCTCTTTGGGATCACGATTTCAATACTCTTGGATAAATAGCCAGAAGTAGGGTTGCTGAATCATATGGTAGTTTTATTTTTAATTTTTTGAGGAACCTTCATACTGTTTTCCATAGTGGCTGTAACAATTGCATCCTCACCAATAGCATACAAGTGTTCCCTTTTCTCCACATCCCCTCAAACACTTGTCTTCTGTCTTTTTGATGATAACCATTCTAACAGATGTGAGGTGATATCTCATTGTGGTTTTGTTTTGCATTTCCCTGATAATTAGTGATACTGAGCATCTTTTCATATATTTCGTTGGCCATTTGTATATCTTCTTTTGAGAAATGTCTGTTTACGTCTTTTGCCTCTTAAAAAATTGAAGTTGTTTGTTTGTTTGTTTGCTCTCAAGTTATGTTAATTCCCTATATATTTTGGAGTTAACCCCATATCAGATATATGGCTTGCAAACGTTTTATCCCTCTACCATTTTATCCCACTTAGGTTGCCTTTTCACTTTGGTGGTGGTTTTCTTTACTGTGCAGCCTTTTAGTTTGATGAAATCACATTTTTCTATTTTTGCTTTTGTTGCATGTGCTTTTAGTGTCACATTAAAAAATTGTTGTCTAAACCAATGTCAAGAAGCTTTTCCCCTGTGTTTCATACCAGTAGTTTTACAGTTTCAGCTCACATGTTTACGTCTTTAATTCATTTTGGATTGACTTTTATGTATGGTTTGAAATAAGAAAAGTTCAATCTCATTTTTCAGGATGTGGATATCCAGTTCCCCAAAACCTTTTATTGAAGAGATTGTCCTTTCTCCACTGTGTGTTCTTGGCACCTTTGTCAAAGATCATTTGATGGTAGGTGTGTGGGTTTATTTCTGAGTTCTCTATTCTGTTCCATTGGTATTTATGTCTGTTTTTATGCTTGTTTCATATTCTTTTGATTACTTTATCTTTGTAATATATTTTGAAATCAGGTAGTGTTGTGCCTCCAGTTTTGCTGTTCTTACACAAGATTTCTTTGGCTCTTTGGAGTCTTTTGCAGTTTTATATGGATTTTAGGATTTTTTTTCAATTTCTGTAAAAAATTGGGATTTTGATAGAGATTGCATTAAAAATAAATAAATTCTGGAGATCTATTACACAACATTGTGACTACAGTAACAACACTGTATCGTATACTTGAAATTTGTTAATATACTCGGGTAGATATTACATATTTTCAGCACCTCCACAACAAAAAGAAGATGGTAAATGTGTGAGGTCATAGATATGTCAATTAGCTTGATTGTGGTGATTGTTTCACAGTGTATACGTATGTTAAATCATCAAGTTTTACGCCTTCAGTATATAACATTTTAAACTGTCAGTTACACCTTGGCAAAGCTGGGGGAAAAAAGAAAATAAAATGAGGCAGTAAGTTATGAGCTGTCACTGGAAGGAGAATTCTAAAGCTGTGAAGAGCATAATTAATTAAAGAACTTTGTACCTTGCTCTTGACCTACATTCGAAATTGCAGAGTTAGTAAACCAGGACTAGAAATCTCTAAAGAATGCAGTCAAATAGATACAAGCTTGACTTATAAATAGAAAGAACAGGGGTAATGAAAAATTAATTTAGGAGTTTAAAAAATGTCTGTTGTAGTAGCTGATAAGAAGTATCCACTGTTTTCTACACGTCCTTGAATTTATCTCTGTGTTCTGAGCATCCTGAAGTTATTCTTCCATTGTCCTGCCACACTGTCTGCCATTGGTGGAAACGGATATGGAGGAAGTAGAGGAAAGAAATTAGGGGGCTGTCAGAAATCAGTCACAGTATGAATCTGGTAACTGAAAGTGAGTACTCATTTCCAGTGATTCTAGGTCTGACTGCTCCACATACATCCTGTAATATTAATGTCAATATCACAAATTTTCCGAAGTCGGACGCACTTTGTTGCGTGTGTTGAGATGCTCATTTTCTCTCTATAAAGTAGAGGGTATTAAAGTGGTCCCGGGGTTTTTGTTTTTTGTTTTTCGTTTTTTGTCTGTGTGGCATTCGTTCCTCTTCTTGCAAAGAACCCAGGTTTCACATTGAAGATCTGTCCTTCCCTGCATGGCCTGGACACATGACATTTGCTGTCCGGGAACTTGAATCTGGAATAGCAATATCAGCCAGGCAATGGTTTTCCCAGCTGTTGAGCCCTGAAGAAGCAGTCATTAAATTCTCCTATCTGTGTTTGCCGAAGTGCCCTAATTCTTCATTTTTCTGAGGCAAAATACTTTCGTTGAATCTGTGAGACATCAAATACAGACAGAGCTGCATGAAGCCTCAAGGTTGAGGAGTATTGATCTCTCACTGCCAGGAAGGTCCACCTTGTGGAGTCAGGTGTTGCTTGGGAAATGTTTGTGGACTGGTGAAGATGTGTTCAAGCAGATGTGTTTGTAGGACCTTACAATGTCCCTGATGGCAGCAGTGCTTTTATTCTAATTCATTAACACATGGTCTATTACTGAAGTAAATGCTTCTTAGTATACTTTTAACTAAAAAACTGGATCTGGTTACTTCTGCTCCACAGTAGCATGGATTCAGTGAAAGAAGCTTCTGGATTTTGGCTGCTGAACTTACTCCTTATTCTGTTCACTCATTGTCATTCAGTAAACATTCACAGAGTCTAAGCTGTATGTAACATCCTGTGGTGTGGCCTAGTGGAGCTTCATCCTAGGAAATTTTTTAAAACTTTAAAAAATTATTTTTATTTTTATTGGGAAAGGCAATAAAATTTATTTATTTATTTATTTATTTGGGGGGAGGTAATTAGGTTTATTTATTACTTATTTATTATAATAGAGGTACTGGGGGCTGAACCCAGGACCTCGTGCATGCTAGGCGGGCACCCTGCCACTGTGTTATACCCTCCTACTCTAGGACATTTTTATATGGCCAAAATGATTAGCTTTGCTAGAGAGAAACTTAAAAGGCTTGAGGAAAAGTACTGTTTCAGACAGGGGTCCATGAAGTTTTAAAGACCTTTAAGAGATCGTGGTTCTGTAAGACAACTGCCCTTGTTAACATTTCCTAAATGTAGTCTAGTATTTAACTTCATAAGATTTCAGAAGATTCTCCTACAAGCTAACCTTAATTCCTCCCCTAAATTCCATTTTTGCCTTCTCCCCCATCATTGCATCTACAGAATAGTTGATTCCTTGTAATACCCCTTCATTTAGTTAATAGCGTTAATAAAAAATCCTTTATATAGTTAAGACAGTTACTAAGTCACTTTTCAGGCTTTTTCTTCTTCAGGCTAAGTTATCTAATTATGCCAGCCTTTATATCATAATTAAACTAAAGATTGCCTTAGAAGAGTTTAATCACATTGCTGAAATATCCTCCAATCAGTTGTCTGGTGAGGAGAACTATGGTTAGTGGCCTTGTAAAGCTTAAGAGGTTTCCAATTATGTGTTATTCTGTGCTGTAAACTTCCATCTGGCAGAGACCTGGAGGAAACAACCAAACAAAAACACAGTCACCTCTGTTGACTCTCCGTGGGGCTCAACACTTGAGCGAACCACTCAAAGCAGGTCTGAATTCTGTCCCATTGATTACAAAAATCCCAAGTACAGGGTACTAAGGGTTTTTGCAGTAGTATCCTAGAAAATCAGCTTTCAAATCACACAAGTTCAAATCTGAAGTCTGCTCAGTGAAAGTGAAAGGATTACCAGGCTAAGTGATTTCAAGACAATATCCCATGTCTCTGTCCTCTGCGGGGGTTAGGAATGAGGATGGTGGTCCAGTTCCTGTATAACCTTGCCACCTTGCCATGCGTCAAGGTCTGTGTTTGCCAACAGTACAGTAGTCCCTCCTTATTCTTGTTGGGGGATACATTCCAAGTTCCCCAGTGGATGCCTGAAACCACGGGTAATACCATATATATACTATGTTTTTTCTCTACCTATATACCTATGATAAAGCTTAATTTATAAATTAGGCACAGTAAGAGATTAACAATAATAACTCATAATAAAATAGAACAATTATAACAATAGACTATAATAAGAGTTATGTGAATGTGGTCTTGCTCTCTCATAATATCTTATTTTACAAATTTATGCCTTTTCCATCTTAACTAAGCACTTCCCATGTGCTGTGGCCATAACTTTTGCAGTTTGAGGTGTGACAGCTAAACTAGCACACACTTCTTTTTCCTTCTTCACAGTTTCATGGATTGAAGATTTGTTCTTACTGTAGATCTTAGCAACCTCAGTGTACAATTTTTTCTTCTTTTTTTATTAAGTCAAGAACTTTCACCTTTTCACTTAAGGGAAGTATTCTACAGCTCCCCTGGTGTACCTGAATTGCCAGCTCTTGGGCTTTAAAGAGGGCCATTATTAAGTAAAATAAAAGTTGTTGAACATAAGAACTGCGATCCTGCGACAGTCCATTTGATAACTGAGAGTGCCTAATGGGCAAGATACCCTGGACAAAGGGATGAGTCCTGTCCTGGGGAGATGGAGCCGGTCAGCATGTGATTTCATCACGCTACTCAGAACAGCTTGAAATTTTAAACTTATGAATTGTTTATTTCTGGAATTTTTCCATTGAATACTTTCAGATTGAAGTTGACCACAGGTAACTGAAACTGTGGAGAATGAAATCATTGAAAAGAGGAGGCTACAATATCTCTTTGGCCATAACGGTTCTACACTTTGAAAAAACTAACCATTGGTTACCTTTAAAATAACAGATAGATTTTAACATATTTTCTATATATCTTAGATAAAATATATGTTCTAAATAACTTTATGTCCTTCAATTCACTTTCACTGTCTTTTTTACTTCCTCTTCTGATTGCTATCTAAATCTTAAAATAGGAAATTATTCCGGTGGTTGCACACATCCCTTTCTTCAGATGTGAACATGATACTGACCTCAAATTTGAAACAGAAAGCTGTGTAACTTCTCAGCTGCAGCTCTTTCTGGTGCTGTTGTCCTGATGACTGGATGTCCTGAGGACCAAGACTGGGATGAAGCAAGAGAGCTGCCCAGGGTGCAGCATTTGAGGGGCGTTCACTCTCAGAGTTCTCCAAGTGCCTCCCAGCCTGGGCTCTCCACACCTTTTCCCAGGGATGTGTGTCGGAGGTGGACAGACATATTAGAATGTGGTTGGAGGAGGAGAGCACACTGTTGCTGCAATTCTAGAGCAGTCTGACCCATGTGTCAGTGAAGGTAAGAATCCTGCAGATTCAGGAGAGGGATCCTGTATATTGGCAAACAGTGACTAGATCCAGACCTCTATTCTGGTCCCTCTGATTTTTCCTTCTCTCTTGACGTGTGCTGATGCTATGGACTCAATTGTGTTCTCCTCAAATTTGTGTGTGGAAGTACTAACCTTCAGTACATCAGAATATGCCTGTTTTTGGACAGAGGGCCTTTAAAGAAGTAATTAGGATTAAATGAAGCCATGGAGGTGGCCCTAATCCAATGTGACTGGTGTCCTTATTAGAAGAGAGAACGTGTTCACAGAGAAAAGGCCGTGTGAGGACACAGGAAGACGGCCATCTGCAAGCCAAGGAGAGAGGCCTCAGGGGAAGCCACACCGTCAACACCTTGATCTGTCTTCCAGCTTCCAGAACTGTGAGAAAGTAAATTTCTGTTCTCCAAGCCAGCAGCCCTAGTGAACGACAGCTGGTCACGTGGCCAGTGCTGTGCAGGGAAGGGCTTCGTGCCTGAGATTTTCCCTTCCTAGCCCTGCCTGTGACCCTCTGGGACACTCACACAAGGAGGCTTAGTTCTTATCATTTTATTCTTTGCCCTTTAACTTCAAAGAAGCTATTTTTGGATTAAGAACTCCTTTTATGAGATATAATTAGAATTTGAGGCCCAGCCAAGAAAGACCTCTGGAGGTTTCCTTTTGCTCTAGGAGTAGGATTGTAAAGTTTAATGGGCCTGCTCAGTGTTCTTTGAGTTCGGGGCCATGCCCAGTCCCTGCTGTTATTACCTACAGTAGAAAAGAAATCGACTCGATGTCATGCTTGAAGGATGGACCAGGCTGCTCTTTAAAACAGAAAGTTGGCTAGTTTCCGTAATGTGCATTTAATGATTGGAACCATTTATTTGTCTTCCCAATGCTTTCACTTAATTTAAGGTTAAACCACATTTATTTTCTTTCCACTTAAACACACACACAAGTGTATGTATACACTATATATACACACATATATGACATATATACATGCATATATAATATATAAATACATATGTAATATGTAATACATAAATGCATATATGATATATTTATAGATATTAATATATGATAATAATTATAAAATTCGTACACACAATATATAGGCATATATAAAAATATAAACTCCAATAACAATAAATTAAAATGTTTAAGAATGGACCAAAAGAACACTCTTTTCAGGACAGGAGCAACCCTGAATAGCCTGTCAGAAGTTTGATGGTGTTGAGAGCCAGTAATACATGAAGAAACCCTACGACTGGAGCCCTAGTGTTGATTCCCCAGCCAACTCGTCTCAAGTGTCCATATGTATAAAAGAAGGGTGTTGGACCAGAGCATGTCTCAGTCTGTCATGGAAGGATTCTATAACAATGGTCAGGAAAGTAGTCAGAAAACTAGCTGGTTGGCCACAAGCTCTGAACCCCCACTTTATCCTGGCTGAGTTGAAAAATTCTACACGAACGTCTTTCTGATCTAGTGACTATATCCCAGCCAGACCTCCAGGTAGTCTGTAGTCAGCATTTGAAATTTATAACCTAAGCCAAGATTTTCACACCCAACACCGATAGGCCAGGAAAAGGCCTGAGTGGGGGCAGCGGTGAGCTCAAGAGCAGAGTGTGCAGACCATCTAAAGGGTGCACCCAGGGTCCTGCCCTGTTTAATACAGCTGTCATGTAAGGTGATGGGACCGTGGTTGCCAGATCCTCAGATTTTCTAGGAGAAGCCAGACATCCACGCTTTAATGTCAAATCTCCTATTTTTAAAATGTTGAGAACCAATAACAATTTTTAAAACAATTTTGTGTAGGGCACATAAACATGCCTGCCATTATTCTTTCAATATTCCCATAGTTCTCAAAGCAGGAGCCAAGCAAGCAGTCCCTGGCACACCCATCGGGGGTCCACCTCTGTAGAGGGTCTGCCACCGTGGTTTAACAGCTGTGTTCCCTCAGAGTCCAGCAGATCCTCAGGGCTCCTTATGTATTTGTCTTACTATTATTTAGACTGGGCCTAACACTTCATTTGAGACAAAGGGTAGTTTCCATAAATACGTGCGGTGTTTAAAACAGTACTGGGCACATAAGAAGCACTGTTTAAGTGTTAGATACTATTACTGGCAAAGAGTCTGTAAGACAGAGTCTATAGGAATCAGGAGTTAATGTCCTAATTATTCTACCACGTTGTTCTGAAGAAAGGCCATCTCTCAATTTCATGAAATTCAAAAGCATTTTAAAGCGTCTTTGAAGTTTTATGATATTCAGAAAGAGCCATACCTTATTATGTAAGGCTTTAATGTGCAGAAAAGTGAGCCTTTGCTAGTTTGCAACCTCACTTTTGCTATTTTTGCTTTTAAATTAAAAAAAAGAAAATTACAGTTTCATTTTTTATCTAGGTTACCCACAGCTGGGACTGACTTGGGGGACTTTACCTTTGGATCTGAGAGTACAAACACATCCATCAATATTCTATTCCCCAAAGGTATGCTAATTCTCATGAATAATCACTACAATCATGGCAAATTTTCAAAGATTATAACTGGATCATTCTCCTGCAATTGCTGTGAAGAAAGCCTGTATTAGAAGCCGCTTAACTTGATGATCCTCTCAGATCCTGTCCCCTGGACCACCCTTCCAGTCTTGCACTCCAGCAAAGAGGAGTATTTGTTTCACTGTCTTCCTTTGCGTACAGCCGTGCCCAGAATGCCTCTTATCTCCCTTCAATCGTCAAAGTCTTTTCCACCTTTCAGCGCTAGTTTCAAATTCTGCCTCCTCCAGGACACTTTCTTGCTCCTTCAGTGTTATGATCACCTTGTACCAGCCCTGACATTTTCTTCCCTAAAGATCTCTTAGCTGTTTATTGTTGTCTCTTTTGAGGTACTCAACCAAGTTCTTACATGCGTATGTGTATCTGTCATTGTTCTCTACTAGGTTTTCTGCTTCGTGGGGACATGTAGATAATTAACATTTTCTGAAGTAGTATTGCTCATATAATTAAATCAGAAATGTCCCTGTACCTTGGCTTAGGGATATTGACTCTTGGTCCCCTTTTTACTCTCAGATGTTAAGCCCTTTTATAGCCAGTGGTTGTAGTAGAACCTCCTAAATTGTCCTTCAATCACATTTGAGCTAAACACTCAAGTGACATTAGGGCAAGCGATTTTCTCTTAATGTTGCTCTTATACATAGTGCCTTTTCTTGCCTCTATAGCATTCCATCTTCTCAGTGATATCTTGAGTTCTTGGTTACCTTAGAACATTTTGTAGGTTCCTTTTAGGATTGGGGTACATTTAGATGGTGAAGTCTACCATTCTTTAATATTGCCATCATTTCCCACTGAAGACTGCGTAAACCTTGAAACTCACTTTGCCTAGAATGTCTGGGAGAGGCCTCATAGAATAACCTAAACATGAAATAGCTTTCAGATGCTGACTCTCTGGTGTGTGAGGGTTTATGGATGCTATGTGAGGACAGGTATCTCCACAGCCACTGTGATTGTCATGCAGAGCTGCGTCCTCTCTTTCCGACAGCTCGGGTCCTCATGCATTTCTGTCTATCTGGAATAGAACTCAGTTTTGCTCATTATCCCTAAGTAAATATTAATAGTGACCTCTTGCACCGGCACAACTGTCTCAGTTTAGATAATAAAGTATGTGGTCCCTCTACCCAGAAAAGCCCTCTACTTATCATGAATGTTAGAACAACATTGGAGACCTGTGAATGGAGAGGGAATCGGGAACTAAATTGGGATGAGGAAGAGAAGACTTACTCTTTTTAGCTGGGAACCCTCTTTCTGAGTTCAGTGCATCTAATAAGATCTTGCGATTAGAGTGGGTCCTTATCTTCAAAAGGTGTCTCCGATGACTGCACAGGGCTATGGCCATGTGTGTATGTGGGTTGGGGGGGGGACGGAGGGGTGGGCGTAGAGGTGGGTGCTCTTACTGGTAATATACAGTCATTGATTTCTTTCATAGTGGCGTTGGCACAGTTAACAACTGTGGTAGCCAGGAAACCCAAAGGCTTTGGCAGCCAGACTTGGTGACAGTGGAAGATGTCTAAACTGGTTGTTGTGGCAGAAGAGGCATCTTCAGAAGCTTTTTGCCTCCTGGTAGATCCCTGAATTCAACCAAGAAATTTGAATGTTCCCTTTGAAGGTGACTCTCTACTTGGCCTTGCTCAGATTATAAACGACAAGTATGTTAACACCCATTGTTTTTCGAAGCTCTACACCATACTATTTTGAGCTGACTTATCCTTCCAATGCCCTTGTGAGCTCAGACCTCATCTTTGAGATTTGGGGATTCAGTGACAGTTCTAGGCAGGCTGAGTTGGAGACAAAATTCAAGATAAGTTTGAAAAGAGATAGAATTGATAATGAAAGAATAGATGTCAGAAGGCTTACCTTGAAGTTTGACTGCAAAAGTTCCTAACTCCAGAGATTTTTCTCAGATTTTTCAGTGTATTCTTAACTCCTGTCTCCACTTCCAATCACACAGCAGATTCTCAACTATGTTACCTGAACACAAACTGATCTAATTGACCGATTTAGGTGTATGATAACCTGGATATGATTTGGGAGCTAATGGGAAAAATTTAAGTCATCAATGATACTTCCTGAAGTTTCTGAATGGATTCTGTAGTGCAGTGGTTAAAAGCATGAGTCCTATAGCTAGGCTAGAGGGGGTCAAGTCCCTATCCCCCAACTTACTAGCTATGTGATTCATGCCAAATTCCTATTGTCTCTAAATCTCAGGTTCCCCATCTTTAAAACAGAGATGATGATGATGATGATGATGATGATAGTATTTACTTTGTAGGGTTCTTTGGAAGTATTTGTAAGATGATGTGTGCTGAGAACTTAGCACTGTGTCTGGCACCTATAAATGATGAATTATTTGTATTAACCCTGTGTTTCTGATGCTTAACATCAGGGGCTTTGCTGATCCTGCAGAGATTGCTCCTCCCAGGGCTAGCCAATTCTTAGATATAGTAAATGACTCACTTGCAAGGGTGCCTTTCATATATGCAAACTCAGCAATCTAAAACCCACACGCCCACCACCTCCTCTCTTGGGTTCTTACATTCAAAGCCACTACTCCCCTGCCTTAATCATTGCAGGGCCATATATAGACAATGAGGGACAATCTTTTTGTCCTAGAGTCCACTGAAATTTTTCAAGCTTCCAATCCTAACCTGCTTTCCCTGCCTCACCCATTCCTTCCCATGGAAGCCACAGTAAAGCCTCCTGCCCACGTTTTCCCCTTGTTCCTTCTGCCTCCTGACTGTCTCTAGTGCTTTCCTGTGTGGCCTCTGTGTGGCAGTGGCATGCCCCTTCCTTTTGGAAACTATAAATAACAAACTATCTTTTCAACAGCCATCATTTCTTGATCTGTTGGCCTCGTCATGAATAATATAAAATCTACATTTTAAGACAGTATTTTTTTGATGATGATGATGATGACGATGTTAATAGAGAGAACTTCAACTGATTCATTAACCCTGTAGCTAATGCTTATTCACTAATATTTTCATACAGATAATTTACCAAGATAGAAAAAACACATTTTGAATTTTTACTTAGAAAATTGGAGGACTTAGAAGCCAGCAGATTTGAATTCTAGATTAAAACTATGACATTTTACTTGAGCAATTTTCTCAGCCTCTTGATGTCACAGATTCCTTGCTTTTAAAATAAATAAATAAAATCACACAATCAGGCTACTAAAAACATGATTATGAAAAGGAGAAAATGAGAGTGTATAGGAAAGGGTTTTAAAAATATGGATTGGGAAACATTATGTTGCATAGAGAAATGTGTGACCCAATTTGACAAAGAATAAGGACCCACCTTATTTCCATTGATAAGGAAATGTTGTATATCTCAATCATTTTATGCAAGAAAAATAATGAGACAAAGCTAATATAGAGATCACATCCAGGGAAATACATGCTAAACTATAAATGAACAGTTCATGTGATGAATTATGCATGATTTTAAATTAGTTAATGAAATAGATTCCTATTAAATGATAATGAAGGATTTCTAGGCCTAGTTCTGAATTTGATACTGAATTAAATCACTGTGCTGGAATTCTTCCTGACAACCGTGGCAGTGTAAATCTCTCCATGTGGCCTGTTCAATGTGTCCTCCTTAATGAGGAAGGAGGGTGTTGAAAGTGTTGCAATGCTGAAAAACAGAAGTGAGGCTACGAGTGGATGAGGGACTAAAATGTGGAGAAGGAAAATGGCATGTAGGCGTTTGCTTAAGAATGAACATCTTAGGCAAAGTCAGTTATAGTTCAGTCTCCACATGGCCTTAGAGTGGGGGCTCTGTTTTCTCCATGACAGATCTGACCTCTTCTAGCCAGTTTCCCATGTCTTCTATCTTTTTTGATGTTTCTTAAATCATGTAGCATTTTGTCTTCAGTGTTTCCCATTTTCCATGCTTTTGGGCCAGTTAGCATAGCTGGTGGTAATGAGGCTGTTGGGCAGTCCTGGAGGCCATAGGAGGCTCATTGGCAATGTGTTTCCATGGCTGGACCCAACTATCAGGCTTATTTGCAAGAACAGTGGCTTTTTTGGTCATTTTGTTAGTACCTACAAGATATCAGCTGCTTTACCTGCTGTCTCTAATCAAATCCTCACAATTTCCCTTTGAGCTGTTTACCCTTCGCATTTCCTTCACCTGGACTCATGGAGGGCAAGTGACTCAGCCAAGGTCCCATACCTAGTAAGTAACCCCTCGAGAAAGTAAGATCAGAGCTGTCTCTCTCCAAAGCTTGTGTTCTTAACCAGTGATTACTTCTCAAATATTTAGCTGGTCACAAGGAGGCATGGGTAAGAATAAAACTAAATGCATCAGGAGCATTTGTCACCACTGGGAAAAACTCTAGGTATCTTGTCTATTTATGGCTCCATCTTTAGATGTGAAAGACGGCACATTCACATTTGGCTCCGGGTATTTGTACCTAGTTCTCTTTCTTGACCTTTCTAGAGATTAGAAACAAACAAATGACCAGAAAAACAACTGCTGATCCTAGTAGTTTATAAATAGCCTCTGTGAGGTGAATGAATGCTTCAAACACACTATACTTTTCTTGCTCCTGTTGGATTATTATTTACCTCTTCAGGGATGCATACTTTTCTCCCCTCCAAACTTCAACACCCCTCATAGGCTGGGGAACTCCTTGGTTGTGTCTTTGGATTCTCTGGTACCTGCCTCAAGATTAAGTAAAATTTCTTTATATAATCTCCTGGTCTTCATGGTTGCCCACATGTGGGATTGCCTATGTACTGATTTTCTGAACCACACATTTAGCAGTTAATGTTTAAGGCAAGGTGTTGCTGGCTGTATACTGTCCTGTGATTTCTTTGAGGAAGGGGGCCATGTCATGTTCCTTTTTGTCTCTCTAGCATTTTACTTTATGCTTGGGACACAGGATGTGCTTGGTAAATACTGCTTAATCTAGCCCACCTGACCTCCAGTGGGGAGCTCTGGGGAGTCCTTTGGATCAGTTCACTTGTCAGTTGAAGTATATCTGAGTACCCATTTGACATAGATAACAAATGACAGATTATGGTAAATTGAAGACTATCCCATAGTAACATTGCCTGAGTAATTGAAACTGCAGAAGCTATCTAGACTTGTAACTCAGTGAACTACAAAATACTTTATTCTAGTTGAGGAAGCTGATTGCCATTGAATGAAAGTATAAAGAAGAATCCTGGCTTTGATGATCACAGAATCTGCAAGTGCTCAGCTCCTGTCTTCTTTGTCCCGGGGGTGCATTCCTTTCCACGTGTGTCCCACGTGTTAAGCCTCTTAGGGATGAAGCAAAGTGCATTTGTTTGCATGTACTTGGGAGTATGATCGTCTCACAGTCCATGTTTAATGGGTATCTAATCCTCTCAGTTCTTTATTGTCTGTATGTACACTAAAAACATAGCTCAGCTAAGGAGTAAATAATTTGGTTTTTCCACTTTCCCCCTATGAGTATGAAGAAATCAGGCACTGGCATTTGAAAGATTATGCTAGCAGCCAAATCAAAGTCAAGCGGCTATCATTAAAAATTACAATAATCTAGATTATAATAATCAAATAAATTTCCATTAGGTCAGTGAATTCAGGGAAAGATCAACCTTGAATTGTTACCCTGTTTTTGTTAAATTTCCCCTTGAATTCAGCCTGTAGGAGTAGATTGTGTTTCACTGGGTTTTCTGAATGAGACTTGGTAGGAATAGAAGCTCACTTTTTCCCTCTGGTTTATTACTTACATTGTTTGAGTATTTTTCCCCCTCAATCCTTCATAAACACCTGCTAGCTAATTCCCCACTGTACTCTGGGAAAAGCATAGAATTAAAGTAATTTTAAAAAATTAATGGCACAGAAACACTGACTATACCCCAGTTTTTTGTTACCTTCTCTTACCTTTCAGTTATAAATCTATTTCCCATGCACTATTAGTAGAATCACACATTGTGAAACTTTATGACTTCATTTTAGGATGATTTCTTTAAGGTATTCTATTAGAAACTTGTGAAAACATGCATCTGAACATAATGTTTTCACACAGCATGTGTACTATTAATTTTTGCAAATGCGCCTTCCAAAACCTATTACGTTTGTCACACTGTGATGGAAACAGTTACCCCTGGAAATGGTGTGAAGGCCATCAAGGCAGGGAGGCTCAGAAGCTGCGTCAACATCATTACCTGATGTGTATGTACATCCTCTCCTGCCAGACAGCAGCTTTCATCAAGTCAGCAAGTACACGACAAGGCAGCCACAAAATGAGGTTTTTGAAAGTTCATTTTGGGAGCTGGCATTTTGCCTGAGCCCTCCCCTACTGTATTAGTCAGCTCGGGCTGCAGTAACAAAATACCGCAGACTGGCTGGCTTAAAAAGCAGGAATTTATTTCTTATAATTTTGGTGGCTGGGAAGTCTGAGATCAAGGTAATAGCTAATTTGATTCTGTGATGAAGACTATCTTCCTGCCTTGAAGATATTCACCTTCTTGCTGTGTCCTCACATGGAGGCGAGAAAGAGAGAGTGCAAACACTCCGGTGTCTTTTCTTATTAGGGCACTAATCCCGTCAGGAGGGCCTCATCTAAACATAATGATCTCCCAAAGGCCCATCTCTAATACTGTCACATTAGGGGTTAGGGCTTCAACATATGAATCTGTTTGTGGGAGGGGCACAATTCAGCGTATAGCAGTGACTCTAACTATTACAGCCATGATGGAAGGCTGTTATTTCCCGGAAATATAATTGTGAATTTGTCTCCACTCTTTCCTTCAGGCCTGGCCTCCTCGGGTCTCTTCAGTTCATTAGGCTTCCTTTCTACCCTACAGTCTCCCCATCTCCACCTGCTCAGGCCAGGCCCTGTGCGGTCTTTCTCCCTGCCCCATCATGCAAATTCTGCCTGTTATTCAGCATATGTCTTAAATGCTGCTTCTTCTAAGCATTTTCTGCTTCTCATAATCTGAAATCCCTTATTCACACTCTGGTGTCCCTGGCCTCTTGAATTGGTCCTCTTGAGGCTCTGACCATTCTAAAGTATGTGTTACTCTTACTCACATGAGAGTCTGGCCATCTCTTTTGATGGTAGCCGGGTTTGTTTTATTCAGATATGATAAGACACACAGACACAGCAATGATGGTCACGAAGAAAGAAGTGTTTATTACACTCACAGTTCCCTGGAAACAGGCATAGCACACCGTGCAGGGTCATGTGGGGAAGCACAGAGAGAGGATGTAGTGGGATGAACCCTTCCTGTGGTTTCCACAGAAGAAAGAGGTGAAGCAGGGCATGCAGGTGCAGTTTTTGGGGTAGTTTGAATGGTTTCCCTGGGCTTGGGGCTGTAGGGGCTGGTGTGCTCCCAGGCAAGTTGTTTTACTACTTGTTGGAATTAGCTAGTTCTCGGAAGGGCAGCCCCTCCTGGGTCATTGACGCTATAGATATCAGAGCATCAAAAATACAGAAAAGGAGAAAATGTAGTCAGCCTTCCTTTGTTCAAGATCCCTCTTAAATAACCCCATATACAGAAGTGCTTGTCTGGGGGGATTAGGACTGCAGATTCTTGGAAACCGTAAATAAAATCACCGTGTCAGGCCTTGCTGACAGGAGGGCTGAGGAGCTGGGACTGGAGGCTTATTGAGAGCCATTTTCACATCGCAGTCTCTTGCTCTCTCTGCCTGCTTCTCTCTCCGCTCACTTCTTCCCACTTCTCGGGGACTGCCTCACCCTCTTCTCCAGATTTTCTCTTTCCTACTTGTGTTTCTTCCTTCTCAAATTCTTATAGAAATTCCTGCTCTGCTCCATCATGGCCCTGTTCTGGCTGTGTCCTCCTTTGATACAAACCTTCAGTGACTGCAGCCCCACTGACTCTCTCCATAGCGTAAGATTTGCATTCCTAGGGGAGGTCTGTATTTGGCTTTACATCCTGTAGAGCAAAACTTGTGGGACCCGGGTAGACAGGGGAGATTTCCCTTAGAAGAAGTGGTGGGTATGGCAGGGCCCACGATTAACACGTGTGATCGGTGTTGAGTTTAAGAAGGGGAAAAGGACATGGACCTTAATCCTCAAGGAGCTCCCAATCGAGAACAGGGGAAAGGGATCTTATGAACAGTGTCATCGATGTGAAAAAGCTCTGTGCAAAACTGCTAAGTGACATGTGGACAAACTTTCTTTATTTGTAATGACAATAATAACAATAGTAATAATAATATCTAACGTGTACGTATCGTATTACTTATAAAAATGCCAGAAAATTGTTCCAAATGCTTTATGTATGTATTCTCAGTTAATCCTTAAGACAAGCCTATCAGGGAAACTATTAATATAATCACTTTACAGATAATAAAACTAGGGCACAGAGATTAAGTAACCTGTCCAAGGACACACAGATACTGTCTAAGCTGAGTTTCAGATCCAGAAATTCTGACCACTGCCTGTGCTGATAGCCACCATCTGTACTTACACCACAAGTGGACAACATGTTCCATACTGTTCCGATATGATACATCAGACTTTATATGAGAAGAGCTAAAGGCCTGTACATTAAGCAATTCAGTAGTACGTGCAAGTCATTTTACTTGATATGCAACTTGTCTGAATATTAATAAAGTTATTACCGCTGACAAATGACATAAAGGAAAGAATACACATGTATCAAAATGCAAAGACGATGTGGTTCGTGTGCTTGGCTGACATTTTTAGAGACATTCATCGCTTTCAGGGAATGGACACTTGGGAAAGTACACGTAATTTTCCTGGTGACTTAGGCTTGTTCTTCCCCAGGAAGAATGAGAATTGCCGCATAAACAGGATTCACTTGCTTCTTGTTGGAAAGAAACCTAGCCTTCTGTGGGGAAAAGATTACGCTGACATGCAACAGCAAATGTCATTTCATGAATTTCACTGAACCCGTCACGGTCTCAGCCCTGCCTTGTTTAAACGGAAGACTGTCTCCAGCTTTCAACCCAAACAACCAGATGGTGAGCTCGTACTTCCTATACATGTTGCTACTCAAGTATGTTTTCCGGCATCTTGGCTGCCAGGGGATGCCGTTGCTAGTGTAAATATGTCATTGATAATTTGTCAGTCTGCCCTACTAATGACAGAAACTGTGACTATCAAAGTGATTAAAAAATTATCCAAGCAATAGCTGTCAACTCAGACATTCTGAAGAGTATTTTTGCAGCGGAACAAGCATGAGGATAGCGAGTTGAGTATGAATTCTTCTGGATCTTGGCAGGTACCGCTTTAGCTACATGGAGGCTGTGCAATTCCCACTGATGTCTTCTAAGAGTAGCCCTGTGAGTTCAGTGACTGTCATATGTGGGTAAATATATGGGAAAAAATGACAAGGCTTCCATCAGCATTTCACAGTGCTCTAGAGGTTCACATTTTCATTGCTATATTTTCTTTTTTCTTATTATTATTTTTATGCCTGTCTCCAAACTAACATACAGAGAGAAATTATTCTTTAAAAAGAGAATTACTTTTATTTTATTGAACCAACATATAATGTCACCATGTAGAAGAAAACAGACTCCATCCCATGTTTTGTTTGTTTATTTCGTGTATGAAGTGAACGCAGTTGTGTGCCTTAAACAAAGCAAGGCACATACAGTCACCTCAAGAAATACACTGAGTTGAAAGATTTGTGAACAGAAGACAACCCAAGGAAAAATAAATTGTTGATTATGCTGTTTCAGAAGCTGGGTCAAGAAAGAGGGAGTAAGAGAAAAAGATATACATTTACAGTAGAAAACAAAAATAGAAAAATCCTCATCTTGAAATTCACCCCCACAATACAGAGAAATTGATCACAGTCTACTTGCTGGAATCCACAAGTCTTTGGCAATATTTTAGTAGAGTCCAGAGAAATCACTGTGATCTGCTGTGCATACAATTCTACATCAGCTCCTTCGCAACTGGCCAGATTTCTGCTTTTATTTATGAGTTTGATGATAATGTTAAAAACTACCTAAACCCAAATAATATACTGGCCTGGGAACAAGACATATAAACTACAAATAAATGTATTTAGTAAGATATTAGTATCCTGTATCAGAAGAACGTGTTAGAATATTACTGCACTGCCCCTTTGAAAAGGAAGTTGATTTTGTTACTTTATGTACCTATCAGGGTTTATTGCAGGCTGTATTATATTTTGACAGTTCTATAGTCAAAGTGTATTCTGATGTCACTTAGGACTGCGGAGCAGTGCTAAATTCTTATATAATGGAATAAAACTGCTTGGAAAACATATGTTTAAGTCAAGTATGGTTTGTCTAGTTCCGTTTAGAAGTGACTTTGCCTCAGAAGGAAACAGTGCAATTCCATAAAAGAGTAATGATTTCAAAAAATGGGAAAAGCAGTTGGAAATGTTACTTTTACATTTTAGAGAGGAAGTGTGACAGGTGATCAGAGAAATCTTAGGCTGAAGGGCTGTCACTCTCCTGCAGAAAATGCGGGGAGGTGAGTGGAGAGTGGGCTACAGAGCAGTGTCTTCTTATTTCCTTCGGGCCTCCTACTAGGTCTTGGGAAAGGCCTCTAGTGCTGTCAGGGTACTTTGTTTCTTCCTCTTGGATCCTAGTCCTCCCTGTGGTAGCATCTCCTACAAGCCTGGACCACTTCCAGTAGGGGGATTCCTGTGTCACTCCTCAGTGGCCTTCAACATCCCAGCAGGCTGCTGAGGAAACTGAAAGTAGGGGCTTGGGTAATGTGTCACCACTCGCTTCTCTACTCTGTACTCCTGTTGTTTTTCTCGAGTCTTCATGAGGTTTATATTTGTACTCTTAATCTTAGTCTTTGGGTCTTTCAAACCATGCATGAATGAAGTCATTGCTCTCGGTCCTTTGGTCTGCCTTCACTCCTCAAACCTGATCTACAGAGTCTTTGTCTTAGTCCTACTGTGAAATGAAAGGTCATTTTTAGCATGTAAAATCCTTACCCTTTACTCTAAAAGACTTTTCTCTCCCAGTGTTAAACTCTTGCTCTCAAATTGAACTGTGCAACTTTCATGAACGTGTGAAAGCTGTGTTATATGTTACCACTTACTGAAAAGCAGTAAAAGCAGTATGTTGTAATCAGCTTAGAAATAAACTTATTTGATAATGTGACTGGAGTGACTAAGTGTGCTAATAGTTATTCTTGATTTATAGGCATGAAACTTCTTTAGAAAGACTTTTGAGAAGGGAGAGATAAAGGAATCAGGAGATGAACTCCTGACGTTTACTCTGATGTTCAATTTTCAATGAAACCATATCCGGATTATCAGTGCTTTGAAAAAATATCACATGAGTTAAAGTAAATCGGCCTGGTTAGAACAGGAAAAAGACCATCGACAATTAAAATTTTGCAGACAACTTGAAAATATGATGAATAGTTTTTGTACCAGACATATTTGACTTTCTCTGGCTCACTGTCTTAGAGCGCTGGGTTACTGAGGTAGGAAGGAAAATAGAAGTATTTTCAGCTTGGAAAATATTTATGGTATGGTTGTGTTACAATTATATTGGCAAAAACTTGTCTTTAGGTACACAATTCATCTGGTTGAAACATTAATCTCTCCTCTGGGTAGATGAGATACATTTAGCGGTGGAATGTGGCAGGGTTAGGTTAAGGCTAGGCTACAATATCTAATTATAGTACATTCCATGGTTGTTAGTTATTGGGAAAGCAAAGGCACTCATAGGCAACAATAGAGAAATTACCCCATGTTGGTTGGATGTTGTGTGCACCATGTAGATATTAATAGCGAGCAGAGAACTCCCACGGAGCATTCGTGATAGGGCATCATGTTGGTAAAAGTGGGGCAGACATAGTTTGTGCTTCCTTAGCACAGTTTGCTAAGGAGTTTTCTTATGCTCTCAGTTGCTCAACAGGAAAATAAACTGATGGGCAAAGCAGAAGAGCAATGTAGAAGATGACATTAAAAATACAAAATTGCTATGCTGTACTGCTTTAGCCAGTCCTCCAGAGTGACTCATACCAGGTGGCATGGATAAAGCACATCATGGTATTCTGCAAAAAGAAGATATCTAAGGGTGTAAAGTCACATACTGGAAAATGTGACCACCTTGAGTTGTGAAATAGCAAATAGGCTATTTCTTTCTTTACCAAAATTTGATTGCCCGTTGTTGGCGAGTCCAACCTGTAGGGTCTCTCTGCTTTCTCATGCCGACTTGGACAATGGGCATAACTTTTGTTTCTGGATTCCTCTGTAGAAATCCAAAGGTGATGTAAAACTAGTTCTGGGATTTTCAGAGTACACAGGCTCCTTTGAGTCTATGGAAGTGGACTCTAGATTTGTTGGAGCAAACATGCATATGCTGAGTCTTCTGCTGGGTTCTCCTGAAGGCCTGGCTGTGACGCAGGACTTTGCCTGGATGCCCTGGAGTCTGGTCCAGCTCTGGTCTCCCCACCTCCAGAGAGCATAAGCTGAACAAATATGCAGTCTCCTCCAAGAACAGTGAAGGCAGCCTCTCAGAAACAGAAGCTGCTGCACTCGGAGATGCCGGACAAGCTGACAGCAGGGCCAGCAGGACAGGTGACTGACGAGGTGGGTAGAAAGGAGGCAGAGAAGAAAGGATGAGACCATACCTAACAGTGAAAACTCAGTCAGAGTCATATCCTTGGACTCAAAATTGCTTTAGAGAAGAAAATGTGTACAGCTATAAGATAGTAAGGAAAGATACCCAAGTTGAAGTACATCAAAGCAAAATAGGATAGGAAAGGGATTCTTTGATATAATGAATTGCTTAAAGACTGTTAGATGGTCTGACGAAGAGATATGATCAGCATAATACCACTAACAGAGAGCATCGGACACTAATAAGACAGCTGACGCGTGCATGACCCATTTATAAAAAAAATACTGGAAGAACCTCAAAAGATCTCATGTTGAAGAAAATGCTCTGAACAAGGCCTTTCTTAAATTTTTTCTTCCCAAGATAATACAGAAAATTATTTTAAAATTAAATCACTCACATTGTATATAATTACTATTAACATCTTGATATATTTACTTCCTGTTTTTCTCGGTATACCTGAGTTCTTTTCTCGATATTCTACTATGCAAATAATTTTATATCCCACCCTTTTCACTTAATATTATGTCATATACTTTTCCTATATTATTTAAATTATTGGTAAACATTATTTTGAAGATTTTGCATCATATGAATGTATAAAATGTACTCAGCTATTATTCTGCTGATTGACGTTCACATGTTTTTATTTCTGGTTATGCTTTTGTCATTAATGCCGCGATAAATCCACTGCTCATGTAACAAGGACATTTTAAAGTTATTTGCCTGGGTGTGATTTCTAGGTACAGAATATTAAGTAAGACTTTTATTGTAAAGGCTCTTGATTTGTCTGACAGTTTTCATGCCAGCTGTTTACAGGAGAGTCTGTCTCTTTCCTTGCTTTATGATGTTGAGGATTTAAGTTGTAAAGTCTGTTATTTGAAACAAGAAAAACGGTATATTCCTTGAAGTGTTTTCTTTGAATACCAGTAAAAGTTTCCTTTTCATATATTTTATTCATGTATCCAGCATGTATTTATGAGGAAATACTGTGTCTCAGGGAATGAACCAGGAATTAGGGACACAGAGGGGAGAAACAAACAAACAAAAAGAAACCAAGAAGTCCTTTGTCTCATCTAGAGAGTGTAGATGACAAAGGAAAACCAAGCAGGGTACTGAGATAATATATAATGGAGATGCCTATTTTTGAAAGACAGGTCAAGGAAAACCACTCTGAAAAGATGATATTTGAACAATACATAAACGCAATGAATGAACAAGCCATGGGAATTTCTGGGGGCAAGCATGCCTCTCAGAGGACCAGCTGGACAACGGCTTTGAGGCAGGGATAGGTCTGGTGTATCTGGGCAATTGTGAGGACAGCACAGCGGGTGGGGAATGAAGAACATGGTTTACAACAGGGAATTACTTCAGAGGAGTAGCTGAGTGCAAGACGCTGTAGACCATGATAAAGACTCAGAACTTTATTGCAAAGTCTATTCTTTCTCACTGATCTGCAGGGCTTCCTCTGTTATATATTAAGCCCATATACATGTGGGTCTGTTTCGGGACTCAATCTGTTCTACTTCTCTATTTGTCTATTCTTGTGTCAATGCCACACTGTCTTAAACATTTTGACTTTAAAATAAATCTTGATATTTGGTATTGCAAAAATTTCCACCTTGTTCTTTTTCTCAAGGATATCTAGAAGACATTATGCTTTTACGTACATTTTAAAACTAACTCTTCAAAAATAGCAACTACAACAATAACAATAAAAATTGACTGGGCTTTGGTTAGGAGTAAATTCAAACTATAAACTGATTTAGAAAGAACTGAAATCTTTAGTGAGTCTTTCAATCTGTAAATATGGTACCTCTCACAATTTATTAAGGTCTTCTTTAATGTTTTTCAGTAAACTTTTATAAGTTTCCTTGCAGAGGTTTTATATATGCTTTGTTGTATTATTACTAGATGTAATATATTTTATACCATTATAAATGGTATCTCTTGACATTTATTTTTTATTACTTGTATATAGAAATAAAATTTATTTTTGTAAACTTACTTTGAATCTAGCAGTCTCGGTAAACTCTCTTATTAAGTAAAAAATTTATTTGTATACTTTGGAAGTCCTACATATACAATCACATCATCCAAAAATAATGAGGCTGTTGTTCCTTCTTATCTAATCCTTATACTTTTTATTTCCTTTTATTCTATTAACAAACTGGGTAGGACCTCGAGCATGAGATCTTGTATATTCAAGGGAAATATTTTTAGTATTTAATCATTAGGTATGATATATAGTTTAAAAACAGTTAACTTTTATCAGATGAAGGAACTGGCTCTAATTTTAGCTTATCTGTGAAGCTTTTGTTTTTTCCATCAAATCTGAACAAGAGCCTTGCTGGGTAGAGTATTCTTGGTTTTAAGTTTTTCCCTTTCATTACTTTAAATATATCGTGCCACTCCCTTCTGGCCTGTAGAGTTTCTGCTGAAAAATCAGCTGATAACTTTATGGGAATTCCCTTGTATATTATGTATGTCTTGCTGATTTTAATATTTTCTCCTTATCCTTAATTTTTGTCAATTTGATTATTATGTGCCTTGGTGTGCTCCTCTTTGGGTTGATCTTGTGTGGAACTCTCTGTTCTTCCTGGACTTGGGTGACAGTTTCCTTTCCCCAAGTGAGGGAAGTTTTCAGTTATTATCTCTTCAAAAATTTTCTCAGATCCTTTCTCACTCCCTTCTCTTTCTGGGGCCCCTATAATGTGAGTATTAGTGTGCTTCATGTTGTCCCAGAGTTCTCTTAAACCATCCTCATTCTTTTCGTCCTGTTTTCTTTTTTCTGTTCTGCAGTAGTGATTTCCACTAATCTATCTTTTAGCTCACTGATCTGTTCTTCTGCCTCATTTAGTCTGTTCTTACTTCCTTCTAGTGCATTGTTCATTTCAGTGATTTTATTCTTCAGCTCAGTTTGGGTATTCTTTGTATTTTCCAGCTCTTTACTAAAAACTTTGCTGTGTGCATTTATACTCCTCTCGAGTTCTCTGAACATCTTCACCATCGTTACTCTAAACTCTTTCTTGTTTAAATTGCCTATCTCCTCATCGCTTATTTCTTCTTCTGAGATTTTATCTTGTGCCTTGGCCTGGGAGATATTCCTCTGCTGCCTCATATTGTTTATCTTTCTATTTATATTTTTAGGTAGGGTAGTTATGGTTCTCAGCCTTGGAGGAGTGGCCCTCTGTGGGAGACCACCTGTGTGTCCCAGCAGTACACTCCTCTCTTGTCACCCAAGGGCCAGCGTCTAGCCGTCCCAGGGTGGAGTGTGGTCTGTGTTTGCAGATTCCTTCCACAAGCTTTGGGATTGTTTTCTTATTTCTGGTTATCTGCCCCCTGGTGCATGAGGCTGGACTAGAGGTTTATGCAGGTTTCCTGGCAGGAGGAGCCGGTGCCTGCCTACTGCTGGGTGAAATTTGGTCCTGGACCTCTGGTGGGTAGGGCTGTGTCTAGAGGCCTTTGTGGCTCAGGGAGTCTGCTGATGGGTGGGGCTGTGTTCCCACCCAGCATGTGGTTTGGCCTGAGGCTTCTGTACAGGCTGTTGAGTGGGGCTAGATCTTGGTGCTAATGATCCAATCAAGATACCATCCTCCAGGAAAGCTCATGTATATGAACACTCCCGGAAAGTTGGCCACCAGCTTTTATGTCCCCTGGGTGAACCACAGCCATCCCCCACTTCCCCACAAGACCCTCCAAATCCAGCAGGCAGGTCTTGCCCAGGTTCCTATGAAATCACTGCCTCTGCTCTTGGACCTGGTGCACGTGAGTTTCCTTGTGTGCTTCCCAAGTGAATGGAGTCTCCGTTTCCCCCAGTCCTGTGGGGCTCCTGGAGTTAAGCCCCGCTGGCCTTCAGAACCAAATGTCTTGGAGTCTCCTCCCAATGCCAGAATCTCAGGCTGGGGAGCCTGCCATGGGGCTTAGAACTCTCACTCCTATGGGAGGGCCTCAGTGACTTAATTATTCTTCAGCTTGTGGGTCGCCCACCTGGGGGGAATGGGGCCTGATTATTTCACAAGCACACCCCTCCTACCAACCCACTGTGGTTCTCTTTTTATGTTTCCAGATGAAGAAGATCTTTTTTGCTAGGTTCTAGTCTTTTTCCCCAATGGTTCTTTAGCAGTCAGTTGTGGTTTTGTGGTAGTAGTCGAGAGGAGAGGCGAACTACATTGTTCTGTTGGCTGTGAGAACAGCTAGAGCTGAGCAGGGGCAAAGCCACTGCGTCCCAGGCACTTGGTGCGGTGCTGGGTGGCAGCTGCAGCCACGTCTGGGCAAATGGCTGTGGTGGCAACAGGCACACATGGCAGGCGTGTTGCAGACTCTCTAATTTTAGTTTGATAAGGAGTTATTTTTTCTTATAATAGCATATTGATTATAATTTTGAATTTTACCACTTTTAATTACAACTATTGAGATAACAATTTTCTCCTTGATCAAATAATTATTAATTAATTTTCTAACATTTAAATATGTTATCTCTTGCCACATAATTAATTTGGTTATGATATATTATGCTTTTTCTGTATTGTTGAATTTCACTTGCTACTTTTTGTTTTTAATATTTTTTTTTTACATGTATGTTCATAAATGAAAATGGCAGATACTTTTACTTTCTCATTTTTTTCTTTGTTGGATTTTGATTTCAAGGTTATGATGGTCTTGTTAAATGAGTTGGGAGTATTACCTCATTTTAAAATTTTCTTATGGATTATGCAGGACAGAAAATTTTTTTATTCATTAGCTTTTGGAAGAATTTTCAGTGAAGCCATGTGAGACTAAAGATTTATTTGTAAAAAGAGTTTACTTTAAAAGATTACATATTCTATTTCTTTAATGGTTACAGGATAATTCAGGATATCTCGCTCTGTTTCCTTTTCTCTGTGTCTCATACTTTTCCTGATCTCACCCCTCAGTGTTTATTTATATTATAGTTATTTTAATTAACCACTTTTTTCTTTGCTCTTCCCTTCTATTGTATATTTGTTTTCTGTTTGTTTATTCTCTTTCATTATAGTAAGCATTTCTTTTATTCTATGTTCCTTGAAGTTATTTTGCTGTTCTTTTATGTTAACTCATTAATTTTCAAACTTTCTTTGTTTCTTTTCCAAATTCAGTTCAGATTATTTTCTGTTTACAGCTTTAATATATTTTTTACTTATGGCTTATTTATGAATAGTTTTCTTAATTTCCAAACATGTAGAGATTTTCTAGCTATTTGTGTAATTTCAGTACTTTGGAATTTGCTAAATTTGCCTTCTAACTGAATATTATCAATTATCAATTTAAAAAAACTTTTTCACATGCGCTTATTCTGCAAGTCTGTATATATATCCAGTAGGTCATGTATGTTTGTTTTTTTTGTTCCAGTTATATCCTTTTTTCTCCTCCTCTCTTTCATATGAGTTACTGAGAATTATGAGTTAAAATCTTTACTAGGATTATGGATTTTTCTATTTATTTGTTGGCCTATCAGTTTAACTTTATATATTTTGAGACTGTCACAAAAAATAAGCACATATATAATAGTTATATCTTCCTGGTGAATTGAACCTTTTATAATTATTAATACAGGCACAGGCACACTTACTTTTTATCCAGTTTATTAATCTTTTCTATTTAACTGGAATTTTTAGGCCATTTATATTGACCATAATTACTGATACATTAGGAGTTTAATCTAGCATCTTATTTTGTCGTCTTCAATTGTGTATACGTATGTGCGTGTATATATGTATACACACACACACACACATTTTTTTCTCTCATTGTTTTCCTACTTGTAGATGGATTACTTATTCATTTTTTATTCTGCACTAGTTCAGGTCTTATATACTCAGTTTTTATAATTTTAGCAGTTGTCCTAAATTTACATGTATTCTTAACTTATTAAAACCTAAGGTTAAGCTATACCTTTATCCTCCTCCTGGAAAATACAAGGACCGTATTACCCTGTGTTCAGCCCTTTGCAGGTCCCAGCTTAAGGCATGGTGGATGTCCTGACACTCACCACCTTGGGCAGACTGTAGTCAGTGAGTCATTGTTTCTGCCCTTGTAACTTGATGCTACTGCCTAACTTCAGCATAATTTGGCAGATTTATGCAAATGCCTTCAGGGCAAAAGCAGCTTTGGTTCTCTTAGAATTCTGCCTACCCCTTTGGGTGTATGTTTCCTCCCAGAATTTGGCCTGACAGTTCTTTCTATCTGGGCAGCTCTTCAAAGACCTTAAAGTATATTTTTGAATGTATTATTTAATGAACTTTAGGAGAAAAGTTGATACAAATAATGAATCCCATTAGAATGGAAAAGGAAGGCTACATTTTAAAATATACTGTTTAGGGAGTTATCTCCTAAATTTGTGGCAACTTTTTGAATTTTTATTTAACTTTTTCTTTGAGACGTCTGCCTCTCCACATGTGCTTAGAAAGGTTATCCCACCTTGTGTTCAGACACTTATTCACATTTTCTTCTAATTTGTTACATTTTTTATACTACATCTTTAATCCACCTGTATTCTTTGGCATAAAGAGTGTCCAGAGAAAAGAAAGGGATTTTTTTCCCCAATAGCCCTAAAATCTTGCCAGAATATTATGTTAAAATTATCTTCCAGTATTCTATCAACTTGTGATATCTCCTTAATTTTATGTTTTTTCTTAATTTCTTCCCTTGATATAATGGTCTACACTTGCATTAGTATACCACTAATTTAATTGTTGCATTTTTACAGCATATTTTAATCTCCTTAAGGCTAATCTCCGTTTATTATTTAGAAATGATAGGAACCTATTTATTTCATAATTATAATACGATATAATGCCCGTTGGCTTGTATATGTTTACAGAGAATGAAAACATCAGTAACACTTGTCAATGCCTGTAATTTAGGGTATGTTATCAGCTTATTGCTATAAATGTTGTTGGCCTAAGGCAGACTGGAGGCACATAGTGAAGCACACGCATTTATAAATGTGTACACTCCACTCATGTGTTCTGGGCATCCTGAAACAAAACATGAAGAAATAAGATCCATAACTTTCCCACTATGTGGATATATGAAAGTAGAAAAAAAGTGTGTGTTAGGTGAATAATTTTAGATAAATTATTTATGCAATTACAAGTACTAATAAAGAAGACTTTTGCCATCTAGTTTTAAGTTTGACAGTGGAATACAGTTCCTGGATTCTTGATTGTTTTCAGAAAATCTGATGTACCATTTAGAGAACCTATTTGTTTTGTAATGGTCAATAAAAATAAAAGACTGTTAAAGAAAGAATGCCTAACATAGATAATTATAAAAAATGCATTGACTGATTTTTCACAGGAGGTTAATTATAAGATCTATCAGTGATTATGTGATTCAAGAAGATACATTCTTTTTATTCAGGCTGGCAATTCTGACAATAATAATCTTTCTCAGATATATTAGAGCACAGCATAGCATCTGTCCTTCACAAAAATCTTTCAGTCAGGAGAATTAAACATTTTTGAGGTTGCGTTAATTGATCAAAAAAGGGTCTTAGGAAGAAGTATGATGGATGTGTAGCCAAGCTTACATCATGGTTAAAAGAAAAAAGTCCTCCATTAGGTTGTCTGCCTTTAGTCTCTTATTTGCAATCAGTTGAAGAGCTCTATTAGGAAAGTCAGAAATCCTTTTCTTGATGTTAAATGTGTATTTAGAATCTTTAAGAGAGTCATTTAATGAATGGCTTCTTCACTGACCCCGCAGTGAATGCACTGTGGTTTCTGTGGAGAAATGAGACAGTTATCTGAGGGAGAATTTCTCTTAAAGGATCAGTGTTTTCATTATTTGTGACAATCAGAACTTCTAAGAAAATGTGTTCCAAAAGATAACATTTAGGCAAAGATTATATATGAATGAATAAGATATCTAAACTGTTGTAGATCAGAAGGCGCAGTTATTGTTATTAATATTGTCATGCTTAATACTCTTTGTGCCACTTAAAAAATCAACAAGTACGTGTCACTGTTTATTTTGTATGAAGTGTGAAAACAAGTAGTAGTTTCAAAGGGCCAGTAAAAACATCCCATGAAAACGTATTAAAAAAAAGTTCTTGAGAAATCAGTCTTACTTTTTATATCTAGAATAAGAATTCATTTAGCAGAAACATATACTGTACCATGCATTTGTATATTTGAAATAATCAAGTGGTGGCAAATACAATACAGAAGAAATTCTGACATCAAGTGGGACATTAAGAAAACATAAAAACACAACCGTAAATTATTCACTTTTTAATCATATAGGATTTTCCTGAAATCAAATTTGTTCTTTTGAACAATATTATCCTTGCTTTTCTGAAGTGCCTTTTCCAGAAAACGTGTTCTTAAGTCATTTTTAAGAGATCTCAATTATGTGATTCACCTTAAAGAGGACCGACATTCAGATCTACCCAGGAAGCATCCTCAGGTTCCCAGGGCTTCGGGAAGTAGTTTATAAGGTCAAGAAGGCCATTTGATCGTCCACCCATCTTGATGCTGTATCCTTTACACGTTCCCTTTGGGCTGGCACTGTGGACACCTGACTATCTCTCCATGGAGGGTGCCAACTCTCAGACAGCCACAGTGTGAGTGTGAATCAACTCCTGTAAAAGGCAATTTTGAACTAGTGAAACTAAGGTGATATTGAAGGAAATAATATAAGGAACCATAAAACAATAAAAAGAATTGAGTTTTGGGCTACAGAACCTGTATCTTTGAATTTATCAAGGATGGCCTTTGGGAATTTATTGCAAAATAAAATAGGTGGTGAGGAGAGATATGGTCTGAGTTGACTTGATACAGAATAACAGAAAGGGTACATTTGTACTACAGTATTATAAATGGGAAAAGAAGTGTACATTGTAGTAGTTTATAAAAAAAAAGTGTACTTAAATATCCAACACCTTAATTTTAAAAGAGATATAGTCCGTACATGAAAACCATTCATTAGAAGCTTACACTGTTCCATACTGTTTGTCAGTGTCAGGATTAACAATAAAAAAGTGTTCTCATGTGCATTGGAAGGCCTGAAATTTCATGTAATACCTTGACATCTTCGAGCCTCCCAGGCCCCCGAAGCCTAGCTGTGAGTTCCCTGCTCTCGTGAGAACTGTCCCCACCTAGTGAGAAAGTCTCCCACCCAGCTAGGTCTCCTGTCAGCTGGGCCCGCTGCACCCCACCTGGACCTCGACCCAATAGACCGCCCTTCCTTTCCCTGCCAGCCAGTGAAGTTACTCAGACAAGCCAAACCCATCCTCATGGAAACCAAGGATCACCTCACCTTCTTGCCAGCTACAAAGCCTGCCTCCCACAGGCCCTGCTGGTTCACTCTGTGGCCCCATGCGAGCTGGCACTGCAGGCAGCATCTTGCCCCTCCTGGCCGTGAGTGTGGGACAGAGTGCCGATGTCGTCCGTCTAGTGTCAGATGTCCTGCATTTGGCCATGTCACATCCTTTACGGCCTGAGATCCCTCCTGCACCAACAGGGTAAGTGGGGGTGATGAGAACAGCCTGTAGACTTAAACTCCGGTGCTTCCCTGAGCTTCTCCCAAATGCCTGCCAGCAGCCCTCTCCACTTTAAACCAAGGTCAAATCAGGAGTTAGCTCTTAGGAAGTTTTTGTTTTGTTGCCAGTTTTTGCATTGATTTGTGTGACATTCTCCCAATGCACTGTGATGTCTTATTCTTTCTCTACCTATAAAAGATAGTTCATCAAGTTCTAATCCAATAGTCCAATAAAAAGGGAACAACAGAGACATCACGGCAGAAGATACCATAATGCTTTTTATAATTAGTGGACTTGAATCCAGTCCAAACTGGTGAGGTTAGAAGTCAGTTTCTAAGAAGAAACACTATTCTTTAAAAACCTACTTTTTATGAACCCTTGTTAGCATGCAGGAAGCAGAACTTGTGACACGATATGAAGAAAATAAATCATGCTAGTATGTTTACCAAAGCTTATAGTTACCAGTGTCAATGTGAATGGGAGTTAAGTCCAGAGATTAGGGGTTGCAAACTCAAATAATGTCAGGAACCCGGTAGGTAATTAAATGGGTGAAGCAGGGTGGATGATGATCTAATTCTACATGTTGGCAACTAATTAAAATGTTATAAAAATAATGTATAAGCCAAACAAAATACATCTGTGGACCACATGTCCAAGGGCGACCCTAAAACAACTTTTGAAATCCTACTAATTCTTCAAGGCCTGCATTGTATGCGTGTTTTTCTGAGCATTCTATTAAAGCAGAGGGGGCCCCATAGCACCTTTGCCGTCTCACTATTTCCTCAGTGGGGTGTTTATTCCTTGTAAGACTGAAGGTTCCTCGGGAATAGAGACCATGTATTATGATGCTCCCATTCTCACAGTTGAAGCACTTTATAAGTACATAATAATAATAACAGCAACAACAACGATAATCATGATAAAATAATAATAGTAGTAGCTAACATTTATAAAGCTCTTTCCATAAGTCTGATGTACTTCTATTAGCTTTTATGTATGTTTAATATAAGAGCAATCTTGTGAGGGAGATACTACCATCATCCCATTTTACTGATCAGAAAACTGAGGCACAGAGATGTTAAGTGACTGGTAAGTTTGCACAGCTGGTGAGGGGTGAAGCCAGTGAATTTCACCATTCTGATTCCATTACGTGTTTGCTTACCCTCTATGCTACAAGTATTAATTAATTCAACAAAATTAATTCTAGCCGAGAGTTTAAACCTTGTTTTTACTCATAAAGTTAATAAGTCTTGAGATGGCAGGCAGAAGGATCATTCTGTTTCATCCCCATTTCTATTTTCTTTCTGGCTTTTGTCAATCTTTAATCCCTAATGAGAAATGGAATAGTAGAGTTAACATAACATAGTCATACCTGTAACATGTCACAATAGCTAGGTGATTTGCTCTCTCTGTTCAGAATTAAATGTAATTCACCATTCTGGTAGTTTTGTGTGTGCAATTGGCAGTTTAACAGCCAACCAAGAACTGTTGAATAGTTTGGTAGAAGAACTTAGGAGGAAAGAGACAATCCTTGGTGGTAAAGAGGGTGCTCTTTCTGTGATGGGCTGCTGTGAATAAATTACTGATGGGATGAAGAGGTTTTGTGACTGTGATTGTATCAGTGTTTGACCCCTTCTTCATTTTTTTCTTCTCTATGTGTAAAAGAAACTATTCATGTGTTGGGCCATTTCAGTGTGCATTCAGGATTATAAAAATATCTGATAATCATTTATGAGAGTAAGTTGCTCTGAGATTGTATTACCAATTGTTACTGTTCTTTGCTTATATAACAATAGAGCTCATGTTGTAATACACCAACAATGACTGTATCTTCCCTCTCTGAGTTTAAGATGAAGATTTGCCCTTCACACCTAGTCAAGTGTTTTCTGGTATGTTCTGACACTGCTTGGCTCTATGACTACTGAGAAAAGTCTCAACAGTTTAATTTTTAGTGCCAGGATGTATGCAATGTAGGAAGCCACAGAAAAGAAAAAGGTGAGATCCTTGGTCCTATCTATTCCAACTCCTCTCCCAGCCAGATCACTTTCAGTGTCTCTTTAATGTCTATACGGCTGTAGACACATTTGGCACATGGCCTTTGGACAGCCCTTTGACATGACTGTGGACATGATGTGGCTACTTTGATATTTGTCCTTGAAGCTTCTCACTGATGTTCAAGCTGAAACCCACCACCACCCCACCACAGAGCTGCACCTAACGCTTCGTCATTATCACCATGTTTCAGCGTTTCTGCAGGCAATGAAAGCTTGTCTACCTAAAGTCCCATTGCCTTAGGACTGTGCATTTTTTAAATGATGATGGGTGCTAATGGAATAATTTCATAGACAAGGCTCTGATAATGTTACTCTTCTCAAGTGAAAGTCAATTTTAGGCTAGTTAAAATGCACAGCACCTTTAGAAGGTCTTTAAGGAGTGACAGGAAAATTAGAAATTTATGACAGACAAATCCAGAGGAGATATTTTGGTGAGTGAGGCCTTTTATAACTACAATTTATGGCAGCTGAGGAGAGATGGCTCCCTAAAGCACTTGGGGTGCCCTTTGATTCATTTACCAGTGAACTGGCCATTGTGTCACACGTGGTGTGTGCACGTACACACCCACACACACCCGCCAAACCTCTCTCACCTCTGCAGGGCATATAACCATAAACACACTTGTGGACTGACTGATTCAAAGCATAGCAGTGAAAAGATATGAATTCAAATAGTGTAACAAAGAATGTATAGAAGATTTTATCCAATTTAATTTGACATTTAAATTTTAATTTGGCATAATCCAATGATACTCAAAAATTTTTGACAACTGAAATAGTTCACTGTTGAGGAATGTTTAAATGTATTTTGTTAGGTTCATCAATAAATGGTATGTAATTATTTAAATAGTCACAAAACAGGGTTAAGTGAAAAAAAATTCAATAATATATGTGTGTATAAATGTGTGTACACACACAGACACACAAACACACACATATATTTATAAAACCCTACATATTCCAGTATAAGACAGGAAGTCTATAAAATGATACCTTTCTGTGTTGATGAGGATGCTTTTTAATATTCATCTTTATATTTCTTTGAATTTTGGACAATTAACATGTATTAGTTTAAAAGTATTTGATAGGCAGATGTGTTGGTAATGAAAGAAATAAATCTACGTGTGCCATGACAACATCAGCCTTTGGTTTTGCTGACGGATAAAGAGGCAGACAGGCTTCCAGTCCTGCTTCCCCCTAGCTATGAGATGTACTACAGCAACATGGCCTTGGCAAGCAAGACTCACTGTTTCTGTTCACTGATGGGAGAAGGAAAGGATGACTAATGCCTCCTAAAGCTAGAAAAGCAGGATTGATGCTGAAGCTTCTTTCAGGGCATGCAAAGCCACTTTCGGAAGAAGATAGGGTGCAGGAGGCTATCTTGACAGATGCACTAGCCTGGAAGATAGCATTCTCTGTACACCCAAGGCATTGCCGGTACTAACCCCAGTTTCAGGAACTTCCTATATCTTTATTTCCTACAGGAAGACTAAGAGCACCAAGAAGTTAGCTATTATTAACTGAATGGTTTCCAGGCTGATTGGGAAATTGCATTTTGATGAGTGTTACTCCCAAGTGACTAAGTCATGATCTTTTGTATTGGGGCAGCTGTAGACTCTGGCCCTTCTGGCCACCCCAAGACCCTCTAAGTCCAAGGAGCTTTTCTTTTGTCCTTCAGCCTCCCTATCAACCTGTCTTATGAGGGGCAAATAAGTAATATGGATTTCTCACATTAAATAAAAGTGTGAGAATTCTGCTTCTGTAACTAATGGAGCAACAGAGGCTAGATTTGCCCACCCACCTTAAATGACCAAATCCAGACAAAATGCAAACAATGAATTGTGGAGATAGGATGCAGGGCAGTCCAGGATGCTGATCCCGGAGAGAGGGGAAACAAACAAGAGAAGTATCAAGGATTGTCCCACCTTACTGCCTGGAGAGAATTTCCATGGCACAGCACAGGACAGGGAAGACAGGTGGAGTCTAGTAGTCTCCTTGAGTTGGAGTGGAAAACTTCAAAATGTCTTTAAGCCAAGGAGTCTGCAATTTGCAGGACAGAATACTGCAGAGATGATTGCTGCACAAAAAAAGAGAGATGCAAGGAGAGAGCTCTGAAGATCTGCTCACGGCTTCCCTTGAGTCTTCAAATGATACTGCTCAGTCCATGCATCCGAGGAGACTGTTTGAGGTTGGGAAAGAACAGCTGGTAAGGGCAGACACAGCAATCCACATAGCCTGCACAGAGCCAGGAAGAGTTCGTGTTCTTCCTGACAGCATAGAGAAGACTAAAACGCGTGACATTAGATGGAGTACCCAGAAGGGTGCTTGGTAGTGGGGCCAAGCTGAACCTAGACTAAAAACTGCTCTAGTTCCACTGAACAAAGCCTGTAATAGAGCTTTGCAGAAAAAATGTGTTACAGCTCAATTGTGACAGCAACCTGGATCCGGGCGAGAGACCAAGCAGCACTCAAGAGAGTTGGAGAACTCAGGTTTATAACACCAGTGGGCCCAGAGGAGTTAACACTCCAAGCTCTGGACCCCATCTGTGGGTTTACACAGGCTTTTATAGGCTGTCAGTTTACACTTTGCAACATCATATACAAATAAGGTATAACAAACGTCGACTAATTAGGAACAGGCTTTGTAGAATGGACCAATCAGAGGGGAGAGAAATAACCAATCAGGAGTGAGGGAAATGGACCAGTCAGGAGTGAGCTCCACTTTCCTAAAAGTTAGCTATTTCAGAGGGAAAAAGTGAGATAAAGCTGCTGGGCCAGGGAACCAGATGGTGCTGGCAGGAGAGTAGTGGCCCTGCCTGGGGGTCCTGCCGGTCTTTTTATGAGGCTTCCCACCTCAGAGCCTTGAAAGCGTTAGACTGTTACTCAGTCACATAACTGCACCTGAGAACAAAGCTGAAGAATATTTAAAGGAATATAAATATATGCAACACTCAAGGTAAAATTTGCTAAGTCTGGCATCTCATCTAATTATTAGTCATGCAAAGAAGCCAAAGAATATGACCTATAATGAGGAGAAAATTAATCAATAGAAAGAAACGGAAAACGACACAGGCGGTAGAATTAATAGAAGGGGAAATTAAGAATTACTATAAATAGGTTTCCATATGTTCAAGAAGGTAGAAAAAAGAATGAACATATCAAGGAACTAGACAGAAGATATGAAAAAGATCCTGCTCAAACTTTTAGAAAGAAAAAAATACAATGTCTGTGATAAAAGCATGCTAGATGAGATTAATAGCAGATTAACTGCAGATTAAACATTGCAGAATAAAAGATTAGTGAATAAAAGGACATAATAATACAAAGTAACTAAACTTAAACATAGAAAAAATAAAACAAAAAAAATACATAATCTCTGGGATTACTTTAAGTGTTCTAATATATGCATAATATGGAGTCCCCAAAAGAAGGGAGGTCAGTACAGAGAACCTGCTTACAAAATAATGGCTCATATTTTATAATAACTGTAAATGGAATATAACTTTTAAAACTGAATCACTATACACTATATAGTTGTATACCTGCAACTTACATAATATTGTACATCAAGTATACCTCAATAAAAAAATAAACCCACCCTCAAAAAAACACTGGTTCAAAAGAATGAGAAGACAAGCCACAAACTAGGAGAAAATATTTGTAAAAGATGAACCTAAGGACTTTAATCCAAAATATTAATTTTAAATTAATTAGTTTTAAATTCTTAAAACTCAATGGTAAGAAAATAAACAATCTGATTAAAACATGGCAAAAGATCTGAACAGACACCTCATCAGAGAAGATATACAGATGGCAGGGAAGCATATGAAAAGATGTTTGACATTACATCAGTGGGGAATTCCAAATTAAAACTACAATGAGAGACCACCTACCTATTAGAATGACGAAAATCCAAAATACTGGCAACACCAAATGCTGTGGATATGGAGGATGTGGAATAACAGAAATCCAAATTCAGTGCCGGTGGGAATGAAACATGGTATAGCCACTTCAAGAGACAATTTGGTGGTTTCTTTCAAGACTAAATGTAATTTTACCATGCAACCCAGCAGCATGGTAATATTTACCCAAATGAATTGAAAATTTATTTCCACACAAGAACCTGTGCATGGATGTTTATAGCAATTTTATTTATAATTGATAAAAACTGGAAGCAACCAAGATGTCCTTCAATAGGTGAATGGATAAATAAACTGTGGTATATCCAAACTATGAAATATTATTTAGCACTAAAAACAAATGAGCTATCAAGACATGAGAAAACTTTGAGGAAAATTAAATGCATATTACTAAGTGAAAGAAGCCAATCTGAAAAGGTACATACTGGATGATTGCAACCATATGACATTCTGAAAAATGCGTTACTACGAAGTCAGTAAAAAGATGAGTGGTTGCCCATGGTTAGAGGGGACGGGGTGTTGAATAAATGGAGCCCAGGATCTTTAGGGAAGTTAAACTATTCTGTATGATACTGCAATGGTGGATGCAGGTCATTTTATATTCATCAAAACCTGCAGAAAATAACGCCCCCCAGACTGAGTGCTGATGTTTATTATGGACTTTGGATGGTAACGCGTCAGTGTAGATTCACTGATTGTAACAAATGTACCACTGCAGTGGGGATGTCAGTAGTGGGCAGGTGGTGTGGGTGTACAGGGACAGGGAGTACATGGGAACTCTTGGTACTTTTTGGAGAATTTTGCCATGAACTTAAAACTTCTCTAAAAAATAAAGTTTGTAAATTAAAAAATAATGGCTAGATTTCCAAATTGATAGTAGTGATAAACACAGAGGTCCACCAAATTCAATAAGATCTAAATACAAAAAAGAAAAAACTGCACCACAGAAATCCTAATCAAGTTATTTATAATCTGTGATAAAGAGAAAATCTTAAAAGCACTTAAAAAAAAGGATTATAGATTATAGAGAGAGGCACAAAGGTAAGAGAGCAGACTTTTTCTCAGAAGAAGTGGAAGTCAGAAAGAAGTGGAGCAACTTCTTTAAAGTATTGAAAGAAACAAAAACTTGCAGCTTCAAATTATATGTCCTACAAAAATATCTTTTAAAAGGATGATAAAATAAAATAGCCTTCAGATATACAAAAGCTGAAAGAATTAGACTGAAAGAAATAGTAAAGGAAGTCCTTTGAATAGAAGAGAAAGTGTTACCAGATACAAATCACAGTAAAAACAAAGAAAGGAAGAGAACTGGAAATGATGAAATAATGTAAAATCCTGTTCTTATTTTATCTTAAAAAATTGCTTTAAAATATAATTTAGTGTTTAAAATTAACACGGCTGAATTGTGGAATTTATAATGTATGTAGAATTTAAATGAATGATCAAAATAGAACAAAGGCTGGGAGAGGAAATATGTAAGTATAAGGTGCTAAGGTTCTTCTACTGCATGTGAAGTAGGTTAACATTAGTTGTAGATAGACTGTGATAAGTTAAAGAGGTATACTAAAATCTCCAATGCAACCACAAAGCAAGAAACTAACCAACAGAAACCAGTCCACAAAGGGGAGTAGCTTGTAGATCAATAAAGAAGATAAAATGGAATCATAAAAATACTTCATCCAAAAGAAAGTTGAAAACGAGAGAGAAATGAAAAAAAAATAAGTGAGTCAAGTAGAAAATAAAAAGCAAGATGCTAAAGTTAAACACAGCCATATAAACTGTTTCATGTGTATATGGCCCAACACTCCCATTAAAAGGCAGAGAGTCATACGTTAGGTTTAAAAAGCACGTTTCCCTCTGGCTTACTTCACTTAGAATGACATTCTCCAGCGCTATCCATGTTGCTGCAAATGGCATTATTTTATTATTTTTTATGGCTGAGTAGTATCCCATTGTATAAATATACCACAACTTCTTTATCTAGTCATCTGTCAATGGGCATTTATGATATCACTCGTGTGTGGGATCTGAAAAAAAAAAAAGACAAATGAACTTATATATAAAGCAGAAACAGACTCACAGACATAGAAAACAAACTTATGGTTACCAGCGGGGAAGGGAGTGGGAAGGGATAAATTGGGAGTCCGAGATTTGCAGATACTAACTGGTATATATAAAGTAGATAAACAAGTTTATACTGTATAGCACAGGGAACTATATTCAATATACTGTAGTAGCTTATGGTGAAAAAGAATATGAAAATGAATATATGTATATTCACGTATGACTGAAGCAATGTGCTGTAACACCAGAAATTAACACAACATTGTATACTGAGTATACTTCAATTAAAAAAAAATAAAAAGCAAGTTTCTACTAGAAACACATTTTAAATATAAGGCACAAATAGTTTAAAAGTAAAAGGATAAAATAATATATGACACGCAAACTTAAATTTTACAGAAAGCTAGAGCTTGGGTTTGGCCCAGATATATTAAATTGAGCACCAAATTCATGAACTTAAAATGATTAAATAGTACTTTACAGGAAAAAAAATGATTAAATAGTACTTCATGAAATTAAAATGTTTGCTCTTTAAAAGACACTGTTATGGAAGTGAAAAGACAAGTCAATGACTGGAGAAATATTTTCAAAATATGTAGTTGATAAGGGACTTGTATTTAGACTATGCAAAGAACTCAGTATTATACAATTCAATATTAATAAGACAAACAACCCAATTTAAAAATGGCCAATAGATTTGAATAGACAGTCTACTGAAGAAGACACATGGATGTCATATTAACATTTTATGTTGCTTAATATCAGTAATCTTTCATGAAATGTAAATTAAAACCACAAAGGACTACTCACAAATAGCCTCTAGTATCAGTAATACTAAAATACTAATTAATTACTTCAAGGGTGGGTGGCCAAGGACTTGGAAGAACTGGGACTCTCATACACTCCAATAGGAAGGGAAAGTGATAAACCATTTTGGAAATCAGTTTGCTAGTTTTTCCAAAAATGAAAAATAGATCTACCATATGACCTAGACATTTCACTCCTAAGCATTTATCCAAGAGAAATGAAAGCTTTTGTCTGCATAAAGACTTACATAAATGTTCATAGCAGCTTTATTTGTAATAGTTAAAAAATTGGAAGTGACTCAAATATCCATCAAGAAATGCATAAATGCTTTGTGGTATATCCATATAGTGGAAACCTGATCAATCATAAAAAAGAATGAACTTTTAATATTCACAACAGTATGGATGAGTTTCAAAATAATTATGCTGCATGAAAGAAGCCAGTTGCCCCCTGACAAAAATGAGAACATATTCTCTGATTCCATTTATATAGAATTTTAGAAAATTAATCTATATAGCATAAAACAGATCCATGGTCGCCTGGGAGGAGAGGAAGTCATGGAGGGGTGGGAGAGAGGCATCACAAAGGGGAACAAAGAAACTGTGGAGGAAATAGACACGTTCATCATCTTAATTGTGGTGATGCTCTCATGAATGTATACATATGTCAAAACTAATCAAATTGGAGTCTCTAAATATGTGCACTTTTTAAATATGTCAGTTATACTTCAATAAAGCTGTACATTTTTTTGAAGATTCCAGATGAGACGTTTGTCAAGTGGGGCGGGCCTCCCAGATACGGCTACGTGAATCCAGAGGATAACTCTCTGGAAGCTGGTTAGCTTCCACTGTGGGTTGGGATTTCCAGGTTTATAGCAAAGAGGTGCCTAGAGAGAGAGCTTCTGTATATGGAGTCCTCAGGGTTTGGCTTTTTGGAGCAATCTATTGTCCTGTTTGGTTTAATAAGCTCTACACCCCACTGCATTGCAATATAGGTCACAGGAAGGAGGAAAGGCAGATTATTTGTAGGTTAAACAGCAAGGTAGCACAATACAGCTACCAGGCACTAGCTTTGATCATTATGACCTTAGATTTTAAACATAGATAATAAAAATGTGAGCGAAGTGATCTGGAACTAAAAATCATGAAGAATGGTTTTCTAGAGCCGTATATAAAATTTTACCTCATCTTAAATATCCAAATATGCCCATACACAGTTACAATACGCTGGTTAACTTTAAGGTGGAGTAAAGTACAAATACTCTGTTTGAAATAGATTTGTCTAAAAGTTTCGACAAAAATTGATTTTTCATTGTTAATGTTACAATCTCTGTATTGCACTGGTCTAAGACATAACATCCTTGTACATACCTTGAAAAAGATGCTGAGGGGAGAGGTAAGTCTTTATAGATTATTTGACTTTATTAGTAGAGCTAAACCTTAAGGAGAGAACCTGACAAATATTGTTGGTTGTATTATTGTCTATGTTCCATGTCTTCGGAGTCTTTAGAATTTTCCATTAACTCGTCCCAAAGGGGATTGGTTAAAGGACCCCCAAAAATATGGTGGAAAAAAATAAATGTGACAAATCACATGTGACTATAAAAAAATTACTGTGGTTATTATTGCCATTAAAAATATGAGCATAGCAATGAAAAAGTGTAGAATATTCTCTAAGGCTGTGAGGATTGTTTATAACTGCCCTAAGCATGCTATGTGAGTATGGAATATGTTATGGTTCAATTTGTTCTAGGACATTACAGCAGTTGCATTATTTCACTCATCAGAAAAAAAAATGTACAAACCTTAAATATTTTGGACATATTTCACCTTTGTACCATATGTGTCGTGCTGTGGGCCGTGGGTTTATGGCAACTTAGAGCAGACACCTCTGTACAAAATGCAGTTCATTAATGTTGATTTTATTCATCTTGGTATGTGATGAAATATTTGTTTTGAATAGAGAGAAACAGATTGGAGTTGTATGAGTAAGACTCTTATTGATTGCAATTCCTTTTAAAAAAAAAGCTAGGTTACATTTTATGGCATAAACCAAAAATCCAGAAATTACTTATTAGGGATCCATATCTTCTGCACAGATCTGTGCAATGAGTCTGTAGAGCTGAGATCCACATAGTGGATGCACGAAAGATACAACCATGGATCATCATTATAAAAATTTTGACCAGTTAAAGTTATCTTTAACTCACAGAAATTTTATCAAGGGATTTGTAAGAAGTTTTCTTACCTTTGTTTACAGAAAATCCTTAAAATACATTAGTAATTATGAAAATATATTAGAAAGAATAATAATGAATTCACAGAAACACTGAGACCATAACACAATTACATTTTTTTAATTTGATTTTTTATTGAAGTGTAGTTGATTTACGATGTTATTTTCAGGTGTACAGCAGAGCAATTCAGTTTTATACACTCACACATTTTCACATTCTTTTCCGTTATGGCATAGAATATAGTTACCTGTGCTGTACAGTAGTAGGTCCTTGTTTATCTATTTTATATATAGTAATGTGTATCTATTAATTCCAAACTCCTAATTTATCCCTCCCTGCCTTTCCCCTTTGGTAACCATAGTTTGTTTTCTATGACTGTGAGTCTATTTTAACACAGTTACATTTTAAGTTACAAAATGTAATGGGCTCCTTGGGATAAAACTCTCTTCCTGTCCAGCGTGATACTGAGTCCAGAATTGTCTAAATGTGCAGGTAAGAACAGGATTCTTTGACGCCACAAATTATATTTGGTGTCCTAATCATTTATCACCTCCTTGTGTATCTTCGGAAATAATGGCTAATTGAACAATATATTCACACAGAATATTGCAGGAGATTTTAATGAGGCAGAAAAATGTCAACATTTCAATGGGTGATAGGTTTTGTTCAGAGCAGCTGGAAGTTATGAATTGCCAATTAGGAAAACTCTGATAATCTGGGTAATCTGTGTTGCTTGTCCAGGATTTATCTGAGTTTGGCAGCCATAAATTTGGAAATAGAGTAATGACCTGGGGCTATTCCCTCATGTCGTCCAATATGTTTGTGTAAAATTTTCAATTTCATGTGTTGCAGATTGAAGCAACATAAAACTCGGCATTTATAAGGCGAATCTTTATAATTTTAATTAGTAAAACCTTTATTTTGGTTTATTGACTTTTTTCCTCTCTGCACAATGTAAGTTGAAGAGGAGAATTAAAAGTAACACTTAACCAGTTGATTTGATCAATGTCGACAGTTTAAGCAGTTATTCCAGGTCTCAAAAACAGATCGTTTTCCCCCAAAGAACTGAATGATTGGTATGACGAATAGACAATATAACTGTAAAATAACTTGTTAAATTTGTGTTGTTTGAAACTAATTTCACCAGTTGTCTTTTTAACAACAACTTTTGCAGAATTGGTGTGGGAAACAAGTGCTCCCTGAAGAGCTTACATGCAAAAAAAAGTGTAAATAATTTCTCTATATGAATAAATAATTTTGATTAATTTTTTTCAAAATGGAGAATAGGGCATCTGGAATCTTCCAGGCATACTTTTGCATCTCTGGTGACTCTTTTTGGGAACAGCTCTCAACATTGTCATCGGAACCATGCATCTTTTATCATTTCAGCTTTGGAAAAATACCTTGGTTTCTACATAAAAGTCTGGTTTTCACTTACCAGAGGGTAAAAATAGGAGGAATAGAATACTATGAGGTAGCAAAGGACGTGATTCATAATATTTAAAAGACAATTTATTCTGATCAGCTAAATGTCCCTAATTAAAATGCACGAACTCTGACATCAAAATTTTATTATTCACATGGAAATTATTTCTGTCCTTGGAACTTCATCCACTTGTTACAAAAAGAATATTATAAAAAGATAATAATTACCTACATACTTTGTCACAGTGTCCATTTTTCCCACCAAGGCAATGACCAGTGTCACCAACTCTCTTATGTACTCACGATGCATGTATTTTTCCTTTTCACGGTTTTTTCCCTTTATATATGAGATACCTCATAATTTTTCTGCTCTTATGCTATCCTGCTGTGAGAAAGAATAGTAATTACATCTAATTAGAAAAGATTAAAATGCTATGACTCACGGAAATAATGAAAGTTGATTATGTTTTATACAAGGCATAAATCCCAAACCTACATTTTACACTTGAAATTAGCTTCGAGCCTGATCAGCAGTGTAATAACAGTGTGTGAGGGTTCATCACGGTGCTTGTTTGGCTAAATGCACTCCCCAAGCTCCCCACTCCTCACTCTCAGCCTTGTCATGAAAGACCCATCTTCCCCTAAGCTGAAAAAGAGGCCAATTTGATCTTTTAAACCTTAGTTTACTTCATAATGTTTTGATTTTATTTATTTTAGGTAGTGTTTAGTCCCAGCCACAGGTGAGAACTGGATAACATCTATGGTTAAAAAAAAACTCACAAAAAAAATTCCTTAGTTTTCCCTTTTAACAGACTCCAGGACCGAAACACTGTTTTCAGTTTTGTTAAGATTTTTTAGGTTAAGAAAGATAAAATGCAATCTAGAGATGATTGTTCCTTTTTAAACAGTGAGGATCTTTTTCCATCATGGACTCAGCGTGAATGCTCATTTCAGTTCTGGTCCAGTTCACAAAGCTCTCTCCTGCACACAGGCATTGTTGTCTAACATATGCAGTTTTATAGTGGAGCAGAGGGAGACATTACACACAAATAGATTTGTGCCGTAAACACATATGGGCATAAGGGATTGTCTAGAAGGGAAGAGAAAAAGAAGCCAACATAAAAACTTCAAAAGGATTGAATTGCAATTCTAGAATGCGAGAAAGTCTCATTTGTCTATCTACCTATCTGACATGAAGATCGTAACATTCTGAAATATAATGCGTTAAAATGTTTTTTAGGTCCAATGATAAGATAATTCTGATAACACATTGGCGTCGCATGAACATTACCCCATTAATCTGAGTCAGATACCCCCTTGGGGAGATAAGCTGCTTTTACTCCACAGGTGGGTATATGTGAGCTAGAGCCGTATTATGTGGAGCTGAGGCTCTGGTCTCAGTAACTATGAGAATCGGCAACCAGATTAGACACCATGAGGTGTGTTTATGTGATGGGACCATTCTCCTGTGATCTTGTCTCAGTGTGCGATGAAGAAAAAAAAGTTATCGAAACTTCTAATAACAACTGTGCAGGCAAAAAAAAGAAAAGAAAAGAAAAGAAAAGAAAAGAAAAGAAAAGAAAAGAAAAGAAAAGAAAAGAAAAAAAGATTAGAAACACAGCAAAGAAATGTACAAAGTTACCTTTAGGGAAAAATCATGGGTAACTTACTCCATTCGAAATGAAGAGAAGAAAAATATAGTGCCTTCCAGAAATTGAGAGTGGCCGTTTTAAAAGGAGCAATTCTTTTATTGTAATACTTGTATGCTCACCTCTTCTTTAATTGCTTCTTTTGCATGGAGGAGTTTCACTGGAAATAAATGCATGTCATAAACCAAGAGTGGCATTTCCAAATGGATTCTGTGAAGGTTATAATATAGGAATCATATATTATTAGTTCAATATTGGAAACAAAATGACTAAATATTTGTTCTCAAATTCTATCTCATATAACAGTAGAGTCAGAGTTCAAGTCATTCCCATAGCATGCATTTATGTATTTGGACTTCTCTTTAATTTATGCATCAATTCTTTATCTTCTTCTTTAGAATCTGTAGTATCAGCAGTACTGCATTGCAGGTTTCAAACTGGCTCTTACTGTAGCTGGATTTTCATATCATGTCGTCCAGTTGTGGAATTCTATAAATAAAACAATGCTAATTTTATCCTTTCCTTGCCTAGTAAGTAGCAGTAAGTAGGAAGGAATAATGAGTAGGTGAAAGAGAACCCTAAACTTTACATAACATCACTTTAGCCTGCATATTATTAGTCCTCATTATTTATCACAGAAAGTTATTAAGTTGATATATTTACCCTACATGGAGGCATTAATAATACTCAGAAGTTTGTACTTCCGTTTAGCTAAAATGTTGATAAATTGATTGATGTCAACTCAGAAATAGGTCATTGCTGACAGGAGAGAGGGAATTTTTTTCAAAGAAGTCCACTAAGAAACAGTTTTCCCTCCAAGCTATTACTGAATGGGCACAGCTGGGAAGCCTCAGCCCTCACAAGAGGCTTTTCTCATTATTCCATTTCTCAGATGTCACTCACAGTGTTGCCAGTACAGAGAACACACTGTAACGACTCTTCCATCCTGGAAATAAGTACTTTATGGAAACAGTGGAGCAGAGGATACTGAGGCCAAGGAGATAAGAAAATGTAAGGAGAGTCCCAAGTTCCAGCGTGGGCTGGTTTGCACGTGGGGAACTGATGCCACTTAGGAGTGCACACTGGTTGAGCCAGTCTAATCATTTCTCCTTGTATAGACTCAGAAAAATTGGTGGAAAAGGATGCTGGCTTTTCGAGAGTTCTTGTACAGAGAGTCCTAGCATTCAAGTAATGGGCAAAACAAGTGGAAGCCAGAGCAGCATCTACTCCTGCAAAGCCCTGCTCCTGTTTTTGTTTTGTTTTGTTTTATTTTGTTTTGTTTTGTTTTGTTAATTGGTCCTGTAGAGAAAATGTACTTTGTTCAGGATTATTGCTCTCCTCTCACAAACTGCTCTAGTAGCCTCCTCTCTGCTTCTGCTCTCATCTCTGTGATTTTCTCCCCACATACACAGTAGACCTAACATTCTGTTTCTTTTTAAAAAATCTCTCTGATCACTGTCACTTTAAAGTCTGCAGAATTTTACATTGTTTTCCTAGCCTCGAAGGCCCGGAAGGGTCTGCCTCCTTCTGATGTCTCTGACTTCATTTTAGGCAACTCTGAACCCTGCTTATTATCATGTACTAACCTGGCCTTCTATCTCTTTCTCGAAGAATTCAAACTGGCTTCTACCTCGCACTTGTTTTTCCTGTCCCTGAAGTAATCTCCCTCTCCTAACCTTGACCAAAAAAAAAAAAAAAAAAAAAAAAAAAAAAAAAAAAAAAAATTGCTTTATTTCAAGCCCCAGCTCAAGCACTTCTTTCTTAGATATGCCTTCCTGATCTACTCTTGTTCACTATCGTAATATTTTTATTTTCTACATATCCCTTACAAGTAACAGGAATTATATTTTGGGGGAGGGAGATAATTAGGCTTATTTATTTATTTATTTATTTATTTATTTATTTTTAATAGAAGTACTGGGGATTGAACCCAGGATCTTGTACATGCTAAGCACACACTCCCCCAGAAATTATATTTTTATTTATACATATATATGTAATTATCTAAAAAACACAATTATATTTTTATTTACTTGCTTCCTCTTTCATTTTAGATTTCTCTCACAAGAACATACACTCCATGTGAGTGTATGTCTCTTGTTCAGGGTGCTGCTCTAGCATCAAGAACAGTGCCTGACGTACAGAAGGTGCTCAATAGATGTTTGCTGAATGTATGACTAACTCAATTATGAATAAATAAATGTAGTGATCTTTAGTATCCACATTCTGTGAGTAGTGCAGAATTTTCCCTGTGCCAGTCATCAACTTTGGTATGCCCTCCATATCATGTTTTGGAAAAAGCCCAAAGTTATTTCTTGGTTTATATGAGGAACATCTTACAGAAAACCAAAATAAATGGTTCATTTATTGCTTCATGTATTTATTCACTTAAAATAAATTCAAAATTCAATACCTCAAGGATTAGAGACCCTGACTTTTGTCTCCATGGTCAATTGTTAATGGTTCTTAGAGATGTCTTGAAGAATAGGAGCTAATACTGCAGATCAAAGGTTAATGCAGGGAGCAGCTCCAGGCAGGTAAGGCAGGAAGAGGAGAGACAAAAGGGTACATTTTGGAGATTTCAGGGTCTCAGAATGGCTGTGGAGTGGTGATGAGTTTGGAAAGATGGAGAGGAAGTAATTTGAGGGACTGTTAGAACCAGTCCCAAACTTGGCATCCAATTTCATAACCATACCAAGGCTACAGAACTGTGGGAGCTGGGGCAGGGTTGTGCAGAACAGAGATGGAAGTGAGGATGAGGAGACGTACAGAGCATGGGTGAAGCTTGGTTGAATATTACAGAGAAGTTCTCTGAGTAGGTGAGGGATTGGTGCTGAACTGGGCAAAATATAACATGTATGTTTGTTGGAGGAGGTCATCCAGAGGACGTGGTGGCAGATAACCTGAGAGCTGGACTCCTTCTCCTGTGTTTGGACTGTATGTTTTACCTACTATTGCCATGCTAGCGGCCATTTAAAGGATGCCGCCTTGAGAGAGCAACGTGTTGTTGAGGCCAGCTGGATGGAATATGTGACTGAACCCAGGTAAGGCCTGCATATAGACTTTAAAGATTCCAGTGTATGGGTTAAAGTCATTTCACCTGCCTTCACTAATCAAAGTTGTCTTAAGACTCGCAAAGACCTCGAGGTGGCATGCAGCAATGTTTGCCAGGTTTAGTTTTCAGGGACCAGAATTGGAGTCAGCTGTGTTTAGTTGGAGCTGAGCTGGTTAAGGCCAGATAGGACCACCAACCCTTCAACTGAGCATGCGCGAGGGTCCTCCCTGCCCTTCTGACGTCAGAGCGCTGAAAACTCCGCCCCCAGAGCGTGCAGCGTGGCGTGTAGCCTCGTTACGCCTGCGCGGAAAGCCAATTCCTCACGTTTCCCCAATCACCCTACCCCCCGCCCCCCACACCTCACGCCGCCTCTTGCCTTCAGGGAGGTGGGTTTGAGATTCGTTCTCCCATCTTATCGCCTGGCTGCCTTGAAAATGAACCCTCTCTTTGCTGCAGACTGTTTGGTAACAGGTTCAGAGGTCTACAGGTCTTTCAGTCGCCCAAGCCTCGTAAGTACGTTTCCTTGCTTATGAAAACAGCCGCCACTTGGAGTAGCGGTCCCTTCCGATGGTCGCTTCTTGCCTTCCAGTGCGGGATTCGGGAGTCTCGGTGACGCTGCACCGGCTGTGAGACCTTTGTAAACTTGTTTAACCCCTGTAGCCCCTAGTTTCTTGGGCAGGAGTGCCTAAGACTGGTTGGTTCCCAGTGCCACCATTACATTTTATAGAGGTGTTAGAGAAATGCCCAGGATATGAGTCATACACTACACTGCAGTTTTAAATCACTCATGATAGCTCTGTAAAGAAAATATTGACGTTGCTTGCTAGAGCTGTGTTGTGAATGAGCTGTGCAGGAAATTGGCTGAGATGTTAGAGTTGGCACTTGCAGAAAAGCTGAGATGAAGGTACAAAGGGGAATGTGCAGGAAAAATGATGGTTGGTGTCCTCCACAGTAGCAGATAACAATTCGGCCCTTGGTGCATAACTAACCTAATTAAAAACCTTATTCAAATCTCCGTGGCTGCTCACGTATCTCTAAGTCCTGGTGGATGTCTGTGGGAAGTAGCTTTGCTTTGGAAGAGAGGCAGAGAACTTGCAGGGGCTGCCTCCCTCTGGCAGCGTCACAAAGCCTTGTAGTTGTGCCTCTGTAAATGAAGTATTGGATGAACAACTGCTGTTTTTTATGGGGCGTGTCGGATGCAGCAAATACTCTTCTCAGAGTGTGTGAATTCATTTGTCCTCACAAGAATCTTATGACATAGGTATTAACTACTCCCATTTTGCAGGTGAGAATTGATCTATAGAGAGGTTAAATAACTTGTGTAGTGTGCCACACCCCACACATGCTGGAGCTGGAATTCAGTCCCAGGCATTATGGTTTGAGTAGACTGACCACTGTCGTATGTGGAGACCACCCTATTTTCATAGATTTCGGATTTTAAGAGGCACCAGAAACGCTGGAGACTTGATGAGAATACAGATACATGGGCCCAATCTCAATGAATTTTTTTTTTTCTGCCTAGTATCTGCAGGTTTTCCTGGCATTTCAGGAGATTTGATGAACGTTTAAGTTTAAAAACCATTGCTTTTGTCTGTGAGTTAAATTGCTTGATGTGGACAATATTCTTTTACATAAAACAGTGATGATAATGAAGTTTAGGCTGGACTAGATTGAGAAACGAATGGGAGAACTTCTTTGAAGATACTTGGAAAATCACTGACTCTCAGAATGGCCAGAAACACCTGGGTAGTTAATTACAGTGAACTCCCCAGTCCTCGCCTGCAACTACCTGATGATAAATAGCATTGATTGATAAAGGAGACAGTGCGATTTGGTGGCACATAGTGTTCGAGCAAGAATGATCTTGGTTTAAGTCTCATGTGTATAGTTTACACTTTGTAGTACATTGAATATCACCTAAGTTATTTGGGTCACAGTTTCTCCTCAGAAAAGTGCAGGTGGAAATTTCTCTGCAGCCCAAGATCAGAGAAAGGGGTACCTCCTTGGCTTTTGAAGGCGTGCATCACACATCAGTTGCTTTCCTTTAGAAGTGAGCAGTCATCCCCCTTGACTTTAAAGTCCAGAGCATTTGTTTTTGCTGATAAAATATGCATTAGTTTTCCTTCTCCTGCTGTTATAATATTCAGTCATTATAATCTCACAGAAAGACATTTTCTTCTATAGACTTTAATGGTTATCTCTCAAACTGCCAGATGGTTCCATCAGCAACTTAAGAAATTTATGAAATTAATCCCTTCTAAACTTCACATTTAATTCTGTTTCAGTGGCTTCAAACTACAGCTTTCATTTGAATTCTGAGAAAATTAGAGAATGGTTTTCCTCAAACTCCAAAATGCTGTTTTGCTTGCATCTTCTAAGCAGTGCCTGATAGAGCTACAGAGGGATAAACAGGGCTGGCACACCATTTTGCATTAGGCTCCAAGAGATTTCATTTTTCTTCATAATCCTAATGAAACAAACATCAGACTAGAAGAGAGTTGGGTGGGAAGCGTGGGACTTTTCTGTTGGGTATTGTATTTATTTCTGCTCTTTTTTTTTTTTACCTTTCTATTTTTGTTTCATTTGCATTCATCAACTGAGAACTAAGAAGAGGTTAGAAAAGTTCACATTTCCCTAGTGCCGTCACACCACGGCTCCATCACACAAGTCATGTCAATTTCACTTCCATTAGACTAAGGGTTTGAGGTCTGAACTGCTGTGGCCCAAGAGATTTACTCAGGTCTAAGGCAGACCCTGGCCCTTTGCCATTCTGACTCGCACAGATCCTCAGCATGAAAAGATTTTTCATCATGAATTATTATATGAATTTTCCAAAAGGGGCTCATTCCCTTTTTTATATTTTAAGTAAATAGCCCATGGTCACCAACAGTTCTTGCGTTTACTTAGGAGAAATATTGCTTCTTATTCTGGACTTGAAGAATATAGACTGAGTTCCATTTTTAGCTGTTTGACTTATTACCTATGAAACCTTGATGAAGTCAGGCAGACTCTATTCAACTGTTAAATACCATGTAACTCAGTGTTTTCTTTAGGATTAAAATTTCACAAATGTGGAAAAAAATGTTAATTGTTAATGAGCTGTCTGGAGTCCCAGAATCCTTGCTGGAGAGTGGCAAGTTAACTAAGAAATCACTTGGAGTCAGGAACAAGTATTGAACGATACTTCAGTTTATGTCTAAACCAGATCAGTCATCGGGGCTGAACGGGTAGAGCACTGAGTAAATGATCATTTACTGTCATGAATCACATTATCAGTATGAGGTACAATTAGAAAACCAGCACTCAGTGGACTGACTATGGATTTACGTGGTCTTCCCACCACTGATGGACTCCCTATTGCTTTGGCTTAAATGGCTTTTCTAAATCTTCTCATTCAAGCCCATTATCTCCTGCCTTTTAAATCTGAACAGTCTGACTTCCTACTTTAAAGAGAACGGAAGGTCACCTGAGTTGACCTCCCTCAGAGTCTTTCCTCTTTGTCAAACTTGTCTCTCTTTCTCTAGAAATCTTCTGAGACGAACACTACAACGTGTTCCTTGACTTACCTCCTTTCAGCTCTTTGGGATGTTTCTCTCTTCTTATTTGCACGTTTAATCTCTTTCTCTCTCTTAGCAGTTTCTCTTCTACTTCAAAACGTGCTTATACGTTTCTCTGTTTTATAAACACAATGAATGAAAAATGCTTTCTTTAACTCAAACTATTTTTATTGTATCCCTTGATCACAAATTCCTTGGTAGAGCAATCTCCACACGCTGGTCTTTCTGACCATCCATCTCCCCTTTGTGACTTGTGTGGCCTGACCCTGACTCCCAGGCCACACAGCCTCAGCCCTCCTCTACCTCGTCTTCCTCATTTCTCTCCACCAGCAGCTCTGGGATGTTGGAAACGTCCCTTCTTTTTGAAACTCACCCTTCATGCCTTTCATACTGGTTTTCCTATGTCTTTCTAAACCTTCATTTTTTTTCTTTTCCTTACTGGCTTCTTTTTCCTTCTTATGCCTTTCAAATGCTTACTTTTCCACGGACTTATTATTTGGTTGCAACAACACAATTTTGCGTCTCATTCACCCTATATGCCCATTACAGATTGGCTGGAGTTTGTTTCTTGTAGCCACTCACGAGCACAAGCTGACGTACAGGGGACCCACCTCAACACATACATTCAAAATCCCCCAAGCAAGGGCAAGAGAATGTGGTAAATCTTAAAATGGTGCCTGAAGCTTCTCCCGAGAAGAGATACCACTTCTGTGCACGTTTAACTGGTCAGAGACAGTCAGTACGGTGAAGCCCAACTTCTGAATGCAGACCTGTGACATATCCTAAGAAAGGTCTGGAATGTTCAGTCAGTGGCCTTAATGACTGCCCCACAGCACATAGGCCAACCTGCACTCCTGCCTCCATGGATGTTTTTTAAGGCCTCTTTCCTCCTGTCTCCTCATCAGCTTGTCCTTTTCTTCTTTTGCAAATACTGTCTCCATTGAAGAAGTCTTTGAAATCTAGATTTGCTTTTCCCTCCAATCAAATGATTCCCTTCCCTGAATTATGGCAAATCATTATTAATACTCACTTACCAGACTTATCCTGTTCTCATGATAGAGGGATTAACACTTTTTTGACTTACGCATACTATTTTAGACTTTATAGATCTTTGATGGGATCTGGGTCTAAGTTACTTTTTTGTAGTATCCTATCTACATTAAAGAAATGCTCACGTTGTTGAAACTATTCTCAACAAGGGGCTTACCTTTACACAGTATATTGTAGCTATCAGGACATGTGATGAATTAAATTGAGGGCACCATGAGTCAGTTTTAAAAATTGAGGCTATAGATCCAGAAATAAGAAAAGTAAAACTCTTTGCTATAAAATACTTGTTTCTTTGCAGTTTGCTCTCATAAAGTGCAGTACATTAAGATAACCAGGAAGGTGGCAAGAAGAAGTAAATATAATAGGTCTAGTGAGTTTCCTTTACTTACCAAATGTCTCAAAGATAACTGTGAAATATGTGAGTGCTGCTATGGATTGGCTCAGCCTTTACTGGTTGTACTTTAGGTCCTGTCCTTAACTATGTTCTGGTCCCACACCTGATCTTAACACTCCTTTGTCAACATTGCTCACTTGTAAGGAATGGAGAAAGCTGGAGAAAAAAGTGCAAATCAGCCTTGTCCTTGATTCATTGTCCTCACCGTGGGGGTAGGGGGTGGTGTGTGTGTGTGTGTATTTCCTCATTCTATACTGATTTCTACCCTGTTGCTTATCTTTTTTTCTGGCCTTGGTTAACTCTCAAGAAAGTAATAGGATATCTTTTATTATGTACCACATATACATAATCTGTGTATAGTGATAAGCATATTTCAAGCTCTGAATGATTTTAAAATTGAGGAAATACCAGGTGATTGTAAACTTTCAATATCACCTCAAGTGTCTTGTGGAGTGAAGCAGGAATATAAGTAAGTCAGAGGAAGCTCTCAGATGTGTAAATGAACACATGAATGGAATGAACTCTGGGCTGTGCCTTGATAGAAGCTGGACATGCAGATTAGATAGATACTTTTTTTTTAAACAGAAAAAATAATCAAAGATTTGGCTAAAAGAATTAGAATCAAAAGTGTCATGAGTAGAGATGTGTCAGCAAGAATGAGGAGTATGATTAAGCAGAATGAGAGACAGAATTCAGTAGACAGAATGGGAACTGGTCCAGAACATCATCTGTGTTGATCTCAAGGAAGATGGGGCAGTTATCTGAAAAGAAAAATAACTTGTTTTTTCATAATTTAGAAAAGTGCATAAAATGACTGGCCTGAGATTATTCTGTCTCTGTCTTGCTTCCCTTTCTCCTCCTCAGGAACGTATTGGTCCTACCTGTGAGTGACTTGTGAAAAATAGCTCACTACTGTTGATCGAGTCAACCAAATTACTCCAGTTTGTGAAGGAAATCCTTAGATATACTGACACAACCTTTGCTAAGCTACTCAATTGCTTCTTTTATCTTTGCTTCTCCATAAAAACCACTCATTTGAGGGAGGATTTGGGGAATGGCTTATTCAGTCAAAGAACCTGTTCTTGAGTTAACCAGGATAATTCAGTCTTCAGTGATTATCATAATGATCATTATTAATTAGTTCTTTTTCAGTGACTTATTAAGTGGTGGCCTAGAGCCCATTTCTTCTCACATCTATTTCTCTATTCCCTCGTATTTGGTTTCTCTGTTCTTTAAAGTTAGGAGTAATTTAGTCACTATGGTGCATCTAATTTTGACATGCAAATCAGTCTGAATTTCTTTTAAAACATGAGCAAAGTAATTCAGATTGAACAGAAAGGAGAAATTTATTTTTTTTCACCAAAATAACTTCTGCAACCATTACACCTTACCAGTGGAATGGCTCCCTATTCAGCAGAACGTTATATACAAACATTAATTTCACTGTAAGATTACCAGTTTCCAGTTATAAAATTGGGTTCATATGTTGGCATATGTTTTTCTTGCAGTTTTTTCAGCTTGATTTCTGAACAGTTGGCCGTTCTTAAAAAGTTCAGTTCTTTGATGAATGAGCAACTGTGTAATATAATTTCTCCTTCCCCTTAAAGAGATAAAAAAATTTAAAGCAAAATAGAATTGGATTTAGCTGTGAATGTTTGATGACTCTTGTTTACTAGTGAAAAATGGAAGGCTCTGAAAATGTGCCTCCTTTGTCTTTTGCTTATTTCCAAAAAGATGTACCTGACGTCTACATATGCTATTGTGGGTTGGCAAAAGCGATTGATGTGTAAACCAAAAGAAAAGCTGTCAGAAATTGCGGTCAGAGGATGTGTGTGTTCTAAACAGTTGAGATTGACAGGGTCTCATAAGATCCGCAACTGGACATGTGACCATTAAATCAAAAGAAGGAATTTAAGCACTAGACTCTCTCTGAGCATCGTGCAGTGAAGAGTTTTAAAAAAGTAGATTACAAAAATCTTTCTTCCTTTTTTTTTTTATGTGTTCATTTCAGCTTGTAGTGAGAGAGCAGGAAGAGATATTGCTTGTTAGTACATTGTGCATGGAAAGTCAATTTTTCTTTTGCAGGCAAATGGGAAGTAAATCAGTTTGTGTCACTTCACTCAGAGTGAGAAGACTATTAAAACAACACTGTCAATACCACACAGTACGTTTCAATTCCATCAATTCTAAATGTCACTTTCGATAATATGTTATTGTAGGGTGGTCTCAAAATAAAGTGATGTTTGTACCTCATTTCTTTACTTTGGCCTGTGGGAGATTGGAGAATAGTGGCTTGGTGAGTTAGGCTAACCTTGATCTCAAAGACACCATATTGCTAAATATGGTATATGATAAAGGAATCTTGTCCTATTTCAAACCGTTAGTTTAATGGTGTGTTAACCAAAAAATGGTTTCCTTCAGTATTAACATTGTAATTCAAATGAATTTTTGCATACGTGGTTGTCATTTTACTAGCTATGAATGCTTTCCAATAAAGAAGACAACATAGGGATGTTTTAGAAAACCCTCCTTCAGGTGGACTGTCTCAAATGAGGCTTTCTCCATACCCTGTGTGTCCTTGATGGGGCACTGTTTGAGTTCTAAGTACTTTACATGTGTTTAGTTTTGCAAGGACGCCCTGAACTCCACCACTCCCCATTCTGTGCCTTTAAAGAAATAATTGTCTCTTTCGATCACATTCAAATAAACATTTCTGGTACACAGTACAACCTGATTCTGATTATGCAGCATACAAAATGTAAGGGATCAAATCACCAGCAATTCGCTTCCCCAAGTTGCTTTCTTAAATCAGCTTTTAAATAGATTTATGTTGCCTGTGGATATAAAGCAGTAGAGTAAAACTAAACCTTCCTGATTTCCAAATCAGCATTTAAAGAGCTATAATTCATATTTAATGAAGAAAAACAGCTAAATAAGCATCCACAAGCATTTAACTAGAGACTTCATGCTCATAAAGTTTTTATCCCCTGCTAAAAGCCCCTTTACCATATCTTTTTATTATGCTTTGATACAAAATGCTAAAAGGAAGTTGGATATTGTTAGACTGCCATTAAATTATAAGAGAACAAATATTAGGAATAAATTTCAGCTCAATTAACTAGGACAAGACTGACAATTTTCCTAACTTGTACTGAACATTTAAGTTTTCAAAGAGAGAAAATATTTTATTGCCAACAGAACATGAAAGAATATTGAGGCCACGTGTCTCTGACCTTTTGTGTAATAACGAAGCACTTTCTATTTCAAGGTTGGACATCTTGTTTATAAATAGGTAAATTGTGATGAGAACTGACTTTGTTTTACCTGTGAAATTGGGTTTGGCCATTTCCTCTAAAATCAAGATGGGTTGTTCAGAGCTGCTTGCCTGAAGGCAAAATATAAAATTGATAGCATAGTGTATGTGTATTTGAGGCTTTATCACCGCTCAAGTATACATGCCTCAAATCTCCACCACTGAAAAGCATCCCACCTCTGTCAAAACCAGGATCAAAGCTAGCTGAAATGAAAGAGTACACTGTTTGAGAGCTAGCTAATGCCTTTAGATGCTGTTTCCTTGGTTAGAGGCCTCAATTTTGCTTCACATTTTATCTTGTTTTCCAAACCAGACCAATACTGAAGGGTAATGATGAGACATGTTTAGAGAGTGAGTGATCAAGAAAGTTCCTTTAAATAGACACTGAGATTTCAGTATGTGTATGTGGCCACCATTTACCTCCACACTTAAGAAGGAGCCATCCCTTGTTCTAGGCATGTCCAGTGTCTTCCACATTCCACTGTTCTGGACAAATAAAATGATAGGCACTGTTGGCCTCCAACAAATGCTCTCAGTTGCCTAATCAGCTTCAAGCTCAAAAAGGGTCCTGCTAACATCAGAGGCATTTATTGAGTTTTACTTACATCTCCAACTCTTTTCTTTATTAAAGAAAGTCATCACAGGTGGAAATCTGTAAACCTAATCGCTTTGAAGAACAAGAGGACACTTAGCCTAAGTTTCTTTATATTTCAGTCTTCTAAAATGTACTTGCTTTTCCAGAAAAGACAGCAGGACCCGTAGCAGCCCTTTCTCTTCTGTCTGTGGCACAGGTTTGATCGGTGCCCAAAGATGACCAAAGGCTAGGTGACCTTGGAGAGATTTCCGTATATTTAGGAGTCAGATTTTAAACCAACCTCTGCCTTAGCATCTTGGGAAAAGAAAAGTGACTTTGAATTTCTTCTGCATTGGATTGGCCTCTGGAATGAAATATAAGTGGTGCCCAATGGACTTCTGTTTTAACGCAGTGGAGCAAATTCAATGAATTGCCCGATTCTCTTGGGCCCTTTAGAAAACTACCCAGAGCATGGTTTTAATAGAGAAATGGCATGAGGAAATTGAGTAGAGTCTCCCAGTACTCATCCATTAAGGCCATGACATCTGCATCACTGCCACAGGGTTATGGAGGTCCCTAGTGAAAGAGTTTAAGACTGGAGTGGGGTCGGGTCTTCAAGCCACGGGTTGTATGTGTGGAATGACTCACTCTGCATCTGAAGGATGTCTGTATCTAGTGACCTGTTGATGGACTTATGAAGATGAAAGAATCCTTTAGTGTCAGAATCCTTAATAGAGATGATTCTCATACCCTGCCACTGTTGGAAACATACCCAGCACACTTCAAAGGACATTAGCTGTGGGCAGTCAGCTTTGGTGTGTGAGGTGAGCATTTGTGTGCTTACCTTACATCTACATCACAGTACTGATCGTTAGCTTAGGTGGACCATTCTTAGGAATGAAATGCTAATTTGGTTTAGCATTCCTGTGAAATAACATTTTAAAAATAGCAAATGTACTATAAAATTGATTCATACCTGTGCATCTAGGGCATTGATGCTGCTCCAGTAATATGCTCTATATGCCTTAGATCTCATTATGAAAACCATGTATGTTTATTACAGAAATTTGGAATTTGTGGGAACAGCACGAAGTGAAAACTCTATTACAGCTTCAATTATTTCTTATCCATATCAGAAGTATGCGTATGATATATATTAGAATTGTATATTCAGAACTAATTTTCCTTCCATTTTTGCATGTTTTAGATGTGAATGAGTATACTTCTGTGCTACTATTTTAATTGCTTTATTACATTCTATATTGATACAACATGACTTACTTGACCAGTCCATTAATTACAGACATTTAGATTGTTTCCAGATTTAGAGTATAACAAATAATGCTATAATATGAATAACCCTTAGTAGGCAACTTTGTGCAATCTCTACTACTCCAGGATGATTTTTAAGAGTGAAAGCATTCTAACAATTGAGTAGCTTAGTACCATGATTCTTGTATATATTGCCAAGTTGCCTTCCATAAAGGTCATACTAATTTTCTTTCTCACAAACATATCCTGAGAATTTATTTCACCATACTATAGTTAACACTAAGAATTCTTGTTTTTTTTAAATAACAGCCAATTAGTAGATAGCCAGTGCTATTTCATTTTTAAATTTTCACATATGATCACATAAAATGTTGAATGATTTTCACATTCTTGTCAGCAATTTACACATCTTATTTGGTCTGCTGTCTGTTTTTGTCATTTGCCCAAGTCTTTCCTACAGGATTCTTGCTTTATTCATATTGATGTTGAGACCTCTTGATATATTAGTAATATCAACACATCTTTTTGTCATGTATTAAAATATTAGTTTGTGGTTTGAAAAGGGGCGTTTCCCAGCAGGTGTTGTTTTCTGTAATTTACTTAGGGTAGTCTTAACATGGGTAGGCACAGTGACTGAGCATTCAAGAAAGGAAGCCAAGGAATGTGCTGGACATGGAAGAACAGCAGAGTGGAGGGAGGTAACAGGAGGCCAGAGTTCACATTTGTGTGTTTGAACTCATATAATGGAGACAAAGAATCTTCTGGGGTGTTCTTACATAACCACTTGAGAAACATTAAGATTTTTTCCCCCCATAAGCAGTAATTTGTGGTTGGACAGATTAACAGGTGATTGATAGGCCAGGTAAAGTGAGTAAACTCTTCTGTGTGATTAAGGTGACAATCAGAGAGGTACATTAACCCTTAAGGTCATGAAGCTTCCACATGCTACCCTCCAGTTGCAATTTACTAGTAACCTTTATAAGTTGGTGATCTTTTAAGTGTCTTTTTAAAAGAGAAATTTACTCAAACAAGCCCACCCAGTGGGACTTGGGGTAAGTGTGTGTGGCCTGTACCCGCTAGCTTTTTGGAGCCCACATCCTGGGCTGCAGTATTAATAATAATCAGATTACTGAAGGTGGTGCCTGTGGCCACCAACGTTGTCTGTCTGGTGTGTGTTTAGGAGTTGTTTTTCTCCAGTCTATTCTGACATTAGCTAAAAAAATTTTGTCCCCTGCTGGGAACATTGTTTATTTACTTTCACTGCCTTATCCATTATTCCAAGGACTTTAGAACCATTAGGGAGATGGATATTGCGTGTTCTTCCATAGCAAAGAGATTAATTCTAATCAAGAGGTTGTCACTTTTTATTCTGTTCATTGGAGGCTAGACTGTTGAACTGACTTCACTGACAGCTTTCACAGGCCCATCACTTAAGATAATGGATAAAATGGAACATTTTATTGAAGCAGGATTCATTTCTTAGTATAACATGAATAAACTACATTGCTCATGTTTGCAATACAAATGTGCGGTCAAGGAGGGAATAAATTACCAGATATATTGTGCTGTTTTTATGTTAACTCTTTAGTAAATTTTAATCTTTTCTCTCTTGCTCCTTTTTAGTACAAATATGGCAGAGGCCTTTTTTGATCATAGCTTGCAGTCCTGAAAATTACTCCTCAGGTAGTTTAAGTATGTACCATACAGGGATATGGTGAGGATTAAAAATGATAAAGCTTGGGAAAGTGCTTTGAAAAAATTGTGAAGCACTTCACAAATACCAGGAACAGTGATGATTATTTGCAGGCCGAGTACAACATCTTGGCCTTTGCTCCAACTTTTGCAGAGGTCACTACCAGTGACAGAGAGAGAGTGAGTGACAGCGCTGATGAGGGTGAAGATGAAGGATAAAAACCTCAGGACAGGAGAAGCATATCTGCAAAAGTCATTAAGCTTGGAGGAGGGAAAGGTTTTTTTGGGGGGGGGGCTGTGGGCAGTGGGGTGGCTTTGTTTCTGTTTAGACATCTTTATAGACTCCTAATCACCACATGGAGCCAAGAAGTACAGTAAGTTTTTAAAGTTTCCCTGTTTATCATACTCTTCCTTCATGCTGTCAGCATGATGCAAAGGAAACGGCCTGACCTGCACGTCAAGAGAATTGAGTGTAATTTGTCCCAGCCATGCCATGCACTGTATCAGTGGCACTGGGAAATCTACTTATTTTATCAGTTTCTTCACCTAAGAAGGGGTATTTGAGGAGATTAGTTTTTACAAAGTTGGTATATATATATATATATATATATATATATATATATATATATAGTGCTGGTAGTTAAGGTGATCTTAGGTGGTATGTGCAACATATTTATTATGCATTCATTTCAATGTGTATTGGAATAAATATAATTAGTGTGTAAAGCACATAACTTTATGGATGTTAAGTGAAAAAGTGAGAAAAAAGTGTTTAGTAAATACTAGTACCAAGGGGATGCAGATGTGGCAAAAATCATGAAGGAAGGACGTTTGGGAGGTGCTGGCCTCGATTATCTTGAATTTCATGTTGAGCCCTAATGTTTAAAGTGTACAGTTTCTTAAGGGAGACAAGGTCAGTGGCAACCATTTCAGTGGTATCTATTTGTTCGTTTCTGTAGGTTTCTGGATCAGAGTAGGCCACAGGTGACCTTCTACGTAGCATCAGTCAGTCCAGAAATTGCAGTATGACTTTAGTGCACGAGCAGTATTGCTGGCCTGAGTCTCAGTGCACATCAGAGACAGGACAGGAAAGGAGAACTGGGTCTAGTGGTAGGTCAGAGCAGCTGCACACTTCAGTGCACAGAGCGTTCAGGGGCTGCTGACCCCCTCTGGTCACTTTGTCACATTTTCTCTGTTGCGTTATCTTTGCAGACAACGATGCTTGTGCACTGTTAATTTCACTCATCCAGTGGGTTCTCAGAAGTCACATCGTCCCATTCTGGAAGAGGTGATATATATAAAGGCCACCCAATGACACCTTCTTTGGCTTTTTTGTGCCATTTTATTAGCCACATATTTTAGAAAATATTTAAAGAAGACAATTCTTAAACCTTTTAGGGTGTCACTTAGAGGAGAATTTCATCCAGCCGTGAGAGTGCTTCAGAATATCCTGAGCATCTGATCCTCATTGCTTCATTATTCAGTGATGAGAAAGCAGTGAGACTGCATGGTCTCCTGCTGAGTCTGCAAAAGAAATGAGAAGCGATGCCCACTGGGTTGCAGTCTATTCATCAATAGTAGTCATCAATTTTACAGAAGTCTTACCAAAAGTAACAAAGTTACTTGTATCCAATACTTTTTGAAAAACAGAATTGTAATTGAATACAATTCCTTGTTTGTTTTGCTCTTTATATTGGATCTACCAGGCCCATTAGTGGCAATTAATGCTTCAGGTTCTAGTTCAAATGCCCTTTTAATGTTCATCAGGTGAACCTCAGGCAGAACCAAAAGTGAGAGGTGTATGGCTTTTCTCAGAGGTTCGGCAGCTTTTGTACAAGCTCCGCCAGTGGCCCCTGGTTGGGCCGGTGGTAAGAGGATGATTGCAGGACACAGCAGTTGACACCCTGCTTGTGAGTCAGAATACAATGGGGTTAGTTGTGTCTTCTGGTTTTGGAAAAGGATGGCAAATGTTTTTGCTGTTAAGAAAAGCTCTTTCATAAACTGACACATGAAGTTCACTGCCTTTATCCACTTGGAACCGAATCATGCAGGAAGGGCAGTGCAGTGTGCTGGCTAAAGACCACCGTGCAGCCAAACTGATCTGCCTTCGAATCTTGCTGTCATGTGGCCGGAGTGAGGTGCATCTCCGGAATGTACTTGGAAATGGGGGTAATGAGACCATCTAACTCTAAAGTTTGCTGTGAGGATCAAATGAAATATCAGGTGCCACTCATGGTGCACTTTGAATCTTCTTAATCTCATTTCTTATTGCAGTTTCTGAGTAGGTTCTGTGCTGATGACTAACTTCCTGCTTGGGGCATTCTGTGATGCCTCAGACGTGGAGGACCTGTGGAACTGAGCTGGTCTGTCTGTGCAGACTGGGAGGGATACACATCAGAACACTGTGGGTGTACATAGTTCTGTGTTCCATTTCAGGTTAATACAATGTATACGGTTGGAGACAAGGGTCAATATTCTCTTTTTTTTAAGAAAGAGTTGATTGACCATCATTTGCTAAGAGACTATATATTTCCCATTGATACTCCTTCTTGCTTTTGTAAAAGGTCTATTGACCATGTATATATGGGCCTCTTTCTGGGCTCTGTATTCTGTCCTGGTCTGTCTTTTTGCCAATACCAGACTGTCTTAATTGCTGTGACTTCTACTGAGTTCTGATATCAGACAGAATAAGGCCTTCAGTGTTCTTGTTCCTTTTAAAAAGGCTCTGGTTATCTCAGTACTTTTATATTCCTACATAAATTTTAGAATCAATTTGCCAACTTTTATAAAAAGGCTTCTCAAATTCTGATCAGGCTGGCTACAGTTTTTAAGAGAAGGTTTATGCAGTCAACCTTGCTCCTTTCTTTTCTTACTGCCCTAGGGGTGGTGAACCCCCTCAGGTTTTATTGGTCTGGCAAAGGCTTTGTACATCCTTCATATCTGAGTAATAATTTTGTGGGGTAGAGTATTCTTGGCTGACAGCTTTTATCTTTCAATATTTTGAGCATGTCATTCTACTCTCTCCTGACTTGTTGAGTTTCTGCTGAGAAATCTTCTGATAGCCTAATGAGGGCTCTTTTGTAGGTTACTGTCCTTTTTTCTCCCTGTCTCCCTGTAAAACTCCTTGTCATTGACTTTTGACAGTTTTAATATAATGTGTCTTAGTGAAGGTCTTTCCTGAGATAATGAGAGTTCTCTTCGCTTCATGGTCTTGCATATCCAGCTCCTTCCCCAGTTTGGGAAGTTCTCAACTATTGTTTCTTAAAATAAACTCTCTGCTCCCTTCTCCCTCTCTTCTTCTGGCATTCCCATTATCCTTACAGTGCCTTCCCTAATAGAGTCAGATAGTTACCATAGAATTTCTTCTTTTTTTTCCCCAGATGTTTCCTCTCCACTTCTACCTGTCTCCAGCCTAGATTTCTACCTTTGAGCGCACTAGTCCTCCCTTTCTTGTGGTCTGCTGTGCTTCCAGAGCTTTCTGATGAGCTCTTCATCTCATTTATTGAGCTCTACAGTTTCTGAATTTATGTCCGTTTGGTTCTTTTTGGGGGTTTCAGTCTCTTTGGTGAGGTATTCCTCTTGGTCGTTAACTATTCCTGAGCTCAGTGACCTGCCCGTCTGGGTTTCCGTGGAGCTTGTGGAGTTTCCTTGTGACGACTGTTTTGAATTCTCTGTCGGATTGCAGTATCCCGTGACCTTAACTTTAGTGTTTGGAGAGTTGTTATTTTCTTTTTGTGACACCGTGTTCCCATGGTTTTTCATTGTGCTTGATGAGTTGTTCTTCTGCTGGTTGATTTGATGTAGTGAATACCTTTTTCTCCAGCAGCTCAACAGGTTAGTAATTAGTGGCCTTTCTTTTGCTTTTCAGTAGGTGGCACTATAGCACAAACTTTTGATTTCTCCTACCTGTACTGCCTCTGGCTATGTTGGAGAGTCTGTGCCTTCCACCTTCCACTGCCTCTAACCACAGTTGTCATGTATGCGCTTGTCTTTTGCTGCTTGTGCCTCCAGGATTGTTGGTGACTTGCTGCTGCAGGTGTCACTGCTGTCTCTTGTGTCTCTGCCTGGAGCACCCAAATGGTGGACACCTACATCTGGAGCTGCCTGAGTCGTGGGCACCACACCATGGGGAGCGTCAGATATTGGGAAGGGAGCTGGGATCACTTAGGGACTCTTCTGTGACTGGAGGAATGGGGTTGCAGGCCCCACAAGTGGAATTAAATTTGTAATTAAAAAAAAAAGAGAGAGAAAACTCCCAGCACACACAAGTCTCAAACCAGACAGCTTCATAGAAGAACTCTACCAAGCATAAAAAGAAGAGTAATACCTATCATTTTCAAACTTTTCCAAAAAATTAAAGAAGACAAAACTCTCAAATTGATTCTGCAAGACCACCATTGCCCTGATAACAAAACCAGACAAAGACACTACAAAAAAAAGAAAATTATAGGTCAATATGTTTGATGTATATTGATGTAAAAATTGTTGACAAAGTAGCAAACCAAATCCAATGATACATCAAAATGGTCATACATTATGATCAGGGTGGTTTTATTCCAGTATCACAAGGATGGGTCAACATTTGCTAATCAATCAGTGTGTTACTTCCAGGGGCCTGGGATTGCCTGCACTGCCTCTGTGGTTTCCTGGTTCTGCCTCCTCTGTGTGATCCAGTCCACCCACTTTTGCACATATAGATGTGTGGAACTCCCTGGTGTCCTTGTGTGCTGGGCAGAGGTATCTTTGAGTTATGTATGTTTTACTGGTTGTAGATTGAAGAGGAGAGACAAAGGGAGTGTCTTAAGCCACCATGATGCTGACGTCACTCCCTACTTCCCTTCATTTCTTAGACATAGCATGGTCCCCGAATCTTTTAATGTTTGGAAAAAATGTGTAATTTATAATGTCCATTTTTCTTATGATGAGGTACTTAATTGATGACTGATTTGTTTTATTGCTATTCTACTTGACAGATGTCACACTCCGAGTTTATGAAGACCTCATTGCTCTTTAACAGTTTTCTTTCCTTCTCAGATATGGATACACTTGGAGATTTATGCATTGATGTAGTACAACTTTCGTTAAATCAAAAGCACAGATAGCGACCAGGCATTGCATACCATGGCCTGATCGTAAATGAATCGCACATGGTGTTCCCAGCTAATTAGTGTTTGCTGAAAGGTAAAGAATGGTTTATGTAGACAGTTTCTCTTAGAATACTGAGATGTTATTGCTGAAAGGGAGAAGGAAGACTATAATTTCTAGGCTTTTTTAGTGGTAGATGCCATTTCGGTAACCTATTTCATTTAATCCTCACAACAATTCTATAAATGAATATTAGCACCATTTTACAGATGACATTACAGACCAAGCGATGTACATTAAAAAACATTCCCAAGGTCTAAAGACCTCAGCTTGGATGGAAATGTGAAATCCGTGGTCTTTATAGTATTCGTCAGCTTAGAGTACACACAGAACAACTTTTAAGAAATTATTAGAAATGAGCCTGAAGGAGTTAAGTTTCTTGTTCAGTTTTGTGAAGTGAATTCATGACAGATCCAGGACAAATTCAATTTTCAGGTTCTTAGTCTTTTGCAGTCTTTTACATTGTCTATCTTATCCAAGAAATTATAGCATAGACTCACTGTCTGATTTTGAATGTAGTTTTTTTCGTTTACTGGATATGTGATCTTGGACATCTATAAAATGGAGATGTGAACAGAATCTGCTTAGGCATATTGCAACCAAATATATGCAAAGAGCTTGTGCATGTAGTAAGTGCTCAGCAATGAGTAAATTCTGCAACTAATGGTAATTCTAGGATCACATTCTGTCTCCTCTCTTACCATTGTCAAATCACAAGAACAAATCAGCTGTCCTTCTTTAATACATGGGTATAAATTTAATATTCTTTATTAGCTTTTCTGTAGAGTATTTCTTATATTTTGTACTTTATTTCTCATTTTGTTGAAGTTTGTCAGTTTTAGTGAGAAGATGAAAAGAACCTGTGTTGATACAAAAGAAGGGTAAATAGACATTTTAGAGAATTCCTAAAATCATATTGCTTGACCAAAGTCACCCACCAAGTTTATGCCTGAGGCTTACAGTGAGTGGGATAAAGAAAGTCATTGTTTAAAGATCACGTCCCGTCTCATTAGGAGTAGACATACTTGGAACCACATGCTTTAATGACTGCACAGAAAATGTCAAAAATAGTAAGTTACTTTGGGTTGGTAGTGCACAATTCCAGGAGAGTTCATGTATGAGGCAGTAGTAACAGGAAGACAGTGACTTTCATACATCTATTAGGACAGGGGCCAATTTGATCCACACATTTAAGGAGCTTCCGAAGTACTCTGTACTGAGATCTAGGGGGACTGCTTTTTGAATCTTGAGCTTAGTACTAACTACTTTTATTCTTTTGAAAAACCATGTGAACTTCTGTTGTCCAAAATAGTAGCCACTTGCACATGTGAATATTTAAATTTATAATCATTAAAATAAAATTGAATTAAAAATTCAGTTTCTCTGATTAGTCACAAGTGCTCATTAGTCACAGTAACTCATGGCTATTATATTTAATGGTGCAGAATAACATTTACATCTTTGTGGAAAGTTCTATTTGACTGCATTGAAAACCTTCTGGCCTCACTTTCTCCTTCTGTAAAATAAGAAAGTGGGCTCTCTCCATGGTTTCTCCTAGTCTGATGTTCGAAGACTTCTTGATGACAGCTTACACTGGGGTGGGTAAGCTTAGGCTGTGTTATAGTATCATCTCCATGAAAATTCCTTTAACAATTGGACATAAAATTTAGAAGAAGTTTGTGGTAAGCAAACTGCTGTGTCACTAGTAGTCACTGCCTTTTGTCTTCTCCCCACTCCCCTCCCCATCTTCCTCCTCCTCTCCCTCCTTCCTGTCCTCCTTTTTTCCTCTCCTCTTTTTTTTTCCCCTTCCTCCTCTTCTTCCTTTGTCTTTCAAGATCAAGGCCGTTAGTCCTGGACCATAACGGTGACCCAGCAAATTCCGCTGGTAGCAGGTGGCTATCTTCACAAAGACGGTTTTATCTGCTGCTCTTAAGGTGGTGGTGACACTCCAGACAGGCTAGAGTAGAGGTGATAACAAACACCTCCCGAATCTCAGTAGCTTAAAACAGCAGATGTGTTTGTCTCTCATGTTAAACATCCACTGAGGCTCACTGTGAGCTTTGCTTTGCATCCTCCTTATTCCTGGATCCAGGCTCACAGAACAAGCAGTTCTTCACGGTAGCAAAGGGGAAAAAGGAGTGGTGAGTCCCATCCTGGCATTAAAATTTGTTCCCAAGAGTGCCACATGTCACCTGTGCTCACATTTCCTTTGGCCATGGTGAATCCATGGCCACATAAAACCTCAAGGGTGTAGACAAATACAGTGCTGCAATGTCCTTGGGAAGCAAACTGGAAAAATGTGATGGAGATTATGAATGACCACCACGGTGTTCGTAGGTTAACGTCCAGTAAAAATGCTTCCCGTGGGGCCAACGGGGAAGATCAAACACTTCAGGTACAGTAGGTAACACCCTTCCTCTGAATTACAGACGTCACACCCATTGTCCTGCACACTGCTGCTACACAGAAAGGCTTGACCAGGTGGCCAGATTGCCGCCGCCACCTCTTCCTTTTCAGGAGAAGCTGGAAAGATACGTTGTTACATGAAGTATCTTTAAAAATATTGGCTCATTGTTTATAAACATTGTGTTTTTATAAGATTGTGATCAAAGATGGTGCAGTGCAGCCATGCGGAGGACCCATTGGCCACTACTGAACTTTGGAATGGAAAGCGGGTGAAAGCAGGTAGTGGAGAGACAGGGGCCTGGGAGGAAGGAGACCTATGTGCTGGTCCTGGTGACGTGATGAACTACTCTGGAGACACTGAGTGAGGCATGACCCTCTTTCCTCATCTGTAAAACAGGTAGATTGTGCGAGGTCCGTGATGAGGCTGAGTATCATAGAATGGATCCAGCAGTTCAAGGGGCTCCCTGGGGTCATAGACAGAGTTGTTTCTCCATCTCCTTGCACTGGATAGTGTAAATTTGATGGACATTAAACCATAATTCCTTTCTCTGTTGTGCTGGGCACTGGGGCAGGGACCAGCGATCTGAGAGGGAGATTCAGCTTTCATAGAACACTCAGTGCCGTCGACACAGACTTTAGCCAGAGCTGCCCTCGAAGAACCGAGTCTCTGAAGTCCTTTTTTACGGAAAAATGATGGCACCCTATAAAGTATCTCAAAAGGGGAGATGGTGGCATAATCGCTAAATTAGGAGCTTTGACTTTGGTGAAAGATTTGGGTTTAAATTGGGCTCTGCTGGTTCCCACCTGTATCACCTGACCTGGTCCCATCCCTTGTCCTTTTCTGCTTCAGATTCTTCATCCATAGAACTGGGGTGATAAATAATGGCATTTTTTCACAAAGCTGTTGGGAAGGTTAAATAAGACAATATGTATAAAGTGCCTAATATGTAATGTTTCTAAGCTGTTACTGGTACTTTTGTGCCTTGGCTTCTTCCCCTACCAGCCTCCCCCTACACGTGATAGTTCTGGAACCTGATCATGTGTCTTACAGCTTTCATTGAGATGGTGCTCAGTGTGTGACAGAAGGAACTGTCGGCTTTTTCACTTGCTGTTTTTTCTTTTTTTCCCTAATCGGACCTTAAGTAAATGTAGCTTTGTACCTTTGGAATTAGGAACCTAGAAAGGAGATGGCTTTAGGGGGAATTCTTGTCCTGGACTTGTTTTGTATGAACATTTCAGTTTAAGAATTATGTCTGTATTAACCGGAGGGGATTTTCATTGTGCTGCAAGTCTGGTAAGAACCTGAAATAACTGCTTCAATACCATCGATGTGAATCCACTTGGCATAACTAAGGCCAGCAAGATTGTTCTTCAGACACTGTGTCTCCAAGTTAGAAAATCTGAAACATGGTGGCAATTAGCAAAGTAAATATTTCTTGAAATTTATTGAGGTTGTGTTTTTCTTGTGATGAATTTGGAGGTCTGTGGGTAACAAGGCTAATTGGAATCGTTGCAGCTTCAAAGTACGTTAGCTTTGATTTAAAGCTTTGACGACCCTCTGAAATTTAAGCTATTGTGGCATCATTTTATTGGCTATTTACCTGTGTTATCATTGCAAGGATCAGAGTTGATCATTAAGTAACTGAATATTCAGCTAAATATGTCATAGCTGTGATCAGTTTCTTTCCACTGGGAAAGAGTCTTTGCCTGCTTTAGGTTATACCTGAGTGAAACCTCTTGAACTGTCTGTTACATACACCATGTGATTCTGAAACTAATTACTTAAAAGACGACTTTGGGTTCTTGTTTTTAAAATTTTTTTTAAATCACGAGCACATTACTCATCTGCTAAAACATTTGACTTTTATTACACTCATTTTGTCTTTGGAGAAGATCCACTTTGTTTCTCAAAGACAAAATTGAGCTTTTTTTTTTCCCCTCCAAGTAGATCCTGTCATAAATGCTAGTTCTTGAATTCAAAATGAGCATACACTTTTTTGGAATCAAATTTTAGTTCCACTTTGTTGAAGTTATTGCACAAAAGACAAAATCTGTGTTTTTTATGGAAGTACAATATGATCTTTAAAAAAAAAAAGGCTTAGTGTTGTAGCTTTTCCCCCTGATTTTAGAATTACGCATCCCCCTTGTAAATGTGGAGCTGTGTCACATTACCCTGCCAAGTAAAAATAAAGCTGTTGATTTTTTGAAATGTTTCTTTTTTGGTCATTCCCCGTGCACATAGAAGCATAAAAATTACAGGCCCAAATAATTCCAAATGACTTATAAAAGATTTAAATGGGGCCATTTTTATGTGGTCATATTTTCTCCTTTTTCAAGTATCTAGATTCCTAGTTACAGAGGGTATTTGCTGGTGAAAACTATAATCCTTTCTTAAATCTTCGTGGATCAAAATTTAGTCTAAGTATTTCTTTGCCTTTTGCTTGTCTTTCCTCCCTTGAGTGGACTCGCTTTTGGCCTTTTTGAAGGGTGGGTAGAGGAGAGAGAAGGCACTGATCTTCAGGTAAAATCAGCTTTTGCTAAGACTCCAGAGCTGGAGCGGTGGAGAACAGATATTAGACACTGGTTTAACAGTTTAATAGGTGAGTAACAAGAAAAATAAATAATACCTGTGCCTTCTAAATTAAATAATCACTGAGAACTCCTAATAGACCATTAAAATAGCAGCCACATTTTAATTGAAATAATATGCTTAACCATGTTAAAAACATAGTCTTCACATTTGTCGAAGATATTTACACTATATTGTTCCTGGAACAAGTTGTTTATGTCGCATGTTTGGTTTTCCTTCACCAAAGTGCTTATTCATTATTCAAAAATTTCCAGATTCTGCACCCACATCCCTAGTGTATCGGTTTATTTTTAGAGGAGGACTCCAGCCTATCTCATCTCGTGTGGACTTCACCCGTTATCTAAGAGGAAGTTTGCCTTCCTTCTGGGATCCAACAGGTGACTCCATATTTAAAGCATCACATGGAGACTGTTACCCTTGTCTGTAGCTTAGAAATCCAGAGTCTAGTGTTCTAGACCCAAAGAAAATGAAGCCCTGACGATGGCATGTCACTGGGCAAGGAGTTGCTGAGCTCACTGGGGGAGGAGAGCATCTTCGTGCTGTTGCTGGTGGGTGATTATACTGTTCATGCTTATCTTTGTCAGACTCACCTTTTCAACCTGCTACCTTGAGTAACTCAACACTTGTCCTGCTGGAAAGTCAGTACTTAGGACATGTCGTTCAATTGCTTGAGTATTACTGGGATCTTGTCTCACTAAAGTCACAGACGAGACCAATTCTTTCAATGTCCAGGGTCAGGAGAAGACTCAGAAATGAGGACTGTAATTAGGTTTGTAATATTAAATTCCGTTTCATGGTCTCACAGTGGAAACATCTCCTTGCAGGCTGCTGCACAATCGTCCCACTTCCCCAGCTTGATTTCCAGATGGCTGAAGCTGGGGATGGTTTTGCTTTGACAGTCACCTGATAATCCCTTGCATCATCTTCCCAGCTGCCTTGTGCTTAGGGGAGGTGATCAAAACACCAAAAGAAGGTTCCCAGATCTAAAGGGGTTTCTACTCTAAAGTAGGTTACTTTGAGAATAGATTTGGCTTTTTTCTGCCCTCCATTTCCTCTCTTTAAGTTCCTTACCTCTTTATGCAACCCCCTCAAAGCAATGAGTTCCTATAAAATGAATGAAAGAGGGAGTTCTTGTTCAAAGAAATCTATAGAATAAGATGCATGATCTTATGTGGAAAATCACAGGAAGCCTTTCCTGAAAAGGGTACAAGGGCAAAGCTGGAAAGCCAAAGAAGTCTATAGACTGTTTTCAAGGAACGAAAGTTGTCCACTTTGACTGACGGTGGAGTGTGTTAGTGAAGAAAAGACTGGAGAGTTTGGTTCACCAGATAACTGCACAGCTCTCACTTTATGTATATGTAAAATTGTCTAGAATTGGCTGTTACATTTTGCCATCACCACTAGAATATAACGATAATCGTTTCACAAATAAATCCCACGTAAACTTAGAATTCACGTGGTCTAATCTTACCCTGGAGCCAAAGCAACAACAGTCTAGTAAGGACAAATGACATATGTATTTCATGTATGTACATTTATATGTAAATATATATACAAACCTGTCTGAAAGTGGGGCCGCAACAATGGCAGTGACAAGTCAGGTTAGTGCATTAATGCTCAGCACAGTTCCCTAAAATTTCTAAAGGTGGTTCTCTTAATTCCAGATATTCTTGCAGTCCTAGCTGTCTTCTAGGGGAAACTCCTCGTCTCCCTCTCCTGTACCCTCCCCCCTCAGCTTTTTATTATGTAGATAAACTTAGCCTCTGTGAATCTCAGCGTTTCCTCCCCCACCCATTTCTGGGATTTAAACATCTTGAATCAGCAGAAGAATCTTTACCCCTTAGCAGGGGAGAGGCAGAAAAAGCAAGTGCTTTTTCCTCTTAACTCTGCCACACAAAGAATTGTTAATTAAGAATAAGGTGCCGGAAAGGAAAACACAGAGTAATTGGGATCCGAGGACCAGGGTTAGGGCAGTAATTCCCATTTTTACTAACTAGGCTACCTTGGGCAGTTGGTCTCGGCACCTGTTGAATGGGGATGATAATTACACTAAGTTAACAGCGAGGAGGGATGTGTGTGTCTGTTTACTTGCAGAGCGCCCCATAATTAGTGATTTTTTTGTGAGATTATTGAGTCAGTTTGTCAAGTTCATTTGGGAAGAAAATTGTTCCCATTTCGTCGTGAGCGCCTGTCCTCACATTTCCAGCACGTGCACGGCGGCTGTCTGGGCTGCCTGAATACTCTCCTTGTTCAGGGCCCTTGTTGACACTTTACTTTTGGGGATTCTCTGGTCCAAGACACATTGTTTAATTTAATGTCTTCTTTTCTCTCTTGTAACACTGCCATAATTGCTTCTTCAGGTGTCTTCATACCATGCCACTATCTTATCCATCTGTAAGCATGTGCTTACTGAACATAAGATGTTACACTGTCCCTCCTGTTTTAGCTCAGTCTAAGATAGCTTAAATCAATGACATTTAGTCCATTTAGGCTGCTGTAGCAGAACACCATGGACTGGATAGCTTATAAGCAGCATAAATTTATTTCTTATAGATCCTGGAGGCTGACAGTCCCAGATCCAGATGCCAGCATGGTCAGATGAGGGCCCTCTGCAGGGTGGCAGACTTGTACCCTCACAAGGTGAGGGGAACTCCATGGTGTTTCTTAAAGGTATTAATTTCATTTATGAGAGCTCCACGCTCGTGGTATAAGCACCTCCCACCTCCTAATACCATCATATGAGGGGTGCAGATTTCAATATATGAATTTAAGGGGAACATAGATATTCAGACCATACCAACTTTGATTAAAAAAAGAAAAACTTGAAACTCTATCAGATTCCCTTGCAAAAAGCACCAATAGGAGTTGTCAGAATGTACAATTTCTTGCTTTTTCTGTATTTCCTGGTGAAAGGCCATTTAGGCATGAGGAGCTGTATTTTAAATAGACTTGGTGTACTCTTGTGCCCTCTTACACCTATATTAACAAGGTCAAAATCAAACTAGTAACCAGGAAATGCTTATAATGGGGCTAAAAGTGATTCCATCTCTGACCTTATGCATTAATTGCCATTATCTGTGTCTTAGTCATAGTTTTATCTGCTGCTATTTCCCAAGGAAAAGACCTGTTTTGAGTCAATAGAATGGTTAAATCTATAACACTGATGTCATTCCTCCTTAATAATTGAGATTCTAATTTAATTTATGTACTACGTTTGTGCAGGAAATTAACTGATGGGTCAATTTGTCTTAGACAAATAATTGTACAGCACAGATGTGTAGCAAGGCTCTTGAATTCAAAAGAGCATCACTTCACTTCACCCTCTTTGTGACACTTGGCAGTTTATTAGTGTTGTAGATGTAAAACCTGATTATATGAGATGACCAAGACAGAAGCCACATGGAGTGAGTGCTGGCTACTGACTGGGTCTCTTGGGTGTACTCACCAGGCCCATCAAGAGGGGCAGAGTGGAGCTGGGCGTGGAACCTCGTCTCTCGTAATACGGGGAGTGGCTCTTCCTTGGCCACCTGCGGGTGCCACGTGGTTGCCAAACCTCTCACTTGCCTGCTGACGGCAGTTATCAGCTCGAGTCAGAGACTTCTGTTCTGAAAATGGCCTTCCTTGTGCACCAGGCCAGGGGAGTGCTGTGGCTTTCAGGGCTGGTCGGGGTAGGGGTGGGGAGGTCCTAGATGTTATGTCACACTTCTCATTTCTTCATGCTGCTGCGAAAAGGGCCCGGTGTTGTAGGAATATCGGACTTCAGTGTTTGAGTTGGGTTCATCCTCAGAGAGGTCTAGGAAGAAAAGCATTTGCAAGTTATTCTTAAATAACCTTACAGTTTCATTCTTTTAGGCCCCCCCCCCCAATCATGGACTTTGGAGTCAGTCTGACTTGTAACTTACTTGTTTAGATAAACCTGTTAATAGCTGTGTGATGCAGGAATGTCACACAACAGTGCTCTGAGCCTATTTTACTTATCTTTGAAATGGACCTCTTGATGTGTGTGTGTGTGTCTGTCTCTGTCTGCCTGTCTGTCTGAGAGAGAGAGAGAAATAAGAAAAGTCCAACCTGAAACACAGGAGGCACTCAATATATGCAGTGTCTTTCCACCTTTAATTAATCTCATCTTCAGCAGTTGGCTCAGCTTGAGCCTGCAGAACTGTTTGTAAGGTATCTGCTCTGAGCAGTGTGTTTTCTAGGACACCGACAATGTGAATAACTGGAGCTCTGAATCAAAGTACCATTTACACAAGAGTAGAAAGGGACAGACTCAGAGTTAAGAGGAAATAGGTTAATTTCAGCTTCAATCTTTATAACTTTATTGGTGTGACATGGTACGAATGGGCTGCCAAGACTAACAAATTAAAGGTTTGTGTTGAGGGACAGATTTTAAATGGCATCTTTCTCTGTCTCATTAGGTGGCATCCCTTCCCCCACCCCTACACCAAATCAGGATTGGTTGTGGGTGATTGGCGGCCTTTGTTTTCTAGGGCAGTATTTCTCTGTTTGGGGAGGAGTGTTTCTTCCAAGTATATAGAATATGAAGGAAGATACGGAGAGCTGAAACGTCTAAAAAGTGATGAACATACGATGAAGGATTGAATATACTGATCTTTGAAGACAGTCTGAAGGAACTCTGATGACTGGGTCTCAGGAGGAGAGTGTGAAGGGGATAGGGAACATAACAAACGGCAGTACGTATCACACATGTGCCAGTGACTAGCCAGCCCTCCCTTCAAGGGGAGAGGGAAGCGGCTGCTTTTCAACACTAGTCGTAATTTGGATGCAGCTTTAAGATGCGGTTCTTGCCTGAAATGGTTAGCAGATACTGGAGTTCAGCTAACAAATGAGCTGGCGAGATTTCTTCCTTAAAATAATTTTGTTGAAAAGAAGAGTCACCATCTTTCTGTTGTGGGTAAAGAATGGTGGCAAACAAGTTTTTTCCCAATGACCTATGGCAGAACCGTCTAGGTACAAACTTCAAACTGTCCTCTGCTTTTAACTAGTTTGTTTATAGTTCTTGTCAGTGTTCATTTGCTCAAAGGGTTATGCTGATAAAAAGTGTTTCAAATCTACTGATCTAATGGGAGAAGGAAGAGCTGACCTATCGTTGGCTAAGAGAATGGAAACCGGGCACACGTCTGTGCTTTCCACGTACCGTCACATTTACTCTTCACATTGTCCTATGAGGTAGGCATGGTTAGTCCCATTTTCTGGTCGAGAAGACTGAACCTTAGGGAAGTTAGATCACTTGTCCATGCTGGTGCGTGCGGACTTGGAAGCCTGTGCTTGCTCCGTAGCCCCGTGTGGCCTCTGTGCTCCCCTCAGCATCTGTGACTGACGGCCTGAGGCCAGGATGCCTGTTATCTTCCCTGAGGATGCAGTGGAGTACAGAGGACAGAGACCATGTTTGGAGGATGGCTTTTGAAGAATTCACCTACTCTTACGTTTCCTGTTTATTTAGAAACACTGTCTGGTGAGTCTCTAATAAGAAAAATAACCTCTCAGAAAGTAACATATACCCTCAGATAGTTCTGAAAATTGGAGAATTTAGTAAAATAGTTCTGAACTGATTTTCTGCTTGAGTTTTATCATGTGAATAAACATTTATTCAGTGGTTTATTCATTCTTATGAAATTGTAAATATACTTGAATGTTGGTGTTAAAATATGATTGTTGCTATTTCTTAATCTGTCTAACTGAATCTTTTTGGATAGAGATTTTTTAATCTTGGAAATATTTCATCACTGGACTAAAACAGAATTTAAGAACACTTTTCAGGTGACAGTGTTATTGGGAAAGTAAAGGAGACAATGGGGAAAAACAAAGAGAAACTAAGCAAAGAAAGAACAATCAAAGGTGGTAGAGCTTGGTTTCTAAACCAGGAAGTCCATCTGATTCCAGGCAATAGTTTAGAAACAAAGCCTCTTCAGTTTATGGCTTTAGCCCCACACTAATCCATGACTTTGCTTGTATTCTCTTCTTGATCGTGGAAAATAAATATGTTTTAAAAAAGTCATTATTGCTGTATACCAGGAAGCTCAGAAAGACATTAGTTCATCTCTGCTGAAATATTTTTGCGTGTTTCATGTCCCAGACATATCATGTGGTGACCGTTTGTTTATTTCTAGTATAATCATTTTCAAGGAAAGCTCATACTTAAAAATGCAATATAGGAAACTAGAAATTACCCACATGCCCAGTAATCCTGGCATGAATAAACATGTGACACTTATGCAGTGAAATGCCACACAGCCAACAGAAGGAAGCTCTGTATCTGCCTGCAACAAAAGGAGTGAGTCTCACAAACAGGATGGTGAGCAAACAAAGCCAGACACCAGGGTCCAACGGTGCATGCACTTGTAGAGGCTCGGCAGCTCCATTCATAGAGAGGTCAGCACGGCAACGCGGACCCGCGCTGTTCCGCGTCAGCATGTGGATTTCTGCAGGAGGACTTCCTGGGTGCTGCTAATACTCTCTGGTCCTTGGTTCGGGTGCTTAATATGTGGGCGTGTTGAGTTTGTGGTAACTACTAAGCTGTGCAGTTAGAATTTGTGCGTGTTTCTGTGTCTGTGTTTCCTCATGTTCACTAACAGTCCAACCCAAACAAAATAAGACACTAAACATGTAACAAACTTACTGATGGGAAGTTGAGGCATCAGAGTCTTTTGAAAGTAGAATGCCATGAAGATAAGGGTTATCAAATTGTATTGATTTTTACAGTGCACTGATTTTCAAAGTACATCCTCTTTGAAGTTAAACTGGATGTCATGATTTGTTATATCTTATAATTAAGCAGTGATTTCTCTTTCTTAATTCTGAAGGGTGTTTTACTATTGATGATGTGTCAGATTGGACGAAATATGACATTAATCTATTACATTATAATCTATTACATTATATAAAGAAATGCTTAAATAAGTGACACATCGTTATTTGTAGAGGTGAATTCACTTTTTATTTTTAAAATACTAACGGTAAGCTTTGTGGCATTTTGTCATGTTTTTACAAAATCTCTTTGGAGGAATTAATGTGTAAGCAAACCCAAAATATTTTTAAATGAGACAAATGAAGAAAAATTGACCAGATTCTAAAATATATTCCAAGAGCCCAAAATTAAACTGAAATAGATAAGTAAAATAGAGTAGTATTCAAAAATACCTGAATACATATGAGAATATAGTATATATTGAAAATGGCATTTTAAATCATGGTGGAAAGTTTAGGAAAAAAAGGAAAGGAGTGAAATGTGGCTGGTTCCTCAATCTGTCACTTTTAGTCTATGTTTCCAAAGATTATGTGTGAAAGACAGGCGATATCTGGGTTTTGGCTTATGACAGACAAGACTGTCAGTCCCCGAGTGTCAGGGATAACTACTTTTCTCCTTGGGAAGTGCTGGTGTTTGCTGAGCCCTGGATTTGGTTCCTTTCACTTATGAGGTCTTAGATGAACTCCTGGATGGGAAGTAGGCCAGCCTATTTATATGAATGCATTGGTCCATCAACAGAGAGAAATCTCCGCACTGAAGAATGACTTAAACAAATGAAAAATCTTACCCCCAGATCAGCTTACTACACATACTTCATGTTACAACCCCCATATTTAAAAGGATCCTTCTACTCTAACTCCTGAAATGAACTGATAATCTAAAATAAATGTAATCGGGTGGGGAGAGGGCGGGGGGTGCTTGGGCTTTTTTTTTTTTAAACGTATAATTTGTTAGAGGGATATGTTAGGGAAAGTCTGTTTCCAGAAGAAATTATTTCTTATTAATGGAGTATCTGAAACTCATAGGACACTGCCCTGATTGCTCTCTCGTCAGTTAAAAAAAAAAGTTAGGTCAGGAGAAAAAAAACAAAAAAATTTCAATTACATTTACAGCAGCAGCTGAAGGGGAACAAAATCAATGAAAGGAGCATACTTATTAGAGACCTGCAGTTGCCATAAAACTGAAACTAAATCACAGTGACAGTGTCTGAACTTCAGATAAATTGCTTTGAATTCAGAATGGGAGCCTGGAGAAAAAAAATGGAAATGATATTGCAGTTGGTGGAAAAAAGGGTTAGAGCTTTTTATACCCATCGCCTCTCTGAATCTTGTAGATACTGTCAAAATCAAATACTGATTTGTAATCTCCTTTTATTTTATTTATTTGTGTATATAGGGGATTCTCTTGTTTCTCCAGTAGATAATTCCACCTTCTGTGTTGTCTTGGCACTGAAAGGATGGAGAATTGTGGTATTCAGATGTTCAGAGCTTGCTGGGAACCCAAGGCAAGGTGACCCTCAGGGAGAAACATGCTCTCTCTGAAGAGAGGCCACTCTTTCTGGAGAAAGGGATGGGTGCAGGGGCAGCCAGCCCTGCCCTGCTTGCTCAGTAGCGACATAAATCATTTCAGTCTAGAGGCCTCTCCTAAGCTCCATCCTGGTGTCAAAAGGCATGAATCTTTTCTTCCCCCCAACTTCTGTGTTTCCCTAAGCTGTGCCTTTTGTCAGGCTCACCAGATATGCCTCCTGGTGGGCTTTTGAGCTTTGGCAAATGGTAATTAAATGCTATTCATGCCTTCACTGACCAGCTTACCAGCACTAAGGGGACGGCACCAAGGATTTTCTCATGACAAACTGCTGTGTAAAACTACACAAGTCACCAAGATCATCAGACTGCCATCTATACATATTACACCAGGGTAGAATGAATCTTCACAAAGAGCTTTTCTGACCTCATGATCTTTTTTTCACAATACCTCCTGGGATCCTGGCCTTTCAAAAGTCTCTCTTCACTGTGGGTTCACTCAATTTGCTGTTTTTAAGGGAATGGAAGATACAGGATGATAACTAGAGGAAGACATCGGAAGAGGGATTTTATTTTAATTTTTTTAGGTAGGTGAGACTTAATCATGTTTATAGGCAAAGGAGAAAGACTTACCATAGAGGTTGAAGGCACAAGGAAGACGTGATCCTTACTTAATAGGGTACTGTCTTTAGGGAGATGTGAGTGGGCAAGATGAGAAACACAGTGGAGGGCTTTGTGTTGCACCAGGAGGGATGATGAGTGCAGGGGAGAGATGCAGGAGCTGAGGAAGTTGTCACGAGGTAGGCCTGCTCGTCCAACTGTAATAATTCTTCCTAATAAGAGTGAAGAAGGAGAAGAAAAACAAGAAGATAGGCCTGCTTTTCTTAGCGAAGAAAGAGGCAAGGCCACTGGCCAAGGGTGGGAGATTAGGGTGTAGATGATTTGAGAAGGGAGAACATTTAGGTTAAAAGAGGGAAATTCACAAAGGGCTTATCAGTCTGGGTGAGAGAGAAGATTGTGCATTTCTAATTGCATCCATGCATCCTTCTGTGTGATTTTTTCTCTTTCCTTTGTAGATTAAGTCAGAATGAAGAAGAGAAGTTGAGGGGGTGATTCTCAGCCACAAAAGCTCCATGTGATTTGTCTCACGGTTCTCCCTGTAGCCCCTAGGACAGTGCCTGTTTCAAGTAGGTGCTCAGTATGTATTTGCTGACTGAGTGAATGAATGGCTGAGTAGGACAAAAGGGACAGCATGAGAACTGGGGGAATGTTAAGTGACTAAAGTTTTAATGTGGGGAACAGACAGGACAAAAAATGAAAGGAGACAGCTGATAGACTTGGGAAAAATGCAATGGCACAGAGAGAAGTTTTCAGTGATAAAAAATATTAAATATACTAAAAATAATACAGCAAGGGATCTAGAAGGATAGGAGTTTGTTGTCTAAGAATAGGGTAATGAAATTTAAGATTTCAGAGATGGAGCACTTCAAGATAATATTGTATCTTGTAACACTTGTCTCCTCCACTGACTTATGAATTCTTTGAGGGTGGGACCTTTTCTTTCTTGGTATTTTTCATAGAAGAATGGCACATAGTCAATAAAGACTGAATAAATGAATAATAATGCATGCATAATAATCAACCTTAACTTCATAGCTGACTTCCCATTCAACTGCAGGTAATTGCCTCAGCTCTGCTGTAGCTTAATTTTATTGTCAATAAAGCAAGTAAGTTACTTTTTTTCATCCATGAATTCTGTGAGAAATAATTCAATAACAGTGGTAAATGACTCTGGTATATTTGCTTTTATACATCAGTAAGAAAATGCCCAATTCACTTCTTAAATATTCTTTTTTTTAATCTAGATGAACATTTCTGTATTTTTGTATCACTTTTCAAAACATGCAGCTTCTCAGATCTCATTTTGGAAACACTATAGAAATACATTGATGATCATTCACTAAATAAGAATTTATTGAGCATCTATTGTGCTAATGAGTGTGTAGGAAAGCCCCAACTTCGCATGGGCATTTAGAAGTAATAGTCATGATTTCTGAGCCAACATTAATAGATATAGTAGTGAGCCATATGTGGTGATGGACCCTTACATCCTCAATGACCTGGTGCATTGCGTTAGTGTTGTGAGAATTCTAAGGAGCTGAGATCAGTGAGGACTTGGATATACAGGTGGGAATTCACTGACTAGGTGGAAATGGGCAGAGTTGAAGAATGGGTATAATCTGCAAAGGCAAGAAGAGCTATTCAAAAGAGGTAAGCAATAAAGTTCTAACACCACAGTTTTTTTTCTCCTCTTAGCAATGAGGATATATTGGACTTTCCAAATGCTTCGTTCATAGACCCATTTTGGCGTATCTCCCTAGCCTAATAATGCCCATCCCTCATCCCCTACCAAAGTGAGCTCTTTCAGCTGTGCATGTAGTACATGCTAACCTGTCTGGTCTTAGTTGATTGGACCAAACATAGACACCTGAACCAAACTGAGTGGGATTCTCCCTCTTGTGAATCTGCAGTTAGGATCAAGAGACTCATGTGTGGTTGCAGGAACAGAGGCTATGAAACCTTAGGCCTTATGGATTTCTCCTTCAGAGAGAAAAAAAAATTAGGTAGGTTTGCAGAGAGAAGGATGATGAGAGACCTTGAGGTTTTTCCAAACTTTCCTGCTTTTGGAGCTGGCCCTTTGCTCACAGTGTTCCCTTAGTATTTTTTTGATGTCTGCAGAATCTATACTGATATCTGTTGTTTCACTCCTGATATTAATAATTCTGATCATCTGGTTATTTTCTTAGTCAATCTTGTAAGATTTTTGTAAATATTATTAATCTTTTCAAAGAATCAGCTCTTTGTTGGCTTTCTCTATTTTTCTGTTTTCTATTTCATTAACTTCTACTTTTACATTTATTATTTCCTTCCATGTGCTTGCTTTGGGTTTATTTTTCTCTTCTTTTTTAGGTTCTTAAGATAAAAGCCTAGATTATTGATTTGAGACTTTCCTCTTTCTAATGTATGCATTTAGTGACATAAATTTTTCTCTCAGCACTGTTTTGGCTTTGTCCCACAAATTTTGGTATGCTGGTATCTTCAGTTTCATGTGATTCCCTATACTATGCAAAAGCTTTTAAATGTAATTAGGTCTCATTTGTTTATTTTTGCTTTAAGTTCCTTTACTCTGGGAGACAAATTCAAAACAACTTTGCAGTGATTTTTGTCAAGGAGTGTTCTACCTTTGTTTTCTTCTAGGAGTTTCATGGTTTCCTTTCTTAAATTTAGGTCTTTAATTAATTTTGAGTATTTATTTTTGCATATGTTGTGAGAGAATATTCTAATTTGGCTCTTTTACATGTAACTGTCTAGTCTTCCCAGCACCAGTTAGTGATGAGACTGTCTTTTCTCCATTGTACATTGCTGCTTCCTTTGTCATAGATTAATTGGACATCAATGTGTGGGTTTATTTCTAGGTTCTCTAGTCTCTTCCACTGATACATGTTTGTTTTTGTGACTGTACCATAGTATTTTGATTACTGTAGCTCTGTAGTATAATCTGAAATCAGCTAGCATGATACATCTAGCTCTGTTCTTCTTTTCTTAGGATTGTTTTGGCTATTTGGGTTTTTTTGTGTTCCCATACAAAGTTTAAAGTTATTTGTTCTGTGAAAAATGCCATTGGTATTTTAATAGGTATTAGATTGAATCTGCATATTGCTTTGGGTAGTATAGTCATTTTGATAATATTAGTTCTTCCAATCCATGGACATGATATATCTTTCCATTTCTTTTTGTGGTCTTCAATTTCTTTCATCAGTGTCTTACAATTTTTAAAGTACAAGTCTTTAACCTCCTTAGGTCAGTTTATTCCTGGGTATTTTATTCTGTTTTATGCAATTGTATATGAAATTGTTTCCTTAATTTCATTTTCTGATAGTTCATTGCTAATGTATAGAAGTGCAACAAATCTCTGTTTATTAATTTTGTGTCCTGCAACTTTACCAAATTCATTGATAAGCTCTAGTAGTTTTTTTGGTGTGTGTGGCGTCCTGAGGACTTTCTATGGGATAGTATCAGGTCATATGCAAACAGTGACAGTTTTACCCCTTTATTCCTGAAGAATATTTTTCCTGGAGAAATATCTAGGCTTGATCTTTCAGCACTTGATCAGTTCTGTGCCACTTCCTTCTGACCTGTATGGTTCTCATGAGAAGTCTTTTGTCATTCAAATTAATTTTGTTCCTTTAGGTAAGGTGTCATTTTTCTCCTACTGCTTTCAAAATCTTTCTCTTTGTTTAATTTTCCTAAGTTCAATTATGATGTGTTGTGGAATGGATTTCTTTGAATTATCTTGTTGGTGTTCACTAAATTTACTGAATCTGTACTTTTATGTCTCTTGGTAAGTTTGAGAAGTTTTCAGGTATTTTTTTCTTTGGATACTTTTTAGCTCTACTCTCTCTTCTCCTTTCTTACGACATGAATATTAGTTCTTCTGTTAAGTCATGCAGATCCCTAAGGCTCTGCTCTTTTTTTTTTCTCAGTCTATTTTTCCTTTGTTGTTCAGATTGGGTACTTTCTATTGTTCTGTCTTCACATTCACTGCTTCTTTTCATTACACTCTACTTTTGAGCCCAACCACTACGCTTTTTATTTCAGTTATATTTTCCAGTTGTATAATTTTCATTTAGTTTTTCTTTGTTGTTACTTTCTATTTCTTTGTTGAGACTACTTTTTATTTTTATTTGCTTATTGGTAATTGTGTAGTGGTAATTGCTCACTAAAGCTTTTATTTTTCCTTCATGACTGCTTTAACATCAGATAATTCCAATGTCAGCATTTTGGTATTGATGTCATTTGATTGTCATTTATTGTCAATTTTGTAAGCGTCCTGATACTTGGTATGAGGAATGATTTTTGATTAAAAGCTAGACAGTTTAGTATAATGTTATGAGTCCCCAAATTTTATTTAAGTCTTCTGTTTTAACTGGCTTCTTCTGACATTACACCTATGAGATGGGAGTGTGCCATCTTATTCTTATCAAGTAATGATAAAAGTCTGGGTTGCCCATTAGGCTTCTGTTGACACTTGAGGGTTGGAGGGTAGGGGGCTCTTCATCATTGCCAGATGGAGGTTGATATCCAGCATCCATATATGATCTCTACTGACAGCAGCTCTGTCAGGGACTGGTTCCCTCCCTTTGATAATGAAAGTCCCAGATTTTCCTCACTGCTCTCTGACACCACCCCAGCATGGAATTATGGTGCCTCATTACAGCCTGCCCATGATGGAAGTCTGGGTACCCCAGTCAGCCTCCCCTGGCATGCATGGAGGTGGGGCCACAGTTAATTCTATGCTGTTTAGCTGGAGTAAAGTGGCTATTCTCTAAAGTTTTCTATCTTGCTAAGCTATCCTTTTCCTTATGATTTGTCTAGAGGGGCCAGGCTTTTCTTTGCCTGTGCTTGGTGGCATTTCTGGTTTAATGGTTTCTTCAGGTCAAAGTCTGGGATATATGAGGCCAGAACAAGCTAGGGATTCAACACTGTGTTGATTTCTGGGCCCTGAGATCCCTAGATAGTCTCCCCTGTTTTTTTCAAGCTTTCAGAGTCTTCTTATGTTTGTGTTATGTACAATATCCAGGATCTTTAGTTATACTTAGCAATAGAAATATGGAAAATTACATCTATACCATCTTTACCTTTTAATGTTCTTATTGAAAGGGTTTTTTTTGCCATTTTTAATCTCTTATGTGTTGTTAATTATGCACTGGATTTATGCTTCAGTCAACATGAAAAATGTTATTGATACAGATGGCACTGGTAAATTATTTGTGAGGATAAATACATTTCATTACCTTGGCGAATGGATATTTAGATAATTGTTTTGTGGGCTCCTAATGTGAGTCTGTGCAAGTCAGATAGCACATGAGAGGATGTGTGAAGAAGTAGTGTTTGTTATCATCCTAATGTAAAAATTGGGTACAGTGGCATGTTTCTGCTAAAAGACTGTCATTATCTGAATTGAGCATTGATACATTTAGGAATCACTCATTTAGAGTGACAGTCTTGTGGGTTCCTTGTTCATGGCTAACCAGTGATTTGGGTCATGCCTTTAGATGCTGTTTGGAGAGTAGAAATGTTCTAGTACATCCTTCTTTGTGCTTCTGGGAACGTCCTGCATGATGTAGCAACTTTTTTTGTATTTCTAAAAGTTGAAGATAATTTCTAGTTTTTTCTTTACTTTATTTTACAAATCTTCTGTATTCCCAGTTAGATTTCATCTAAACTCCAGCAACAGTAAACATGCATGTATTATTCTTTTAAGAGTCAAGTTGCAATGAACTCTTAGAACTTATTTGCAAATCTACTTCCCTGGGCTTTATTACGAAAGAAAGTTTACTTGAATTTACATAAGACCATAATGTTTTTCTTGAAAGATCTCAATACTTCCCAGAATTGCTAAGAATACATTCACTGAATTTCCCCAAGAGGAACTAACTCTTGACAAAGCTCCTAAAACAAGAGACTCAAATCCTCCCTCCTAGTTTATTTTCTCTGGAGGAAGCATTCTAATTTATTTTCATCTGGAAGACTTTGCTGAGATGGAGTTCATCACAGTGCATCCTCGTGGCATATATCAGTGTCCTGGCATATAACCTGCCTATGGATAGATTTCATCAGAACTAATGGAAAGATGAATGTGTTTACCTCCGAATCCAGCGGAGCTGCTTCTTACCAAAAGTTGCTCTATCATTTAGACACATGTCAAAGGGTAAAATTATAACATGGACAGATTGAGGGTAACTAGGATACAAATTTATTAGTTATGACTTCTATAATTAAAACGAGATATCACAAAGGAATCCCAGGCTTAGGCTAGAGTGAGTGACCTGTGTTGCAATTGGTTTTCTATAATGTTTCGGCTGTATCTCAGCCATAAACGGATTGATGGTTTTACTGGTTGTGTCAAAAGCTCTATATAGGAAAGTGGTAAATGTTTCTTGGGCTTTGTGCAAGTGTATAACATCCCACACCACTAATGACGTACTGTGTTAGCCGTGGTAAGATTGATTGAATTAAGAGCCCATTGAGATACTTCACGCCTGAGTTGTTGTTCAGCCAAGAATATTTTCCTGCCAGCAGATTGGGTATGCTACACAGGGCCCTCCAGTAGGGGGAATCCCACCTCTGAATCAGCTTATGTAGATTTAGGCTCGTCGAAGTGGGTGTGGAGGAAACAGTTTTAGTTAGTAGCAGTAGCTGTTAGGCAGCATCTCCAGGCCCACACAACAATCTTGGGAGACTCTGGGGGCTTATTTTGAGAGTTTCATACCGAGGTCAGTACTGGCACCCAGAGGTCTTGCTGTGTTTGTCTGGCCGTGGAGTTCCAGTGGGCCGGACTTCAAGGAAGGAGAAGGACAAGGAAGCCCTGTCAGTTTCCTTCTGAGACCAACATTTTGTGACTGGATTAAAAATCATAACTTACTATGCAGACTTGGAAATTTTCAGACTTCTAGCAGGTAGTCCTGTGCTCTTCCTTCCCCCACACGTGAAGGTGCCCTCAGAACATCTTTCTCTGAGTATCAGGCCAGTGCCCCATTGATCTCCACTTCTGAACTCTCACTTCAGAAATAGGTTGGCTTTATACAACATATTTTAGTTAGTAAGTGCTTGACATGAATTAACAGCTTTGTCTCTCATAATGCTAAGGTGGACGTATTCATTTCCCTAGTTTACACATGAGGGAACTATGAGCCAAAGAGGTTAAATACTTGGCTAAAATCAAGTAGTAACAAAAATGTGCCCTGCTGTTGTAGAGTTACATGAAGATGGAGATGATAAAGAAGTTTCCAAATATATAAACAAGAAATTGAGAGATTAAGATGTTCTATGAAGGGAATAAAACAAGGTGATGGGATGGAATCTCTGGAAGGAGTGCTGATTTACTTCAGGTGGTCAGGGTAAGTCTTGTTGAGGCATGGCACGGATTCTGAGACTTGGATGATTAAAAGAAACCAGCTCGGAGAGGGTTGGGAGTTGAATCTTAAAATAGGTCAAAGGCCTTCAGAAGAAAATGAACTGGAGAGAGGCAAAGGAGACCAGACAACCAGAGGAACAAGACAGTGGTAAGAGATGAGGTGGGAGAGGAGGGGTTTACATTTTCATTGTAAACAAAACAAACACTCTTGCTCTATAGGACATCTTCCACGTGCTGAGCACTGTTGAAACAACTTCATGTATATTTAGTCATTTCATCTTCACAGATGTCGAACGAGATAATATTACTACTAGTCTCATTTTACAGATGTGAAAACTGACACACAGTAAAGTAACTAGTGGTTGGAATGCAATGGGGAACAACTGGAGGAGTTACAGCAGAAAAGTAACATAATCTGTCTTGCATTTAAAAACATCACTGGAGCATCTGTGTGGAGAATTGACTAGGGGCTTAGGAGGGAAGCCGACTAGAGGTTTCAGGCACGAGATGATGGTAGACTATTCTAGGGCATTATTGACAAAAGAGGAAACTGAATGAAAGGGTTTGGTACATATTTTGTACCTGCTGCTGGCGTAGATGTGGGAGGTGAAATGAAATGAGAAATCAGGTCAAACTTCTGGGCTTGTTTGGACACCTGGGTGGATAAATGTGTCATATATGACAGTAAATGATAGGGAAGGTTACCAGGGGAGCATGTGAGGACACAGTGACTTGACCGTATTAACGTAGTGCCACTCTTTAGACATCCATGAGGAAATGTGGAGTAGAAAGATAGCTATATGAAGGTTGGAACTCACAGGGAAAATTATATAATGTTTGCACACAAGCCAAAGGTTTTGGTGAAGGTATGTTTCCATAAACAAATCTGCAACCGAAGTTTGTTTTTGTGGTAGAAACCTGAGCAGGGCGTTTCTGCTCTTTATTTAAAGACTTGTTAGGGATTCAAGTGTTCCTTCTCAGAAAAAAAAATATTTATGTTCCTAATAAAGTGTCCTTCCTGGTATCAGGAGAGGAGAAGTCCATTCTTAGGCTTTTTTCTTTTGGATACGTTCAGCCACAGGATCACACATTCTAGGGTTTCATTGCTCCTGACACCAGTCAATACCGTCCTACAGAAGTTCAAGGGGAATGTTGTTTAAAAGCATGCACAGCTTACTCTGCCCTCAGGAACAGCAAGGGTGGAAGGTGAGTATGAACTTCTGAAAGATGACAGCTGCCCAAATGCAAGTGGTATTTTCAAAGGAAGTTCAAACTGAGTATATTTAAAATGGACAGTGCTACGTTGGGAGTTTTCTGTGTTCTGCGGCATGAATAGGGCAGTGATTATTTTCATTAGGTCCTAGTTTGTAGCTTGTGTATTTATGCCTGCATGGTTCTCCCTCAATCTGAATTTATTTTTCAAACATTTAGCAAAATCTCAACCTGGTGGGGATAGGATATCTTGGGCTTGCCGTACATTACCTATTCTTTTCTATGGAAAGTGGAAATCTGATAAATCTTTCTTCCTGAACTCTAAAAGTACGAATGTACTTTGATGTGAGAAATAGCAAGAAAATCTCAGCTGCTGAACACCATCATGCCTCCTTAGCTGTTTACTTCTAATAATGTTTCTTTTAACTTCCAGAGATATTTTTCATCAATTTAGAGAAATGCCTTTTTCGATATTATATTTATAATATCTCCAAAATTGGAATTATGTCTTATAATTGTCATTGTGTTTTGTTTCTCATTAGCATATAAAATAATGGCGTGTTTAAAATTGATGTCATTTTATATTGCAGAAAATCACTAGTAAACAGGGTTAACAACTAATACTAACTGATAGAGGGCCAACAAGTGGAAAAGGGAAAAGGCTGTGTAGTGCCAATATTGGAATTAGGGATATAAGATGAGAATTGTTGGTTGGGTATTATTTGATTGGGATTTTTTTTGGGTAGATAACCTGTTACTTTTTATTTGGGGCCCCAAAGTGATGTTTTTATAGTGACATATATATTTATTTTCTCAAAAAATTTTCTTTGAAGTATTCTTAAATTTGAATTCCAAGGAGATGTGTTCCAAGCTTTTGATTATGTTTATGGAGTTTACGATTTATTCATCATTACTCACTCACTTTTTCTACACTGAATTGAGAAATGAAACAGAAGATAAAGATAAAAATTCTCAAGTTTAAGAATCTGTAGATGCAGGTCGATCTCTGTATGTTAGATAGTCAAGAATTATTGGCGTATTTTTGGAGATTGAGAGATACAATTAAGAGATGCTTAAGATAATTTATAATACTAAGTTGTTCATTAACATTTTCCTCCTGAAATGATGGGCTCAATTACTCATTTCCCAGAACTTCTTAATGATTTTCTGAGTCCTATGCTTTGCAGTTATGCCTTTATAAAGGCTGTTTGACAAACAGAATCATCTGGTTTGGGTAGGACATTAGTCAATACTGGATTTATGGGGGCTTGTGTTTGTCCCAGTCATGCTACTGTTCTAAAACGTTGGCACCTAGTCCATCAATCTGCCTGTAAAAGGACAACCCTATTTCTAAAGTGACAGAGTCTATTTGTAGTACTGCAAGCAGTTAGCAAAGCTATCTATGAAATACATCAGAGAGGAGGAGGTGAGAGATGGGGGTATAAATTTGTTAAGATCCTCCGAAGAGCTCAGCTTCCTGAGCGGAGCTACTTATTATCCTGCCTCTCTGGACAATAGAAGTATTTCTAGGAAACAGTTCTTCTGATTCTCTCCCGACCCTGCCTCCAGACTCCATAAGCCCACAGCAACTTGGCAGTTTATTTGCAGATGTGCTCCTATTACCCTTTGACTAGAGACAAACTTTGAGAAAGCAGTGGGCCTGTATGACGTTTCCCTGTATTGTGTAGTTTGGTAGTCGACTAGGGTTTTGCCTATGCTGTTTCTGTGTGGTGAGACATATTTTCCTCTCCACTTCATCCTTCCTGGAATAAGACGCCTTTCCACCTCTCTCCTGGGGCCACGGTCCATCTCAAGATAGGATAATACAGGGACTTGTGCTAGAGAGGAAAAATACAGATTCTGCTAGCACGATGTACGAGAGTCTTGCTGAAAGTGATAAATACCATTGGCAAGAGAAAGATCAGTTTCTGTAGTAGTTGCTTCACTTTGGGTTTAGGTCTGAAAGGACTGTTTTTTTCTATTTCTTCCTCCTATAGGGGAGACTTGCGTGGTGGGCCATCCCACCTCTGGTAGGAGCTCCAAAAGCAGGCAGATAAGCGTTTTAGGAATCCTAACCCCATAATGCCCATCAGCCCTGACTCCCAAAGCCACAATAAACAAATGAGAAAACCCTGTTTGTTGATAAAATGCTTGTTTTATAGATGAGTTTAAACATTTTTATTAGGCTCCACCTCCTGCCCCACCATTACTTAACATGTTATAGCTCCTAAATGACATCTCTGTAGAGACTGGAACAGCCACCACTCCTGCGTGTTCCACTGGGTGAAATCCTAGCCTTAATGGCAACCGACGACAGCAGTCTTGAGGAAAGAGGAGTCAGACGGGCAGAAGAGTGAAAAGTCTTAGGGCACCAGAGTGGGAGCAGGTGAGGGGATGAGATCAGAGGGTAGCTTCTGTCTGATGTCTGCAGAGGTGGGCTCTGTAGGGACTGACGGATGACAGGGGCAGAAATAAAACAATTGTTCTTCATGTCCTTCAAAATTCTGTGTAGGCTTGGTCGTTCAATTTCAAGGACTTGTAAATAACGGGCTGATCCACTCCACTCTTCCAAGTGATAAAGGCATGGCTCTGGGGTCTCATCACCTTAGGTAATGAAACGGTAAATAATAGTTGCTAAAGCCTGCACAGGTGACTCATGGGTGGCACTAACCTGAATTAAAAGAAAAATGGCCTTCTACTTCTTGAATTGGTCAGCGAGTTGATTTGGTGACCTTCCATTTCTTCACATGTGAAATATGGGTATTGGAGCAGATAACTCCTCGAGTCCCTCCATCTCCTTCGAATTTTCTGGGCCTGGATTTGACTTCCGGCTGGAATATACCTGCTATAGCATATGCTTGCCATTTGTTAGTTGTGCAACCCACTGATTGACACGAAAACCTCAGTTTTCCTAATGTGTGTAATTGAGATACTAGTAGCTTCCTTTCATAGTGAAGTGCAGCAATGGTGGTACAGTGCCCAGAGCACGGGAGGCGCTCATATGATGGTTACTGTGCATATTGGTCTAGATTACCGTACACTTTGATTTCAACTTGAGGGTTTTCATAAACTAAAACCGTATCAAGATTTTCTCTGAAGTTGTATGATTTCTCTACTACTACTTAGTCATATTCAGTATAATTGGCAATGATGTAATATTTAGAGAATATTAATTTTGCAGCTGTTCCTTAGAACTTATCAATTTTCTGGGTGCCTTATAAGCCTTGATTTTTTTCCCCCAAGCCCAATATAGTTTATTCAATTTTTTTGAAGTATGTTACTTATTTTATTTTTTTATTGAAGTATAGTTGACTTACAATGTTAGTTTCTGGTGTACAGCAAAGCAATTCAGTTATACATATCCATACACATACTTTTTTCAGATTCTTTTCTGTTAAAGCTCATTATAAGAAATTGAATATAGTTCCCTGTGCTATATAGTAGGTTATTGTTGTTTATCTATTTCATATATAGTAATGTGTATCTATTAATCCTAAACTCCTATCCTTCTCCTCCCCTTTTCCCCGTGGTAACCACAGTTTGTTTTCTATGTTTGTGAGTATATAAACATACTTTTTTAGATTCCACATATGAGTGACATCATATATTTGTCTTTCTCTGTCTGACTTACTTCACTTAATATGATAATCTCTAGGTCCGTCCATGTTGCTACAGTGGCATTAATTCATTCTTTTCTATGACTGAGTAGTATGCCATTTTGTGTGTGTGTGTTTGTGTGTGTGTGTGTGTATGTCTGTATGTATTCTTTATCCAGTCATCTGTCAATGGACATTTAGGCTGCTTACATATCTTGGCTATTGTAAGTAGTGCTGCTGTGAACATTGGTGTGCATATGTCTTTTTGAATTTTAGTTTTCTCTGGTTATATGCCCAGGAGTGGGATTGCTGGATCATATGGTAACTCTGTTTATAGTTTTTTAAGGACCTTGCATACTGTTCTCCATAGTGGCTGCACCAATTTACATTCCAAACAACAGTGTAGGAGAGTTCCTTTTTTCTCCACACTCTCTCCAGCTTTTATTATTTGTAGACTTTAACGATGGTATAGGACTTTAGTCACTTGAATTTGTTGCTAAAATTTTAAGTATGTTGACATACTTGACTGATTGGATGGTAGGTAAAGAAGTAATCATGGAAAGAAAGTGGACTATTCATCTATATGAGTAAATAAAGCAGACATTTTTGTATCACAGGTGTCAGAGTTATTGTTCTTTAAGGGGCCACATTTGAGCTAATCCTTTGAGGATATTAGATTCTGATTTGAGCCAGTCTCCCACACTCCTGAGCCTATAAAAAAGCCATTTTGCATCAGGAAACACTTATTAAATGAACAAAGCACAGCCACAAATGGGTGTAGAAGAAATGGGGAAAAAATAGATGTCAGCTATTGTAGGAAGGACTCCAAAACAAAGCAACACTGATATTAGGCAAATGGCAACTTGGATAGCCCAGCGTTTGTTGGAATTACCTGTCATTAATAGCTTCTTTCAGAATGTTTGAAATCTAAGGGTTTTTTAATGTAAAAATATTTTCATAATTATATAATTAACTTAAGATGCAGCAGTCATAACTTACTCCTCATATTTCTCAGAAACCAGTATCTAAAATGCAAAACATTTCAAAAGATCTAAAGCAAAATAAAAAATATCTATCTGGTTTTGTTTGGCTGTCATAATGGCCTAAACTTTGTTTGAATTGGTTGTAATAGTTACTGTTGGAGAGATTTCAAACTAAATACAGGTTTCTGTCTTGTCCTGAAAGAGCGCCTCACAGCGCCAGAGCTGCGGCCGGCTGCCCCTGTGCGCGGGGCCTACCTCGGGGGGCCTGATGCACTTCCCAGCGCTCCCTGCTGTTCTTCCCACGCTGAGGTCAAGGGCCATTTATCTTTTTCTTGTTGCCCCTGCTCTGCTGTTTTCCTTACACCTGGGTCGTGTTGTTTTATCCTTCTTTATTACCTGCTTAATCCCTGTGGTCCTCTGTTCGCATCGTGACCAAAATTGGCATATCCATTTTTTATGTTTACTTTGTGTAAATACTCTATCATGCTTACCTTGTCTGTGTCTTTTCATTTAAGTCTCATTGAGGGTAAAGAGTACTCTTCAGTGTTACATGCATTTTAAAGAAGGCGAGACGGGTCTTGGCAGAAGAACTTGTAGTGACATAAATACGGATGAATGTGCTTTGAGCATTGCCAGTGCTCTTCTCTAAACCTAATGGATGCATAGTTTCATTAAGACAGGTTGAAGGGGCTTGAACTCCAGCATGCTTTCTATGAGATTTTTCCATGCTGGCTGAAAGAGCCTGGGAGAAGAATTTTATTTGTTAGCATGGTCACGCATCTGTCTACCTAGCTGAGATGAGTGAAGTGCCCAGAGAACACGTTGTAGATTGCAGGACAGAGAGACTACTGAAGGACGTGGTTTGAAGTATGAATGGAAGTTTCATTGTCTCAATTAACCAGCTCATAGATGTTTACCCAGTAGCTCCTCTTCTCCAGCCCTGTTAGTTACACGCTCACTTCTATGATCTAATCAGAAGGGGGTGTTTTATCCTTGATTTATGAGAGAAAAAGGAATGATTGAAATTATATTGTTTAATGTTATTAAACCAGAAATTCTGAATGACCCAAGGACAAAGGTAATGATTCCATGGGACAGTTTTATTTCTCAAATCAGAGTTAGTTTTTATTTGCTGATTGTTTTAGACTTCCCACAGTACTGTACCTTCAGCAAAGATCCAGTTTTATTTTTCAAAAAAATAAGTTTTTTTAGTTTTATAATCAAGGAGAGCTATCGTTCCATTTTTTTTAATTTATAAGTAAAAAAATCAAAATGAGCATCTAAGGAAGCTGATTTATTGGTTTAGTCAGTTATGACACAAATGGATAAGAACCAAAAGTTCGTGCTTCTGAGACAAAAACAAAACCATGATCAAACCTAGCTGCAGTGCTGCCTCTTGCTCTGTGTTACTCCATGTTGGTCTGCTTGTTCTTGAAAATGTCATTGATGACTGCTACAAGGGAACACCTCTATTCTAACTAGTCTCTTAGGTAGTCACCTTAATCTTGAGTTCATGTTACTCTTTTTTATCACTCTTCATTTACCTCCAAATTTATAGTTATCAGATTTATCGATGTGACCTAGAGGTGTGGTCATTACAAATGAAATCAGTGGTTATGGATGAGGCTGTTACCTGCTCTTTCTCTATAAAAATTCCCCTTCCATCACTGATCTTACATTAATTTAGCTGTAAATATTAAATGTTGAAAAATTTCTCTGGCTACAGAAAAAAATAAAGATAGAATAACTGGCTTTTGACAGAAATACACAGAAATATTTTCTAGTAGTAAAGTGAAAATAAATTGATTATCTCAAAAACAAACAAAACCTAGCATAAACAGAGATCAGGAAAAGAGTTGTTTAAGAAAAACAGTATAACAAGTATAAACAGAGAACCAAGGATGAGGGAGAGGATTAATATGGGTTTCTGTGATAATCCCAATGTTCTAATTTCAGGTTCTTTGAAATAGTGATAATTTTATTTCTCTTACTCTTACCTTACTCTTAACTGCGTTTCACTCTGATTGCAATGATGCTATTAGCATGTAAGGTTTTAGGACCTAGGACTTCTCCAACATTATCTTGTCCTGTGGAGAGAGGAAACTGCAGTGAATTACAGCCTCTCCTCATATACACACACTACCCACGCATGGTGTTTGATTTAATATTTCATAAAAATGTAGGACCAAGAAAAAGAATCTAGCATTTTGTTTGGTAAAGCATTATGCCTTCACATATGCATAATGACACTTGATAATTCTCATCTTAAGAAAGGGGAAACATTTGGAGGAGACCATCAAAAGAAAAAAAATCTTAAGTTGGATTACCCTATTCTTAAGGACAATATAAACAATTCACTGTAGACATCTACAAAATAGTTGAGCATTTAGAGAAACTAATCAGGGTTTCATCTGGTCTAAATAATACCAAACAATCATTAATATGCAGCTAATCACCAGCATGTGGAGTCCATCGACTCCAGTGTATTTCCTTTACTCAGTCTTGATCCTCTCATATCATGTAGGCACTTACTCTGGGCGTCAGATTTAGGTAAAATCCCAGTAGGAATTTAATTTATGCCATAAGAGGGCACAATTCTGTACAATATACGATATAAAAAAGATAATATTTTTGCATTTTGTAACCTGAGGGACAAAAGTTCCAGTGCTTAGTGATTGTGTTGTGTGACCCCAGGGGGTTTCTGTTCATGCTGCATCTTACTTAGACTAGAGCAGCGTTTCCCAGCCTATTGTCATTTTGTAGGGAGGAGTTAGACTCAGGGAGAATGAGGGACCACTTAGGATGAATGTTCAAGAAATCTTTTTAATAAGGATCCTTTGGGGATTATTCTCAAAGACAAAAAAATCGCTGCTGTTTCAAAAATGTATGAAAATTAAACACTACATAATCTCAGAACCAAGTGGTCAGAGGTCCTCAATACTGTTAAGAATTAGGGCATTGTTTAACGTAAAAAACAAAAGAAACTGTAATCTACGTAAAAGGAGTCATAATTTAAGTATTCATTAATTGAAATTTTTACCTTATCAATCATTAATGTATCTTGTGGTCTGGTCTGCCAGATGTTCAGGTTTTGCAGGTTGGGAATCACTGAGATAAAATGTCAGATTAAGGCAGGGGACCTTTCACAGACAGATTTTGTTTTATTTTTTACTGCAAAGAAAATAGAGAAAATTCCTATATAATGCTACTTAATGGATTAAGAAAGCATGTGAAGTAGAACATATTGAAAACTTTAGCTGCAAATTCATCAGGTCTTATCCAAGAGTAAGTACCAGTTTTTAAAAAGAAACAATAGCAATTGATGTAAGATGAGTTTCATGCTGGAGAATACAGTTCCTGCAACACTTGTACAAGGGGAGCAATGACTAGTAGTTAAATAAGATAGAAATTGCCAGCTTCACTAAACTTTTACAAATGTTCATTGTGGTAATTTTCAAACCAAGGTAGAAAATAGCACAATAAACTGCCATGTGTACATCATCTAGCTTTAACAGTTATCAGTGTTTTGCAATGCTGTTTCATCTATCTTCCCACTTTTTTCTAAATTATTAAAAACAAATTGCAGATTTGATAAATTCTTCAGAATGTTACTAATGATTAATGATTTCTTAAATGCATTGCCATTATCATAACATAATATCTAATAAGCAGTCCATGTTCAGTTTGCCTAATTACCTAAAGCATGTCCTTCTACTATTCTAATCAAAATCTGGACAAAGTCCATATATTACACTTCCTCAGTGTTTATAATTTTTTGTTCTCTTCTGCAGTTTCTCCTCTCCTTTTTTCCCCTTGCCGTTTATCTGTTGAAAAAGAAATTAGATCTGGAAGAATTTTTCACATTCTGGATTTGCCTGGGTGTTCCTTCGTGGCATCATTTACTGTTTTATTTTTTTCATACATTCCCCATATTTCCTGTAAAGGGTCAATCCAAAGTATTAATTTGATTAGGTTCTCTCTCTCTCTGTCCCACCTCTTTTTGTAAGCAGAAAAACTTCAAAAGGTACTTTAGGAGATGTTTTGAACTTTCTAGTGCATCACATGGTGAGGAAACCCCATTTGTGATGCTCAGACACTCCAGCAGCTCCGTGCTCTCAGCCTCATATATCTATTATAGGGTTTCTCATCAGCCTTTCACCTAATGAGTACCCATTAATAATCATTGCCAAGATCTTTTCTTTCCTTAGAGGTTACAGCATGGTGATTTTAATTTTATTATTCCTGCTGCATTTATAGCTGAAATTTCTTTGCAAAGAATTACTTTCCTTCATATTGTTAACTTAATGTTGTTAACTTAAAATACAGTTTATATAAATAGTAGAATAAATATTTAGCTATTAATTTGCAGCATAATGAGTTAATATTTTAACAACTTTAAAGTTGACCAGTGATTTAAAAAAAATTTTAGTGTACTCTAATCAGTTTCAGACACCTTTATTTCTGGTGCTCAAATTACCAATTTTTGGGCCAGTAGGAGCTTGTTGGCTCTTGTACCTTTATTTTGTATGACTCCAACAACGTTGGAAATCTTTTTTGTTTTGGGGCACAAAATGTTCCAGCCTCATTTTTAATATTCTTAGGTCTGGAATCACCCATTTTAATCAAACAGCCGTTGTTTTTTTTAGTAAGAAACAACAGCTTGATTTGAAAGTGAGGATTCATTTCAGATTTACCCATTGCTTCTAAATGATCATTTATTTTAATCTTGTTTAGTGGACAGGATTTGAAATCCAAAGTTATTTATAATACAGTCCACCCTTGTCCACAGTTTCATTTTTTATGGCTTTATTTACCCGTGGTCAAATATGGTCTGAACATATTAAATGGAAAGTTACAGAAGTAAACAATTGATAAGTTTTAAGTCGCGTGATATGCTAAATAGCATGATGAAATCTTACGCTGTCCTACATGGAATGTGAGTCATCCCTTTGTCCAGCGTACTCATGCTATATAGACTACTCATTCATTAGTATCCAGAAAAATGTTGTATATCTAGGGTTCAGTTCTATCTGTGGTTTCAGAAGTCCACTTGGAACCTATCTCCCACATATAAAGGGTGACTATGTATATGTTGCCAAAACTAGGCCTCTGTACCCCACTTACCAAATCGAGACTTGAGGAAAGAGTTTTGGATGAAGTAGAAAAGATGGTTTTATTTCTTTGCCAGGCAAAGGAGGTCACAGTGGGCTAAGGCCTCCAAGACTGTGAGCCTACTGGGGAGAGAAAGCAGGGGTTTATAGTAACAGTTCAAGAGTCCAATAAGCTTGCTAGTTTCCATAGAGATCACATACAGGGTAACAAACTGTTGCAAAGTTGTTCTTGTTTTTGGAGATGCAGAAGGTCTCCTTTTTGCTCGGTATGACGTTCACCTCCGTCTTTGGAACTCTTCTAATATTCTTGTGCCTAGAACAAAGGATGCTTAGGAAGGGGGTCTGTGAAAAAGTGCTCTAGAGAAAAACTTGTGCAGTTTGAAGTCATGTTGATAAATGCTTCTAGCATTTTAGGCAGGATGAGGCCTGGGGCAGCTTGCTGCAGCCTGGGACCTGCACCTAAAACAACAGAATACCAAGAAACCACAAGGGACTAAAAATAACTGCAGACATGTATAGTTAGAGTTAGTTATGAACAACAAGATGAACAAAATATCCACTGCCACTTCTTTTGGTTTTTTCTTATTTTTTTTTATTGAAGTGTAGTTGATTTACAATTGAATGTAGGTCCTTGTTGTTTATCTATTTTATATATAGGGATCTTAGGGATCTATTCATTCCAAACTCCTAATCTATCCCTCCCCTGCCCACCCCTTCTACCCCCCCATAATCACAGATTGTTTTCTATATCTGTGAGTCTATTTCTGGTTTGTAAATAAAATTTGTATTTTTTTTTAAGATTCTACATGTAAGCAAGATCATATGATAATTTGTCTTTCTCCGACTTACTTAATATGATAATCTCTAGGTCTACCCATGTTGCTGCAAATGGCATTATTTCATTCTTGAGGTGTTGGGAGCAAAGGCAGGGTACTGAGAGCAAAGGAAGGGTACTGAGCATGATCTCATATGCATCACCATGAGGGGGTTGAGTGAACCATCCAACACTCCTTCCTCTTCAGCTCAACCCTTGTTGGCAAAAGCATGAGAAAAGCCATTTAAACTATTATACAGTTAAAATGCCATATGCATTTAGAAATACCATATGATCACCAATTACAGTAGGTTCCTGCTCATTTACTTATAGAACAAATATTTGAGTTGATAGGAATTGTGGTAATTCAGATTTCAGATATTCAGATAGTAGAATACTTAACTTTGATTTTATATTCAGATCTTTTTCTTTTAGTCTGAAAATCTTGGTTCCTAGTGGCATTAACATAATTACTTGGTTCTTTTATCCTACAGTGTGCCCATAATAGTTTGAAAATAACAATGCCAGCATTTCTACTAATAATAAGACCACTAATTATAATTTAAGATTTCTTCCTCATTCTTCTTGTTCTAAGGATATAGCCCACAAGAACTATATAATAAAAACATTTTATTTTTAATCTCTCAACATAATTTCTTTAGATGGTTGTTCCACAACTTAACATAGAGTTAAACTCATTAGCTTCAATTTTTTTTTCAAACTACAGGCATTTTTTTTTGTTATTTAACTTTGCTTTTGTTAATTAGTTATGTAAAACATTTACAGTTCTCCAAAGTAAAAACTCAAAACAGAAGTACAACTTTCATCCCTATCCTTGCTCCTCTTATATGTAACACTTTTGGGCAGTTTTTGGTACATTTTTCTGTCTTTTAAAGTAATACATATATATATATATATATACAAACACATGAATACATAAATACATATAAATTACATATGTGTGTATGTGACTCAATAACCTCACATGTAGGTGTTTTTATACCTACACACATACTCACACATATACTTATATCTCCTTTTTTTTTACACAAAGAGTAACATACTATAAAAAGTGTTCGAAATTTTTTTTTTTACCTAACAATTTGTCTTGGTGATCAATGTATAACAGTAGAGCGAGATTGTCCTCATTCATTTTTGTAGCTGCAGAGTACTCCATTAGTGTTTATTCAAGAAGTCTCCTAATTATGGACATTGATTTCCCCCCAGTATTTTCTTAGTACAAATATTGTTGCAATGAATGATCTTTGTGTATGACATTTTCTACTATTGTCAATGTATTTTTAAGAAGGTTCCTAGTAGTGGATTGTATATAGTAGGGTAATTGTATATAAAATTTTGCTAGACATAGAAGTCCCTTGGGTTGTGTCATTTCACATTCCCATGAGCCGTATATCAGAGTCCCTGATTCCCTGCAGAACTACCCCATTACGATGTTAAATTTTAGATTGCCAATTGAATTGGTGAGAAATCATCTGAGAATAGGTTTAATTTGCGTTTTTTTAATTTGCATGAGGATGAACATCTTTTTTTTAATACAAAATGTCTTTGGAGCTTTTGGTCTTTTTTCCTTAAGTATTGAATGTTCTTTTTATTTCCTAGGGCATTAGACTTATCTGTGATATCTTACTGATACTGTATTTTTCAGTTTGTAGTCTTTTTATTCTTATGGGAGGTGTGTGTATTTGCTATGCAGACATTATTTTTTAAAGGATAGAAATTTACTAGTCTCTTCTCTATATTGCTTCTAGACATTGATCATAAATAACAAAGTGTTCTCTAGGCTGGATTATAAAGAAATTTACTCATTTTATTCTAAAACATGTATGGTTTATATTTTTTTACATTTTAATTTCTGATGCATTTGAAATTTATCCTGATGTTGATGTAAGGAATTATCCAAATATACACTATTTCCATATGATGATACAATATTATCAGCACCAATTTGAGATACTGTGTTTATTATATTTTAAACTTTGCTTTGCACTAAGATTCATTTCTGGATTTTTTGTTCTGTTTCACTAGTAAGTAAGTCTTGTCATTCATGTGCTGATACTATATAGTTTAATTACAGAAGCTTTATAATATATTTTAATATCTGGAAGAAGTAGCCTCCCTCACTACTTAGGATTTCTCTGGCTATTGTTTGATTGTTTTTCCATACACATTTTAAAATTAACTCGTGTAAGTTTAGAAGCAATTCTTACAGTATTTTTTTTTATTGAGATTGTATTAAATTTATGAAGTTACCTTAGAGAAAATTTTATTCTTTGTAATATTTTTTCCTAAGAACATGGACTGTGTTTTCCTTCTTTAAGTCTATTTTTGTGTTTTTTAAGAATGTTTTACAAAAACAAATTATTTTAAGTAAAGCATTTAACATGTTATTATAGCCACATTTCCTTAGTTATATTGACAAGTGAGCTACATTTTCTAACTTGAAATATTCACATTGTTTGATAGGTTTCTATTGAAACATATCATGTTAAGTAAGTTTCTATTGAAAAATACTGAAGAAACCTGTCCTTCGTTACTTCATGAATGATTTTTTCTGTCCATCCTATTGATCAAATAGCTTTAAATGAGGCTGATAATATTTCTATTTGAATATCCTGTGTAGCATATTTACCCCACAGTAAAATTAGACCTCTACTCATAAATGCATATGTACATATAAGGTGGTCTTAGGGTCAGGTTAATTTAGCTCTTTATTGCCATCTCCTTATTTCAATTTGGCTACGTGTACAATTAAATACAAGTAGATATGAATTATCTGCTCATTAAAATACATCAGAACCTGAGGAAAAAATATTATTTACTTTCACTGTCTTCGCTTTGTCTTTGTGTTTGCAAGATCCTCTTTATTATTTTCATCAAGTTAAAGCAATTGAATATTTAATAAAGCGAAATGTCAGTTCATACAAAAGAAAAAAATCTACCTGAAACATGTGCATGCCTTGTGGTTGGACTCCTTTATTTAATGTGTAACAGAACTGTCTTTGCCCCTTTGGGGCCCTAGGTTAGAAGAACCTCAAAGGCAGCCTTGTGTGCATCAGGTCTCAAGTGGGAACGATGCCTTGCCATCTGTGGGCATCCAGCGGTGGAGGGGAGTGTTTCTTGTTTGACATATACACAGCGGGGAGAACGCTGCCACCATTTTGTAGGCAAGACCAGGGAAGCAAGTGTCTTGCTATGAAGACAGAGTCCTCCTGGTGGAGAACTGGATTGCCCACGTTCTGGGTGAGGTGTTGGAAATCTCCCAGGACATCTGGATTCCTTGTTTTTGTGTTCTGTGGTTAGGACTCCATTAATTATTCATTCAGAATTCCCACTGAATTTGGATTCCTATTGAGGGAGGGTATGATTAGAGTCAGACCAGTTGCTTATTTCTCACGTTACTAATGTGTGACCAGGAGCAGAGTTGTGGGCCTTTTTCGAGTAGAACCCATGAATCGATAAACACTATGTGGTATGCCAGAAAATATGAAGTTCTGTTTGTGAAGGTCTGTTTTCCTATGCTGAATTCTTCTGTCTTCTGGTGCTGGACTTTCAGATTGAATAGAAGTTACTCTAGTTAGGTTTTCCCCAATGCATCTTCCTGGGGAAGAAAAAAAGGCATAATCAAGGGAAACTGAGACATTGGCAGGACTTCATCATTTCCAGTTCTCACAATGCAGTCATTACACAGTGGAAATACGTGCTTCCCTTAACAATGCCAAATGGTATTTCACTGTTGCTACGAGATTGCACTTTGAGCACCCTTACTTTACTAGACGGTCCTTGATATTTGATCCATGGTGTGGCAAAATTATTGTCCCTTTTCTGAAAAGGAATATTTTATCTAAGTTTATGCTTTGGCTCTAACTCCTGAAATGAATGCTTCTCTTCGAGGTACCATTTCTGGAAATAAGGTCATGAAACTTCTATTGAGAGAGAGAGTGTCTTATTATTTTAATGGTAATGCTTGGCAAGATGTTCTTTCACAAATAAATTTAATTGTTATCATATGTACTGGCTTAGGGAAAAACAAACAGTAAAAACGAAAAGAAAATAGTAGGTAATCATTTAACTCTTCTAAAAGGAAAGAGATGTTAACTTCAAAGGTAATCGGATTCATTGAATATGTACCAAAATAGAAAACAAATATAGGAAGATTAATACTGATTATCAGCAGAAATTTTTTCTCTTAAATTCCAGCCACCGGAGCCGTTCCTAACTCAAAGGCCTTTAGCCCTGTAAGTCACTACGGCGGTCCTGCTTAAATATGTCAGCAGTGGGCACAGGAAACAAGAGCTGGCAGTTCTCCCACCTGTTATAAAAAGACGGAAGCCCATCGTGAATGAGCGCACACAGCACTACAGTTGCCATCTGCATAGCTTCCAACCCTCTTGTGTTTTATAGCCGTAGTCTGCCAAAACCCCAGCAAGCCAAAACAGGAATAAAACCCCCAATCTGAAAGAGAGAATAAGGCAAATAATAAAATCATCCCGACAGCAGAGGAGTAAAATTGCAGAAAATCAGACTGAAATAACAGAACTGTCAGGCAGGGTTGGGAGAGCTAGGAAATGCCTCCAAAAGAAGATCTGGAGGAAAACCGAAGGCCGAGGATAATATGAACCATTGTTCAGTTGAAAGGTTTTGCCAAGCGAGTATGCTGGCTGGTAAGAAAATATTACGCCTTTCCAGAAAATGTTACTTCTTTCTCGTTTCTAATATTCTAGCTATGTTGGTCTGAGATAAAGCAGACTTTTATGTCTTGGAACTGTTGGGTCCCATTTTATTTTCATAAAAGGATAGACTTCCAAGAGAGATTCAGACGAAGTCAGGGTTTAATAGCTCTTGATTTGTCACTTGGGATATATTAAAAGTTAGAAGCCAAATAAACACAGCTTTGCAACATTTAAAGGTAATAATCTTCAGGACATTTTTAAGCAGTTGCTAAGGGGATGTTGACTTGGATTTTACATAGGTTAGTAGTAGTGCAACTCTAGCAACCAAAATATATCAAGCTCTTCCAATTTATATTGGTAAATTAGGAAGAAACAGGTGTGTATGTATGTGTGTGTATATATGTGTGTGTGTGTGTGTATATATATATATATATATATATATAAAATTTTTGAAGTAATCTACTCTTCATGTGAGGAATAAAAAGGATAATTTAAATGAACTCCTGTTCTAGGCTGTAGGCAGTCTCTGTCCCCATTCCCACCCCCTCCTCACATTCACAGTTGTACCCTAAAAGCAATAGTAAATATCTCTCCCATTTCCCTAAAAAATGGAAGATAAAAGCATGAAAGTAAGATATTTGCCAGAATGGCAGATTAAAAATGCGTGTGTATATATCTTTTATGAAATACTCAGTTTTTGCTGTCTTTTCCCATCTCTGGCTGAGGCATTTCTTTTTCCAAAACCCAGTTAAAGATAATAAGAGACAATTAGGTTTTCTATCCAGTTAATAATTGCACTGCAGGGCAGAGTCCTGCAGAAATTATCCCGGCTAATGGCCATCCAGCACTGGAGGCACGTCCGTATTTTATCACTAGCCCCTGAGATCTGAACATCCCTTCTGCTCAGTGCTCAAAGCCTATAGACAAGCCTTGTTCTCTTCGTCTTTGGGAAGTGGCACCAGACCTGCGGAGAGTGGGCACACAGTACACTGTACATTGAGGCTGGAGGAGATGGGTAAGCTTTGCAGTACTAGAAAACACAATGGCTTTCCTAGTTCAGAGTTCTTGAGAACAGGGGCAGTTTGCTTCATATGTTAGCCCATCAAGAAGCATGCAAATAAGGAGTGGGGAGAAATGCATTCTTAGGGACAAAAAGAATATCAAAGAGAAGAAAGCTATGGGGAACTATTACTTAACTTTCACCAGGCAAGCGACAGAGGGGGATTCATGTTTTTCCTGGGCACCCTTGACACCTTCTAGAAAAGCAGGCTGGGATCTTTATGTTCCTGATTATATATTCAGGGTGCCCAGGGTCTACAGGTAAAATGGAGGAGCAAGACAGTTGAGTCTGGACTTTGTCTAAGGACAGTGACAAGTCCTTCGTGGTAGAAGCATCTCTTAGCTGTTTTCTCCAGGCAGCAGTGTGCTGGCTACCACTTGGACTAGAAAAGTCCTTGTTTGAAAGCAGATTTGTGGAGAACAGGGACCCACAGTTTGGTCCCAGTGAGGATGGACTCAGGGTACCCCATGGGTACTGAGGAGAGCAGGAAGTAGGAAGCTGGAAAGATTATTGCAGATCAACATAGAAGCTCACTATTGCCCAGCCCAGCCCAGGAGCCCAAGAGGCTCCTTACAGACAGTGACTATATCTTAGACCTCTTTATTTCACTGGTTTTACCTACAGTCTTTGATATACAGTAGTGCTCAATAAACGGTATTTGAATAAATGAATATCCTAGTATAATGTGGTTTTGAAGTCATTTAAACTAGGTTTGAAGGCTGACTCTGCTCTTTATTAGGTGTGTAACCTTGGGCAAGTTAATTACCATTTCTGAACCTCAGTTTCCACATCTATAAAATTATAATAATAATGCTCAGATTTCTGTGAATATTAAACAGGAGTGTCTATTGGAAATATCTAGCATGGTGCGTCTACTTGTCTCTCTTCCATCTTTTCTTCCTGTGCTAACTCCTTTCCTTGAAATACCTTGCTGTCTTTGCTTTCTCATTCATTTGCCAAGACTGATCTCAAGCACAATCTTTTCTGTGAAGATTTTTCTACTTTCCTGCTCTTTCCCTCTCCTCCCACCTAGTTGGGTATAAACTTTACTTTAAGCCCATGTACTATTTTATTTGTTTTGTGATCATAATTCAAAGTCAGTGTGGCTGTGTTTTATTCAATGACTCATATTTGGGGGGTGGGTTGCATTTTTTTCTTATTGAAATGTCTTTTCCATATGAGACATATATAAGCAAAAATAGCAAAGTAAAACCATTGCTTGGTTGGCAGAAGAAAAATGTGATCTGGAAAAACGTTTTCTATGATTGGGAATCCCTGCGTCCAAAATAAGTCAGTTTGCTATCCGAGATGAACTAGTACAATGATCAGTTTAAAAAGGTTGGCATTAATAATGATTTTTTTTCTGCTCTCCACCTGGAACTTATGTCAATAACTCTTTGCAATGTGTATCATTTGAAAAGTGACAAGAAACAAGATTCTCTATGAAAAAATGTTATTTAAATGTGCAAATAAGAGGAATAGATGGAGTTTCGAGTCCAATGGATGAGTCAACTTGATCCTCCTTTTTTTGGCTAGCATTAAATATGTTTTAAGATGATACTCTAACGGATTTTCTTGAAAAAATTTTTTTGTCAGTTTGCATGTGTTAATTTCTGGTGTACAGCATAGTGATTCAGTTTTTTATACACACACATGCACACACATTCCTTTTCATATTTTTTCATTATAGGTTATTAGAAGGTTTGAATATAGTTCCCTGTGCTATATGGTAAGACCTTGTTTGTTTTATATATAATATTTAGTATCTACAAAATCTGAACTCCTAATTTATCCCTCCATACCCCTCCTCTACCCACTGATAGCCACAGATTTGTTTTCTATGTCTGTGAGTCTGATTCCGTTTTATAAATAAGTTCATTTGTGTCATTTTTTAGATTCCACATATAAATGATACTGGGTATTTTTCTTTCTCTTTCTGACTTACTCCACTCAGTATGACATTCTCCAGGTCCATCCACATTGCTGCAGGTAGCATTATTTTATTTTTTTATGCCTGACTAGTATTCTATTGTTGATCTGTATACATATATAGATCTACCTGTCTATATGTACACACCACGTCTTTTTTATCCAGGCAGCTGTTGATGGACATTTAGGTTGCTTCCATGTCTTAGCTATTGTAAATAGTGCTGCTGTGAACATTGGGGTGCATGTATCTTCTTGAGTTAAGAGTTTCCTCTGGATATATGCCCAGGAGTGGGATTCTAACAGTTTTTCTAATGGGGTATCTTTTGATATTAGGAAAGAATATGAGAAAGAATTAGGGATAATAGAGTCAAAATCTAAATAGAAGTTCTTAGTTGAAAAGTTCTTACAAATGACCTCATCCATTACTTTCAATTGTTTTACAGGCAAGGAATCAGATCCAGAGAAGAGACTTGCTTAAGTCACAGAACCGGTAAGCAGCAAAGAGCAGAATAGATGAAAATTCTGGCTCTCTTTTCCCAATACCACCAATTATTATTTTTATTTCTACTCACTTAATTAATTATATGACTTGGAAAGCCATTGCCCCTACCTGTGTTTTAAGCTGTGTCCATCTTATGCCAAGACCAAAGAGTGAAGAATAAAATATTCACATAACCCTGTTTGTTGCTAGGGAAGCATATGGTCATAGTGGTTAATTGAATGATTTTACCTTTCTTAAAATATTATTTTGGGTGGAGGGGTAACAGATTCAACATTCCCACTTTGAAAGCAGGTGCGTGAGGAAGGATCTCAGGAGGTAAGACATTTGTGTTAATTCTTATTTTATGGTATGGTCATTGTACAGATGGTTGTTACTCCATCATGAAATAGAAATATGAGGACTGGAGAGTATTTAAATTGCAAATAGGATGCTTTTTAATCCATCTCTAGAATTCTGATAATTCAGAGTTATTACTGTACTCCTTTGGGGAGGAGAGTCTTAGCACTTCTTTATTAGCGTTGGTTTCTGGTAATCAATCAGTAATTACATAATGAAGAGGTGAAATTGGGTGTTTAGCACAAAAATACGAAACTACCACATCCTTGTATTATCAACTCTTGGCTGTGATGATCAGTGGATGGGGAAGTTAGAATTGCATTGCTCTGGGATTCTCTGAAAAGTCCAGCTGAGAAGGACCTTGAACACTGACTTCTGCTGTTGTTTGTCACTCTCTGATGTGATATTGAAAGCGATACATTTATATTAACTCTTCATTGTGAATAACTGTGCTGCAGAATTATTTCCAACTCACTGATCTATGTCCTTGACCACAATGAACATGCTCACTGTAGTTTGTGCAAAATGAGTGGACTTTAACCTTCTCTCCATGAGGTGTCTGAAATGTTCAACAGTACCCAGAAATTTGGACATTGACTGAATATTTGATGCTTTTAAGAATTTATTGAGGTATGCTTTTAGAAGTGATAGTGGTCTTGTGGTTTAGTTAAACACAAGACAGCAGGCTCCAAGTGGAGTTACTTGTGCTAAATCCTACAGCACCAAACTGAGACCTAATTACAGTTTTGGCTCCCTCAGAAATAGAGTGGTAAATCAGGAGCTGCCTGATCAGCACTAGTTAGATAACCTGCCTGATAGACCCCCCCATACCCTAAAGGAAAGTAACCTTACCGTGCCCAGTCCACTTTTTTGCCTAGTATAACTTCCTTGTTCTTGCTCCTTCTGCCCATAAATGTCTCATTTTGTACAGTTCTTTGGAGCTTCTTTCCATATGCTAGGTTGAATGCTGTCTGATTTGTGTGTCTTTGACTAAAACCAGTAAGACCTTTAAAATTTACTCAGTTGAATTTTGTTTTTTTAACAGATTTTTAAAAGAGTCCTTAATATTTAGAGGCATGTACAGAAGTATTCATGGGTGAAATATGTGAAATAAGATTGGCCATAAGTAGGTAATTACTGAAGAAGGACAGTCATGATAATTTTCTCTTTACATTTGCTAATGCTTAAAATTTTTATAATACAAAATTCCAAAAATATAATAGGTAAAATTTTTTTTGCTGCTTTAGAAAAGGCTACCAGCATGGTTGGTTAAGCTCTACCAATTAATACATTATAGGGTCACAAATTAAAAAATCAGTTAACTCTAAAGTATCAATGCAAAAAACAAGTTTGGGGGTGGGGAGAGATTTAACAAAACAAAAACCAAGCCTACTTATTAATTCTTTACACACGTGAATTTTGTTACTGTTGAGAACATAAGAGAATATATATTACTTCAGTTTAATAAGAAGGTATATGACACTTTCTATGGGCCAACCACTGTGTTAGATACTGGAGATATAAAGGTGATCAGACATCATCTATAGCTGTGATGATGTGTTTTAAGTGGTGTGATAGAGGTTAGAATAAAATGCTGTGGGACCTCAAAGGAAAGAACAGTGAATTCTTCAGGGGTTGAGAATAAGGACCACAAAAAGGTGATAACTGACCTAGACTTCAGTGAGGAGGAGTCTGCTCTGTAGAAAAGGATTCTGTTTCTAAATAGGTTAATCAAGGACTGTTTAATTTGCATTACGCTCTCTCTCTCTAAAACAAAGGTTCCCTAGGAAACATTCTTCCCTTCCTCAACGACTCCAGGTGGTCTCCATTGAGCCACCATTGATAGGCGGCTCAGGTTATTGATTCATTTATTCATTTGCTCAACATAATTCCCTTGGGAGAATCAGGTAGCTAAAAATGAGAAAATGTCAGGGGGTGATACGTTAATAGGAATAGTTTTGCCAGGTGTTGAATACGGTGTCATGGAAACGTCTCCCTAATTGATAAACTCTATTATCTGGCTTTATCCTGCTTCACTCTTGATCTAGCATCCTCAAGATCCTCTCTGGGGGACACTCTGCTGGTTCCTGTTGATAGGTGCAGGTTTGGTCCTACAGATCTTTCAACATGGAATTCCTCTTCTTTGGTAGGCCCAGCATTTCTGATTTGGGCCATATTGTGACTTGACCCCTCTTTACTGATCTGATGTCCAGGGGAGGAGGAGGAACAAATCCTGCGGCTGGCAAGCGTTGCCTTAGGAACAGCCCTGCTTTATGTGAGGTTATTTACATAGTTTTCAAGCAAGGGTGAATTGAGGGGAGAGGGCTTTATCTTCTAACAGGAGGTGATGGTTCACGTCTGCAGCATCACAGGGATGCGGCCAATCTACAGCGTGCGTCTCAAGTGCATCTCCTCAAATAACTCCTAAATTTCTTGTTCCTTTACTCTCAGAACTCTCAGAGCCCTCAAAAGAGAGAGAGTGAGGAAAGTCAGGGAAGAGCACAGCAAGGAGCAAAACACAGGTGGCATTTCATTTGGATTCTAGCTTTAGCCAGGTCCCTTGGGGAGCAAAGGGGCAGGGGCTGGTTGTGGGCGGCCCCGGGTGGGTGAAGTAGCCTGTTGGGTGAGGTGGCTTCACTTAGTCAGGGTTAGTGGGGTTAATCTCTGGAGAAGAGGCAGCTGTGAGCTGTTAGCCACCAACATTTACAGGAGCTGAGGGATGTGTGCACTGGCCTGGTAAAGGGAAACTGGATGGGCAAAGCATCGCCCATGTCGTTGAAAAGTTAATCACTCGATCTAAGAAAGAAATGGAAAATTTTATTTGAGCCAGATTGAGTATTATAACCTGGGAGCAACCTCTGAGAAGCCTCCGAGAACTGTTCCGCCTGTTAGTGGTCAGAGCACAGTTATTTAAGTTTTTTGAAACAGAAGGCTGAACATTAAATGACATATTACTGACAATTTACAGAATCCAGATCTCCACGTGCCAAGTGAGTAGTGGGTCACGGGTCATCATGGGCCCTGACAAGACTAGGAAGGAAGATTATCTCCTAAGGAACTGGGATCCTTGATGAGATTAAGAAGGAATATCACCCCCTAAGGACACACACAAAATGCGGAATACACACAAAAGGGAAGGGAGGAGACCCAAATGGGCAAAGAAAAATTTTGTGTTTAAATTTTTTTTCTTGCTAGAAAATACGAATTTAATTTTATTACCCTCTAAAAACCTCATTCTAGGCTTTGGTTTTTTCTTGCTCCTATTTCTTCCATTTCTCAAGTTATGTTTATCTAGTTCTTTAAAAATTTGGTCTGTTCTTCTTCATGCGTTCAGTAAGACAGCAGGAACATCTACTACATGCTGGACACTGATAACCAATGGGGATGCACTAGTGAGCAGGCCAGGTACGGTCCTTGTCCCTGCGCAGCATGCATTCCAGTGGCCAAAGAAGACAATGAGCAATGTAATTTCAGATGGTTTTAAATAGTAGTAAGAAAATAAACTAGGCATTATGATAGTGATTGTGGGGTGTTAATGAGGATGCAGTTTTATATGCAGTTTATAAACCAATCTTACCTGAGCCTAAGGCATGGTTGAAGGTGGATGAGGAAAGGACAGAACAGCAGCGGAAGGAGCACGTCTGTGCCGGCAGCAGAGGTCTGGGGGAGCTCAGCGTGTGTATGTTCCAGAGTACTGATTATATCTGAAATTCCTTAAAGATGAATGTTGAGTAGTGGCTTTGTTTGATATTTATCAGCTAGCAAGACATGAGGGAGCATGCAAAATGTAGTAAAGAGTTTAGATTTTTTTCCTCTGAAGTAGTGAGAAACTGCTGAAGGTCTTTAAGCAGTAAATGGATTATGAATCTATTCAGGGAGACTGTCTATGTGTATAATGTTCATGTAGACATGTTTATAAGTATATGTGTATATATGTATAAATAGGTATGTATATTTTAAAATTAGACTAATACACTCTGCTTTTCATGTAGTACATCTAGTAGATAATTCCATTTAAGTATATATATCTGCCTTCTTTATTTAGATTAGATAGTATTCTGTTTTGGATGTAATTTACTTAACTTCTTCACCTTGATAGATATTTACTTTATTTCTAATCCTCTCCTAACACAGTGAGTTCTGCCATGAATATTCTTGAATGTGTGTACTTGTGTACCTGTCTAAATATATTAGTGGGATACATTCTTAGAAATGGAGTGTGGTGTCAAATCCTACATTCCACAGATTTTGCCAAGCAGCCCTCCATAGAGTTTGTACCAATTCACATTCCCATCAACAGGATATGAGAATGCCTTTTTTCCCCCTCATTTCTTAACCAAACACTGTTACCATCAGACTTTTTGATATTGATGATCAGACTTTCTAACCTGAATTGGATGTATGATATATCATTTTAATTTGAATTTGTCTTATTAGGAGTGTGAGTACACACGTGCGCGCACACACGAATATAAATAGGCTTAAAAGTTACTGGATTGCAGAAGGGGATATATTTGAGAGGTATTTAGAAGGCAAAATCAAAATATCAAAAAGTCAGTGAGAAGATCAGGCCTGGATCCCTTATCTCCAAAATTATAAACCAGTGAAAGTTAAGTCCCTATGGTTTTCCCAAGAATCAAATCAAAGGCTACCTTCTCTAGGATAAATTCCCTGACTGCTCCAGAAAGGTGAGTTGCTCCCTCCTCATGCTCCATTTGCCCTCTGCACATGCATCTGCTCAAGTCCTTACTGCATAATGTGTGCGTGTTTAAAAAAATTATTTCAAAGTTTTACATACTTGTAAAAATCGTAAAAATCTAAACAGTATAGGAGTGCCTGCTGTAAGCAGATTAAGTTCTCATTTTGTTCTTTTAAATCTACCTCTTGAAGGGAATTCTTTAGGGACTTGTACAAATGCCCAAACTTCCATTATTATATTCTTTGCTTATACAAATATAAAGTACATTTGTACATATATCTAGAAACAATATCATGATCAGATAGTATATACTGTTGACTTGTTTTTTTTCAACAATAGTGTAATCTTTTTTAAGTTAATACATAAAGTCTGTCTTACCCTTTTTAGGATCTCAGAGAGCATTCTGTTGAATAGGTATGACCTAATTGATCAAAATATTTCTTTATAAACAGGCACTTTGGGCTGTCCCCAGTTTTTTTCTTACCATTTATAATGCTCCTATAAATCTATCTATATATCTTGAAGTACTTGGAACTTTTATTTCATTTGGACACATTCCCAGAGTAGGATTTTGGGGTCAAGGTGTAGGCAGTTTTAAAGTTTAGTAAATATTTCCAAATTATTTCCAAAAATCTGTCCTAATTTATGATCTCACCTACAGGGTCTGAGAGGAAATACTTCCTATGGCTTTAACAGTGCTGAATGCTGTCAGTCTTTCAAGATCGTGTCAAATTATTGGATAAAAGTTTGATACTTTCTTGTTTTTATAATTTGCATATTTTTCTGACCACTACTGAGACTGTGATTCTTTAGCATTTCCTCACATGTAAGACACCTTTTCATGGCATTTGTCCATTTGTATAGTGTATAGTTTATCCATTTTAGAGCATTCTTGCTTATTTGAGATATTTAGGGTTTTAAAGTGTTTTTCTTCTAATCTTTCATGTTTAGACTTTGCTTATGGGATCTTGGGCCATGTCTATATATCTTTTCTTCATGGAGATATTTTCCACATTTTCTTTTTTTGGCTCATAAGTATCTACTGGTACTTAAGATCTTCCTAAGTATAAGGTTATAAAATATTCTCCTAGATTTATTCTCAAAGTTTTACAACTTTTCTTCTAGCATGTAGTTCTTAGATACACCTGTAGTGAAAATTTTGATAGAGTACATTAATATTAAAGTTTTCCAGCTAATGAGAGAATTTATGAAAAATAATCCCAGGGAGTTCTAAGAATGAGGAAACTGAGGTTTACTGAAGCCAAGTGACTTGCCAAGATTACCCAGGTTAATTGTTTATGGCTTGCTTTTATTTTCTTTTCTCTCTGGAATTTGAGGTCATGTGAGTAAAGACCTTGGATGTATTATTCACTTCTATATTATTGACACCTGACACTCAATAAATATGAAGGAGTAAGTTCTCTGGATCATTAGACATAACTATATCTGCCTTTTGCTCTAAGAAATACTGTCACTGTGGTGATGCTGATTAGTTACACCATAGGTAGGAGGGTTTCCCTCTGTGGGGATGCCCGAGTAGGAAAAACATAAATGATTCCGAGCCAGATCAAGTATCAGTGTTGCTAGCCAAGGAATCTCAAGTTTCCTTATGAAGAAAAGGGAGTCCAAAGGGTTCAGAGAAAGGAGGGAGTGGGGCTGGGGATGAGGTGACTGTCTTGGTTAAGTAGAGTCAAATAGAGTGGCACCAGCCCCAGGTCATCTGGATTACACACACACACACACACACACACACGTGCATGTGCGCGCACACACATGCACACTACAAGAAGCAATAGTTGGATACACTACAGAGGAGATTATACCCCATACAGGGAGCTGGGATGTTGCTCTGGTTTCACCATTAATAATCTCTCACTTAGCTCCAGTGGTTCTCAATTTCCTCATTCCTAAAATTAATCTAATACTAGGTTACATAAGCTTCCTAATATTTACTGAGTACTTATTGCATATAATATTATTTCACTCACTCATTGTAATTATTACACTTACTCTCTATCACTCATGATTTTTAAAATAAGCTTCGTGAAGAAAATATACTTACTAAAATTTTACAGGTGAGAAAGCAACGTCTGAAGGTCATTTAACCTGTGAGTAGCAGAGTTTGTCTCCCCAGTTGTGTCTGAGTCTCCGTGGCCCACAGTGTTTCTAGTTCTAACACGTGAAGTTGGCACCAGATGAAATAAACAGCAGTGGCATTACCTGTCTGTGGGCAGAAGTCCCTTAGATGTTTCAGTCTCCTTAGATTCTTGAACTTTGCCACGTAGTAACCATTTCATGGTTCACTTGTCCCCAAATGTGTCGGTCTTTCAGGTTTCTCAGGTCTTGGGAAACTGGCAACTATAGTAAACTCGATTATTACTGAAATGTTGGAAAACAAAGAAAATAATGGTTCCTTAGCCCATACCTTCCTCATAGTAATTCCTCTCCTACGTCTTAATTAAAGCAGACAGTAGAAGAATCACACAAGGCTGAGAGGGCTGGGAATCACGCTATAGGACCACAGAACTTGGAGCCCGAAGCAGCAATCATCAGTCGCAAAGAACTGAACCCACAGAGGTCTTCAGCAGAGACTGTCACATTTTCAGTATGGATCAGGGAAGAGAGAAAATCTAAGTGCATAAAACCTCATGTGATCTTGAGTTCTTAAGATAATCTTGTAGCTTTAAAAATAATGAGTCATGAAGTACCAGTGAGTTTCCACATAGTTCCATCAGAGTCTCTCTGCCTTCAGACATAGCAACACTTTTCCTCTACGCTTCTTGTGAACTGCAGAGTTGTGGTCGGTAGTCCTAGTAGAAAACTCCATCAGGAGACATAAGCTGCCGCCATACTGTGCTGTGATTTAAAACGGCAGCCGAAGGATCATGTCGTACATCCCCCTGGACACAGTGAAACAAACGAGTGTACTGACATTCTTCAGAGCTGTGGCTTTGGTGTGCTCAGGCACAAGGCCCAAGCATCAGTGTCAAATCCTGCTTGGTTAAACTCTGCTTCATCAAAGATTAGCTACCTGTTTTGCTTTTGAATAATTAGGTAGAAAACCTAAAATTCTGACTGGTACTTCGTCTTCATGCTGAATATGGGACAGGAGATGTTCTTTCTAAAGTGTCCAGATGTGTTTACCTGCAGTAGTTTCATTTATCTCAGAAGTACTTGTCAACAGCACTCTGCCCCAAACTCTCTCAAACACCTTGCCTGGCATTTAATCTTTGTTTCTGTTTGCATCACATAAATGCTAAAAGCCACAAATAGGCAAATCATATGTAAGGCCAAAGATTTAATTTTTCAATTTTATGTTCACGGTCACTGATCCCCATTTCTCTTCTCACTGTTTCTTCGTCCAGAAGCCTGTGTCCTGCTTAAAAATACACATAAATGACAGAACCTCTGATTTCCTAGGGTGGATAAAACCGTGTTCTCTGGGAAAAGATTCTGAGGCAGGTAATATTGGTAGAGGGCTCTGGCAGGTGTCACATCATGCCACCTCGAGTCACAGGTAGAGGGGTTGGGGGTGCCTGAGGCTCATGGTCTTGTGGAGAGGGACACTGGGCCCATAGGCCAGATGCATCCAGCTCTTGCTACACTCTGTCTCTTGACAGGATGGACTTAAAGGTTGGGGGTGGTCTTCATAAGCATGAAAATAGTCTTGCCAGCCAGTGCAGAGGCCTTGCAGATGGTCTGTGCTTCTAGCACCAGGAGACCTTGGGGGACACTTAGGCCATAGGCAGTCCCCTCTGCTGCAGTTTCTTGGCAGACACCCAGGAAAGAGCCACTGAAGCCATCCTGTGATCATCCCTCTCTCCATACAGTGACAATATACTTCCTGTTTAGTAAGAAGGGGAAAATTAAGAAACCAGTTCCTCTCCTGGGTGGTTAAGGAAAGCACACAATTGATGGAAGTGTATTTTGAGGTACTTAATGCCTGGAACCTTCTTCTCCCTGTGAACCATATTTCTCTCTCTCCATCATGCAGTGTGTGCTAGTGATTTTAATGCAATTTAACACTAAAACAATCAAATGGGAATCTTCAAGAGTGTGCAAATTTATTGCTTCAGTGTTTGAGTATACACAAAAGGCCTCCTCTTTTTCAGTTCGCTTGAGTAATTCTCATAAATGTCAACAGGAGCTGTGAATGCATATCAAGGAAAAATAAAATGCATTTGAAAACCCTTCAACGGATCATTCACACAGACCCTGTTTTGTGCATGTGTTATAACAACATGAAATTTGCTCTTATTCTTTTCTCGGAGTTGAGGCCATATGCGTCAGTGCTCATTTCTTTAAATGTCATGATTGTACATTTTCTGCATTGAAAAAATTAATCAGAAATGTAGATGTAGCCAAAAGTTAATTTCAGGCCAAGTTCCGTGGTGTAGGAAGAGTATGTTACTGATGGCATTTTCTTTGCTGGGGTTGTGGTCATGACTTTTTCAAAAACTGCAGTTTTGAGATTGACAATGCATCATCATAATCCTTTTTTTCATGCAGGAAACACCCACTTAAGATAGTTTTCTTTTTTCCTCTGAGTTCCCGTAGGCAGATAATTTTCACAATCAAGTTGCATAGAAACCCTTTATTCATAAAGGATAACATCTGAGATGTATCAATGAAACTTTCATGACCTCTGCTCTTTTAAGCAGTGACTTTGAAACTGCCCAAGTCTTTTCCTTGAAAAAGATCAAAAACAGCGCCTGCATACGGGGAGAGAGGTGTGTGTGTGTGTGTCTCTGTGTGTGTGTGTACATGTTATTAGAACGAGAAGTCTTGCAGTGATGGCCTGAAATCCCTGAGGGCAGAGGCCACGGCTCTTCAGTCAGCAATGTAGTCTTGATACCTATAGCTGGGTGTGGCATGGAGCGAGCGTCTATGAATGTTTGGAAAATACATTTTGCAAATGGTGTTGTGAAAGCCTCCAGACTCCCTGTGTAGGCAGTGTCAGCCTACCTGTAAATTCACAACAGTTTGTATTTGAGGGTCAAAATGTTGTCTTTCAGTCTTATTTTCCAAGAATATCCTGACATGGTCAAGACAAATGAGTGGATATTTGCCTTACAAGTTTTGCATTGTTTACGTTCCTGTTTATTAGAAGCGATATTGTAAAAACTGAATGATGACAGACCTTGTTTTGACAGTATACTAAAAATGTTTGGTTAAAAGGAGAAGAAGAATTGGGGCGGAAATGTTTTAATATCCAGGCCATACATTGCAATTTATATTAAAGAGCAGTCATAAAAGCATCATCAGTGATTTCACATAGAATGAACACGGAGATCATTTAGTGTAGCCGTTTATCAGCTAAAGTCCATGCGGGTGTAGCTGGAGCCAGCTACCTAACACGCAGTGATGTCCTTGGTCTTCTTTCCCAGTGGGAAAGATCTGTTAGAAATTCTACTTGTGATAGAGATACAGCAGCAGTGCCCACTGACTAGAGAGGTTACATAAGGAGGGGGGGCATCTGGGTTTTTAAAATTCTACCTTGGTTCCAGCATACTCAGAAATTCCTGTCTCTGCTTCAGAAACATGCTTTATGAGACCTTGACATTTTACAGCCACAGAAGTTTCCTTAAGCACTTGCGCAGAACTTTTTATTCAGATTTGGGAGAAAGAATATATGATTTATTTTGTTATTATAAAAGTTAGAATATAGGGAAACAGTGATTTAAGAAGGAACACACATTAGATATGTATAGTATTCTGTTTCTCTGGCTCCTTTTTTTTAAGTAGACCCAAATTAGTATGGAAAACTTGCAACTTAATTCCCTTTTTATTACCTTAAATTTAAGGAATCATAATACAGTAGGAGATTAGAAGAACATTTTCTAAAAGTTATATAACATCAGAGAATGCTTCCTATAAGGAGATTTTGGGATTTAAATGCCTGATTTCCTACTATTTCTTTGTCTTTTTGTAAAAGCTCATTTTTCTAGATACATGCTGATAAAATTTACAAAAATAAGGCCACAAAGAGGGTTGTTTTTACATACAGATGAGAAAAGAAAGACTGTTTAATTTGGAAATTGAGGTTTTCTTGCCTTCTCTTATTTGCTTGCGTTAATGGAGTCAGTTTTACTCAGCCTAAGCTAGGACTGAGGAAAACGTCAGATATATTCCCTTTTGGAACTTCAGGAATAATGCAGAATTAAAAACTCCAGAAATTTTTACAGTGGTTCTGAATGTTTTCCCCGAGAACAGGAAGTCACTGTGAACTTAAAAATGTGGAAAAGACTTCTAATTGTGACCATGTTGGGCTCTGAAAAGCTATGAATCCATTTTTAAAGCTCATTTCTTTCTGTGAATAGTGACTGAAATGAACTTCAACTTGCTGTCTCTCCATGCATTACATCCAGTACTCATGCCTTCAATAAATATTTTTTGAGCACCTACTCTGAACTTGGTACAGTCATAGCCATTGGGGATGCAGTAATAAAAGTAGAGAAATAGATATATCTTTAATATAATGTTAGGAAATGAGAAAGGACTATAAATAAAAATAAAATATGAAGGGACATAAAGATGACAGGGGCTGTAATTTTACATTTGGTGGCCAGGAAAGATTTCTCTGAGGAGGTGATATTTGAACAGGAACATGAATGAGGTGATGAATAAAGTGAGGATGTGAACCGTGTGTATATCTGGAGGATTAATGTTCCAGAGAAAGTTAACCACGGGTGGAGACAGCCTAAGGCATCTGTTTGTTTGGTGTGTTGAAAGGCTGTGAGGGAGGGGGAAAGGGTATAAAGAGAGATCAGAGGGGTAGCCAGGCTCCATATCACGTAGGGCCTTCTGGGAGTGGGAGGCCGTGGGTTTGTGTTCTAAGCGTTATCACGTGGGCTGTATAGGAATTTAAAAGTAGAAGCACAAACTCTGTTTAGAAGGTTAATGTCCACCTCAACTGGAGGTGACAGTGGACTGGACCAGTGAGATAATGGTGAAGCTGGTAAGAAGTGATTGGGTTTGTTGGTTGACTGAGTGTGGGTTAGAGAAATGGCACTGAGGAGAGTTTGAGAATTTCCAGCTGAGTATTTTCAAGCTGAGTGTTTTCAGATATTGTTACTCTTGAGTAAATAGATTTTATTAGGCTTTAAAAATATGCAATAAAAAATAGGATAGCGTTATCTGCTCTGACAGTCTGTTAAGTTTGGTAAACACCCCCAGATGATCTCTGCCCCTTTTTCATTTTTGCCATCTGGCCTGTTCTTCCTTAGAACCCTAGCCTTCTGCTAAATTAATGTTAAGCCAATAGGCACTCAAGTGGATCTTCCTGATAAAATCCAATTCACAAACCATGTTCCTTCATTGCTGAGTCATCATTCATTCTTCTTTACTTCATCCAATAAATATTTACCTAGTCCTTTAACAAATATTTTAACAGTATCTACTTACTTTTTGCTAGGTATGCAGGACCAAACAAATCAGACCACATTTCACCCTCAAGCAAATCACTTCAGATGGAAGGAGAGAGAAACTAAATAGATGAGTAAACGTATATAGTTTGCCATGTGCTGGTAAGCACTGTGGAAAAGACTGCAGCAGGAAGGGGGAGAGGACACACTGAGAGGGAGAAGGGAGTATTGTGGTGTAAGTTGAATGTCAAAGAAGAGCTTTGTGAAAAGATGCTATCAGAGGAAGAATTCAGAGCAGGTAAGGGGACAAACCATGTGTGTATGTGGAACAAAATCGGTCCAAGGAGAGGAGATCAGTGCAAAGGCATGGAGGTGGAAGTGTGCCTAATGAGTTCCTGGAATAGCAGGGAGGCCAGTGTGGCAAAGCAGCTTGGGCAGGAGGAGGCAGAGGATTAGGCAAGGCAAGAAGGACCAGATGGAGCAACTGGGGATGGAGGCCAGATGATTAGATCTCTGAGGAAAGAAGACACCGGCAGATTTTGATTAGGGGAGTGAGATGTTCTTGTGTTTTAGCAGGATCACTCTGTTGTTGTGTTCAGAATGAGAATGGAGGGTAGGAGCAAAAATGGAAGAAGATGACAGATTGGGTGGCTGTGTCATTATTGCCATTACTCATTGCACAATCATGGTGCCCCTTGCATGTCCCAAGATTTGCTTGCCATCCTTGAGTCATTCTCACTACTGAATGATTTAGCCTGTGTACATGGAAGGTATTTGTTAATGTTTTTTTTTTACCAGATCTCTTTCTTTTCTATTGAGATTGTAAACCTCCTCTTAGTAGAACTTTAAATCTTCTGAATATGTTTTGTTTTACTAAGACTTACTAAGGATAGCACAAATAACGCTTGCAAAACATCTCAGGACTAAGCTAAGTATGGTGAGCATTCTGCAGCTAAAGACCAAAGTACAGATCTACAAAGATCCTAAAATTCCAGACACTAATGTTAATGCCGTCTCTAGGAAGTGGGCAGACTGACACACTTTTTTGGTAGAGTAAAACCAATATAATTTGGTTGGTATCTGTGAAAATATGTCAGTTGAAAATTGAAGTAGAGCAGATGCTGTCCACATTCTCATCAATCCGCAAGTGTATAATTACACCTGTATATGTTTTTTTAACTGACACGTTCACTGTGATGTTTATTTGCTGTCCCCAGATTTTTACTTGCCACTCTTTGAAAGTGGACTGTACAGGTCTCTCTCTCTAATCTCTTAATAGGCGCCAGATTTCTCAAAGCTCATTTCTCATCATGTTCCTGCATATCTGACTGAAGGGTTTATGTCAAGCTTTTCTGCTAAAGAACAGGGAAAGCAAAAAACATGAAGTGGGAAGTTCTTTTGCTTATTCTCAAAGGGTTGTTTATCTGAAGTTAAAAGAATAGAAATAGACTTGAAAGCAACTCTTAGGCTATCAATTTTTTGCAAGAAAAACCTTAACTATATAGCATATGGTGTAAGAAGAAGAGTTAGAAATACATGAAGGAAAAAAAAATGAGTCCGTATGAAATAAAAGACAACACCAAAACTTAGAGCCCAATTTTCATATCCACTGGATAATAGAAGGAATATGTCATATGTGCTCAGAAATGATTAGGATTTACCTTCCAGAGGCTGTATGACCTCATTGTTCCAAGGAATCCAGAGAACTACTGACAAGCCCATTAATTCTTCCTAGCCAAGTACTTCCAAACTGCAGTGGATGTAGCGACTCCCCTCCCTGGACATAGGGAAGCTGCCCCTTGTCTTGCTCTCCTGAGGGAGAGCCCTCTTTGTTCCTGTCTGAGTTATTGTACAGCTGCTGGCTGGAGGGGAGAGGGAAAGAATAACATCCAGTGCAAAACAAAGGGTAGTAAGTCAGGAATCTCCGGAAACAGAATTGCTGGATATTAATGAGAAGACATAGCAGAAGTGGATTCTGACATTTAGGTGACATGCATGAAATGAGAATAGTATTAAGAAACACGTGGGCAAGCCAGCTTTCAGATGCTCCTGAATTTGGTTTCTCATTTAGGTTGTCTGCTATTTGTCCTCTGCTGCTAATAATATTTTCAAAATGGAGGTAGATTTTAAAATATAAAGTACGAATGTCTGATATAAAAGTTGTGACAAACCAAAAATATGTGAAAATTAAATTCTCTCCCGATTCTCATAACTTTACTCCTCAGAGACAACCATTACTAATATATGTGTATTTGCAAATATCTTACCAAGACATATAATTCATCCATAAATACACTACACACTACATATGTTAAATTATGAACTCGTAGTTTCCTCAACATCACAGCGTCTTCCCGTGTCCATTTCTTATTCATTATATTGGCTGCAATGGTACCTCTTATATAAAAGTACTGTAAAATTTTTTTTCTTTTTTTCTTGAAGTATAGTCAGTTGACAGTGTTGTGTCAGTTTCTGGTGTACAGCATAATGTTTCAGTCATGCTATAATGAATTTTTAACCCACCCACTGCTGCTGTTTGAAAGTTGCTGCCCACATTTTTTCACGTAAACAGCATTACAGTGAACATTATTGAATTTGTATCTTTGCTCTTGTCTATGATTTCTTTTTTAGGTTAAATTCAGAGAATATACATTTTAATTTGGATAACACTTCATTTTGTCCTCTAAAAAAACACTAAGTTGCAGTCTCACCAGAATAGAGTTCATGAGAGTACCTTTTTTTTCTGTATCAAAACCAACATTGAAGTTTGTCATGATGTACTGGAGGTATGAAGATTAAAAAGACTGACATTTCATTGCTATTTTAATTTAATGTATTCCATTAGTGAGATTAAACGAACTTTTATTGTCTGTTGGTCATTGTATACTTTTCCGAGACTTACTCATTCACATATTTTACCCATTTTTCTAATCATGTGTTCATTATAAAACCTACTTTACAGAATTTTTCTCTTTTTATTAATTGCTCCATCAGTCTTTCCATTCATGGACTTGAGTAATATTTTGGAGGGCTCTTCCTGCCCCTAGTTTATACAAAACAATCTGTCTCTGGTGTTCTTGTGCCCTATTTTTACTTATAAATTTACTTAAAGCCTACTTACAAATTATTCTTGCCTGGTCTTTAATCCTAAATTCCAGAGAGAACTCTAGCAATGGTGCTAGACTTTTGGTAAGGCTTCTGTTTCCGTATTTAGTTTGGCTTAAATAATTTAAAATATATTGACCAGGTTTTTTTTTTCCCTCCTAATATAACACCTAAATATCAACCATCACTAGAGACCATAAAGCTAGTCCATAACACATCTGCAAGTGTCAAAAAGAAAGGAGTGGAAAGACAGGAAGGGAGCATTCGGTGCAAATATGCCCTGGAACTGATCAGCTGCCCAGGTCTAAGAAGCTAGGACGCAGCTGCCCAGCTTCCACCAGAGAGAAAAGACCAAGAAGAAAGGAAAAAAAAAAAAAAAAGCCTGGGGCTTCTCCTGGAGGAAGCAGCCCGGGTTATTACCTTATCTTTGCCAGAATCCTGGTTAGAATAAAGAAAAAGAAACAGAGAGATCTAGGGCTTCTCTGCCCAGAGGCAGGCTCTTAGCATCTTACGTTGATGAGACTCAGTCATTTCATGCAAATGTATCAAAAGCCTGTTCTGATGAGTAATGGTCTAGGTGCGGTAGCTGCAAGAGCAGGCAAAACAAGAGTTTTAGTCATGCAGAGTTTATATTCTCACGAAGTAGACAGACACTTCCTAGTATGTGTGAATACAATATAATGTGCTCAATAACGGAATGTTTATGGAGATAGTGATATGTGTGAGAAAGAAAAACGTGTCAGGGAGAAGGATACGAAGGGTTGCCTGGGTGCTGTTTGGTCAGGGAAAGACTCACTGAACAGGGACGTTTACTTGAAACCTTATAACCTCATGGTTTTCCAGTTAGGTGACCTGACATATGGCTGCATCTTGAACACATCACGTATGTGATGTCATAGTATTTTTGCTTAAAATTTGCTTCCTTCTGTTGGCTCAGAAAATTTTGAGAATGATGAAGAGCATTCAGATCATGTATTTCTCAGACTGAAAAAACAGTATTTTTCTGGAGCTGTTTATAAGACAAAAACGTCAAAAATACCAGTGTTAACCTGTAAAACTCTGAATGATGGTTAAAGTCCTGTCCACTGCTTTACTTGGAGGACAGTCATACGGGGCTTACAAATTATGAGGTTTTTATCTATATTTTTACATAGAAGTACTAGGAGAAGTATTTACTAAGTTAGTGATTTAATTTTATGAAAATGAAAGGACAGTTAATATACTTTAGGAAAGATATGTGTAGCTACTAAACCAGAATAAAAAAATAGGAAGAGCAAGAGAACCTAAGAAAGTTCTTTCCTCTCAAATATCTTCTCTGTCAGCCAGCAGGGGTCCCATGCACTGTTGATTTCTACCTGGAAAAAATGCGGACACAATTAGGAGAGGATGACTTCAGCCTATGTCCATGAAAGAAGTTATTGTAACTTGTGATTTAAGATCCCAGGGAGCATGAATACCAGCTCAGAATCATTTCACATTTACTACTGTGGGTGAGTATTAGTGACAGATCAATCAATCCTGAGAGTTGATTTGTGGTAGAAAGCAAGGGAAAGAAAACAGAATTACATAGACAGAGGCTAGATAGGCGTCCAAAATAAACCTTTTCATATTTTTGTAAAGGATTTTAAGCATAAATTATATTGCATCTTAATTCCAGAGTCCAAAATACTGCCATTTTTATTCTAGGAAATCTGCTGGAAGAAAAGTGTATCCAATATCCTATAGCTGAGCCTGCATATTGTAAAAGGAGGAGAGAAAAATTAGGGTGGAGGGGAGGGGAAGGGAAGGAAGAGAAATATGGAGAACCATGAGAAATAGGAAACTTTCTGTAGTCATGTGAAAAAGCAGGAATCAAATAGAAAAACAAGTTCTCAAGTGGTGAGAAGTACATGTAAATGAATAATTAAAGTGAGGATGCTGATAAAAACAAAATCCTCATTTTTTAATAGAAAATCAAGCCCAAAGGACTATTTCAATACAGTTCCTTAGCATTTTGTTGTCATAACAATCTAGTATAGAAAATAAGCGTGGCTATATCCGTTTTACAAAAGAGATGTATACATATATTTACTCACAGTTTAGTCACACGTATATGTATATGCATACATATGTGTCAGTCTGTCATCAATGATCTATAAAATGATAGCCTCCTCTCATAGTATATTAGTAACAAAAGCAAAATGAAAACCCTCTTCTTATCATTTTGAGAATAGATTGCAGACTGAGTATCAACTCATCTGCTTATCCTTGCAGAGAAGAAAGCTGAGCCCAGGGAGGCCAGAGCTAGCATAACCAGCAGTGTCGGATTGGGCCACCAGGTGGATTGCTCTTCAGCTAGTTTTTGGTCCTTTATGGTGACGTAGAAAACCTTGCTGAGAATAACCTACTTCATGGACTACAGGCTAGTGCCCCGAGAAGCTCGCTTCCTCTTGCAGCCAGGGAGAACAGTGGGATCTGATTGAGCGTATAGTTTAAATGCAGCAGCTCTTGCCCATCCCACTCTCCTGAGTCATCTTCCATCTGTGGTTTCTGGGCCCATCTCTGCAAAATAGTGCTCTGTGCAGAAATAGACCCTGAATGGGTGAGAGAGAAGCACAGCTAACCGTTTCCTGTGGTTAGTGAGTCTGGCTCTTCAGTACTTTCTCTGATACTGAGACTAGAAGTACAAGGAGAAAATTTTGCTGTCCTTGAAAACTTCACGAGCAGGGGGAAGAAACTGCCCTTTGATGTCCTGATATATAGGAGTATCATTCATTAGGTCTCTCCACCCGCTGCCCCTCTCTCTTACATACCAGAAAGTCATTATAAATGAACCTATGTTAATATCCACTTTTTTGTGTCTTACATTCACCTTCAGTATTCACTTTGCATTGTTTTTATGTCTGTCATCTGTAGGGAAGTGAGGACACATAGAAATACATATGTAATGCAGGCGAAGGCTCAATGAATATAAAAGCAACCCCAGAAGCAGCCAATATCATAGATTTAGTATATATCATTTCATTTCATTTCATTCTACACATAGAGGAATGCATTCATAAACAATCCAAGAGTATTATTTTTGCTATATTTTTATACTGCCACAAATCAATAGTTCATTTTACATTTTGCAGCATTTTGCTTTTGAGATGCAGCCATATTCTCTCTGCTTTATACTGTTCCGTCCTGAGATTAGGCCCTGTCATACCAGTGTCTTTATTCATTTTTCTGTCTATGCATTGAGGTGATTCCTTTGCTTTTTCTGTTAAAGAGAAGTGCTTCTTTGTATATGTCTCTTTGTCTATGTGTGTAAGAGGTCTGTTAGGCATGCATGAAGATGTGCAGTACTGAGCTGTGTGACATACAGTTACTTGAATTCACTGGTGAGTGCCAGTTGTCCTCTTGAGTGACTGGATCCGTGTGTGCTGCTTCTAGCTGTGTCTGAGAGAACCATTTTCCCCCCTAAATCTTCCCAATGCTTGACATTATCAGATATACCACTTTGGTTTTTTTTTTTTTTTACCATTTCAGTAAATGAAGTGAAATGTGGTTGTATTAATAATTAATTTCTTCAATAATTAGGTTGGATGACTGTTCATAATTTATTGACTGTTCTGGTTTCCACTTTTCATTTCTTTTCCACCTGACTATTTTTCTTATTGATTTGTAGCTGTTCTTTACAAAGTCTGCAATCTAGAGGAGTTAAGGATAAATCTTAACGTTTTCGGCCTGAGAAACTAGAAAAAGGAGTTGCTATTTACTGCCAAGGATGGGGTTTAGCTTTTTTCTTTAAAAAAAAAAGTGCATCAATTTATTAGAATAGTGATGAGACAGTATCAAATAGATTTCTTCAGTCTTCTATAGAGTAATTCTTTTCAGAAAGCAGCAATAATTATGGTTGGCTCTGAAAGCCAAGAACAGTGTAGTTTCTGGGTCCTTCTCAGCCTGGGATGAAGCTAGTTCCATTTGGCCAGCAACACTGTTGGTGTCATGAGTCACATCAGTGATGAAAAAGGGACCAGCTGACATAGCCACCTCCACCTCTCTTGTAGATCTTCCTTTCTCCTGGTGGCCTTGGGCCAGCGTTAGGGAGGAATGTGGCTTTGTCCAGGGGTGAGTCTCACAGCAGTTACAAACGTCAGTGTTACCCTCTAGAGGGTACTGCGCATTGTTAGTTTTGCTGAAGAATCTGGCTCAGCTGCTGTTCCAGTAGCTTTTGAATGGTGTGTGATACAGATCAGATTGCAAATGTCATCAAAATCTAAATGCATTAACTCTGAACTAAAGGGTTGAATACTAATTGTTTGGCTGTGAGATGTAATACTGTCTTACATTAATCACTTGTATTTTCACCTTGCTTACAGTGAGCTTTAATGTTTAGAATTGCATTGGTTTAATGTAATCAAATTTATTATCATTTTCTCTAGGGTATATGCTTTAAAAATCTTACCTAAAATCTTTTCTACCTGAGTTCTTAAAGTCTATTCTAAATTTAAATTCTAGATTTAAAGTTTGTTGTTTACTTTTTTAAAAAAAAGTTCATTTATTAAAAAGATTATCTTTTCTCCATTGAGTTATAGCACAATATTGACTAAGAGTGGTTAGAGGGGATATCCTTGTATTATTCCTGATCTTAGGAAAAAAGCACTTAGTTTCTCAACATGAATGTTGAGACGTTCTTTATTAAGTTGAGGAAGTTCCCCCTCTGCTCCTAGTTTTCTTGTAGTTTTTATCATGAATGGATATTGGATTTTGTTCAGTGCTTTTTATGCATCTATTCATATGATTGTGTGATTTTTCTTTAGTCAGTTGATGTGATGGGTTATATTAATTCATTTCTGAAGACTGAACTAGCTTTGCATACCTGTGATAAATTGCATGTGGTCACAGTGTATAATCTTTCTTTTTTACACTTTAATTTGGTAATAATTTGTTGAGGACTTTTGCATTTATGTTCATGAGGGATATCTGTTTGTAGTTTTTATTTTATTTTATTTTCACATCTTTGTTTTTGGAACTCGGGTAATGCTGACCTCATAGATTGAGTTAGGAAGTCCCTGCTTCTAGTTTCTGAAAGAGATTATACAGAATTGATACCATTCCTTCCTTAAATGTTTGGTAGATTTTATTTTTATATTATTTTTTTTTCCATTCTCCCTTTAGGGAGGAATTTTTATTCTTCCTGAAGTGTATCTTTTAGTAATCCTTTCAGTACATGTTTGTATGTAGACGTTCTTAGGGATACCTTATGTCTGAAAATGTCTTCATTTTATTTTCATGCCTGTTCGTTGGGACTTTAGGTTGATAAATGTATTTCCTTGGCACCCTGACAATATTATTATTCTACTGTCATCTCATTTCTGTTTTTGATGGTTAGTCTGCTATCTATTTTGAATGAGCCTTTGTTCATTCTGATGGGTCTGGTCCTCAAGTTTCTGAGTATTGCTTTTTTTTACCCATGTGGAAAGTGTTAAGAATTTTTTGCTAATAATTTTTGTGTTTAGGTATAATGTATAAAAAGTCATCTTCCAATTCAAGAAGTACTTTTAGTCTGAAGAATTATATTTTTAATTATTAAGCATTTTTATCCTGTAGTTGTATATTTTTCTCCCATTCTATTACTTCCTTCTGGAATTTCTACTCATTCTCTTTTTCTTACCTTCTTTTTCATACTTTTTTTTTCAATCTCTTTATAACTTTCTGCTACTCTTTGAGAGACTGGTGACTTGTTATTTCATTGTTGTAATTTCTTCATCATCTCTACAGTTTTAGTTATCGAATGTTTTATTTCAGTGAGTATATTCAATGTATTTTTTCTTTATTATTGATAACTGCTTGCCTTTGTTTCTCTTTTTATGGATTCCATTTTTGCCCTCTTGAAACACTCAGTTTAAAAATCCCTTTCAGATTGTTCTCTAATCTAGTTCTTTGATATTAAATTTCCTGGTTTATTGCTCCTATGGACTCTATTTTGTGTTGTTAATGTGTAATTTTCTTCCATAGGTATACTCTGGAGCATTTCCTCATTCCCTCTGCAGGTGGCCCTGAAGATTTCATGAGATCTGAACCAATATTTAGATTTGGTTTTCAGTTAAAGAGTTCAGTAATCGAAGGTTGGGTCACTTTAACCCCCCCCACCCCACCCCCACATCGATAGCTGCATGTACTTACAATTCTTATTTGGCATGAGGAGGGCATTCTCTTTTTCCACACATGTTCACACACGTTTCAACCTGCTAGAATGTGGCTGCTGAAAAGAACATTTCAGGTCACCATTCACTTAAATAATAGCCATTTCCTAGGCCCCAGCTTTATATAGGGAGCCAAGTGCTACCTCCCTGGCTTGAGTAATGAGACCTCCTGTTGTCTTTCAAGATTGGCTTAAAACCTCAGCCCCCACGGCATGTATCTAGTCCCCTTCCTCTGAGGTTCACGTAGCTTCAGCGCTTGCTGGGTGTCTGGTACATGGATAGTTTCCTCCTTTACCTTCAAGCTTGGCTGTGTATTTCCCCCAAACAGCCTTAATTGAGAAGAGATGGATATACCTGTGTGTGCTCAGTTCATCGTATTGACTGCAAATTCAAGAAACTATTATTTTCTGGGAAAACAAAACAGAACTTTTAAAGTGAAGCTTATGTGCCTAGTGGTTACTACTGAAGTTTCGGCCATCCTTTGGAGTGAATGTCTTTGTGATTCTCAGTTGTAACTCTTCTTTTTCCAATTACTGTCTCTGTGTTTAGCCCAGTAGTTAAAAAAGAAGATTCCTCTAGTTGCCCCTGTCAGTTTTCCTGCTAGGTGTAACTGGAATATTGGATGATTTTTCTCTCTAGTTTTCATTTTCCTATAAAGTTGCTGTTCTGTTAAAGGGACCTTCTGGACACGTACAGGCACCCTCACTAATTAACTTTTTGTGCTTTGAATTTTAATGAGACTATCAGGCGTATTACAGGCAAATCTGAGTGATCACTACATCGTTTAAAAGCAACCTCCATTGTCAAACAGTTGCATTTTTTCTTGTCTTATAGATTAAAAACATAACTAAAAATACAGTTACACCCTCATAACTGAAAATAGTTACACCTTCTGATACCACTGCAGATCTCGCAATGGGTACTCAGGTAGAAGAGTGAACAAAACAAAACTTGCCCAGTACCTTCATGGAGTTTATACCATGTAATGAAAGGATGGGCAAACTATGGCCAGAAGCTGCTAGAACATAGCCACACCCAATTTGTTTACTTATTGGCTCCAGATACTTTCTCCCTCCCAGGGCAAAACTGAGTATTTGAAACAAAGACCATATGCCCAGCAAAATATAATGTTTACTGTCAAGTTCTTTATGGAAAAGGTATAACAGAAGACAAAGACCTTAAACAACTAAATACAAAACTTCCACTAAATAGTCTCTGAGAGGGAAGTGTAGAGGGTCTCAGAGCATAAACATGGGAAGTATGTCTTGTGTGAGGGGACACGGCAAAGACATTTGATCTAACAGACACGCAGGAATATGTGAGACATACATGTTAGAGGAGGGAGGAGAAGAGGTTCACCAGAGCATTTGGGACAAGGAGACAGCGTGCAGAAGGGGTAGGTGTAGCACAGTGCAGGAGCAGAAAGGAAGATGCTGTATCTGAAACAGAGAAGGTTAGAGTGGCACAAGATGAAGCTGGAGAGGTGGACAAGGGCCACATCACACAAAGGTGGTTTGTTTTGATGAAACAAAAGTTTTTTAAGGCAAGGCAGGAAAATGTTTAAATATAAAATTCTTTCTCTGTCCATTTGAGCCACTACCCTTTCCCGCTTCGTGTGCACTGTGTATTTGCATCATACATTAACCAGATCCCCTCGGAAGACACAGGAATGCCTACTCACCAAAAATAGAAACAAAACAATTTTTGGCTGGAGCCACCAAATTGACTCCTTAGCAGATAACATTTCTCTTTCGATCCTGTAAGGGGTCGGGATGACCCACTACTCTCCTCGTTGGATTATGTAAACTGTCAGCATGTTACTTTGAGGTGTATAACCCTTTGTCTCAAAAATGTGTATTACTGTTCTTTGACTGCTTATAGATGGAACAGTCCTCAGAGCTTTCCTCCCAGGTTATAACCCGCAGGTGGGTGAAAAAAATTTTTACCATTTCTTTGTTAGACTGACTGATTTTTCATTAACAGTTTTCATTAGTGTTGTAGATACCTTCTTAGGAACAACGAGAAGCCATTGAAGGCTTTTCAAGCAAAAAGGGGCAGTTAGTGTATTGTGATTTTCCACGTGAGACCTGGACTTGGGTAATGAACAAGAAGGTGACATAGTAGATGGATTTAATTGGATGTGGGTGTTTTGGGAAATGAAGAAATCACTATGACTTTGAGGCTTCCACATCAGACTGTCACTTAGTAAGACGGTGGATACAGGGAGAGGGCCAGGATGGGGTGGAAGAGTTCATAAGTTAAATTTTAGAGGTATGTTGATTTTGAGGTGTGTGTGGTATCAGCAGCTGGTTAGGCTGATCTGGAGCCAAGAAGAGAGACAGTTGTGGGTATGAAAGTGGTAATTTAAGCTAGTTAATTTTTTTTCGCAAGAGTGAATAAAAGCAAGAGAAAAGACCTGATGGTATATTTCTGACAGTATTTGCAGGGTGTACGAGAAAGTCTCCGTGAAGTTGGTTGCCTGTGGGTTTTTAATTGTGAAGAGCTCTCACATGGAAACCTTTGCTGCAGGCTTGTAGTACCATTCTGTATTTTTGTCAGGGAAACAACCTACTGAGCTTTATTTATATTTCTCTGGGCTAAGGAGGCAGTAAAAAAAATAAAATAGCATAGGGTGTGCAGAAGGATATAGTCATTATATGACCTCCTGTACATTACAAATCTTCCCAAATGTACAACATACTCCCAGCCCACAACATTCAAATGTTACATCTAGACTCCAAATTCGGTAAAATCATGTGTTCAAAATGAAATGTGAACAAAACATGACTTATGATAGAAATTCATAAAGCTATTCTCTATAGAGGACCTTTGTGGTGATAAATTTCTTCTGTTCTGCTTAATGTCCTTGCAGGTGGAATTTTTGAACCAAGTCTTTGCTAGGTGAACTAGTTTGTAGAGAGAGAAACTTGTCTCCTTCCCAGTCCCTGTCTCTATCTTCAGTCCCACCAGATCAGTACCTTATCATTTTATCAAAGGCTATAACTTCTGGTATGAAAAAGTATATTTCTCACAGTGGCAAATATTACTCTATATGTGCTTATGTATTTCTCTTTAATTATATATTTATATATCTGGTCATAAAATAATTGCTGCCAAGTACCAGTGCTTAAGATTATTTATTTTATTATTGATACGATGCTTTTCATTGTGTGATTTGTCTAACATTGTTTGCATAAATTGTGGAAATTTATATGATATCCCCAGGAAAGCAATCAAACACAAATCTAACAAGTAGGGGAATGTTGGCAGGCTAATTTTTCGGCATTTTGTTGAGTTTGTATTGTTACAACCACATTTTCGCTCTTAGGACTATGGGGGATGTTTAGAAATGGGCCCAAAGCCCCAAAATCCTCAATAAAGTTGCCCTTCTTAAAAGGAAATGTGTGCATTGGTAGACAGGCTTCTACATTAGTAGAATAGTTTTTAGTGTCACTGATGGGAATATTAAGTGCCAAAATTAATGTTTTAAATCCAAGGCTAGCAGGTAAGTTATTCTTTAACTAATGGCAGGGAAGGAACAAAATTCTGTTAAAGGGAAAAGAATGGGGCATTTTAACTGCACTTTAAATCAGTGGTTATCTGAACAAAGGTGCAGCAATGCCTTTGCAAATGACTTGTGAAAGAAGTTGAAATTTCTATGGTAAGACCTGTTATTTGTGTAGATGGGATATTTTAGGGTATAGTATTTTTGCAGTAAGTTGGGACATTTTATAGATATGATATAAAAGTACCTAGTTATAAGATATGTGTGTGTGTATATATATACACAAAACATTTTTGAATTTAAAAGACTAAAAAGCCTAAGTTATAATGTAATCTATTAGAAGTGGTAGGCATGTGAAATATTGCTTCAAGCTTAATACTGATGGTTTGGAGGCTTAATCAAACTGAATTAACTTCCACAGAAGTGACCCTAAGGTAGATCGTTGGTTATCATTCTCCGTTAGTCCTCTGTTTTTCTCATGTTTAATTGTCAATTTGGATACATCCAAGCAGGGACAGCTGTGGGTGATTCCTTTCCAAGCTACTCAGTTCAATTCCTGCCAAGATTTCCCCAGTGTCAATTGCACTGTCAATTATAATGTTGGTGTTTTCGGAAGAGTGCTTGAAGATTAAGACTATTTTCCAAAGGAAAATTTTAGATCTTATAATTGAATGCATTGTGTTTATTTGAATCAGCTATTTTTTTTAACTTTATATATCATCATTTTAGAAAATAGACCCCAATTTTAGCTGTAGTGCCCTCTGGGTTGCAGGATTATAGTGGTGATTTAAATTTTTGTGTTTTGTAAACCTTTAAAATTACTTGCATTATGTTTAGTTTTAAATTATCATGTTATTAAAGTAAGACATACAAATGGTTAAAAATTAAGATGATGATACAGGACTTCCAAATTTCTATCCCCAAAGGCCTTCATTTGCAACACTTTCAGCTATTTGTTCTATTTATATCCACTTTTAAAATATGAAAATATATTTATACTGCTGCTTAAAAAATTTCAGTTGTAGCTGTTTTCTCCTGTTTGCTAAATGGGAAAGATGAGGCTTTGGCATTATAACCATGAACTTCCCCCCTCCCACTCCCCATTCCATCCACCCCACACGCATTCTCTCACCTTCTCACACTTTGCCTCCCTCCAGTCTACCAGTGTGGTTGTCTTATGTTTGTTTTGGTTCAATGACTATACAGGGATTACAGTATTATGGCTCTGTCTACTGCCTATGTTCATATTATTCAAAGCTCAGTCTTGTAGTGTACCACTCTTGTCATCATCGGTTTATGCTTATCTCTAGTTATCACTAATTAATCTCTGAACTCTGTTAGAATGATGAGGCTCTCACAGGGTCAGACACATCAGTTGAACTCTCAGTGTACTTTTTCCCTTGGAGGGATATTTACAGAGTATTTCATTCTCCTGCTCCAATCTGGACTGAAATCTTTCTTCTTTGGTGGGTTCTAAGCATCCTGGGAATTTCCTTCATTTTTTCCCCTTTGGGTGATGGGTCCTATTTTCTGTTTCCTTTGACTTCCTTTGCTTATTGCTGTGTTTCAGTAGAGCACATTTCTCTGGTAGCTTCCTTAAAAAAAAAAGTTGCACCACAGGTCAAACTTTTTCAGACCTCTATTTTGATAGTCTAGCTAGGTGCAGAATTTGGACCACAAATTATTTCCTCTTGGAATTTTGTAGTAGTATTTGTCTTTTAACTTCTGGGTGAGAATTAAGATGTTTTGATTCCCAGTCTCTTCTATGACCTAATTTTTCTCTCGATAAACTTGTAGAATCCTGACTTTATTCTTAATGTTTCTGAAAAATCAGCGTAGTGTGCCTTGTTGCCAGTGTTTTTAACTCATTGCTGTGTGCATTTATACCTCACATTTATTTTGAATTATTTTGAGGTTTTCAGTGCTGGGAATGTTTTTTGTACGTTATTTCTTTAGTAGTTTTCTCTCTATTTTTCTGTCTTCACTCTTTCAAGTTATTTTGATGTTTGACCTCCTGGACAGAACTGTTAATTCTTTGACCCTTTCCCCCACTTTTTACTTCAACATTTCTGTTGATGTTTTGTTCTAATTTCTGATATCACTTTTGTAATTTCCTGGATACTTTCTTTATTTTGGAGTGTTCTTCTTTGTAGCCGTCTGTTCTTAGGTTTCATCTGAAATTTTTCACTGAGATAATTATAGATTTACATGCAGTAGTAAGAAAAAATAGAGTTGCCATACACACTGTACTCAGTTCCCTCCAATGGAAGTATTTTGTTGAACTATAGTATAATTTCACAATTATGATATTGAAATTGCTGTAATCCACCCAGCAAATTCAGATTTCCCCAGTTGTGGTTGCACTTGTGTGGGTGTGGATTTAGTTCTACATGATTTTCTCACACATGTATGTTTGTGTATTTACCACCACAGGAAGGTTCCTTCCCCACAAGGATGCCTTGTGTTGCACTTTTATAACTAAATCTCTTCCCCCTACTTCTCCAACCTTCTTGTCTAAAATTTTGTCATTTCAAAAATACTATAAAAAGATAATCATACAATATGTATCTTTTTGAGGCTGATTTTTTTTTTCACTAAGTGTAATGCCTTTGAGATTCATCCAAGTTGTTGTGTGTATCAAGAGCTGGCTTGTTTTTCTGCTTGATAGAACTCCATGGCGTGGATATGCCACCATCTGCTTAACTGTTCACCTGGGCTGGTTCCAGTTCTTGGCTATTCCAGATAGAGCTGCTATGAACATTCTTGTACAGCCTTTTATGTGAATGTAAGTTTTCATTTCTCTAGGATAACTGCCCAAGAGTGTAATTGCTTGGTCATATGGTAATTGTCTGTTTATTTAGAAAAGAACCTGCCAAACTGTTTCTCAGAGTGTCTCTGCTGTCTTCTATTTGGACCAGTAATGTATGAGTGCTCTACTTCTCTTCAATTTTGCCAGAATTTGGTGGTGTCACCATTTAAAAAAAAAAAAAACAAACTTCAGCCACTGTAATAGTTGTGTAGTGCTGACACGTTGTGGTTTTTATTTTGTATTTTTCTGGTTATGAAATGGAACCTCTTTTCATGGCTTGTTTGCAATCTATGTATCTTCTTTATCGAAATGTCAGTTTGTGTCTTTTGCCCACTCTGTAACTGGATTGTTCATTTTCTTGCTGTAGAGGTTTGAGAGTTCCTTATATAATCTAAATGATACTCCTTTGTTGGTTTGCAGAATTTTCTCCCAGCCTGTAGGTGACCATTGTATCCTCTTTACCTAGGCTTTCAAACTGTAAATGATGAAGTCCAATTTATCAACTTTTCTTCTTACGGATTCTGATTTTGGTGTCAAGTCTAAGAACTCTTTCCCTAGCCGTAGATCTTGAAGATTTTCTTCTGTAACTTTTCTAAATGTTTTATATTTTCAGTCCGTAACCCCTTTTGAGTTAATTTTTGAATAAAGTGTGAGGTTTAGGCCTATGTTAATATTTTTACCTATTGCTGTGCAATTGCCCCAGCAGATCTGGTAAAAGAAGTTATCCCTCCTCTATTACATGCCTATTCCAATTTTGTAAAACCTGAGTTGCACACCTTTGTGTGGGACTATTTCTTGGTTCTCTGGTTCCATTGACCTTTGCGTCCAGCCCTGTGCCAATACTACACTATCTTCAATGTTGTAGCTATACAGTAAGCCTTAATATTGGGTAGATACGTTGAATCTTTTATTACTGTCTTACAAGTCCTTGAGATTTGGAATAAAAATGTTAAGATCTATACAGGATCTCATTAAGAATACTAGATTAGATATCAAAACCAGACAAAGACACTACCAAAAAAGAGAATTATAGACCAATATCACTGATAAACATAAATGCCAAAATTGTCATCAAAATATTAGCAAATAGAATCCAACAGCACATAAAAAAGATTATACATCATGACCAAGTGGGGTTCATCACAGAGACACGAGGGTATTTCAACATACGCAAATCAATCAATGTAATACATCACATCAACAAGAGAAAGGACAAAAACCACATGATCATCTCAATCGATGTAGAAAAAGCATTTGATAAAATTCAACACCCATTTATGATAAAAACTCTCACCAAAGTGGGTATATAAGGAACATATCTCAACATCATAAAAGCTATATATGACAAACCTACAGCCAGCATAGTACTCAACGGTGAAAAACTCAAAAGCTTCCCACTGAAATCTGGGACAAGACAAGGATGCCCCCTATCACCACACTTATTCAACATAGCCTTGGAAGTCCTAGCCACAGAACTCAGGCAAGAGGGAGAAATAAAAGGGATCCAAATTGGAAAAGAAGAGGTAAAAGTGTCACTATATGCCAATTACATGTTACTATATATAGAAAACCCTTAAAGGTCCACACAAAAACTACTAGAGCTGATTGAAGAATTCAGCAAGGTAGCAGATTACAAGATTAACGTTCAAAAATCAGTTGCATTTCTTTACACTAACGATAAATCAACAGAAAAAGAAAAAAAGAAACAATCCCCTTTAAAATAGCACCCAAAGTAATAAAATATCTGGGAATAAATCTAACCAAGGAGGTGAAAGAATTATACACAGAAAACTACTTGATGAAGGAAATTAAAGAAGACTTAAAAAAATGGAAAGATATCCTATGGTCCTGGATTGGAAGAATCAATATTGTTAAAATGGTCACACTGCCCAAGGCAATCTACAGATTTAATGCAATCCCTATCCAATTACCCAGGACATATTTCACAGAACTAGAACAAATCATAATAAAATTTATATGGAACCATCAAAGACGTAGAATTGCCAAAGCATTACTGAAGAAAAAGAAAGAGGCTGGAGAAATAACTCTCCCAGACTTCAGACAATACTATAGAGCTACAGTAATCAAAAACAGACATATGGACCAATGGAACAGAGAGCCCAGAAATGAACCCACAAACTTTTGGTCAACTAATCTTTGACAAAGGACACAACAATATTCAATGGAATAAAGACAGTCTCTTCAGCAAATGGTGTCGGGGAAACTGGACAGCAGCATGTAAAGCAATGAAGCTAGAGCACTCCCTTATACTATACACAAAAATCAACTCAAAATGGATCAAAGACTTAAACATAAGACAAGATACAATAAACCTCCTAGAAGAAAATATAGACAAAACATTATCTGACATACATCTCAAAAATGTTCTCTTAGGGCAGTCTACCCAAGCAATAGAAATAAAAGCAATAAACAAATGGGACCTAATGAAACTTACAAGCTTCTGCACAGCAAAGGAAACCATAAGTAAAACAAAAAGACAACCTACAGAATGGGAGAAAATTTTTCCAAATGAAACCATCAGAGGCTTGATCTCCAGAATATATAAGCAGCTCATATGACTTAATAAGAAAAACACAAACAACCCAATCCAAAAATGGGCAAAAGACCTAAACAAGCAATTCTCCAAGGAAGAAATCCAAAGATCAATAGGCACATGAAAAAATGCTCAATATCACTAATTATCAGAAAAATGAAAATCAAAACTACAATGAGGTATCACCTCACACCAGTCAGAATGGCCATCATTCAAAAATCCACAAATGACAAATGCTGGAGAGGCTGTGGAGAAAAGGGAACCCTCCTACACTGCTGGTGGGAATGCAGTTTGATGCAGCCACTGTGGAGAACAGTGTGGAGATTCCTCAAAAGACTAGGAATAGAATTACCATATGACCCAGGAATCCCACTCCTGGGCATATATCCAGAAGGAACCCTGCTTCAAAAAGACACCTGCACCCCAGTGTTCATAGCAGCACTATTTACAATAGCCAAGACATGGAAACAGCCTAGATGTCCATCAACAGATGACTAGATAAAGAAGATGTGGTATATTTATACAGTGGAATACTATTCAGACGTAAAAACTGACAACATAATGCCATTTGCAGCAACATGGATGTACCTGGAGAATGTCCAGTGAAGTAAGTGACACTTCACTTACTAAGTGAAGTAAGCCAGAAAGAGAAAGAAAAATACCATATGAGATCGCTCATATGTGGAATCTAAAAAAAAAACCAACAAGAAAACAAATACAAAACAGAAACAGACTCATAGACATAGAATACAAACTTGTAGTTGCCAAGGGGGCGGGAGGTGGGAAGGGACAGGTTGGAACTTTAAAATGTAGAATAGATAAATAAGATTATACTGTATAGCACTGGGAAATACATACAAGATCTTATGGTAGCTCACAGAGGAAGTGTGACAATGAATATATATATGTTCATGTATAACTGAAAAATTGTGCTCTACACTGGAATTTGACACAACTTTGTAAAATGATTATAACTCAATAAAAAATGTTAAAGAGTGAAAAAAAAGAATACTAGATAAGGAGCTAGAAAATCTGGATACAAGAAGAGACTGAGGTTTGTAACAAACTGGCAGTGTGAACTTAATTGGGCTTATTAGTAGTAAGTAAAATAAACTGTCAATAATGATAAGATACCTTTTATACAATCATTCTTATGAGTCAAGATTTAAAATTATAACCACATTTAATTTTTTAGAATTTTTATTGTAGTAAAATATGCATAAAATTTCACATTTTTAAGTATTTTTCAAGTGTATAATTTGGGGACATTGATACATTCACACTGTTGTGCAACAACACCACTATTCATATCCAGAGCTTTTTAAAAATCATCCCAAGGAGAAACTCTACAAATTAAGTAATAACTCCCCATTTCCTCTACCCCTCAGCCCCTAGTAGTAACCAGCCTACTTTCTGCCTCTATGAATTTACTCATTCTAGATACCTCATGTAAGTAGTCATGTGATATTTGTCCTTTTGTTGCCGTTTTATTTAAAACAACATTTTCAAGATTCATTGGAATTGAGCATGTGTTAGAATTTCAATCCTTTTTATGGCTGAATACTATTCCATTGTATGTATATACCACATTTTGTTTATCCATTCATCTATTGATAGACATTTGAATTGTTTCTACTTTTTGGCTATTTATATGCTTTAAAATTTTTAGATTCTTATAAGAACATTGTGAGATGAGTATTATCATTCCATTTTAACCACTCAAGGAGAGGTTCAGTTAAACAGGTGGCTGAAGTTCTCATAGAAATCAAGTAGTTTTAAATGAGTCTGAATTGATAAAGTGAGCAAAGTAAGACTGAACTTGAGATATTATCAGATACATGGTTTTTAGTCATTACGGATTGCCTCAGGAGTGAGCAAAGAGTCTGAGGAGCTGCTGATACTAGCTCTCTAAATCCCCAACTTTAACCATGGGTGCTCCATTTTTAAGTGATTTACACTTAGCTTGAACAATATATTCTGTTTCTGGAATCAATCTAGAAGAAATGCTTTAAATGAAATAAATATCCTTTCTCTCAAGTCTGAATTTTCCAACAATATCTGTTTTGATAAGAAACATGCCTGAAAGTTTGCAGGGTGATTTACTAGCTTAGGACAAGGAAAGGGCTGTGGTTTTCTAAGTAAGTCTGGGAATCTCTATAGGGAAAAGTTGTGCAATATACCCTCAAAGATTACTCACTCTCATCTCTTGTGCATCTTTCTGTGTTATCTCCACCTTTCATTGTCGTTGAGCGATTTTATAAGGATCTTTGTAGACAACTAGTAACAATGCAAGTAACTCTTGTCCATAGAAATATAAGTCAGTTTCATCTGGTGGAATGCAATTGATTATTATCCCATGGGAAAGACAGTCTTGTGTATTTTTATAAATGTGTTTTAGAATTTTGATTGACTCATATAAATGAGGTCAACATTTTACCAGTAGTAACATCGTACTAAACCCCACATTAATGAATAAATTAAATAAAATCTTTGTGAGTGTTCATTTTATATTTGTATGAGTCATGATATTACATTTTTTGAGAAAATAATTATTTAACAACACATTGACCTGGAATTTAAGGTAACCAATCCAAGGCCTGGAGATTTCACTCTTGGCCAAGCCTGGGAGAAATTCCAAAGAGAAGAAAATCCTTTCCAAAGTGCCTAGAGGAACTCATAAAACCACTGACAGGATCACAGAATTCTGGAGTTGCATGAGCGGACCCCAGAGGTGATGACTTCTCTCCATCTGTCTCCTCCCATTGTCGGGGTTGAAGTTGAAACCCAGCAGCTCAGTAACAAGCTCAGAGTCATCTGTGGGGAGTTGCAGGCTTGGAGGCAATTCCAAGGCTCAAATTAGGTCTCAATTTTACAGCAAGGGAACACTGGTTGGACTGGAGTTTTCCATGTTATTAGAAAATACAGGAATTTTGTAAATGGAAGCAGAGAATGTTTGAAATAGACAGAAAATGCACTCTGCTGATAAGAGAACTGTACAGACACATCGACCCAATCCAAGCACCAGGTTGCCTCCACTTTCATGAACTTTTACCTCGAGATGATTGAAATAACTTTGCAACTTTATTTCTATTATATGTTATTCATGTAGTTGCTTTTGTGATACATAAATATTGGCATCCTCAACATTTTAGGCTAGTAGTATGTTGAGGTAAGTAGATTGAAAATGGGCTGCATTGTTAAATAAAATATTTAAGTTTATTCTTTATTTTTACTTTATAAATAACCAGGAAGGATGTTAAATATTAAGAGTTGGAACTGAACCTATCAGCATGTATCAGGAGACTTTAATCTGGAAAATTCACTTAGTTGTGAAGGGAACACATGTTTTTCTCAAAGGAAAGAAACAAAGATCACAAACCTTATGTACCAGATTACTTTCTTAATATATATATATCATAGATAGAGTAAGTGACATTTCAGTACAAAGGGAAACTTGCTATTGTCATTTCATCATGGCTCTTAGGCAGAATACAGATATTAAGAATGAAGAAAATGAATATGTTATATGCTTCTGAATCATGTTTGTGTTGTTCCTTTAAAATGGTTTCTCACTCTCTGGCATATGAAGTTTGTATAGTTTTTAAGAATAGACCCTTTTCCTTCTGAATACTTACCCTGAGCTCGTTCGCGCTCTCACTTTGGACCTGGAGAACTTAGGCACTGGTATCATTGACTCAGCAGTCAAAGCAACCTTATGTTTGTTCCTATTCACTCATTAATTCAACATCATTTATTGAGAACCTCTATGAACCAAGGTCTGAGCTAAGTGTTATCACTCGTCTTTGGTCTTGAGGGCTGAAGAAAAGTTTTGCAGGTGGAAATAGAATGTTGAAAAGTTGGAACAGCATCTGCAAAGGCATAGCCTGGTGAAAGGACATGGCGTTTTCCAGAAAAGTGTCAATACCTAGATCATAGAGTCCTCATAGTGTTTGGAATTGAAGTTGGAGAGGGAGGTGAGGAAATCCTGCTTTCAAGGGGATTATACCATGATAAGAAATCTGGTCACGTTGTTATAGTTAAATTACCTTTTGCTGCTTCTTTATAACTGGATTATATGTTTCTGGATTCCAGAGGTTACATAGCATATTCTTAGTTATTTGGAGATTTTTTATATATTGTGTATTTCCTGGATTTACTTAATAAAATACAGTAATGATTTTGTAGCAGTTATTGCTGATTTTTTCTTAGTATACATTCTATCCTTTCCCCCAGTGTAGAATCCGTATGTTTCAGCAGGCATTTGGCAGGACAGAAATGTGTAGATGTGTTTGTGTATGTGTGTGTACATGAACATACATTCTAACTGGAAGGTCCCTGCACAGCTGGAAGTCCATGAAAACATGGACTTAATATTTTGTTCTTGGCTGTTCCCCAGAGCCTAGGACAGTGTCAGCCATGTTGCAGGTGTTGAACAAATCTTTGCTGAATTGATTAAACAATTAATCTAGACAATAGGGGTTTCAGTGATGTGGCTTTGTGACGAAAGAAAACATATTAAAAATGCACAACTTGTACTTTGGAGTACATAATTGGAACTGAGAAATAAAGAATTCAACAAACAGGTTGAGATATTACACATTTCCTTCATGTGTGCTGAAAGATGAGGGGTAAAAGATAGTTTTCCAGTGCCCCATTTTTTGGGGAAAATAAAAGTGAAAAAGATAGATGGAAAAATGACACAAGGAAGATAGAAAAAAACCTGAACATCCAAGAGAAAAATAGATTTCAACAAAGAAAACTGAAGGAAGGACTGGTTAGTTATTAGTTGGATAATTAATCAGAGAACACATTGCAGTAGGAAAAACTGCACTGTGAGACTATCAAGTGAGAGTGGCTTCTGACACCCAGGAGTCTAGGGTCTTAAATTGGTGTGAGTTTGTGTTTGAGCAAGAGAGTCCTCATACTTTCCCAATGCAAAGCTAAGGTGCAAAACCTGATGTTGAGAGTCATGCCTCGAGTTTAGTTTTGTGTGAATAATTTTAAAGGGGACAAAGCCTAATTTGCCCTATTTTATGTTTTGCATATTACATTGAAAACAGAATTTATTCAGATAATATTGATAGAATGATTGAAATTTTCAAAATAAAGGAAATTACCAGTATGATACGTTCTCACTCAGCCATTCAAAAATATTTAATAAAGACCTACTGTGTGCAGACACTGGGTGGCTGCTAAGGGGAAAAATGGTGAATGAGGCAACAGCAGTTCTTGTTCTGACAACTTCCATTCAAGGGAAAGAGTGAAATTCACACATACTCGCACACAAGGGGACTAGAGAAAATAATAGCGAATTCCTATTTCTTATGAAGGACATGAACAAAAAGCAGAGAGAGAAAGTGATGCAGAGTGAAGTAATTCTTTTGCATAGCCTGACAGAGAAAACTCTGAGATGAACTTAAGCTGACACCTTAAGATGAGAAGAAAATGATATGCGAAGAGCTGGGGGATGAGTGATCTTGGCAGAGGGAACAGTAAGTGAAAAGGTCCCAGGGAGAGAGTTTTTTACCCCAGAATTGTGGAGAGCTCAGGTGTCCAGGGTATAGTGAACAAAGAGGAAAGTAGAAAAGGCTCAGCTTGGAACACAGGAGAGGCTAGACCGTGATGAGCATCTGTGAGTTTCCACGCAGTGGGGTCTGCTGCATCCAAGGGCAGGGCAAAGCCATAGGAGGCGAACAAAAATAGGGCAGTGAGGCCTTGTCCTCATTTCCTTGTGAAACAACAGAAATTAAGTTAAAATATAGTTATTTTTTCAGCCACATACACACTTATTTGAGTCAGATTTAGAAAAATGCCTCCTGGAAATGTATGCATATTTTTGGTAAACCAGACTACTACTTTATACTGCTGATGCCTGGGAATGAATTATAACTGTATATGGGTTAACTGTGTTACATACTCTTTTTCTGATAATTGAAGTGTAGTCAGTTACAATGTGTTTTTTACTGCATGCAGTTAGGTTTCAGGAGAAATGATTTGACCTTTGTTGAATCTAAATCCACAAATCATTTGAGCTGATTAACACCTTGACACTTTTCTTTCTGCAAATTTTGTATGTACTTGTTCTGATCGAGAGCTGAATATCCTGATACTCAGCTTTGAGATCAGAAAGTGAAGACAGGTAAAATGATAAAAACCACTCAATCTACGTGGCTTCTCTGCTTTCTGCCCTTAAGGAATTAAGTTCTGGTGTAAAGTAGTATTTCCAGAAAATTACGCTTCCATCACGGACATAGTTTTGCCATTTCTAAATAGTATTATTAGCCTTGTCTTGAACAATGACATACAGGAAATCATAGGTCTGATGTGATGGTTACCTACTTCTAGTACACATTAAAGTAAGTGCATAACAACACCACCCAAAATCATTGTTGATCATTTACCAAGTGGAAGTATCTTGGGTCCCACTAGGGTTACATAAACCATACTTAAAAAATTGGCATCAACAAATCAGATTATTTCTTCAGAGAGTCCAGTCATGCACCTAAACCATCCCTTGGGTGGACAGTCAGTTTCTGTGCCTTCTGAAAAGTCAGTAGCAGCAAACCATGACAGAAACATAAACAAAAATCGAGCCCGACTCTGGTTGAATCATCTGTACTCCCTGTGAACTGCCAACGCGAGAGACAGCTCCCCAAACTGTGTTTATAGCACGTGAATTATTGCGGGACACTCTCAGCTGGACGGACCTCGACTTCCGGTTCTGCGCTAGGTCACTGGCAAGGACTCAAGTCTGTTGATCAGAAGCTCGTGACTAGAGAAGACATGTGAAGAGCCGCGTTACTTTTATGTACTCTCACCCCTAGCTTGTCAAAGTCAAAAACACTGAGTTACACAGATGTCTTTTGCCTGCTAGTAATTCAGAAATTAGAACAACGGAGAAAGTAAGAATTAAGTGAATAATTAAAAGCAAAATTTACATTGCACACAATATGGATGAAGTAGAGAGTCTTGGTCTGTGGAAAGATAAGCCACAGAATGATTGTGCTGAAATCTTTATCAGAAGCTCTCTTTTGACTCTCTCCTCTGGAGCAGACTTGCAGTTTGTCATTCCAAAATGGAGAAATTCACTTGTTAAGTCTAATTTAACCTTCAGAAACATGCTTTAAAACCAACTGCTCAGAAGATCAATAGTGTTATAAATGGAAGGGTGAGATAAAGGTTAGGAGGCAAAGTTACCATGATAAATTCTACTAGGACTTTCTAAAAATTTACTATTTTCTTCCTCTTTTAGTTAGAGTTGTATTTCATAGGGCTGTCTCTCTTTTCTTCTTCTTTTTTTTTTTGTATTTAGATTATATTTTAAACTAGTGCATAAAGGAATTTTTTAACATTTTTTATTGATTTATAATCATTTTACAATGTTGTGTCAAATTCCAGTGTTCAGCACAATTTTTCAGTCATACATGGAAATATACACACTCATTGTCACATTTTTTCCTCTGTGAGCTACCATAAGATTTTGTGTATATTTCCCTGTGCTATACAGTATAATCTTGTTTATCTATCCTACAATTTTGAAATCCTAGTCTATCCCTTCCCACCCTCCGCCCCCCTGGCAACCACAAGTCTGTATTCTCTGTCTTTGAGTCTATTTCTGTCCTGTATTTATGCTTTGTTTTTGTTTGTTTGTTTTTGTTTGTTTAGATTCCATCTCATATGGTATTTTTCTTTCTCTTTCTGGCTTACTTCACTTAGAATGGCATTCTCCAGGAGCATCCATGTAGCTGCAAATGGCATTATGCTGTCTGTTTTTATGGCTGAGTAGTATTCCATTGTATAAATATACCACTTCTTTATCCAGTCACCTGTTGATGGACATTTAGGCTGTTTCCATGTCTTGGCTATTGTAAATAGTGCTGCTATGAACACTGGGGTGCAGGTGTCATCCTGAAGTAGGGTTCCTTCTGGATACAAGCCCAGGAGTGGGATTCCTGGGTCATATGGTAAGTCTATTCCTAGTCTTTTCAAGAATCTCCACACTGTTTTCCATAGTGGCTGCAAGAAACTGCATTCCCACCAGCAGTGTAGGAGGGTTCCCCTTTCTCCACAGCCTCTCCAGCATTTGTCATTTGTGGGTTTTTGAATGACGGCCATTCTGACTGGTGTGAGGTGATACCTCATTGTAGTTTTGATTTGCATTTCTCTGATAATTAGAGATTGAGCATTTTTTCATGTGTCTTTTGATCATTTGTATGTCTTCCTTGGAGAGTTGCTTGTTTAGGTCTTCTGCCCATTTTTGGATTGGGTTGTTTATTTTTTTCTTATTGAGTCGTATGAGCTGCTTATATATTCTGGAGATCAAGCCTTTGTCATTTTCATTTGCAAAAATTTTCTCCCATTCTGTAGGATGTCTTCTTGTTTTACTTATGGCTTCCTTTGCTGTGCAGAAGCTTGTAAGTTTCATTAGGTCCCATTTGTTTATTCTTGCTTTTATTTCTACTAGGAGAAAATTTTTGAAATGTATGTCAGATAATGTTTTGCCTGTGTTTTCCTATGGGAGGTTTATTGTATCTTGTCTTATGTTTAAGTCTTTAATCCATTTTGAGTTGATTTTTGTATATGGTGTAAAGGAGTGTTCTAGCTTCATTGTTTTACATGCTGCTGTCCAGTTTTCCCAACACCATTTGCTGAAGAGACTGTCTTTATTCCGTTGGTCTATATGTCTGTTTTGTACCAATACCATGCTGTCTTGATTACTGTATTGTCTGTAATCTAGGAGAGTTACTCCTCCAGCCTTTTCTTTTTCTTCAGTAATGCTTTGGCAATTCTAGGTCTTTGATGTTTCCATATAAATTTTATTATGATCTGTTCTAGTTCTGTGAAATATGTCCTGGGTAATTGGATAGGGATTGCATTAAATCTGTAGATTGCCTTGGGCAGTGTGACCATCTTAACAATATTGATTCTTCCAATCCAGGAGCATAGGATATCTTTCCATTTTTTTAAGTCTTCTTTAATTTCTTTCATCAATGGTTTATAGTTTTCTGTGTATAATTCTTTGACCTCGTTGGTTAGATTTTATCCCAGATATTTTATTACTTTGGGTGCTATTTTAAAGGGGATTGTTTCTTTACTTTCTTGTTCTGTTGATTCATCATTAGTGAAAAGAAATGCAACTGATTTTTGAACGTTAATCTTGTAACCTGCTACCTTGCTGAATTCTTCAATCAGCTCTAGTAGTTTTTGTGTGGACCTTTTAGGGTTTTCTATATATAGTAACATGTCGTTGGCATATAGTGACACTTTTACCTCTTCTTTTCCAATTTGGATCCCTTTTATTTCTCTCTCTTGCCTGATTGCTGTGACTAGGACTTCCAAGACTATGTTGAATAGGAGTGGTGATAGTGGGCATCCTTGTCTTGTCCCAGATTTTAGTGGGAAGCTTTTGAGTTTTTCACCGTTGAGTACTATGCTGGCTGTAGGTTTGTCATATATAGCTTTTATTATGTTGAGATATGTTCCCTCTATACCCACTTTGGTGAGAGTTTTTATCATAAATGGGTGTTGAATTTTATCAAATGCTTTTTCTACATCGATTGAGATGATCATGTGGTTTTTGTCCTTTCTCTTGTTGATGTGATATATTACACTGATTGATTTGCGTATGTTGAACCACCCTTGTGTCCCTGGGATGAACCCCAGTTGGTCATGATGTATAATCTTTTTTATGTGTTGTTGGATTCTATTTGCTAAAATTTTGGTGAGGATTTTGGCGTCTATGTTCATCAGTGATATTGGCCTATAATTCTCTTTTTTTGTAGTGTCTTTGCCTGGTTTTGGTATCAGGGTGATGGTGGCTTCATAGAATGAGTTTAGGAGTATTTCCTCCTTTTCAGTCATCTGGAAGAGTTTGAGAAGGACTGGTATGAGTTCTTCTTTGTATGTTTGGTAGAATTCCCTAGTGAAGCCGTCCGGTCCTGAACTTTTATTTGTAGGGAGGTTTTTAATTGCTATTTCTGTTTCCTTTCTAGTGATCGGACTGTTCAAGTATTCAGATTCTTCTTGATTCAGTCTTGGTGGACAGTATGTTTCCAGAAACTTGTCCATCTCTTCTAGGTTATCCAGTTTGTTTCCATATAGTTTTTCATTATATTCACATATGATATTCTGTATTTCTATTTTATTTGTTGTAATTTCTCCATTTTCCTTTCTTATTTTGCTAATTTGTGCTCTTTTTTCTTCTTTGTGAGTTTGGCCAGAGGTTTGTCGATTTTATTTACTTTTTCAAAAAACCAGCTTTTGGTTTGGTTGATTTTTTCTATGGTCTTGTTAATCTCTATTGTATTTATTTCCTCTCTGATCTTTATTATTTCCTTCCTTCTGCTGCTTTTTGGGGCTTTTTGTTCTTCTTGTTCTAATTCATTCAGGTGGTGGGTTAAATTGTTTATTTGAGATTGTTGTTTTTTGAGGAAGGCCTGTATCGCTATAAAGTTCCCTTTTAGCACTGCCTTTGCTGTGTCCCATAGATTTTGAGTGGTTGTGCTTTCTTGTCATTTGTCTTAAGGTATTTTTTAATTTCAGCTTTGATTTCCTCATTGACCCATTGTTTTTTCAATAACATATTGTTTAATCTCCATGCTTTCCTTTTTTTTCTCCTTTGTTTCTCTGTTGTTGATTTCTTGTTTCATGGCATTGTGGTCAGTAAAGATGCTTGAGATAATTTCTATCTTCTTAAAATTGTTGAGGTTTCTTTTGTGCCTAAGTACATGATCGATCCTGGAAAATGTTCCGTGTGCACTTGAAAAGAATGTATATCCTATTTTTTGGGGGTGTAATGCTCTGAAAATATCCACCAAATCTAGTTTTTCTATTGTAGTATTTAATTTCTCTGTTGCCTTGTTTATTTTCTGTCTGGAAGATCTGTCTAGTGATGTTAATGCAGTGTTAAAATCTCCAACTATGATTGTATTCCCATCAATATCCCCCTTTATTTCTGATAGTAATTGTTCTGTGTACTTAGGTGCTGCTATATTGGGTGCATATATATTAACGAGTGTAATATCCTCATCTTGTATCACTCCTTTAATCATTATAAAATGTCCTTCTTTATCTTTCTTTATGGCCTTTGTTTTAAAGTCTATTTTGTCTGAAATCAGTACCACAACACCTGCTTTTTTGGCTTTTCCAATTGCATGGAATATCCTTTTCCATCCTTTCACTCTCAATCTATATGTGTCCTTCTCCCTAAAGTGGGTCTCTTGTATGCAGCATATTGAAGGTTCTTGCTTTATTATCCAGTCTACCACTCTATCTTTTGACTGGAGCATTTAGTTCATTAACATTTACAGTAATTAATGATAGATGTGTGTTTATTGCCATTTTGAACTTCTCTTTGCAGTTGAATTGGTATATATTCTTTGTTCCTTTAGTCTTCCTTTTGTAGTTTGGTAATTTTCCTTTGTATTATCATGGATTTTATTTAACTTTTGTGACTCCCATGTAAGTTTTTGGCTTGTGATTACCCTTTTTCATAAATCTATTAACCCATTACTATAACTGTTTTTGTTAAACTGATAGTAACATGATCTCAAACCTATCCTACCATTAAAAAAATTTTAAAAAGAAAGAAATAAATATATTCTATATTTCCCTGCCTCCCTCTCCCACTCTCAGTGATTTGTATGTCTTCTTTTATAATTTCGTGTTTATTTTATTTGTAATTCATGAGTTATCACCTTTCCAGTTGTGAGTTTCTCATTTCTGTAGCATTCTGCTGCTTTTCTATTTAGAATAGCCCTTTCAATATTTCTTTTAGCGTGAGTTTAGTGTTGCTAAACTCCTGCAGCTTTTTCTTGTCTGTGAAATTCTTTATGTCTTCTTCTATCCTAAAGGATAGCCTTGCTGGATAAAGTATCCTAGGCTGCATCTTTTTTTCATTTAGGACTTTGAATATATCTTGCCACTCCCTTCTGGCCTGTAGTGTTTGTGTAGAGAAATCAGCTGAGAGCCTTATGGGGGTTCCCTCGTAACTTACTCTTTGCTTTTCTCTTGCTGCCTTTAGAATCATTTCTTTATCCTTGACTCTGGCCATCTTGATTATGATATGTCTTGGTGTGGGTCTATTTGGGTTCTTCCTGTTTGGGACCCTCTGAGCTTCCTGTACTTGGATATCTGATTCCTTCTTTAAGTTTGGGAAGTTTTCAGTCATGATTTCTTCAAAAACCTTTTCAATCTCCTTTGATCTTTCTTCCCCTTCTGGAACCCCTATTATGCAAAGATTGGGATGCTTTATTTTATCCCTTTTGCTACTTTCATTATTTTTTATTTGTTTATCTTGTAGCTCTTCTGGTTGGATGCTTTCTATTGTCCTGTCTTCTAGGTCACTAATTTGTTCCTCTGCATTATCTAGTCGGCTTTGCACAGCTTTTAGATCATTCCTCATCTCAGTCAATGAGTTCATCCATTCTACTTGGCTCTTCTTTGTAGCTTCAATTTCATTTTTGACATATTTTATATCTCTAAACACTATCTCTTTTAATTCCTTGAGCACTTTGATCACTCCTTTTGGAAATCTTGATCTAGTAGGCTATCGATGTCTATTTCATTAATCTTTCTTTCAGGGGATTTCTCTTGTTCTTTTAATTGGGAAAGGTTTCTGTGCTTCCTCATCTTGCTCATACCTCTCTGGTACTGTGGTTTATGGAGTATCAGTTATCTATTGTGGTCCTTAAGGAGTTTATCTATCTAATGCCTATTTAGGAATAAGACTTAGGAAAAAAAGAAAAAATAGAGAGAGAAAGAATTTTAAAAGAAGGGAGAAAGAAGGTTTGAAAACGGTGTATAATGAATAATAGAAGAGTGAGTTGAAGCAGAATATCGATCGGGTTGAGATGTCCTTTTCAAACTTTTAAAAAAGGGGGAAAAGATGAAAAGATGTATTTGAAACCTGTGTCTAGTCAATAACAGGACATCAAAACCCAAGAGAAATAGAAATGAATTATGAAGTAAAAATCAAGAGGGTAATAGAAAATAGAACAGGTAAAAACAGATTTAAAAAGAAAGGGGGGGGTGTCGGTGTTCTCCTGGAGTCTGTGTGCTTTTAATGTAAGTCTTTCTGTCTTCGTCCTGTTTTGAAAGCTCAGCTGGCTGTTTTCAGAGGCCCTCCGTTGGCGCCCTCTTCTGTGCTGCTCCCAGTACCTGTCGGCAAGCAGATCGCGCCTCCTTCTAACACGGGGTCAGGTGCAGCTCTCCTCTGCTGTGGGCGGGCGGGTCACTGCCCCTCCGGATGCTGCAGTCAGATGTTGCAGACTGGCCAGGCAGGAGGGCCCCCTCCCAGCACCTGGGTCAGGGGCTGTGTTCCTGCCCGACAGGCGGGGGGCGGCTCTCCCTCTACCTGCGCTGCCGGTAGCTCCGCTGCTCTGTTCCACCCTGGTCGCGCTCCGCGGGTGGGCTCGGGGAAGACCGAGGGACAGCCTTGTCCCTGCTCCGAGCCAAGACCCAGCTCCTTGTTTGTCTTTGTGGAGCAAGTTCTCTGAGGGACCAGGATGGAAGGATCCCACCTGCCCCCGGCTGTAGGCCCGTCTCAGTCTGGCCCTTGAGGCTGCTGAGCCCTTCGGTGCGGATGCAGGTTTCGCCCCCGCCCCCGCCTGGGTGCTAAGCGCTGGAGGATATGGCGGCTGTGCCTGGGCCCCGCCTCTCTTCCCCTGAAAAGTTTCCGCGGGTTTTCAGAGATGGGGGTATGCACCCTTCCCCCGAGAGCACATCAACCTTGCTGTTTTATGGAGGGCCCAGGTTGTTCTGTCCTGTACACCCACAGCCACGGCGCCCAGCCCCTTGCAGTCCCCTGGAGCTGCCTCCGTGCAGCCGCCCCCGTCCTCCGCCTGGCTTGTGCAGCCTGGCCCTGCCCGCTGCTGCCGGCCCGTCTCAGGCTGGGTGTCGGGGGGACACTCTGTGCCCGTTTAACTTAGTTCTGTCAGATAAGGGCTGCTCTGTACAGCTCCGAGCCTCGGAGGCTCCCCCTCCGTCCCGCTGGCCTCTCAGTTGGAGAGGGGAGACCCAGCGAGCGAGCGCCAGTCCTCCTTTGCCGCTCCCTCCCCGCGGGACCCGTCCCGCGCTGCTTTGCCTTTTGTTCTTTCTTTTTTCCTTTTCTCCTACCAGATTTTTGGTGTCTTTATCTTTTGAAGAGGGCGATGTTCTGTCGGAGTTCCGCAGGTGCTCTGGTTGGCTGAGTGGGTCTGTGGATGTGAGTCTTGGTGCATTTGTGGGAGAGGGTGAGCTGCGAGCGTCCTTCTACTCCACCATCTTCTCTCTTCCCCAAAGGATTTTTAAAGGTATACCATTAATGTAGAAAGAATGTCAAATGATCACCAGGTATCAATGAAAAAAAAAAAAGACATGAAAACTTTAGCCTCAATTCGTGTCTTCTCTGTTCATTTTAACTTAGACATTTGTTGGATGTCTAGCATGTACTGCAGTTGTTTCTGTCATTTTCAAGATAAGAAATTAATAACATGATCCCTAATATCAAGGAGAGATTCTGATCTAGTGTGGTTGTGGTGATAGATACAGGATACACCCACAAAGAGCTGTAAGACAAGGGGAAACGTGGTGGGAGCTCCAAGGATGATGAAAAGGGATACCGTTCTCTGCTGTGCTTGCCAGCCCTGGCTGTGACAGTATCAGGGGCAGCTTCATCGGGCAGTGGGTGTGTATGCTGCACCTCTTACCCTGAAATTCAAATTTGTTGTGCTCATCTCAATTCTTCTCTTTTGGGGAAGTAGAAAACTAGGGACAGCCCATACTAACATGTCATGGAATTTTCAAGTACACCAACATGAGCGTATGCCAAGCTGTGTAATAACTATTTCTCACTTTTGTTTATTTATTTATTTGAAGTAAGAGTTACCTTTGAGTGTCTATCTCATTATATGCAGTCTCCTCTCAAAGCCTGGATGGTCATTTCCCCATTAATACCACTTTCCCCTTCTTCAGTGTTTGGAACCATAGTGGCTCATGTAGTGATTTTTCAGTAGGAAAGTAGCAAGATGCCCAGGATACACAGGGGAAGGCCTGATGACTACGCCCAGGAGCAGGAAAGAAACTCAACCGAAGAATCCTTTTCATGGAACTCACTATTCAGTGCCCATAACTTTTGGCATCTTTCATCGAGACTTTAAGGAATATGGCCGTGTTCCTGGAATCCTATTTTGTTCATAATTTAATATTGTCCTGTTGAAAGTAAATGGAAAACAAAATCTTGCTTGATACACATTTGGACAAAAAAATAATGGGTAACAGAGATTATAGGATATCAGTGATGAGAATTAGGATTTCCTTATTTGGGATAACACCTAGGAGCCTAGCATGTAAGTCGTAATCGTGATTTCATTTGGTGTCACAAATAGCCTGTGCTTAAGACAAGAGGGACTCAGAAAGGCTGAGAAACTTTCCCAGGGAAAGAGAACTAGTAAGGAAGAAGCCAGGGCGAGGACCCACATCCTGCCTTTTGTTCCATATTCGTTTTTCATAAACCCACACACACACACAAACAAAACCGTCTATGATGCAAGCTGCACTACTTTAACCACACAGTGTAAGTCCTGCCAAGATTGTCCTTTTTGTGAACAACAAAGACCAACATACATCACATAAAAACACTTCTGCCAGTCAGAATTTCTGAGGTTCTTCTTAGCTGTTATTTACATAGGGTTTTGAATGATTCATTTGATTAATTAGAAAGGAGCTGAGTCAGCTCCCTTCTTCTGAATCTGCTCGATTGCCTTTTGCCCCAGTCTAGGATCTATTTTTATTGACTCTGCTTCTGAACTATTTACTATTATGTTGTCAAGTATTACAGGATTAAGTGGTTTAGTTGCATATGCAACTAAAGCTTCAGTGAACGGAACAGCATTAGTTAGAAAGTTGTCGTGATAACTGTTGTGCGTAACTGAAACGTGTAAATGTCGTCATGAGCAGTCTGTACAAGCTGTTACATAGTGCAGTGGCCTCTGGTCTCAGCAGTACAGAATGTGTGTTATCAGGTGTGGCCTGTCTTCACCTTGGAATGGTATGTGTGCGTGTGTTTGTGTGTGCATTATACATGAGTGTCTATGTTCTTGCACATGATGACTGTTCATGTCTCTTTAAGCTGATTTGTTATTGATGGAAGATACTCTGAAAAGGTGCTATTGTGACAGAGAGAAACACCGAATGAAAAAAAAAAGTCATAAATGGTTTGAGGCAGAGAGAAGTTGCATGTTTTTTTATGTTACCAGCATGACAGAAGGGAACAGTGTCCATCTAATCAATGAAAGATAAACAAGGGAAGACATTAGCTAGGGAGATATAATTAATAGTAGTATCACTTCTTCCCTTAGATTCTCGTCCAGAGACAAACTATCTCAGTATCACATTAATGATGATCAAAGGTAGGCACCACAACGTTTGCCTCGCTATAACTGACTAGTACCACTGTGCCAGGATATACTGTCTTTTTACTAGCTTTATTTGGGTGATACCTCCCTAACTGAAAAGTGTATTCAATTGAAAGGTGAATTTGCCCACAGGGGTAAAATTATACACTTTTTATATATAAATCACAGGTATACATGGAATACGTTAACAGATATACAGTATAACTATAATATTAAATTTTGAGGCAACTTGGAAAACAATGCCTAACAAGTCTCCTTGGGGAGTGACGTTGAAAAATGGTTGAGAAACACCATGCTAGACATAGTGATCGCAAAAGTCTCTTTCAGTGCTCATTCCATGATTCTGGGCTTTTACATCTTAAGTGTCATTTATATATTATCATTTTAAAAAATGGAGGCAAAGAGAACGTTTCAAAGTGAACAGTGTACATCATAGCAATACCAGCCATGTGGTCTACAGCTTATGAAAGTGCTGGATATAGTGAGGAACACTCTGGGAGAAACTGAGTGAGTGTGGGAAATTTCATTCCCTTCACGTCTGAAAACAAGATTTGTGTGGCCGATGGGATCTGGAACTAGGCTCACCTTCTTGGGGATGGAGTGTGAAGGAGAGGACCAGAGAAGAGATCTGGTAGAATTTGTGGTAGGATTCATTTGTAAATAGGCCAGTTTCTATGTGTCATTGTTAAAATTTAGGAACATTTAATCCTGCATGTTTATATGGTTACTCTTCTCTCATTTCTTTGATATATTATGTAAGTGATCTCAAAAAAGACACAAAGTAAGAAAGGGAGAAAATGACAAATTGATGATAATTTTATATTGCTCTTGTAATCGCATGCTGCTTTGTGCATATAAAATAAATAGCCATTGATTTTCATTCCCGAGTTGTAGTATAGGTCAATTTGAAGGAGTTATAATGAATTCCAAGGACATCCTTTTGGCTTTTTTATAGGGACGGGTATACCAGTATGTCCTTAGGGCTTTTAGCCATAACCTTAGGCATACACTTACATCTATACCATTTTATAATTCATATATGCTTTTCGAAATACGGCTGACACTGTTAATATATTTGGAAAAGGCTAGTAAAAAATCAGTCATGCTTCCATAAAATACGAGCTTCATTACCTCATTCGGGGAACTGAATATCTCTCCACTTCTGAACACAACTCTACCACTCAAACACAAGTCATGGACAATTTATTAATGTCAAATTGACAGGGACAGATGGAATAGAACAGTTTCTAGTCAGTCAATTTTGTGAACAAGGAAATGTACACACAGTTCTGAAAAGTATTATTGTTTTTATTTATTTATTTTGATGGAAGGAGAATGGAATTACAGAACAAAATTTATGTGATCCTTAAGATATGAATGACATAATCAGAGAAATTAGACATCAGAGTGAGTATTCTCCTTTCTGAGTTCTATTTTTAGAATTGTCAATAAAAATGGTAAAAAATAATTCTTAAACTAGACTGCTAGGTATTAATGGATAGATACAGCATGAATGAAACTCTAGTTTTGGCATCTGAGACTCTGATTCAGAACAATGTCCATATTTCACAGTTAATTATGGCTATCTGTTCTTTTTAGAGTGACAGTAAATCTCATATACATAAAAAACTTGAGTTTACAAATGTTTAGAACAGCTGTAATATAATATTAATAATTAGTATTTTCTAGAAACAGAATATATAAAAGCTTAATATATAAGAAAGTGTTTTTTTTTTTCCAAGTCTCATTATGCGCACAGTCACATCTTTTTGTTTGCTTATTTGTGTTTCAGGCTTCTAACTTGGGGATCAATGTACAACTTCAACAATAAATTTACTGTTCATTTGCTAAGAGCTAAATATAAGGGACTGTATTCACGCACACATATGCACTACCCAACACTGAGTCACATCTTACCCAGTTGCTGTAGTTAGTGACACTTAACGAACATGAAACATATTTTTAAGTAGATTTTTTCAGAAGCAAAAAATACTAATCCTACACAAGAAGGAATAAGTACTTCTAAGAACGATAAGTTCATTTTTTAAAGTAGTTTTATCTGTTCTTGCCACCGTTAGGCCTTGCTGACTTTTTGAGCTCTTAACATAAAATGCCATTCACCGATAATAGCAATATTTATGACAGGAGCAAGAAATTGAGTTTGTTCTTTTAATTAATTTGTTTTTCAAGTTCTTCATCATGCCTATTATTGCCAGCTTGTCTAATCCTCAAATTGACCAAGTTAATTTTGTGGAGTTGGGATTTGGTCCAAATCATGGATCAAATGATACATTGCAATACATGTTATGTCTTAATAAATGATTATATTAGCCCAACTGAAGTACCTAAAAAGTTCAGATATTCTACTTTAAAGATCAGAATTCTTTTAGGATCCTTTCACAGTCGAAAAACTCAACTTGTCATCCAGATGGATGGTATAAAATGAACATTTAGTCCTTTCAGTGGCATCCTACCTCCTGAGGTGAAGTGGCCTCTTTCAGCCCCTGTGTTACCGCTGGGGAGAACGCTGCCACCCTGTAAGGTGGCTCTGTGTGTGAGTTCATTGTGGGCAGGGGGCGGAGGGGGGTGGTGATGGTCATGGGGTGGATTGGAGCCAAGAAATGAAAGAAACAGAATGAAAGTAGATATGGCCACTTGAGCTAAGATACGTGAATTCTATCAATTATCAGATAATGGCCCTATTCTCCAAGTTTATGTGCTGTTTTTACGGTTCTCATTTCTTCTCTGTGATACTGAGGCAGAGCCAGAGAACTTCCTGGGATGTTGCAAAAGGAACCTGCACAGTGGTAGCATTGTTCTGGGGAGAACAGAAAAAAGAATGAGGAGGGGAGAGTTGGAAAGAAAATTGACTCATGAGAAAAGGCATGCTATTTTTAATCTTTGAAGGCTGTTTTAAAATAAAGGATTGTTAAGACTGTAGTTACTATGATTTGCCCCATTAATTTATATCTAAAGTTACTTTACATTAAATCTATAATTAAATTATCTGGACTAGAAAAGTGAAGGACCTTGGTTGTGAGTGTGTGTTTGGCAGCTTAATTCTCTTCACAAATTTTCAGATAGAAAGATTTAGATTTCCTCGAGGGGCAAAAAGCAGTGGCCTAGGCCTGTCAGGGCAAAATGTTTCCTTATCTTGGCTTTACATTTGACTTGCTTAATCTCACTTTGCTTCTTTGTGCTCATTTGTAAAATGTGAATTGGAAAATTAATTTAGTTCTCCAGTTAAGATGGATGGAACTAAGGAAAATGCTTGTAGGACAGTTTGAAAATGTAAAGACCTATGTAAATGTCAAATTATAATGCTGAACCAGCTAGCCCAATTACCCGTTACAACACTTTGCACTGTTTGAGTAACCAAACAGAATTTCACCGTTTTTCTTAAGTAGCACCCTTCAAAATCTGTGCTGCTTGCTCTTGTAGACTGTCACATTGAAATTTTATTGGCAAAAGGTGGCACATCTTGACAACATTTTAAGCTTGTACATCTTTATGAATTATAGAGAGTAATTTCATTTAAATTACACGTTCTGAGTTGAAATTTTATTTCTATTCAAGTCTTAAGTTTGTATACTGCTGTGTTCTGTATTTTGCCTCGATTTGGTGATTGGAGTAGAACTCAAGTCATAGTTTAATTTTTGTTTTGTTCTATGTTTGTTTTAAAAATGCCAAGCCTAATTCACTTTAGGAATGAGATTTTTTTCCCAGTAATATTGTGGGGTGACTTTCTTATCATTCTAGGTAAATATATAATTTTAGGTAAAGAAGTGAATTTGTTCTTTTCTGTTTTTTTTTAACCACAAACAAATTTGTTTGCTAAACTTAATGCATATGTAGAGTAGGTTCCATGCCATATGATTTGAGTCTGTGATTTATCCTGTTTAACACAAAATTCAAATATGAATGGATATGAATGGTTAAGGAAAACATGAGCCTTCCTAGGACACAGAGTGGGAAAAATGGATCAAATTTTCAAAAGGAAATTGTTGAATGAAAATTCAGCTAGAGTCCAGATAGATCTCTGTTGAGCCATACATGGTTTACAATTTGAGTGAGCTTTTTTTTTTTAAACAGGAGAAAATCAAACAAAATTTATTAAGATATATACATACATGGGAGTCTCGAGAGAACTGAGTATAGTGAGCTTGTTAATAACGTGCTGTGCCTTGTAAATCTGCATCCGAGGGCCTAAGCCACCTTCAAAGTCACGTACCTATAAATCCGTCATAAGCAGTCAGGGCCTCTGGGCTTAAATGGTGAACTCTCTAGACAGTGGTTTCTACTGCAGACTCTCTGGAGGAGAGAGACTAATTAAGATGCTGTGATTAGCTAATTTCTTCCCGTTCATGAATCAAAATTGTCATTATCTATCACCACAGAGCCTGTGACTGTGAAAGGGCACTGGGCACTTTAGGCAGAAAGTAGGAAGAAAAAAAATATTTAACTGCTTTTCAGTCTTTTGCTATGAGGTCGGTCCTAATTGGATAGCTAGAGTGAGTTAAAAAATGAATAGACTTGATGAAAAGTAATAGTGAATATGCATTATTATAGATTTGTCAAAACCCATAGACTATACAACCCAAGGAGTGAAACATAATGTAAACTATAGCCTTTAGTTAATAATAATATATAAATATTGGCTCATTAATTCTAATGAATGTACTGCACGTACGCAAGATGTTGACATAGGGGAAACTGGTATGTGTGTTTTTTGGGGGTGGGGGACTATATAGAAACTTGATGTAATTGATACTCATTTTTCTGTAATCCTAAAATTGCTCTAAATAAAATTAATCATTAATTGAAAATAAACCCTTTAAAATGAAATTATACACAGCTGTCTTGATTTCCCCCTTCTGTAATATATTTTAAATTCTTCCCATTATATTAACAAAAATCTCTGGGATATGCTGAAATCTTATTAATACTTATATCTTCTGATTGTTCTAATCAGAAACATTATCACTTTACCATATTAAACAATTAATACATAAAAATAAATTTAAAAAATACACATGTGATAAAAGACCTAATTTAAATTTCCCTGTCCCGGAAAAGATGGAAAAGGTCAGTCACTGGTCCGCTGGGTCAGAGTGCTGACAATTGCTTCATAGATTCATGCTGAGTCACCATGTAATTTCTGACCAGCAAATAAGATCCTGTTTACCTAAAAAAATTAAAAACCCTCATCTTGTTTTTCATACTTCAGATGGGAAAATAAGGAGAGTACTTGAAAAAAATTAATATTATGAAAACACAATGGAGATGAGCTGATTTCAAATCAAGATGGCAGACATGAGTACATGTATTCATCTTTTATCTTTCTTTGGACTCCGTGAAAATAAAGTATAAAAATATAAAAAATTAAGTCATAACTAAAAATGGATCTGAGCATATTTACGGATGGAACAGTTAGGAAATATTATGAGGTGTATGCTATACGCACCATTGTTTATAACTTATTTATTTAAAACTTGTTTTACCTGGGAGCTCTTAGCATACTAACACGAACAGACCTAACTCATTGGTAGATTCCCTAATCATTTTATAGTTCCTCGTTTATAGTTTCTTATTCTGTTTTGTTTTCTACAAATAAAAATGTTTCAGTTGGCTTGAACATAGTTTTGTGTACAAGTGAAAGACCATTTATAGTATAAATTATAAGAAGTGAATTTTGGAGTTAAAGGATGTGTGGGCATTTAAATTGTAACAGACACGGTTAATTCAATGATGACATATTTTTAAAAAATCTAATGAAGTATTCTATAGGCGTAGTTGACACAAATGTATGAAAAATGAATCCGATTAAATTATGAGAGAAGCCAGTATTAGAACTGTGCAGTGCCCAGAGTCTTAACTCAGTACAAAGTTAAGTATGTAAACAGTTATCACAAAACTTCAGCACAAAATGAATAGCTCCGCCATGATTTCCAAGCTGAAACCATTGTGCCATTGTGATTCCACTTAGGAAGTTGCCCTTGATGTATAAGAGTCCATTTTTAGATACACAGGCAATGTTTCCAGCTTAACTCTAGCCCTAAAGATAACCCAAGTTTGACCCATAGCTGGTTTAGTTCATCTTATCAGTCTTTCCCACTTGAGTATTTGTCTATTGAAATAAAACCTGATTGGAAATCATTTTTATGAAAAGTTAAATCATAAATTCATTTTTTTCACCTTTATTTTCTTTGTAATTGCAACAAAAAATGTAATTAAAAAAAAAAACATGTCTAGTTTATGCTAAAAAACTCCTCAGTGAACCATGTTTTGCCCTCGGGCTACAAATCTGCTTTGGTGCATCAGGAGTGTTCTCGGGCACGTGTCCTTTGGATGACTGTTGAGGGTAAAGGCCAGTGCAGTTCCAGCCCACCAGTAACAGCAGGATGCCCCCTCTCCTGTTAGGTCTGCTGTATAAAACTCTGAAGAATGGAGACTGGGGTTATAATGCATACTTCCTAGGGGACACCATGAAGATAAATTTGAAAACCACCATCTGGATTCTTTAAGAGCTATGCTGAGGCAAGTCTAATGATGCTAGCCCTGGTAATATGCCCCATACTGTCTGGCAACAGCACAGTAGTTGTTTTTAATATGTGGTATGTAGGTCATACAGTATTATTCAACTGAACTATAAAGGTTTGCATTCTCTCCCTTTATTGGAAAAAAAAAAGATTGAAATTGCCTATATTTTCCTGAAATAGTGACCCTGAAAACACACATGGCCAAATAGTTAAACTAAACAACATGCTTGTTTTATATATTAATGCACTCTCCTCTACAAAGAACCAGCCCTTATAAAGTTTTAAGTGAACTGTGAAAAGTTTATGCCATTATTATCCAAATGTTCTTTAATCCAAGGTCAACCACTGTAATGTGAGAACAGGCGCCACGGAGCCCTAATAGGAAACAGTGAGGTTTTGTCTGCATGGACTGGTGTTCGCCTACCCTTTTCCTGATGCAACAGCGTGAACTGAGGCAGCTCAGAGCCCTGGGTTGGAATCAAACCTCAAAGGTCTTTGTTGCAAAAATCTGAAAACATTATGGAGATGCTTGGAGTGCAACTCTTGGCTACTTGACTTACTCCATAATGTTTAATGAGCCAAGTTCTCACCTTGTCCTTTCAGGCTGAAGGCCTAATCTGAGTGTGAAGTTTAAATTCAGCTTGAGCTATAGTCCCAGATGAGCTTTGGAAAGCAATAGAGCAAGAGAGGAATTTGTTTTACTGCGTGCACCGACATCAACATTTAATTTCAATTTTTTTAAAGTTAGCTTTTTGAGGGATGAAATCTAACAATGGCATGTACTGAATGCTGAGTAGAGTACAGCAAGACTTATCCTCTATGTGAGCACTGATGGGGTGCTAGAGGGGCAGGCTTAACAGCTCAACATTTTATAGTATTTCATTCACTTATTACTATGATGCTCTATGTTTTTTGAGGAGTTCCCAAGCAAATAGATACCAGGAGTGGGTTCCCCAGTGGCACCAAGAAATTGGGCCATGCCATGTCTTCACACCTACCTCATCTGTCCCTAGCCTCCTAGACACATGCTTCAATCTAAAATCTTTGGGATGGAAGGATCTTTGCCTAATTCTGGCTCACCATCTTCTCTTCACTTGTACTGTTGTAAGGAGAGGAGAAGAAATTCAGGTTGGCTGCTCAGGCGTTTACAGCACTTACTATGTGCCTGGCATGGCTTGTAGCACTTTCACATACACTGTCTCTCTTAATCCTCACAGCTATGTTACAGTGTAGGGTTATCATCTTTGTTTTAGAGATGAGGACAGTGAGATTTGACTGATGTGCTGAGTATACAGCTAGTGAGTGGCAGATCTAGAATGTGACTCCAGTCTGATGCCAAAGTTTGTGCTTTGCTTTATCCACTAAGTTCTACCATCTTCAGACTCTCTATCTTCCGTGAAACAGTGAGGAAGTTTGGAGTAATGAGGAAGGAAGTTGAAGGTGCTGTCTTCCATTATTGATAACATTCTAAACATACACATAATATAACTGCAGAATGAAAACTTCCAACTACACATTTAACTGGTAGTGTAGTTCTCTCTGGATGGTGAGATCAGCAGGGGTTTCTTCTCTTTGTACTTTTCTATACATTTCCAAGTTTCATGTATTGAGGATACATTGTTTTATAATTAAAAATTACTCAACAACTGATATATTAAAAATTAAGGTATGCGTTATAGATTTAAACCATTCCATGATTCTTCTGAACAACCACAGAAAGTTACATGGTATAGCTACCCTATTGTGTTCTTTTTAGGAGTGATTTCCTGTAGTATGTTTATAGCTAGAATGAAATGATAAACTGTTTCATTAGAATAACATGTGAATGCTTCACAACAGTAATTAACATATATATGTATATACACATGCGTGTATATACAGACAGACAGACAGACACACACACACACACATATATAGTTTTAACTTTTTACAGGCACATAGATACAGGAAATTATCTGAAAAAGCACCATAGTACATGTCACACTGTTTCTATATCCCAGACACTGAAACAAGTGCTAAAGGTACAAAGAGGAGATACATGTAGTGAATCCACTTCTATTTTCCCACTTGACACACTAGACACCTGCAAAGTGTATTTTCCAATATTATTTAGAGGGGAAAATGTTCTAAATACACTCATGGCGCATAGAAACTAGTTCCTCAAGTCTGTGCAGTGGCAAGGCAGGACTTAAGAATAGCTTTCATAGAAATACTAAGTTGTTTGTGATTTGTGGGTGATAAACACTTACGGCTCAGAAATGTTTTAGTAGGCCTCAAAATGCTATAGTTATTGAACACTGTTAAATAAAACGATCTGAGCTGGAGGTTAGGCCTGCCTGGTAATGGGTAGAGATTTTAGAGGTATTTTCTAAGATGCAATAGATTGGAAGTGTTGGTGTTTTAAGATAGTCCACAGAAAGTCTGAATTAAGAATCCCATCCAAATGGGATTTTAATAAAGGACTTACTCTGTAATTGCCATGTTTCTTAGCGTCTTCTGAGATTCTCAGCTGAGCTCTAGCTCAACTGTCCCATTACCTGAGTTGATTAGAACTCAGTCCTTCGGAGCGAATTGAGCCCTGGAGAATCCCAGTGCCTTCTCATAGCTGAGAGAGTCCAGTTTGGCCCGCACCGTGTGGCAGTGTGAGTGCTATGTACTAGTACTGAACTTCAGTTTAGACGTGAAGGATGCATAATTACTTATGCATTGTTGTTACAGGGAGGAAGAAATATCCCTGTGGGCAGCAGGACTCTGTATTAATGCTGACGAAGGAAGCAGGATGGCTGCATTAGTAGTGGTTAAAATGCCCGCAGGGGACCAGCTCCAAGGAGTAGGAGTGTATAAAGCTGTAAGGAAATCAGAGCACCCAGATGGCCGCCTCTGAGCTAGTTATCTACTATTCAGCTTTGTCTCTGGAATCTCTCCTCTGGATCCTAGATTTTTTTGAATTCTTTCTCTCCCTTATCCTTTAATCCTAATCTCACAATTTTATTAGTCTAATTTTTGACCCCTGTTTCTCTCTATGAATTGGTTTGACCGCTTTACTCTAGTCTCTGGATGAACTGACTGTCTTTAATTTACTCATAGCTGTTGAGAAAGCCCAAGTGACTTGACCAGAAACTGCTCTCTTCCAGGGAGACGCGTGCCAAAATTCTTGATCAAAATGTTAAATTTGGTGGCTCCGTGGAATCATATGTCAAAATACAGAAAATCAAAGAGATTTGTAGAATTTTCTGTAATTCGTACATTTTTTTGTGTGTGTATGAATTCTGAGCCATATTGATTGTCATGTCTACTGATCAGTGTACTGTTGTTTCTTTGTATGTATTGTGGGTAATCTCTAATTTCAAGACATTGCTTTATCTAATTATTCACTGAAGAGTTTGCAAAATTAAACTCATGAGAAGAACTGAGGAGTCTTCATTAATTTGGGGAAGGAAAAGAAAATCTTAAATTAGGACTACAAATATGTGCTCAGAAAATAAAATTATCCTATTTCTCTTGATATTTAGGTAAATAAAAGACTAAGCCTGACGCTCTTTGAGCTGTGGCTCAGAGCATGAATGTCTTTTATTAAGTCTTACACTTAATGGTCTGCAGAGTCAGTATTCATCCAATAATTTCATTTTTATTTATCTATTATAAAATTTTACATAGTTATATTTTAGCTTTTTCATAAATCCATCATCTACAGGGCAATATGAAAATATTTATTAAAATATTAGAAGACATCTGGTTTTTCTCCAGTGGCTTACAATTCATATTTCTGCATCAGGAAACTCTGTTAGACTGGGTAACATGGTGTTGGTTTTAACATCCATTAGGACTTTTTTTTCCCTCATATGTATTGTATGCTTTTAGTTTGACTTTTTGATTTATGAACCTTCTTCTTGGCCTTGATGAGAAAATGCTTGTCAATTTTTAAATATCTGTAAATTTTCAAATATACTTGCTTTTCTTGGCTATTAATTTGAGGCTGTATTTGTTCTTTTCTTTTAACTCTTTGACCTCTACCCGTTGAAATATGAATCTACCCCATTCACTATATTCATTTTTCTCCTCTAGCCTACTGTTTTTTGATATTGTATTTCTTCTGCTTTTCTATAAACAAAGCTTTCTCCTGCTATGCTTCTTTCCCCCACAAGTTATGGACTGTTTCTCTATTGACAGGAACACTGCTTTTAAAATTTTCTTGATTGCTGCAGCTACATGTCACTCTGATTAATTTTCAACCATTGAGATCTGCTTTCTACTAAAGATGCCATCTTAACTCCTGGCTTCATCATGGAGTCATCTAATTTTCTCAGAGTATCTGAATTAGAGGTCAGAATTGAGGAGAGATCATGACTAAAAGACAGCTATTTAACATGCTTATCCTTTAAAACTTCCTCTTTATGTATGTGAATTCATAATTATTAATGTCTTCCTGTCACTGTCTTCATTCTTTACTTATCTTACTATCATTTCAGGTGGTCTTAAATTCTAGGCTAGGTTATATTAAATTCCTGATAATTTAATGTTGGCCCTGATCTCATCTCCTTTTCTAAATTTTATACATGGCTGTTGATGTTTATTTATTTCAGTCTGAAGACACAAATGATTTCCTTTCACATTTTTTCTGAATATAGTATTTAGTTGTTTTCATAGTTTAATGAAAGATTCTGAACTGAGCACTAATATTTGGATTTGCTAGTTTGTAAGATGGTCATGAAATGATTGATTAGATCACAAGTGGTCTTCTTCTATTTTATTGGTCAAACATTGTGTTGCCAGTCATTCTGATATGTTAATTGGTTGGGCTCTATTGTATATTTAACATGTTTAAAGGTGGAAACAGAAATAGCAGAAAAAAAGTCTTTACTGTAAAATACAGTTGGACTGGAAGGGGACTCAGACACTTTCTTCTGCTATTCAATGTAGCAGCTAAAGGACTTCCTATTACATATGGAGGTTCTCTTTGGAATTGGATGCTGTCATCTCTATGGGTCCCCTTCTTTTCCCCTTTTAAGGTAGAGTATCATCTAGCCTTTAGAAGAGAATGACTTCTTACGTACCACAGTGATGTACAATGAGTGGCCCTTGTAGTTGGAGGAACCTTAGAAAAGTCTCTAAAGTCAGCTTCATCTCAGAGCATGAATGCGTTCAAACTTTCATTTGTGCTTTACACAATTTTTTCCAATAATTATAATACGTAATTTTTACTGATGACGTTAACGTTCTTTTCCTCTAGATACTAGCAAACTTTAGATATTACGCATCTGCTATTTTTTCTTGCTTTTACTCTAGCATGGTTTAATTAATTTCAGTTAAATACCACTACAAAGATTTTGCTTTCATGTACTTTAGACATTCTGTCTTCTCCCAGCACTGTTTGTCAGATGGGCAAATCCTTCCATTTGCATGGATCAGTATTGGCTCACTTTTAGCTGCTCTTTTATTTATTTATTTATTTTGCCTTGCATTTTTTTCTGATATTATTAATCTTGCCATTTTCATTTGTTTAGTATTTTTTAAATGTTCAATTTCCACAAGAGTAGTTTGATCTAGTTTTTATTAATTCTCACTGAGACTTTTGTAATTCCATTTCTACGAGATATTTTAGCTTTGACCTTTAGTCATATTTAGCATTTAGGACTCAATAGCTAAATTTATTTAGACCTTTTCTCAAAGATCTCATTTTCAGGCTATTTATCAAAGGATGATATTAGATATTGCTAAAACTTGTCCCCACCTCAGCTCTACCCCTGGAAATATGATTGTGACTAGCTCTTAAACTTCCTTCTTTTTAAGGAATCTCGTTTCAGCATTATTTGTTCTCACTTAAAAAATCCTGTGGAGTATTTCCCTTCTTTCCTTTGTAACACAAGCAGTCTCCTGTAAAAAGTAATACATTTCTAGGAATTTCTTCAGTTAAATTCACTGTAGTCCACTGATTGTGCTCACAAACACTGATTGGCTCTGTGTCAAACTACTTGGCTGACATTGAATATGGCCTGCACAATGTGCCTGTTCCCAGTGCCTTTTTGTATCATTTGTTTATGTTTGGCCTCCCAGTAATCTAAGTGAAATCCAGTTGGACTGCTTGTTTTGCCTGATGCTGTCCTAATTTTGTACATTTAATAATGCTTTCTTCCTACGGAATCTCCTCTTTCCATTTGGACCCTCCACTGTCCTCTGTCTTTTTAATATACCCATAGTGCAATGTCTGTGCGGCCAAGAACAGTAGTGATGAAGTTAAAGGCATGAGCCAGTTACCTTCCTGCAGGAAATACCAATGTCTGGCCACACTTACCCTTATTCAGACTTTTTCGGGTGTGCATGGTAGTGGTCCCAGGGGAGCAGCGTGACCACATTCTGTGGGTGTCAGTATTACCCCCACCCCTAACAGAGACACACGCATACATGCTATTCCCATAATGTCCATGTAGTGACTCCCTATAAGCAAGCCTTTGTTTTTCCCCTTGTTCTCACTTTTCTTTCCTTGTAATATGTACTTATTATGAAAAGAAATACCTAGAGGAATGTTCCAACTGAGTGAAAACCATCAGAAATACACATATTTTAAAGTATAATTCAGTGGGAGACTGTTCAGATAAATAATCTGTAGTAATAAATAAGAACCACGTAAAAGGTGGAGAGAAGACAGAGCCTGAGTGTGGAAGTAGCTGGAAGGGTGACCTACATGGACAGATGGAGGTGTGTTAGACCACATCTCTGTCATTCTTCCAGTGGCAGTACCACAGGACAGCGCTTGGGGAGGTAAAGAATGTGCCTGCAGAAAATCCCCATTAGTCCTTCCTTCGCAAGTTATCACAAACTAATCTAAAAATGCCCATATGTCTGCTGTTAAACTGCTCCTTAATGAAATTCTGGACTTTTCTCTAGTGACCAAGTGACTGGGTACAGCCACTGGAAGTAACAGAAAGGTTAAGCACAGCAAAATGGCGCAGTTCAATGGATGCTTTGTACTTTGGTGTCATGAGGGCCGTTCCTGTTGAGCCTGCAAGTGTTTGCATATTTCTTTTGCCCAGTCTGTCCTCCCCTGCTACTCACTTGGGGTGAGATAATAGGGTGTACATGACATACATTTCTAGAATGTTGTTTACATTCTTTGCTTTTGATTCTATAGAGAGATTCTAGAGTGACTAAACAACTGCTTAAACTTGATTACACTGAGTCACTGGGAGCATTGGCTTTCTGTTGCCAGTCTTTTACCCAGTAATCCAGTATTTATTGACGACTTCTCTGAAAGGTTCCTGAAACTTCAGTGAACCTTTTGGATCTATAAGCTTCTGTTTTATTGTTTCCTTGGGGAAAATCTGAAAAGCCTAGACTGCATCTGTATTTCTTGTCCTCTACATTTTTCATTGTCTCTCATTTTCATCTGTTTCTTCTAGCATAGCATTCATATTTATCCTCATCACAACTGATAATGATTTTTTTCCCAATGTCTATTCGTTCTACTCATTTTAATAGATCATAAATTTACTACAGATTAGATTCTTCTTCCCTTAAGTCAAATTGTTGAATTTCTGCCTTCTCATCATGTGATTTTTTTGTGTGTGTCCCTTTGTTCCTGATTTGAACGTGAGTTACTTCCCTCTTTTTTGGTGGACTTCTGAAGTCATATTTCTTTAACTGCACTTCCTCACAGATTTTGGAGAATGTCTTATTTTCTTTTTGTTCTAGTATTTCTTACAGATGCTAAAAGAAACCTCTCTCTTCCTGTTGCTTCGCTGAAAGACTGGCCGGATGGAGTATCCTAAGCTTTCCATTTGGGTGGTGACAGCTTCAGGCTTTCAGATCTAAACATGAAGGAAAGGGAAGATGCGCTATATTCTTCTTAAATTCCCTGCTTACCAGGCATTTCATTAAACAAGAATAGCTGGGCTGATACGGACATTTCTGTGCTGCGTTTTGAATTGTCTGACTTCTGCTCCGAGTGTGCTTCAGAGACTGGTGCAAGTATGTAAGATGTTTGCTCCAGATCCACAGTAGAGGAGTAAGGAAATTGAAAGTAAGGCTTTTAAAACCTTTCTAAAAAATCATTGTTAGGGGGATTTTGTGTCTGTGGAATGTCATAGTTTAAAAAAATACTTTTTATTTTGTATGACTGGTGATTGATTTCCAGAATTTTTATTGTAATTTTTAAATTTTTTAAAAAATTAAACAACAATAGATTGGAATTTTAAAAAAAATGAATGAACTGGTTCTTCACTGAAGGTACATTGAGAAGCACTGGCCTAAAAAAGCAACAGAATACTCAGCAATTAGCTCTTTATTCATGAATTCAGGACGCCGTACTCCTATGCTGTTCCAATCTTCAATTCTATTGTAGTTTCTAAATGGCTACAGGATGAGAAGAGTCAGTGAGACCAAGGAGAAAGAAGTGGCTCAGAATCTAGCTGATTTGAAAGAATAAATTCCATGGGCTTGAAATAGCAGACTTTTAATTGGGCGTTGATGATCTTACATGAAGAAGCAAGAACTCGACTATCAAGGTTATATTTTCCTCCTTCAGCAGGTTTTAGGGAGCATGTTTGGTCAGTGCCCTTCAGACCTGGACTAGTGGGTTAGATTAAGAATGGACTTGTGAATCTATCCCCATTGACGGTGCAGCCAGTGTGAACTGCTATCCTACCCTACCTGGGAGTTTGAAACATAGTCTAAAGTAGATGATTTTCATTTCCAGGAATTTTTTTTCAGATTTTATTTATTTGTTTGGATTCATGAGTATTTCATGAGGACTGTTAGGAGGGGTCCTATGGCAGGTCCTTAGTCCACTGTCTTTATTTCACAGGAAACTTCCCAGAATAGCTTATACATGACACCTCTTTGTTTTCCTTCAGTCATGGAGGAAAAAAAACGTGTATCATCTGTATTTTCTTCATGAACATATTCCAAGAAATCTATTGAAGTCTCAGAGAGGAGGAGCCTTTTCATGAAAGAAATTTCTAGCATAGGGACAGCTCTCTTAAGAGGAACTAATGATAAATTAATTGAGTAATGTGAATTAAGCTTGAGGTTATCTTTTTTTTTTTCCTCCCTTCATCTACTGTCTTACTTGGACACTTCGGCTCTTTCAGTATTGAATTTCTGCTTTGGAGCAAAATTCTACCCTATAATAGTCATTTCAGTTATATTTATCTGACATGGATGAGGTGCAAACCCTGTTGGATCATGATCTTTGTCATCCCTGGTAATCCCCAGACTCAGCAGACTTTAGCAATAGCTAACCTTCTCCATCGTGATTTAGTTCAAGAAATACTCTATTGTCTTTTACAAAAAATGTAAACCTTTTCTGAGTGTAAATAAAACTTCCCTTGAAGACATACTAGTAGGCATAAAAATATGCCAGCTAAATGCTCTTTTGCCACCTGGAGGTAAATGACAATGAAATGTGAAAGGGCTGAATCTGAAAATCCTCAGCTGGTGGAAATTGATTACCTTCCCTGCTTGTCCATTTTTATGGGGAATGAGATCTTCTCCCTTTAATTCCACTTTAACAGCCTTTCAGTGCAGTACACCTGCCATCTCTTGCTTCGCAAACACAGGCGCAACTAAATATTAAAGAAGAAGCCAATAAAATAAAGTTTAACCTAATACTGTTAATGTGTCAAACTTGCCAACCTATTTTTATAAATAGATTTCTTGATACCTGAGCACTTTTTAAGCATTTTAGATGTCCTGAGTATTTTTTTTTAAATTTCTTGCCTCAGAGCACCTGTCCCTGCTGATATTCAAAGGTATCTTTTTCAACTCTTTATCTGACTTAACAATATTAGTCTGTGTTCAACACAGTAGAATGTGAGGCAGACTTGTGACATTTCTAGATAATGCAACAGAAGAGTGATGAATGATGAGAAGAAAATTATGTGCTAAAGGTAAATTCCTTCTAGGTTTAAAACTTTTGGTAAATGATTACAAATGTGTACAATCATAACTAAAAAAAAATAATGAAAAATAACTTCTGAAAGAACCTAAATAAGGATCACATCCTTACTTTGACATTACTCATCTCTCTCAAAACAGGATTTGAAAGCAAACAAAATGACCTCACCATATGTTCTTATTTCAGTCATATTAGTGGATATTAAATTCATATTTGTAACATACTTTTACTTAATTCATCTCAGTATCTTATAAATCTGTCTCTAATATAAAAGTCACATTCCATCTAAAGAAAAACTAGTGGAGAAAAGAAGAAAAACTTGAGAGTGACTTCTTACAGCGTGATTGAAACAAACAATTTTATTTCAACTTAAAGTAGTTTCCTTGACTTTAGGGTGAATTCCTGATCTGGAAAACACTGAAACACATCTCAACATGAAGGAACAACCATGAACCCTATGTGATCGGAAGCCAGAGGAACGGAAGCTTCAGTGCTTGCCAAAAATTTTCCTGGAATGTTTTAATTTAAAAAGGCATGTTTGGTGCATGTGAATGAGAGGAGTACTGGCCAACCATTAGGGCTCCTTGGTGGTCATCAGTGCGGTCAGTATCAGCCTTCTCTGTGCATTGATGTCAGGCATGGAAGCTGTTGTACATTCAGGGCGGCCTGCCGGAAACCATAGAGAACAACCGGGTCACATACTCAAAGCCTCAGCATTGCAATTTCTATGGCTCAGCAGGGCTTTCCAGGATGCTTGGAATTCTGGTGTCTTTGTTCTGTCTTCTCAAAGTGCATCTCTTATCCTTGGCACTCTATAGTGATTGCCTGCTCACGGCCATCTTATGACAAGTTTGTGCAGCTCAGCTCTAGGACTTTTCTCAGGACTTGGAAAACTTTTATAAAATGCAAGCCCCAGAAAAATTTCCATCCCTCCCTCCCCCAAAGCAGGTCTTGTGAATTTTGTGGCAGTCTGGTTTTACAAAGAGTTGGTTTTATCTCTTAGATTATTTTATTTATATTCATAGGCTGGTACCTCAGATCTTGGTAATAGAGTCTGCATCTTCAAGAATGTACTTTTTTGGGGTTAGTTTTTAACTTTAAAATCAGCTTAGCATATTTCTAGGTCTTCCCTTCTGTACTCCAAGTCAACTTGATGACCAAAGGCTCATTGTAATGTGTGTATATCATATCTTCTTAAAAATAAGTTGCTAACAGTTCAGGCAAAATACATGCTTCTGATTTGGATCACATCAGCACTTACTCTGTACAGGTATTCAGTGTCTTTTGAATTAAGTTAATGCATGGATTCACAAGAGTCATCTTAGCCTCACATTTCCATTTTGAAAGCATAGTTTATTTATTAAAAGAAAAATAGGTATTGTATTTTTTATTTTAAACTGTTAGACTTTGACCAGAGATTAACTTTTTATTATTAAATGCATTCATTAATTCAAAATAAAAAAATGCATTTTATCATAAAATGTTTATAACTAGGAAAGTTTATGAATCAAAGTCCAGACAAAAGTGCACATCTTACTTATTAATTAAAATGTCCTGGCATCAAGACTGATTCTCTCTTAGTTAAATCAAACAAAAAGTTCATAAAAATACAATAAATTTTTTTTCATCTTCTCCTAACGAATAGTCAAAATGCTAACTAAATATGTATTGTTTGTAAATTTAGCTTGGATTACATCACTATGGTGCCAAAATAGGTGTTAATTTAAGAAGGGCAGTTTAAAACTTATGGTAACCAAAAGGAAAGAGATGGGGGAGGGATAAATTAGGCATATGGGATTAACAGATACAAACTACTATGCATAAAATAGATGAACAAAAGGGATTTACTGTATAGCACAGGGAATTATACCTATACTGGAATATAATCTGCAAAAAAAAAAATCATGACTCACTATGCTGTGTACCTGAAACTAACACACTATTATAAATCAACAATACTTCAATTAAAAAAAGACAGTAAATTTGGGGGTTAGAGTCCAGCAAATAGGATAACATTTTGATTGACTGGGTTACTGATGTTGAGGAAATGATTTTATGATTTTTGACTTATTTAGTTATATATTCTGCTGACAAAAAGCTACGTGGGAATATATACAATTTCAAAAGAATAAAACCTTATGTTGATAGATTTTAGATTGTAATTTTGAGCATAGATTTTTTTCCCCCATAGAAACTAAGCCACTTATATTGTGTTTTAGTTACTAGGAGAGTCTTGAGAATCTTACTTAATTGAAAAAGTACTTAAAATCACTTGAGATGCCAGTAATAACACCACTAGCTAACTGTCACTTTTGACAGCAGTTTACTGTGAAACAGCCTAATTTTCACTAGAGTTGTTAGAGACCAAACTCCTTTGTTGAAAGGGTGAGCTGGAAGATTCTCTTTCATCCAGCGTTATTTGATAAGTGAGAAAAGCGCACCTAAGAGAGGTACGCTTTACGCAAGGGAACTGGTTAATATTGACAAAAACCTTAGTTTTCCAGCTTCCAGTCTAAGTCTTTTGTTATTGCATTTCAGGGCTGAGACTGCCTGAACTGAGACCACATCCTGAGTGGGAAAAATCATGGTTTTCCTTAGAACATAAACAGGTCTAAAGTATATCAGAACTCTATAATAATTAACAAATATGTCTTAGGAAACATTTGTTATCGCTTGTTACTTGCCAGGCTCTGTGAAGGACAGAAAGACATATTAAGACTTCTGCTACTCTGTCTAGTGGAGAATCATTGTGTAGAGATTGCAGAAAGTGAAAGATACTGCCTATAAAACCCTCTACATACTCCACATTAGTGGAAGGAGTTTTTTCTCTCTTTAATAATGTACACAATTATGTCGTCAGTGTGATTTATTTTTCTTCCTTTTACATCCCTCTGATTGTTGGGACCTGAATTGTAAAACAATGAAGCAGAATGGTTTGTCTCCTTTACTTAGCACGGATGACCATTTTCTGGAATCTCTGGCAAAATAATGTAGAAGAGTATACAATATTGTAGGGATAATATTTTAAAACAATCAGGAGTATTTTGTCAATCATATTAATCTTTTTCCTTTTCATGTTTAATTATTGCAGCCTTTGCAATGTATAAAATTTAAATCCATTTAATTCCAATGGCCATCTGTCCACTCCCTTCTGGGATTTTCCTTTACTAGAAATAAACAACTAGTGAAAATTCATTTGGAAATGTGAAACATAAAACACTCAGTGATACTCTCCCATGAAATCAAAACTGAATTTTGAACAGGACCTCTGGGAAAAGGAATTTTAAAAAATGACAAGTTCTTCTATTTCCAGTTCTGAATAGACAGATTGTGATAATCTGTAGGATGATAATTTGATGTCATACTAACTTTAAAAAAGCATGTATAATGATATTAGTTATCTTTTAAGTTAACCACTTAAAATAGTTTTCAAATTCCACAAAGAACAAATGACAGTAAAATAAATCCTTACGTATATTCCATGTTAAAACCTTCACTTAAGTAATTTTATTTTAGTCATATTTATTCTCCCCTAATGACAGCTGTGAATTAAAATTGACTGGAAAATTTATTGACTGTTTCTACAGACATCAACTAACTTGTCCAGATTATTTAACTGGCTAGTTTTAAATCAGGCATACATGAATTGTTTAAATTAACCACCACGTATTGAGAAAGGAAACCATACAATTAGAAGGCAAAACTAGATTCCTCTAAACCCAGCTGTCACTTGGAATTTAACTTTGTTGGGAACAAAACCCCCTTTGATGTAAGTTTGGAATTAGGATTCCAATGTCTTAATTTACTGTTAAAACCTGCACAAGAGTTGAACAGACATCTTCTCCTTATAGCTAATAGATTGTATTCTGTTAGGTCCCCAAACAGGCCACCAGAATCACCTGTTCCTCAAACAAGAGAGCAATTCCCTGGTACATCTCAGTAATGACCTCACTGCAGGAGTTCTCCCTGGGTGATACATGTACAATACTTACAGGTAGTTCAAGGCAGGTGTTTCCACACAAGATGGAGTGGACAGACACTGATGGGGACTGTGTACATTTTCAGATGTAGGAGTTTAGAACTGGTGGGCACAGCCAGGAGAGTTTTAAAATAAACTTTAAAGATTAAGCAGTTGTTTGATGATCCCAGCTGAGCAATCTATTGTTCTGCAAAGAGATTATTACCCTGATGGAGCCCAGTTGAATAGCTTAGGTAAATAGATTTTCTGAAGTTCCTGAAGCAAACAAAGTTATTTGTAATTTCATCTTCCTGGGACAGACAGAAATATTACAATTTTTATCAATAAATCTGAAGTTCTATCTTCTAATTAGCTGGTTACTATCTAGTAGTTGTCATTACTAATAAAGGTTATCTAATAAGATCTATACCAGATGTATCTATTGAGCTATGGTAACCAATGAAAGTCTGGGAATAACCCTAGAACGACAAATAGAATTTGTTATGGTTTTATTTATAGATACAGATTTACTGATAATTTTGGTGGAACCATGTGATCAATTCTGAACAGGTCAAAGAATTTAAGGTTTTTTCCACCCCTACTAGAATCTTTTAGTCTCTAGAAAATTTTAAAGGGAGGATTATCCCTGTTCATAGCTTAAAAAACAGTGATTTTCTTTTGCCCAGGCTGAAAACCTGAAGCTAGCTAGGTGGCAGGATAAGAAGTGAGCGAAATGTAAATCTTTAGTTTGTGCTTTCAGCAGTGAGCACAGCACTTCAGTGAGCCCGTGACTTAATGGTACGTGCTGCACCACCTATAGCAACATAGACGTGTTTGTTTAAAGGCTGATACATAGCTGTGACCCCTTCTCTTTTCTCCTGCTCTCTGTTCACAGTTATGGTGATATATTGCATTCTCCTTGGCATGGCAAAAGCTTTCAAAAACCTAGTTGCATTTTTTTTTTTTTTGGTCAGAGTTTGAATGCCTTTTACAAAGCAAAACAAAATTCTGTCCTGACCATTTATATTCCTGCAGCTTGAATTGCACAATTTCTTTCCAGTCTCTTTCTGTGGCTCACTCCTGGCTGCACGTGCTGGAAGAACACATTTCTCTAGATCTTGTTATTAATATTTTTTCTTACATTATCTCCGGTGTCTAGCCAGAGTATACCAGTGGCTAAACCACAGGAGCTGTTATTTATGCACAGAAAATGAGTTGGAATGTTGAGGGAATGTTTTAGATTAAACAGTGCGAGCCACTGTACCTCTCCTTCCCCCAAACATACATTTTTTAGTTTCATAGCCTAATTCTTGTCTCAGCTTTTCACTCTGCGTATGTGGGTGCAGTCACATTGGAACTTCAAGCTCTAATTTGTGAAAATGATGATTAATGTAGAAAAAATCACATTTTTTCTATGGAAAAAATGAATAACCCACACCCTCCATTCATTCATGCATACATTCATTCATTTGTTTTTCTAACATTATGAATTAACAGTGCTGTTATGGCAGAAAAACAGAAGTAAAACTCATTACAAAACTTGATTCATAATGAAAAAAAGTAGAATTTTATTTCATTTCTTGTTCAATAACTTTATTCACCCATATATTTTATATAATGGACATATTTCTACTTAATTCTGTTGCACAGTATCATTGTTTCTTGGTATCTTTTTAAAAAAAATAATTATCTATGGCAGAATGGAGGTAGCTTAGCTAGATTGGGAGGGCATATGGATTCAAAAGACCTGAATTTTAGTCCCAGCTCTGTTACTTATCAGATATACAAGGTTAAGCAAGTTACATAACTACACTAAGATTTCATTTTCTCATCTGGCGACCAGAACAGTTACATCTACTCAGTTGGGTGGTTGTGAGGTTAGAAATGAGGCAGCAGTAGCGCTGCTCCTTCCGTCTGTAGACCTGGTCTCTGTTACAAGGTCTGACGTGTAATAGCTGCTCAGTTAATGTTGAACTGACAGAAAATGCGATGCCTGTGATCCACGGAAGCTTTCCCATGGCTGATGTGCCTCATGTCAGAGCAACAGGACTTCAGAGTTCGTGTCTTGTACAGATTCCCACGTTTAACGGATGGTGACGATGAAGTCCAGGGAAATCAAGCTGCTTGCTCAGAATTCACCTGGTCAGTGGCAGGTCTGGAACCAGAACTTACCTCCTGATGTCCAGGCTGCTGCCTTTGTATTTATTACCCATATGGCTGTGTAATCCATGAATGTTGTATTTTGTTTTGGAAGTCATTATGATAGAGCTAAAAAACCCTCAGCAGAGGGTTTTGGTAAATTCAAAATGGGCCAACACCCATTCTGTAGTAACATATGTCCACATTAGTCAAAGGATCCTAGATAATGGAGACTCCACTTGCACATGGCTGTGTTTAGATATTCACGCAACATGCATTTACTGAGTACCTGCCATCTGTGTGTAAGGAACATTATGGTGGTCCCAGGGAATACCCAGAGGGAGGCACAAGCCCTCTAGTGGACAGAAACACAAACAAGAGCCTTCACCACGTCCTCGCAAGGGCTCAAAAGAGCAGAGGGGGTGTTAGGGAGCAGAATTAAGACTGCGAAAGAGAAATAGGAATCTTCCAAGTGGATTGAACTAAGGGCAGAATTTCAGCTAGAAAAACTAAGTCACAGGGACTGATAGAAGAATAAAATATTGAACAAACTGAGTAGTTTTGGTTGGATGGAACTTGACCTTCAAATGGACTGGCAGTAGGTTGCACAGCTGACCAAGCTGACAAAGTCAGGTCCTGGGAGCTCCTAATGTTCCATGCCAAGGAGGTCGGCCTCTACTCTCTGGCTTTATACTTCAGCATAGGATTTCAATAGTTAAGTTGTAGAAAGTAACCATCAAGTAACTATTTTCTACAGAAATTCAGAAAAGATAAATGATAGTTGTTAATATATGCACCAACTGTTTCTTAGAAATTTGCTTGATGATTTGAACAAAATCTCTAGGATTCACAGGACTGATTGGGAAGAATTATTGGTCTGATTACAGCAGAAAAGCTACTGAGAAATTAACCTTTGACCTATGGGACCACCATTAGTGCCCACAAGGAAAGCCTGGCAATGAGCATTTCAGTATGATTAACGTGAGCATTATTCAATGGAATAAAACTGTGCAAGAATCCTTGTTTCTCTAAGAGTAAGACATAAAGGTGGAAACATGCATGGATTCTCTAAGGGACGGGGAAAAAGGATAGTCCTTGTACCTTTTACTCCCTCAGTGTATCAGTAGTGACCCAGCAATAATAAACAGATGTAACACAGGGACGGGGTAAAATGGCACAGATAATTGCCACACTCCCTTAAACCTGCAGTGCAGCGGAGGTGGGGGTGTTCCTTTCTGTTTGCTCCTCTGCAGAGATTATAAAAATCAATTTCCTCTCATTATTTATATTAATATTCTCATCTGGTATGTAGTTAAAAGTGGCACCCAGGAGTTTGCTGCCTAAGGAAAGAAGGGAAGACATTTGAAAATTAATAGCATACTTGTCTAATAGAGGTAACTGAAGAAAAAAGTTCTTTACGTAAAATGGGCACTTTAAGGGAAGAAAAACATTAAGCAGTAATGAAAACAGAAATGCATCTGTTCTTTATTTTTCCTTTGGAGTGTGTTCTCTCCACCAGTTTCAACAAAGAAGAGAAAATTTTCGAGTGTGTTTATTCCCCCTGAGCAGGACTTTAACTTGGAATATGTAGAAACACTAACAATAAGAAAAAATTTACCAGGGCTTCCAAACTAGTTAGAAACCTGAGATGACTGCCTAAGCAGTCTGCAGTTTGAAGTCTGGTTTTAATTAGTGGTGAGAAGATAAACACAAATACGCCTTGTGGAGTTCACCTGTACCATTATTTATTTACTTATTTACTATTGCTCTTTATAGAAGAATTTATTATACAAATTTATTATTTGCTACTAAATTTATTATATTAATACTATATTAGCTTCAGGTGTGCAACATAATGATTGGATATTTTTATAGATTATACCCCACTTAAAGGTATTGTGATATATTGGCTATAGAGCCTGGGCTGTATAATGTATCCTTGTGGCTTATTTTATACATAATAGTTTGTACCTCTTAATCCCCTACCTCTGTCTTTCTCCTCCCCTCTTCCCTCTCCCCACTGGTAACCACAAGTTTATTCTCTGTGAGTCTGCTTCTGGTTTGTTAAATTCATTAGTTTTATTTCTCAGATTCCACATGTAAGTGGTAGCATACAGTATTTATCTTTCTCTGACTGACTTGTTTTACTAAGCATAATACATTCCAGGTCTGTCTGTCTTGTAGCAAATGGCAAAATTTCAGTCTACTGTGGATCAGTAATATTCCATTGTCTATAAATACCATGTCTTCTCTGTCCATTTATCTCTTGATGGGCTCTTGGGTTGCTTCTGTATCTTAGCTATTGTAAATAATGCTGCTAGAACATTGGGGTATCTGCATCTTTTTGAATTAGTGTCTTCATTTTCTTCAGATATATTCCCAGGAGTGGAATTACTGGATCATACGGAGCCTTCATACTATTTTCCATAGTGATTGTACCATTTTACAATTCCACCAACAGCTTACAAAGGGACCCTTTTCTCCATTCTCATCGACATTTCTTGTTTGTGATCTTTTTGATGATAGCCATTCTGACAGATGTGAGGTGATAGCTCATTGTGGTTTTGAATTGCATTTCTCTGATGAATGGTGATGTTGAGCATCTTTTCATGTGCCTGTTGGCCATCTGTGTGTCTTCTTAGGAAGAATGCCTATTCAGGTGTTCTGCTCATTTTTTAATCAAGTTGTTTGTTTTTTGACATTGAGTTGTATAGGCTATTTATAAATTTTGGATATTAACCCCTTATTGGTTATATAATTTGCAAGTATTTTTCTCCCATTCAGTAGGTTGTCTTTATTGTGTCAGTGGTTTCCTTTGCTGTGCAAAAGCTTTCAAGTTTAATTAGGTTCCACTTGTTTATTTTTGCTTCTCTTTCCTTTGCCTTAGGAGACAGATCCAAAAAAATATTGCTACATTTTTTGTCAAAGAGTGTTCTACCTATGTTTTCCTCTAGGAGTTTTAGGTTTCCTGTCTTATATGTTTAATCCATTTTGAGTTTATTTTTGTGTATGATGTGAGAAAATATTCTAATTTCATTCTTTTCCATGGAGCTGTCCAGTTTTCCAAGCACCCTTATTGAAGAGACTGTCCTTTCTCTAGTGTATATTCTTACCTTCTCTGCTGTATATTAATTGACCATAAGTGTGTAGGCTTATTTCTGGATTCTCTATTCTGGTCCGTTGATCTTTGGGTCTGTTTTGGTGCCAGTACCATACTGTTTTGATTAGTGTAGCTTTGCTGTGTAGTCTGAAGCATGCTATCTCCAGCTGTTTCAAATATGGATTAAATCTGACTGTTACTGATGTGAAAATAGGATGTGATCTAGATTTTTTTCAGTACGTATTTCAAATCTGTATTATGTTGAATAGACAAGGTCTCCATTTATCAGGCTTATCTGGGCACAATAAACACTGAGAAATAACACTGAGCCTGTGGTCTTGTTTTCTGCATCCCTGTTCCATCTCTGGATCCATTTTTATCAAGCCTTTGACTCCCGTGCGTCAGATTCTAGCACTGGCAGTTGAGGTAGAACGTGTAATCAGCATGGGTGCATTTCTGGATGTTTTGAGACTGGGGTTGCAGGAAGCCAGAGACCATTCAGTCTTCTTTCAATGAAATGGAGGGGGAGCAGCCTTATTCTCACTGTAAGTACTCCTCCCTCAGTAGAAACCAGAGCTACACTTCTCCCTCTGTCACTGAAAGCTTTATCTCTCTGATTCCAGGCACACCCTGGGAAAATCACCCTCATAGAGTTGTTGTAAGGATGATATGAAATAATATTGTGAAAGTGGTTTTAAAAATCACACATTGGGTTGATCCAACATTATTGCCAAGGGTAAAAATGCCGTAACAGTGGCTCCCAAATTTACTGAGAGTGCCTCCCAAGGATTGTGACTGGGAAGGGTTTGACAGTTGAAAAATAAATAAAAGCAGAAAAAAAATTTTTTTTTAATTACTTCAAGACAAGAAGTGAATCAGTGTCTAGGCACTAAAGGGCTCAGATTCAGATCTTGAATTTTACTTTTAGGATAGATGAAGTGGGTGATCTTTCAGAGAAAGAGTTGGTCCATCAGACTCTGCTTTCTGGAAATGGTCTGGATTTGGGCAGGTGTTCCCTCTTCAGCTGACACCCATCTTTACTTCATGGGTTTTAGGGTTCTAGTCAGGCTTTTGCACAGCAGTTGCAGAGGCCTGGCGAAGTGATTTGTTCTTCTTTGAACAAGAAACACTTATGGTTTTCTAATTGTCCCCCTTCATGTGTTTCTTTACTGTGTATAGAGGAGTGACCAGATGTTAACAAGATTTAGATTAAGTCTTTGCAAAACACCTTTGCCCATTTTGTAATGCCTATTGGAGCTAGACTACCCACAGCTAGACTACTGTCTGAAGCATGGTGCTGTGCAGTCTTTGATGTATGCTCTTTAAACATGCAGGTTTATGTGAAAGCTTCTTCAGGTTTATGTGTGTTTGGGAAGCAGGGTGGGAAGGGGAGGGAGTAGGAAGGCAAAAGTTTCCAATAAATTAAAAAATGACTGGCATGTCAGTTGTGATTTTGATTCCTGCCAGTTTGGCTAATGTCTCAACTTTGACAAACACTCAGTGGAAACTTTTTTTTTTTTTAATCAGTCATGAGAAATGGAAGAAGAGGAAATGGTTATCTACAAAGTGTAAAGCGCATTTTCCTTGGTGCTGAATTTTAGCCTGGAATGAATTTTTATGACCACATTATAAACCTCTGAAAATAGAGTTTAGTGAAAGTGCTGAAACGGCCTTAAATGTATTTTACTGGCAAATGTGCTCCTGGAATGATTTTTGTGAAGGTAAAGATATTAATTTTATGCAATCCATATGTATGTGTGTTTTAAGACGTTGGAGGGGTTACTTATTTTCAGCATAACTAGCACATAATCAAAGATGGAACAGAATGATTTGAAGAGTTTTTCAGGAAGAAATTACACATGCTGCATGTCAAAGGCTCTGCATAATTCATTTCATTCTAATACTGTGGTACAGCTAGCTCCTTACAATCTAAGTGCCTGGGAAGATAGATCAGTCTGGTGTGATTCCAGAAATTTCTCCTCAGAGACCAATACCCATTTCATTTCTGATGAGAGTGTTCAATCGAAAGTGTGGAAAAATGTCTTTTTTTCCCCAATCAGGATATGTGTGGTTCTAAATCCAACAGTTGATTTGGGAATTTAGAAACAACAGAAATGGATTTTTCCACTAAACAGTATCATCTCTAGTGAGTGATATTTGAAAGAATGATAAAAAGTTATGATCTGTATGTGCAGTCTTTTAACACGAGACTCTTGGTTTGCAGATATATTCTTATAATAAAGTGTAATTAAAGTTCGAAGAAAAGCAGTATCTCCCAGAATAGACATCTGATTTTCCTTCATTTTAAAGCCGTTGAGACTGATTGGCCTGTGCTGCTATGGGTGAAAGCCGTTGAGCTTTTTGTAAACTCTCTTCAGCTGCCACCAAAGCAAGGAATACCGAGTGAGGAAAAGTTTAGGCTGGGAGAAAATCATAAACAATTTTCATAGGCACTTTGAAAGCAGATTTTAACTTGAGATATTTCTGAGCTTGGATGCCGGAGGTAAAAAAGATGGAAAGAAGGAAATAGGAAAAAAAAAAGTAAAGGAAATCCACTGTTTAGATAAATTATGGGAAACATGTTTAATAGAAGCTGATGGGAAAAAGAAAAGTTAAGTCTTTTTAATAGATGCCCCCTATAAAGTAGGGTCCTAGGTGACTCTTCCCTCATCCTACCACATCCTGGCTTCTGTTTGTTCCAGACACTGCACTTTTGGAGGGAGGATGACATAGTGGGGAGTGTCGAAGGAGAGTGACTCAGATGATTAGGCATTTGAAGATAGCTGCTGAGGACGTTTGGAAAAGACTTTACTCAAGGTCCTGAAGTAAAGACTTAGGAATGGGATGTGATACCTTCTTAAGGTGTTATTGAAAGTAGAATTTCTTCTAGATGGCTCTGAGTAGGAAATATGAGGACCAGTGGTTCTAATTAAGCTATGTGGATTTATTCTCAAAACTGTTTGAGAGTTAAAGCTCTCTGAAGCTGGACTATCTCACCATAAAATAGTGAGTGAGTTTCCTGTCCCTGGAGGCTTTAAAGAGATGCTGAGGGACTGAGTAAGGATCAGTCATGTGGTTTGCTGAACTGTATACTACCTTAGAGTCTTTCTGTGACAACCTGCATGTCTTTGAGGTGGCTTGTTTGCAGTGTCATTCTGTACTGGGGAGGGAATATGGGTGGAATATGCCAGCATTAACACATCCTGAATCATTGACCTTCCTGTGCTTAGTGCTTGAGTGTTGCATGGAGGTGAAATGGTTGCGTGGAGTTTTCTGGAATATAAGAAAGTAGATTTGCTCTCTGTAGAAAATCACCGAAGGAAACCTAAAGTATCTTTGCATCTCCCTTTGTACTCTCAGGCAAAAGAGAACATTAAAGTGAGAAAATACTGGGAAGAAGAGAAATGTTGTGACTTACAGAAAGGGATCTTTGAGTACTGGGAATATCTGTGTCACTAGCTCGAATATTTTAGTTACTGCTTGATGTTCTAGACATCAAGTCTCCCTGCTGCAAAGCTGAAGCTCGGTAGCTTTTCTACTCAGCTTTGACCCAGTGTGCTCCCTGGTGTGTGGCAATGGATTTCCAGTGACCATTTGCCTCCTTGATGAACAGGGTTGGTAAGAGCATTTGTTGTGATAAAGGCAATAAGGTATTCACCCTGGCTTATTGTAGCCACTTAAACATTTCTGTTTCTATCATTATAAAAGTTATTATTAGTAAGCTACATAAGCTATAAGCAAGTATCTTCCTTTTTACAGTGGATATCAACATTGACAGTGGCTTCTAGGAACTTGGGTGCTTTGGAAACATTTTGGTGCTTGGGTCTTACTTTATATCCGTTAAACTAGCATCTTTGGGGATGGTGCACAGGCATTAGTATGAATTTCTCTAGGGGATTCTAATGTATAGTGTCAAGAGTGAATGTACTGTTGTTGGATATACCATAAACAAAGCTGAATACCTAAATATAGAAAAAAATAATTGTTTGATTTAATGTGGAATTATTTAGAAACAGCTTGTCAGCAATTTAGGTCAGTGCAAGAAATGAACATGAAGGAAGTGTGAGCAGGATGAATTTCCAGTTTGCATTCTTCCTTGTATATTTACATGTAGAAATGAATCCTGCTGGTGGCTTTCATGAACTGAATGTAATACAATAAACCAGAATGTTCTGCTAAATGAGATTAATACTATTGGAATTAGTAATATATTGGCCTACTTTGTGAGTTTGGCCAAGAAAAGATACTTCATATGGAGGTATAATTCTCCTAAAAGATGTTCAAAAACAGATCTCAAAATATCACCCTGGAACCATTTCTTAGTGTGTAACAAGACAGGATCTGACGGGGACAACTTCTCTCAGTTCATCAAGTCTGTCATATAGCTTGGCCCCCAAGCAATCCAAGGGAATTATAATATGGGAGTCTGTTGGCTCATTCAGAAGCAACAATTTTATGTGGATTGATGTGCTGCTAATACTGACAGCGGGCAATTGGTCTGTTTGGTATATAACTGAAAGTTAATATAAATGTAATACTTATCAACCAGGCTGTCAGTAGTGAAGCAGCCACTCTTGGAAATACAGGGTGGAAATGCATGTAACAGTAATAGTATAGTTCATTGCTATATGATGTATGTCCATATATCAGGACTGTGATCCTCTTTCAAGGGAAAAAATGGAAGTTATCTTCCTCCTTCATTGTACACCACTGCTCTCCACTACCCTAAATAATAGTTTGTGCTACTAGATGTGGGTAATGAGGAGTCGAGATTTTGTGGTTTGAAGCAGACTCCCTGTGGAATTCCTTTGAACTACAGAAACCCTGCTACTTGCTCTGTCTTTCTTGTTTTTACCAGTTTAGCACAAACGTTGCCTTTCAATGCAACTGCATGTTCAAAGCCAAACATGAAATTGTGTTAGTTTAAAGGACTCATTAATTTCCTTTGTACTCCAAATCCTCTGCGTTAACAATTGCAATATGCTGATTCTATATTCAGACTTATTCCATTTTGGTTGCTGTTAACTTCAAAGGAAACCTGAAAAAAGAGCGTAAGAGAATTAAATTCTTGTGTTGAAAAATTAATACATTACTGACAAGTGACCCACTTTTTAGTTTCTCTAATATATGAAATTTTAAAGTTTTCCTATTTGTGAGACAGAACTATGGTTCAACTTGTTCAAGAGTATCGCTCCCTTACAGATAAAACCTTGTCCTCATCAAGCCAGGGTGGTTCCGTGAATGCTTGTAATGTGGTACTTGGAATATCAGCTTCAGAACTCTGATTGTCATCTTGGTGTGTGTGTATGCGCACATGTGTGTCTAATTAAGTAAAAAGATATTTGATATCTGAAATTATTAACAAGAAGCTAAGATTAGTTAATTCAAGAAAAAGGATTTTAATTTATATTGCTGCTCTTAAAAACTGTCTGTTACTTTAAATAATTTGTTAGCATTCACCTTACTGGGAATTGTCAGTATGTAGTAATGTTGAGTCTGAACGTCTGTGATTCCAATGTTAATAATATAAATGTAAGTATCAATATATGTGTGATTCATGATCTCTTACTGAGAGAAATAACCAGATTATCAATTTAGAAAAACAAATATATATAGTTGGCCCCAAATTAGGACAACCTTAATGAATACATTCTAATAATTTTCCCTTTCTGTGATGCTGATAAACTAAGTTTGGTATTTTGTGGTGACAAATGCTAAGCAAGATAAAAGGGAAATGCTGTTGCTAGTGGATATCAATAATTCATCCATTTGATACTAAACAGAAAAATTTAAATTCCAAGATAGAACAGTTTTTGAAGAGTATCTGTAGCTACCATAAAACAGATGTCAATTTCTTAGGATGCCTTTCCTCTGCTTGAATATAAAATAAAACCTTTGCCATAAAATGATCTTTAAACGTCTGTTTTCTCATTTCTTAATTTAATTTACCATTTTAGTTCTACAGTTTTGTAAACAAACAAACAAAAAACACATGTAGTCAAAAACTCAAATTATCTTAACCGTTTTTCTCTGTTATTTCTCATGTAGCCCCCCAAAGAATTGAAGCTCATAATTATGTGTTCAGAATCCTTCCACTGGAAAATGAGTACATCCTTCCTCACTCCAGGTTACTGGAGGGTTATTTTTCCTGGGGGTGCTGAGAATGCTATCAAACCTGAAAGGTTTTTCTCCTTTCAAACAGCAGAGACTTTGTGCTGATGGTTCAGAGGGCTGGAGAAGCCCTTGTGTGCCACATCCTCTCCTGGGATTCAGGGACAGTGCTCTTGGGAGCTCTGCCTGCAGTCGTACTGTGGCATGTCTTAGCGTTCAGTCAGCCAGTAGAATCAGGTGAAATTTTCATGTTAGATCTTACTAGTATTTGCAACTTCATCTCTTGCCCAGTTAGACTCCCTCAGTAAATATCCCCTGGGAAGTTAGGACTAGATGGCTATTTCTGTTCTATTATATTATTTTATCATGACTGTTTTCCCCTGTAAACTTAGAAATACCTGTCTCCCCCCCCAAATGGTGCAACACAATATAATTAAAAGAATTCACAAGGTGCTTAATATAGCAGACATTCAAAGATGGGGAAGAGGCACAAACTCTTATCCTACGGAGACTGGGTTGGTGGGGGGTCAAGTGGATGCCTCATGCTGCATTACTAGCAAAATGATGAGTTTCATCTGAAAATAACAGTCCTGAGTCTCCAGACTTGCTGATTTTTCAAGAGAAGCACATGCTCTGGAATTTTGTATAAGACGCCTCAACATTTAAATTTTAGCTTAATTTTAAAAATTCAGGTAAAAAATGATCTGTCAGCAGGATTTGGCTTAGAACATGTGAACTCTTCCTCTAGAAACCAAGAAATGCTCATCAGTGAAGATATTCACATATATGCTAGAATGCACAGTGTTAGCAGGCATCTCTTTGCATAAAGTTTCTTCTTTGTGGTGTATCTCTGGAGTCGTATGAATAGCTCTCAGCATTATCCAAGGTGATCCATGGCCATATTTTTGCAACTCTATGATTCTGCTCAAGTTCTTTCAGTTCTCTTCTACTCAGTTTCTTTGTGCACCTGAGACGAGACTGAAGGTGCAACTGGTTTGTGTCAGTCAGCATCACACAGTTTCTGGCACTGAAATCCTCATTTTAATTTGTTTTACATGTGTATCGTTTCCTTTGAGTCAAACTAAGGAATCAAGAGCTTTCTTCACTGGTACAGGATCACATACGTTGAGTGCTGATTTGCTGATTTTAAAGTACCTCTGCTGCTGGACTGAGGGCAGAATACTGACAGGTATTCACTTTGGCAGTTGACACTCATTCCAGGCTCACATTTTCATTATGTCGCATTCCATGCATACATTGGCTTTTTAATTTTTACATTTCCCCGACTTGCTCCAGCAAGATGAACACTGGTTTATGACCTCCAGGCCTTAGGAAGAATTTCTTGGAATTTTACCTAACCAGTTTTCCAGTCATATTTTAGCGACACTGACAATTACAGAAAAGTATGAATTAAGAAACATTTAAAGGGATCACCATGACCAGATTCGTGTATTTCCAATGGTTTCTTTCAAGTTCTTATTTGTCTCTTGGTTCTTCACCACTCTGTTCCTAATAGTTTAGAATAGCTGGATTTAATGTGACAGCAGATATCCCCTAACAGATTTTTCAACACAGCAGTAATTCAGTTAGTGGGTGAGAGGGCTAATGCCGTCCCTGCAGCCTCTTCTGAGAATTTTCTAAGATAAATTTTCTCTAAAGTGTTAGGAAGTGTATTATTTTCATCTCCTTCTTGAAATGATTCTCCATACTCCCCACCTCCACAAATATTCTTGCTTTCCCTGAATCTTTCTCTCATGATTTTGATCATTTGTATTCTCTTCTGCCATTTCCTGGTTTCTTGTCATCTAAATGATTCATGGGAAAATGAAACAAAGGCTTCCTCTCAATTTTAAATCAATCCTAGAAGACTCTAAAATCCTCTGTAGGAGACTTGGCTCAGGGAACGCCGTCACGTTATGCTGTCATGCCCAGAGCCAGCTTGAACATGACCGGTAAAAGGAACATCCACCCTGAGTGAACAGCCAAGGCTGATGCAGACTCAATTACCTGGATCCTAACAGAGGACACAGCGAAAGCTGGGTTGCTCACTCTCATGTTTATCATCAAGGTAGTGAGGGGAGGAGAGACCCATCCCACTCCTCTCTCAACTCAAAGAAGCAGTGGTAGATAAGATTGGGTACAGTTTCAGAGTAGCAATGTCTGTTAGCAGGCAGGGTGGCTGGTGTTACAGGGTTAGGTACTTAAACTTTGTCTTTTCCTTCTCTTCCATCAGAAAAACTGGAATAAGAGAGAGTCCGAGTGAAAGATGATTACACCCTAGATTGAGGCAGCATTAAGCAGGGCTGGATCAGTGTAAAGGAATCAGAAATATCTAGAGGTAAACACTGCCAAAATAGGTAGAGAATAATGAGTTAAAGCAGGGTATATAGTGTAACTTGTGATTCTCTAACTCCAGAGGCAACTGCTGGTTAAGGCAATGCTGAAATAGTGAATATAGGTTTGGGGTGAAAGAATGAGTTAGGTTACAGTATGTTGAGTTTGAAATATTCTGATACTACATCCAGGTCAAAGCACCCAGGAGGAAGCATAATATATATAGGATTAAGTCTCAGAAAGAAGCTCATAGTAGGATGTATAGTATATGAATTCCCAGAAAAGAGCAAGAAATTGAGGCCATGCCCAGGATATATAGGGAGAACGTTGCATTCTGAGGAACACTGACATTGAAGGAGTAAGAGAAAAAGGAACCTGTAGGGAAACTAAGAAATAGCCAGTGAGATTAAAACTAATCAGAATACTATCCTACATGTCAAGGAAAATATCTGACGTTGAAGACAGTGGCTGGAGCAACAAGTAAATGAACAAAGGAATGAAAGTAATTGGAGGCTTAGACAAGAGACACTTCAGAAGTGAAGGCAGAAGTATAACACCAGGGAGTGTGAAGAGCAGGTACAAAAATGTAGTTTTATTATGAGAGAGAGCAAGAGAACTTTCTAGAATGTCAACACAACTAAGAGAGATTCTGCTTATTTAGTTGATGTTGTGTTTCATTTGTAATCTTTTTTGATGAAAGGAGCTTGCGCCTGCTTACAGATCATGGGGGTGGGAGAGAGAAAGGAGACGGCAGAAAGAGAAAGCATGAAGTTACAGGAGATGGAAATAGTGACCAAGAGTAGGTTGCAGAGGGTGTGGGTCTGAGCAGAGGCCAAATAATTGATCCTGAAGTGTAGAAGTCCCTGGCAAGGAGGAGGTTTGTGGATGAAGACATAAGGACTTGTGTAAGTGCCAGGGAAAGAATCTGGGGCCTCAGTTTCTTAAGTAGAGTGTTTTCTGATATAGTAGGCTTGAGGAGATTAATGAAGGGTAGGAACAACCATAGTAAGAAATGGCAGAAATTGCTGAATGGGGCCATCTAAAAAGGATGGTGAGGAGTGGTACCAGCATTTTTCTTGTTTAGTATGAAAATCCAGGAAGGCGGTCAGGAGAGAAACTAGGCCCTCAGGAGCCCATTGGGGTTGAGGAGCAGCTGCAGGGAGAAGTGCTCAGATCGTTGGCTTGCATAGGCCAGGAGCTCCCAGTCACCTGGTTGACAGAATCCTGAATCTCCCTGTACGAGATGGAGATCAATTCTGGGAGTCTGTTTGGGAGGGTGATTTCCTGCTGAGTTGAAGCTGTCTTGAGCCTTGAGTGCAGTTGGGAAACTTTGTGCATACTAAAGACGGCCTTCAATGAAGGAGGAAATGGGAAAACCATTTATATCAACAAATTGGTAACATCGACCTCTAACATACCCATTAACTAATTAGACACAATTTCAATGCAAGGGATTTGTCTTAATGGCGTTGCTCACTTGGAACGGATGAAAAGTGCTTTTATTCTGTTTGCTTGTAACTTGAGCGCGTTGCCTTCACGCTGGGTGCTCAGCCACATCTTTGTGGTTCACTCATCTGTGGCTGAATTTAATGAGACCTGCATCTTGCTGTGAAGTCGGTTGTGGGAATTATTGTAATGATTATTAAATTGTTTTCCCAAGTTCTTTTAATCTCTGAAATGTTGGATTTCCCAAATCCCAAATCATCTAGTAAAATGAACAGACTGCGAAAGCGGCAGAGCTCCCCTACCTTTGCCTAGTGCATTTTTTCTCTCCCGTCTCCTTAATATTTACCCACCTCCATTATGGAGATTAAAAAGCAGCAGTAACCCACATCATGAGGTCCTTGCTGTTGGGAGATCTGAGTTTGAAAGTTGAGAAAGAGAACGAACACAAAACAAGAAGTTTGTCAAGGCAAAATATTATGCCTGTGGTGAGATGAAGTATAAAGCCAACAGTTTTGTCATTTGGAAATTCATGGATAAGAAACATATATTTTTTGCTAAACTCTGATATTATTTATTTATGAATACTTTATTGACAGATTTTGAGTTGTTTAAAAGACATTTGGGAAACTTATTCATGGCCTGTCAGTTACAGCCAAGGCAACCATACGCACAGTTGGTCCAGCAGAGTCCCCAGTTAAAATATGTTGTCTCAGATGTAATAAGTGGCAGTGTCCTCCTTTCACTTTGGTTTAAAAGGTGATCTTTATATTCATCTTACGTAGGTGTAGAAAGTGTGCATTATATTTGGCGTAGGATAGAAAGTGACAAAATAAATCCTACTTGTGAATTTGGGTAGTCCGTTAGCTTCATTTTCCTTAAAGGGCATGTTGTAAAGTGACCCCTGATACAAACCCTTGCTCTCTTAGAAGTGGTAAGAATGCCTGCATTTATGTGACTTCTCTAAGTACAGAAAAATGTGAACGCCACTACAGATGTATCATCACAACTCATTGCCGTATTTATAGTTTACTACAAATTTAATAGCTTGAGAACATTGTAAAAAGCAGATCTTGAAAATGTACATATTTCCTTCCATAAGTAATGCTAAGTGAGAAATGATTCATTTCTACCTGTAAAGTTCAGAAAAATAAATGTTTGATGGTGCAGTCACCTTTGAAAAATAGGCTACTTATGAGAAACTCATTAGATTCCTTAATCACTTTTACTTAGAGAATGTTGAAATTGCTTCTGAAGTCATCAGTGTGTACTACCAAACTCAGGAGGAACATGGAGTGTCAATATGAAGTCAAAGTGCAGTTCAGCTGTAGCACTAGGTACATAACTGAATAATTCTTTCCTCGCTTTCAAGAACTTCAGTCTGTCAATTCTGAAGTATTCGAGGAGAAAATTGTATTATTTTAAGACATTTTTCAGTTATAATTCTGACAGTTTGTGGTAGATGTTAAGATGGAAAACACATGAGATTTGTACAATGAGATGTTTTGAGAGAGACAGAGACCGCATTCACATAACTTTTATTAGTATATTGCTATGATTGTTTTATTTTATTATTAGTTATTTAATCTCTTACTGTACTTAATTTATAAGTTAAACTTTATCTCATGTATGTATGTATAGAAAAAAGCAGTATACACAGGGTTCAGTTTTATCTGTGGTTTTAGTCATCTACTGGGGGTCTTGGAACGTATTCCCACTGAATTAGGGGAGACACTGTAGGTATTTATATATGTATTTTTTCTTTTATCCTGTCAAACCTCTAACTCTGATATGTTCTGGAGGTGGGAAATCACAGATGCTGTTAAAATTTATTTTATTTTCTCTTAGCATGTCTACATAGGAGGGCTTTTCATTATAGAAAAGAGATTAGCAAACTTCAGCTTGCTGGCCAAAGATAGCTTGCTACCTATTTTTGTGTGACTTCTGTGCTAAGAGTGATTTTTACACATTCAAACAGCTGAAGAGAAAAATCAAAAGAAGAAAATATTTTGCAATACATAAAAATGGTATGAAATGCAAATCTCCATGTCCATAAGATTTCATTGGAATTCAGCCACGCCCATTCATTTGCATGTTATCACCATACATTGTATGGAGGCTGCTTTTCCCACACAGTGGCACAGCTGGGTGATTAAAATGTGGTGGACTGCGAAGCTTCAAGTATTTACTATTTAGCCCTTTTCAGAAAATGGACTGATCCCAGCTAGAGAATGTGGTGTACTTGGCATCTTTCATGTTGTTCTTGGCTATTAGGGGTTTGGTTGAAATTGAGAGAGTATAATTTCCGTTTTTAGCGTCTTGTTACACTGCATATGGAAACTGTCAAAATATTATTACTCTTTTAATTTATGATTATTGAATCCATGTGGCATTTTTAATATGACTTGTTAGTTTACCGTTTTCCATCTAAATAGTGATTTTAAAGAGCACAGATAAGACTCGATGCTTTCTCGGCAGGGATATTTAGGGCTAGAGACTGTTACAACAGACCTCCAGAATCATTCGTGACATAAAACCTTTAACTTCTGTGACATTCCAAAGCTTACGCTCAAGGCGTAAGTTACTAGGAACCTCAGACCATTGGTGATGTGTTGCCAGAGTGTGGTGGGATGAGTACTCTGTGTATGTTTGCTTGGTTTCAAGGGTTTTATTTTCTTTTTAAAGTTTCAAAGGAGTCAAAATTTATGACCATGGTATTTCAGCAGTTTATATTGGAGCACGAGAGCTACCTAAAGAAACAGAAAAGAAATCACGAAATGACAACAGATGAGAAGAAATTCTATTTTGGAGAGTCTTAAGTATGACGTGGGTAAAAATTACCAGCAGCCCTGTGACCACGGACTTCCACAAAATAATATGAATGTTTCTAGAATTTGAAGTTTGGCACAACTGACTGTTAACTATCATGTGAAAACTCTTTGAGATTTAGGCAAAAGATAGAAATGTAAGCCTGCTCCAACCCCCTGGACTCTACTTGATGGTTTCAGAGGATATCCTTCATTTTGCATTCTTTGTTCATTTGCTCAGAAGATGTCATTAGGATGGAGACACATTTGCCACTTTTGTTCTTGCCTGTTGAAGTCTTACCTGGCCGTCAAGACCCAACTCAGTTTTATCCCTGCAATTAATGTGGCATTAATTGCATCTTTTTTTTTCCCTCATAGCACTTTATTATTGCTTCCAGTGTTTTAAAGTCATATTTTAACTTGCTAGACAGTTATTTTCCTTTGCCTCTGCATCTCTTTATCTTGTTTCTGAGGGCAGGGACCATGTCTTGAATGTTTTGCCTTCACCACATTGCTGTTACTTCTAGGCTTCATAAAGCCAGTTATTCAAAAAAAAAAAGGCAGATTTTTGAGCTCAATCAGCTTATTTACGTCTAATAAATTTTTTAAGCTTAAGTCAGAAAAGTGAGTTTATGTATCTCTTTCTATGCAAAATTATAGTATTCTGTTTCCCACTTAAGTCCAGAAAACTCAGTTTTGCACTGTGCATTTAGCTTTTGTGTACTTACTGTGTGATGAGAGCCTTACTCCCTTATTGATGCTCTCTGTCTACTTCTACCTTTGTAACATATAATCGGAGGGAGAGTCTTGAAAAGTTTGCAGGATGAAAGAGTCTCATGTGTGCTTCTGTGTGAGTTGAAGTGAGGCAGAAAGTCCAGAGTCCAGAAGGTCATTAACATAGATCCGAATAGACAAGCACGCGGAGTGCTGTCGGATGACGTGGGCTTTCTATAGACAGCGGTCGTTCTCCTTTCCTCGGAGTTAGAGTTGTTGATGGGCTTGGCTTCGCCACTTATGCTTTGCTAGAATACTCCTCTGCAAGACGTGGGGAAACTTCCTTTCCAGAGTTCGTCCAACTATTAGCTACATGTAATTTTGCTTTCGGTAGTTTTAGGCCCAGCGTCCAGCATAAAAGAAGTAACGTATGGGGCTATGTAGATGGTAGTTGAGTCCCGCTTCACAAGTCCTTACGCTCTGGCTTGGTTTTGCTTGTCATCTTTATTCCAAAAAAGTGCTTCTGTTTACATGACACTGTATTGTTATATAAAGATACTGGCTCTAAAAAATTAAGAGAATTTTTTTGAAGACTCGTGATGGCATTTCTGACTATGCATTTAAGTAATATTTTGTTGCCTGGTTTAACACCAGTTGAATAAGTAAAATGACAACATAATGGAGAAATAATAGGTTGTGGAATTCATGATGTTTGTTCAAAATCTGTCTACTGGTATCTATTCATATCAAATTACTGACATTTCTTTATCGTAGGCATTTTACAAGCTGAAAATGAAAAAAAACAGATAAAAAGCATTATTATCTTCTTTCATTTATTTCACATTGAATATGGTCAGTACGCGGAGTTATTTTGGAGTTTCTCCATCTGATTTCCCCAAGAATAGTCAGATGACTTAATACAGATACTCCCAAGATATTATTAGTCCCTGGTTTTGAATTTTGCTTTCAGCATTGTTCTCTAGACATCATTTAATTTTCCTGCCTTAATTTTTCCATTTTCTAATGCTAGGACTATGAGTGTTTTATGAGAGTATATGATAGAAGTTCACCATATTTTGTTGAAAATACATTTGAATTTTTAAAATGAAAAGTATGAAGAATATGTTAAATAGGGCATCATTTTCTGTAATGACAACATAACCTATTATCCTTGTCTCTTCCAGTGGATAAATCATTGCTATTTGTATCATCACCTGGAATGACACGTTTAGAGGAAAGTATGCATTTTACCCAGCATCCAGGTTCATTCACATCATGGGGACAGTCTGGAAGTCCTGATACCCATATTGCTATGTATTAGTTTGTGTGTGGAAATTGCTTTTCACAAACAATGGGATTTGGAGAAGGACCCATTTGCTACTCTCTCTGAAGGGATGCAGTGGGAGAGGGGGGCATCTTGCTGAAAAGTACAATTTCTTTATCATGATGCGAAGATTTAAAGTAGAAGGTAGAATGTGGATAAATAATAAGGTAAATATTTTATGGATGACTAGAATTTTTTTCCCCCCTTCACATTCCACTTTTGTCCCTTGACCTTTCCTCACTTCATATGTTACACATGAGAAGTCCTTTGTTTTAGGGAAACTTATTACTATATATAGAAAGATACCAAATTTTTGACTTTTATGGTCTAAAGCTGTGGTCCAGGTGACAGACAGAAAAACTAGAAGACTGCAGTCAAGCAGAGAAGCCTTTCCTCTCAGAAGAGATTAAGAGCCTCTGGTTTCAGAAGGAAGAGGAAAGATGGAAAGGAACAGAAGAGTGAGACACTGAGAAAGGTCTGTCAGGAGGAGTTGCTGGGGACAGGGGAGGCCTTCGCTCATGGCTGTCAGGGAGAGTTCTTCCTCTAGGCCCTGCTCTCCACAGGCACACTCAAAATGGATGCTACCTGGGAGAGGAAGAGAAATGGAAATGAAATGTGAACAAACTGAGTTTACTCTCAAGAGTTTGAGTTCCAGCCTTAGGTTATATTTCACTCTTCCAGGTGCGATGGGACCTCCAATTAGAGAGGAAGTTCAGTTTTTAAAAATTGAGGAAGTTAAACGTCTTGCACCTCTGATTGAGCTTCATACAATGTTAAGATTTCACGGCCAGGGTTGGTTTAAGGACAGACAGCAAGGTCAGTTCTCAGTGTTGTGTTGCTTCTCCTGCCTTCTGTTTGAGTCACACCTTGCTCCTGACTTTCATCTTCTGGCTCAGTGAGCTGTCAGATTGAACTGACGAACTGAGCATGTGGCTTACACATGCCCATCATGCTACTTCCGCTCCATACAGTGTCCTTTTCCATAAACTCTGCTTTCTTGGTGAACCAAATTTGTCTGCCTTTCTTATCTATAATTCCCTTAGGGGACTGTGGAGTCATCTCACAAACCAATCAGATTGAACTTTCGTTTTCCTGTTTTGACAAACAGGAGGAATGTTTTCTCTGTAATAATAGCTCAGTAGGGTCTGAACCTGAATTTGGGTTCAAGTATAAGCGTGTCAAAGTTCACGGTGTGTGTGTGGAATGTAATTTGGAGGAAGAAAATCTTCACAGTTGATTTTGATACAGAGCCCTACCACCCAGGGGCTGTAGCACACATCTTGCATCCTTAGTAAGTTATTTCTTGCTGCGGTATAAATGGTGAGCAGTTATATACTATGGAACAATTCCTTGAACATTTGTATTATAATAGGAGGTCTTGTTAAACACTGTGCAATTTGTGGGGAAAAAAAGTTGATTTTATTGTATAAAAATAGCATGCCTCTTTTCAACAAGAAGAACCCCAGATAAAGTTAACAGACTAGTGATCAGTTAAGACATGTGTAATATCCACAACTGGTGAAGATATTCCTTTCAGTGTAACTTTAAAAAATGTTGTGTTCTTATTTGATACTTTAGTTGTATATCTTAAGACAATATATTATTATACATTTAAACTTAGATGGATGTGTGTGTATTTATAAGTGTGTGTATATTATGTATGTTATTCATATAAATATATACAAGATATGCCCTATATACACACTGTGTTACATACTATATATATACACTATATATAAATACAAACACACTTGACAGGGAGATATATGTATCTCCAGGGCCTTTGCTTACTATTATTCTCTGACTTCTCCATTTTCATCCGTGGTAAGTTTCCATTTTCGATTCATTCATTCGTTATCTGGTTAGAGTCCTTTGTTTTCCTTAGATTCTTGAATATCCAGGATATTTTCCTTTTTCCTAGATAGGTGAGTGATATATTGACAAGTGTGAAACTCTTCTTGTGACTTACAGATGTATTTACACTCTTGTCTAGCTTCATGGACTGCAGAATCCATGCAGAAGAATAGTCTAAAACCAGTCTTTCAGCCCCATTTTGGTATGTTGGAGGTGAGGGATTTGGACATACGAAGACATATTAATAGAAGACTGATCTCAGATATTCCCGGGGCATGCACAGCTCTCATAATGCACAATTTTCCCCGGTGCTCAAGCTTTAAGGTTCTATGCCAGGGGCTCCAAACCTGGCCTGAGGTAGACTTTTACAGAACCAAGGCATCCCTTTTACTCCAGCAGCCACTAAACCTAGGCCAGGAGGAGAGATAGGAATCATTAGTGGAGAGAAATAGGGCTGCTTTTGATGGCCATTTTCCCAGAGTCCTCTGCTCTACCTCTTTACCAGCTCTTTCTTAAAATTTTAAAGAGCTCAAATTACTTTCCCTACAGATTGTCACTTTTGTCACTGCAAACTTCTTTGTGGAGTTAATGCTGGTCCCTTGTTCAGTCAGTTCATCAGTAAGCAGAATCTAACCCAGACTCATACGCTTCTGCTGGAGTCTGTGGCTGCTTCTAACTTGGCTGTGAACATGCAGGTACAGCTGCCTATTTTCACACAAGCAAGGTAGTAAGTCTTGAGTGAACACTCCTCAAAGTAGAAAAATAATAGTCCACTGCGTGTAACAAGAAACTGGAGAGTGGCTCTAATAGGCCTCGAAAAGTAGTTTTACTTTGAATGAGCCCGATGCTGATGGAGCAGATAATAAACTCTCTTTAGGTGCAAGAGAAGGGCTCTTTTCCATCTGTCTGATATTTCAGGACTAGTGAGGTCGCCAGGCACACGGAAGGGCACAGCGGGCCCTGCTGCTGCAGTCCCATGGCTAGAACCCGGCTGGAGCCGCCCGTGCAAGTGTGCATGGCTGTCCACACAGGGCGAAGAGCCGCCGCGGGACTGACTGTCATCCTCAGTTTTATCAGACTAAGATGGAATTGTGTGTGGATGTTTCCTCTTCCAAGGGAAATGATTTGGAAAAACTAAGTCAGGAAGATGACTTTGCAGATGTGCTCCTAAGAAAACTGAAAATGCTGACTCCCTGAAACACGGGGAGTCTGTGAGGAAGGAGACACCTTGTACCCATGGGACGCTCAAGTACCAAGTTGTATCGCCTCTCACTTTAGCGCTGGGAAGCTCTGCTTTGTTGAGTGTATTGACTCCAGATGTTGTGACTTACCCAGTTCATTTAGGGGAGCGCAATGGCTCAGCGGTTACATTCTGTGTGTAAGACACATGTCCCAGCACCATAACTAATGGCTACAACATGTGTATCTGAAACAGGGCTTCCATTCTATTCCCAAGTAGGTACCACTCAAGTTACTGAGGACTGACGTGTATAAACTCTCAGTAATCGAAAATTAGAGGTAGTACACAGAAGTATTTGAACCACACCACAGAAATATAATTTGAATGTTTTCAGTGATGAATAATTCCATGTATTCTTCTTACTTAATTCTCCTACGGGGTAAGTATCCTTATTACCTGCCACTTGCCTAAGATTACCCAGCGGATGCCAGAACTGGGATTTAAGCCCAGGAATCTGATTCCAGAATCACTGCTTTTCGCTGCCCCATGAGCTTTGAAGCTTTCCTGTAAATACTCTGTCCCCTAGGTTTCTCAAACCTAAAATAAAGGTACATAAATTAAGTTTGGTAAAGCACAGAGCACATGGCACATATTAGGCATTCAAGACACAGCTATTGTTATTATTAAAACAATAGAAATAAGTATATATTGTATACCAGATATGAAACGAGACATCTTATTTCATGATCTTACAACCAGGGAATGGTAGATATTAAATTAAAAATTATCGGAGTGATGTGTGCTACCAAGAAGAAGTATAAGATACCTTGGGAAAATATGATGAGGCCTTAATGAAATCTTTTAAGTCAGGGAAAGCTTCCCTCTGGCAGTGACATTTATGTTGTTCTTTGAAAGGTAAATTTAGCATTAGAATTACCAGACTGGAAAGGACCTGGGAGAAGGGGAATATAAAAAAGTCTGGACTTAGTCCAGGACTGGAAGATGTAGGCCCTTCCAGTCCATGTAAAGGTTTTGGGTCTATCCCACGAGCAGCTGAAGGTAGTTAAAGGATTTCAGCAGGAGAGTGTTATGATCAGATGCGGATTTAAAGATCACTCTAAATGCTGTGTAAAGAATGGATTAGAGCTAGACAAGACTGGATATGTAGAGATGAATTAGAAGGCTGTTTCTGCAGCCCCTATGAGAGATTAATAGTGCTGTGAAGAAGGCTGATGGCACCAAGGAAGGAGATTGTTAACGGTGGATTCAAGAGCTATCTAGGACAAGGGAAGACAATGGATAGGTGAATTGAGCCCTTAAGTCTAGTCTGTCTGTCTGTCTGTCTTCCTTCCTTCCTTCCTCCCTTCCCTCCTTCCTTGCTCTTCTTGTTTGCTATTAAGACAGAACTCTGGAACAGCTACTAATCCTGGGCTACATTTACTTGCGAGTTACATCTGCTACCATAAGTTCCAGGCCAACTGCCTTGTCGTCTCCTCCTGCAGCCTTGTTTCCAAACTCAGGTTTAAATCTCCGTGTACACTGCCAGCCCCTCCCCTTACCTTGCTCTCATCTTCCTACTATTCAAGGAGATGCTACCATTCTTTTAAGCCTGTATTCTCCTACCCTAAAAGTTTTGAATGAACTCTGCATTTTACCATTAGAAAATGACCTTTTCAATAAAAGACCATCTTCCTTGGTCTTCTTGGATGGAGTTAACACAGTAATCTGGTCTCATTCACTGCCTAAATAAGCAGATGCCATTATTCAGCTCATTTTGACCAGTAGCCACTTTTATGGACAAGATTGGAGAGTTAGGTTGAAAGCCTAGACTACTAGACTGATACTTTTACACTTCTTTAATTTATTCTGAAAAGGTCGAAATGTTTTTAGGGTAAAAGTACATGATTAGGCCACACTTCAATGGTAGATAGATAGGGGCTTTTCAAGTGGGAAACAAATGGAAAGTCTGCAGTAGCAAAGAAATAGTGTGGTGTATATAAAGTCATGGATTCAAGGTTACATAAATTCGTATTTGAATCTTGCCACAATCATTTAACAGACATACGAGTTTCTGTTAGCTATGATACTGAAATGAGATGAATTTTGAGAGGTAGCCAATGGCCAAATTATTTTCAGCCTACTGGCGCATGGTATGAAACTCAGGCTTTATCCTAAGTGCAGTAGAATGATACTGGATGGAAGGTAAAGGGCATTATTAAAGCTGTTTAAAAAGATCACTGAAGCTTTTAAAGTTAAAGGTGATGGATACTAGAAGGCACTGCACCAAGAACCCCAAAATATAATCACCTCAAGTAAATAAAACAGAGATCTTGTAACTTTAAACTGTGATATTTGAATAGAATGCCAACTGAAACGACTGAGGATCAAGTTGAGGAATGTTGCCAGAGGGTAGAACAAAAAGTCAGATGCATAGGAAACAGAAGATAAAAGACAGGAAGATCAGAGGGCTGTTTCAGCAGATCCATCCTCCAAATAATAGACGTTCTAGAAAGAGAAAATGGAGGAGTAGAAATTGTCAAGGAAATACATTTCTCATTCTCGCGAACTAAATTTATGAATAGCCAAACGTAAAGGATTCACCATGTAACCAGCACAATAGATAAGAAAGATACATATCAAGGAAAATTACTGTAAAATTTCAGAACTTTTCAGACAAATCTTCCAGGATGAAAAAATGTTTTACGCAAATTATCAGGATCACAGTGGCTTCAGACTTTTTAGCAGCAGTACTGAAATCTATAAGACAATGAAGCAGTGCTTTCAAAATACTGAGTGAAATGCTTTCCATTTCAGAATGCAGTGTATTGTACTTTGCTAAATGATCAATTAAGAGTAAGAATAGATAAAGAAATTTTCAGATATGCAAAATGTTAAACATTTTTACCTCTCATTCTTTTTCTCAGAAAGATCTTAAAGGATGTGCTCTACAAAAATGAGGAGTAAATCAAGACAGAAGAAACATGGGGTCCATGAAACAGAGCACGGGGACTAAAGAGCAGCAAGTAGAATATTCAGGATAATGATTTGGGAGGAGGCCAGATTAATACCTGTGTATCAGGTTTAAAATTCAGCCAGTCCAGATTGAATAGGTGAGAAGATAGCAGTAGAAATTTCTGTTAGGAAGGAAGATGAAATTGAGAGACGAGGTAATGTGTTTGAATGTATTTAAGGAAAATCTCACAGCTGGGGAAATGGGGCTTAAATTTATTATAAGTATCAGAATAACTAAACATGCATGGCTTGGGTGTAAGTAGCATTTATACAGTCAAAATAATGTAAATAGTGTGTAGCTACATAGTCAAAATTATAATGAAAATATGTCAGATGCATGAAGGTGTAGGAAGTGAATGTGTGGTTTCTGGAAGGGACTGGTAAGAGAGCCACACCCTCATCTTCTACAGATGGAAGTGAATAAATGCTGCTTCCAAATGAAAAATCAAGAAGTAGTACATTACATAAACATAACGTATTTTATAGACACACACATACAAACATGAGATAAATACCAAAGTAATTGAAAGTGATTATCTCTGAGGAGTATGACTCTGAACTAGGGGACTTCTTTTCTAATGAATATGATGGAATTAATTGATTTTTTTAACCACTTATATATATAACCGATAAAAGTTACAACTGAAATTTTCAGACTGTTATTCTGTCTCTTTTGTTAGAAGTGGACTGTGGTGATGAGACTTGTAAGAATGGGAGACGTTCAGCAGGAGAATATTATCATTGTTTCCAGTGACACAAGGGCATTGCAGTAGTAGATGTTGGAAAGTTTATAATTTTGTCTGATTACCAGACTATTAGAATGGGTGATGTCAGTAAAGATAGAGTGGTGTCAAAGAGAAGGGTAACAGTGCATCTGTTCAGAAGAGGCTTTTTTTTTTTTTTTTTTTAGAAAAAGTCTTGAAAATAGGGCCTGCAGAACTTCTAGATGAGCAAAGTGGGAGAAAAGGAAAAATAATGAGTGACTACCACTTTGGTTACTTGATCAACTAGGTGGATTGTAGCTTTATAATAACATAAGAAGACTGGAAAAGGAAGTGGTTTCGGGGGAAAATCAAGGATAATTTTTTTGGACATCATGTTCAGTTGGAGTTGATTCCTGGGCATCCAAGAGAGGAGGTTAGAAAGACATTAGGTACCTGCTTGTTAACTCACTTTTCTTCCCTGTAAAATCCTAACCTCCTGAGTGCCAGAACTGAGTCATTTTCATCTCTTTCCCTGGCTGTTGCAGTCAGGGAGGTAACAGCATTAGATTTGAAGTTTCTGGTTCTCTGTAACTCACTAGCGATAATGGTTTCTTGTTGTTCCAGCCTGTCTCCCCACTAGTAAAACACATAATAATTCTTGTCGGCTAAGTTCCCTGAAGGAATATTGTGAGCATCAATGAGCTATCTGTAAAGCATATTGAGCTTTTGGGGGAAGAAAGCTGTTTTATAAATTATGAAGTATTAGAGTGTTGACAAGCTGTGAGGTGTTGGCTAGAAATATTCCGTGCTTGTCCAATCAAAAGGAAAGTGTAAAGCACTAGATAAAACAGTGGACCTGTCTTAAAGTTGTGAAGGTTGTTTCTTGTTCTTTGTTTTGTTCTGCTCCCCTCCCGTTGTCTTTATCCGTGAGTAGTACTCAGATAAAATGATAATCCTAAAGCGTCTGGTGGGAGGGAGGGATTTAATTTATGATGTGATTTGAATGAAGATAGTATAATAGAGTTACCAAAGGTGCAGAGCTAAAAAAGTGAAAAAATAAAGAAAAGCATAGTTGAATGAGGACTGCCATTGGCTGCCTTTTTCTCTTCTGCCGTGCCTCTTTCTGGCCTCTCTGCTTCGCTCTAGTTCTGTTTTCTCTTTCTTTCATGTATTTCACTTATACCAGCAATACATGAGTAGATTAAGAAGTTTGTCACTAAGGTCAGCATGTGTAGATTTTTCCAGTATCTCATATCCTGTGAATATTCCCTTTAATATGAAAACCCAAGGGCATGGCACAGCTTCTGTTTAACATATTGTTTTAGACTCTGATACTGAGAAAGCAGTGGATTAACACGATTCCGTCCTAAACTGCCTGATTAATGTAGAAGTTTCTTTCTATGCATTTGCCAGTGAAAAACTGAAAGTGAGCGTGTGACTTACGATTTTATAAATGTCCAAGGAGATAGAAAGCAACTTAGAGCACGAAGGAATTCCTGTTCTGCTGCTTACTAGTTTTGCCAAGTCACTTAATCTAAGTGTAATTTTCTCATTTATACAATGCCAATAAAATCAAACCTAGTCATAAGCTTATTATGAGGGTTAAATAAGGTAATTACTGTGATGTGCTAAATATAGTGCTTGCAGCTATCAGCTTATGCTGCTTTATTATCATTATTACTTGTCTTAAACATGCTTTCTGTTTATATAGTCATGGAATAATTATAACTTAATAGTAAACCATGCCATGCAGTGTGTGTGTGTGTGTGTGTGTGTGTGTGTGTGTGTGTGAAATTCCTGGAAGGAAGAATATGAGCTGTTTCCAACTGTACACGTGGGAAGGGGTTGATCAGGAGAGAAGCAAATCAGTTAGCTGACGGTGAGCACTTTTTATCCTTGCCCTCAACTGAAGGTAAATGTGAAATAAAAAATCATGTAAAATTACAGATACATTCATAGAGCCATGTATTTAGAGCTGAAAAGTTCTTTCAAATTGGCTTAATCAGGCCTCTCTGTATATTCTGAAGCCTTAAGATCTTAACCTTCTAGGACATAAGTCGTGGGTATTTCCACTGCACTGCCCACTTAGAAACATATTCAGCTCGTGCTGCGTCCGTGCGTATTACTGCGGAGTTCAGGCTTATCATACACATTTTTCCTGGAAAATACGTAAAATGCATGTGGGGGAAATGAGACATTTAATTATTGAAGTAAATGTGGTTATTGGATTAATTTTTTTTTTTATGTTTCAAAGCATAGTTTTTGGTAGTCCTTTTGGGAAGAATCCAGTATTATCTAAAATCACTGGCAAAGTTAACTATATTTGACATAACTGAAAGGTTTTAGAATGTTGAGAAGTAACTGAAAATAGTGATGAGGAAATGTTTAGGTTGAGATAGTTTATTTCAGTAAATCTTTTAAAAGCCTCATCTTGAAATATTGTTAGTAAATTTCCATTTTTTTTTCCTTTTTAAATTTGTTTTGTTTTGCTGAGAGCATAGCTATTTGTTTTTACTGTAAAACAAACAAAAATAATAATAATAAAAAGCAAACTCTCCTGAAAAAAAATCCTTGGCGTACTGCTAGCATTTCTGATAGCCCATTGGGTCAATGTAACTTAAGTCCTAAACATTTAAAATTAAATGCAAATCCATTGCAAAGTTAACTGAATATCTTGCAATAAAAGGAGGTAAATCCAATAAAAATGCTGTTCAAGCACTTCCTCAGTCACACTCAAACCATGTAAGCAGGAAGATTTGTTAGAATAAGACTGGTTAATAGTAATCATAGTAAAGAGAATCAGTATATAATTGCTAAATAATTTTACAAAAGATGAACAAATACATATCAAATTAGTAAAATAATCTCATAGTTTAAAAAACTGGAGAAAGTAGAACCTATTAAACACAAAGCAAAGTAAAGGAAGAAAAGAGTAAAGATAAAAATAGGAATCAATGAAATTGAAAACAGACAGCAAACAAAATAACCAGTGAAGTCAAAAGCTACTTCTTTGAAACAGGCAATAAAATTGGTAAATTTCTAGCCAGATTAACAAAGCAAAACAAAAGATACAAATTACCCACATCAGAGAATGAAATAAAAGACATTACAGGCCCAGACATTAAAAGAATCTTAAGAGAATATTATAAACAACTCTGTGTTCATGAAATCAACGATCAATTGGTGATGAACCAGTTCCTGAAAAGATACAAACTACCAAAACTTAATAAGAAGTAAAAGTTGCATCAAGAAAAAATTAGGGGTTAAATAGTTTCACTAGTGAATTCTATCCACATGGAAGTAAAAAATAATAATTCTGCATAAACCCTTCAGAAAATAGAAGAGAAGCAAATACTTCCGAAGTAATTTCATGGTTCTAGGATTACCCTGAGACCAAACCTAGATAATGATATTACAAGAAAGCAAAAACAGAAATCAGTATCCCCCATGAAAATAGATACAAAAATTATTAACTTGAGTTTAGTATTTAGTATATTAGTATATTGCATTTTCAACCATATATAAAAATACAGTATATTATTATCAAATGACATTTGTCCTTGAGTATAAGGTTGATATAACATTAGAAAATTGATCAATGTATTTCTTAATAGTAAAGATTAATTGAAAACAACCATATGATCATCTCAATAGTTGCCAAAAAAGTATTTGGCAAATTTTAACATACATATGATAAAAAAAAAAAAACTACCATCTGTTTTGAATAAGAGGAATCTCATTCAACTCAATGAAGGCTGTATACAAAAAACATATGCAAACATAATACTCAATAGTGAAAGACTGAATGCTTTCTCCCTTCAAGACTGGAAAAAAGGCAAGAATATCTGCTGTTGCCACTTGAACATGATTCTGAAAGTACTAGTTGGTGCAGTCGTGTATGGAAAGGAAATAACAGTTATGGACTGGAAAAGAAGAAATTAAATTGTTTTTATTCACAGACAATTCACAGATCGGTTATGTAGAAAATATTAAGTAGTTGATAAAAAATACTATAAGAATAAATGAATTTAATAAGATTTTAAGGTAGAAAAAAAGTTTCTACATTCTAGCAATAAATAATTAGAAAATGAAACCTAAAATACCATTTACAACAGCATAAAAATATGAAATGGATAAATTTGACAAAAGATGTGATAGCTCCTTTCCCTGAAATCTGCAAATTTATTTTAGACCCCTGTGAATGGAGGGTTACATTATGTTAATGGATTTCAAGATTTTATGTTATTAAAATGTCCATCCTCCCCAAATTAATCTACATTTGACTCAATTCCAATTAAAACACTTGCTTTTTTTTTAGTAGGAATTGACAAGGAGATACCAAAATTTATATGCTAATATGAAGGACAAAGAATATACAAAACCATTTTGAAAAAGAGGAATTAAGATGGTAGACGTATACTACTAATTTTAATAGTATGAAGCTGCAGATATTGTGACAGTATAATATTTGTATAAAGTTAAATTTACAGATAAGTGGCAAATAATATAGTACAGAAATAGACCACAGAGATTGGCAACGTGTAAAACCAGTTGATTTTTTTTTTTTTTACTGGCAATTGTTTCTTTTTTAGAATTTCTATGTATTTTTTATTTTGTTTACTTTCGAGGGGTAATTAGGTTTATATTTACTTTTTTGTTGGAGGTACTGGGAATTGAACCCAGGACCTTGTGCATGTTAAGCGTGTACTCTACAACTGAACTGTACTCTCCCCCTCAACCAGTTGATTTTTGAGAAAGGTAAAAATGCCACAAAAAAATTAAACCTGGGAAAAGGTGGTATGTTTATTCAGTGATGCTGGAACAATTGAATATCCATATGAAAAATATGCACCTTGACCCTTTCCACACAACATACACAAAGATCACTTTAAAATGGATCATAGATCTACATGTTACGAGCAAAATTTGCAAGCTTCCCAAAGAAAACAGGAGAAAATCACAGTGACGTAGGGTAGGCAAAGTTTTCTTAAATAATAAGCGAAATACATAAACTAGGAAATTAAAAAAAATAATAATGGACTTCATCAAAATTAAAAATATTTGTTTTCCTAAAGATACCATTTAGAAAATGAAAAGGCAAGACACAAAGTGGAAGAAAACACTGGCAAAACACATAGCCAACAAAGGGCTTGTGTCTAGAGTACCAAAGTAATTTTCTTAACTCATTGATAAGATAAACAACCCAATGGGAAAAAGCCAAATTATTTTGAAAGGCACTTTGCTAAAGTGATACCTGGACAGTGGATAAACAGATTAAAAAACACTCAACATCATTAGTCAACAGAGAAATTCAAATAAAATTCCAGAGAAGTACTATTAAACATGCTCAAAATGACCACAGTGAACCCAGTACACATTCACTAAGATGGATAAAACTGGACTGAGTATACCAAGTACTGGCAAAAATGTAGGCAGATTGTAGCCATTGTATACTGCCAATGAGAATATAAAGTTTTAAAATATCTTTGGAAAACAATCCAGCAGTTTCATAAAAGGTAAACTGAATCTTACCATGCAACCTAGCTATTCTGCTCCCAGATAATTACTTATTCAATAAAAATGAAAGCAAATACCCAACAAAGATTTGGACCTGCATGATGAAAGCAACTTTATTCTCAGTAATCCCCAAACTGGAAACAACCCCTATGTCTCTCTATAGATGAATGGATAAAAAATTGTAGTGTAACCACAAAGTGAAATATTACTCATCAATATAAAGGCATAAACTGTTGATAAATGCAGTTACACAGGTCAATCTCAATATCATTGTGCTGAGTGAAAGACATGACCAAAAAAACAAAAATGGAGCAAACGGCAGTTGATTTCATTTGTATAAAATTTTAGATAATGAAATCTAATACATGGAGCTGGAAAACAGATCTCTGCTTTCCCGTAGATGAGTTTGAAGAGAAAGATGTTTTACAACGTGGCAGAAAGAAGATTTTGATGATGATTAAAATGTTTATTGTTTTAGATTTAATGATCAGTTCATGAGTTTATAGATGGATACATTTAAGGCTAATCAATTTGTAAACTTGAAATCTATTTAGCTTAATGTACACTATTTATACCTCAATAAAACTGTAAAAAATAGAATAAATCAGAGAAATAACAAATTCATAAATAGGAGAACCCAGCTTTGAAAAGATGTCAAGTCCCATTAAATTGGTCTACAGTTTTGATGTAATTCCAACCAAAATCACGAAAGTCATTTTAAAGAGTTTTTTTTGAATATATGGAAGGGTATAGGACCAAGACTATTATGAAGGCAATTTTGAAAACAAGAGAAGTGTAAGATTATGATATGTTTAAAAAGTATGGTATTTTCCCAGGGGTCAAAGGAAAAGCCAAATCAATGAAGCCAAGTCAATCGAATTGAAAATGGATTGACACATTTTTCAGAACTTGACATAGGGTTGTAAAGCATTAGAAATTATTAAACTTGCAAAGTCCTCAATAAATAATCATAGGAAAATTGATTATACACTAGGAAATAATACATTTTCATAAAAAGACTACACTTTGGAGTCTTTCAGGGTTAGTGTTCCTGATGCCCATAGTCTTCTAGGGGTGTTGTCTGCATTTGCACCCTCTAGGAGTGTCTGCTTTCTTAAGTTTTATTCTCTGGATGCCTCACTTGCCTTGTTACTAACTGACCAGCATTAACTCTGAGCCGGAACCCCAAATGCCTACAAGAACCTTATACCCAGTAGTGTGGCTCCGAATTAGTAGCTCCTCTAAGTGCAGGGCACAAAGAAGTAAAAGCTTACTTAAGAAGACAATGCTGTAGCCCTGGATCTTAAATTATTTCTACAAATACTGTTTTCAAGTCCAATGTACAATACATAGTCTAATTTAATCAGGCACATAAGGAAAGAGATATACTACCTTTAAGAACCATGAGAAATAATAGGCAACAGAAACAAACTCATCAACCTATGGATACATCTTGGAAATATAATGTTAAGTGAAAAAGGCAAGCCCAGAAAAATATATGAACAAATGGAAGAGCACAGAAGCAAGCAAAATTTAAAAATATAATCTATGTATACTTACAGATGTCATTAAATACAATTTAGAAAATAAGGAGATCTTAAACATAAAGTTGAGACAGTAGTTAGCTTTGGGGAAAAGGACAGGGTATGGGAGAGGGGAATAGGATGCAGGTGTTGATGTACTCTAGTGGTGAATTCACAGGTGGTTATTAGATTTTTATATTTCACAAATTAACATATATTCTACACTTAATGTTATGGGTATATTTAAAAAGAGAATAAAACGGAGATTGTTAACTACCCTTCAATTTTATTATTTTTTGATCTGTGATAAATTATTAGTGATAACGTTATCATAAGCAAGTAATTGTATCCTAAATTAATAATGACTTTTACAAATCAATAAGACAAAAAAAAAAGCAGCAGCAAATGTTGAGCAAAAATACAGAATTTCATAGAAGTAAACAGTGTTCAGGTATATACAAATTACAGTAAGAGATAGATACAATTTTTAAACCCGTCAGAGTTGCATACATTTTTAAAAGTTGATTACAGTACCAAGGCTTGGGGAGTGTATTTAAAGACAGAAATCATCTTACAATCATGGCAGAAGTATAAACTGACGTAGCCATCTTAGAAATTGGGCAGTATCAAAACCAAAGGTGTAAATATTTTATGACAATGAATACATTAGCAATACTAGATCTGAATATGTACCTTAGAGAAACTTAGGTTAAGGATGTTTATTTCAGCATCAGAAAACTTACTAGTAAATCAGTTGTGGAATATTCATGTAATGAAATGCTACACAATTGTTAAAACAAATGAACTAAACTGATGTATTAATAATAACAGTTCTCAAAAATAACGTTGAATATAAACTAAGTTACAGTATATGAATGATGTAACATTTATACAAAGATGTAAAAAGAACACTGACATGATGTTATACATTTTGTGGATCCATACATATTAAATGTACACAAATCACAGAAGATTTGATTATCATATTTTATTCATTGAAAATATATGTGAAGCAAATACAGCAAATTTTTAACATTTGTTAAATCTGGGATATGGTTCTTGCCTCTTAAAAATCGTTTAATTTTTTTTTTCTTAAAAATGTTTAAGAAGCCCTTAAAATGTATGAAATCTTCATGTACTTGCTGCTAAAGTACACCTCTTAATAACTGCTGTGAAATTCAAGTATTATGTGAATGATATTTATCACGCACGCATTCATAAATGTTCTCGGAAAAATGTATTTGAGGAAGAACATTACATCTGAAATATTCTTTTTGTTTTTCTTTTGAATAAGCTCATAATTGCAATTATAACCTTAATTTTGTTCAATATTGATAACAATATAGTTAGTTTAATGTATTTTTGCTTTGAATCTAAAATCCCAAAGAAGCTTAAAATATTTGCTATGAAACTTTGATACTGTTTTGGGTAGATTCATTTTGTGTCCTTTTCTAAGATCCATTTTTTTGAAGCAAGTAAAGACTTCATGTTCTGGAAAAGAACTGTGAAATTCTCTGGACACTCTAGATGGGGAAAATAATTCTCTTGCAAAAAAACTCAAGTTTAACTGATGATATATTTAAAATAGCATCCTCAGATACCAATTTTATATTAATTTCTCTAAAATTTTCCTTCTCTTCCTCTACCAATTATTTGTATCTCCCCAAGCATCATTAAGACCCACTAGTTAGATTCATGCGTGTAGTACAGAATGCATGTATAAGTGTGCCTGTGTGTGTACGTGCACGTGGTGATGCCGGGGACATGTAGGTGACTGGAAACTTCCACATCCAATTTGCTGAAACTCACATATTACACTGTCTTGATAACAAAGAGACTACATAACAAATGTTCAAGTGACAAACACTCAAATACAAACTTTAAATAAACATTTATAAAAGCAAATGTCTTTGTTTTAAGGAAAATATTGCAATCAGTGTTATTAAACATAGTTTGGCTATTGCAAATGTAGACATCAGATTTGTACAAATTTAAGGAGATAACTTGGAAATGGAACTGCCCATCTGGCCATAAACTACCCTCCTAAATGCAGTAATAGATCTCTGATTTCATTTGGAGCAGCAGTGTGTTCAGCTGGAAGATTATATTTTCTCACCTCAGTTACCTTGAGACACTATTAATGAGCTATGAATGAAAGCAACTGAGTGGGTTTTCAGAGTAACTCTTTAAAGGTTTCTGACTCAGCTTAGAGAACTGTTCATTGTGTCCCTTACCTTCTTGGAAAATAGATGTGATGGCTGGAAATCTGGCAGCCATCCTATGACATTGAGAGCAAAGGACATGGGCTTAAGCTGGTGGTGGAAAAGTAAAATAACAGGAGCTTGATTCCTTAATGACTCTGTTGAGCTGACATACCAAGATTGGAGTACATATCCTTCTGTTTTACATGAGAAAATAAAACACCAAATTAAAAGATACTGTAGTCAGGACTCTGTTACTAACAGTTGTGTACAATTACTAATTAATATCTGGCCTGAAAAATTCATACTAATTAATTGAGATACAACCCTCATGAATGCATATTCATTTGTGGGAAAGTTTAGGGGGGGAAGATAAGAAATTGTATTTGATCTGGAAGTTAAAGTATTCTAAAAGGAAATCAGGTGATCATACAAAATCCAAAATTACTCTGCTAGTTGTTGTGATGTGAATTGGGAAAGAAGTGTCGACCAAGCTGATAAAGGCAATAGAAGTTATGAAAGTTAAAAGTTTTCAAAGAATGAGGACATTGGTGCTTCAAAAAAAAATCCAATTTAAACGTGTTTTAAGGAATACAAGGGGGAAGAGCAAAAAGTTGAGCTTAAGCTAGAGAAGAGAAATGTCAGTGATAAGCATAAAAGTGGTTTTTGAAACAGTTCAGATAACATAAGCAAAGCAATTTTCAACTGCCGAAATTTGCAAGCAGAATTTTTGAAGGATGCCAAGTTTTACTTATGTTTGGTGAGAAAATAATTTATTTTAGAAATAGAATGTCCGCATATCCTTATGAAAGCATTCTGTGCCACATCAGTAAAGAACAGGGAAGATCATGTGATGACCATACAAATAAGAGAGTTAAGGCACCATAATGACTTCTCACAACTGGTTAGTGTAGGGATTCGGAATAGAATTCATTTCCAATGACCATGTGACATAGAACTTACAAAAGGTATTTTCTAAAATACATATTTAAGATATATTTTTTTCTGAAAAATACAGATTTATGTTTAAATGTCAACTGTTTATTTTACTTGATCTAATTCTCTAGCAATGTGAAATAGCTTTCTGTTTAATGGAGACTTTATCTCATTTGGGATATTTAAATCAAATATTCATTTCAGTTCTAAAAGAATTTTTAAGACTGTTGACTCAGTATAACTGAGAAAAAGTTGTAGCTTTAGGATATGCAAGTTTTCTGATGCCACTATGGACAGAAAATCCAAAATATTTGTTCAAAGTTTTTCTATCCATTTGTCAAAATGATAAAACCAAAGTAATACACACACGCACAAACTTCTGAAAGTTACTTAAAGACATTTTACATAACTTAAATACAGAATAAAAGGCAAATAACTTTTTTTCAGAGACTAAGTCATGAGTAACTTTACCTCAATATGCACTTAAATATAGGGGGGAAAACTAACTATATCAAGTCCAAATGAATTTACATAATATTAACCTTCACCACAGTCTTATATCAGAAAAATTACGAAATGCATACACAAAACCAACCAAGCAAAAGATGTCTATTGAATTCTGGTGGAAATGGAAACATATAATTGAAGATTCCAAACTTTGTCAATACAGTAAGGTATTTTGGAAGCTATTTCATACGGTCTGTTGGTGTTGTCTGTCCATACTTGTGTAAATTCTACTCTGTTTAAAAATAGGTTTCTTTCTTTTTGTGTGATCTAGAACTCAGATTTGCTCTTTAAAATTTGAATTTATCACTGGTAATACAATTAGGGATCAAATACTTTTTGGAGGTAATTTTTTAAAATTCAGTGTTCTTTCGTGGTTACTGGACTATTGATATTTTGTTTTCGTTTAGAATCAATCTTAATTGTTTTTCTTCTGAAACCATACATTAAATATTTCTCTTTTGCATCTGTTGATAAATCTCACTTAACGTGGTCTGAAGTATTAAAAACAACTCATAAAAATCCAGACAAGCAAGTAGTGAATCAAAATAACAAATTAAAGGATATGGTTTCTTTGTTATAAGCACTTGTAGTGTATATTAAATACATTTAATTATAGAACTAAAACAAAATAACAGGAGAAATTACATTTATAGACAAGAATATAAATATTGTAAATCTTTAAAAAGTAAAAATAACAGTGTAAGAAAGATGATGACAGAAATACAACCCAAAAAATCAGATGCGCAGTATCTGTGATAGGTTTGAATTTATCTACCAAGCCATAAAATTGCACAGAGCTTAAAAAACTGTAACAACCGTCAAAACAGAAACAGTGCAGTCATACAAATACAACGTAACACATTAAACTAAAAAAATGAATAAATCCTTATTGTAATTAAAAAAAAAATAGATGTGACAGTTCAGTTCTGAAGTTTGTGAAGCGTGGTAGGCTGGAGTCGTTACACTGATTTTAAAAGCGCTCGTGCTGACAGGCTCATCTGTCACTGCGCTCCTGCTGTCTGTTGTGCGCGTTTCCTGGCGTGTAACTTAGTTTTTCCATATTGACTATTTTATTTCCCTTCATTTTCTCCACTGGGTTCGAAGCTCACATGGTACCTCTTTAAGAACTATATTACCCTTGTTATTGTAAAATAGAAAAAGAGACACACACAAAATAAACAGCTTAATGAGATAATACCAGGTAAACACTCCTGTAATCACCACATAAATGAAGAAACAATTTTGCTCGCCACCACGGATGTTCCTCTGTGTGTCCTGTGCCGATCATAGCCCTTCCTCCAACCTAAAGTAGCTATTTTTCTGACCATTGTAGTAGTAACTTCCTTGCATTGTTGTATGGTTCTGTCGCTCAAGTGTGTACCCCTATATAGAAGAGTTTAGTCTTGCCAATTTGAAAAACCAGTTATGTTTTTAACTCCCTTTTAATCTATAAGTTCCTTTTCCATTCATTTTTTTTTCTTTCAGTGTACCTGTTGAAGAACAAAGGACTTTTGATCTGTAGAGGTGGCTGGTCTGGATTTAGCTGACTGCATACTAATGATACAGTTCAACACATTTGTCTGTCCTCTGATCCACAAGTGGATAGCTGGATCCAGAGGTATTTTCCATCTCAGGTTCTGTTCTTTTAGCAGAACTGGAGGTGATGTTCTGTTATTTCAGTAGGAGGAACTTAATATCTGGTGGTATCTTTGTGCTGTCATGGTTGTCGCTATTCAGTGCCTAGATCTACTAATTGGGGACTGCAAATCGATCATTTTCTAATTTATTCCTTGGAATACTTTAACGAAAAAATTCTTTCTCTAATTTACTAATTGGTTATCCAGTGTGAAATTTGTATAAGGCAGGATAAGTATCAGTTTTCAAGGTAGTGAATTCTCTATAATCCTCCAAAGGTGATCAATTAAAAATTATTACTAATAAATCAAACATTCGATATTATCATGTTGAAGCTCAAAGTCTCTATCTCTGGTCCTATGAGATGTCTTTTTTTGTCTCTTGAGTCTTTCTGTCATAACCAAATAGTCTTTGAGTGTGTCTTCACTGTCTGGTCTGAGATGTTATACAGTGGACTTGTATACTCCTGTCTCAGCTCTGTAACCTGCCATTCTCTAGGAGGTCCTATTTCCTTTTACTGTGAAATGCTATTTCAAGAATACAGTCTAGTTACTAGGGATGCCTGTTGATGTTCAGTTGCTCATTATGTCTAAGTCTCTTCATTGGATTAAGTTATGATAAATCTGCCTGTATTTTTATGTCTGCATCTGTATATCTACAACTCTATGCTTGTGATATTCTTCATGAATTGATTATTCTAATCAAGCTTAGGGCTGCGAGGTATTTATTTAAAATCTTGTATATTTCTATCATCTTTTTCCACTCTGAGAATACCTGTTCTTAAGGGCAAAAAGAATGATAGACTTAAATTTATACTAAAAATTACTCAATTTCTTTATCTCACTAGACACAGAAAACAGTCTGAAACTAACAACTGAATAACAATACTAAAAATATTACCATGTATATTACCACAGCAATTCCTAGCAGATTCCATTTACTGATAAAATTTTTTCTCCAAATATTTTTTAACAAATTTTTAAAGATTTAGTTTATGTACCATAAAATTATGCTGTTTCAAATGTAAGATTCAGTGGTGTTTGATATATTTACAGAGTTGTATAACCATCACCACGATTTTACTGCATTTCATTCATCCCACAGAGCAAATCTGCCCGTTTGTGGTCACTCTCTGTTCCTACCAGTCTGCTTTCTGCCTCTCCACGTTTGCCTTTCATGGGCTTTTCACATTAATGGTGTCTGTAATACATGGTCTTTTGTGTCAGCTTCTTTCATTTAGCATAATTGAGATTACTCTGTGTTGATAACACATATCAGTACTTCATTATTTATATTGCTGAATGTTGCAACATTTTTAGATACGCCACATTTCATTTTTACATTCACTAGTTGATGGATAGTTGGGTTGTTTCTACTTTTTTACTATTATGAATAATGCTACTATAAACATCTGTGTACAAATCATTGCGTGGTCACACATTTTTATTTCTCTTCCATACCTAGGAATGGAATTGCTGAGTCACATGGGGAATTTATGTTTAACATTTTGATAAACTGACAAGTTCTTTTCCAAAGTGGCTGTACTGTTTTACAGGTCCACCAGCGATACAGAAAGGTTTCACCTTTTCTACATCCTCATCAATACTTGTTACTGTCTGTCCATGTGCCTGTGGCCATTTTAATAGATGTGAAGTGCTGTTGATTCCTTGTGGATTGTGGATCTCATTGTGGTTTTGATTCGTGTTTCCCTGGTGACTGTTGATGTTGTGCATCTTTTCATGTGCTTATTTGTCATTCCAATAACATCTTTAGTGAAGTGTCTGTTCAAAGCTTTGCCAATTTTAAAATTACATTTCTTATTTTCTTGTTATTGAGTTGTTAGTGTTTCTTATATATTCTGGATACGAGATACATTACATTTAGGTTTATGATTCATTTTGAGTTTATTTTTGCATATGATATGAGGTAGGAGTCCCAGTTTATGCTTTTGCATGGACATATCCAGTCATCCCAGTACCATTTCTTGAGACTATTTTTATTCCTTAGAATTTTCTTGGCAACATTGTTCCAATTTAATAGACCATAAATGTAAGGGTTTATTTATGACTCTCAATTCACTTCCATTTGTCTGTATATCTATTGGTATTGTTATGGAAATGACAGGCCAGCCAAGAAACAAGCACCACTCGGAGGGTTGGAGTACTCAGATTTATTACGCCGGCGGGCTCAGAGGGGCTTCTGCTCCGAAGCTCTGAGAACCTCCAAGACGTGTGCATGAGGTTTTATAGGGTTAACTACAAGCTTGGGGTATTTGGCCAATAGGCATGGAACAGCTTTAGCAACATCATTATCACAAAAGTAGAGGCAGGGAGGCAGGAAACCAACATTTCAAGGCCAGATATGTCTCTTTGAAAATCCAGCTGGCTAGCAAAAAACATGAACAGGGAATCAGCAAACCAACACGGCACTAACTAACTTAGATTTATGAGTTAGCCCAGCAGAACTCAGATCAGTAATCCGACACTTGTTACACTTAGATTTGTGAGTTAGCTTGTTAGCCCAGCCTGGCTTTTCCTTCACAGTATGTTAGTACTCTGCTATCTTGATTGTAATAATTTTGTAGTAAGTTTTGATAGTAAGAGGTGTTTGTCCTCAAATTTTGTTCATTCTCAAGATTACTTTGGATATTCTTGGTTCTTTTCATTTGTTATATGAATTTTAGCATCAGTTTGCCAACTTCAAAAAAGTCGGTTGTGATTTTTGACAGGGATTTTGTTAAATCTGTAGATCAACTCAAGGGGTATTGCCATCTTACAGTATTAAATATTTTCATCCATCAACGTGGGATGTCTTTCCACTTACTTTAGCAGTGTTGTCAGAGTAGAAGTCCTTTACACCTCTTTTGTGAAAATGTATTCCTAGGCATTTGATTCTTTTTGATGCTATTTGGAATGGAAACTGGTTTCTAAATTTCGTATTCAGGTTGTTTGTTGATGGTGTATAGAAGCCCAGTTGACGTATGTATTAGTGTTGGATCCTGTGACCTTGCTGAGCTCGTTTATTAGTTCTAGTACCTCTAGAGTGGATCCTTAGGATTCTCCATATAAAAGACTATATAATTTGCAAATAAAGATAGTTTTGTGTCTTCCCTTCTAATCTTGATGCCTTTGATTCCTTTTTATTGTCCAATTAGTCTCCAAAAATTTTCTAAACAAAACAAAGTGAGAAAAGAAACTATACAGTTACTCAGGTCCTACTTTTCCTCCACCTTCCCTCTCTATTTTGTGGACAAGTGATATTGATGGACGTATTTTGTTATTCTTTTGAATACTTACATTATAGCCTGCCAATAATGAAGAAAGGAAATTAACATTTCCTATGCACGTAATCTGCAACAGACTTTAGTATAGACATCTGTTTTAGCCTTGTAAAGTCAATATTACTACTTTTTATCGTGGTTAAAGAATCAATGATTCAGCAATTATATCATTTGACGTTTGGAATTTCAACCCATGCTCTTTCCAGTACACCATGTCGATTTGCTTTTCATTTTACTTAATATGTACTCATTCATTTTCTGAAATAAAAATCCATCTCTGCTGTGAAATTAATACAAAGTTTTGTGCAGTATATATTTCTCAGTGTATTCAACTAATCTTGAGTTTTCTATGCTTTTTTTTTCCTTTTAAAGGAAAAAGAAGAAGTTTCTCCAAATTTCAGTACCCTGAACTTGTTACACTATTTGGTTGTCAGAAGTTACTGTTTTTCTCATCATACTTGAATAGATTGATTGCTGTTTTACTCTTCACTGAAACACTACAGCTATGGGAAGACTTTGATGATGAGATAAAGTCCACAGAATTGAGTTAACCATTGCTATAGTCACAAAAGTCACAGGGCAAAAAAATAATCATCTCACATTCTTTCATGAATGGAAGATACCAGGAAACTGTGGCATAATAAATTCAACAATATAATACTAAGTCACTAATGGATTGTCATTAGCAGGCTAAGGATAAAACAATGTCTCAAGATTTTGCAAATCTATCGTAAGTCATTCTCTTCCAACAGAGTGATTGCATTTGTATCGTACTACACCACTTAATTCATACAACCGTTGACCATTATAACAAAACAAAGAAACAAACAAAAAACAAATGGGGCACAAAGATACAAATACTATAACATTAAACATGGGAGATTACATAAATATTATTCTTGAAACAACTAATTTTCATTCTTCTTACCCTTTATATTCTCTTCAGAGAATTTTAGTCACATATTAGATATCTGCTTATAAATATTAAGCAACATATTTTGTTACAGATATTGCTGCTCTGGGCTGTAATATGAGTAGGCTAAATCCAGTATGTTATCATTTGTAGTCGTTCTTTGCAAACATAGGTGTTCCATGCCACCATTATTCTTCTTTGCCATAATTGTGAACATTTGTACTATTATTTAATTAAAAATTAACTCCCTTTTTAGTTAAATAAATGAAGTTTAATGAGTAGAAGTTTGTATGTTTATACACACATACCCCTACACACAAACATACAACCATGTCATATCATAGATACCACTTAACAAAAAACTTCCATATTTTATTTTTATTGAAGTAGAGTTGATTTACAGTGTTTCACGTATGTAGCAAAGTGATTCAGTGATACATACATAGATATATATTTCTTTCCAGATTCTTTTCCATTATAGGTTATTAGAAGATATTGAATATAGTTCTCTGTGCTATACAGTAGGTCCTTGTTGCTTATTTATTTAAATATAGTAGCATATATCTGTTACTCCAACATTGCCAATTTATCCCCTCCTTTCCCTTTTGGTAACCATAAGTTTATTTTGTATGTCTGTGAGTCTATTTTTGTATTGTAAATACGTTCACTTGTATCATGCCATATATAAATTATGTCATATGATTTTTGTCTTTCTCTATTTGATTTACTTAGTATGATAATCTCTAGGTCCATCCATGTTACTGCAAATGGCATTTCATTCCTTTTATGACTGAGTAATATTCCATTGTGTGTATACACACACACACAGACACACACACACACACATATGTATTACATCTTCTTTATCCATTCATCTGTTGATGGACATTTAGGTTGCTTCCTAAATATCTTTGCTGTTGTAAGAACTGCTGCTATAAACACTGGGGTTCATGTATCTTTTTGAAATAGAATTTTCATCTTTTCCTGGTATATGTGCAGGAGTGGGATTGCTGGATCACATGGTAACTCTGTTTTTAGTTTTTAAAGGAACCTCCATACTGTTCTCCATAGTGGCTACACCAAACTATATTCTGATGAATAGTGTAGGAGGGTTCTCTTTTCTCCACACTCTCCAGCATTTATTATTTGTGGACTTTTTGATGAAGGCCATCCTGATTGTAAAAATTTTAGTTTTTGTGAAACTTAGCATCATTTATCACTAGTAGCATGCATTCTATACTTGGGATAAACACTATTGTAGAAATACCCTTTTGTGCAAATATCTGCACTGTCATGGAATGTGAAATTCCATGATCAGTGTTATCAAACATTTTTGTGTAAAAAGGGTCATATTTTAAGCAATAGATACTAGATGTGTGGGATCATGATGGTGGGACTGAATGTAAAAGAAAGGTCTCGCAGACAGAGAATAAGGAAAATGAGGAGTGGCACTGGAAAACAGTCTAAGAGTGTGTCAGAGGATCTCATTTGTACTATTAACTGCTTTCGTCAGTCAGTACTAGCTGAGAGTATAGAGACCATTTCATCCTTGGCTGGTAACTGAGACAGATGAATAGAGTAAAGGTATCTATTCTTTAAAGCTACCTATTATTAGAAAACCTAATTTTAATATTGAGAACATAAAAAGTAACAGATACAAGGTTACCATTGTTGGGAATAAGGTAATATTAACAGTCTTAGATGAGTATCTGCTTCAACAAAACAGGAAAATGATAGTAACATACAGTATTTCTTTCTAGGCTTGCATATGCCTGCACATAATGCTATTCTGTTTCAGTTTTTCATGAATCCCTCTGAAGCCAATCCATGATGCCAAGAAAACTCAAGGTTTAAAGTATATTTATAGAGTAACTAAGATCTCTTAGAAAAATTTCCATTGAAAGGTAATCTGTGCTTATCTTATAAAGCGGATTTTTACCAAGATCTTTGGCCTCAGGTTTGGATCACACGTTTCTCAAGATAATTATCCTCAAAAGACAGAGTCCTCATGGGATTCTAATACACACTTCATAGAATATTTATTAATTTAGATGAAAAGCCTGTGTTACTTTTAAAATTCCAAATGGCCAAGTGGTATTCTCCAGTTGAAGTTATTTTTAGTTTTAGATGTCTACAAATGCTAAAGAGTTTTCCTATTCTGTTCATTGTGTCTCATTAGGACATGGGTGACTTTAGTTTAAAATTAAGTTGGTCTTGCAAAGAATATTTTTCAGATTACGTGTAAGTTGTAAATAGTGCACAGATCGTGTTGGTGCTTGCATTTATAAAACATCATTAGATGATCGTTCCAGTGCTGGGGAGAATACTGCTGCAAAGATTATATACTTTCTTTATATTTAATTTAATGTAAAAATATGTTATAGTTGAAACAGAAATCGTACAGTGATATATAATTTTCAGTGCCATTAACTATTTTATAACAGGTAAAGTCATGCTGTGGTTCCTGTATGAGATGTCCGATGGAATAAACCAGATTATGATTGATGCTTGCAAGCTTTACACCCCAAATAGCATTTATTCAGGTGGCCCAAAGAAATGTATTACTGAATTTAAAATAGGTGAAAGAGTGCTTTGTTTTCAACAGTTTCAGCAGTGCTGGGAAATCCATGTGTACAGCTCTGGGCCACAGGCGGATAGGGATGTTTGTTATTATTATTGTAATTTGAATTCAAATTTAGAGCCAAATATATGAGACAAAGTTGTTCTTATTTTGAAGATTGGCAACCTTAAAAAAGCAAGCAAGCAAAGAAACAAACAAAAAACCTGTCTGATATGATTTGGAAAATACTCAATGTTATATATCTCAGAAGGGACAGATGAAATAATACAATTTTTCAAAGCCTATCCAGAATATTGTAAATATGTTCTGACCTACAACTTTATACTGTTTACTAATTGCTGCATCCAGCGCAGCTTGGGACCGTGTCTGAGGACGGGCGACGCAAGACTCAAGAAACAAAGAGACAAAGTAAAGAGCAAAGATGGGACCAGCAGACTCAAGATCTCGTGGATCTAGAGTCCTGAAAGCTTGGTCAACATCATATTTATTAGGAGTATACAGCTCGGAAAAAAATGCGATCGAAGAGGTGGGGCTTTAGATACTCCAATTGATAAGCACTAAATTCTGCCTGCTGAGTAACTGATTAATTTCAGGCCTGTCCCTTCCAGGAACAATCACCCTCCTCAGGGTATGCAAAGTTTCTAAGTCTATCCTGTTACTGCCTCCAGGACATCCCGAGATAGCAAATACTTCCCCTGGGTTAAACCACATGCTTTCATGCCAGAACAAAGTTGTGTTAATGGATGATCTGGCTTTTTCCAGGACCATCCATTGTTTTACCCTAAGGAAATTCTGGCCTCCTTCATGCCTTTATGGTCAATCTCAGGATTGCCCCTCACAAATTTTCTTTAGCATAATACATGTTGCAGGTCATCTACTAAAACATTAAAACAAAGCAATCATGTGCATTTTAAGCAAGTGTGAATGTAGTATTTTAAGCTCATGGAAATTTAGGTGTGGCTTGTTTTCTAGTTGCTTGTTTCCCAGCAACTAATAAATGGTGCAGCATGACTTTAGAGGGTAAAACATGGTTGGGTACTCAGGCACTGGGGAGGCAGCGGGTAAAAGTGAGGTTCATGGGGTCAGAATTCTTAGGGTGCATCCTGGTTCCACCACTTACTATGGTTTAACTCCTAGCAAGATAATAGTTTACACTTTACTATCTAACTTTTAGATTTGTTGTTTAGAATTAAATTTCTAAAGTACTTAAAATAGTGTAAATAGTTAATGATGACGTTAATGTGCATTTTGAGTTTATAGTTTCAGATTAGGTTTCTACTCATTATTATGCTGAATATTCAATCAGTAGTCTTTGATCAACTTTATAGCCTACATTGGCTACTTTCATATTTTCGAACAAAAGCATACAAGCTAGTGGGTTTGCTTTCTGATGGTTAGTAACCCATACAGATTGCTGAAGTTCAAATAGTCCAGGTAGGGAGGTGTGAATGATGATTACAGGATCCTTTTCATTAAAGCTCTCCATTTTTCTTTGGGAGAAAGAACTGGCAGAAGTGGAACTAGTGGGTATGCGGTAGAGATTGCGAAACTACTGAGTATCCCAGCCCTGATCACCTGGAAAAGTTGGTCTTATGGACCTCAGCTTGGACCATTAATTAAAAACACAATTCTAAGTTAATCAGGTGATTATCTGATTGTCTACCTCCAGGAGATGACTTAGGGTAATTTTCAGAGTCTCTCACTGGTAAAAAGACTTCACCTCCCTGGACATGGTCCCTGAGGAAGAACTAATTAGTGATTGTGAAATGCGGATATCATAGGCTATGCATCATTGTCATCAACCGACTGCCATTTAGAAGAGCACGCTCATTGACGAATAAATGTTCACACCCATATCCCAAATAAATAATTAGCTCAGGCATCACTGCCAGCCTCTTTTTGTAATTTCTGAGCATGTATTTTAAATTATCAAAAAACAAATCCAAAGCAGCATTTGAGAAACATCAATCAAACAGCATCACTGAGTCTGCTCAGTGCCAGGCAGTGTATCAGGTGCTTGAAAATACGAAGACAAGCGCAGAGGAAGATGGCACATGATCAGAAATATTTTTGGGCAATCACTGAGACAGTGTGTCTTCTAGCACCGTGACCACTGCTCCAGCACTGCCAGTTACAGCAGCAGTGATTACCTGGCCCTGCTGCTGAGGCTCTGCACCCCTGATGGGCATTAACTCACTCACTCCTCACAGCAACACTGTGAAATAAGTACCATTTAGTTCCTATTTTACACATGGGAAAAAAAAAAGCAATAGGAGACAAAGGAACTTGGAACCAAATTGGCTGTCTGTATTTAACAACTACATAACACTCTATAAGATGAAAAATTACCTTTTTCTAGAATTATTTTATATTCCCACCCTTATGTTCTTCTAGCCTAGTTTATTTTTATCTTCATCCTGTTTGTTTAAAAATGTACTTTTAAGCCATTTGAAATATTATTTATGAGGAAGGAAATGTATACAGTTTCCTCCACTGGCTTCTGTGATGTAATAGTGTCTTGGGTTTTCTTTTAATTTCTAATGACTTTTCTTGATGTTCTGTAGACTCAGCTTCTAACTTGCATTTGATGTAGATGTTTGCATGGCTGGAGACAGTCTCCATTTCCAACTCTGTAGATCCATCCCCACAGCCTTAACTTCTACCCACGTACAGTTGATTCACAGTTTACTATCTCTCATTCCATCCTCTCTTCTGAGAGCAAAACAGAAACGTTCCTCCATCTCCTAGAAATCTCGTGGTGGAACTTCAACCATTTAATCATTATTTCTACCCCTATCTTGCAACGAAAGACAATAAAATCATGGCCCTCCTTTAGTAAACAATGCCACCTTTCACTCAGGTTCTCGGTGAAACAATTATAAGTCATCCTAACAGTTATCTTTCCTTTACTGCACTTGTTATATCCGTTTCTGCAGTGCTCTCAGAATCATCCACTCTTCTTCATGCCTGTCACTGACACTCTAGTTCAAGGTACCTATCAGAACTTTCCTAAACTTTTTTTTTAACTGAGGTATAGTCAGTTGCAATGTGTCAATTTCTGGTGTACAGCATAGTGTCGCAGTCCTAAACTTGTGAAATAGCCTCCTACAAACAGAAGGCCTGACACTGAACTGTCCAATACACTGAAGTCACAGTGATCTTTTCAACACCAAAATCTATTCAATGGCTTTCTTGTGCTCTCAGTGTTGAGAAAAGAGGACTCCTTCAAATGGCCCACAAGGTCCTTGACTATATGGGTCCTAACAGCTACAGTGAGCTGCTTTATTTCCTTGTTTTTTTTTTTTAATTTTTTTAATTGAGTTATAGTCATTTTACAATACTGTGTCAATTTCTAGTGTAGAGTACAACTTTTCAGTTATACATGAACATACATATATTCATTGTTGCATTTTTTCGTTGTGAGCTACCACAAGATCTTGTATATATTTCCCTGTGCTATACAGTATAATCTTGTTTATCTATTCTACATATGCCTGTCAGTATCTACAAATTTTGAACTCCCAGTCTGTCCCTTCCCATCCCCCTCCCCCTTGACAACCACAAGGTTGTATGCTATGTCTATGAGTCTCTTTCTGTTTTGTATTTATGTTCTTTTTTTTTTTTTTCAGATTCCACATACGAGCTATCTCATATAGTATTTTTCTTTCTCTTTCTGGCTTATTTCACTTAGAATGACATTCTCCAGGGACATCCATGTTGCTGCAAGTGGCGTTATGTTGTCATTTTTATGGCTGAGTAGTATTCCATTGTATAAATATACCACCTCTTCTTTATCCAGTCATCTGTTGATGGACATGTAGGCTGTTTCCATGTCTTGGCTATTGTAAATAGTGCTGCTATGAACATTGGGGTGCAGGTGTCTTTGAAGTAGGGTTCCTTCCGGATAGATGCCCAGGAGTGGGATTCCTGGGTCATATGGTAAGTCTATTCCTAGTCTTTTGAGGAATCTCCATACTGTTTTCCTTGTACTTGTTATGATCCTGCCCATCACAGGACATTTTCACAGGCTGTTTTCTCTGCCTGGCATGTTTTTACCTCTCCTCTTTGCCTAATTATTGTCACTCTGTCTCATCCTTCCTGTTTCTCCTGACCAGGTCAAACTCCCTATTATAGGTTGCCATGCTATTTTGAACCATTACATCATAACACTTTGCATTGTTGCAAATTTGGTATATATTTTAAACTTAGTATTCTACTAGATAGATGAGAAGTCATTGCACAATAAATAAGTTTTTCTCTGCATTTGTAGGCAACTTGGTGGCAAGTTGGTTGTCACAACTTTATATTAAATGTAGCAAGAGAAAATTATGTATTAAGTAAGGTGATCTCTGATGGTCTTTGAAATGAGATGGGGTAAAAGAAAACAAAAAGGCCCTCTAGGGTTTGGTCAGTCCAGAGCACAATGCTGCTTATTGGGAGGGCGCCTGTTTTCCTAATCAGCTTGGTGAGTCACACCCACAGGTAGCGTCTGGCTGCAGGTTCAGAGATTTGGAGATGCAGAGAGTGTATGCTAGATCTGTGGTGTTCCGTGTGAGAGCCACATCGCATATGGTTATTTATACTTTCAATTCATTAGCATTAAATAATTTAAACATACAGTTTCTCAGTCACATAGCGATATTTTAAGGACTTACTAGCCTCAACCAACCGGACAGTGCAGATACGAAACATTTTCATCACTGCAGAGAACCAGCACATGGTATTGCCCTAGACAGCTCCCACTCAGGATGGAAATGGTAAGTGGAATTAGAAAGAAAAATAACTGAAGGATTTCTGAGACAAAATTAATTGCTTTCAAAGCAAGAACTCTTAGAGAAGTTGGAAGTAAATTTTAATGAATTTCCCTTAAGCAGTTTGTGACGGCTCGTAAAATACAGTCTTATCTTCCCTAAAGCCCCTTGCTCCTCAGAGAATTCTATTTATAGATATGTGAACATTTCCTGATGTTTTCTACAAGGTAAATTGAATAACAAATTCAAAACCTTCCATTAAACTGCAGAATGCGGTTATAATAAAATCAGACTTGTAATTTTCTAGGTTTAAATATTTATCTAAAAAGTGATGATCTCGTTTAAAGTTTAGGGTTTTCTATTAGCTCTGGGTTGCACAGATAAAACCTCTCTCCCCTTCCTCCCTGTTTATTTCCACAAAGGACTCTTTCCACATCTTTTCTCGTCACTAGATAGTGTATCTGAAGGAAAAGTCAGAAGGTGCCCTTCTGAACTTCAATTCACAGAATAAAGTTGAAGCTCCACGTGAAAACTCTTGAGGCCATTAATTCCTTCATTTGACGTATTTTCACAGACACTGTTGTTTGTGCTGAATCTTGGGCTAGACTCTGATGGAAGGGGAAGAAAGCTTTAGTCAAAAGACAGGGCACTGGACCAGACAGTATGATGGATACAGGTAATAATTTGAGCAAAGGACAGGAAGTGACAAGAAACATACGTAGAAATTCAAGTAGTTCTCTCTGCCTGAATTATGGCTTCATTATCACTAGGCACTTTTTATAGATGGAGAAAGAGGTGCAGAGAGGAAATATGCCCACACTTCTGTGGAGAGTTATTACCAGAAATGGAAGCAGGACACAGGTCTTTGCATGTGAAACTACGGTTCATCCCTTTGAAACTTGATTCCCAATAGGCTGAACCCATCTAGAGACCGCCTCTGAGACTTGGGGAAAACAAAAATTCTCGGGTGCCTCAGACTAATGACTCAAACTTAAGAGTGTCAAGATTGGGTTGAAAAAAGATTGTATAAGTTGGGGCACTGAAATCAGAGAAATTGCTCAAACTCTCGGTCTGCTGTCTATTGGCTGTGCACCTTTGGACCAGTCTTTTTTCTGTGGGTCTCAGTCTTTTTAATCTGTAAAACGTTCCTAAAAACTATCCAACTCGTACAGAGGCCGTATATGTGCCAGGTTTTTAGAGGTTTTATATATATATAATCTAGGTTTTTAAGGTCTTCCCTGGGAGGTGGAAGTGGATATGGATATCCCAGGAGATGAAACCACATATGAAAAGGTGTGGAATCATGGAGGAGTATGGAGAATTGAGGGACAGAGAAGGAGGTCGGTGTGGCTGGAACAGAGGGTGTGGGTATTTGGGAGTGAATCAGGTCAGTGGATGTGGGTTTGTCAGCAGTTGTGGGTTCTGGCCAGCAGAAGTCCCACCGAGACGGAATGAATTACTCGAGACTCTGGGGAAAAGCCAAGAGAGCAAGAGGGAGTCGGGAGCCAACTCCCCCGAGCCTCTCAAATCTCCCATATTTATTGAGTACAGTCACAGGGGGAATGCAGGAATTTAGGGGAGGACAGGGTGGGATCACAATGAGTACAAAGGCTTTGTTTATTGTTGGTGTTTGACTCAAGGTCAGAAGACTCTTTTTGGTGAATCCTGTTCCTGTTGAGCCTTTCAGCTTATCAGGGCGGAACGTGTGAGAATCAGCTGCTTACCAACTTGGATGCAGGAGGCTGTGCCTGTCTTAGGTTGCCCCCTCAGGGGGTCTTACCCATCATTGGCTAGCCAGCCTTCTCACCTCCAAGTCTGTAGCTTTCTATAAGTTGTTTACCGTTCCAGCCCAAGGCTGTTTTGGGGATAGAAGACTAACAGCAGGCACGCCCAGCGTTTATAGCCGGGGGCCTGGGTCATTGCTAAAACCTCCAGGCAGTTACTAAGCACATCATCTTTAAGAAGATAAGCGGCTGGGATCTGTTAAGATTTGTTAACCCAATCATGGGCTCCCACAAGTGGAAGCTGGGGAGAATGGAGGAGATGAAACTGAAGAAACAATGTGAGGTCACAAAACCAAGGTACACTTTGAAGATGGAAATTTCATATTATCTTTATATTGTTAGTACCAAGCAGGGAACCTAGATACTTCAGTTCATCCTTTTGAAATAGATGGGCAGATAGATCTGTGGTGGATGGGTGGACAGATAGATGGAAGGGTGAGTGGATAGATGGATGTTGAATGCATTTAATGAAAGTAAGGGCGTTGTGTGTAAATTTCCTAGTTTTAATTTTGTTCTTTGGCTAGATGAGGATAGAAAGTCTTTTAAAGCAAGAAAGTTGTGCGACCAAACTTGCATTTTCAGATTACAGTTGGCAGTAGTATGGAGAACTGCCTGGAGTGTGGAGGGAATACAGGCATGGCAGTTGCCAAGGAAGCTGTCAGGATGTTCCAGACGAGAGACTGAGGGCTGTAAGTAGGGAGGCAGAGAAGAGATGGAATTGAAGAGCATTTCAAGTGGAAAGGCGATGAACAGTGTGAAGGTGTTTACTTGGGACAGGAGGCATAGATGTGTGAGATGAATGAATCTCTTCATCTGGGAAAATAATGATAATTTGTCTAAATCATTTCTAAAGCCATTCTGATGTCAAAATACATGATTTAATGTTATCCCTTCAACTTCTTTCAGGCAAGTCTCCAGTTATCTGTCCTTTACCCACTAAAGTGTGTTCTGTCTGCTCCCTTAACCCTTGTTGGGTTGTAATTGCTCACTTGCTTATAACCCTTACTGAACTGCTTACTCTTAAGAGTTTGAACAGCATACAGTGTTTGCCTTTAATCCCTAGCTTCTGAATCAGTGCCTAACATAGAGCAGGTATTCAACAAGTATTCTTGAAATTGTGAAGAAATAAATGAATGCATGAACTTCCAACTAGGAGGGACTTTGGGATCCTGTGACTCTCTCAGGGATTTACAGCTGCTACCCAAAGGTCTGAATACTTATTGTTTGGTCACCATTCTCACATCATTTCTAAGTTTTCTATTGTGCTGAGTTCTAAGGGATTTAGACTCTTTGAATGACTAGAATTCTCAGGCACTGGCTTTCTTCCTCGGATTAATTTTTTTCCTCCATAGAACTGTCTATGAATAAGGAATTTTCTAGGCTAGTTCCTTCTTGGCACAATCCTTTCTTGGGGTGAATAGGGGAGGGCTTTTCCTGAGACCTGAGAACTATGAAGATCCCTCAGGTCAATTTTCATTCAGGTATTACCCGATGACATAGTATGACCAAAAGCCAAACCCGGCATATCACACATAGAAAGCAAAGCAAACAAAAAATGAAACCTTGATGAGTTCGGTGCTTTGGAGGTTGTCCTTTCTGATTACTTTGCTATGAGAAGAGGTTCTTCAGTGATTATGGATGAGTCAGGAAGAAATATATAATCATATTTTCAGTACCAATTCATCTCTCCTCCAATAATTGAATTTAAGTATAATAAACACTGTATTGTAAACATGTGATGTTTTACATCACTTTAATGGCCAAATTCCCTTGTTTCAAATAAATAAAATACATTGCCCTGAATATTGAAGCAAAAATATTTCAAGACAGATTCTTTAATAAATTATTTATACTAGGGATTCATAAGATAAGTACCTCTAAGAAAAAATAGCTTTGCTGTTTTAATAAAATTGTATTCTTTTGACTGAACAGAAATTTGTTTCTTCTCACACTTGTCCTTGGGATTTGTTTATTTGAGTTTTTTAGTTTATTTAAATTCTCTGCTACTGATGTAAATAGGAAATGTATTAATATTTCGCTGTAGTTTTGCTTTGGTTTAACTTTGGAAATGATGTGTCCAAAATGAGAACACAGAGTGATTGCTTCAGTATTGCTAGTGTTGTTGCCTAGATATCCCAGCTGAACAGCTCGTAAACTCTGAGGATGAGATGCACAATTAACATAGGATACATGAAATTAGACACTTAGTAGGACAAGATTAGGTTATTTCAAAGACCAAGCATTCTCTAGGCCAAGATTCAGTAGTAGAAGTTTCCCTCTGTTCTAATGAAGGACAATATTAACAACCAAAGAAAAATTAAATCCACAAGGAGGGGAATGGTCAGTTGTAATGTGAGACAGATGACGGCAAAGATCAGTTGCTGACTTGCTCTTCCAGCAACGCGCAGAAGGAGGGTCACTGACAAAGTGTCTTGACACGCGTGCTCTAGTGGCAGGGATGTCCACTCCAAGCACTGTGGACTCATTGTCACAACCTGAAGCCATGGGCCATGACGACAGAACTGTGAGTCTCCACTGTTCTGATTCCACACGTGCAAAGTAAAATTGGATCAGGTTTGGTTATCTATTGCTGGATCGTACACTACTTCAAAACTTAGTGGCTGAAAACAGCAACTAATTAATTCTCTTGTTTTTATTGGTTGATGAGGAACAGCTGGGGAGTGCTCACTTGGAATCTGTCATGGTAGCTGGGGTTGGAGACATCGGAAGGCTCAGCTGGACTAGATGTCAAAGACTAGATGTCACACGTCTGTCACTTCACCTGGGAGGCTGGACGAGCGTTTCTTTCTCCTTGTGACTTCTCTACAGATCTTGCTTGGGCTTCCTCATACCATGCTAGTCTCAGGTTTTAAGTTAGATGTCTTACATGGTTGCTCAGTTCCCAGAAAGAGAATTGACTTAAATCTGGGCAGAAGGTACAAGACTTTTTCTGACTTAGTGAAGTCATATGACATCACTTCTAGCATAGTCTGTGAGTCATAGGGAAATCCAAGGGCCAAGCCGGATTTGTGGTGAGGGAACTACCAGGAAGCCCAGTGGCAGCTCATCTTTGGAGACTGGTTACAACAGCAGGTTAAAAGCTAGAGCAACTTCTCGGGGCACTTGGCCTAGGAACAGCTTCCTTTTTTGTGCGTTACAGGTATTTATTTTCAGACTGTTTAATTATAAAAATAATACATAAATATGTATAGAAACAATAGAAACATTTTAGAGTCGTGTTGAATGAAATGTAAATCTTAACACTACCAGCTTCCCTCATCCCATCTGCACATCCTGTGTAAACATTTTTGGTTACATTCTTCATCATCATCATCAAACAAAATACTATATTAATAATTATGTTGCTTTATGTATCACATTAGGTAATATACTCAAGCTCCTATCTTCAAAGATGGATAATCTGATTCTCTTTATAGTTTTTCATTTCTCTTCTATACAAATTTTATATTTCTATTTTGTTTATTTTGTTTTCATTATTTTGGCAGTATACTTAACTCTCCCTTACATGCTTAATTAAAAGAACAGGATATTCCTTGGATCACCACTACTAAAATGGAAGAAATTATCATATTTTACTATTTCTAACTTTATTATACTTTATAGTAATAACCTTTATTATACATTTTAAGGTTGGTAATATTTTAAACATCCATAAATATGACTGAGTCTTCAATTCTCATTGTATTTATTTTAAAATTTGTAGAGGGAGGTGTATAAAGTTGTTTAACATATTATAATCATGTTAAGTGTTGTTCTTCAGAACCAAATGGTATGACTGACTCTGTAGGAAAAAAATATAGTCATGAATCATTTTAAACCTGTGCTACATGAGTAAGAATATTTCATTGTCAAAATTAAATGTATGTTTTTCCTTTAACACCATATTTTGTTCAAAGTTACAATCTTTCTTAGTTGGACCATTTCATTTTTCTATGGTATTTTTACTGTTTACAACACTTTTCTTTTCTTCTTGACTAGTCTTTTTATTGTTAAGCTCTTCAAATTCCTTGTGATGGTAGTTCCCAAATTAAGATAAAACTCCTTTTTTAATTAACAAATTGTTTTTGAAGCTCTTTGGCATCTTGTGGCAGGCAGCCTCTTAGATGGCCCCCAGTGGTCTCCATTTCTGGCATCACCACCTCTATACTCTTTTCTTGTTATATGTGCACTAGGCTTACTTGCTTCTGATGAATCCATTATGGCAGAAGTGATAAGATGTCATTACTAAGATTAAGTTACAAGAATTGGGGCTTGTTTTGGGCACGCTTTCTTGGGTTGCTTGCCTTAGGAAAAGGCTCCTGCTACTCATCAGGAAGCCCCCTAGAGGCCTGCCCACAGCTGTGTAAGCAAGGAGGTCCCCTAGCTGAGCTTTCAGATAAGACTGCAGCCAGAACCAACAGGTTGATTGCAGCCTCTTGCAACCACGAGTGGCCCAGAGCCACAGGTACCCAGCTAAACTACATCCAGATTCATGATTCACAGACCTGTGAGATAATAAATGTTTCTTGTTTTGAGCTGCAAAATTTTGTAAATAATTTCTGTTATACAGAAATAGATAAATAGATTTTGGTGCCTGGAAGTGAGGTGCTACTAAAACAAAACCCAGAAATGTGGGAGTGGTTTTGAAACAGACATTCGGTTTTGAGGAGAGTATTAGTGAAGGTCCAAAGTGAATGAAAAGAAGGCATTAATACAAGTCACATGGTCTTTGATAAGACTGCTCATGAGGGCTTGTACGAAAATGGGGTAAATGTTATTGGAAGCTGGAGGAAAGGAGATATTTGTTATAGTGGCAGAAATTTAGCAATGTTATTATGTGTAGTAACTTGGAAAGTAGAGATGTGCCTAATGAACTGAATGATCTCTCAAAGGTGATTTCCAAGGAAAGTGGTCAACGAGATGCTTCTGGTAGAAAGCAAGAGAAAAGGGGCAAATTGAGGAAAGAGTGGTTAAACAGAAGTAGTCAGAAATTAATGTTTTCAAAATCCTTAGGTTCTACAGATGGCAAATGATGCTAAATTAAGAAATGGCTTCCAAGCAAAGATCAAATCTAGAGCATAGCTCAAAAACAGATTCCAAAGAAGCAGCCAAGGGTGTAACTTTAAAATATCATTTACAAAAGTTTCACAGAGATCCAAGGTGATGTATTATATAGGCAGAATGTCCTCTAAGAGAATAAAGGTGTTCCTCACATATCTCAAGCAACACAGATTTCCTGAAGGATTTATCACAAATAAATTTGTACATATGGCTTTTGTTTATTAATGTGAAGCTCAAGAGAATTCCAAGGAGACCCTTACTGTTCTTTAAGAAATGCTGCAGAAATATTCACCAACTGGGACTGAGGAGGACAAAACGTTAAGAATGAGGAACAATCCTAACACTCTAGATTTATACTGGCAAGAAACAAGCTGGGAAAGCCGTTCAGCTGCCAATACATGATACCTTTCATGAAAGAAGAAAGATGACATAGGAGATGGAAGTTAAATCCAGTGGGCAGAATGGAGCTATGGAGAATTATTCCTTGACCTTGGGATCTAATTAAGGAACGTCCAGCATTTGCCTGGCTGGATTTAAGTATTTCTATGGAGAAGTTGCACCCTTGTACCTTCCACGTTCTCCCTTTTTGAACCAGAATGCCTACAGCAGTTATCCTGTCCCTGTCACTCTGTTGCACACTGGTGTGTGAGAGAAGACAACTTACCTCTTTAGCTGCACAGGTCTGGAGGTAGATAGAAGCTGTATGCAAGGAACCCCACCCAAAGAGTCTCTTCACATATGGAACTGATTTAGGTGATGATTTTTCTGAACTTTGAACTGTTGTTATAATAGGATGTCACTTCCAAGATAAAGGCATAAAATATTGTGGTTTCCATCTTGAGTATTTCTTTTGTTCTCTTGTGGATTGCTCACCCTGAGGGAAGCCAGCTGAAATTTTGAAGCATTGCTCTGTGGAGAGGCTCACGTGGCACGGGACCATGACCTGATAATAACAGCATGAGAGAATACCAGTTGAGGCTGAAGTCAAGCCATTGGCCTGGGCTGCAGTCTCATCTGAAAACTCAGTTTACCAGTCAGAAGGAATCCACTTCCATGCGATGAAGTGTGATACAATACACGTTTGTTGTTTTAAGCCGCTAAGTTTGGGGGTAGTTTCTTATGCAGCAATAGGCAAGTACTACAGGCGTGAGAATGCCAACTAAGACTTCAGCTGTAAAAGAAACTTTCATTTCAGTTAGGAAAACCAGTTCTTTTTTTTAGCATATAAATGTCTCGAGGGGATCTTGGCCATATTGCATGTGGAAATCAGACCAAACTAGAATGATATCACACAGCTGTTCTTGAGGTCTAGAGTTAGGAAGTTTTATCTGGATGCATTTGTATTATCCTGTTCATAGCCCAGTGGCATTCTATGCAACAGAGTCCCTGAATGTTTGGACAAGAGAAAAGAGAATAAAGACCAGCAGAGTGACTTATACTGAATTGGACAAGATAAATGGGAATCAGTGTGCTCAGTTGACTAGAATGGTAGGGACTGGAAAGGACCCCAAATCACCTCCTCTGGGAGGACATGAGAGAAATAAGTAGGTGTAAGTAGGGGTGTAATAGTTTGGCATTCCTCATGATATGTGAAACAAGGGTATTTAATCCCAGTCATTATATTCCAGAAGCCTCTTTCATAGAGACACACTGTTGCAACATTGATCATTAGAGATATATTTCCCACTGGACAGAGCACAGTCATCGAGGTATTACATGCTAAATTCTTTCCCTCTTTCTTCCTTTCCTTCCTTCCTTCCCATCCTTCCTTCCTTCCTTCCCACTCCCTCCTTCCCTCCCTCCTTCCCTTCCTTCCCTCCAAACCTTTGACTATTTACTGTCTTACAGTTTCTGCTTTATATGCTGAAGTTACAACAAAGAGCAGAAGAGGTCAAACCATTGCCCTCATGAGGCTTTATTACCTGTACGTGGTAGGTGCATCTTATGCTCCAGCTCATTCTAAAAGAACCTACTTGGTCCTACTAGCGCTCTTGACTTGTGAGCATGGCTAAAGGAAGAAATCTTAAGACCTTTGATCCTGAGTGCACTGGTCAGTTTGCCAAACTGATTTTCCCTGAAGCTAAAGAATAGCTACGTCTGTGGGAGAAATCCTGCTTGGCCACAAGTATAGCTACAGAGGCAGGGGATTTGGATTAGCTATTATGCTTCAGCCAGTTTCCACTTAGCAGCCAGCGGCCACTTTCACAGTCAGGGTACTGAGATTGGACCAAGTCAGGCTGTACTGTCTCTTCATAAGACTCTCCTAAATCACACACAAATTCATTGACGTAGAAAGCACAGGAGATTGAGGGTTTAGAAGGAGGCAGACTCTTTTTGTTTCCGTTTCTGTTTGGTGGTGTGGTTCTGTATCCCACCTGGAAACTTAAAGTTGCAGATTGTATTAGTCAGCCTTAAACAAAAGAATGAAATTTTTCCATTTGCAACAGCATAGGTGGATCTGGAGGGTATGATGCTTAGTGAAGTAGACAGAGAAAGACAGATACTGTTATACCTTGTATGTGAAATTAAAAAAATGAAATGAATGAATATAGCAAAACAGAAACAGACTCACAGATACAGAGAACAAACCAGTGGCTACCAATGGTGAAAGGAAAGGGGGGGCATGCTAGGGGTAGGGGATTAAGGAGTACAAACTGCTATGTATAAAATCAATAAACTACAAGGATATATTACACAACACAGGGAATATAGCCAATATTTTGTAATAACTTTAAATGGAGCATGACCTGTAAAAATATTGAGTCACTATTTTGTACTCCTGAAACTAATATTATAAATCAATTGTACTTCAAAAAAGTTGTAGATCAATCTGTAAAGTAGTGGTTTCCAGTTCTATATAAAAGTTATTAGGCAATCTAAATTCTGAATCTGAAGCTAGAACAATTTAAGATATTAAAATGCCCTCAACAAACATACTCTCGATTAAATTAAAACCTACTTTAATGAGCCTAGTGAAACATTTTTTGTGACTAAGCATTTATTTTACAAGTACGTTCACAGTGCATACAGATAGACACATACACACCTTATTCAGTTAAGATTAAGTTAAAAAGAAAGACTGTGTTTGCAGCGACAGGTGAAATATTTTTGAAACATGTACAGGTGCATCCATAGTCTTTTGAATCAAATGCACATGGCAAATAATATTGACAAGGCAAATATTTTGCAAATGTTTATGTCCTTCTCTCTGCAGTTGTGTAAGTGCTGGCCAAGGTTTAGCAACTGGCAATAGTTTGTGGAAATGTTAGCCAAGCAACTACTCTGCTATTATTGGCCAAAGTAAATACATATCTTATTGCTAGTGCTTCAAACTAACGTTTTCATAAAGGTATATGTACCAGGAAATAAACATCTTTAGTTGAAACCTAAAACAGGTATGTGACTGGTTAAAGTAGATGATGATTATTTTATTTTGTTGTTGTGTGAATTATAGACAAATTTTCATATTGCGTGAAAAGAGTACATATAAAACTGTACGTTATGCAGCAGGGGTATTTATTACTCACTTTCTCTTGCGTGTCATAGGATTAAAACTATAACAATTGCTTGGCTCATAGACTTTATCGTCAGTTGTTGTCTTTCAGGAATTACTCCCTAAACATACATTATTTTGATCATCATCCAGCATGTGAGATAATTTAAGGATAATTTTTGCAAATAAGTTTTTTTTTAATTTTCAAAGTTGTCTTATAAGTTTTAGCGAAATAAGCCAATTTTACATAGTTTTACAGTTCTTCTAAATCCTGTCCGGATGATGGAATAATTCTATGCTTTCTTTGCTTCATTGCCACTCTTGAAATAATAACAAGATGGAGAGATTTAATAGCTAGAGTAGTTACAGAAATACAGAAGCTTCTAAAGTTATTATTTATTCTATGTGAGGATTGGACAGTGATTCCGTTTTTCCCCTCACTAGCCAATCACATGACATAACATTTTAAGGAACAATACAAGTTCTCTCCTTTATGAAGTACATAACATACTTAAATATGTCGTGGCTCACTTTGTGATACTTGTTGAAGAGAGCAGAAACTAGTTTAGGATTAATCGTAGATCATGAATTTCCAACTATAATAAAATAAGAAAGTAGTGCATTCAGATGGTATGTCTAGCCAGTGATATTTTAAGGCCATGATACTCTTAGAAAAGTTACCTCAGTTTGTGAATTAGATAAATATTCTTGTTTCATTTCTCTAGCGAAGTAGCTAATGAGTTAAGTTTAACTGAAAAAGGAGATTATCCGTCTCTGGACTGGTTTGGGGAATTTCCACAGCTCTGGACACAGAGCTCTTTTCTCTATTCCAAAAGTACTTTCTCTTTCTTCTATTCTAAAAAGATAGGAAATCTGTGATGTTGTCAGTGAATTACCTGCACTTGCAATTACTGAGTCAGCTGCCGGTGTTCCTTACTCTGGGGAAATGCCTCTGCCTGGCTCTAAGAGAGGAAAAAAAACTCTTTCTCTGAAATATTTCTCTCGAAGTCAGCATTAAATCTGTTGTAGTTAATGCCTCTTTTGATCCTAATACATTATAACCCAAAAGGCTGTAGCCTCTCTCAGTGCATTCTCAGCCTTCCGTATCTGTTTTACCACCGGCCGCCTGGGACTGGTACATCTAGCTCATCTCATGATATTGAAACTCCCGGAAGGGTCAGGACTGAGAGGGAGCGATACCGATTAATATATCAGTAATTGCTCATCACCAGGTGACATGAAAAATAGTTGGACTGACAGTGGGTTGGCAGTTGAGCCTCCAGGTAAAGAAGCTTTCAGCTTAAAAGTATTAAAGCTGGGATGACACCCAAAAGCCCTCAACTATGTCAGACTTGGAGTGAACAAGGAGCACGCAGATTACCTGCGTCTGTGTACCATGCTTTCCGCTACAGCCTCCTTTATTTTGATGAATTCAAGCCTTCCCTTCTATGTGGGAAGGTTTAGGCTAATATGCCTACCTATGCCTGAAGAGAATATGCACACATTTGTCTCAAATTTTTGAAGCAGCAAGAGAAATAAATCCTCTTGTTATACTGGAACCCAAACTGACAATTATAATCCCTTAGAACAGTATTTCTTCTGGGGAAGATGCATCACAATATGAGTTTTCTTCCAAATGTATAGCTGAAAAAAGGCTGCATCTGCATTTATGTTCAGCTTTTCCGAGTTCATTTATCATCATCATCATCATCATCATCATCATCATCATCATCATCATCATCATCATCATCATCATCACAGTGTTAACTACGATCCCAGTAAGGTAGATGGGCAATTTTTCAGAAGCAAAAAAGTACCAGAAAAATTTCACTGAGAAAGTGTTTCTTGTTTGATCACCAGTGCAATCAAAATGGAAAAAAGAAGGAAAGAAAATTCTTCCTCCTTTAAGGAGTATGGGTTGGTGTCTTAGGAAGACATAACAGGCCATTTTTGAGGGTCTGACTAAATTACATCTGGCAAATCATTCTTCATAGACATAGAAGACATAAGACGTGGAAGAAAAAAGATGGCATGTTAAATGGAAAAAGTGTATTCCTCTGTGGAGGTGGCTTCTATCAGAATGGGGAAAGGACAGTTTATAGGATTATTCATGTGGGACAAATTAGAACTCTGGCCAAATGCTGTACCTTGATGATGCGTCACTAAGTGTGCTGAGTATTTGGGGAGACCTGGCAATTAAGTAATATGACCTTAGGCACCATGCCGAAAGTGTTCCTGGCATAACTTGAAAGGGATTGCTGGGCATTGTGGCAACAGCTCAGAGAGACAGTGTCCTGGAGATGATGATGGGTAAGAGTCCAAGAGAGGCGATGCATAGTAGGACCTCAAGTCATGTGGTAACACTGTGACCTGAAGCCAGGGTCCTCTGTTTTTAATTTTCTGTGATATCCTAAACCCAGAAATTCTATGTGATTCGACGAGGAGGGGAGGGAGCTCAGGTAGTGCCTGACTTCTGGCTTTGTGATGATCTTAGTAAATAGGTTGTTAGAGCCAAATTTGCTTTACTTTGGGAAAATGGGGAAGATTGGCATTTCTTGCTCTTTGAGTATTGTGGGGCATCTGATGCATGCTGTGTTAACACCAATTTCATTAGTTTCCTGTTATGTGTTCGTATACACTTTATCTATAATTCTTGCAAAAACCTTGTGAAGTAAGTCTCTTGATTTTCTTAAATGTCTTTATTTATCTATTTATAATATTTATTGTGTCAGTAGTATAGTTATTTAACCAAGAATTTATTCATAAAGCAAATACTTATTGTTTGCTTACTGTGTGTCAAGCACTGCTGTAGGTGTTGGAAATAAACTACAGACTCAAGGTCCCTGCTGTCTAAAAAGTGAAGACACTAAACCAGAGGCATTTTGAGATCAGGGGCCAGATACTATTTATCCTCTTATTCCCAGATGCTCCGAGGTAGAATAAGGTAACCTCCCTGTCTGTGGTGCACTTACTTTGTCCTTTGTTAGGCATCTCTGTATTGTATACAGAATACAGCTTTATCAGGAAGGGGCTATATTGAGAGGATTCCAGGACCACTGACCAAGGGATTGGAACTTAGGGACCTCTGTCTCTCTCTAATTAGCTTTATTCTTTCCTGCAACCTATAGTCTTTTTCTACTTGGTGGGGCATTTTTATCAGCATCTCCAGATTTATTCTCTCCCAGTTTCATGGTCTGTTAGGCAAAAAGACATTTGTCCCAGCAGTAACTGTCCTGACTTTGGGACAAAAGCCCAACCCTGGGAACGTACCAGCAGGCTGAGGATACTGTAGTAGGTCCAGATCAGATCTAGTGGTCAGCTTTCTGTTGAGCACTCAGGGCCAGCTCCCAGGGGAAGGCAGAGTGACACCGCGAGCACACGTAACTCTTACAACAACTCTCAAAAAGTATGTCACACTCCACACTTTAAAAAAACTTAACTTTGTCTCAAAGACATTAAATCACTTAAATATATTCTCTCAGCTTGTAGAGGTGAGATTCAAACCCTGCTCTGACAGCTTAGAAATCTGGTGCCCTTTTTGCTAGAGTGTACTATTTCTGTGATGCCTGGAACATGATTGCTCTGGAGTAATATTCACTGAACAAATATCATAAGTATTGTACGTAAGTAGCAAACTATGTAGCTAGGATAATCCAAAAGAACTGATGCAACTTTTACCCAGAATTTGAATTGTAATATATGGAAGCCTATGAATTTTTAGATTTAAAGTGAAGATATTTAACGTGATAGATGTATAAATATGTATATGAATATGCTGTGATATACTTGGAAAACTGAATTCTAAAGTACAAAAATAATTACTTCAGTGGTGTAAAAAAAAAACTATTTTAAATTCTTAGAGAAGACTTTTTCAAGTTCTGAAATTGCCAAAATCCTCTTTGTTTTGACAAAGTGAGTCAGCTAAACGTATTCTCTGGCATATTGAGAAGAATTTTTTGTTTTACTAAATTGACTTCTGATGGTTTATTGGGACATTTGTCATCACTGTTTGGGCTGCTTTGGACTGGGGAAATCTGCAGGTGAGTTCTGACTGACTGGCAGCTGCCACTTATCAGGGACCGCATGTGAGGATCAGCATCCTGAATGTTGACTGCAGAAGCTTATCTAAGGTGTCCCAGTGTAAGTGCCTTTAAGCAGGTGTGCTCCTGAGAAACGCTTTACAAAAACTGAGCTTCAGATGGCTAAGCCAGAAACAGTCTTACTTACAGAACTGATGGGCATGCTAGAGGGAAAGGGGAGAGGACGGAAACAGGATCAGAGTAGACCCTCCTCGTGGAATCGCTTCAGGCACCCTGACAAAGGTGACATTTTCCCTGCTTTCCTTCAGTGTATTATATCCGAGGCCAGCAAACTTTTTCTGTAAAAGACCTTTTCTGTAAAGCCTAAAATAATTCAGGTTTTGGGAGCCACAGTCTCCCCTGCAGCTACTCCACTTTGCTGTTACTCTGAGCAGACACCCAGAGACAGCACATGAGCAACTAGACATGGCTGTATCTCCCCAAAACTTCACTTATAGAAGCTGGTTGGAGACCAAGTTTGGCCTGTGGGCCATAGTTTGCTGACCCTTGACTTAAATGTAAGCTATTATTTCATCCATGTTATCTACATGCTTCCACTGAAATATTTCCTATATGCAGTGCTCTGTATTAGATAGAAAAGAATGTGATGATGTCGTAGCTTTGAGGAGTTATAAATCAAACATGAAAGACTTGGAAAAAAGTCATAATGTTTTTATATAGAATGTAAACATTTAAATTTTTATAAGTTTAAGGGAGCAATCTCTTATAGAGTGTGTGGTCATATGTGAAAGCAAAATCTAAAAAAACCCTGAAGAATGCATGGTAAAAGGAGATCATAGAGAGTATTAAATGTATAGGGGCTGGCAAAGGACACCCGAAGGGAAAAGTAGGGACGTATTTAAGGACAAGTCACTATGACTTGCATCCTGAACAGTATGAAGGAGTTGGGTTCAGATTGTGTAGGTCTTCGAGTGCTAGATTAATAAATTTGAGTTCTAATTTTAAGCAGTGAGTGCTTAGAAATAAAAGGGGAGTGATGTGAGCTTTATAATGAGAAAATAAATGTATAATTTGTAAGTTGTTTGAATTGGAGGGCAGAGAGCTTGGAAGTAAAGCAACAACATAGGAAGTACTTAGAATGGCTCTAAATGAATGGAGTAAAGACTTAGATCAAAGTGTTAGGAAGTGGAAGTAAAAATAAATGTGTGTGTGTGTATTATATATATAAAATATATTTTAATACAAAAGTAAAAACAAAAAGAAGTGGATATGAAAGACACCTAAGCATTAGAATGATTAAATATAGTCAACAAATGAGAGAAGTCAAGCAATACTTTTAGGGGCCAAGCCTGAGTAACTAGGAGAAAAGTACTCATATTTAAAGAAATAAGGAAGTCAAGAGGTGAGGCCAGATTGGAGGGGGATGTGATTAATATAGCCTTGAATATATGATGTAAAATGAAAGAAAAAAAGATTGAGTCCAACGACATGAGGCATTTTACTCACATAGAAAGTTTCTCATCATCGAGAGTTACATAATGGGAAAAGATAACTGAAATCACTTGACTCTTACAGTGAAGTGTTAGATCATGACTTATAATAGCAGACTAGCAATTAGAGTGCCAGTCTTCTTGGGCCAGACATCGGCCCCATAGAGTAATGGTTCTCTTGTTTATTTTATAAGAGAAAGTACATAGGAGAAGAGATGTAGTAGGGAATATTGGAAGTAGAGTTAAGCCATGATTGTCACATAATATATTATTAAATGTCAGTGATCATTGTTTTAAAGATGAATGGTTATCTCCTGGTTTGAATTATAGTACATTTTATTACTGATAGCAATCATATGATTTAAAATTGTAAAAGCCGCATCACTCTAAATCGTGTTTAATAACTGGGGCATATGTTTTGATAAAGAACAAAAAGAAACTGAGCTGAATCATGCGTCTCTTAATTACTGGCTGACATGGGAATAAAAGGCTAGGTTGGATTTTCAGACTCTCTGTTTTTAATTAGAAGTTGTTGATAATGTTGTTTAGTAATCAAATTTAATTCCAAATTGAGAATTAGGGACACTTGTATTTTTTCAAGTGACCAAAGGACATTGGTTAATGAAGAACAGCATATAAAAATGACACTTTAAATGCTTAACTAGTTAATAATTTATAGCATTTCAATAGAATGTGTTTTTCTTTTGCTGAAAGGTTTGGATACTATCCCAGATGTTATAAAAATTAATTCTAAGACCACTTCTGTGCTATAAGCCCCAATATTATCTACATTTTGGAGAATGAGGCCTTGCTACAGATTGATTTAATAAATAGGACTGATTTTTTTCCCTGAAATCTCACAACAAGCAGGATTTAAGCTATGTGAGGAAAGCTCTGTATCCATTCCCCAGTTTTGGTGCTTTGTTCTGGACTATTCCAGGCCTACTGAAGATGATAAAAGGGAGGTGGAAAGAATTTGACTTTGACAGTCAGTGGTGAACAATGCATTGGTGAAAGCAGAGAGCAGAATTTTCTTCTGAATTCAGTAATAAGTTCGTAAGAGAACAATGTCTTGAGAACAGTCAGCAGATCTGTTGCTATCAGGGAAAGGGGGCAAGCGTAATATGGTGAAACTACCTTCTCAGCTGACATGACTGAAAGACACCAGCTCAGTTGTCACTTCATGTGTATAAACATAGAAAGTCTGATTCATGGATATGCTTAAGGAGAATTACTTCGAGGATTTTGACAAGATACATTTTGAAATGTGTGAGTATTCAGAGGTTGGATTCTGAGATAAGAAACCGAAGGTCATGGAAAGTAACGAAAAGGGAATACTAAAGTGTCGTCAAAGAAGGATGGGTCTTAAAATCCAAGTTTCTTTTGTGTTGCACATCATTGTAATGAATTTGGATATATATGGTTGGGGGAAGAGACTGCAGGGGAGTTTAAATACACTTTGTGACAAGAGTGGGACTTAAGTTCCCAAGGGGAGTATAAGGGGTGGAAGCAAGAGGCTAAATCATGTATACGTTAAAAGTTTATAGAAGAAAATCTATGGCCAAGTAGAGACGTCAATCTAGGAGAAAACAGAATCATTTAATAAAGATTTGAATTAAAATACTCCTGCGATTCTACAATTTAAAAGACTATTATAATCACAACATGCTTGATGGATTGGATATATTGTCAAAATGAAGTGAGTAAATGTTTTCTGCGAGTTGGTGTAGGGCCTGGCAGGAGTCACCGAGCATTCATGAGTGGATGGGTAATTAACCTGAGTTACAATAATTTTTACTCCGTTGTTCTCTTTACTTGAAATAAATTCATGGTCAAACTAAAACTCCATATTAGATTAAAAACTTAAATGTAGGATGCTAAATACAGAGACATACAGTCCTACTTCTCCCAACTGAGTGAAGTCACATGACCCAACACACAAAACACAACCAGCTAACAGTGTAGGAGCTGCATCTGATACTTCGTCTTACTGACTTACTATGGGGCAGGAGCGGGGTTCATCCTTTTGGGATTTTCCTGAACCTAATTCCTAATGAGAATGAAGCTTTCATGTTTGGGCAAATAGAAGATGGTTTAAAAAGTGATCAACCCTGCTCCTCAAGGAGTGTCTTCCAGGGAAGCTCTTAACTTCCTCCTTTTTTCTTCCAAGAATTTGAATTTAATTATTACTCAGCTCAGTCAGATCCTTAAGCTAGCCTCTTGAGCAATACACCCAGGGACATTTCAGTAGTTCTCAGTGAAATATTTCTTCTTTGGGGCCAAAGATTCAGCCACTTTGGAAATAAAGTAATTTAGTAATCAAATTGTGAGCTCCAACTATTTCAGCTGTGGTCTGAAGTCGTGATTTTGGAGTAGGTAGACTTGGAAAAGCAAAAAGTTTCTCAAGTCAATACTGAACAGTGTTGGCTTCTTTCAACCTACCTGTTTGATGTGGTGTTCTGATTTAAGGAGATATTCATAAGTAAAGGGATGATTTGCCAAAATAGATACTGATCCAGAGTGAATGAATGTAGGTCTTTATTGGCAGATTAGAAATAGAGACAAGAGCAGAAAATACAAATGAAGGGAGGAAATTAGGCAGTGATTCATCAGGCTCTGGAAATGGGATAGAAAAGATAGGGATCCAGGTGGCAAGAGAGACTCTGGAAACAATTCCAGGTCTGGGCTGAAGGGCTGTCAAAATTATGAAAATTCTATCCCTTGTAAACACTCACTGAATAGTTTCGTGGGGTTGGTGATATAAAAGGCAGTACGGTGCCGTTCCTCAGAGAATCCAAGCAGTCCCGGTCCATTCTCCAGGGGTGCCTTGGGTGTCCTGCACTGACAGACTGACCATTTGTGCTAAGACTCAGCCAGTCAAATTACCAAGTTTACTCCTGTGCACGACTCAGTGAAAACAGGCGTGTATTGGTGAAAGTTTTTCAAGTAACAAAAGAACAGTGATGACAACACGGGCAGGTATGTGCCCCGGCGGCAGCCTGCCATCCTCACTTTGGCTTTCACTGTAGATTCGGGCTTGATGTTGGCTGCCTTATGATTAAAGACTAGCTGTGGACTTTCGAGATAGGGACATTAGGAGATTCAGGCAACATATTCAGAATAAAATACTGACTGACCTTGGGAGGAGGTAGAAGACTTGCCCGTTGCACATCCTAACCAGAAAAGCAGTCACTGTTTTATCGTGCAGTGTTACTAGATCTATCCTAGTTCATCAAATACAGCAAGTGTGGAGTCTCAGCTCAGATTATACTCAGCCCCCTGAATTTTTTCTAGAGAGTAGTTTGAGTGAGCATCAAACTAAGTGCAGCTTCGTTAATAACTGCCGCAGCCACTGTGGTCTCTAGGGTGGTTCCACTAAGTGTATTTACATGTAGAAGTGATTATTCTTTAGTCTCTATGGAGATATAGAAATGTGCATGACTAATGCCAACTGTTAAGACCTGCGCTGGATTGAGGTAGCGTGATACCGAACTATTTCAGGATTCAGAAGGAAACTTGAAATTACATTTTAGTGTTGACAAGTAAATGCTACTGTTACTCCACATAAGGCAATGTCTTTACTGCATGAGGATGTAATTAATCTGCTAAAATATGCCGTCTTGCAATTTGGACCATGGAAAACATCACTTTAACTTTTCTCCAGCCCCGGACTCATTTTGTTTAAGAGGAGGCAATGTGAAGAATGGCACAGTTGATTAGGAAAGTGAGTAACTGGCACTTGAGTACAAGTGGCTTCTTTCCATCAAGAATGGAGTTCATTATTTGCCACCGTTCAAAGAATGACATAAAGCCAATAAAGCACTTTGTGCAATTTTTTGATCACTCCTTAACAAGTATATCGTTTCTGCATGTGAGCCAGTGCCACAAGATTGCAGGGTATGTGTGCCATTTGGAAATTGATTAGACGTGAAAAGTATTTTTATTTTTCTAATTCACTCTCGCTCTTTCCTGGTCTTTATTTTGGAGTTCTAAGCTAATGGAGACACCCGAGCCAGTAGCATTTCTGTTGCTCCATGAAAACTGGTGATTCATACAAAAATACTACTAAATTTGAGTAAATTTAATACTTACGAATGCTGTTCAAAATATCCAGTTTTGTGGTTCGTCTCCTCCTAGTGCCCTTTTCTCTTTTGGAATAGTAGGGAACTTCTGTGCCAGTCTCTGTCACTAAAAGTCTCTGGGCTGTTTTACTTTCTTTGAGTCTGCAGCATCCTTCTGAACTTGGCTTATGAACCATCGGAAGAAGTATACAGCATGCATTATTTTTGTGCAGTGCCACAGTCAGATTTGCTGAGCTCCTTTTCGTGTTTAAGTGGGTAAGAAATCACTTTTATCATGTAAACAGTGTGAGTGTAGCCTATGTATAATAACTATCACATACTATATCAAATTATGGTCCTTTTTCTAACTTTATTTTTGTTTTCTTAATAGCATTTGAAAATTGCACGGAGCCAATTATAGAAGAGTCGGAGAAGAGAATCACTTTTTTATACCATTGGCATTGATTTAATAAGCTGTTTATCTCATGGTATATTTGAAGGGCATTGATTATGGTTAAATATCATTGATAAAATAGGTAAAACAGAAGCAGAGTTACATAATTTAATTATTTATATGACATTGATAGTTACTGGGTATGTAGATTCAAAAACAAGAAAATTAGCACAATGTGGGTTTGATGCTAAAAAGGAAAAAATCTGTTATAGTAAGTGTAGCATTCTCTCCAAACAAAAACAAATGTTTACACACACATTATATTGATATGCATATTGATAACACACAAATTGAAGTTAACAGTCATTTCAGATTATGTTTTATTAGAAGTATGAAAAGATATTAACTGCAGAAAGTTGTGAGAAAGTTGGTGACTGAAAGAAGCAGTAGAGGAATAAAGAGAAAGATCAGGCATCCTTGAGATCCTCTGAGAAATGGTCAGGATCCTACTGAGGTCTGTCTCTTTTAGTCAGCGTGATTCCTTGACCCTGGTTCCAAGGCAGCCTGTATTGTGATACTTAGATTTTTTATTTCTTCTATTAGAGTTTTGTTATTTTCATGCATAGAGATCCTGTACATATCTGTTTGATTTATACTTGAATATTTCTTTTTTGGTTGCTATTGTAGATGATAAGTTTTTAAGAATTTTTCAAATTCTAGTTTATCATTGCCGATATATATAATAACACAAAAATAATTGACTTATCCTTGCTTGTTGGTTTCAGGAGGGTTTGGGGGCCAGTTTGGGGGCGTTTTCTACATAGACACTAATGTCATCTACAAACAAAGACAGTTTTATTTCTTCCTTCCTTTGCTATCTGTGTACCTCTTATTTCCTTTTTTTGTCTTTGTTATGAGCTAGGACATGCAGTACAATGTTAAATAAGAGTGATAAGAGAGGACAGGTTTGAGGTAAATTTCACATGGTTCTTTTCACATGCTGCTGAATCTGGTTGTGAGTACAGGCATATCTTGGAAATACTGCAGGTTCTGTTCCAGGCCACTGCAATGAAGCAAATATTGTAATAACGTGGGTCATGTGAAAGTTTTGGTTTCCCAGTACATATAAAAGTTATATTTACACTGAACTGTTGTCTATTAAGTGTGCACCAGCATTATGTCTATAAAGTACATACTTTAATTAAAAATAGTTTCTTACAATAAAATGCTAACCATCATCTGAGCCTTCAAGTGAGTTGTAATCCTTTTGCAATAGTAAAGATCCCTGATCACAGATACCAGAACAAATATAACAATAATGAAAAAGGTTGAAATATTGTGAAAATTACCAAAATGTGACACAGAAACAAAGTGAGCAAATGCTGTTATAAAAAATGGTGTTGATAGAATTATTCCGTGCAGGGTTGCCACAACCCTTCTCTTTGTAAAAACACAACATCTGTGAAGTGCAGTAAAGTGAAGCACAATAGAATGAAGTATGCCTGTATTTGCTGGGGATTCTTGCATCAAGTGCTCATAAGGCATGGTGGCCGATGGTTTTCCTTTCTTAGTATCTTTGCCTGGCTTTGGTATCGAAGTAGTATAACCTCATGTAATGAGTTAGGAAGTGTTTACTCTCCAGTTTTTTGGGAAAAGTTTTAAAAGGTATGGTGTTCTTCATTAAATGTTTGATCAGATTCACCAGTGAAGCCGTCTGGTCTGGGGCTTTTGTTTGTTGGGAGATTTTTGATCACTCCTCATTCAATCTGCTTATTAGTTATGAATCTGTTCAGATTAGTCTTGGTATGCTTTGTTTTGTGTTTCTGGGAGTTTTTAAGTCTCATTTAGATTATTCATTTTGTTGGATTAGAATTATTCATAGTATGTTCTCACAGTGTTTTTATTTCTGCAGAATTGGTAGAGATATCCCCACTGTCATCTCTTGATTTTAGTAACAGCTGATCTCTGCTTTAGTCAAACATAAAGAATTTTTAAAAAATTACTTAAAGAAGATAGGCTGTGTTAGTTTCCTTTAGCCAGCATAACAGATTACTGTAAACAAAGCACATGTATTATTTTATAGTTCTAGGCATCAGAAATCTGAATAGTATCTGGGCTAAAATCCAGGTGTTGGAGGGCTGTGTTCTTTTCTAGAGACTCTCGAGAAGAATTCATTTCTTGCCTGGCCCAACTTCTGCGATCATCCTCATTCCTTGCCTCACAGCTCCCTTCCATCTTCAAGGTCAGCAGTAGCTGGTTTAGTCTTTCTTTTATGGCAGCACTCTGACACTGACTTTTCTTCTTCCTCCCACTCCTATTTTTAAGAATCCTTGTAATTACATTGGGGCTACCTAGATAATCCAAGATAAATCTCCCTATTTTAAGATGATCTCAGTAGCAACCTCAGTAGCATCTGCAATCATATTTCTCCCATGCCATGTAACATTAACATATTCATAAGTTCTGAAAATTAAGACATGCACATCTTTGCAGGGGCCATTATTCTGCCTACCACATAGACCCTCTAGATATTTTTTTTAAGTTTGCTTCTTTATATATTTCCTTTTCATTCAATTTGGAGGTTAAATGTGGAACTTGTGGGCTGTGAAGTACTGGGTAAGGATTATTCTAACACCTCATCTTTTCTTCCTCTTGATTAAAACTTAATGGTTGATTGGCTGGAGGAATCCATGTATAGAGATTGATCCAAGATTCTGACTTGGCCAGCAGAAGGGAGAGAGTTCTACTCATAAAGAGGAAGAACCGCTTAGGAGCTGTTAAGGAGGGTTGGGAGTTCAGTTTGGAACTGAACTTAAATTACCAAATGGATTTTTCTTACATAGTTAAATAAGAACATGAGGCTTAGGAAAGGGAGATTGTGAAGATAAAACTTTAGGAGTTATTTACATAAAGGTGGTCATTAAAATCAAGAAGTAGCTAAAGTCTTCTTAAGAGCACTTACAGAATAAAAAGAGAAGAATGCCGACCTAGAATTAAAAAATAAGCACTAAAAGGCTAGGTTCAGACTAGTTCCTCTGGGAATAGGATTGACAAAGAGTAGACAGACAGGGTGGAAATAAGAGGGTGGAATTACGGACCACAGAGAAGAGTATTTCTAGAAGGTGGGGACAAGCAAAAATACTAAATGATACAGAAAGTTGAATAAGTTAAGGCCTGAAAAGAGGCAATCGAATTTAGCTGCAAGTAGACCACATTGACAAGAATTGGACTAGTGTCTTGGACTAGCCACATTCAAGTGCACTGGGGTAAGAGAGGGAGGTAAGTAGCTAACTGAAGAGCAGTGTGGTATGATCTAAATGGGACAAGGAGAGCATGTGGGAAAACTTGGGCACTTGCCATGCCATGAGTGAAGCCATCAGAGGGCCTTGTGTTGAGGATATGGGAGAAGGAAGAATTGGGAAGTAAAGACCTTGGTTAGAAAGGAAGAATGTATCAGCAAGGAATTACCCTCAGACAGAAATAACTCTTTCTTTGAAGTCAGAATAGAAAGGAAAGAATAAGCAAAAATAGTGTCATATGTTTTTCTTTGGACAGTCTACAGTTTGGAAAATCTCACTTGATTGAATAAGGACCAGTGCCTCTATAAGGAACATTGTCATTGTGAGTAAGGAACTGAATATGAAGGTGGAGGTGGTGGACTGGAGAGATCTATGAAGAGTAAGTTTGGAGTAGCTGCCCCTGATAAGCATGGGACAAGCCTGCTTATGACATTTGACAACTCCTGTCAGTCTAGCAAATAAGCCCCTACAACTCAACCTTTTCTCCCTTAAGATTCCACTTCCCTTTGGCAGCTTCAGTCATAAAAACATTGTGGTCATCAGACTTCTAAGATAGCTCTCAGTGATCCCTGCTTACTGATACTCACACCCTGTGTAATCCTCTCAGCCTAAGTGTAGGCTGGACTTGGTGACTTGCTTCTAATAAATAGAATATTGGAAAAGTGATGGAATGTCACTTCTGAGATTAGGTTGTGAAAGACCGTGACGTCCACCTTGCTACCGCTTTCTGTCTCTTGCCTGTTCACTTGCTCACTCTGATGAAATCAGAGTTTCCATGTTGTAAGCTGCCCTCTGAGGAGACCTACATGGCAAGGAACTGAGGTGGGAGGCCTCTGGTTAATAGCTGGTGAGAGACTGAGCACCTCAGTCCAACAGCTAGCTCATGAGGAATGGAATCTTGGAACAACCAGGTGAGCAAGCATGGAAATAGATCTTCTGTCAGTGCAGCCTTAAAATGACAGCAGCTCTTGGTCAGCAACTTGATGGCAGCCTTGTGAGGGATCAAAGCCAGAGGACCTAGCTAAGCTGTGCTTAGGTTCCTGACATGCTGTGACATAATGAATACTGTGGTTTTAGGTCACTGAATTTTGAAGTAATATGTTGTACAGCTGTAGATAACTAATACAGACATCATGTCCTTGCTTAAGGATTTATGTTTGATTGCTTTCAGTAGAGAGCAAGGTGTTAGCCTTGTAAGCATGGTGAGTTTATGAAGAAGTCGCTTAATAAGAACTTCAATAAAATGTAGGTGCTTCAGTTAATTAATTCAAGTCTTATTTGGAATTTTGGAAGATTAACTAGCAATCGTATTCTCCAGTCTTCAAGTGAAATTTATGTTAAGCAGAGTGGTACTGTGTCACCCTTTGTTACCAGTAAAATGAAGAATCTCAGACTGTTAGGGCAAATCTGAACAAAGCATTTTGTTCTCAATAAAGGACTTGAAAAGGGCTTATTTAAAGCAAGTTTTATCCTAATGGAAATAAAGAGATTAAGCACTAGACTCATAGAAACAATTTTTACAAGTGAAACCTGGAACACAGAAAATTCTTCCTCTGCTTAGACAGGCCTTACAATTATATTCTTGACCAGATCATTGGAAACATTATTGCTTTACGCAACATGGCGTACCCCTCTCAACAAATCCAAGGTGGGCGAATCCTCCAAGAGAAGATACTGTTCACTAACAGAAAATTAACTCAACCTCGCAGGTCTCATGCCTGTTTCATTTCTGTAAGGTTACAATTCAGCAGTAGTCCACTACAAACATTATCAAGGCTCATGGACAAAGTGACTCTGTGGTTGTAAAGAGCTGTGATCAGTTTAGGTCACCATGATTAAGAATTTATAAGACAGACAGGATATTTTAGTGAGATTGATCCATTTGGAAAAAGGTAGAGGTGTTTTGGTGCTGCCTTTCTCAGACAAGAATGTGCTCTGAGAGGACTAATTCTTTGAGTTCTTGATACATACTACCTTGATCTGCATCCTAGGATGAAATTGTTGAGTTGGCTAGTTTGGCTTATTTTCCCCTTTTATTGTGACTCTACCATAAGCCAGATCCTGTTCTAGAAAGTAAGGAGTTAAAAGTCAACATGAGACATTTCTGAATTAGACTAATGAAAGAGTTAAACTGTATAGCTGTGCCAGTTTCAGCTAACCACTAATGTAAACTTAAAAATGCAAAATATGAAATCTCTTATCTCGTATGTGATATATGCATGTACTTTTAACCCAGCTCTCCAGGCTATTGGTGAAGACCTCATCACAGAATGGCTAGTGTGTTGCCTCTGTCTTGGTCTTGATAAGAATCATCATCTTATTAGTCTGTCTTTAATTGGTTCTATGAGCATTTGCCACTTTTAGGGAGGAGCATTTCTATTTGTTGCAAAAATCATTTAGTTTCTCAACGTCACTCAAAGTTGGCTAGATATTTAAATACTTCTACACAGATTTTAGCTCTGTTATGTTTTCTACTCTTCTTGTCTTTTTAATTGTCGTAACTGTTGTCAATTAGGACTGTTTTTATTGTATGTAAAGGAAGGCCTAAGTCCAGTGGCTTAAGTAGAAGCAAAGTAAAGCAAAACAGAAACAAAACAAAAAATATAATTTATAGTCTCAAACTGAGAAGCCCAGGAGTAGAAATAGCCGCAGATGCCTGCATTGTTCAGGGCTCGGCCTCTCACTGTCCCATGCTGTGCTTTGTGCTGAGGTGACACAATCCAGGCACTTTCCCGGTGAGCCAGCAAAATGTTTCTGTGAAGGGCTACATAGCAAGTACTTTGAGATTTGTAGGCCAGATGGCCTCTGTTGCAGCTACACAGCTCTGACATTGCAGTGCCAAAGCAGCCATAAATATTACATAAACAAATGGGTGTTCTGTGTTCCAGTAAAATTTTCTTCACAAAAACAAGCAATGGCTTACAGTTTGCTGACCCAGTGCAGGGGGTCAGTATGTTTTTGCATCTCTCATCCATGTCCAGAAGAAAGTGGTTCACTGTGCCAATAGTTAAATAGAATTTCACTGTGCCCATACTTAGGTGCTTACTCACCCCAGTACTAAACACAAAGTGATGAAACAGTGTTTAGCATAAAGCAACTAGAGGGTGAGGAGAGGTTCACCCTAGTGACTCTCCATACTCAGGATGGAGAGCTGAGATCCATTGTTCTCTGCAGTAAACGTAGTGCACCTTCCTTTGCCTGCTCTCTGCCCACCTGGTGAGAAATGTTTCATGATCTTGTTATCTAAAAGTCTGTGCCTGTAAGAATTTTTCTAGAATCTCACTACACGTTTTTTCTATGCTCCAAGACAATATCGAGACTTCCACTGTTCTGTACACACGAGAAATATGACAAGTGCCTGTGACCGTAACACTGTACTTGAGACTTCCTTGAAGTTACTGTTTCTTCGGCATTCTGTACCTCATATTTGCGACACATATATGATCATATGAATCAGCTGGGGTATGTGTTAGAATGCAGATTCCTGGTTCTTGTCTGTCCCGGGCCTCCGAAATCTGACGTGAATCAGGGAAGGACCCCCGAATTGACATTTTCAAACCCTGGCCCAGGTGGTTCATGTAACGAGGCAAGTTTGGTAAATCTTAACTCTGAGTAATGTTGCTTTAACGTTCACCATGTTTCGCTTGTATTGTATTTCGGGTTGAAGTTCAGACTTGCTCTTTCCAAACGTGATGCAAGTGTTGGCATTCTCTGATTTACATCAGAGTAGTCTTTCAACATGGGTACATGTTAGGATCAGCTGGAAGCTTTTAAAACCTCTAGTGACTGGAGTCTCACCTCCTCCCGGAAGACTGACCAGCTACATGCGTGGCAGCCACTGGGATAAGAAGTACTTACACTAAAACTTATATGCAAGTTGTTCTTTCTTTATTTTTTTGTATAGGACAAGACTTACTCCGCACTGACATAATTTAACTGAAAAACTGTCGCAGTATCCTTTACCACGCTAATGTTGGAAACTTCTTCATCTAACTATTCAGGACAAGCTGTGGTAGGAGTCAGACTCTAAATAAATACAGTTATTTTCATTATACAGGAAATTTTCAAATTTTAAGTGAAAAGTTTTCTAAATCTCTACTATTGTTTCTCAGCCCCAAATAGTGTCAGCAGTGTATTTGCATAGGTTAATATGCAATTGTTTATTGAAACTAATCAGAAATTGTCTTTTCCTAAAATGATGAACTTAGACTTTGCAAATTAAATTATGATGTAAATATTGCTCAATTTACAGTTATTAAAATGGCACGGTATTAAGAGGTAATTATATAGGTATTAGATACTTCTTTTAAGATGGAAACAAACTCCAGAATCAAGGATACCAAGCTTAGTGATCAGGCCACACACTCAGATTCTATCAGGCAGATTCAGTGAGTTGGGTAGGATCAGTGTAAGTGTACAGGAGCCAAAAGAGATGGGCACTAGGGAGCACCGAATTGAGTGTCTGGATTATCCTAGGTGCTAACAGTGTATAATTTCCATAAATTCTCAGAAACCGTCTGAAGTAGTAATATTTTCTCCCTTCTTGGGTAGGGAAACAAATAACCTGCCATAGTTTAAAAATGTATAGTTATTTGAGTCCTGATTCTGTCCAAACCCACACTCTTACGTCCTATCATTGTCCCTCACTGAGAACACAGCAGCAGTAAAATGATGGGAGATTAGAACTGGGGAAGACAGTAAAGACTGTTAGAAATGGGGCTTTGGTATTGATTCAGATAACTTGCAGTCCTCAAAATCTGTCATCTCAAAATTTTGTATAATTTGACTTGCATTATGCTTATGGGTCTAGATAAGTCCTAGAAAGTAACCATTAGGAGATGCTGACAAAGGAATTCAGGCTTGTGAGCAAGTACAATGTGTAAAGAACACAACCACAGATCACTGTGGATGGTGATGTGGAGACTGAAAGGGGAGGAGCTCTTTGCCAACAGTAGGAGCAGAGTGTGGCATCCAAGGCACCTGATTCAAGGGCAGGCAGGTAGCATCCGGCAGAATGGCTCAGCAGATGCTCACGTGTCCAGCTCATGAGAAGGGGGTGTCAGGTGGAGCCGAGCCCCACCTCTCTCTGATCCAGAGAGAATTAGCAACTAAGCAGGAAGGATTCATGGAGAGGGATAATTGCAGAGGCCATGTAGAGGGCCTGGATCAAACAGCAGTCCAGAGCTGGACCGGGAGAAACTGTGGAATTGGGATGTGGAGTAGTTCAGTTCCTCCTGTTTCACGTTGAGTTGGTCCTAGGGACTGAAAGTGAAGCTGAGACTGTAAGAGGCACGTGGTTCCTGTCTGCTGAGAGAATTGAGCTTACCAGCTCTAAGAATCGGCCTTCTCCAGCTTTTTCTGCAAATGTTGACTCAGAGGCTGACCTCAGCATATCCAATGTAAACCGCTTTCTTCTGGTCCTAGAATTTGCCTTATAAATAAAAAATCTAGAGTTGATGCCATTAATTGGGTATAGTCTGTCACAGAGTGAAGCTCTTGATGTAATTGATCTCTCAGTTATACATGGATCCTCTAGTGTACATCAAAACAATCTGTTTGGAGAAAAAGTCTTCAGATCAAATTTACATTATAATTGGTAAACATAAGAGTGAAACTAATTTCTCTGACCCCAGAAGTAAACATGCTTCTGGGTCTCCCTTTATCTAAGACCCAATTACTATAATTAAAGAGAAAAAAATGTAAAAGGGAATACATCCACTCAATCCCCAGGACCTCCATTAAATGAATGAATGAGTGAATAAATAAAAAGCACCCCTAATTACCTCCCCCACCCCAAATATTTTTTAAAAGGAATACATCCAAGCCAATGAGGAAGTTATGGTGGAATGGGGTTATTAGTGGATGGTATTTCAACAAATTTCTGGCAGACAGAGATCAAGTAATAGGGTTTTAACAATCAAGCGAGAAGGAGAGAATCATGGCCAGAATCAAAGGGACACCGACCAAGAAGGGAGACAGATAATCTCGCTCCCAGCACTCACAGAAGCTCCAGGTTTAGGTTCAGACGATGATATGGAGAAGAGCGAAAAACAGGTGGTTAACTGCAAGTTTATCTATGGAGCGTATGCAGTGGAGATCTCTCTTGCCGCCTTCTTCCTTACCAGCCTATCAAGATCCTAATAAGTACCTCTCTACAAAAAAGGAAGGCTTTTTTTCCTAAAGGGATTGTATTAACCAATCAAAGATGACTGGCGCTGTAAGGTTGAGGGTTGGTCTCCAGAGCACTGCTCTCCTTATTCTGACAGTTGGAAAGTCCCAACTTAGTGAAAAACTACTCATTCATTTGGAGGCAAACCAAATCCTCCAAGTCAAACTATACTCTTTTATTCAGAACTGAAGGTTCTGAATAAAACTTTCTACCCCCTAATTTTTAACCTTAGAAGAATAACAGTGGATCACCAGATACTTGAAGAAAATAGGTAATATGAAAAAGAAAAAAATTCAAATAACCCAACAGACCTGATCCCAGAAGAAAAAGTGAAAATCCTGTAAATATCCACAGTGTAGTTCAAGATGACCTTGTACCCACAAAGCATGAACAGGGTATTAAGAAAAAGGAGCATTAAAAAAAATTAAGATAATGTAGAAATTTAAAGTTATAATTATTGAATAGCAATTTTAGCAAAGATAATGATAGCAAAGTCACATAGAATATAAAATAAAAATAAGATATGATAAAATTGTTTTAGGAATAAATGGGCCAACTTAGTAGGAGCAGAGAAACACATTATACTCCTCCTCAGCAACGTTAGGTGTTAGAATAAAATGGAATGATATCCTCATATTTTCAAGGGAATGCAGTTTTGAAAGTAAAGTTCCCAGTTAGATTGTGAATTACACGTGAAGGTATAATTAAAACATTTTCAGATCTACAAGGACTCCGAAAGAGTACCCATGCACCATTCTTACAGAAGTCATCTTAGGCATAGTCCAGCAAAACGAGGGCAAAACCAAGAAAGGCGTGACTTACTTGAAATTAGGAAACTAGACCAAGTGTTCGATGAAAAGAAATTCTAGGAAGAGAGCAGTGAATGGGTCTGGAAAGTGATTTGTTCAATCAAAAGAGGAAACTTATAAGCTCTAAGGAAAAAAGTCTTCACAGATAAAGAATGAAATAGTATCTGCCAACAGGAAGGGCTAATAAGAGAAAATATTAATGAGACGAACAAGTTATGGTTCTTCTGTCAACAAATAAAAAGAAAGACAGAAACTCTGGGGGTGGATGTAGTGAGAGTGGACAGAGAGGGGAACTGCCTGGTAAACTTATTGTTTATATGGGTGCATCTTAACTTTGGCTGCACACTAGGGTCACCTAGAGAGCTACCAAAATCCCAATCTGGGGAGCTATCAAAATTCCGTGCTCAGGCTTCACCCTAGTATCATTACTTCAGAATATAGTTGTTGTTATCCAAGAAACTTAATGCATCTAAAATTCCCTGGTCAATTCCAATGTGCAGTCAGGGTTAAGGACTGCTATTTTCAGTATAAGCAAGATAAGTTTTGACATGATTTTGAGAAATTGAAGAAAAATAAGAACAAGTAATGTATTTTGACTTTGATGCAAGGATCAAAGAGATTCTGACAAGAATAATAGAAATTCTATGATCTTTTGCTGTGTAGTTAACTATATTTATATCATTAAAGAAGATAAAAATTCGTTTCGTTTTTAACTTTTAGAATCAGTTTATGAACAGTGTTATAATAGAAATTCTATTTTGTGTTGATTATCTTTCATTCATCACCTGGCAGGGGTTTACATATTTTAAATATCGTCTTTGAAAAATAAGCAATGAATATTTATAACATCATTTATTTTGCCCAGTATAAATTAAGAATAACACTGTCCCCTCACTTCATTCCATTCCTGGCTGAAATGTGAATTCCTCAGAGAAACCCCTTCCACCATATACACACCCCCATCTACATATAACATAGCAGCCTCCATCATTCTTAACTCTCTTATTTCCCTTAGTTTTTCTTCATAGCATATATCCCCACCTAACTTCTTTATGCACCTATTTTTGTCTCTCATTCCCACCTTTCTGAAAAAATACGTTCAGTGAAAGGCGAAAAGAAGTTTTTGCTTAAGAGGATACTTAAGAGGCACTCCATAAACACATAGGAAATAAATCAATGAATGAATTCAGCAGTAAGGTCTATAAGAGCACGGGCTATGCCTTTCTTGTATTCTACTATCAGAGTGTTATTTTGAACCTTGGTACAAATATTTGCAAGTCTATACGACAGAGTATAGGTCTGTTCCCAGGGAGCAAGTTTAGTTAATTTACCTGCTCTAATACTTCTTACAGTTTTATATAATAGAACTTATATAATTTATATAAATATATTCATTCATACCCTATTATTTTCAAAGCCCTGGATAAGGCAGCAAGAAACGTTAAGTCTTGTTGCTTGATACTCATGATATGACTGCTGACCTTGCTGTGTTCATTTCAGCTTCTATTCAAACTGTTGCCTCCCAGACCTGTTTAAAATGAGATATGAAAAAAAAATCCAGATAAAATATTTGAACATGATCTCATCCATTATACATGAAAACGTGTGATCTCAAATCGTTAAAAAATAATACTCATACAAATAGTTCACACGTTTCCAAATTTTATTTAATTCATTAATATGGGATGACAAAGGTGATTTAACAAGGATATGAGAAATTCAGATTTATAAGGTCAATGGAAAAAGAAATTTGGAATGAGATTGCTTAGTCTGATACAAAACTCATTAATACCCTACAAGGCAGTAAGCTGATATCAGCCTCTAACTTTGCAGTTATAAGATGCATGAGCCTTAATCAACTGTGCATAGTAAATCAAAATTATATCCCATGAGAGAAGAAGATGACCCTCAGGCATTCTTGTCAGAAAATGCTCTAGTAACATTTTGAAAATTATTGAACTCTTCTTTTGACCTTATCTCCAAGTTTTGATTATTTTCCTGAACATACACTAGGTAACTAATCCTAAATGGTGGAGTGGGAAAATACACTAAGTGAATTTAGTCAGACAGAGGAAGACAAATAATGTATGATATCACTTATGTGTAGAATCTAAAAATTAATACAAACTAGTGCATATAACAAAACAAACAGACACACAGATGTAGAGAACAAACTAGTGATTACCAGTGGGGAGAAGGGGTGGGGAAGAGGCAGTAAAGGAATAGGGGGCTAAGAGGTACAAACTATCACGTATAAAGAAATAAATTACAAGGATGTATTGTACAATGAAGAGAATATAACCAAAAGTTTATAAGTAGAGTATAATCTTTAAAAATATGAATCACTGTGTTGTATACTTATAACTTATATAAAATTGTACATCACTCGTATCTCAGTAAAAATATATATACTATTTTTAAGGGAAAGAAATTGGTGTTGAAACAGCAGAGACAATATATTACGTGAGTATTTTGCAGAAGTCATCTCACTTTAAAAGTGATGGAGGTAATTTGTATTATATTTGTCTCACTCCTCCAAGTGATACCAATATTTGAAAACAATCTCAGCTCCTCAGAAGAATTATGTTGTAAAATGCATAGTGCTTCTCCTTTTTTGAAATAAACTCAGTCATTTATGTATACAACTGCCTAATATATTAGTAATAGCCAATATTTTATAATAATTTTTAATGGAGTATAATCTATGAAAATATTGAATCACTGTGTTGTGTACCTGAAACTAATATAATATTGTAAATTAACTATAATTCAATTTTTTTAAAGTATAAGTTGAAGGAAAATTTTTAAAAAATAAAGTTGCTAAGCCATAGGAACAGGTTTTATCCAAGGTGCTGGAGAGTACTAAGCTGCTTCTGTTTTGGGGCGCGAGCCTTAAGTAAAGTGCTGATCACCTTCTATTTTCTCATCTCTTCCACCTCCTGGTGCATCTCTTCTTTCCCGCCTGATACCCTACAACTGCCTGATATACCTTTGTTCTTTTTTTTTTTTTAATAAACACATACCTTTTTTAAACATTTTTTATTGATTTATAATCATTTTACAATGTTGTGTCAAATTCTAGTGTAGAGCACAATTTTTCAGTTATACATGAACATATATATATATATTCATTGTCACATTCCTTTCTCTGTGAGCTACCAGAAGTTCTTGTACATATTTCCCTGTGCTATACAGTATAATCTTGTTTATCTATTCTACAATTTTGAAATCCCAGTCTGTCTCTTCCCACCCCCCACCCGCTTGGCAACCACAAGTCTGTATTCTATGTCTATGAGTCTATTTCTGTTCTGTATTTATGCTTTGTTTGTTTTTTGTTTTTTTGTTTAGATTCCACATATGAGCGATCTCATATGGTATTTTTTTTTTCTCTTTCTGGCTTACTTCACTTAGAATGACATTCTCCAGGAGCATCCATGTTGCTGTAAATGGCGTTATGTTGTCGGGTTTTATGGCTGAGTAGTATTCCATTGTATAAATATACCACCTCTTCTTTATCCAGTCATCTGTTGATGGACATTTAGGCTGTTTCCATGTCTTGGCTATTGTAAATAGTGCTGCTATGAACACTGGGGTTCAGGTGTCTCTTTGAAGTAGGGTTCCTTCTGGATATATGCCCAGGAGTGGGATTCCTGGGTCCTATGGTAAGTCTCTTCCTAGTCTTTTAAGGAATCTCCATACCGTTTTCCACAGTAGCTGTACCAAACTGCATCCGCATCAGCAGTGTAGGAGGGTTCCCCTTTCTCCACAGCCTCTCCAACATTTGTCATTTGTGGACTTTTGAATGATGGCCATTCTGACTGGTGTGAGGTGATAACCTCATTGTAGTTTTGATTTGCATTTCTCTGATAATTAGTGATATTCAGCATTTTTTCAAACCATACCAAACCTTTGTTCTTAAGAGCCGTTAGCAAGCACCACCTGCTTTCTCTGGAGTATGCTTAAGTCTCTGGACCTCTTAAAGTCCAATGAGTACTATAAGTTGTTTCCTTACTTGGTTACACCTCTTGATAATTTACGTTACATATATTGTTATATCTATTGTACATTTATATTAGGAAAAATGTTAAGTTTTACAATATTTTATAGGTTTGACAGAAGATTTAGTTATTATTTCGTAAAGAAATTGTAATACAAAATACCTTGTTTAGCATTGTGAAGTGGGGCAGGTTGGTACAATGGCTCTCATGCCTAACCAAGTGTTAGTACTGATAAAAATGTGTATTTATCACGATTTTGTCAGCTCTGTAGCTAGGATGCTGGAGGTTGATTTTGAACCTTGTCCTTGACTTTTCCAGTGATTCTGAAATGTGGTCTCTAGACCAACACCCTCAGCATCCTATGGCAAATTTCTAGAAAAGCAAATTCTTAGACCCCACTTAGAATCTTCTCAATATAAACTTTTGGAGTAGAACATATATTTTGTATTTACCAAGTTCTCCAGATACTCCCCCATAATAAAGTTTGAGAACTACTGGAGTACAATATTTGTGTCAGCCTAAATAAAATATTTAACTCCTTTGGGTAAATCAGCATCCTCATTGATAAAAAGGGGTTAAAAATATTACCTCTACTCAGGCAGTAGTCATAAGTGAAAAAAATCCATGTAAGTAGCTTAATACAGTGCTTAGCACTGAGAGGCTATTCAATAAATCTTAGCTATTCTTATTAGCTATTAAACTCTGATCTTTGAGCCATTTATTATTGATTGCCTAGAACCTAATATGGCTTTTCCACTCTTCCCAACTCTGTCTCCTTTAACCCTCATTCTTACAAGTGGAGGAAAATGTTCTCAGGAGAATAAATAATTCAAGTTGGGGTTCAGGTAATATGGACACTGCTAGTTATGTATGTTATTAAAATTCTCTAATTTTTAGTTCCTCCACAGTGAAATTGGAATAGTCATTTCTTTGTGTGGCTATCGAGAATGAAATACAATGAAATGTAGAGAGCTTCTAAAGTAGGGTCCATGTTAGGTGTCCACATTCATAGCTGTTGCTCCAGTCTTCTATTCACTGTCCTTCTGGCTTCTGACTCTTTCTCTTTCATTGTTATTCTTTGTGATTTGTTTTCCAAGATTCTAAGGCATGATACTGGATGGAACCTAAGAGTTTCAAAAATAGTTAATCCCTTCTCAGTACATATGAATTAGATGCTTTCCATCTCGTAGTATCTTAGATCACTTTCCCCAAGAAACAGACTGAGATCAGAGTTTGTGTGCAGGGAGTGTACTGGAAAGTGTCCTCAGGAGCAGTACGTGCGAGGGAGAGAGGAAGGAAAGAATGGCAGAGGGAGGATCTGAACTACGATGTCAATGCAACAGAGGATGAAGCCAATTCCAGGGGTAGTTCTGAAGTTGGGGTGGTTCTTCACAGTTATCCTAATTTGAAGGAAAGTGTCCTGGCCTTTATATCTTTGCATCCACCAAGCAAGAAATATAGGCTGCCCAGGTGAAGGGGCAGATCCCTGGAGAGGGAGTCATCTGTGATCCATCAGTCACCAGCACTCTGCAAATCTGGGAGAATGAGTGTCTGGGGGTCCTGGATGGCCCACCTCAGTACCCACTATATTCCACCTCTTGTACCACTGTTGCCTGCTTGTTTCACAGAGTGAGTTCAACTTATCTGGGAAAGCTCCCCCAGGATTCTGATTATTCCCTTTCCCTGGAGAATCTCAGAAGAGGAAGGTCAATAGGATGGACTGTGACCTTGATGCTGCAGCCAGTCTCAGGCCTGAAACTGACATGCATCATCTCCCTTCCCTACTGTTCATTCAGATTTCTCCCATCAGCAGTACCTCCGCTGGACTACATGGCTTAAATAGGAGAGCTGCACAGAGCCTGATACCTCTTGTGCTTGTGCACTTACCAAATTCAAACAACAGAGTTACTAAGATGTTCTTGTGGATCACCTGGCCCATTGGATAACAGCGAGCTCATGTCCTACTGATGATCAGGGTTAAGTGCCCTGTCAAAGTGACCGTCCTTTCCCTCCCTGCTGGTCTGCTGGCAACAGAAACAGATGACAGTCATAGCTTAAAATTTAATGGAATACTTGTTTCCCTTGTTTGAAGTTTTTGTGCTGGAAACAAGGACCTCTAAATCCACAGAGCCTAATGTGGAAAGCATGGGAACCGCAAGGAATCCTAGTGGGTTACTTGGAGTTATGGCAAGTGGGCCATTGCTACTTTCAACCCTTGGTTCCAAAACTAATAGGTATTCTATCTGTTGAAGATGCAACACCTAATAATAATCTTAGATTTAAGGGATATATTGCACTAGGTAGATTGTTGCCTCATCTTTGCAGTGTTTTCTTTATGCTGGTGCTTCAGACATGCCTTCAAATTGCTGTTCCATTGCTCTTTCGTTATAGCACCTTTGAGTGATACACTATTTGATGGAAGGAGTGTATCTCATGATCATAGTACCACTCCTGTATTGATTGTTATAACATAGATCCCTTTGGTTAAGGCCAGGTAATGTTACAGATACCATGTAGGTGATGGATAAAGAGCTCTGTACGAGCTTGAGTTTTATTGCTGATTAAGCAAACCGTATCCATTATGTATCTCAGCTTCAGCAACAAGAATAGATGCCCATCTTGGGGTAGAGGGAGTCCACTGTAGTCCACCTGCCACCAGGTGCCTAGTTGTACTCTTGAAAGAAGGATGTTAAATCTTGGACTTGGTGTGAGTCTCTGTTGCTGAAAGGTTTGATATTTAGTAGCAGTAGTAGCTAGATCAGCCTTAATGAGGAGTACATATAGTTGAGCCCATGCATAGCCTCCACTCTGCCACCATGGCTGCAGTATTCACAAACCATTGTGCAAGCGCTGTAGTGGCCAGTGGCAGAGGCTGACCAATATCAGCTGGTTGATTCCCTCTTCTTTTATGGCATTAACATGTGACACAATAATCTTCATCCTTCATGCATTACCTCTTAGCTACATCCACATGCTGTTTCCCAGAAATCCTTGTCTCTAATAATCTAATCTTTTCTTCTCAGGACTCTGGCCATCCAACTAAGCCATTTACTACTGCTCATCATTTATTACTACTCTTTTTTTTTTAATTGAAGTATGGTCAGTTTACAATGTTGTGTAAATTTCTGGTGTACAACATAATGTTTCAGTCATACATATACATACTTATATTCATTTTCATATTTTTCATTATAGGTTACTACAAGATATTGAATATAGTTCACTGTGCTACATAGAAGAAACTTGTTGTTTATTTTATATATATGGTAGTTAGAATTTGCAAATCTCAAACTCTCAATTTATCCTTTCCTACCCCTTTCCCTGTTGGTAACCATAAGATTGTTTTCAATGTCTGCAAGCCTGCTTCTCTTTTGTAAATAAATCCATTTGTGTCTTTTTTTTTTAAGATTCCACATATGAGTAATATCATATGGTATTTTTCTTTCTCTTTCAGGCTGACTTAGTATGACAATCTACAGGTCCATCCAAATAGCTGCGAATGGCTTTATTTTATTCTTTTTTATGGCTGAGTACTATTCCATTGTATAACTGTACCACAACTTCTTTATCCAGTCATCTGTTGATGGACATTTAGGTTGTTTCCATGTCTTGGCTATTGTAAATAGTGCTGCTGTGAACACTGGGGTACATGTATCTTTTCTAATTAGACTTCCCTCCAGATACAAATTTATTAATATTATTATAACTGCCCATTGGAAGATTTCTCCTCATCAGTTTCCTTCAGAGGCACATGGTTGAGCTACATTTTAGCATCAGTCATTTTGGGGCTTGCACATATATACCCTGCTGACCCATCCTTGATACAAGTTGGGCCTTTTTCTTCCATCATTCTTCTCCACCATGCTGGTGGGCTCATCTGACCTTATACTTGCATGAAATAGAATTCTGCTTCTGATCTTAGGCTCAACTGTTAAATTCTCTGTCAGGGCCCAGGATCATGCAAGAATTGTTTTTCAAATAGTATATATGTCCGCTACTGCAGAGTAGACCTATGTGATGTTCCATGTGATATTCTGATAGTTCAAATCCCTTTTTACTATATTGTTACTTAGGATAGGAGAGTTAACACAGCAGTCACCAGGTGCCTATTGTTTCTGATTTTCACACTTACAATTAAATTGCTAATCACAGTTAGCCTTCCCTTTTGTATAATACAATCTTAGTATTCAACAACACCCATCCAATTCTAATATGCTTGTAATTATTATTTCTGAATCTACTGAGTGCCTGAGATAGTGCATTCCCTTCGACAAGCTATTGCAGTTCAACTTCTGTGAAAGTTTAATAATGTCATGAATGCAACATGCCAGAAGCTATCCATATTCCTCTCACTACTGTAAATCAGGTCCTCACTGTGTGCAATGTGAAAGGTAATAGAGTTCCAAAATCCCATTATGTGTAGTTTAAATTTACTTTTTATAAAAATTTTCAAAGATAAGATTCAAGAACAATAAAAAAAAAGATTTTTCCTTGGAATTTTTGGGAGCAAGTCACCACCAAATCACCCTAAAATAGTCTGCATATTATTTTACAAACAAGGGCATTCTCATATTTAACCTCAGTACAACAATCAAAGTCAGGAAATTAGCATCAAAACATTACTGCCATTTAATCCTCAAACTCAGACAAATTTTATGAAGTGTCTCATTAATTAGGCTCTTAGTGCAAAGGGATTCAGTACAAATGACACATTGCATTTTACTGTCACATCTCTAGTCTTCTGTAGTCTGGAGTAGTTCTTCAGTCTTTCCTTGACTTTCATGATATTGGTATTTTTGAATATTACAGGAAATTTATTTTGTAGGATGTTTCTCAATTTGGGTTTGTCTGATGTTTCTTCGTGCTAGATTTGGGCTCTGTGTACATTGTTATTGGGCAGGAATGTCAGAGAAGTGATGCTGCTACTCATTACATCACACCGAGCAGCACACATACTTGATTTGTCCCATTGCTAGTTGACTATTTGGTATCTTAAAAGATTCTCCATTATGAAGTTACTCTTTTCCTCTTTGGTGTTAATAAGTATTTTGTTGGAAGATGCTGTTAGTCTAAATAAGTATCCCACTTTTAATCAAACTCTCAATTTTTAATTAATTTATATTGTGTATTCATAAATTCATATTTTATTCACTGGTTATTAATCTGTTACCATTACTATTCACATTGATGCTCAGATCGTTTCAGATTTGGCCGCTGGATCTTCGTCACACTGGTTTCAGTGTTGTTTTGATATGTCTCATCATCTTGAACATTTCCATTTTTGTCTCAAAAAGATATTCCAGGCTTATCTTATATTTCCTCTTCCCCAGCCCTGGAATTGGTTATTTCTTTAAGTAATTCTGGAGAAGGAAACTTTGAAGCCAAAATGTGGGTGTTAATATACACATTGCTGTTGGTATGTCACAACTATCAGGCCCTCTCACTGAACAAAGCTAGAGAATCTGTATATATAACTATATACACACCATATATATGTATATATAATGCTATAAACATGTTTATGCTATTTATAGATATATTTGTATAGAGAGAGTATATACTCAGATACTCTGTGCATAGCCAACTTCCCGCCTCCTTTCAACAAGGTCCAGGCTGACACCCTCCCTAAAGCACTGGCTGCTGCTTTACTCTGCGCTGCTCCTGCTGCTGCATCACCCCTTGTACAAACATCCTTCTCACTGGGCTTCTGAAGTCACTGGTTGGGCTTGAAGTGCTGCTTTAGCCCTGGAGGGATTTCCATCTGACCCTTCCCCACCTCCTGCAGGCCTGACCGCCCACTGCCCCAAGCAAAATTCCTCCCCACTCCAGACACTCCTTGCAGGCCAACCTCCTCTCTGATGCCTTCCTCACTCCGTGGAGCCTCTGACTCCCCCTGGTGCCACCCTCTGTTTGAATGCCTTATTAAATTCCTGCCTTGTTCACATGCTGACTCATGATGCCTTGAGATCCCTGGTGCTTTCCCCCCCATGCATACTCCTTTGTCATTTTGCTTCACTGTCAGCTACTGCCTAGTTTAAAGTATGCATTCAAGGATCACTTACGCACCAGCTGTCTTTGATTGAGTTTCTGGAGAGACTTATCCTGAGATGAAAAGTTGCTTGCAGGAATTTTTTTGAGGAGTGCTCCTGGGAATAACATTTGTTAGGGACTGAGAGAAATACCATTGCTCAAGGGAAGCTCTGCAGCTTTTACTCCTTTAGAGTTAGCCCAAACCAAGGTATGCATATGAGGACTTTGTCCTTTCACATCAACCAGTCATTGGATGCCGGCTGCACCCAGGGAGGTCGCAGCTGTGAGATGGTTGACTTTTTCTGAAGGGAGAATCTGAGCAACAAACCACAGCATCCACTTGATTTGGCTTCTGAAGCTGGGTAATAATAGAATCCATTGAGTTAGCGTTCCAAAAATAAAGATTCTTAGACTCCATCCCCAGAGAGTATATTTCAGTAACACTTTGACAGGGTGTAAGTGATCTGTTTCTTCTGAAAGTCCCCAGATGATTCAATATTTGTCTAGTTCAGCTACAGTTGGCCTTTAGTTAAATATACTGATTTTCTGTATGTTCATGCCCGAAAATTTTGCTCTCACAGGACGCAGAAGGCACGTGAACTTCATAGCTTTCAGTTCTCATAACTGTTCTCCATGGTTGCACTTCATGCCCTGTCTCCTGATGGCTGATGAAGGTGCAGTGAGCTTTTTGCTTTGTTTTGTTTTCTGGGGTCATGAAATGGTATTACTTCCAAAGTGACCACCCTTGGCATCAACGTCACACAAAAGAAGCTCAGTATTTTGTTTCAGTGTTTCTGTGTCGTCTTTAATGTACTGCATAAAGTAGTCTATGGTTGTTAAAAAAAAAAGGAACTATGGGTCATAGGTTGCATTGTTCGTACTTCTGTTCACATTGAAAGTCGTGTATTTGGTGTTTTCAATTCACTACAAGGCAGGTTTGATGAAAGCCTTTTTCTACACTGGGAGGATTCTTATGAACGTCAGTCAGATGAGAGTCATCTTAGAAAGACCAGCCACACTCCCACAGCATGAATGCCAAGACATCTCCAAGTCTCCTAAGTGGAGAAACAGCAGGAGGGAGCAGTTTCCTTGTGGCTTTTCAGAAGTTCTTTGCAGGGAGAGCTAGGTGTGCATGACAGCTCTGTATGTAGATACATTATTCTCAGGAAGTTCACTGAACAGGATGAACAAGGCAAGAGGAAGAGAGCCCTGCAGGAGGATCTCATTCTGCAGCAGTGTGGGAGTCTGAAGCTGTGCAAGTCTAGGGAAACCGGAGATCTTTGAACAACTGGTCCTGTACAATATGAGCGAGTGTAGGTCTTTCCATGCCATTGCTCTATACAAGTACACCTCGTGGGAGAGGGTGTCCATAGTCCATAACCGTCTAGTGTCAAAGGGGGTGTTTTGAGTTTTATGATTTTGTAAAACATAGCTTGAAAACATTCTGAAAGCTTCCCCGACTCTGAGGAGAACCCTGTCTCTTTACTATCTCCTTCACTTGGTAACACTTTACAGTTTCCATTGTGAAATTATGGTCGTATAGAAACATTATGAGGGAAGGCTCATGTCGTTAATTATGTATCAATCTTTTGTTTAGGCTTTCAAAGAAAGATTTTCAAGCCAAATCAGAAGCTCCCCCTTTCTTTTATGGAATGATTACCTAGATATATCCTGGAGAGTATTCAGACCTTAAAAATTATGATTTGTGTTTCTATCATAAAGAGATGTCTGTTCCATCCCTCTGCTATTCATTGCATTCTGAATTTTATGTGTCATTTCTCAGTATACAGCTGTGGAATCCAAAGTACAAAATACATCATTTATTTATTATGCTGAAAATATAAATGGCAGTTGACATTTTGTGCACATTAAAGTTTTTTTATTTATATGCATTTAGTCAGCAAATGTTTATTTGGTACGTACTATCCCTGAGGCACAATGCGAGATGCTGGGGAAGGTGAGGATGCTCAGATTCAAGGTTAATTGTTGATTGGCCATCTGGGTCTCCCCTGTCTACCTTTAAACATCCAGCCTATCTTTTCAAATTACTTTTCTAAAATAAAATAAGGTAACTATATAAAGTATAAGTTATAACACAGATGTAATTTTTTATTGTTTTTAAAATTTTTGTTTTTCCTCAGTCATTAGGAAGACAAAATCTGACTAAAATCAACTGAACAGAAAAACACCTGTCTTTTCCAAGTTTTCTTTAGAATGTAGGAAGAATTTTACATGAAGACTGAAAAAATGAAAATTAAGCAGAGGATTTGTAATACTTGAGATTTCACAATTTGTCTCAAAAGTCAGGATTTTATAGCAAAATCTGGGTTGTAACAGATGGAGCTGAGTGAGAATCTGAAATAAGATCCAGTTCAACTTCAGTCAGAGAAACATGATACTGAAGAATACTGTCGACTGCATGGGAAACGTCACATCCACAGAAACGTGTTCCAAATAAAAGAAACACTCTGTGAAGAGCTCAGTTTTGAACATCAAATATATTAATTTTTTATCCCTGTGTAACAAATTACCATAATCTTAGTAGCTTAAAACAACCCAGCTAGATTACCTCACAGTAGAAAAACTACTACTTAAGTTACTAGATAAAGAAAGGGTACAGTCTTTGGAATTTGAAACTCTCCTAGTTTTATTCATTGGATGTCTTGACTATTTTCACCCAGAGCAACCAGCTCAATGTGGTCAGCCTGTCTTCAGCTTCAGCCAGTCTGCCTCATCTCGGTGCATCCGTTATCTGTCTGTAAACCACAGCCAGTTCCAAAGAGTTTTCTCTCAGGGCTGGTTTCCCTTCAGAGTAATGAGAAGCCCAGTAGGAGACACACCATTTAATTAGCAGGTTCTGACTGCTCTCCTCATTCTCTGAGTGATTCGGTGCACATCCTGTGCTTCCATCTCCATTCCCTGCGATGGATGATCCATGAACCACAAAGTAAACCTGTCAAGAAATCATAACAGAGTGACTTTTCTTCATGCATAGAGTATTGCCATATGTTATCATAGAATTCAACTGGAGATTCTTTTTTTTTGCTCATTTCCACAATCCTTCCTTTGATAGTGAACAGGCCTTAGGGTTTTATCCTCTTGAAGTATTCAGTTAAAGATATACCAGCTTAAGGAAAATAACAATCTATGTCTCCTTTGACCACTTTCTTCTTCCTTATATTGTTGACAATTTGCATGACTTTAATCCCATTTTTCTACCCCCTTCTTCACATGACTAATTTCTTTACCTGGCCAACACCTCATAATGTGCTGGAGTCCAACTTGCTTCTAACTGACCCTCAATTATAATGCTGCCAGACTGTTGTTAGTGGGCATTTTGCATAGTTATAAGATTACTGGACTGAGCAGTATTTCCATAACTCAACATCAGCATAATCTAATCTGTTTCCTGGCCGCAATGTTACCATGCAAAAGTGGAGATCAGGCAGAATTCCAGGAGCCACAGTCACAACACCTGCTGGTTAGCTGTTTTGCCAGAGCACCAAGGAGTGATGGAATTAAGAAGTGCCGTAGTCAGCTCACATTATGAAGATGAAAACGATAATTAGCCATGTGGTAATGTGAATTACTCAGCTAAATCTTTGTCGTGCTGTAAGATGTTCTAGCAATCTATTGTGAACAGTTTAATCTGTTGGGATTTTGTCATTTTAAGAAATGAGGAAGGGTAATGGCAATTTTTTCAAAATGAAAATAAATTGACATGTAAAAATGACAGTCTGTGTAGAATCTGAGGCTTAGGCAGGACCTCACGTAAAATTCAGTAGAAATGATCAAACTATAGCTCCTAAGGAACCTGAGCACGTCTTGTCCTAACTTTACTGCTGCAGAGTTATCTGTTAGAGTCATGTGCACATGCAGGTGAACTGACATGAAAGTGACCATTTTAAGCTTTGATAATTCGTGATCTTTTTTTCTTAAATATTGATATAAAATGAAAACTAACAGCTTAACTTTCAATTAATGCAATTTATAAAACACCTCTATTGATTTTAACTGTTAAAGGATCTGATGAGGGACACATTTGCTTTGTCACATTGTCCATCTGAGTTCCATTTCATCTCACAGTGATTAATGACCAGTTCAAAATCTTTGAACAAGTTCTCTGCATCTGTAGAATTTTGGTGTGAGCCTAAGTGTTAGAAAGGGATTTTGTAAGTCAGAAAATGGAACCTAGTCATTGTTAGGAAATTGTTCAGACAGGAAATCCCTGCTGATTTAACTGCTGAGGGTACTTCAGTGGTGCATGGTTTTAAGAGATCTGTCTGTTATCAATGGAAGTGTTCGTGTAAAACGTTCTTCGTGGGCCAAAATGTCATGCATTTACCAACATACAAGAAAAGGAACCCAGATAAATAGAAATACCCAAAGAGGGAAAATTATCTCAAGCAATTACTCTTGAGTATTTCCACAAATTATGACTCTGTATAAATTTCGTGATTAGGTGTGGAGCTTTGAATATAGACTGAGATCCCATCTTGGCTCTGCTGTTTGCTAATTATGCATCTCTGGCAAATTTCCTGCTCTTTCTGTGCTACATTCCTTAATGTGTAATAATGGGGACACTGAATAGTATCTGGCGCATCAGAATATGGGGAGAATTAGGTGATAAAGTACATGTGACATGTTTAATACAGTGCCTGGAACACAGTATGGACACAGTAAGGGTTAGCTGTTATTTTCATTACTTGGAAGCTCTGTTTTTGTTAGACTGAGTATTTAAGGACTATGTGCTGTGTGCCAGGCATGATGATAGGATTCAGGGATTCAGCAACGAATGAGAAAAGGCCCTGTCCTTAGAGAGCTTACCTCTTATGGGGAAAACAGTAGACCAGTGAGTGATCTCAAGCTGGCATGCACCAGAATCACCTGGCGAGCCTGTAATAAATGAGTGACTGGGCCCCAGTCTTGGAATTCCTGAGTATGGTTGGGATGAAGTCTGCAAATGTGCATTTTGGACAAGTTCCCAGGTGATACAGTGCTTACCTGGGAACCACACTTTGAGAACCCTAGTCTAACAGGGATATAGACAAGGCAGCACAGTAACATAGCCATTTGGACTAACATGGGGATTTCGAAGACCCTTTATAAAACATGATGACTGAGGTGAGAGTTGAAGGATAAATATTAACCAGATGAACAGTAATGAAGATGGGAAGACACATGAAACACTGTTGCATGTAGGAAACATTCTGGTACCCTTTTTAGGAATACTTTTTCACCTTTAATCCAAATATGATTTACTCTCTTTCTAAAAACATTTAAAATAGTGTTCTGAAATTTGTCCTCTTTCACAAGGTAATCCAATGTGAAATATTATTTGCCTTGGAAAGTGAGTTTGAAAATGTAAAGGTAAAACTGTCAATAATCTAAATTTTGATTTAGATGACTGTGTTCCAATATCAGTATCTCCCATTCATATTCTTTTTTCTGCAGTCCCTGTAAAATTAGGTAGACATAAATTTTCCTTACTGTTACAGTTTTATGTAACTATGGGACAGGCAGCAAAAAATTATCTTATTGCCTGTACTATGTAATTCCTAGCAGAGTAATTGTTCAAAATAGGTGCTCATTTTTATGATTAACAATTACTTTGTAAAAAGCAAATTTGTTTTGTATCAGTTTTACTGTTTATTTAATTTGCTTTTCATTGTTTCGTGCATTGTCTTTACTCAGGCAAAGCAGAAAAATAAAAAAGTAGAATCTACCACCCATTTTTACTATCCAGGAATAACTATTACTATTATTTGGTGTCCCAAAATTCAGAAAGTTCTGTATAAAGACTGAAGGGTAGAAAAATAGAAATAATTTTAAAAATATTGCCATATGCTATGTATTATTTTCTTTTGAATTATTATATTTCACCTGAAATTAACAGAATGAAGCATACAAAGTGAAACAAGAACTGATAACATTTTGATAAAATTTCTTCACTATAAGAAATGTTAGTTTTTGAAAGATTCCTCTAATGTTAGAAAAAAGAAAAAAAACAGTTTTGAGAGTGAAATCATTATATTGTCTCAACTTTAGATTGTGTTTACTAAATTTTAGATGTGAAAGATAAGGAAATTAGAACAGTTAAACTTTGTCTAGCCGCCTTCATCTTCACCCTTATTCTGATTTGTGTTATTCAAGTTACTGTTTTTCCATGATTGAATTTTATAAAATTTATATCTTCTTTGCATCAAGTAGGAAGCTGTCAACAAGTAACCGAGGAATGAAATCACAATGGCTTAAGTAAGAAGAAAAATTTATTGTTCAGATGTTGTGGAGGGATCTGGAGTTGACTGAAAACATCACTAGTTTATCCACTGTGTGGAGGTTGATTTGTCATCTTGGCTTTACTACTGGTCCCAAGATAGTGAACACAATTCCAAATGGCACGTTGAGATGACAACACTGGGCATGGAGCTGTTTACTTCTGCTTGTCTCTGGCTTTGGGTGGGGCTGTGAAGATGACTGAGGTCACCTTGACTCACCTATTGTGTATGACTTATTTCTGCTGGAGAACCCATGTGATTTTTTATTCATCTCTCAATTTCAACACTTTCCTGAGGATGCTATTTTCTTATGCATTCTTTGCCAATTTTTCCTGGCACATGGTGTGCCACTGTAAGTCTTTCTCTTATGTGATTAGGGACAAGAAGTATATTTGTTGGATATTTGTTCCCATGTCATGGCCTTTAGCTCCTTTCTCCCATTGCCTTTACATCTCTCCTTTGTTTTCTTGCCTTTGTTCTTCCCTTCCGTTTCTCATTTCCTCAAGGTCATATACTATATATGTCTTCATTTTCAGTCATGTTTATTCTATTGTTTAATCTGTATAATACAGGATACACCTGTGCCATATGTTTGTTTTTCTTTTCCATTTCTTTTCTAAATTCTACCAGCCATTTTTAATTTCTTTTGTGAACTGAAATTTCTTCTTTAAATACTTGTCTCATTTCTTTTTCCCAGAGAAATCAAGACACCTATAAATTCAGCTGAGATGATAAAAAAACTATTCCTTTGAATTCATTTTCTATTTTCTAAGATATTTCTCTCTATGATGTAGATTATTCCTCTGCTTCTTGTGTATGTTCTTCCTTTTTGCTTTTTCCTGTGATTTTATTTTGTTTTGTACTTGTTTAGCAGTTCTTACGTAGGGACCAATGACACTTTTCCATCTTTGAATGGGCCAGCTACCTCTTGAAGGTTAATGTGGGCAGAAGTAGGAGAAGGGATTGAAATGGTGAGCAGTTTCCATTTAGGCTTTGTGTGCAGAATATTTTGTCACTCATTGTATTATTTCCTTTGACTTTTCACCTCAGTTTTTGTTGAATTTATTGGATTTTTTGCATTGTCTGAAAATCCAGATTTATTGCACATGGAGGTCGAAGGGAAAAATAGGCACATTAATGTTATGAGAAGGTGATCGAGACAGAACCAACTACATAAAGCTTGTTTTAAAGGAATTTTATAACATTCCTTAATAAGTGTTTTGAAATAGTAATAATAAATCCAGGATGTCTCCAGTTTTATGAGGCCTCAGTTGTACACAAATTTGGAAAATTTAGAGAAAAATAAATACAAGATTAGATATAAAAATGAACATTTAGTTAGGATGAGGAAATAAATTCTAACAAACTGCAAATTTTAAAAAGCTGACCTATACCAGTAAAATTGCAAAACCTAGAAGAAAATCATTCTATTTAATTAATTGCCTAATACAACTCTGTAATATTTCTTTCCTACTTATTTTTGGCTTCAAACCGATTGCCATTTCATATGAATATAATTTAATAATATTTTCTACGGAGCCTAGAGAGATAATTCAGTCTTTTGATTGACATTTTTTCCTTTACATTATTAATAATTTAAAAAATTTCTTTCAGCTTTACCATTCACTATTGTAATGTCAGGTAAATATTGTAATACTACTGTCAAATAGGGGCAAAGTTATATCAAAAGTTTTTCTTTTTAATAAACTTTCCTGTATTCAGACTAAAACCAGAATTGTCATTCACATCTCATCCAGTCACTAGACTGAGTATCTAACCTACCACGTCTTGCTCTTAGGTAACCCTACCAGCGGCCTCATGCCAGAGACAGTTTTGGGTTGGCGAGTGTCAAGAGCTCGAGGGGGGTGACTTTTTGACACAGTTCAGCCTCCTCCCTCCTAGGGTCTGCTCCTGCAGTGATTGAGTGCATCCGCGACCTTGAGCTTGGCAGGCACAGGTGTGGGACCCCAGGAGTAGGGGAGCAGGGCCAGGATGCCTGGGGCAGCAGCCAAGGGCTGGCTCATGCCCCTCAGTGGACCCCCAGCCACTGCTCTCCGGGGCCATCCCTGCGATGAGTAAGTAGATCTGTGCCTGGTCGAGCTGTGCCACACATGGGGCCAAACGTATTTTTTTGTTTGTTTGTTTTTCATGAGATGTAAGAATTGGAAGAATTTCCCACAGGCTAGCTTCTCATGCTGTATATTTCAAACTCCCCCCCCCCCCCCAATTAGCTGCATTCTTTTAGTGCTGACCTCAGTAGGACATGTTAATTGCTTTGTAAAAACTCTACTGTGGATCTTTTGGTCTCCACGATGAGGGAGTTAATACAGTGGGCTGTGGGAATTTCCTGGAAGTCCTATCTACGCCACAGTAGCTAGGAATTGCAGAAATATACATAGACATAACTGCCATGTGTAGACCTAACTAAATCAGACTCACTTGTTTCCAGCTCACCTACTTCATAGCCACTCCAAATGCCATCATCCTACGTGAGGAGAAGTGGGTTGGAGAGGAAATTGGAGCGGAAAGAGACAGCAGTCTTAACTAGTTTTGGTTAAAGTGTCCTACATTTGCAAGTCCTACAAAAACATACAGAGCGTATTGCTAGAAGGAGTCCACGCGGGGAGGAGGCTCTGACATTTAAGGTTAATTACCACATTGGTTAATTTGTATCTGAATGAAAGGCAGACATGAAAGTGACTTGATATTTGAGTTGATATTTGAAACCAATTCAAGCAAGTGGTAAATGCTATAAAAGAATGAAAGATCATCATTAGGATAAGCAGATGTCCTGAGAGTACACAGGATAAATCTTTAGGGAAAAGGCTTGTTTAATATTGCATTTTGCAAATTGAATAATACACTTACAGAGTTTATAGTAATGTTCATAATTTTATAGGCGAGGTATTTAAAACTAATCATCTTTGGTAGTAGGAGCTGGAATAAGAGAAGGAATTATTCTTTCATTTCAGCTGCTACTGAGTATCAGATCTTTAAACGTCCTGTCAACTGAGATTTTTAATTGTTTCTTGATTGCTTTAAAATTATCATTAAAATAAAATCTAATATCTAACTTTTATTTCTTCCATTTACTTTTTCTTCCATTTAATTTTAATTGCCAAAGGAAGTGGACAATACTTTTTGCTTTTTTGTTTATTACCTTTTAGTGCTAGGCTCAGAATAGTCACTTAATACATATTGCTGGCCTAATAGTATGATACTTCTGCATTCACTTTTTTTTCTTCATTTATCTTTCATGCTTTCCATTCTCATAAATCTAATGACTTCACTTAACCCTTTGCTTGCTCTCTCCATGGTACATCTTTTCTGCTGATACTCATTTTTAGAAAGTTTTGAAAAATTAATAATACAAAGGCACAGTTAACAGTCATGTGGAATCACACTACCCAAGAGCAATCACTGTTAATATTTTACCGTATTTTCTCCCAGTGTTTTTCCTATGAATTTTGCATTGTGGAGGTCATGTTATATATAAGATTTGGCCTATTCTCATCAAATTAAAACGTGCATAATTTTAAAATCCAATAAAGTAAAATAATTTTAACAAAGACCAGCACTTTCCCTTAACATCTCTAGTTCCACTCCCTAAAACATTCTTACCCCGTAGTTCATTTCTTACAGCATTTGGTATTTGCTTCCATATTTATAAAACAAAGAAAAATACTATGAAACTATTGATTTCTCTGTTTTGGGCATCATGTATTAAATTTTTGGTCTGGTTGATTCAGTAGGGTTTATCTTCTAGTATCTCTCTCCTCTCTCACTCTAACACTTTGATGGAATCATAGCACCATCTTTCTTGCAATCAGTACTTACTCTGACTACATAAATATCTTTCACTCCTCAGTCGGGGGCCAGACATTATTTCCCTTCAGATATATATATAACTTCAAATGTAGTTCCTTCTTTTCTATTTGTTTGATTTCAGTGGAATTACCGACTTCATTAAATACTGAATTCACTTGTTACATGGCAGTCTAATTCTGCAGTAAGCACACTTGTGCAGATTGTGGTACCCATTTTTTCCTCAGGATGAATCCCTAGAAAGAGAAATCCTAGGCCAAAGAAATAATATTTTTGAGGCTCTTAATGTGCATGGTCAATTCCCTTGTGAAAGATTTTGAACGTGGCATCAACCCCCGACCCCTCTTGCAGGAGTGTGTCTGTGCACATTATCTGATGTTTGCTCCCCTGTATCTGCTCTCCGCTTTGTTCCCCAAGACTTTGTGCCCTGGAAGTCTGACCTGTGTGAATCTCTGTTCTCTCTGGCTTCTAGCTGAGTTCAAGCAAAAGTAAGCACCCACTGGAGGTCAGCAGGAAGGAGGGAAGTAAGGTCATATATTTCTTCCCCTTCTTTCTTCCTGCTGTGTTGCTAATGGCTGTAGAATAAAAGCCATAGCTCCTGTCACACAGTTCTCCCTTATCCCAGGGGATATTAGCAACTGTTCTTTTCTCTGGCTTCTACCAGCCTAGATGTGGCAGTGGCTTCCACTGTTTTTGTTATAGGGGTGTTTTTCTTTGTTGCTATTTGTCCTCTTTGTGTATATCTTTTGTAAATGGTCTCTTAATTAAACTTCCTTCAGTTACTCAGTTTCAGTATCCTATCTTTTCCCACCAGAACTCTGACAGACACAATGCCCATTAAAATGCACTTCTTAAAAAAATGTAGATAATAATATATGTAACCTATTAATTATCTTAGTGACATGCAATTATGTTTTAATTTTATTTTTGATTACTCTGAAATGACTATCTTTTCATGTATTTGCCAGGAAATACTTCTTTTCTTTGGGGGATTGTGCATCATCTTTGTTCTAGTTTTTATTGGGGTTGTTAATTTTTTTCTTATTGATTTTTTGAGTTCTTTACATATTAAAGACACTAATGCTTTGTTATATTGATTCAAGTATATTTTATGCAGTTTACTTTTAGCATCAATTAGTAAAATGATGAGTGGTATTCCTGTAATATCAAAGTTTTGGTTTGTTTTTAAAGTCAAATCAACCATCTTTTCCAATAATCTTTCAGACATAAGCATTTTAAGTCATAGAAATTTTCTTAATGCCGTGAATGCTTTTGACTACGTGGGCATCTCACGGCTGTAACTTACTGTTCTCCTGTGTGTGAGGTGTGGTGCTTTCTTCTTGCTGCTTTCAGGATACTTTCATTGCTCTAGGAGTGAATAATTTTAGTGATTTTTATTTGGGTTCCCTCTTTCTTCAAATCTGTCCTTGGGCCCATCTAGTGAAACTTTCCCTTCAGTTATTTCATTTTTAATCTTTTGAATTTTCGGTTTGCGCTTTGCGGATTTTCAGTTTCTCTGCTGCTAACCCTTATTTGTTTACTCAGTGATACCACATTCTTTGAATGTGGTCCGAGTAGCTGCTTTGTGTTCTGATCCAAAGTGGTTTCACTGAGCTGAGAAAGCGGGGAACAGATGAGTTTCTGTGGACAGCTTTGTTTCCTGAATATGGGTCTGCATCACATTTATTACTTTTTGATTGAAAACTGAGCAGTGTCAGTAATATGCTGGAGCAACTCTGGATTCTTTTCTGAAAATTTTCCAAAAGCTTTTGTTTTTTTGTTTGTTTTGTTAGCTTGCCTTGACTTGAATGGCAGAGTCCATCTCCTCTTAGGGTGTGTAGCCCTTGGTATCTCTGCTCAGTTCTTTCTCTGCCTTCCTGGACGTATCCCCTGCTTCTGTGTGGTTTAGTGCTCAGCCACTGACTTGGGCAGACATTATGTATGCTCCGACATTTGAATGTAATGTTTTTCTTTCTGCTCCTAGGCTGTGTGTGAGGAATATATCGAAAGGCTGCAAGTTCTCAAGTCTCCCCTGGCTTTCCTTTTTGTTGGGTTTCCTAAGTTTCCCACACTCGTGTATAGTTTATTGGTCAGACAGATGTGTGGCGAGTTTATTATCTCAGCTTTTCTATTAACCTCTCAATCCATGACCTCCTGGTTGGTTTACCAGCTGCCCCAAACCAAGACCATGACCTCCGCTTTCCGCTTGCTCAGCTCAGTGAGTTGATGATCTGTTTGGACTCTGCCTCCCTGCTGTATGGCAGGAAGAGCTCCCGGGCAGAGAACCAGATGCCGTGTCTTCTCCTTTTCTCAAGTATCACAGACTTTTGTTGCCTGTTGTTTAGTGTCTTAAGACGTTTGCTTCATGTACGTTGTCTGTTACCCCTGGATGGCGGATGGCAAGTTCAGCGCCAGTAACTCTGAACATGACATGGTAGAAATCTAATGATCAGGTTTTCTGTATAAATGTCTAAGGCCATAGAATGTCAGTTTTATTTTGGACATTTGAAATAGTATTTCAAATACTGTAATACTTTGGATAGTGCATATGTATTTTCTATTCTCAAGTGAGCATTATTCCCCCATTTGTCCCTTTTTTGAAGTCCCCCTCTTTCTAGGTAGTATTGCCATTCGTATCACCTCAAGGCTCTGAGGAAGTTGTCAGAGGGGATGACTGAGACAGAATTTGAACTGCAACACTAACAGCACCACCAATAATAGTATCATCAAAACACTTACCAAGAATATATTTTGGACATACTTTGGGGAATCAAATACCTGATAAGGCGTGATTCCTCTTCTCCAAGTGCTTACAGTTCATTTGAGGAGAGAGAAATACGTATTATAAGATTTATGATAATGCAGGTCAGTCACTGTTAAGGAGTTTTTGAGTGAGTAATGAAACATTAAGTGGTCATGTAGGAGGTCGTTTGGATTTCGTGGGAAGAGACTCAATAGATAAAAAGTCGTCTTAAATGCCCCTTATAGGGATTAGTCAGTAAAATAAATGAATATAGTGACAAGGTTTTAAGATAAAAAAGACAATCCCAGAGATTTGTCATAAATAGCAACTAATATTCACCTTCATAACTGCAAGACAGTAGGTGTGGTGGTGACTGTGGTGTACCGGAGTGTAAATTTATAAAAGAGGAGCCATTGCTCAGTTTCTGCTCTTCTAGTCTAAAAGAATGCAAACCCACATATTGACAGACATCCCCAGTTTTTCAAAAAGTTTAAAAATCTACTTTTTGTCAAAACCTCCCAATTTTTAAATGTTGGCAAGCAGTAAAATATTTTATTACCATGGAGACCACAGAAATTACGTCTGGGAATGAATTTGGTATTCAGGGTACCAGTGCGTGACCTCAGAGTTCACACACACTGAAAGATGGATTAAGTCTGGGGCAGGAAAATTTGTCTTACACATATTCTGGACCAGAAATAATGACTTAATGGCTTAGCAGTGACAGCACTGCTACTTGCTTGTAGCATTTGATGCTTGCTGTTACAACTTAATAAGCATAAAGTAATGGAAGCACCTTTATATCCTTTAGAAAGCAGATGCATTTGAATTATATTTAGAAATTCATGGCTAAAAGTTGTAAACAGAATCATTATTTTTATGTACTTAGTGTTTGGATTCAGGGCTCTTTGTGTTTGTAAAATTAACATATCTTAAAAGAGGGAAAAAAGCTCCCTCGCAAATACCAAGTCAGTGTTGCGCAACAGATCGCAGAGTGTCCACAGGGCCGGCAAGCCGAGCACTGTGTGTCGTACCCAGCTACGTCACCAATGTAAAATGCATGTTATGTACCAGCTAGATTGTAATGTCTTTGATAAGCCATCAAGCCTATGGTCTCAAAGTCGGTTCTAGCATTTTGGAAGTGCACACTGTCCTCGGTTAACCTAATGGAGAATAAATTGTTTCATAGCAATGATGCCCTAGAAAATAGATGTTCTGTTTGAGCTGCTCAGTTTAGACCCAAGTGTATCTGTCTTTTGAGATTCAAGTTGGCCTTCTTATACCAGGGCATAATTTCAATTATTAAAAAAAGAGAAAACTGTCAGTTTTGGGCATCTCTAGAAGCTTATTTAAAGCAACGTTTTGATTAGTTCCGCATAAACGAATCGGAACTACCTAATTATTGCTGCCTTCAGAAAACATGGAATTAAAAAGAAGTACAGGGCAAGAGCAAATGGAGAAGTGAAGTGTTCCTGCTGCACCTGAGCTCTCTGAGCACCTGGGAAGCCCCTCCTGGAAGTGAGTGCAGCCATTGTTCCAGGACACTTCTCTACTGTGGCTGTGTCTCTGTGTGTGTATGCGTGCACATGCACGTCCTTGTGTTTGTGTATGCTTTTGTGTGTGATCCATGCAGCAGTGTATCTACTACAGTGAGCTAACTTAATTTTCTTCATTGTTTTTGGTAACATCTCTGTAGTTGTGAACATTTTACCAGGTGCTGGTCTTGATATCATTTCCATGGAGCTTAGAAACGAGATATAAGTCATTAAAGTAATTAGTATAACTTTGACCTCCAGGGCTATCACTGCAGCCTTTGCAAACTTGATCTCTTCTTAACTGTCTTTGGTTTCATCAAAGCCCTGAACGGCTAATCATATTTTCAATGAGTTTATTTTCAAATAAATCACAAAATCATTTGATTGGGGTTTCTTTTTTGTTTGATTCTCTCGATATTTTTCCCTTTGTCTCTTTTTCTTTGTTTCACCTCCAAGTGTTTCTTTGGAGGAAAAAAAATATAGAAATCATATTAAGGTTGCATTTAAATAGAAAAGGTAATGAGTCTCCATAATTTGGTTTAATTTAAAACACTTCATTTTATACAAAGAAACTTCAAACTTCTTTATTGTTTAAAATCAATTAAAATACATTAGTCATCTCTTTTTGAATGTGAAATCAGGTGCGCAGTCCATTCATTGTATCATTGGTTTAATTTCTCTAATTATGAATACAGTTCGAGACAATCTTTGTAATAGAAGCTTGGCAGGGCATGAATTGAAAAAAATTTATATGCAACTAAACACTATACGACAAATCTTCATTTCTCATTGATTTCTATCAAGTACTTTCTAAATGTGTCCTTAAAAATATTTGAGGAGAACAAAGATAAATCTGAACCTGTTTTGTTCCACATATATATTCTTTTTTGTTCCTTAAAATAGCCTTGACTGCTGGTTTGGATGTTCACTAATGGTACTTAAATGGAATTAAATGTATCACAGTGTTGAATAAGAAAGACAATTCCATTACTTACAGCCCACAAACCATTCTGTATCTTAAATCATGTGTGAATTTTTCTTATTTTGATTTTGTTTTATTTCTGGCTTGCAAGTCTTTACTTTTTGCACTTTGCTTTGTGTATACTATATCTTTTTCCCACAAATCCATAGTTTTACCTTCTGTCCTACCCAGGAGTCAATGTCTTTGGCTTGCAAGAAGTTTTTCCTTTTACCTGATTTTGCTAGGGGTAAATGGAGTGGTTTGGGGGTATTCTCTTATACCATAATTCCAAGTCATGAGGAAGTTTTCTGGCTCTAAACTCTCACCATATCTAGAGATTCTGTTGAAGTCTATAAACACAAATTTAACTATTGATTTTATACCTTGATTTAAAAATTCTATGTCAGTGACATTTTACATCTTTGGTCGTTACAGAAGATTCCATCTGATTAACTTAGAATATTTGGAAAGTCTTACTCTGCAGTGATGAGGCCCACCATGGTTTATCAGATCATTTGTGATTTAAGGTGGAGTTTCTTAGGAAGTATACTGGGAGGATTGGGATTGAGATAGTGGCAGGGCCCTGGACAAGGACAGTTTTTCTTGTCCATCCTCTTTAAGCTTGGCTCAGCGGGATAGTCTTCCTTCCTTGACCCTAGGTGGCAACTCTGGTTGGTCTCATGACTTTTCCTCTAGGTAACGCATGCGTACGTCCTGATGCTGCTTTAAGCTGCAAGCGCAGTGATTCAATTCAGTGTTTAGAATGTAAAATTTAAGATACTGACAAAAACACTGATTTTGCTTTCAGAGATGGTTAAAGTTGAAGTTCTTAGTTGGCCTAGATGAAAATTAAAGCTGAATCTTTCTCTCTGGAGGTATTTTTGTAGCTTCTTCATAGGGTTTTTCACAGGGCCCTTGGCCGCAGGGCTGGCACTGTATTCCGCTCTGTTCCCTGTGTTCTCTTTGCATTAGCTTCTCAGCTCCTGATCTTTGATGGTGGACGTCTAGGCTGTCTCTGCTGATGTCTTCTGCTGTTTTTCTCTTCCTGTGGCCTCATCTCTTCCACTGGGAACTCACATACCCACCTTGGACTAACTCAGAAATGGTCCCAACGCAGCAGCAGACTGACCCCAACACAGACCGTATACTCCTGGCTCTGTCATTGATGACACTAGTTGGCTCCTGTCTTGTTCTCTAGATTTTCTTGTTTGAGAGTTAGATGCAAATTCTTGAAGCTTTAGTTTTTGAAAATTATAGTCAGACATTAATTCTGTACCCCTTAATATTTCAGAATACACAAGGCCAAGATCACTAAATCATCCCCCTGGAGCTTTCCCAGTGTACCTTAACATGAAGATGCAGGGGGTGCATCTCCCCTCACTCTTCCACTGGGAAGGAGAATGTCCGTAAAGCACTATGAAGATCTTTCTCTACAGAAAACCTCCTTTTTCAGTATTGCTGGCCCCATGTATATTCTTGAACTTTGGAAAAGTTAGTGGGACATTTGATCATAGATTTGTCTAGGGTATGTGGTGGTCTGTCTAATAAACATTTCATTACCATTCTTTTACATAACTTGAGTTTGTTTAAAGAAAGGCTTTTATAGTTTTCAGAAGTTTGCCAACTATTAGTCAGTGGTATAGATTTAATTAAATACAGGGAAAACCCAGCAAGAAGAGTTTAACTTTAAAAATTAAGAATTTAAAGATCTTTTTTCTGCAAATCAACTTTTCTACTCATTATCTTTAGAGAGTTGACCTAGAGTTCAAACAGTGGGTAAAACTCATGCCCTTATTGAAAATCTAGGAAAATAACCTTTCAAATGACCTATGGAAATAACCTTCATCTTTTTGAAATCAAGAAGAATTTCAAATCAGATTCTGCACTCATGTTGACTATTAATATTCAGAATATCCCCCTGGGATTTGGAATATATTTTCTGTTTAGTGATTTGTATAAGATAATTGCTCTTGTGCATGCTCATGTTTGAAATTAATTGAAATTATAGAAAACAGTACTATTTATATTTGAGTAAATGGCCATAGTCTTTGAGATAGAAATAACCTCGGAGAGCATTTAGCTCAACACTTTCACTTTATAGATAAATATATTGTTATGTATTATTATTGTTATAACAATACTCATATTTACATAGAATTTTGCAGAATATGGGAACCCAGAGAATTTATTAGCAGTCTTGTTAGAACCCACATTTTCAAATTCTCAGCCTACATCTTTATAGTATTGCACAATGATTGGTAATTCATAATTCACCTTGGGAAACTGGGTGGTAAAATTGAAATATTTATGCTATAAAGTATAAAGTATATTTCTATTCTAGTCCTCTAAAGATACCAGTTATTAACCTCATGAAAAATATCATGACAATTTCCTTTTAATTTCAGGAGCAAACCCAACCACATCTATGTAAACAAAAGGAGAAGGCATATAATGTAACGGAGCACGTGCACACGGGCTTCTAAACTATTGAGGTGATAGAATTTTTCAGTTTTAAGAAAAACAAATACGTCATTTTCTACCAAATTCATAATAGAACATTTAGAAATAAACTTCTTTTCCTGAATTTTTACTTTCCTATTTTCTGTCAGCGTTATAAAAAATGGTTATTCAGTTAATCAGCCTGTTGATCATCAGAAAGTAGAAATACATAGATTTTCTTTCCTGACTTGTTTTCTTCCCTTACTTGGATCTTGCTTACCTGTGCAAGCCTTAATGACAGTCCTTCTGTATCAGCCCTTGTGTTGTTCCAGGTTCTAAGTCAGACTGCTTAATAGGTGAAGAGAGTAAAAGTAAAGCATAAAATAGCTAGAGATAAACACACTGTGAATACCTGGGGAGTTTTAAAAAGGGGTTTGTAGGCTACTTACATGCAAATGAAGGCATTTAATTGTAATGTGTCTTCAGTGATAAATGGGGAAAACAGTCTTGAATAAATTTTCCATTATAAAATGAGAAATTGTCATGCTTTGCCCTTTTCATTTGTTCCCTGAGAAAGGTGAACTTATCTAAAAAAATTTACGCCAGGAGAACTGCTTTTATTTAGCTAATGAACTACCATAATTTGGGAAATGGCGCTGTGTTGAGTGGTATTAGACAGCAGGAATAATAATACTTTTACATTATTAAATTAATAGTAGAATTTTTGAACTAATTTTATTCTCAATCAGTTTTTCCCAGAAAATAATGAGTGACAGGTAAGAGCGGTCACAAGGGTTGCACAGACTTACGCATAAGCCTGGACAACCTCTCACTGTCCCATAAAGACCGCAGGTCCCCAGGGTGATAGGTCACGTTCATACTGGAAATAAGCTTTTTGAGTTCAGGGTTAAGAACCCACTCCTGTACCAGAAGCTGTTTTCTGAAGTGTCAGCAGAGCAGATGCTGCCTTCTAGAAAAGGAGCAATTCATTAAAGGTCCTGTCCAGTCTTAAGCTGTAGCAGACAGGATGTGGAATTGGTATATTAGGGTAAGAAATGGGATATTTTTGGAGTCTAACAACTACTCTTGCTCACACACAAGTTCTGCCTGGGAAAAACGAGGGAAATCAAGTGTGACCTGAGCAAGAGGCAGTTGGCAAACAATGGAAGAGTCAAGGGCACAAACTCGATTACAAGAGCAGAACCTTTTCTATGTTGTAGTATCACAATTAATTCCATAGTCATATTTTCCTATTACAGTTAGTATATTTATGTTGCTATGAAAGTCACTTTGTCATTATCAGTTTTGGGTTTTTTTTGGCTAGGATAACACCGAAAATACACAGCAGTTTCTTTTTACTGATGCTATTAAACTGCGAGATACATTTACAGAATAGTTTCAAAACCACCTTTTTAAGTGAATCCATTTTTTTCTAAGAATACACATTGCAGGTCATCTTTAAATTCACTTAGAGTCCTTGACTATGGAATATAATAAAACTCAGTTGTTGAAAAAGAAATCAACCGCTGCATTTTATAAAAGATGCTCAGCTTTACCAAATAGAGGCTTTATTGTTTTGCTCTAGGCTAGGGTTCATGTTGGATAGTGCAGTTTTTTTTTCCTCTACCACTGTAGCCTAGTTTCACATGCATGAACCCAAAGGGTGATATCTCTGAAGAGGTGGTGTTAGTTTAAGTAAAACAACAAAAGCATTTTTTTGTGAGGAAAGAAGATTTGAATGCGCCTCATGAAATTAATACTAAGTTTTCTGTCATCTACCTTATTACTTTGGTAGATGACTCACATTAAAGGCAACAGAGCAAGGAGTCAGCAACCTGGGTTTTGCCACATCTGCAGTGCTGCAGATACACGTTTCCTGCAGCTTACACAGAAATTATCTATGTTTAGTCCACTTTCTTAGAATATCTGTGAACTGGACTAGAAATTATGCCTTTATTATGATTCTTCAAGGTGTTGCTTTTTCAAACTATGAGTGGAAACCATAGCTATTAATAAGCAAAACCAGAAAACCAGCAAATACTAAACAATCATTGTTGATACATTGTATCAGTATTTGCATGTGTGCATAAAAATAGGTAAAAAAAAACTTCTTTTGGAAATGCTGGAAAAAAATAATGAGTTCACATTTATTACTTTGTAACTAATTTGAAATCACATGTAAATCAATAATGTTTCATTTTTTAAAACAGATATAGGTTTGTACTCCTCCCTGAAAAGATACTAAATGTTGCCTTTATTGAGTGGGGAAGTTTACTTAAAATGCCTCTTCCAGACATTTTCAGGGACCACACATGTTTCCTAAACTCTCATTTATGAGCCATAATCCTGAGTGTCCTATAGGTTCTGAAGTGGTTAAATGAAGTAATTTAGTATCAGAAGGCGAGCCTGACCCATGGCAGTTCGGTTTCTCTTTAGCTAGCTGTAACTCTGTAGCATGTTACTGTGTTATCTCTAATAAGGCTGGTCTCTGTAAGCACTGTTAATTGGCTCATTGATGAAGTCATGTGATGACTTGTCCCCACAAACGAAACAAACAAAAAGCCCCAGCTTCCCAATGGTAGATTTTTAATCTGTATATCCTTTAGAGATGGTGCTGAGAAATCAGGAAGAAATTGGCCTACAGGGATCTAAAGCTAAGAATTCACTTCCTTGTGTAATGAACACAGTAAGCAGATGACTGAAAGCAAACTAACCTATATTCCAAGCAGCAACATAATGGCTTTCTAAAAAATTAGCTCAAATTACCTTTTCCTGATCCAGTGTAGAATGATATTATGCATATATCATTTCTGCAGTATTGTGATTTGTAAGAAATATTTATTTGGTCATCAGATGACCAAAATGTATTTCTCGTGTATATTTGGTTTTCATCCACAGTTGCTGACTCACAGCTCCCAAAATTCTTGTAATTTCCTAAGGGTTGAGAGTGAAAAAGGTATCTTTTGTTATGTTAATGAGATGACTTTTGGAAAGCACCTAAGAGTGGAAGCCGTTTGCTAAGGGAGCCAACCAGGTGTTTAGAGGGCTCTTAGTTCCACCCCCTGACCACTGGGGAAGGGAGATCCCCCCAGATTGAATAAATCCTGAGTGACCAATGATTCAATCAATCGCATCTTTGTAATGAAGCCTTCATAAAACCCCAAAAAGACTGGTTTGGAGGGCTTCTAGGTTAGTGAACACGTGGTTACTGCGGGAAGTGAGATGCCTAAACAGGGCGTTGGAAGCTCTGAGCCCTTTCTCTATGCCTTACCCTGTGCATCTCTTCCATCTAGCTGTTTCTGAGTTTTATTCTTTATAATAAACTGGTAATCTAGTTAGTAACATGCTTCTCTGAGTTCTGTGAGCTGCTCTAGCAAATTAATCAAACTCTAGGAGACGGTCTTGAGAACCTCTGATTTATAGCCAGTTGGTCCGAAGTACAAGTAACAACCTAGAACTGAAGTTGGCATCCTGAGTAGGAGGGGGTCCGTTGGAACCTCCACTCTGTAGCCATTTGGTGAGAAGCACAGGTTAACAGCTTGGGCTTGCAACTGGTGTCAAAAGATGTAGTGTTGGGTGGGGGAGTCCTACAAGACTGAACCCTTAACCTGTGGAAGAATCCGATGCCATCTCTAGGTAGACAGTGTCATAACTGACACTCTACTGGTTTCTGAGAATTGATTGTTGGTGTGGGGGGAACCCCCAGCCCCACATTGGAAATTGACTCTCAGAACATTCAAAATAGACACTGAAGTTGATTTCCCCTGTTTAGCATTTATTCTGGAGGAAATTTCACATCAGGTGTGGTGTTGTGTTGAAATTTCAGACACTGTGTATTCCATTAAACCAGGACTAGACATCTGGTTCCACAGAGGCACCAGCTTACTGGGCATCATTTTGTGCCTACATTGTCTTTGGGCTGATGCTCTGTAGATGCTGCTGGTCAGGAAGTCACAGGGCTCCAGCTCATTGAGGTGGGTCAGTGAATGTTTATAGTGGCTGCATTCATAACATCAGTGAACGTTACCAATACATTTAGGGAGCAATAAGATTTACTCCTGTGAGTCTCCAGTGTTATGAAACTGTCTTTGTGACCAGGACCATTGAAAATAACCCAGGTCTTAGATTCCTGACTTTAAAGTAGATAACATTTATTGAACTCCTTTTGTTGTAGTAATGTTTACGTAGCTTTTTTTTTTCCCTTTGTTAAGTTCTTTTGAGACACTGAGATTGTAGCAATGTAATGGTAGATTTATATGATTTTGAGAATTCATGATATTTTGTATTTCTTTAAGTCCTTACACTGAAAAGCATATATATTTATATATATATGTGTGTGTGTGTGTGTGTATATATATATATATATATACACACATATATATATATATACACACACACATATATATATTCTATAAAAGTCTTGAAGTCTTCCCAAGCAATATTTTTGCTGACCCACATCAGGGAAGAAATTTGTACACTCCATGCACTCTGATCTCTTAAAAAATGAAGGGAATTTTTTTAAAGCTATAAAAATCCATCTGTAAAGGTTTAAAACTAACCAAACAGAAAACTACAAATCTAAAAACAAAAAGCAGACCATACAAGTCATTCAGAACCAACCCTGGGGCTTTGAGCAAGGGTAAAGCAATCCCATGGAGCCAGTAGATTGTATTTGCATCTAAAAATTGGGTTAAGAGCTAACAAAGTTTACTTTATTCTTAGGTTGGTTAATTCCAAGAAGTAAACACATCTCACTTGTCTTCCAGAAGCATCTCTCAGTTATTCAGGGCCTTACAGGAGATCTACCATGTTGCTCGGTCAATTTTTGCTATGCAATTTGACCCTAGAGAAAGCCTTAGGTTTGAAAGTGATGGTTCCCGATCCTTCGCTCTCATATCTTATAGTGGATTCCAAGCTATCCACATGCAGGTACACAAACTAGCATGGTGTTGACTGTTAGAAATGGTGGAACATCTGATGTCGGTCTAGTGGGTGTGAGGGAGAGCAGGAAAAAACTATTGAAATGACTTCCAAGGAGGTTTATTTGTGAGTTCTAAGTTAAGGCTTGGCTTGAGCCGGTATTGCTGAATTGGAGGCTCTAATTACTTTATAGTGTTGTCATTCAAATACAAGAAGTCACACGTTTCATTGTTGTGGGTCTAGGCAAATGGTCTTTTGGAGAAAGGGCCAACATGATTAGCCTTGTAAAAGAGGAATAATGCACAAATGACAGGGGTTGGTAAGGTTAAACTTGAAGTTGTGGGGGCAGAGGGTGTTCTGTGTAAAGTAGGAACTGAATTGCTGAGCAAGAGTCTTCTCCAGAAGCTCAAGTGATTACTGTTCGCAACACACAGATGCCTGGAGCCCAGGAGGCAAACTTTATGTTGGATAACATTGTAGATTCTGGCTTAAGTCACTAGGGTTCAAATGTGAGCTCTGAACTCATGGTATAATTTTAGGTAATTTATTTGACTCTTTGAGCTACAGTTCCTTATCTTTATAACAGGAATTATTAACATATGTAAACAAGTCAAAGTGCTTGTGGCAATGTGAAAACAAATAATTTTATTTAAATACTGCTTTGGTAAAACTGTTTTTGCACGTGGTTTAGACTGCAGGTAGAGGGCTTAAGTGATTATAGTTGAAGAGATGGTGGGAAATCTGCTGATGCTGGAGGTCTAGTACCGGTATGGAGTTTCCCACTCACAAACGAGCACACAGCAGACAGCTAGGATGAGATGGCAGCCATGAATATCTTGCTCTAAATCTTCTTTTCTGCCTAAGCATAAATGTGTTGGGTGATGCTAAACCCCCCTCTCTTTCCCTGTTTCCCTCGTTCCACTTTCGTCACTTTTTTTTTTCCTGTCAATTTAAGTTCTGTTGTTAAGCTCCTCCTCACCTCCTCAGCAGTCCTGTTGTGTATAAAGGTGTATGAGTATAGATGTGTTAATGATGAAAAGGAAGCACAGATTCCTTAAATTAATAAGACTTTTTTAGACAGGTTTTAGGTTTATGGAAAAATTGAGCAAAAATTAGAGTTCCCATTATTCTTTAATCCTTCCCCACTCCCACCATTTTCCCTGTTACTTACATCTTGTATTAATAAGTACATTTGTTACAAATGATGAGCCAATAGTGTTATTAACTAAAGTCCACGTTTCAAGTCAGTGCTCATTGTTTGTACTGTATATTTTAATTTCTCTTTTGACTAATGTATAATGACATACATTAGCATATTATACAGAATAGTTGCACTGGTCCAAACTTCCCCTGAGCTCCACCTGTTCATTCCTCTCTCTCTTGTAACCCCTGGAAACCTGTGATCTTTTTACTGTCTTTATAGTTTTGCTTTTTTCAGAATGTCATGTAGTTGGAATCATACAGTATGTAGCCCTTTCATGATGGTTTCTTTCACTTAACAATGGGCATTTGAGGTTCTTCTGTGTCTTTTTGTGGTATGATAGTTCATTGCTTTTTATCACTGAATAATATTGCATTGTATAGATATACCATAGTTTATTTCTTCATTCAGCTATCTTCAGAGGATATCATAGTTGCTTCCAAGTTTTGACATTTATGAATAAATCATTCACATGCAAGTTCTTGTGTGAACATAAATTTCACTCACTTGGGTAAACAGAAAAAAGAGCTCTTGCTGCTTCATTGGATAAGGGAATGTTTAGAGTTAAAAGAAACTGCCAATTTGCCTCCCAAAGTGGCACCATTTTGTATCCCCACCACCGCTGAGAGTCTCTGTTATTTCACACCTTCACCAGCATTTGGTGTCGTCAGTGTTGTTGGATTCTTTTAAACAATCCACTTTCTTGAAGTCTTAGTGTTGATTGCTACAATAAAAAGACTGGAAACATTCAGTGACTTAGTTTATTTCTCTCACATGTGAGCATCCATTGTGATATGGCAGATGGCACTGCTGTCCTCAGTCATCCAGGGACCCAGACTGAGAGTGGCTTTGCCATCTCCAGTGAATCTTTTTCCAAGATCACTCTTCTCATGAACTTCCCAGGCAGCAAAGGAGAGAAAAACATGCTATGGAGATACAACCACTTTTTAAATGTTTCAGCCTAGAAGTGGGATGAACAGATTCCATGATGAAAACTAGTCATGTGCCTATACCTAGCTGTAAGGTCAGCCGGGAAACATAGTCCCTGTCTGGCCAGTGGCTCCCAAGCAACAACTTGATTAGCATGGGGAAAATCAGAGCAGATTTTGGAGACTGTCTAGTGATCTTCTACACATTTGCTGGAAAAGTTTATTGTATCAGTTGTGATCAAATGAATTTTATCATTGTGTCATTTCAGGCACTAATGACAATGCAGTTAAGGAAGAAAAACAGCCAGGATTTCCTGGAGTCAGTGATGATTGGCATAAATTTGTCTAAGACATACTGTGATCATTGGCTTTTAACATTCAACTTCCTCAGTTAATACTTTTCCCAGGGCTTGAATAAGATGATGGGGTATCCCATTCTCTTATCTTCCAGAAAGCTATGGTTCTGAGGAGGAGAAGGCTAGTCTAACTTAATTGGAAAATAAAAAGCAAACAATATAGTTTTCAGCCTGTTCGTTCTGGTGGGTGAAAAGGGGGCCAGCAAGAAAATAATTACAGATTTCTGAATCCAGTCATCTCTGTGTACTCCTGTTGCTCTTTCCCTCCTTGTGCACACAGTAATTTAGGTTTTGTTTTGACAAGAACATAGAGGTATTTATAAACTGAGAGGCAATATTTAGAGATTTAGTGAGTATCTTGCCAGAAATAAATAAGTGCCCTAAAGTTTTGAAAGCATGGTTAAATCAAGGTACCAATCATCACTAGTTGACTGGAATCATGAGGACTATTTACAAATAAAGTTTAAATAAATTAATATCTTTAAAAGGCAATCCAAATATGCATTTAATTGACAGGCCCTCCAAATCTGTTTGGCATAATATTGCATACACAAGAAAAACCTAATTTGTCAATAGTTACTTAATCATACCAGTAGATTAGCAAGTATCAGCAATTTTATTGTCAATTTGCCCTTTCTTCCTATTATAAAATGTACTCGGTTGATATATTTCCACATTCCCTTGGGAGCAAAGAAAAAAGGAAGGGAGGAGGGAAGGAAGGGTCAGAGGTAACAAGGGATGAAGGGACAGAAGCAGGAAGGAAGAGAGAGCTTTAAACTAGATGCTTGAGTTTTAAAATAGCAAGAAAACACTTGTTAGTTGTCACCAGTGTAATAATTGTTTGTTACCATCCTAGCAGTTTTCTAAAAGGAGTAAACTGTAGGCAGATGCTGTGTATTCAATTTACAGTCTGCAGTTGGTTTATGCCAAAACTCCAACAGAACTTAAGTCGGTCTTTCTGAGACTTCTCTCTCCTTTAGGGTCATTGGGCTGAGATTCATTCAGCCTGAATTGAGTAATTCTGTCTTTCTCTGGGAAGATATAAGGAATATACTTGAATTTTTTTTTAATTCAAAATTATTTCTGGCTGCCAGATTGTCTTTCTTATGAATAAAAACAATTTCTGAAATGAACCACTGTATGATTCTGAAGACCAAATCTATGAACCAGACACATAAGCTCTAGCAAAATTTAATCTGTACACCAGTTTTGATCAGTCATTAATGTTAAATAAGCAAATACCATATATTTTAAAAAGACAACTATCCTATTCAGATGTTTTATATACTACTCCTTTTAGGATCAAGGAAGAGATTTTAAAAAGTTGTCAGTAATTATTTTCTCAGAGAGAAACCATTTGTGGCAACCTGTGAGTGGCAATCAAAAAAATGTGTTTTGAGCATGCCTTTATTCTAGAGCTATAATTGGTTCTCAAAACCAGAGATGTTGGCAGCATTATTTCCTGTTTTTATGGATCTGTCTCTAATACTTGTCCCGTTAAAGGCTACTCAACTTTTTTTCTTTCTTTTTTGGAAATACAGATGATTTACCATATTATGTGTTTCAAGTGTACAACATAGTGGTTCAATATTTTTATAGATTATACTATTTTATATTTTAGAACTTACTATAAGATATTGGCTATATTTCCTGTGCTGTATAATATATCCTTGTAGCTTGTTTGTTTTATACATACTAGTTTGTCCCTTTTAATCTCCTACCCTTATCTTGCTCCTCTTCCCTTCCCTTTCTCCACTGGGAACCACAAGTTTGTTCTCTGTATCTGTGAGTCTGCTTCTGTTTTGTCATTCATTTCTTTGTTTTATTATTTAGATTCTGCATGTAAGTGATAACATACACTATTAGTCTTTCTCTGATTCATTTCACTAAGGGTAATACCTTTCAGGTCTGCCTATGTTATTGAAAATGGCAAAAGGTTATTGTTTTTATGGCTGAGTAATATTCCATTGTGTATGGATACCACATCTTTATTTATGTATCTGTTGATGGACATTTAAGTTGCTTCCATATCAAGACTATTGTAAATAATACTGCTGTGAATATTGGGGTGCATATATCTTTTTGATTAGTATTTTTGTTTTCTTCAGGTCTATCAGTGGAACTGCTGTATCATATGGTAGTTGTTTTTTGAGCATGCTCCATACCGTTTTCCATAGTGGCTGCACCAATTTACATTCCCACCAACCGTGTCCAAGGGTTCCCTTTTCTCCTCGCCAGCATTTGTTGCTTGTGGCCTTTCTGATGATGGCCACTCTGGCAGATGTGAGGTGATATCTTACTGTGGTTTTGATTTGCATTTCCTTGATGATTAGTGATGCGGAGCATCTTTTCATGTGTCTCTTAGCCATCTGTACGTCTTGTTTGGAGAAATGTCGATTCAGGTCTTCCGGAGGTCTACTCAAGTTTAAGACTGTATCAAACTGTGTGGAGAAGGAAGCACAGCAGCCTGATTGACAACGTAGTGCTTCCTTTTCTGCACATCACCTTGTTTACTAGTTTTTCTTCCATGCACCTCTTGGCAGGTACACTCTCTGTTTCTTCCTTATTAGAAACAACATGGCAGATTTAAGATATTTCAAGAATCCAGCCTTTTTATTGTTATAATTCAAACTAAAGAGAAGCTGTCCTTAAATGAGGCCAGTTTGAAATTGGCCAGCTTGTTTCATGAAGCTGCTTCTGAGTAACCAACTTCTGAATGTTAAAACTGTTTTTCTGCTTTAGTTCACCTAGTGGCTCCTGATTCCAGTAAGCTCTGTTCTATTGAGTCCAGTGTTCTCTTAGGTCAAGAGGTGATAAAGTTCATGTTTATGAAACCATGGCATTTTAGAGATGACATCTGTCATAGAGCTATGAGAAGAGTCATTGTCATAAAAAATAACTCAGCTATAAGCTAGTTTCAACTGCTTTCTTTTTAGGAAAAAAATGGTACTTAAACTTTTTGGTATGTGTTTGAAAATTTCACAAAACAATTATTTTTAATATCATGGTTCAAATTTTCTGAAAAATGCATTGATCAAGGAGAGAAACCAAATTATAGTCTTTCCAATTTCTTAGAAAATAATGATCTAGAATTAATCTTCTTATCTGGTATATAGTGTCCTTATTAGTTGGTTAAATAATAGCTCCCCACACACAGGAGGGTGATATATGAGGCTCATTTTCAACCTAAATTGTAGTCATTTCCTGCTTGTTAATAAAATAAAAGAAGATGAAAAACCTCAGCAATGTGATGTTTCTTCAGTAACTCTAGAAACTTACAAGCAATGGCAGAGAGAGCTGTACCCTACACTGATGCATTTTTTGGTACATCACTACGTATACTCATTAAATACCATTAACTAAAATGAGAGAGAAATAGGTATTTTAGTTTATTTCTATCATTTTGCCTAATTATATTTCAAGTTTACTTATAAAATGGAGGCAGAAATAGTGCATTAAAACTGTTTAGCCTTTTAAACTTCTCTAAAACCTTTTCCCAAAAAAACATCATTTGATCTTCCACAGTAACCTTGTGGGAAAGCGGATATTAATCGGATTAGCCCCTTTCATTATAGAGGCAATACTGGGGCCCAGAGAAATTGTGTGACAAGTGTTAATTACAAAGACAATAAGTGGCAAAGTAGAAATTGAATCTAAGTCTTGTGATTGAACTTACATATCTTATTAACATCCCATTCAAAACAAATAAAACTTGTCTCTCTGACTGAGTTGAACTCTGGCCTCTTGATCCCCCTGAGTTATGTGAGTAGTCCGCTTGTTAAGGCCCATTTCCTCATATCCTGCTGACTCTTACATGCTTTAACAGTTTGTTTTCCTCATTCTAGTGAAACTGTTTGTCACCCATTTTCAAATACCCTCATGCGAGCACCTAATTTCATTCTTTATCCCCTTTGAACATTCCCTTTGGTCTCTTCCTTGTTTTCCAAAGCAGTGTGCTCGTCTGTTTTTTCTTTCTGTCTGTCTCAGATTCCTCCTCTAGCCATCCTGGAGAAAAAATAAAGTAGTATCTGTTCTTCCTAGGGCAACTGCCCTGTGTCGGGTTCCCCAAGGCTACCCTCAATCTTCACAGTTTGCTGAACAGACTCACAGGAATCAGAATAGATGGTTATAGTTTATTACACAGAAAGATTACAGTATAAAATCAGCAAAGGAAAAAGGCACAAGGAGAAACTAGGCGCAGTCTTCCAAGATGTTCCTTCCCAGTGGAGCTGCATGGGGATTCGCTTCACTCTCCCGACAGTAACGTGTGATAGCACCTGCCAAGTGTCACCAGTTAGGAAGTTCACTCAAGCCTTGATGTCCAGGGTTACTGTTGAGAGTCAGTCACATAGGCAGGCAGCAACACCCACGTTTCTAACCTCACCTCCTCACACCCCAGTCCCTCAGAGTAAAGATAGGTGCTCAGCATACCACGTGGATAGCATAAACTGTCTAGTTCAGCTGATATTGCACGGCCCAGGGCCTCAGGCACACAGAAACGTTTTATCAGGCAGAATAACCTAGGGTCATCTCCCAGGAGCTGGTACAGGACCGGTTGTGAATACAAGCCTGTCTTTGCAAGGTACTGGGTTTGAGGAGCGGAGTCTGCTGAATTAACCCCTACCTGTACCTACCCTACTCACAGGGCCTCCTGTCTTATCCTTCAGCCTTGATAATTTCTGACTGGACAAAGGATGAGCACTCCCTGCCTAAGGGTAGGTTATTTATAAGGCAATTTGCAATACATAGAGAGATAAAAAAACATGGGCTTGGTATGGGAGAGATCAGACTTAGCAACGTATTTTGTGTCCCCTTGGGCAAATTAGAATCTCTGATAAATACACACATTCAGTAAATATTATTTCTTGTACCTATCTTCCAATTCTCGCATTCTCAGATACGGGTCTCACCTTTCCATAGTTATCACAGTGGCCTTGGCTGTGTCTGGCCTTGTGACTGTTTCATAATTGATCTTTTTGACTCCAAACTGAGCAGCTGTGTGCACAGCACTCTGCTCCCACCTGGCCTGCTGCTGTGGCTCTAATTCATCCTTTATATGGCTGAACAAATTCCTTTGTTAAAAGGTGTCTTTGATCATTCTACTCTTCTTGTCAGACCCTTTTATGGTTCCCAGTTGCTCACAGATGAAAATTCACTCTGCTAAGCTTGGCAGTCAATCCCCTCCTCAATCTGTTTCTAACCTATATTTCAAGATTTGTCTTTCTTTACTTTGCTTATGATGCATATTTTATTTGAAATAATTTTGAAGTTTTTACGTAGAAAAAAGTTGTATCTTCCTTTATGGTTTCTGAGGTTTTTGGGTTTTGTTTCTGTTGTTTACTTGATTGCTTTTTTGGTCTTATGTACAAAGGTGCTTTCCAATCAAAATCATAAAAATGCTGTCCATTTTAAAAAATTTTATCATGGTTTTAAATTTATATTTTGGTTTTATTACTATGATATACCTTTAGTTTCTTTTGAAGCATGGTTTTTGAAAGGGATGTGATTTTCTTTCCTTCAAATTTCCCCAGAAGTCTTGATTGGAACTCTTTACTTCACTACCTTGCAATGCTATAGGTGTCAAAAATTAATTTTCATGAATACACTAGTCTGTGTTTTTCCATTAATATATTTACACGTTTTTACAACAAAATCATTTTTAAAATTTCATGAACTTTATATTTATTAATATCTTGAATTTCACATACCCTATAATTGTCCTTTTAAAAAGGTTTTTTAACTCTTTTATCACACATTTTCCCTGTGAATCTTTAAGCTTAGCCTATGAAGTTATTAAGACTTTAATTGAGATTATATAAGTATCATGCATTTTTTTTTTTTAAGAATGGGCATTTTAACATGTTTTGCCTGTCCATACAAAAATACAGAGTGCCATTCTGGTTAATTAAGTCTTAGTTTATGTCCTTTGTTAAATTTGTATAATTTTACTTTTCTCATTTTTTTCATATACTTAACAAGTTTAATCCCTGACAATTTTTTAAAATCAATTTTGTTTATTTAAGAATGGGACCTTTATAAACTTTATTCTGCTTGGATACAGAAAAGCTGTTGCTTTTTTTCCATATCTATATCAGAAATATTTTATCAAAGATTGCAAACCATATTTGGGCAGCATTTGAGGAAAGACAATTTATTCTAGTAACTTATTGGCAATTTACCAAATCAGACTCAACAAGAGCAGAATCTGCACATCTCTGAGAGCTGAGACAGCAGGAACAATTGACAGTCTTGTCAGAGAGGATACTTTCAGAATCATTGATCCCCAATTTATTTTTCTTGGGTCCTTGTCACTCTGCCAAAAACCAAAGATCAAAAGAGAGAATTTAAACAAGAGGGCTTCACTTGATATGAGCCAAACCATTGCCCAAAGGATTATGCGAAAGGTAATTCCCCCAAATAAAAGAAAGCTGCTGTTAGAATACTGCAATGAGCATTGACACTCACATCACCTTAAGCCTGTGAGCAAGTATTGCTTTAGAAAACATACCAAAAAGTGGAATTTCTGAATCACAAGGGTGAGTAATTTTAAAATTTTAATAGATGCTGCCAACTTTCTTTGTAGAGTGGCTATAAGGAACTACTTTTCATATAATTATTGTTGCACAAATATGTCTTCTCTCATCTTCTTCAACTCTTGATGTGATCAAACTTAAAAAATTTTCCAATCTGAGGATTAAAACTCCATAGAATTTTTATATTTAAAATAAAATTCTATATCTCCTTTATATACTTTTTTACCCTATTTGTATTAAAATTAGTTTTGAACATGTTTTTCCTTCTCATTAGGTCATAAACTCCTGAAAGGTAGAAAAAAAATGTTTAATACAGAGGTATCTCTTGTTAACACCTAATGCAATTTTTTACACATAGGTGCCTAAAAACAGTTCTTAAATTTTCTTAATTGTCTTCTACTTCCTAATTTGGTGCTTTATTGCCTATAACATCCAGTGGTCACGTGAATTTCTAAGATCACATGACAAATTACTAAGGCTGACTGAATCTTGGTTTTCCAGTGCATCTTTGCTTTCTACTCATACTACATATTGTAGAGTGAAGTTTCCCTACATAGAATCTAGAATAAGTCAAAATCCCTGGCCAGTTGTGCTTTTACCTTCTACTTGTTCAGTACTCCGCTTGATCATGTTTGACTATTCCTCAGTCTATAACCTATACTTTGATTGGTAGTTGTGTATATAGATGTATAGACAGCCCTCTGGGTTTAAACAAAAATCAAAACAGAAGAGAACAAAATTGGCTTTTCTGTATCTTTGGGAAATTGTTTCACAATTACCTTTTTCAAATAAAAGAGGAAACTCTTTACAGAGATATTTCTAAAATGTTATCATTGAGAATTTAACCTTAACTCATTACATGAAGCAACCTGCTTTTATCAAAGACAGAAAAGTTCTTTCATCAGGAAAGGGAGGGCGGATTTCAGAACTGTGAATCTCTGTTGGCTCTGGACGGTCATGCTCTGAAAATTTTAAATTAGGTAAATCATCCCAATGGTACATCCACCTTTGTCCTCCTGTGCAATGAATTACACAGTGTTTGCAGATGATGCATCAGGAAGCTGATCTCTAATGCCTGGGATGGTGGAATTTAAGCATCTTTAAATGATTAAACGTGCTTTCAAATTTCTCCAATGTGCCACACAAATGGTGCTAAAAAAAACTTTCCTCAAAGGACTAGGTGATATTTTCACTGAAACTTTTCTTTGGTAGGTCTTTGGTACATAGGTTGTTATTACTCATAGTTATCTGTATTCTTTGAAAGAAATGTCCCCCTACCTAGTTGTCAACTCACCTGACAAAGACACTGTCATTTTTCAAAGCTATCAGATTAATCTGAGCTGGAAAAATAAATATTTAAGAGCAAATAAAGTTGATCTGGGTAAATACTACCCATTCTCCATCAACTAGTGTCCTAGGAAGACATTTGTACATGTAAATTCCTTGTGTTAGAGACACCCTTGCCTGAAAGATCTTACTTATTTTTAAATAATTCCATACTTCTGAAGTGGCTTCATTCTTTATTTCGGAGTTTTCATAGGGTAATCCATTTCTTCTTTGGAAAGTGAGCTGATCAGCATATTAGAAAACAGGAACTAACTGAAGTAATGTAACATTTCACAATATTCCATACGGGACATAGTCTCTAGGAAGGACCTATTCAAAGAGCAAATATCATACCCTTGGGCGGGAGAGCTGCCACTGTCCTAGTTCCTATGCATTTCTTTCACTCATGGTCCCATGAGAGTAAAGCTGGTTCACCATTGTCTACAAACCTCCTTTCTTCTCATTTTATTCTATTCCTGGAGCACTGACATCTTGGCCTCCCTCACTTGCTGCTTCTATAGTTTATAGCAGTTACCTTTCAGAGAAAAACCTTTCCCTTTTTGGAAATGATAAAATTCTTAATCATGGAATCTTTGAACTTATGGTACAACCAGCCTATCTACCACAGAAAGATGATAATTTAATCTCAGTTTGGGTACATCTGAATAAGAAAGCAAGACTTTCAAGAACCACATCTCTTTCTGGTACATGAGAAATTCTTCAGTCCTGTTACACCTCATGGTACCAGATCAGAGAATGGAAGTCTACAGATATAAAGACTAGGATGAAGCCTGGACAATTAGAAGTTGAAAATGAAGGAAAAGTGTGGTGGAGAGTTCATAGGGCATTGATGAATTCTCACTTTTAGCCATCAGGTAGCTACAGATTTCTAGACACGACATCTCACTTTTAGAAAGATGGTGAAAAATGAACCACCTTTTAAACTAGAAACTTGGACTTCTAATTTCTGCGTTCTATGGGAGTCCTAACAGTAATCTGTACCATTAATTTGCTCAATACTTTTTATTCTTTTTTATATAAATACATCTTAAATCCACTGGGTAGGAACATAATGCAAAACAGATTAAGAGAGACATAAGCTTTAACACACAACACTAGTGCTACAAATACTATTAATATAATTACTGCTAATAACAACATTCACATTTTTGAGCACTTACCATGTACTAGGCATTATAGTAAGCACTTGACATGTATAAATTTGTTAAATTTCTCAGTAAGTAACAAGCGGAGGGTACCAATTATACTTTTTGATAATTATTTTGTAAGCTCAGTAACTATGATTATCAGGTACAAAGCTTGATTCATTATCAAGTTACTGCTAAGTGTTAGTGTGTAACTCATTCATTCAACAATAATTCAGTGTGTTACTACTATCTGACGGCTCTGACCTTGATCTTTGATCACTAGAAGCAGTAGATATAAAAAAGGATGGAAAGTTCCAGGGCTAGGCAAATCCTAAACTCTTGTTCAATTAGTTTATAAGTTTGACTTATGCCAGAATGAGGCTTGTGGCTTAAAAGACAGAGACAATTTTCAACTGCAGAAATAAGAAAAAGATGACATCTAATTTGAGAAGTCTGTAAAATATGAGTCGGATTCAGATAGGGAAAGAGATTAAAAGCAGCTACCGTGCTGAGGGAATTACAGAGCAAAGCCAGGAGGGCTGGGAACACAAGGTGTGTGCAAGTCCCCACAGGCAGAGGACTACAGGGCGGGGAAGGAGGACAGTGGAGGCACAGTTGACTGAGAACAGTTCAGTGAGGGCATTTAGCACCAAGCTACATCTTCATACTTACTTGGTGGGATTCAGAGAAACATGAGGGGGTTTTAAGGAAATGGAAGGTGCATTACCGAAGAGGTACTACTCTGGAAATGGTAGGTAGAAAGAGGCAGATGTCAGTTAAGGGGCCACAATCAGAATTCAGGTAGGAGATGACAGGGTTTACATTAAGGTGGTGCCTGCATAATGGAAAGGAGGGGGCATATATTAAAGATACTAAGGAAGACTCACTAGACTTGATGTTTGGGGGAACGTAATGGGTAAAGAAGAAATCATGTCTTTACAAATGTAAGATCTACAAACAAAAAGCCTGTTACCCTAATGAAAATCACCCTAACAAAATGCATTTGTTAATCTTGTATCTCAATACCCAGTGTATGTTTTATAAGGCATTTACTGCATATTTTTCCCTTTCAGAGTATTTTTTTAGTTCCATTTATTAAGGAATTAAATGAACTCGTTTGCTCTAAGTAGTCTAATAGTTTAATATTCTGCATTCAGCTTTCACTGAGATGACTGTGTGAACAAATACTAGCTTTCCATACTTTAATGCTTGCCCCGCTTTGCGTGAATTTTTATTTTTAATTAAAAACTGACTCACTGATTGCTAGGTCCATTTATATTATTTTTAAGTTTATTGGCACCATCTCAGCATCTTTCCTTCCACCAATTTCATTATTTTCTCATCATCTAAATCCTTAATGAAGTCCTATGGTTGAGTCTGTTATTAATACATTTTCCAAAGCCAGCAAACATTTCTTTGCATCAAATATTATCTTGAAAGTTAAAAAGAAAAACAAAACACTTTTTAAGTTCAAAATGTATTGTTAACCTAGCAAGCAACAAATGTTTCCTTTAGAGAGCTTTTAAGCTTCATTGAGAAAGAAGAGATTGAAATTAATTATCTATAATTTAAGAAGTCTTGCAGTGGAGAGAGAATATTATTTCTGCTTAGAAAAGAATTTTTTTTGTTTGGAAACCTAGAAAAATATGAAAGTTATAAAGACAGATAGGTTCTTCCCATGAGTTGTTGCAGATGAGAGAGAACCAACACTGTTGAGGTAAACTCAAGGCATATCTAAATGGAAGCTGCTTTTAATGGCTTTTGGTAGGAAGTTGTCCTGAAATTTTGAAGTGTGGTGTGACTCCTGCTGTACCTTGAAAACATTTATCAGTCATATGAGGGTTATTGCTAATTAACACAGGCAGTAGGAGAAAGGTTAGACAATATAATTATGCAGAAAATAAAATACTTACCCTATGATACAGGAAAATGTTGACATGCAGAAATATAGGGAGTATGTTATGAAGTATAAGAGGTTTGAATTACTGAAGAGGTGGTCATTTTTATTATGCAATGAAATGTCTTCAAATTAGGTATAAATTGTGTATATTTATAAATAAAGTGTTGTATACTATTTATGCACAGTTTCTTTTAAAATCATTTCCCATCCTAATGAAAAGTACATAATTGATGGTATCTAACAATCTCTTACTTATTTTGGAAATTGCCTTGGGGATTCTGGCCATTGAGGCCACAAGAAATACTAGATTTACAATTGCCAACTGAAAACAGAATTATGGTAGGTAGCTTGGAGAATATTCTTATACTTCATTTAGACAAAAAATTATTAGAAAACATTCTTTCCTACCACAAAAAGTTGCTCTGAGCAGCTTCTGGGTGCTCCATTTCCAGTGATCTCTGGTGAGCAAGTTAGGTGCTGATTGTTTGTATGGCAGGATGGAAGTTCTTGTCCTCTGAATACCGTTGACTTCCTTTATTCCTCCCCATCTTCACCCATTTGGCAAAAGGGAATTCGCTTCCATTCGCCCATCCTGGCCAATCCCTGGTTCTGTCAGGGAAGGAGACATTTCAAATATATTGCAAAAGAGAGTCTGTAAAAGAACGTGTTGCTTGGTTTGAGGTGCTCCCCACTGAAAAGCTGAAGATCCAGAGTAAATGGGACTTGCTGGTTTACCTCCCTGGGTCAGTGGCATCAGCAGGACTCACTGACCTGATTGTGTGGAGCTGTATAATATAAAGCAAGAACCCCTGGGGTAGGGAAGCTGGGCCACACAGAAGACAGAGACAGAAATAAGAGAGGTTGCCAGGCATTCATGTGATACAGGCCGTACCCAGGCTATGGCATCTCCACTGCCCAGGGACTGCGAGAGCGCCCATGCCTGACACGAGCTCAGGTCTTTCAGGTGATGGAGCGCGTCAGCCTGTTTTAACAGACATGAATAATGGCAGGGCCACATCTGGATAATGCTGTTCTTCTCTCTACGTATATTTGAAAAAATCCTTCCTCACTGAGTCGGTGACAGCCAGTTATTCTCTCCCACACATTTGGGATTTGTTGTTTGGAAATGAACATGGAACATTTTAACATGCAGTTGTGTGCCAAGAATGTTTGTTTACAAACTGTTTCTCTGTCTCTCTATTTTATATATATATATATATATATATATATAGTATATATGTAAGTATACATATGTATATACACACCTATCACAGACACACGTATTTTGAACCAAAACAATTATACTTCTTTATTTTTAAGCAAAACCACCCTTATTAAATATGTTTCCTAAAATGTTTCAGTTTTCTAAAGGCAGAGTCCATAAGAAACTTAGAGGTCATGCTTTAGTGCATCAGTATTATTAGTTACCGTAGTAAGAGCAGGCAAAAGGGAAAAAATGGCTTCAAGGTTTTCTTAATAAGGTGGAGATGAGTTGGGGAAAAGCCTAGGGCATTTCACCCAGCCAAGCAATCCCTGTGCTAGTAAGAAATACTGTGCTAGTCACGTTGAACCGCAGTCCATTCCAAAGGGACCGAAACCCTTTCATGAATAACAACTTATTCTGAAATATTTTTCCCTTGAATTTTTATAGTCTTAGTACCAAGAGAATAGATATCATTAAGGTTGAAATGATATTTCTATTAGGAACTGATGGCCGAAATTTAGTATTTACCCGTGCTATACCTCATGACACTCAATTGTATCCCAAATCCATTAGGGTTGCTTCAGATTTTTCTTACATAAAATTTTTACTCTATTCCTCATGATGTTTTCATGGAAATAATTTTATTATTCTGACAGGGAAGGTATTTGTTAGCACATGACTTAGGGTTTGCTTGGAAAAGTATAGCTGGGCTAATACACAAAGTTATTGACATTCCTGTTTTGTCCGTCACCCTCATTAGAGAGTAACACGTGGAAGCATTTTTAGATTTGTATATTGCAGTATTTTGAACTATTTAGCCATTTTCTTATAATGGAAACAAACCATTTCACCTTCATATGTACTATTCAACCTCCTCTACCCCCTTTTCTTTTTCTTTGCTACCCTCCAATCCAAGAAGCTTGATTTTTAAAAATTGCAGTTGGGCAGACAGCTGGTCTTTGTAGAAGATTTAACACTTGGGGTATTTTGAATACAGTTTTGTAGCTGCTGGGAACTGAAATATAAATAAAACAAAAAAAATGTGAGTGAGAAAAACACCCCACAATTCAACCAGATCTTTAAGGATTCTTTTTCAAGTGTAGGCGTTATTTTCCTCTTGGTTTCGTGGTGCATACATGGAATACCTTCATGGATCATGTTAAATTGGTGGAGCTCAATTGTAAGAATATGTAGATAGTAGAGTACAGCCAGTAAAGAATCCACCGTGTATTATAACTCAATGAGAACCTCTTATGAAGGTTTTTAACATTCCCATTGTAGGGATTTCAGTGGTAAATGATTTCCAAACAGTTAACTTAGGATATACTCATACAAAAAGATGGAGCAGGGAAAGCAAGCAAATGCCTGAAGAAGTATTGTCCTGTGAATGTATAGAATGATAAAATCAACACAGTGCTGGTAACTCAAAGCTTCTACATTGACCCCAAACATCTGCCAGTTAAGTTAAATGTTTAAGTTAAATGTGGTCCTGGTATCCCAGTTTGGAATTTAGAATTGATTTTCCCATAGAAACATTGTAAAAAAAAATTATGTGTAGGTTTCACTGGATTAGCACAATTATTACATGGTTTTAGGGGTACCTGAGTGAAATTATAATTATAACTGGCATTAACTGAATATACTGGCCATATGTTAAGTACTTCATGTGCACTCTACCATTAAACATTTACAATTCTGCTCTTAGGTGATACCATTATCTCAGTTGTTAAACGAGGAAACTAATAGAACAAGAAGTTAAGCAATTTGTCCAAGATTATTCAGTTTGCAAGAGGAGGAGATGGGCTTTAATGTCAAGCAGGTTAATTTCAAAGGCCAATCTTGAATGCTGCACTGTATCACCACTGTGACTTACAGAGGCATTTTTTTGTGTGTGTTTTTCTGGGAACATAATGATTTATTCAAGTAACTGTTTCCCTGGGAAAATATTTTCTGAAATTTTGGAACACAGCCTGTGTGTTTCAGCAATAAGGGAGTAGTATGTTAAAAGACTTATTATTTGGAATTATGCTAAGTTTGAGGAAAGTAGATTGTCAACTTAATTTCTTGAAATTTATCAGTATTTTTATCTGTTGTTTCTTTCATTTCTATCCTGTACTATCTTGTTTGATATACAGAGTGGTTGTCAGTCCATATGGCATTTACACCATTATTATTCCCACTACCAGAATGTAGCTAATCTAGGGTGTGTTTATTTAGGCCACACCTTTTGCAAAGTGTATCTGGAAAGTCAGCAGCATGGTGTAGTGGTTACCGCCACATGTTTTGGAAACAGACTCTCTTAGTTCAAATCCTACCTTTGCTACTTACTGGACATGCAGTATTGGGCAAGTCACTTAGCCTCTCTATGCCTATTCCTTTATCTGGGAATGGGGACAGTAGTAATTCATTATTTGTTCAAAACTAGTTGAAGTTTACAGGATTGTTAGGAGGATTAAATGAGACACTGTTTGTAAAGCATGTGAGACAGTGCCTGGTTCATTGGAAGCAAAATATTGTATTTGTTTCAAGCAAATAGACTTACTTTGATAGCATTTCACACCAGTTTATGATAAAAGCTGTCATCAAATGAAGAATAAAAGAGAACATCCCCAAAATATAAAAGGACATCTACAGAATCTCACAGCTGACATCATACTTAATGGTGAGAGAATGACTATTTCTCCCCCTAAGTTTGAGAACAAGACAAGGATATTTAGTCTCATTACTTCTAATTGAAATTGTGCTGGAGATTCTAGCCAGGCAAGAAAAATCAATAAAAGGTATCCAACTTGGAAAGGAGGAGGAAGTACTAGTGTTTATTTGCAGATGGCATAATCGTACATATAGAAAATCTGAAAAAGCCTACCAAACCCACTAGAACTAGTAAGAAAGTTTAGCAAATTTGTAAGACATAATGCTAATAAATTATTACAAAACTACAGCAATCCAGACAGTTGTGGTGCCAGCAAAAGGCTAGCCATAGACATGAATGGAATAGAACTGAGAGTCCAAAAAAAAAAAAAGCCCTCACATTTACTATCCATTGATTTTTAGCAAGGCTACCAGGACAGTTCAACAGATAAATAATGAGATTTTCAACAAATGGTGCTGGGACAATTGCATATCCCCATGCAAAAGCATGAAATTGGGTCCCTACCACACACCGTCTGCCAAAAATGAATTCAAAATGGATCAAAGACCCAAACATAAGTTTAAAACTCTCTGAGAGTCTTCAAAGAAAACTTGGGCATAAATGTTTATGACCTGGTATGCGGTAATGTTTTATTAGATATGGCAACGTAAACCCATGCAACCAAAGACAGAATAGATAAATTGGACATCATCAAATGAAAAATTCTGGTGATTTAAAGGCCACCATCAAGAAAGTAAAATTACAAATCACAGAATTGGAGAACATTTTTGCAAATCATGTCTGATAAAGGGTGTGGCAGCCAGAAGACATAAAGAACTCGTGTAAGTCAATACTAAAAAGAAATAATGCAATTAAAATTCACAAATAATCTGAATAGATGCTTTTTCAAAGAACATATAAAAATGGAATATTTCCATTGAATGAATGACTATATCCAGGAAATGAATATATTCTCAACATCATTAGCTATGAGGGAGTTGCAAATCAAAACCACAATGAGATACCACTGCACATCCGTTGGGTTGACCATAATAAAAAAGACAGATAACAACATATTTTGACAAGGGGTTAGAACAATTGTAAACCTCGTAAAATCTGCTAGGGATGTCAACTTGTGGAGCCACTTTGAAAAGCAGTCTTGCAGTTCATCAAAAGATTAAAGACAGAGTTATAATGTGACCAAGCACTTCTGTTTCTACATATATAACCAAGAGGAATGAAAACATATGTCCACACAAAACTTATATATAGCTGTTCAGAGTAGCATTATTAGTATTGAAAAAGTGTAAGCAAACCAAACATACAGTGGGTGGTGAATGGACAAATAAAATGTGGCATATCCATGCAAGGAAATATTATTATTTGACAGTAAGAAGCAGTGAAGTACTGACACATGCTACAATATGGATGAACCTTGAAAACTATGCTAAGTCAAAGAAGTCTGTCACAAAAAAACCACTTAATGTATAATTCCATTTATATGAAATGTCCAGAATAAGTAGATCTATAAAAGTAGGCAGCATTTCTACTATCAACAGATAAATGAAAAAAAATTTCTTACAGTATACCAAAAGCATCATACTTTTAGGGATAGACTTAACAAAACATGTGTAAAAGTCAGGAAACCACAAAATCCTGTTGAAAGAAATTTAAGAAGATCTACAAAAGGGAAGACTATGTCATATTTACTAATTGGAAGAGTCAATCTTATATTAAGATGTTGGTTCTCCCCAAATTAATTTATAGATTTGGCTCAATCTCACATATAATAACATCACTTTTTTGATAGAAATTGACAAAATTATTCTAAAATTTATAGAGTCAAAAATATCTGGTTAGTGGCCAAAGTGTTTTTGAAGAAAAATGGAGGCAGAGAACTTATACTGCCAATTAAAGGAATTACTGTAAAGTTATACTAATAAAGACATTGTGACACTGGTATAAGTATTAACATATGGACACAGGTATAAGGTATATGGAGTCCAGAAATAGACCTATACATATATAATCAGTTGGTTTTCAAAAATGGTGCTGAGAAATTCACTGGGGAAGGAATATTATTTTCAGTGAGTGGTGCTGGAACAGGTGGGTAAGTGGACAGTAAATTGTGAGCCTTGACCTTTGCCCCACATTTTACCAACAACAAGCACAAAATCCAAAACTGTGAAACTCCCTGAAAAAAGTAGAAGAAAATCATAGCAACACTGCATAAGGCAAAAATGTCTCAGGGCACAAAAAGCACTAACTATAAAGGAAGAAAATATAATAAACTGAAAACTCCTCCCCTTGAAAAGCCGTAGATAAGAAAAGAAAAAGGCAAAACACTTATTGGGAGAAAATACCCATTATCCGTAATACGTATTGGGCCACATACATATCTAAGGTATGTACAAATACTCTTAAAACTCAATAGTAAGAAATCGATTCAAATTTTTAAAAATGAGCAACAGATTTGAGCACGTTCATCACAAAATCTACCAGTATGTTGACTAGTGGTCGATATGCATAGAGGAAGATGTTCCATATCAATCGTCATCAGGGAAATGCAAATTAAAACAACTGCTAGGGACCGTGCATCCCCTAGAGTGGCTAAAATTCAAAAGATCATCAGGATTTGGAGCAAATGGAGCTCTTAGACATGGCAGCTAGGAGTGAAAATGGTACATTCCTTGTGGAACACTGGCAGTTTGCTTTAATGCTAAACTTACACGTGTGACTCAAATTCTACTTCTAGTTACTTATTCAAGAGAAATGAAAGTGTGTGTTCACAGAAGGACTGTACACAGGTGCACAAATGTTCAGAGCAGCTTAATTCAAATGGCTGAAGACTTCAAATACCCAAGTGTCCATCAACAGGGGATTGGATAAACAAAATGTGAGTACATTCAGAAGAATATAATCCATCCATTAAAAGAAATAAGTTGCTGATACGTGTAAGAACATGTATATGTCTGAAGTACGTCATGCTGAGCTAAGTTGGACTAAAGGAGGCATCCTGTATGACTACATGGACATGATCTAGAACAGGCAGAAAGCAGGGGGATGCGTGACTGCCTGCAGCCGGGTGAAAGGGTGAGGAATGACCGAAGAAGGCCCGAGGGCACTTACTGAGGAGTTGGAAATAACTAACATTTCAAACAAAGAGAAGTTACATGGGTATATATATCTCTGTCAAAATTCATGAAGGGTACATTTTAAAATTAGTACTTTTTAAAATCTTTAAGGTCTACTTGAATAAAATTGATTTGAAAACTAAACCAAGGCACACAGAGAAACAACGAAAAGGCTTTGCAATCTGTGGATGTTGAGCGTAGATTCAGAAACCAGCTTTTAAAATCCTCTTATTTAATATTTCAGGAGACTCAGGCCTTCGGATGGAAAATGACTTCCTGAATGCCAAGCTGGCTGGTCAGGGGCAGCAGACCCAGCACTAGAACTGAGTTCTGATGTTTTCCATTGCTTTGCAGAAAATCCAGGTGATGTTGCTAGGTTGTACTCAGTGGGGTTTTTTTTTTTTTCAAGGTCCAAGTATGATATCCACTAATCAAGATTCAGGGGGAAAACAATTGAAGCAGAATTAGAAACTTTATCCAGTCTGTAAATATAAATATACATATAAGGTGTATACAGTTCATGTGAGTGTAAATGTATCAAAAGAAGCTCTCCCATTGGCCTCCAGAGTGGGCTGAGAAAATGCTGAGGGCTGGCTGGTACAGATGCCATGCAATTTATGACACAGAGTAGGAGAATGTGAAGAGAGGATGTATTTCTCCAAGAATATAGTTTTATAATAAGAAGAATTGAAATCCAATTTGCCTATAGATTAGAATGTCATAAGCACTAAACTTTTAAAAATAATGATAAAACACTAGGAAAAATATAAAGCCTTACTATAAACAAAAACATTAACTAGATTTCACTTCTGTTCTGTGAGCAGCTCTCTTTCAGTAAGAAGTAATTTAATTCAGCCTTTGTCTTGGTAGTATGCTACAATTTATGAGCTGAAAGTCTCAGACAGATGTCTAAAACAATTTTCTAGCTAAAGCTCCTTAGCGGATATGGTGCTTTCCTTCTTTATAAGATTATTTTCTTTGACATATATTTAATTGGGCCTCCAATTCACAAAATATTTATATGCTATTCCTAGTTTGATCTAGTCCAATAATATAAGAATTTAAATTCTAAAAGCAGGAAGATAAGAGTGAAACTAACTTCAGGGTATGTTTGTGAACAGTAGGAAGGAAGGGAGGGAAGAAAGAAGGGGAATGGGAAAAAGGAAAAGATTGTCTAAATGGGGAGAGAGACTCCTTCCAAAGAAAGCTGCCAGATTAGTTTTGTTCAGTTCACTGCTGTATAAAATACTCCAAAATTGACACGTGTTATTTACAGTGTAAGGAGATGAGTTCATCTACTGAGAAGAGATGAGATAGTTTGATTTACAGAGCGGAGACAGGAAATAGTTCAATTGCCTTTTTTCTCTGAATGACTGTATGGCCTTAGGACTTCGGGTAGAATTAATTATGTTACCACCACTAACCCCAGTCTTGTCAGAGAACATTTTCAGTGGAATCCTGTCCACTCTCAGTTTGTACGTAAGTGAAGGAGGAAAGGAAAGAAGAAACAGATAAAGCCTCAGGAAGGGAGATGATTTGTTTCCAAATCTGTATCTGCTCTCCTCTCTGCCATGTCCTGCCCAAAGGACTCTGTTTCCCACGCCTGAGAAAAGGCCCCATGGGGCAATCAGGAGTGGTATGGTATTCCATGTGGAGTGGTATCCTTGGCGAAGAGAGGGGCTTTTGTCCTGCCAAAGTTGTGTCTATACTAAAACGTTGGGAAACTATTGATTTAATATGTGATCAGTGACTAGCAATCTGTTCACATACTGTACTGATTCCTCTATGACCATAAAAGCCTAGAACAGTTCAGCACGAGTCCCGTGTGGCAGTCAGGTGGAATGATATTTTTGTTTGCTTTAATCATTGCAAAATATATCTGTAACTAGGACAAATCTCTTGGCTATAGTATAAGTGGGTTAAATTAAAAAAAAAAAAAAAAAGAGAGAGAGAGAGAGAGAGACTCCAAAACATACGCTTTGCTGTTCCCTGCGACTAACTCTCAGAGTTAAGGGAAAAAAAATTCAGTTGTATGATGGAGAGAACAAAACTAGTTTCTGAAGCTACAAACCAAAAGGTAATTGTTGCAGAAAAGGACTGAAGATTGTACCATGTCTCTCATTCTTTTCGATGATTAACAGCATCTTAAAAAAAAGAAAACCCTTGACTCATGCCAGCGCCCTATATATAATCTGATGAGAGACAGAGGCTGCTGGCTTCCGCTGTTTTCTTTTTCCTGTTGAATTAGAACTACTGGGAGTCTTGAAATACCAGACTGATTTATTTTGTTTAAGTAAATCTATAATGTATACTCCAAACGTCATGTAATTTCATTTTGGCTTTTCTCGAGCCAAGAGCTCCTGGATGGGTTGACTTCTAAGCTGGGTCACCTTGCTGTGAGTTTGCCAGCTAGGTCGCAAGGGGAGGGAAGCCCAGATAGTGACAAAATTGTCCCAGGCTTGGAAGCATTGTGGAGGCAAGAACCTAGTTTTGTCATCCTTGTTAAAATGCCGGAGCCGAGTGCTTATGCTGTCTCGAGCCTGCTTGTTCTGCAAACTGTCGCGTTCTTTTTAGATGACGTTACATATGCAGCCGTAAACTCAATCTAGCAGTTTATTGGCTTCCAGTATTTCTTCCAGCGACATCAATCTGCTGCTGAACGTTTGAAATGTAATCCCTTTGGATGTTCAATAACAAGCAGTAGCCCTGATCATTTAATTTGTCTGGCATTAGAGAGGAGAAAAAAAGGCTGATGCTAAGCAAGAGATGCTGGGAGGGAGAAGGCACTGGAGCTGTGTGCTTATCGCCATTGGCAAATGATACCCTGTTCCCCTTTCAGGGTCCACTTTGGAGAGTGGTGGCTCTCGGATGTCCCTGCCAAGGAAAGAGGGCAGGAGATACCTACATTTTTCTAGCTTCAAAATCACTAGGGAAGTTGAAGTTGTAAATAAAAATCAGATTTAAATTCTATTCTCAAAGTTTGAGCCTCTGATGAATTAAAAACATATGCCTTTTCGAAAGTTGTTTACTTGGCATGATGTGTGTTTATTTACTTAAGAATTAAGACTCTGTTTGAGCTATATGCCATATGATACTTAAGTAGTCTGTTTGGAACCCAAAGTCGTGTACCATCAAAATGTTTTAAGTGATGGTGAAATTCATAGATCAACCTATACAGATACAGTCAACCCATAACAGACATTATGGATAGAATCTTATTATCACATCTTAAATCTGACTGTAAAAATTAGAATATTTTCATAGAAAGTGCACTTACGGATTTAGATTGGGTTGACTGGAAAAGAACCACCCCTGCTAAGGCCCTGGATAGGGGAGTGATGACTAACAGGTCACTGGGGGGAGCTCCCAGAGCCGGGGCAGGGCCTGTGGCACGCAGACCGGGGCTGATGGCTGGAATTGGGCAGTCAGGATGTGTGGGTGAAGTATCTGTCTAAAGATAGACAACAGTAGGAGGCTGCCCAGTCCAACTCACAACCCAAACCTCAGGTTTCCTTCTTCAGGCATCGGCTGCTTGCTCAGGCTGGGATCAGTGCAGATTTACAGCCTCTCCTCTGTTTTCTGCAGATTTAAAAAATGCTTCTTTCTGTGATTCTTTCTATGACAGTTCTTCATTCAGGACTGTCCTGGAATGATATTCCAAAAACCCATTGGTGAAAATATATGAAGAATAAACTTGATTTCCAGGTTAAGAGGAGAACATTAGTGCTTCAAGGAAATTAGTCACTGGGACTGGAATGAAGCTAAGGGGCTGAAGGGAATGGGTTAAATATTAGCAATGCTGGTAAACATTCATTCATTTCTTCACTTATCCATTGATTTAACAAAAATTTACCAGGTGCCTACTGTGCCAGGTACTGCAATAACTGATGAGTACTTAGAGATTAATATGCCCTAATCATGGCAATTCAAAGTTTACCTTTTATACTAACAAGGACATACATATAAACAAAGACACTCATCAATGTATTCATGTATTTTAGACATTGTGAGAGTAATGGCCATAGGCTGTTTTGTATGTTCCCTACTGGTGCTGTAAAACAGATAAACTTAGTGATTTGATTTAACACAATACAAATTTATTCTCTTACAGTTCTGGAAATCAGAAGTCTTAAAAGCAAAATACTGACAGGCTGCGTTCCTTCTGGAGGTCTAGGGGAGAACCCATTTCCTCGCTTCCTTTTCTAGCTTCTAGAAGCTGCCTGCACTCCTTTGCTTGTGGCCCCACTCTGTCTCCAAACCAGCAGCGTAGCATCTTCAATCTCCCTCTCTCCCTGCTTCCATCACCTCATTGCCTTTTCTGCCCCTGACCCTCATCCTTACTTCTTATCTAGATCTTGTGATTATATTGAAGTTACCTGGTTAATCAAGGATAATCTCCCCATTTTCAGATCCTTAGTCACATTTCCCCCTTTACCATGTAAGGTGACATATTCACAGGTTCTGGGGATTCGGGCTTGGATGTCTTTGGAGGAGGTATCACCTAGTCCACTGTAGCTGTGGTGGAGTCCAGGGAAAGGTTGGATTTTGGTGGCAGGGGGCTGGGATGTAGAATATCAGAAAAGACTTTTCTGAGGTTGCAGTGCTTGAGTGAAGATTTGGTCATTGAGTAAGTACTCACTAGGGGAATGGGGTATCCAGTGGTGGGCAGTGTGAAAACTTCTCACAAGGAAAGGTGAAGACAAAGACATGTTCAGAGAACTGCAAATAGTTTGACTTACCTGAAAGATAATTTGGGGGTAGGGGGTACATGGTTGGATCAAATCATCCAGAACGTGATGTGCCAAACTAAGGGCTCTCCATTAGGTCTGGTGCTCTGCCTTGTGAACTCTAAGCACCTGGGATTGCCCAGGCTCTCAGCTATGTTTCCTAATTCAGGGAAACCAGTGGACTCCACTTGCGTTCCCTCTGCTTGTGTTGCATCCTGGAAGCTTTTTCCAGGTAGTAATCTGCTGTCGTTCTGCTCTCTGTCTCTCATTTGTTTCCCAGTTCTCAGGGATCACTGTCCTTCGCTGCCAGATGTCTGCTATATTGAGTTCTGTTGTTTGATAAAATTTTAAAAATTAACTTCGTACCTGCTGTAATGTTTGTTCTTGCTGAGACTGAGCCTTCTTGCCCCCATTTAAAAAAAGAATAATGAGGCTGGAGATGTGGTCGAGTTCACCTCTGAAGACAGACTTTCTTTATTTTAGGAAAAACAGCTTAATGGACCCTTCCATTATGCTAATTAAAGTAGGGAGATTGGCAATTTCAAGAAAATGAAGATGTAAAGAAGCGTTTGTCTTGTATCTCTAAACACTCCAATTTTAGGAAGCAAATGGCTTTCCTCTGTGAGGGCCTCAGTGTGGTTGAAGGTCTGGACTCCGGGACGGAGGGCCACGTTGAGTCGTAGCCCCAGGTGCGGATGTTACTGCCTCCTAGAAAACTTAACAAACTGGGGGCTCAGAAGTAAGATACTCGGGAAGGGTCTGAGCTTGCAGATTCTGGTTTTAACTTAATTCCAATGATACACTTTTTCTTTTCTGAGTTTCGATTTCCTCCTTTTATCTTGAAGCTTTGGGAAAGTTTAGTTAAACTTCTCAGTCGAGTCTTCCTTGAAATCTAGACGGATTGAACTTGAGGGAGAGACCTATGTCTAAATTTGGATTAAGTGACGGCGGGCTGAGATGACTGCAGGGTGGCGGCAAGACGTGATTGACACAGGAACTGCATCGATGTCGTCACTGAGACCGGTGGTGGAGCAGATAAAGGACAGCCTTTTTGTGTTTATGGAATGTTTAGTAATTTCCATAAGGATTCCTAGAAATATGTGGAGAGGGAAATCCAATAAAGTGGGATTTCCAGTGAAGTCAGATGGCAGCTTACACTATTTTTATTAAGATCTTAAAGGGAAATGCTGGAGACCTACAGGCGATATATCTTTATTAACATAGCCACCAAAATATAAGTAATGTGGTTTAGATATGAATTCCTACTGGTGAAAGCACACTCCTGTTTCCCCCATTTAACTCAAGAAAAAGTCTGTCCTCCATATATTCAGTGCTGGGTTTTGCTCATCTTTTTCATGACATCAGCTAATTTTCTTGATCCTACAGCACTGTACTTCTTTTAATAATCAGCATCAGATTTATTACCTTCTTGATTTAGAGTGTTATCAAGTAGAAACAATAGAAGATTCTTAATCTCCCTAAATAAATTTTTCATACATCAGACATTAAGTCGAAGTCTTCATAAACTGTATGTTTATTGTTATGACTATTGCTGGACTTAAATTTCTTATTGAAGAGTTGTATGGTTTGGGAATTTAATGAGATTCCCTCTTCTCTGTCATTATCTATAAGTATTTGTTGTAGCTCAGTCAGAAATGACAGATTTTTGTTCTGTAACAATGGAAGTAGTTCTACAGAATTTTTTTTTTTTTTTTGGTATTATATCCTAGGGAGAATGTCTTCCAGGATTAGTCTTATTTTTTGGTGGAAAAAGGAATAATTAATTCCATATAAATTGGTTGCAACAGTATTGACATATCCAGTAACTTCAGTGTAATGCTTATTTGTAATTTCCAGTGTCTTCCAGCTAACAAAATCATTGGTTTTAATACTAGCAATAGCTCTAGAAGGATGATATCTCTAATAAGCTTTGCATAAGTTTTAAATGCCACTGCTGTTTTATGTCATTCAGTGAGGCAGGCTGGAGTGAAATTTCTCTCTAGGGTGAAAATGCCAGTGACCTCTTTCCCTTCCAAGTAATGTCTCTTAAAAGAGGAATGTATAATCTTTTCTACTTCGCAGCCTCCCTGACACTACTTAACCTACTGCAGTTTGCTTTCTGACACTTCCATTCCACAGGAAGAGTTCCCAACAGTATCAGCCATAACAGACTAATTGCAAAATCTGTCACTTTATAGTCCTTTCCCTATTTGTCATCTCAGACATATCTGACACTTGTACACTTTGTCCTTCTTGCAACTTTCTCCCCACCTTTACCTCCATTGAACCATTCTTTCATTTTTCTTTTGAATTTCGAGTAATTCCTTCTCAACTTCTACCCAGCTCTTACAGATTTGTACTCCATAGATGTTTCCTCTTCTTATCCTGTCTTAATCTGTTTGGTTTACTATAACGGAATTCCATGGACTAGGTAGCTTATAAACAACAGAGATTTATTTCTCATAGTTCTGGAGGCTGGAAGATCAGGGTGCCAGCAGGTCAGCTCTTTCCTTTTGGGCTGCAGACTTCTCACTGTATTCTCACGTGGTAGAGGGGTGAGGGAGCTCTCTAGAATTTCTTTCATAAGGACACTAATCTCATCATGACTTAACCACCTCCCAAAGACCCCACCTCCCAGTACCATCACATTGGGCATTTGGACTTTGACATAGGGATTTGAGGGGAACACAGACATTCAGAACACAGCACACTCTCCACTCAAGGGTCTCGACCTGATCTTTATGCTCACAATTTCTATATCTAGACCTCTCCAAAGATGTTTCTCTTTGAACTCCATAGCAAACAACATAATACTTGCTTGTGTGTTTTTCTAGCTTTCATACTTAACATTATCAATATGGAATTTATTAACCTACTACCCAAACCCAAATGGAGCCATCATTCACCCAATATCCAATTTAAAACATTAGAATTTACATGCTATAGAGAGCAGATCCTGACACAAGGAGTAAAGTGTTAATACTTCATTTGAGATATGCGAGCCCAGGATGGTGAGGATGAAGACAGAAGGAGCCCAAGGCAAGGAAAGATGTACACTATGTGATGTAAAACATTATTATGTTGATACCATCTTTATAGTAAACTATAAAGAAAGAATAGTAAGTTTTTCATAAAGTGTATTTTATGAGCATGCAGAACTTCTCTGACCATAGTGCATGTTGAAACCATTCCTTGAAGTAATCTACAGAAGAAGGAACAGAGGAGGAATTTGTCTGTCTGACTCTCCATGGTCTCACATTTTCCATTGCCTAATATTCATACCATGAGGAACTAACTTTTAGGCTGCATCATCCAAACTCTTGGTGGTCAATCAGGAGGTCAGGCTGCCTCCTCAGGTGGAACGGTAACCTGGGGAGAGAGAGAAGTAGGTAATTGAGGAAAACAGAAAATTCGCAAAGTCAGTATCATTCCAATCTATTGTCCTTAATTTATTGCTATATCTCAGTCTTTCCATCAGATTATTTACCAAATACCATTATTTCCACCTCATAAGTATATCTCCCCTTACCTTATTTTATGCTCTTAGAATTTTTATCAAAAACTTCTGCAACAGTTTCTCCATTACTCACCCTGACCTGACTTTGCTTCCCTCTACTGCATCCTTCTTCATAATGTCAGAGTGATTTTGCAAAGTGTAAATCTTGCTATTTTACTCCACTACCTAAAAGTCCTTCAGTGGTTCCCCACTGACTCTGGAGTCTAGTCAATATCCTTACTATTGACAGAGGCAAAAAATAATTACAATCTAGGTTCTGCTTTAATCTTCAGCCCCTTCCCTCATCACTCTTCATGTAAGTACCTTAAGATCAGACCATGATCATCTGTGATCAGGTTACCCAAATGCTACCTTTTTATTTATATATTTTACATCAAGTTCCTATCTATCTTCTCTTCTCTTCTCGGCTAGGTTCTATTCAGCTTTCTAGACCAGCTCAAGATCAAAAACCAATAACAATATTTAGTTACTTATTCACAGCGAATACTCACTGAACTGTTCTTATGTATCAGACATTACACTATGTTCTTATGATGCGTAAGTTAACAGAGAAAGCAAAAAATCCACCTCTTAGAAGTTACATTCCTGTGGCAGAGGTAGTCAAAACAGTAGATAAGGAAAATACATAAAGTGTTGGCTCATGAGAATTGCAGAGACTAAATTAGAGATGAGCAGTTTGGTGTTACCTAAAATGATAACATCTTTAGTGAGGGTGACCTCAGTAAAGAGGTGACTTTTGTATGTAGACCTAAAAATCTCACTAAAGAGGTGACTTTTGAGTAAAGACCTAAAGAAAATAAGGGAGCAGGCCTTCTTGGGGGAAAAGCGAATCAGGCACAAGGGAAAATAATTGCAGTGACCTTGAGGAATAAATATACCTGGAATGCTCGAGAAATTACAGGAAAAAATAGAAAGCTGGAATAGCTAATGAAGGGAGAATAGTATAAAATGAAGTTAGACATGTAGTAAGAGGTGGGACCCTTATCTGACTTGGGCTTTTTCTTTGTGTGAAGAGGAAGCCATTGAAGGGTTTTAAATGGAAAGCAGGAGATAGCTTGGACTGTTAGTTTGAGAACAGATAGTTAAAGGGCAAAGGCTGAAGTTAGGAGATTACTCAGTAGACTACTTTAATAATCCAGTAAGAGATGATAGTGGTTTGTCTAGTGATGGAGGTGATGAGTAGTAGTTAAGTTCTGCATAACTGAGAGTTGAGATGAAGAGTACGAGAATTTGGCATGAGCAGTTGAGATGGAAAGACAGAGGGGGAGGTTTGGGAAGGAGCGTGAGGAGCTCAGTTTGGGGCATGTTAAGTCTGAGATGACTATGAGTTACCCGAGTAGGAATGTCAAATATGCAGTTGGATAATTGATCTGGGCCTCGAGGAAAGTCCTCTGCTAGAGACAAGCATTTAAGAACTATCGTCACAGAGATGGTAGTTAAATCCATGTTGTTGAGTGGCTTCCTTTCTCCTTCAGAGTAAAAGCCAAAATCCTGCAATCACCTAGGGAAGAAGTCATAAATACAAAATAGGAAATGTTCAAAGACAAGGGACATTGTGAAATGTAAGGATTAAGTATTTGAAGAAACCTAAAAAAGGGCCGAGAAGGAACTGCCAGTCAAGTAGAAAGAACCCAAAAGATTATAGTGCCTAGGGGCAGCGATTAAGGCAAGTTGGTCTTAAACAATAAAGTGACACAAATATTTAATAATTTAAACACAACAGACAATTGTTTCTTCCTCACCTAACAATTTGACCCAGATATTCTAGAATAGGGGTCCCTGTCTTTCATACAGTGAGTCAGGTACTCATGTTTTCTCTAACTTATGGCTGATTCCACCATCCCCTGTGGCTTCATTATTATTTGCATTTAGCAGTTCAAAGAAGAAATATTGTTGGAAGAAGTATATCTACCTCTTTTTTTACTATCGAAATATAGTCAGTTACAATGTGTCAATTTCTGGTGTACAGCACGATGGCCAAGGCATACATATATACACATGTTTTCATTTTCATATTCTTTTTCATTTAAAGTTATTACAGGATATTGAGTATAGTTCCCTATACTATGTATAAGAAATTTTAAAATCTATTTTTATATGTAGTAGTTAATATTTGTATACCTCGAACTCCCAAATTTATCCACTTCTTAATTTACTGGACATGGAAATAGTACATGCTGCTTCCACTTACAGTCTCGTGTCTTGTTGCCTGGTCATACGGTCACACCCATCTGCAAGTGAGGCTTGGGAATGTGCTTTTTGTACCATAAGAAGATGTATGAATACCAAATGCAGAAGTTTTCCAATCTACCTCTCTCTGAATTTTAATTTTCCTTTGATTTCTGTTTTTCTCTTAATGGATTCATTGACAGCATTTACTTTCTGTATCCCTGATGGTTTCCGTATTGGTGGGGCACTTAGGTGTTCAATAAATACTGTCAAATATGAACGTGAAAGCGTTAAAGTTGGAAGATGTTTACAGTTTAGAAAACAAACTCAGTAGTTCAGGTAAAATCCCCATTTCTTTGAAGGGTAACATGAGGCTCAGAGAAGTTAAGTTTCTTGCTAAAAATTACATAGCTAGTAAGTAATGGATTTGGCCCTTGAACTCAGGTTCCCTGATTTCAGGAATATGAATACAGCTGATCATGTTTCTCCATTTTGATTCACTTGCAGGAAACCTAAAGTGAAAATGAAATATTTAAATAGCTAACTCTGAGGTGTAATTTACTGAGAGTTTTACTATACCCTCTATTTAAGTATTGATCTTGGATTATGACACAGATGATGAGCTATTCTGGTTCTCTAATGACATTATGTTGGGCAGAGAGTCTGATGGCAGAGACATTGACATTAAAATTTAAAATTACTGAGGCGAGCTGGAAAAGAAAACAAATGAAATTCGGCAGGGACAATTCAATTAAAGGACTACCGTGTAGAAGAAGAATGCAAACACAGAAACACTCTTAAAACAGAGTAGAATGCAATAAGAGAGGTTCATACAGTGTCAGCAAAGTTCAGTGGAGGAAAACTCCATCTCACCTTGATTCAGGTCAAGCGTATAGCAAATGCTGTGCTAATGGAGGAACCCACATTCCAATTTTAGCTTGTGAGGCCACGAGAGCGTTTCACGTGGAATGTGCAGGGTCCTGTTTCAAGGATCAGGGAAATTTTTTTAAACATTTTTTTTTATTGAATCATAGTCATTTTACAATGTTGTGTCAAATTCTAGTGTGGAGTACAATTTTTCAGTTATATATGAACATATATATATTCATTGTCACATTTTTTTTTCTGTGAGCTACCGCAATATCTTGTATCTATTTCCCTGTGCAGTATAATCTTGTTTATCTATTCTACATATGCCTGTCAGTATCTACAAATTTTAAACTCCCAGTCTATCGCTTCCCACCCTCCTCCCCCTTGGCAACTACAAGTTTGTATTCTATGTCTATGAGTCTGTGTCTGTTTTGTATTTATGTTCTTTTTTTTTTTTTTTTTAGATTCCACATATGAGCAATCTCATATGGTATTTTTCTTTCTCTTTCTGGCTTACTTCACTTAGAATGACATTTTCCAGGGACATCCATGCTGCTGCAAATGGCATTATGTTGTCATTTTTATGGCTGAATAGTATTCCATTGTGTAAATATACCACATCTTCTTTATCCAGTCATCTATTGATGGACGTTTAGGCTGTTTCCATCCCTTGGTTACTGCAAACAGTGCTGCTATGAACTTTGGGGTGCAGGTGTCTTTTTGAAGTATGGTTCCTTTGGGATATACACCCAGGAGCGGAATTCCTGGGTCACATGGTAAGTCTATTCCTAGTCTTTTGCATAATCTCCATACTGTTTTCCACAAGGATCAGGGAAATTTATAAGATGGCCCTTGAGGTATCAGTTGTATTTCTCAGGGCAGTGAGAATTTTTCAGTTATGGAATTTTTATTTGCAAGTGACAGAAAACCTATTTCACAGTGATTTGAACACTAAAACATGATAATTTGCTTATGTAAATAAAAAGTCTTAAAGCAAACTTGTCTCAAACTTGCCTATTCATTTTCATTTTGCTGTTTGTGGATTGACTTCGGCTGCAAGTAAGGAGTCACTTTCATGGTAATAGGGTTGTTGCAGCTGTTTCTACCCCTGACTGTCATTCCTCAAAATGCAGAGCAGAGTGGAACACCTGTGTCTTGGGATTCCTAGCAAAAGTCCTGGGGTTCACTCTGGTTGGCCTGACCTGGATCAAATGCTTTCCTCATAGACCACAGGGAGGAACCACATCTCTGGAATCATGTGGTACCCAAATGGAAATAAGTTGTGTTTGAAAGTGGGAGAGAGTTGCCCCAAAGTGTCCAGAGAGAAGGTGAGGGAATTTCAGCCATAGGGAATTATTTTAGAAAAAAATGCATCAGGATAAGAGGTGTATTTTATTTATTATTCTATATTTAATGTCTAGAATAATAAGCAGAGAGTGCTCAATATATTTTATTAAATAAATCTATGAATAAATTCATGAATGAATAAAAGTATACTCTAAAAAGGGGTCCCTCTTACAAGGTTAGTGGGAATGTAGTTTGGTACAGTCGTTATGGAAAATAGTATGGAGATTCCTTAAAATACTGAAAAAAGGCTTACCCTATGATCCAGCAATCCCACTCCTGGGCATATATCAGGAGGAAACTCTAGTTCATAAAGACACATGCACCCCAATGTTCGTAGCAATACTATATACAATAGCCAAGATATGGAAGCGACCTACATGTCCATCAACAGATGACTGGATAAAGAAGTTGTAGTACATGTATACAACAAAGTATTACTCAGCCATAAAAAAAGAAGAAAATAATGCCATTTGTAACAATGTGGATGGACCTGGAGATCGTCAAATTAAGTTAAGTAAACCAGAAAGAGAAAGAAAAATACCATTTGGTATCACTTACATGTGAAATCTCAAAAAATATATATGTAAAAAAAGAACACAAATGAACTTATTAATAAAACAGAGATAGACTCACAGATATAGAAAACAAACTTTGGTTACTGAGGGGAAGGGGTTGAGGAGGGATAAATTGGGAGTTTTTTGCAAATACTAACTGTTATCTATGAAATAGATAATCAGCAAGGTCCCACTGTATAGCACAGGGAAGTATATTCAATACCTTGTAATAACCTATAGTGAAAAAGAATATGAAAAGGAGTGTGTGTGTGTGTGTGTGTTTGTGTGTGTGTGTGTGTGTGTGTATATATATGTAAATGAATCATTATTCAGTACATCAGAAATTAACACAACACTGTAAACTGGCTATACTGCAGTTTAAAAAAGCACACTCCAGTTTAGCTGGAGCATATAATGTACATAGAGGAAAATGTAAAGCAAGCAGTAGATCAATGGCAGATAAACAAAAACAAAATAATTGCATAAACTACAAAAGGCTGCTCTCACTTTAAACTATTCTCAGTGCAGTTTTGCTGCTGACCAGGTATCGCCCACTGGATCAACTGCTGCTCACTGCCCTCCTTGCTCTTGGATGACTTCCTGCTGCTCAGGCAATGGCTATGAGAACATCCACACAGTTTGACCATAACCAAAACCAGCTATGGTTATGTAGGTATGCCTTCTGCAAAATTAATCATGCAGTGCATTTCAAAACAAAACAAAAGTGCGTTTTCATCAGCTGCTATTTGAGATGATCTGCGAAGCTGCTCTCCTCTATTGGTGTGGGTAATTGGGCAGAGGCTGTACGCAATTGCAGAATGGGGAGTCACTGGCAGTGGCAAGAACAGTGCAGGGGATCTAGGAGTTACAGCTGATCATGAGCTGAATCGGTCAGGGGTGGTTTCTTGTGTTAACAGCAAAGCTAACGAAATCCTCCTCCAAACTCTTCACCAGTAATTGTGGTGGATGAAGCCTAGATATACATTAAGGAGAGTGGCACAACATGTGCATCCAAATAGAAGCTGCCTTTGAAAATAGTCTACTTGGTACACTATACATGTATTCCACTAAGCTGTCGTTGCTCATATTTGGGGATGTCTCCTTTCAGTGTAGGCTTCAATTCATAATTAAGTAAGAAGACCTGCCTTGTTATTTTGTTTTATTTTACTATATTTTATTTGGTTGTTTTATTTGATTTTGCTTTACTTTTATTTTGTTCAGCAGTGTAATAGACAATGCACACTCACTATTCACTTAGCTATTAATTTCAAATGATTGGTTTGTTTTTCAAAATTAAATCCTTTTCAACACTAATGATGTGTACATACCAGGAATATTCAAAAGAATATGCTGTGGGATCAGAAAAGAATTCAAAAAAAATTCTTAAGTCCACCATGACCAATAGAAGATCACCTTAGAAAGAAAACATTTTCTCAGGGTAGGCTTATTTCATCAATAAAGAACTTAGCTGTGTGTACCTACCCTGAAATTACTGTGAAAGCAGCAGACTTCATAAGGGCATCTTCACAGTAGACCTCAACTGGACAGCTGCATCAAAGCGGGAAGCCACATATGTGTGTAATATTTATGTACCACCATTATGTTGATATATGCTATTCTATATAATCTTTTTCATATTTAATTCTTTATTTTATTTTATTTATTTTTTACTGAAGTATAGTCAGTTTACAATGTTGTGTTAATTTCTGTTGTAAACACAGTGATTCAGTTATATATATTCCTTTCCATATTCTTTTTTGTTACAGGCTATTATGAGGAATATAGTTCCCTGTGTTTATTCCATATAAATCTTAATGCAGTATAAACGGAGCTAAAGTTTTTTCATAATGCTTGATATTGGTCATGTTCTTGTTGGTCATTCCCTTGTTAGATAACTTTCCTCTGAGTTTCTGATTAATAAAGGTGAGGAACTATGGAGAAAATCTGAAAGAGTACATTATTGATGTTTAGTAGAAGGAAAGTAAAATCACTTCCAGCAATTTCTTAGATTTAATCTAGGTAAAATGAGCCAAGGAGTAATTAACCACCATGCTTCATGCATGTGAAGATATACTTTGCAAGAATTAGTATTTATCTTTTCTCTATTTCTATTCAGGGTGGAATGCAGTGGGTAGAAGATGTTTATCTACCTAAGAACACAGTTTATTAAATAATATTTAAAGTGAGAGTAGAACAGGTTTTTAAGAAGAGCTGTAAGCTTTTGTGTAGCACTGAGTAAAAGAAAATTTGACTTTCATTTCAACATAATTGCTTACCAGGAGCGATCTGGGTTAGTTGCCTGCATCTTGAAACGCCTTCCAACGCTCAGTCTTTCCTAGTGGATTCATTGTTGAGGTTCGCTCAGCCTCTGGCTGTGACTGCCCCACTCACGCAGCACCTCCAAGTCAGCTCATGTTCCACCCAGAGCTCTTCCCCACTTTGCCTTGCGCCGTCTACATAGCTAGTTCCTGAAATCCCGCTTCCTTCTGAAGCTTTGCTGTCGACTTTTGGATTCCCCAGAAAAGCAAGACTTTCCCCTCTTCCCTGAGCACCCTCCAGACTGCTTGCAAAATTACTGCTTCTACTCCTGTTCTTCATTTTCCTTGGGGTTTTCTTTCTACTCTTTTACCTTTATTTACCCCGTTCTTCATTCCTTTCTTCTCCACTGAAGCTATATCGGATAGTCTATCACTTCAGTCATGTCCTAGAAAGTAACCTAAACTGTCTTGAGTGCTTGTCCTGGAGAAATCCCTAAACTTTGGGCGTCCAAACATTTGCCTTCTGTGGGCCTACACTTGAAATGCAGAACTGTTTAAGGCAATCCTGTAATAGACTAGAGCCACGACACATCCACATACACAAGCTCATGTGGAACATCAACTTCTCCCCACTCATTCTTTTAGTTTCCACAGTTTGTACAGTTCTATGGGTTTTTGGTGAATACATACAATTAAAAAATTGTCACTACAACCAGCATATAGAATGGCTTCATCACATGAAAAATTCCCTTGCGCCTCTTTGCAGACAACCCCTCCCCCCAGCCCTGGTCCTTGGCAACTAACTTACCTGTTTTCAGTCCTTATAGTTTTGATTTTTCCAAAATATCATATACATAGATTTGTACAATAGGTAGTCTTTGAGTCTCACTTCTCTCGCTTAGCAAAGGGCATCTGAGGCATTTATCCACATTGTTGAAAGTATCAACAATGAATTCCTTTTCATTGTTGAGTTGATTTCATTGTGCACATAGACCATACTTTCTTCATACATTCACCAGTTTTTTTTTTCAGGTTTCATAAGAGTTATTTTCAGGTTTTGTTATTTATGAATAAAACTACTATACCATTCATCTGCAGATGAAGAATATGTTTTCCTTTTTTCTTTTTTTTAATTGAAGTATAGTCAGCTTATAGTGTTAATTTCTGGTGTACAGCACAGTGATTCAGCTACATATATACACATATATGTGTGTGTGTGTGTGTATATATATATATTCCTTTTCCTATTTTTTTCATTATAAGCCACTACAGGGTATTGAATATAATTCCTTGGGGTATTCAGTAACACTTTGTTGTTTCTCTAATTTTCTATATAGTAGTTAGTGTCTAAAAATCCCAAACTCTCAATTTATAACTTTTAATTTTATCTGGGTCAATACCTAGGGCCTGACTGCTGTGTCATATGGCAGACGTATGTTCAACTTTAAAATAAGCTGGTAAGCTGTTCTCCACAGTAACTGCAATATTTTTCAGTCTCATCGACAAAGTATGTATAATATCTTCCACTGCTGCTCATCCTCCCGAGCACATCGTATTACCAGTTCTTGATTTTAACCACTGTAGTATTTGTAAAGGGGCATCTCACTGTGATTTTAATTTTCATCTGCCTAATGACTAATTTTACTGAGCATGTTTTGCATATGCGTGTTTGCTTGCCATATGTCTTCTTTAGTTGTATGTCTGGTCAAATATTTTCAGCATTGGGTTGTTTTCATATTGTTGAGTTTTGGAAGTTCTATGCGTAGTCTGGATAAAGGCTGTTTATCAGATATTTTTTATTTTCCCAACAGCAGTAGAAACTTTTAACTTTTATGAAATCCAGTTAACCCTTTTTTTCTTACGTAAATCATGTCTTCGGTATCCTGAAAACATGTTGCATAAACAAAGGTCACAATGATTTCGCTGTGTTTTCTTCTAGACTCTGTTCAGTCGGATCTGCGTGTGTACTTCCACCAGTATTATCATTTCTTGATTTTGGTAGCTTCATAATAAGTCTAGAAATAACGTAGTGTAGGTTCCCTGATATTACTCTTGTCTTTCAAACTTTTTTTGGCGATTCTAAGTTATTTGCCTTTCCAAAAAATATTTTAAATCAGTTTTTCCATGTCTATAGAAAAAAAAAATCCCACTTAGATTTTGATTGACTTTTCATTGAACTGATAGTTAAGTTTGGAGAGAATTAAGATCTTAATAGTATTGTGTCTTCCAAACCATAAACACAATGTAACTCTCATTTATTTTGGTCTTTTCTAATTTTTCTCATCAGGCTCTCAAAGTTTTTGCCCCTATCCCAGTGGCAGACTTCTGATACTTGTTATTCCATGTTTCTTCTGGGTAGGGAAAATATTCACTCTCCTCTTTCTAGATGCTTCTGGCTGGTCTAAGAACTAAATTGGCTTGAGATAGACTAACGGGAGAAAATCAAATTTAATTATATACTTACATGTCCTATGAGAAGAATGAAATTCCTTGACATTCAAGCAGTTGAGGCTTATATGCAGTCTTGAACTAAGGAGAAGGAGTAGGGGTCTGGGACTTCAAAGGGGAAGAAGGCAATTCACAGAAGGATGAAAATGAGCAAAGGTTGCGAAACAGATGGTTCCTGGGCCAGGCAGAAACAGTGGGACAAGGAGAGGGGTTTTAAGCAATGGACTTTGCCAAGTTTCCCCAGTCTACCATGCCGAGCTCGCAGACTTTGCTGTTATCTCTGGTGGAAGCTCTGTTCCTAGGAGAAGCCATCATCTGAATTCCCTTAAGCAGTTAAAGGGGAGGAGGTCAAAGCTTTATCTGAGCACTTTCTTTCCTAAAAACAACCAGCCTAAAATAATCCTCATGCCAAGGAGACACATTTTGGGGTGGCAAATTTTGCCTTGTGAGCCTGATGTGGAGAGGATGGGATGCTGTGCTCTGCTGCCCTGCTCACCCCCAGGCTTCGGCAGCCTGTTCTGGTCTCGGGAGTGGAACTTTCTTAGTGACCCCGCCCCTGCCGGCAGGTCTGGGTCTAGGACAGTTGTTTGTCTCTCACCAGAGACAGGGGCTTTTTCCTCCTGTGCCCTCGCCCAAGCCACAGTGAATCTTATCCTCTGGGTGACAGTTTTTGCTGCCCTTCCCATAATTGCGCAAGGTTTTTGCTCCTACAAGAAGGAGGTTCCAAGCCAGGCTTCATGCCTTCTCCACAGCAGTGTTTGCTGATCTGCCCCAGGCAGTCCCACCAGGGGGCTTCTGCTCTGTCCTCAGTCTTCTTTGTGACCATCTGTGAGGACTACGGAGAAGAGCTTGCAAGTGGCTGTGAACTTGCCTAGTGTTTGTGTCACCAGGGATCTGTACTCTCCCATCGGCTCACACTTGGGCTTTAGAAATTCACAAACGTTTTAGCTGAAAGCTTCCTGCTGCCTGTACGGCAACCCTGTCTTTCTACAGATCTCTACCCCGGGTGAGCCAGCGCTGAGCCCTTTTCTGTGGAAGGTGCCTGCTTTTCCTTAGATTTCAGGCTGCTTGGTTGCTTTGTGACCTTGAGTCTCCGATGGGTTCAAGAAAAGTTGATTTGTAGATTTTCCGTTTTATCTTCTTGGTAGAATGACTCTCATACTTTTCTACTTTCTAAATGGAAGCTGGAACTCTGTTTAGTGTTATCCATAAATTTTTGGTCAATCAGTAATAAAGCCAGTCAGTTTGAGTTTCATTTTTTTTGTGGCTAGCACAAAATCATGGCGAGACCATTATTTAACATGCACAGTCATTTTTTTTCCATCTTATATTGTGCTACGTAAGGCACACCATAACCACCTCCCCACCCACCGCAAGAAGATGGTCGACACTGAGCCTCTTCTATGTAGGCCTTCTTTGGAGCTGCAATTTTCATTTGGCTGGGCTAGAGTTACATGGTATTACATCCATTGTGTAATAAAATGATGGGAAATGATCCTATTATTTTTTTTTTCTCTCTCTCTAAATATTACTCCTATGTGTTGGCTAAGGAAGTCTCTTTTATGTTCTGTTACAAAAGGTTTTTCTTAATATGTCTTTTGAGTACTTCTCATAGCCTGCAAGTTATTACTTTTCTTGACTCAACCTCATTTTGAAAGGCACTTCTTGCATAAGCTCTAGAGTATTTTCTTTTAAGTTTCAGACAAATTGTGATCCCTGTCTTTCCTGAGCTCCCAGATCTCTTCATGGGTGAAAAATACTGGTTATCTGTTTCAAGATCTTTTTTATGTGGCCTCCTTTTATTTCAAGTTCTAAGTTTTTAATGAAAATATCAAGTAGGTACTTGTCAGGATTGACTTTTGTGCTCCACTCCAGTTTATCCTGACCTCTCCTGCCTTATAAAACCTTTGCTCAAAATGTTATTTTCTGTGTAATTAAGACTTTTCTACTCTTATTTAGTTTTCATAGGTTTGCAGCATATTTCTAGCCTTTTATTCTACTTACGATGTGGTGAAAAGAACTGTGAACTATGAGACAGGGGAGTGCGTTTTAGTTTGAATGGGGCTACTCTCTGGTGGTGGCCTTTTTTACTTTCAATTACAGATTTTTTTTTTATTCCTCTTTGCATAAACAGTGCCTTATTCAAACCCTGATCTATGAAAGATATTTTATATCTTCTCCTGGATTAATATGTACTGTTTAGTTATTTTCCTTTTAGAAAAGTATGCTGGATTACTAATCCCACTATATTTTCAGATAAGATGAAAAGTAATTTGTTTATTTTTAACTGAATATACGCAAACACATATATTTTAATGTTTCAGCAATTCGGGTTATTGCTGGAATTCTCAGTCCGAAGTTGCCAATATACTTCGATATTATTTCAGACTTTTGTTTGCTAGCAGGTAACTGACAAAATGTGATTGGCTTTACTGGTATTATTTTTAAAACTCAAGTTGATTGCATAACTCTGTACTTTTTATTAAGAAACTTGGACCTACAGAAAAAGAAGTGTTTTAAAGGCATTTTTTACAGGTTTTATTGTCTTTTATATTTCCCTCCTGGTCACTATATGTGTGTCTTTGTCTCCCCCCTGCATTTAAAAAAATTAGATTTATTTTTTCAGAGAAGTTAGAAAATAGATCATATACATACCCTCTCATATACCCTCTTTTCTCACCCTCCCAGGATTTCTCTTAATATTAACATCTTGCACTTGTGTGGTCCATTTATTACAATTGATGAACCAATATTGATTCATTATTGATTATTATTAACAAAAGTCCACAGTTTACATTCGGATTACTCTTGATGTTGTGCATTCTATGGGTTTGAACAAGTGTATAATAATTTGGAATCCACCATTGTCGAACTACACAGGATAATTGTTTCACTGCCCTAAAAATTCACTGTGCTCTACTCACTCATCCTTCCCTCTGACCTTCTGAGCCACTGGCAAACATTGATCTTTTTACTGTCTTCATCATCTTGTTTTTCCAGAATGTTCCAGAATGTCATGTAGTTTGAATTATATAGTATGTAGCCTTTTCAAATTGGCTTTTTTCACTTAGCAATATTCATTTAAGTTTCCTCCATGACTTTTCATGGCTTCATAGTTCACTTTTTAATCCTTGAATATCCTTTTTAATTCCATTGTGTGGATGTATCAAAGTTTTGTGTTTCTTTATTTTTATCTATCATCTATTGAAGGACATTCTAATTACCTTTAAGTTTGACAGTCAATCATGAATGAAGCAGCTACAAAATACCTTCCTTCATCTTTGTAAGTGAAATATAATTCCTAGCCTTCTTTGAAGTTTTTTAGCCATAGTCCCTGAGATCTTCACTCTGCTTGGTCACAGCTTATTGGGTCAAAGAGGGCATTTGAGTAAAGGTAGACATCTGTTGCACTGACCACTGAATTGACGAGTGGCTCTTATGGAAGCCTGATGTTAGAGGACTGGACGATGACCACAGCCTATAATGGACATTGTCAAAGCCAACCAGAACCTCTGTGTTTTGAGAAGTCTGAATTTGAAATATTCAGAAAAACAATTTGTTGGAGTAAAGTTCTACTGTAAGGAGAAGCGGGTGTGTGCTGCCAAAGATGACTACTTTAACTGAGTTCCTTGACTTAGGAGGAAGAAGTGACCACAGAAGAGAGGAGGCAGTTAAACTGGAAGACACTTGTGCCAAAGGTAAACTTCAACAGATTTACAACCTTGTCTGGACTTGCTCAGGACTAAGGCTGCAGTGACAAGAGGCTCACTAAAACACGAACTTGAAGGATACTGGATAGAAAGGGCCACACTTAAAATCTTAAGTCTAAAATCCACTTGGTAATGCTCTAGGAAACTTCTTCAGTTCCTACATGTATTTGTCTGTAATTCCAACTTATCTTTTGCTTTCTTAAAAATTAGCCCGTTAGCGCATACTGAAGTCTCTGCAAATGAGAGTAGCTGATGCCAGTGATTGGTTAGGACTGTTAAGAGAATATGAGAAATAAACCAAATAGAAAAAAAATTTTTTTTTAACTAGAAGTGAGGCTATTTCTGCAAAGGAGATACTTTACTATCATAATATGACACTGCTTCCTGTACAGTGTATCTAAATTTTATTTTCCAGTCAATTTTGTGGAAAATATTTTGATATTACTTTCTCCAAGGTATGCTGTTTGCTTTTTCTACTTCCTCCCACTTCCCCCATGAGACTCAATTGTCCCAAATAATTTATTGGTAGGTAAATCTATTTGGACATTAGTATTTATGTAACACAATGGATGGAACTGACATCAACATTTTCCATAATAGAATGCAAAAAATATTGTAAAGGGAGAAGGCATGAGAGACGTCCTGGAGCTGCTGATGAAAGCCAGCGTTTTCTAGTGCCTTGCTCCCGGTGGTGGGGCCACTGGTTCACATTCAGTTTTTCATTTAATCCTGTGAAAAATGTATGTCGACCTGAGGCCAAGAAGGATTAAAAGGTACTGATTAGGCAATGATTTAAGGTTGGAACAGAAAAAGAGGTTGATTGTGATGCCACCGAGTATGGCGGCCAATGAGAAAGCCCATGCACGACTAACCGCGGAGTGTTTGCAGAAAAAGAGGGTCGGTAGTAAGTGCACTGTTCCACCATTCTACAGAAGCCTCTTTGTGGGTCCTTCAAGGAAGGTGCAAAGTGATGCCCCACCTAAACAGAGCTCACTCTCTGAGAGAGCCCTGACCGCTGCTGCCTACTGGCCATTTTCATGACAGCAGAGTGCATCTTCTCCACTCCACCCTCCCGTAATCCATAATCTGTTTCTCTTGCACTTATCAAAAATGCCAAAATCTCAGTTGCACTGTCTTAAGTTCTTCTCTCTCACTTATTCCAAATTTCTGACTCATTTCCAGTCATAAGGTTTCCCTGATCCCAGGGCTAATGTCTAACTTCCAATTATATTACCTTAACTTGACATGGCTTAAGCTATCTTAATTCTCCTAGACTCCTTCCTTAACCCTTGGTGAAGCACTTTTAACTTCAAACATAGAATTCAAACAGGTATACACGGCAAAGAATGAGGCAACTGCAGGTACTCTAAATGAACATCCTGCAAAGTGTTCATGGGATTTCCAGTAACTAAATGCAACCAAAGTAGTCTTTCAGAGAAGCAGCAGAGAGAATCATCTGTCCTTTGTAATCTGCTAATGAGAATATTTTCACAATTTTTATTAACAATGGAAGTCTGATGTTAGAATTTTTACATATTGTGAATGTTTATTTTCATATATGCATGATTCCATAGTTCATGTTGCTTTTAATTCCCATTCCCCTTGTTAAGATGACTTATATCCTTAACTCAGCAGGGCAATGCAACATTATTTGTGGGAAATTTTTGCAACTAACCACATCCCAGAGTAATTTCAAGTAATAATGTTAAATGAGGTACAAATTACAGGGAAATGTAGTTTGAAAATTGTTGCCTAATGAATAGGAAAAAAATATTTGAAGCATCAACCAGAGATTAAAAATGCAGATTCAAATGTGAAATTTGGAATGATTTTGAATGTTGCATCAAAACAAGTAAAAAGCAACTTCTACTCCCAGGAAGCCCATGGTTTTGGAGGAGCAATCAAAGCTATTCTGGAAGAATTTAAGGGCAAAATGGATGGCCCCCATTAGTTGTGTCTCATTTCTGAGTATTACTTGGGAGAGGAATTTTTGCTAGGAAAAAAAAATAAAGTTTTAATACTGGCTTCCTGGTGTAATAAGATTCACTCTGAACCCATAGTACCCATTAGTCCTCCTTTCCTACTAAAGCCAAAGTGTAAAGAAAAAAAAAAAAAGGTAAAGCACATATATACACACACAAAACCCAAAACCAGTGGAAGTAGAAAGAAGTGAATTAACAGGAATTTTATGTTTTTACCAAAAAAGATGATCCTTAACATATTTCAGTATACTGTTTGCGAGGGCTTTGATGCTGAACGCAACCCTGTTTTCTAACACGTCAACTCTCAAGCCATCCCTAAAAACTTGCAGCGTTGCGTTGGTCTTATTAAATAGTACCAGTATTTAAAAGGATAATTCAGAATATAGCGTTCCTTTGTAAAATTTCTTTAGCCAAAGAGCTAAATTTATACAGACACAATGCATTTCTTTTGGTTTTTTTATTCACATTAAATCCAAGAGTTAGAAAGGAAGTAGGGCAGTAGTTACATTAGGACGGCTGCCAAATTGGCGCACATAAAAGTCAGAGAGGCTGACCCTCCTGGGAGAGGTTAGCCGCTCCTTGGGAAGTGTGTTGGCCGAGTGTCACTCAGTAGCTGAGGTATTGATTCGGAGGGTTAGTTCTTCAGGCTCCACCCTGTCGTAGACGTTTGTCTTCATTATCTGTTTCATCTGGCAGCTATTTGGTGTGACTGCCGTTCTATTTCTAACAGCTGGGTTTTATCATTAAAAAGTCTTGAGGTTAGAGGGCATTTTTGCAGGCCACTGACTACTATCCGTCATTAATTCATTAACTGAGTTCCTTCTGTAGAATGTAGAACCTACTTCTGCTAGAATAATTCTACTGGAATGCCTCTGGGGCCCGGGGCTCACAACTCCATTGTTGAGGGGCTCTTGTTGTTAGGAAGTCATTTTTTAGACCTGAAATCAGTATCTTTAGGGCTGCCTGTGAGCATTTGTATGGTGTTGCTAGGTTAGCTTGCTTATTGAGTAGCTTGTTAAATTTTCAGTTGATCAACATCCAACAAAAAGTCAGAGTAGAAAGTGGCCTTCTTTGTCTTCCGATCCATTGTCATAGTTTCGGTGGCACAGAAAACTGGATTTAAAGGTCAACTGCTTTCAGGATCTGGATATGCTTAATTCCATGATGTCTTGTCACTGCTTCTCTCCCCTAGATGCACACGCCAGCTTCACAAAGTAGATACACACACGCACACATATAAAATGGCCCCCATTAGTCTTTAGGGACCTGTTGTTCTTAACCCCCAATGCCATCTCCTGGTGAGATGGTTGAACCCCATGAAGAGCTCTTTTGCCTGCAGAAGGCAGCCAACATTCCACATATAGATGTATATTCATATAAAGGGGATATAAAACCTACTCTTGGAAATTTAGGAGAAAGAAAGTTTTTTCTAAAATTTAGGAATGAAACTGCCCACACCAGCAAGATGTCTTCTGATAGAAGGGCCAACAACTGTCAGAAAAGTCTGCAAAAGCAGGACAGCATTTCTTTCGCCTGGTGGCCTTTGACCCCGCTGCCTCTTGTGGCTGTGATGCTACAAATCTACCAGGTGCTTAGTTTCTCATCTACTCTTTGGGGTTTTCATATCAGATATCATTTATATCATAGTGAGAGGTGAAGAAAATTACTCAGAAAGGCACTGAAAAATAATCTGTTTTTGGCACAAGAGTTCCCGGTCATGCTTGAGTCATTCATTTGAGTGCCTTGCCTCACAGCTGAACTGTGATAGATAATTTTTGAATTGAGTTACTGGTGAACATAATAAAGTGATAAGGGCTTTATTGGAACCTGTCCCATTTATGATACTCAATAGAGGTCCCGTTCGGCTTTTCAGTTTGCTGTGTGTAGCTAAAGTAAGATAATTTTCATGTGGTTCACTGGAACAATTCAGTCTGAATGAATAGTGAAGAGTTCTCCTTAGAAAACACAAAGAGGGTACAGTGTCTTTAGTATTAAGTTCAGGGAACCCAATATCTGTGCCTGGTATCTGATTCTTTTTAACATTTTGGTGAGTGACCTCCAAGAAGGTATTTTAAATTTAAGAAAACCAAAACTATCTATAATCTCTAGGTAATTTCATAAGCATATGAATTACCAAAATGATGTACATGAGATTTAGAAAGATAACAGTGGAAGAGATACGGGAAATTTGAAGTCATGGGAGGGAGGGCTTTTGGAAAGGGGTACTTTTCCTTGGGCCTTCTAGTCTTTAGCTCTTCAGTCTTTTAGTTGCCTCCTTCATTTGAGAAGCTCTCTGCCAGGTAAGTCATGTTAGGAGGCAGAGCCACCTCCCATCTATAAGCTGGGAAACCCAGATCTTCACCATTTAGGCAGAGGAGGGAGATTCTAACACTTGGAAGCCGAGTCTGGAGCTAATAATGCAAAAAGGCAGAGGCAAGAGACAGTTTGTTCTGGGGCACTGAGACATTGAAACCAACTCCAGCTTCCAAGGGTGGTGGTGGAAGGACACCAGCAGGCAGCATCCTTTCAGGGGGCGGTGCTGGACCAGGTCTGTGTCTCCCGTCCACAGGTCGTTGCGGTGGTGTTCTCACCACGCTGATCCTCAGTGTGATTTTGGATAGGGTTCGAGCTGTACATATTCATGTTTCCTTAGCCATTTTGTGACTCTGTGAGTCACCCCCAAATGGTGTGTATTTTAAATATAAAATATTTTATATGTAGTTTAATTTTTCATTCTGTTTGAATCAGTCACACTTTGTTCCTGCTGCTTGCAGTCAAGAGTGCTAGACAAGCTACTATGCATGATTGAAATTAACCCTCTAAGGACGTGAAACAGTAAGAATTTTATGTATCTTCGCTTCCTTGTCCTCATCATACAGAGTCATTCTCTGTTCTTGTCCCACACTAGTCGCTCTGGGCAGGAATAATTTAAGATGCTGAAACATTGAAGTAAACTATTCCAAATGGGCTATACTATACTCTTAGCAGCTTTTAAAATAAACACTGTTAAATTTTAAGTGATTTAATATTTAGAGGGATTCTGTTTCACATAGTGAAAGAATCCACTTAGTAATAGGAGGATGGGAAGACTTTAGGACCGTTCTCTATTTAAAAGGATAATGCCTCTGTTTTAAGGGCTTGTGTCAAAGAGGAGACCACTGTTACGATCAGTTCGTTATACTCTCACTTTTGTCTGCTGTCTGACTTCTGGTTGATTTTAGTATTGGTCTGGTATTAAAATCTTCTTTTCCTCTTAGCTGCCTCCCAGAAGCTGTTTTTAAAAATTCTTAACCACCAGTTGATATCCTTGATGATCAGGAGGCTGTAACCGTAGTGCGTAGCACACGTTACATCAGGACACTGCACTGGCCTTAGTCCACGTTACTTGTTACATCACTAAGAAGGAATCATGGCATTATATTTCGGATGAGAAATAATACTAGCAAGTGTGCAAGTGTGTACCTTGTGCTCTTTTCCTCTGAGACCTGGGTGGTTTTCTTTTACCCTTATCCTCCCCGTGCCCTGCTTTTATTCCTGAGAACTTTCCCCGTGTCAGAGGGAGTGTTGACGGAGGCAGGGCGGAGAGTGTGAGAACAGCAATAATTCCTAACGCTAGCTAACATCTCGTGTGTTGTGCTCCACGCCAGGCACTGCCCTGGATCCAGCACGTACTGGGGTCTGGTTAAGGTTCCCCACGGTCGCACCAGGCAGACACTCGTGGTCCTATTTCTCATGAAGAGTCTGAAACTTAGTAAGATTAAGGGGTTGTCCCTGTTCATGCAATAAGCAAGGAAGGTAGGGTTTGTATCTTTAAATTCCATACTTAAACGTCTGAGCCTTTTGCCTCTTTTTATATAATGACGTTCCATTCTCAGGGTGTGTGTCCACCAAGAAAAACTCAGTAGCAATATATTTACTGAGATGAAGGACCCATAGGCAGGGACCCATGGTATCTATCTTTGTAACTCTTGATCTTAAACTTTTTTGGATCACAGATACTCAGAATCTAGTGAAAATTATGTGTACACACACACACACACACACACACACACACACCCGTATCTATGTATATATGCACATATATAATTTTGAGCTCACTCATTAATTTTAGTATAAGATCTGGCTTTAGATGCCTGTGCATTGCCTTATATACTACATGAGCGCAGTACTTGAATGACAAAATATTGTAGCTTATGATGTATAGATAATATTCCAAATATCATAATTTCATATGTTTATATTGCATGTGGACACAGAAACTTTGAGAATCCTTCTCGGGATTCTGATACCTACTGCTAACCATTATTATTGACAATGGATGAGTTCCCAAGGGACCAGGGTTGGTGATTGACAGAAGAGCTTATCCAAGTCCCCTGATCTACATAACACAGCTCATTGTAATGCTCATTACTGTTAAATAATAATGTGATTGCTGTCAACATTATTCAATTAACATGAAACTTTTAATATCAGTTAATTCACTGAGAACGGTGTAGGAAATGTGTTGTTCCTCATCAATTCATTATTTCCTCTTGATATTTTGGGAGTACTCAGCCTATCACTCAAGAACATGGCCTTTTAAAAGGACCAGGTATCCTAAAAAGACAGCATTCATGGGATTTTAACTATCATTTAAAAATGTTTTTGAAACAGTATCATTTCATTGAGAGATGAGAGCGTCTGAGAGATGGAGACCTTTATCACATGGGGTACGTTTCCCAGTAGTTAAGGCATCCTGTGTAGAGGATGCTGTGGTGTGCCCCCTCATCTTTTTTTCGGGACCAAGGCACTTACTTCCTCAGTGCGTGTGAGTGAGGGATGGTCTTTGTCTGTTGATGATGCACAGCTGAGTTCCCCTCAGTGCTGGCCCTCAGAGAGCTGCCTGGCCCAGACTCAGACTCTCATCTGATGACTGGCTGATGGAGAAGTACTGACGGCTGACTGCCTTCTGGGTCTGGGACAGTCCTGAAAGCCCACACCAGTTCCAGAGCCCCCCGCAGAGCTGACTGAGGCCTCTGTTGGAAACCCAATCACATTTCAGCTTCTTCTTCTGCCCCGTTTCCCTCACTTCCTTCAAGTTATGCCCAACATCACTCCCCAACAAACCTCCTGCAAGCAAACACCCGTATCAGAGTCTTTTCCTCAGGAAACCAACCCAAGACACATTTAGAAAGGACTTGAGACTGTAATGTCCTAGGACAGTATTCTCCTAGTCTGCAAGGCTCTCTAAGCAGTTGCCACTTGGCAATGGAACTTTCTTTCTTTGGTGCCAGATACTAAGCTTCTATGCTGTAGGAATATAATTGCCTGGTGTAACCTGTTTTTATACTTCAGTGGTAAGTCATGATATGTTGGAATGTTATGTTTAAAATATAAGAGGATTGTTGGCTTATCTGAACATTTGGAAAGGATGGACAAGCTGCTTGTCCCTGGGGAGCCCAGATCTATGTGGCTTCGTGCTTTCTTGTTCAGCCTTAGTGGTAGTGCCACAGTCGAATGGTTCTTTGAATGGCTGTTTCTTCGGACAGGCCATGGCAATAGGGCCGACACACAGAAGCTGTTGTGTTCTCTGTAGTCAGCTACAGAAAGGGAATTTCTGTACCGGCTGGACAAGGGCAAGGGCGCATCAGTGTCCTCATCCTTTCTCACCAAAACTCTGACTGAGGTGATGAAAACTTCTTTTTAACTGACAGCTGTCCCTTTCTCCCACAGTGGAAGACAGAACACAGCTAGAAGTAATGTCTGTGTTTTATTCATGTATTTTGAATCCTTTTCTGCATCATAAAGCCCTACTCATCTAGGAAAGTCTAGTTGCAGATTTAGAACTAGAAATGATCATCAGACTGATCCAAGAGACCTCAGTACATTGATTTCATTTTACTGTTAATCTTAAAATAATTTTAGAATTTGAAAGGAAGAAAAAAGGACACAATCATTATAGATAGTTACAAAGCAAAGAATAAAATGTCACTCTCCATCTTATCAATCCCTCTCCCTGAAGGCAACTACTTTTGATATTTTTTTTTTGAAGGGTGGATCTTTCTGGGGAACAGAATCATATGCACATGTGGCACGCACGTGCACGTGTACCCAGTCCAGAAGCTCCCCCCAGTCGGCTTCCAGTCAGGTTTGGATGCCCTTTTGCTAAGAATTCAGCAGAGGAAACTTTGAAAAACCCTGTGCTAAGTGTGTCTCTTTGGTTGTGTTGTGAGTTTTCCTAGGTTTATCTCACCAGAATCTCAGTATGAGATGCTGCCTTATGCACAGGTGAGGTCAGTGAGCAGTTTCCCTCTACCTTTCATTCTGTTTTCACAGCGTGTGACTCCAGCCATGAGGAACAAAGCTGTTGCCTGCAGATAAAATGCCACATAAACAAGTTGACAAGGGTAGAAAACATATGGCAAAGTTGGTGCATGTTGTTAGAGGTAAATTCCATTTGAAATCATCTTTATAATTACTGCACACTTGGCTGTGATGATGTGCAACCAAAATATCTAGTTATTCCATTAAACAGTCATTCAGAAAAGGAAAATGAAAGAAAAAAGGCAGCCAATTCAGTACACTTGCATATGTGTGATGGTGGGGGTGAGGGATGGGGAATAAAACTTCTATAATAATTAGATAAAACTCATGATTGACTGAAATTTCCACCTTTCAATCAACTATTTTTTTTATAACAATAAGCATTAGAGATGAGTAGAAATTAAATAAAAAGTGAGCTGAATGTGTAATTTGCTTTCTTATTGGCATGGAACTTTATTTAGATCCTTCCTTAATGCTCATTTAATCCTTTATTTATTTCGGTATTTACTGACATTCAGCCTTGTGCAAAGCTGGGCTTAAAATGCTGAAGATAGCTGGTGAAAAAGCCAATCAAAGTTCTTGACCTCTACTGCTAACATTTAGCAAGGAATCAGACTCATTAACTTAAAAATATGTCTCTAACTGGTTTATTGGATAGTCTAAACATTGTGGGCTTTATTTTTCTTAAATCACTGACATTGAAGATGCAGGTAGTCTGGTAAAAGAAGGCTGTTACTGTTTAGTCCTACTGCACAAATTTGGTTCTCAGTTAGTTAATAGATGCCTTACCAAAGGAAAGAGCTTTAAGTAGTCTTGGAATATCCTGTGAGCTTTTAAGAAGTAATTGCTCTTAGCAGGTTAAAACATACTTGGGTACTATGTCTGAAATTGACTTGCCTCCTTTCCTTATGTGGTCAGCAATTAACTGAAAAAGTTCAGAATACAATGTAATCATCAGTTAGTTACTGTTAACCCTGGGAAACAAAAGTTAATTTCAAATAAGATGTGAAATCAACCACACACACACACACACAGATGCATGATCAAGGGCACGTTTTGTTCGTTTGCTCTTTCTTTGCCTCCCCCTTACTCCTGCTGGTTACTAGGTCAGCAGAAGGAGGTGTAGGAGAAGAAAGGCACAGCCAGCACTGTGCCTTCTCCAGGTGAGTAGCAGGCATCTGCGTCTGAGTTCGCACACAGCTCTAGCACCTTGGTGATGCGAGCAGCGTTCTTCTCAGAACTCTGCCACGTGACCCACAAGGTTGTGGGTCACCTGGGGATGAGCCTTTGAGTTCTCTAGCTCCCCGAGCTTCCAGCCTGGAAGGAAAATAAGTAGCCTTTAAGTAGCCTACCTCCAGGAGTGTTCTCTCCAGGGATGGAAATACTACTCCTGTGTTTTTTCCTGAAGGGAAAAGTTGAATAAAAGCATACTTATTCCTTACTTTTATCATTTCCCTTCAAAGAATTCTGTCTCAAATCTCTAGTCTTCTCTTAAGTGGCTTGGTTGGGACCATGGTGACTGGGCGGTTTTGCTGCCCTTTAGTAAGTCCTGCACAGATGTTTCTAGTACCTCTCTTCATGTTGCCTGGTTGCTTACCAAGATTTGTCCTCATCCTCTGGCCTTGGTGAAAATTTGCAGACAACAGAAGTCCCATTTAGTATCCTGTTACCTATAATTTAATTACAAGTAATCATAAATGCTACGTGAGAAAAATGAAACCAGATAAGGGAAAAGAGAGTAACAGAGTAGCTTATCTTTCCCAAGGCAGAGAGGGAGGGGGGAAACTCCCTTCTCCCTTCCTCCTGCTCCTAGTTTCCTGCCAGGACTTGCCTTAGATAAAACCCAGTCCGTCGCCCCCTGATGGGGAAGCCTGAGAATGCAGCCTGGAGGAGTCACTGAGCCAAGGTACAACTGAGCAGAGCTGGCCGAGTGTTGTGGACCTGAGGGCGCAGGGGCGATTCGCAGGCCAGCTCCTCTAGATTCACTACTATCTGACTGTAGCTTGGCGAGCCAGAAAAGGGCTGGATTTTAACTGTTTAATCACTTTAGGTTTCAAAAAATTTCCCTTTTTGGGTCAGAAGAAAAAGTGATGGAATTTCAGCTCACAGCTTGACTGAGCTTTCAGAGAATTGTTTTCTCCAGTGAGCTCTGTGTGAGGATCCTTCAGACAGAAGACAGCACGCTTTGAGGAACAGAAAGGGAACATAACAACAGCCTCTTTAATCCCTCTGTCTGTAGAACCCTGTGTGTTTCAAGTTTTTCCTGGCTTTTATTTAATTCATGAAAAGCTGTTATTAAAATATAAAGTCAGTTCTATTTTTTTCACTCTGATACCCTCTTATTTATAAATAAGATGCATATACTTAAATATAAGATGGGTTTCTAAACACTACAGAGGACTCTCCAATGATATTATAAAGCAGAAAAATAAAACCAGAATTTTTATGTTTTTGAAGCTTTATTTTAATTCTGTTGTTTTATAATAACATATAGACTTAGTTATTTATATATACCTCAAAGTAGAATGTTTTAGAATTTCACATTCATTCATAAGGTACCATTTTATATGCTAGTGTTTTTCCATGCTACAAAACACTGCTCACATCAAATAATATTTTTGCAACTTAGATTAAATTGTGCTTTTATATGGTAAAACTATTTTGTAAAACTTTATAATCTTCAGGAAAGCCATTTTCCCTGAGTTCCTCACTTTGAATTTTATGCACAATCATGTCTAAGTGTTCTTAATCAGATTAAAATTGATTCCCACATTATTACTTAAATCATCAGAGGAGCAGATGTCAAGCTTGTCATCAGTTTTCTGTTCCAATTTAAAAGTCCTCGCTGGACATACATCTTACCATTTCACCCTATGTCTCTAGACTTATTTGTTCTACTATCTGGGAAGCAGAAGTTTTTCCTGAGTGTAGATTCCTTTCTATCTGTGTGTGTGTGTCTGTATAACTGTACGTATATGTATATGTGTATGTGTATATATAATATATATAATAGGTATATATATACTTTTCTTCTCTGCATGTGACCCATGAACTCCATTTCCTTTAGTATTTTATTAATATTGTGTGTTAAAGTTGAATGAATAGAGTTGGCATAACACAAACCTCACTTCTCCTCCCCACGCAGAAGAGAAAAAAAAGAACTTTCAACAAAGATGCTCATTTTATAGGTCACTTAAATTGCCCTTACCTAAGAAAATACAGTCTGGGTTTTGTTTTAACTGCTGGGGATACAGAACAGTAATACATACTTCCTATACTCAGGGAGTTTCCAACAATTAAGAAAGAGTAGGGCATCTTGTTTGTTTGAAATGTTAACTTCAGGGTCCAGAACTTTTAAGTGTACAGTTGTGTCATTGAGCACATTCACATTGTCCTACCCTCACCCCCATGGGTCTACAGAGCTCTTTTTGAAACTCTGTACCTATTCAACAATAACTCTTCGTTGCCTACTCACCATAGCACCAAGGAGCCACCATTCTGCTTTCTGTCTCTCTGATGTTGACTATTGTAGGTACCTCATATAAGTGGAATCATACAGTATTTGTCCTTTTATGACTGACTTATTTCACTTGGCATAATATCCCCAAACTTCACTCATGTTGTAGCGTGTGTCAGGATTTCCTTCCTTTTTTCGGTTAAATAAATAATAATTAAATAATATGTATCTACTGCATTTGTTTATCCATCCTTCTGTTGATGGGCAGTTGGATTGGTTCTATGTTGGCTTTTGCAAATAATGCAGCTAGGAATATGGGAATACAACTGTTCAAGACCCTGCTTTCAATTATTTTGAGTATATGCCCAGAAGTGAAATTGCTAGATCATATGGTAATTCTGTTTTTAAGTGTTAAGAAACTATTATACTGCTTTCCTTAACAGCTGCACCATTTTACATTCCCACCAGCAATGTATAATGAATAAGGGTTTCAATTTCTCCATATCTTGCAACATTTGTTATTCTCTGGGTTTGTGTGTGTGTGTGTGTTAGTAGCCACTCTGTTGGATGTGAGATGCTATTTCGTTGTGGTTTTGATTTGCATTCAGCCAGTGATTAGTGATGCTGAGCATCTTTTTTGTGCTTATTGGACATTTGTATATCTTCTTTGATCAACTGTAGTCATTTGCTCATTTTAAAAATTGGATTGGGTGTTCTTGTTACTCTGTTGTAGGCCTATTTAAACATTATAAATTAGTTAACTAATACCTTAATTATTTCAGTAAATATTTATTGAGCACCATTTGTATATTTAGTGTTCATTATTGAGACTTTTTATTAGGGAATTTATTTTGACATAATATATGAAAATTCAAATTGTAGAATAGATGAAGAAGATTACACTGTATAGCACAGGGAAATATACACAAAATGTTATGATAACTCACAGAGAAAAAAATGTGACAATGAGTGTGTATATGTCCATGAATGACTGAAAAATTGTTCTGAACACTGGAATTTGACACAACATTATAAAATGATTATAAATCAATAAAAAAAATGATATATGAAAATTCACTTCATTCTAACATACTTCCAAATAATGTAACTTCTCCCGTATTGTAAGAGTTAAAAATAGTGAAGGAATTACTTTTATGAGGCAAGAGAGAATCTTAGAGCTTAATCCTTATAGTTGATTAAGGCACCACCTGGAAGCCTTATGGTGCTCTAGTGTTTTAAGTTTACTGTTTAATTGTGGTGGATGAATTATATGTAAGTGTAAATTACTTTTTTACGTAGAGTAATTTTCAAGCAATATTCCCTCAAGCTAGTAATGGCATGATTTAGTATTTTTATGGGATTGTAACTCTCTGGGCATCTGCTGATGATCATTTTTGGAATCTATTACACTTTTGGAGAAATACAATGGTGGAGAGAAGCCCTCTTCCAAATGTGGTATGTCAGACCCGATGAAACTAGTCTTAATTAAAGGTGAAAGATCAAATAGCTTTGCAGAGTCTCTTTTCTTACTTTATGATTTTGTGGTAATAAATAGGATCTTTAGTATCATTGTCAACTATATTTTGATATAATTAAATTATTAGCTCTTTGATCTTTCTTCTTTTAAAATGGAGGGGGGGGGAAAGAAGCTGTAATTTATCTTGAAACAATTGGGAAATTGTGCCTTGGAAATTTGTAAGGCATTAAGTCCAGTAGTTGCTTGTCCATACAGGTCCATCTGGAGGGCTTATTAGAATGACGAGCCCCACCATGAAAGGCTTTGATTTAGCAGATGTTGGGCTAAATTCTAAAAATCTGTAATTTGAGCCAGTACTCTAAAGGATTCTGATTGAGCTAGTTCATTAGTATTTTGAATAGCAATTAGTTCACCTCCTTAATTTACAGGGTTGGAAGAGTGAGGCTTAGCGTAGTAAAGTTACTTGGCCAAGAGCACATGAACAGCAGGTGACTAAGATTGGATTTGAACGCAGTCTATTGTATTACAAAATCATACGTGAATTGTAAATTTTCAAAAAAATTTTTTTAAAAATAGCTAAAAATTAGTTACATAGTATTTATACTAAAGCCATTTCTATTTTTTTTCATTTTTTAAAACAATCTTGAGAATTTGCCAGAGATTCAGCTTTGTCAGTGTAAATGTTGATCCTTATTGTATGTATAGATGCCAGTGGGTGAGGTGGGTAGACTCAAGATGGAATCTGTACTTTACTTTGGAAGTAAAGAGCTCATCTACTAAATGCATTTTTATAAAACTTGGCATTCATTAAAAAAAAATTGAAGTGCACCCTCTAGGAGACATTTCTGCTGATCTGGACACCAGATATTTATGCATGTTGTTATTATTACTCTTAGTCTAGCATGGTAGTTAAGATTTGGGCTTTAAAGCCAGATTACCTGGGATTAAATCCTGAACCTACTACTTAATATCTCCATAACTTGGCCAACTTCCCTTTCCTTTCTGGACCTTGGTTCTCGTGTTTGTAAAATGAGAATATCATAATCATTATATCTCACAAAATTATTATGAGTTAAAGTAAATGAATCACTTAAATAATTTGAGTGGTACTGGGAGCATAGGTAAAACATAGCAAAATTTAACTTTGTTTACCTGGATGACTGTGTAACTTATCCATGTACTCATGGGTTAAAAACCTCTTTGCACTTGAATATTATGCCTGAAAGATGTGAGTAATTATTCTAAGTGAGTGAGTCAGGAAATTATTGTGGGCATAGCTGGTATTTGAAATGCGAAAAACAAACTAAAAATAAAACAATGTTCATGAAAGGCATGGGGAGTGAAAGAAAATGAAGATTCTTTTCTAATAACATTTCTTTTCTGCTTATCTTAATGGAGTGCATCCTAGGTGCTAAAAGTGGTCTAGGAAATAACCCCCTCTCCTGGTTAGAAACATTTTATGTAAAATTTCCAACTGAGTCTTATGTATTTTTGATCCTTGGCTTCCTTGGCCTTCAAATGTAATGTCTCCCAGGTTCAAGCAGAGAGATTAACTGATAATTAAATTGAAGGTAGAACTGAATTATCTGAGCCCTTATTCTAGTATGTCTGGAATACCAGGTGAAGAGCTGCTTTAGAAAATGCTTTTCTAACTGCTGCTGTGGCATCTTGCCTCAAAGGTCTGAAAACTCACGAATGGTATCAGATCAGATGGTTTGCATGTTGATACCTCTTATTTGCTCTAATTCAACTGATATTTATGTTATTAGTGTTTAGCAATTTTGTTATTTGTTATTTGACAGTTGTTGAAATTGATTTGCAATATGGGTCTCTTTTTCTTCTGCCGTTACCTGATTTATCACTTAAAGATGGAAGTCATTCTGTTTTCTTCATTTCATTATCATTTCAATCATATTCAGAAAGTGGAAAATTGGATGGCTTTCCTCTGAATTTTAAATACCAGGTTTGTCTGGATGTGCTAAGTGTCAAGCATCCACAACCTGTGAGCCTTTAAATCGGTGTTCCGAAAGCATCACGGTGTTTCAGGGCCACGTGGGATGTTTGTTAAAACTCAGTTTCCTAGGCTCCCAACCCCCAAAGACTTGAAAGACACCGATTGGCCCTAGAAACTTACGTTTGTAATAGATACCAGACAATATTTAAGGATGTGGACCAGGAACGGTACTTACAGAAACTGCTAGACTAAACTTAATCCCATATTAGAAAACCAGTTAGTACTACCTGTTCTCGTAGAGAGAGTTTCAGAAACTAACTCTGAGGCAGGCGCGTGCTCTCTCTGTTATAAAATAGATTGTTTTGACTCTTCACACTGGGCTGCAGCATGGCGTAGTTCACAGAACACCCTCTTTGTCGCTTTAACCTTGACTTTTACCAGCTGAGTAACTCTTGCAAAGCCACTTAAGTCCTCTCCTTTTCTATGAATAACAGTATAAATGACTGTCAGAGGCAGTTGGGAGGATTAAGAGAAATAAGAGTTGTCTGAAAAGACGCTGCCGTAGTGCTGGGTGTATCTTGAGAAATCAGTACACGCTGGTTCTTTTCCCATCTGTCTGCCTTATTTCTGCCACTGATCTTTCTTGACTCTCGGAGTCTTCATGACCTCTGCCTCTGGAATATTTACTTGATTTAAGCCACTTCTTTGCCTCGGTCTCTTGCTTCAGAGTGACTTTGCCTGTTAGGTTCTGCATCTTTCCCCTTCTTGCCCCTGTAATCCAGAGGAACTCACAGCTTTGACACCACAGTGCTGCTTCCACTGACTGCTGACCTTAAGTTCTGAATTTGATTATTTGACACTGTTCATATATGCCAACTTTGAATTCTTCAAGTGGAATTGTAGAGCAAAAAAATCAGAGCAATAAAATTGCTATTTACTAGGAATTCTTCTATTAGTCTGTAAACTATGTTCTAAATTGTCTTAAATAGGTTTTCTATCTAGTGTACTCTGTCTCTTCTGGGGAATTAAAATATAATTTGATACATTTCTTTTTTCCTCTTAGTGTCGGCTGAACAAGATCATCTCTTACATACAGTGAAGGGGCACTTGTGTTGATTACAATATCAAGTCAGTGCACTTCTCTCAGAGCCCAGGTTCCTGCTATCCGCAAATAATAACTTAAACATTTATAACCCGTTGCCTTCTAAGAGTTAGTGGCTTCTAAACAGAACTTGCTTTCAGGGAATACTTCGTGTTCAGAGACACTAGCTCATTAGTTTGAGGATAAAGCTTACATTTCAAAGTATAGAGACATAATAAATCTATTTTTGGTGTAGATGAGTGCTCCTAGAGAAAGTTATTATAGAGATGCAACATTGATCTCAAGACTTTAAAATGCAAGTGTGTATCCTGGAAAATGCCAAAAAGCATTGCATGACTCAGTCCTCTCTGCTCAGAAGCCACAAATTATACTTAACTAAACAATCACAATTTACTGAAGCATGAAAAATTTCATACCTCAAATCTTCTAAATAGATCTATTTGGGATGCTTGTTGAATCTGAGGAACATAATATGACATTTATAAAGATACATGCACACATTCATGTGCCTATATATATGCTGGTAACTGAGTAAATAAATGATTTGATTGTTCAACATCGATGTTTTTATTCACCCTTTATTTCGTCCATGCAAATATCGCATGCTGATGATATGCCAAGAACTATAACAGATTCTGCAGGAAATACAAGGAGAGAAGAATTTTAAGACATGAGCATTCTCAGATTATTGGTGAGGCTGTAAATCGGTACATTTTTGCAGTACTGTTGGACAGATCGAGTTGAAATGTATAGGTCTTTGATCCTGAATTGCTACTGGAAATTTCTTTAAGAGGGAAATTGTGTATGTGTGTGTATGTGTGTGTGTACGTGTGTGCACACGTGCATGCATTTGTGTAAAGAATTGTCTAGGTGAATTTTGATTGCATCATGTTTTATAGTAAGAAATGAGAATCAACTCAAATACCCCTCAGCTGAGCAATTGTTAAATACACAGGATACAGGAACATTGTGGTATATTCTATGTAATGAAGTAATTTCACACTGTGAAGGTAGCCTTACAAAGTAAAACAAGAACTACAGAATAGGATGTGTAACATTGTTTAAAAAGTCAAACTACCACAATAAAAATAGTAACAATACATACACGAAGATATGTACAGAAATATTATAAGTATTGAAGGCGATTATCTCTAGAGGATGAGATAATGGAAATTTCATTCTTTGTAGTATATATTTCTATAATATATAATATTGTAAAACTTGTAATATTTTTAATCCAAAAAAACCCAGCTTTTTTCTTTTTTTTTTAATTTTTATAAAAACATCCCCTTCCTGGCCTATAGTCTAATGTGGGAAGCAGACGTGTACACTAGGTTTTATGGAGTTAAATCACGTGTTTGAAGTCAAATGCTCATCAGAGGCGCAAGACCGGAAGCTAGATTCCAACTCCTTAGGCAACAGCCTAGTTTCTTGTCTAAGTATGTGTCCTTTCTGGCTCCCTAGGTGACCAGGAATGCTTGACTATTTGATTGACATCCTAGAAGTAACCATCATCCAAAAGTACCTGTAAGTTTTTACAGCCTTTAATTAAACAGAAGCTATGCTAGAAGACAAAGTTGGCAGCAAGATTATCAAATTAGAAACAAACTAAATGTTGTTATTCTTCAAAAAAAAATGCTCGAAATGTTTGTGCAATTTTTAAAAAGTAATTATTTTATTTTTAACTTAACAAAATAGGTTGCAACAATCACAGCTTCAGAAAGGGAAAATTATAGATATAAACTTTCAAATATGGCAGAAGATAGAGGTACCTCTTGCTTTAATGTATTACAATATATAATTTCTCCTTTACTGACAATGTTGCAAATGCATTTAACCTTCAAGGAACTTAAATGTATTCAAGCATTTTGTTCCATTTTGAGCTTGACTGAATGAGAATGAAAGACAGAATGTATTTATTTTAAAGGACTGTATTTACTTTTATTTTCAACAACTTAATATAAAAGCAAGAACTTTAACCTATCAGTGGATAGTGCTCAAATCTTTGCCTCTCTTCAGGGCTAAATTTCTGTGAGAATATACCTGGAAGCCTGCACTTCCATGTTTTCAGTTCATATTCCTGTCTCTAGAAGTTTCCCACATTCCTGTGACTTTGAGGGTAAATGCCGGAAAGTCAGAAGTTGCTGTTCCTTGCTCTATCACCTTCTAAGTCTCCATCATCTTGAATCTTTTTATTTGCAGCTTGGAGTTCACTGCCAGCTAAAAGACTTACGTTTCTGTGACCATAAGTGATGATCTAGTAATTTGCCCATTTTCCTAAGCAGGCGGGTGGAAACTATTTCTGTTGTAAATGGCGGCTGTAATAAATAATGGGATTTATTCAACTAAATCCTCTTTATATCCTGCAGAGTAAAGCAGAACTATCTTAATGGCAGGGAATAAGGGGGTAATTTTGTTGGCAGAGCCTTGATTTTATTACCTTGCTCTCTCCTTAGATTCTCTGAGCCACATCTAGCTGAAAAATAACCTTTTTGGTTCAGAGCTTGCAAAATCTCAGCATGCCATCTCGGCACAGCAGCTCTAAGGTGCAAGCATGAGATGACTGCTGCTTACATACCAGACAGGGGCAAAAGACCAACAGATTCTAACATGAAAGGTGACCCATTTTCGATTGGTGACAGAGATACCAAGTAGGACTGCAGAACGATTAGCAGCCTGGGTCAGCTTTCCTCAGGGTGCCTTCAGAAGCCATCCATCTCACCATATGTTTTCTCTGTCCCTGCCCCTGAAGAGGCTTCCAATTGCAGGGTCTTAAGGAACTGCACATGAAGGCATGCACATGTGCATAAGCAAATATGCACATGCTGACACACACGTATTGCATGTACCACACACACCTGCCACTTCTTGGTACCTTTCAAAGCGCTCAAGTCCTAAGTGTGGTTCCTAGTTGATTGATGGATGGGTTTGTTTGGTAGATCTCTTGTGTTGACCTCCCCAGCTTTTGGTGCATGCTAGGAATGAACTAACATTTATTGATGAATTGTACAGCAAACACTGTGTTAGGCTTTTCACAGTCCTTATCTCTTTAAATGAGCCTGTGAAGTAGCTAATATTATCCCCATTATCTAAGGAAAGAAATTGAGAGTCATAGAGTTTAACCAACCTGTTCAATTCCATGGAAGACCTGGAATTCAGACTTGCAGGGGTTCCAATTCCAACATTCATATGCCTCTCATGATAGAACATTTATAAATAAAGCAGGATTTAGGATCACGATGCAGTGATAAAAAATATTGGGGGAAGATACCAAAGTGTTTTTAAGGAGTGGTAGGATTTCCGTTGTTATACTTTATTATGTTTTCTGAAGTGAGTCCTTATATTTAATGTTCAGAAAAGGCACGTAATTCACTCAGTTATGTTTACATTGAATGAGCCAGTAATTTCCACGGTAAATTTACCAGGTAGGTTTCACCATCTCCGTTTTACCAAGGAGGCTGAGGACCAGGAAGGGTATTTGGTTTGCCCAGTGTTATAGAACTCACAGATAACAGCACTAGAAACAAGACCAGATCTATAGGAAGAGAGTCCTTATTTTGCTACGTTAACCTCTTGAAAGCATGTCTTAGAAGCCTCACTTTTATTAGAGGTCTGAAGCTGAAGGTGATAAACTCTAACCTACCCAGTATTTGAATATTAAGCTTAACTTATGTTCTAGTCCCATTTGGAATCTTAAAGTTACCTACTATACTTACCATTTTTAAAATTTTGGCAAATGTTGGGTCTTTGGACATTGGGCAGTATTTCTAATCCCAAAAATCCCATTGGAGAATTTTTGTTGTTATTGTTTATTTTGTTGTAGTTGTTAAGTTGCAATGTGGTATTGAGGTCCATTTAAAAAAACTAATTAAAATATTTAATTATATTCATTATCTCTTTGATAATATTCTTTATATAATGAGAAATAAAATGAAGTATATCTGACTACATGATATAGAAAATTTTGCAAATTCCTACTCTGATTCTAGACTTGAGTATATATAAGCTGCTGGTGCATATCTGGAATAATACAGAGCTCTACTCTGGCAAAGGGAGTCTTGGTAGTTTTTCTAGCTCCCCTGTAGCATTGCTTGGTCGTGTGTTTGGATCACCTGCCCTGTGTCTCTTGCATCAATAGACAGCTGTTTTCCTAGCCCATGAGGATATTCCAGTTTGTGAGGTTTTGGGGGGGTGTGCAGGAGTAATTAGACTTATTAATTATTATTTTTAATGGAGGTACTGGGGATTGAACCCAGGACCTCGTGCATGCTAAGCACACGCTCTACCACTGAGCTGTATCCTCCCCCATCCAGTTTGTGTTTTTACTTTCTATTACTTGAGAGGAACAACTGACAATGGAAATCACGTAGGAGGGACAATTGAGGATGGAAGGGCATGATGTCTTTCCCAGAATGTCAGCCTTATATCGCAAGCCTTTTAGACTGTCAGGACTGTTTCCCGCATTTAGATAGGTGAATAACTGCAGGAGGGAGGAGTGAAAGCCATTATGGGCTAACATCTTGGTTATTAGGGATTAATTAAGATCAAGCTGAGAGCCAAGATATACCGTGACCTCAAAAATTGGAAAGAAATAAGGGGTTTAGGATTAGAGAAGTGGGACCACCTAGAGGAAAAGAGATGGTTAGGCAGGTGGTTGGAGATTCATTGTCAGCCTATTATGACTGTTTTCAAAGCACTGCGTCCAAGTCTCCCAGGTGGTACCGTGAGCCTGGGTTTATTTTGCTGCTGCTGCCGCCACCACATAAAGACAGCATGCTGGCATGAACCTCCGTCTGGATAAAACCAGTGCTCAGGTAATGCCGGGAAGACCATTCAGAGGGAACTGAACAGTGGCGCCTGTCTCTGTTGTTTTCAGCCCTTGAAGATCATGTCGGTGAATAATGTCCCCGAGTTTGTTGTGTGACTTTACTTTAAGAATACTTCACTTCACAGTTGTGAGCTGGAGTGCGACATGGTGCAGTGTGGAGCAGCAATTCGTGGTTTCACATATATAATGTAAATTTCATCTTGATCACCCTGTATTTTCCATACCTTATTCCCGGAGAAATGGAGTATGTTGTCTGGGCAGAAACATAGAGACAGCTAAAATACTGTTAAGGTGAGCATGAAGGATCCCATTTTATCTGCACAACACAAGGATTCCCCGAAGACAGTCCCAGCCTTCGTTTGCAGTCTTTGTAGCCCAGCTTTACACTTTTAACCAGAGCTGGCTGATGGGTTCTATTGCACTCATTGTTAATCAAGATAAAACTTAGCTTGAGAATTGTATCAGTGTTGCTGCAGAGTAGGTTTACCTTCTTGGCTCTCGTTTTTATGTAAAGGTCAGATACTGAGAGAAGAGTAGATATTCAAGGTATTATTTATATGGAGTTAGAAATGAGAGTAAGAAGCTATCAAGTGGGCGAACCAAGCTTATCTGATTTAATACCTAAAACAGTAGTTCATGGCAGATGATAAACAGAAAGGGTACAATTAGTGAAGCTATAGTTAGGAGAGGAGAAACGTATATATGATGTAGTACAATGCGTTTCAGTGGATGCAGTTTTAAACTAAGGATTTTGATAGCTCTCTGTATGTTTTTCTCCCTTCTTGTTAAACATCTACTCATCCTACACCCAATCATGACTTCTCAACTGCAGGGAAGCCCTGGGGAGGGAGGAGATGACTGGTGAAACTGTGTATCATGGAGAGACCCTGTCTAATCATTTAAGGTGTTTTTTTGTTTGTGTTGGCTGTTAAGTCCAGATGATGTAACTGCTAGTCATATGACACAAGCTCACTAAGCATTTTTAAAGACATTAATGAGTAAATCAGTAGATGGCATTGGCCACACACAAGAAGAAACCGCTATCTCTTCATTGAGCTAAATGTAGTAAATTACTTTATGCAGAATCCGTTTTGTGATTATATTCAACCTTTACTACTGTATTTTCACCCACCTCACCGTTAGTGCTTTACTATTTCGAGGTAGCAAAGATGTGCTAGGATCAATAATGTAAATGGAATTTTGAATTCTTGTGGTTTGGGTTAATTAGCACTATTTTTCTCTAGGGAGAAACTGTGATTTAGTAGTATTATAGAATTACGTACCTCTATGTCTATATATACATTCATTGTCTTCAGATAAGGGTTATTGTTCCAAATCTGTGCCTTTTTCTGTTCCTTTTCTTTCCTCTTAGATGAATCATAGCACTTAAGCAGAAGTTAAGCTCAGGAAAGAAAAAGATTGTCATTTTAAGCTGTCAATTTGGATTCTTTAGGGATAGTTCAGATTTTAAAATAAACAATTAAAACAATTCACTAAATAAAGATCGTGGAATTTCTATGGCTATCACCCATATCATAGTTATTTTCCATGACCAGATATTTGAATGCCCAGTTAGAGACAAGTAGCGTATTGAAGTCATGAACTTAACAAGAAGTGATTTTTACATGATGTGCCATTTTGGGGGAGATTCTATGCAGAATTCTGTTTTCTAGACAGACAGAGTTACTATGAAGTTTTTGTCTATGACCTTCCACAACGCGCACTGCTTGAAATCCCACTGAGATCTTGTATTAGATGAGACCTTTCAATGTACCTTCCTCAGCTCTGAGGCCTTCTGTTTCATTCCCTGCTTTAGACCCAGTGTCATTAACTACACAGAGGCAATAGGCTTATAGTTCTTGAATAGTTTCAATTTCCTGACAGTTTGAAAAGCTACAGAGACTTTGTGTAGATACCAAAAATAAATTGTCCATCATATCTCAAATGTGTCTAATAGTCTACTTTCTTTACAAGTAACTCCTCTGATTTGTAATGCATGGTAAGGCCATTAGACTTACAGTGATGGTGTTTATAGCAAGTGTTTTATAAGAGCATGACATAGAATGCCCATATCCACATAAGGATCTAGAAATCAATATGTCACTTACTTTGTGTGAGATATGGAGTGTATTTATTTTCATCCGTCTATTAAATGAGCAGACTAAACCAAGCAGTGATATTTACATATGAGAATAATGAAGATTTATTGCAAAATAGTCTATTAATACCTCTTTTCTGAGGCTTGCAAATGAAGTTACTCAAGAATAAATTAAATTTTGGAAACATTCTCATTTAATTTTCTGCATAATTTTAAAGTTAAAGCATAACAATGAATATGCTGGTAAAGACTGTGCCCCAACAGAGAACATTACATTGAAAAGTTGTTACAAATAACTAACTCGTGCTTGGTCCTCTTATACATGTCAGTCAATGTTTTCTTTTTCTGAGAATGTTGAAATTAACATGAATTTGAAATGAATTTCAGTTGAATCCTACGCAGTAGATTATTTTGCAAAATCTTATTGTAATATATCAAATAATAGAAGTTTAGTATATTACAGAACTAAAATGAACAAAAGTGAAAATTCATGGAACAAACTAATTTGTAGTTTTTGTAGGTAAAATACATGACATAAATACTGTTGGACTTGTAACCATAATGCAAAATTTAGAAAAATAAAAGCATCATCGTTCTTTTTAGTATTATAAATGAAATTTTATATGCTTATATTTATCAAACAGATTTATCCTAATAATGTGGTAGTTAAGTTAATTTTATATGTACTAGAATTTTATGTATGATTTCATTAGCCAAAAGCAAGTTGCTTCTATAAAAGTTGCTAAACTGCTGCATGGAACTACAAGCACTTTGATGGCAGGGATTATATCCACAGTGCCTAAAAAAGTACTTGATGGTGCTCTTTTGAGAATTAAGTTGATGGACTATGTGGCTAACAGGTATAGATAAGCCTATATTCGATTATCTTAAATTTCTGGAGGAATAGCACTCTTCATACTCATGTATTAAAATAATCAACTTTTCGAAATGCTCCATAACTTCTTAGTTATTAAACCAAACGATGAAATGGCTTCAATAAATATTTATAAAATGATCTCTATTTCAAGCACCATTTTGGCCAGATGTGAGCCTAATATCTGCTTCAAATTGGGGTGATCTTATTAAGAGCTCAATTTGAATGTTACCAGATTCCATTAGAGACCACTTTCAGATATGGAGAAAAACCAAAGCTAACACAACTATTTAATCATCCTAATTCTTAAAAGTTGACAGTGCTACATCCTGGAATAAAAAAAAAATACAGCCTTTGGGATGTTGTTAGAAGGAGATACTTGAATATTTAGAGGTATAAGGCATGCCGTTGGCTGAACACATATACCGAGGTTAGAGGAAGTGAAACACAACCACGTAGAACTGAAAATTTTTCTGGAATCTGAGTCCAATGTGTGACATGCTTCTCTGTCATATGCCTCAGGTACTCAAAAATACATAAAGGTTATTTTCCCCAGCATGCCCGTGGTCTATAAAGCATTCCACAAATGCACTGAGGTCTGCTAGAGAGAGGAAAGGCAAAAGAAAAAGAAGCTTTCAGTGTTTATTTCAGCCTCTGATAAAACCCTGAAGGGATGTGAAGTCTGTGTCCTGTGATAGACATGCCTATATCATGATGAAAATGAACTTGAACCAACCCAAAGTTTGGATGTGGATTTTTTTCTGACTTATCAGGACTTTTTGTGTCCCTGGGAGGGGGATTCGTACCTAGCCAATTATACTGCTTTTTAGACAATTTTAGGTAAAACTACAAGTCACTTTCCAGGACATAAAAGGAAACAGATCATCTTTGCCAGTAGAATGGTGGCACATATGTGGAATGCAATTTCTTTTTGACATAAAGCTTCACCCAAAGTTCTTTTTAAAGATCTTCCCACTTAATCTATAACCAGAGGTTTTTTGTTTTTCTTAAAAAAACTCAATGAGGGACAAGAAAGATGAGTAGTCTGCCCAGGAATCACAGTGTTGGCATTTCTTTCTTGTAATTCTTTAACGGAGATGACTTATCACCGGTAACCAAAAGCACTCCATGGAAAATTCTTCATCTTTTTTCTTATAAATAAATAGACATTGTTTCCTGTTTTATTCAAATTATATCAAAATTGGTGAAGGCAGTAAGACCCAAATGATTTTCTAAGACATAGATATTTTTAGAGTTCTTGGTTATTAAACTTTCACCATGACAAATCTTAAAGGAAATAACAATACACTGAAGTGACTTCTGTGACTATTCTCTGGCCACAGCCTAGAGACTCCCTGCTGATTTAGTATTATACCCACTTAGGGTCATATCCTGAGGTCAGCTGCTTTGATCTTTCTGCAATTTCTGATCCACTCTGCAGAAAAATAAATGAGTCTACCCTAGATTCTGTGCTAGAAACTGCTGAAATTTGGCAAGGTCAGTGGGGCCCGAAGCTGGGTAATTTCCAAGTAGGATAGAGTAAGTGACAAGCAGAATCTTGTCCTTGTCACCCTCTGTGTCTTCCCGCCAGGAATGCAATTGCCTGGTAGGTGGGAGTTTGGAATCTAGAAGCCACTGTCATGTTTAAGAGATGAGTTTGATCATTTATTCTTTTCTTGAGGTAATTTTTGGATTTTGAAGTTTGTAATTTGTCATTTCTAAATCGTCTCATAAGAATCCGGATCAAAAATTGTCACGCCACCAGGAGCATTAACGAAACGAACACTGTTGATAATGGCATTACAGATTGTCACACAGCTACCTGCCCCAGCTTATAATGACTTTGTATGGAAGAAACAGCAGACAGGAAGACAGGTTTCATTCATTTTACTCTCAGTAATGCCCCTCCGGAGGGAAGGGTTTGCTGATCCAAATTAGAGCAGGTTGGTAGATTATGTATATATCCTTACAAACTTATTTTGGAGTTTTTTTTCCCACAGCCTTCGGGTTCAGTTCAACCATAGGTTCACGGTCTGTGGGTGGATTTCTCAATAATTAGGTGCATTTGTGGTTTCAGGATTTGCAACATACACAGGTATTCATAGGCTTATGAAGTGGTGCTTAATTGACAGCTGCCATCACCCCATAAACCTGGCCCCACTCACCCTCTCCCTTCATCCATAACTCAGTGGAAACGCGGACAGTGGAGTGTCTGTTTAGAGATGTACTTTGCCGCCAGTGTATGTGTAAAAGGGATTCATAGAGTTGCAAGAGAAGAAACTATATGCTCTTAAAGAGCTTGTTTACGTATAATCTACCAAGTGTTTGTCACTGTTGTTGTTTTTCTTTTTTCCCACTAGGAGAAAAAAGGAGATTTTTCACTATTTCAATGAAATCTGTAAATGACAGTACCTGAAAACCTTCAACAGAAGTCTTACAGAGGGATTTTTTTTAAAAGTTTATTAAATTACAATAGATTATTATACAGAATCCCTAAGTACTAGAAGGGATGCAGGGAAGCTGGAGAGTGGAAAGAGTACTGGACATGTCCATCTTTGGATTCACCTTGGTGCACATATTCTGCACCACACAATTTGGTATTTGTTTATAAAGTACCTCTTACATTAGCTAATTGTTACATGTATATGTGTTCTGTCTCAGAAGAACCTGCTTTCCAAGTAGTGTGTGTTTTTCATATGCTGTTAGTTAACAGGTTAAGCTCTTGCTGCAAAAGAAAAGAACATTGGCCTAGAATTGGCTATATAACTAATTACCTACCTATCTCTCTCTGCCTGTCTATCCATCCGTCCTACATTTATACATGAACTACGGTATTTGAAAACAAAACAAAAAGCAAGAAAGCAGCAAAAAATAGTTTTCAAACCTTAGAAGGCATAATCATTGGTAAATTTGGTAAATAATTTAATTCTCTAGCTTCTCCCTGAGATATTCTGATTTGGTAAGTCTGAAGTGGTGCCAGGACTCTGCCTTTAATAAGCTTCCCCATGATTCCATCACACGCGTTTCCCCTACCCGCACTGAAAAAACACTGGCTTAGAGAATCTGTGTTAAGGATGACTCTGGTTTGCAGGGCTTATCAGTTTTCTCACTCTTCAACTTACATTTCCAGAACTGGTATTCGGTTCTGGCTCCTTGAAACCCAGGTTTATCCCGGAAGGGCATTATTAGCCTGCAATGAACCCAACAGTCAATCCTGCTTTCTTTTTTATTGACTCTTGCTTGATGACCTACTCAGAAATAACTATTATTTGGGTCCAGGGAGGCCCCGGGCTGTTACATATTTAGCACTTCCTTCTCCAGCTCTCAAGCCACCCAGCTCGGTTGAGCTTTATAAAAAGCACTTGCACAGCGGTGTTTCTTGCTGGCTGTTTATTTAGCTGCATATCCCTTCGCCTTGCTGAATTGCTTCTCTTTGCCTGGCAGAAATGTTAAGGTACCTACTTCTGTTGCTCCACATTGCCTACAGCCTTCAGCCAAAATTATAAAGCAGATTTTGTTCAGTAAACCTTCACGTATTTTAAACAATTTGCTTTACCTGTGATCTCTTGGCATTTTTCAGGATTTTTGTTTTTCTGGTTTGACTGAGATTTTTAAAATGATAATTCACCCAACAGTATACGGGAAAGCAGTTTCTAAAATCCTTTAAGTGTCTGAGCAGTTTAGAAGATTTACTTTTCCTCCCACCCTGACACATGCCTCTTTTTCTGTAATTTCTGTGTGTCTGTGCACTTTTATCGCCTCTCAGTTCTTGAAAGAGAAAAAGATGCCATATAATTAGTGTCCATTTAAGTCAGTGGTAATTTTTGCTTTACAATATCCATATACACTGACAGCACAGATATAATTTCAAATAAATTATTCCATTTTCCTTATGAATATATTTATACTTAGAGCGTGAGTGAGTTGAGTTTGGGGTGAGAGTTCATTAACCGTTGCCCATTTTCAACAATTTGTGTCCATTTTATCTTCTAAATCTCTCTCAAATTTGTGGCATCCATTCTAACCCAACTGCAGTTGCCTTAGAGAGCTATTAGAACAATCCAACTTATACAATTGGAAACCTGAACCCCTACTTCTCTTTACCCTCTGGATGATCCAGTTTGGATCCTTCCATTACAGTTACATGATCCTCACAAATATAGTTCCGATCGTGCTGCTTCATGTCTTCAGTAATCCCTTAATGGTGTTAGATAGACTGAAAGATAAAGCCCAAATTCCAAAAATGACAAATAATCTGTCCCCTTTCTTCCTGATCTCTCTGCTCCTTACTCAGCCAGCCTCACCCCCTGCCATTCCCTCGGTGTAAACTGATCTAGCCATGGCCAACTGTCTCAGCCTCTGTCAGTCCGCTTTCATGCCTCTGATGTGTGTGCTCCTGAGCTTCCGGGGCCTGAAGTGTACCCACATCCTGCACGCCCGCCAGTTCTATGTTATGTCGGAAAGTCACAGCGTGGGCTCAGCTGGGAGCTTCGAAATTCCTCTTTCTCAAGCGGCCACTCCATTCCTTGCTCTCATGTACTCCCTGTATCTTCCTTTATCATCAAAATTGTCACACGGTGTTAAAATCATTGCTTTTCTCATCCGATCTTTCTTTTGGATAAATGGCTTCATTTTGCTCACTTAAAAATCTTTGTGCTTAGCCAAGTTTATTGCAGGAAATAAATGTTGGTTTAAGAAATAAGTATTTAGAAAAGTAAGGAAGAAAGAATGTAATACATTGGCATATGTATCTCCATTGGCCTCGATTATCTTTGATGTAGATCCTGTGTCACTTGCCAAGTTATTTGAGTCTGGAGAAAATTATTTCCTCGTGGATGATAAGGAGTTTGTGTTTTGAAATCCTTGTTGGAGAGTTGAGGTCCAATTTCTATGTATGAAATATACCTTATATTATTATTCCTCTGTCTGTCTCTGTTATCATTACCTCAGGACGCAATTTAAATGTAGTCTAATGGAATCTAGTAAGTCCAATTTGACCACAGCTTACCCCAAACGTCACCCTCGTGACAGTTAAGACAATGCAAGGGCGTCATGTATGTTTTTCTCTTTCCCCAGCTGGAAATGACTATTTTGAATCTCTTTAATTAGTTTTTTTTAAATCCCAGGATTGCAGAATGTTGTTCAATTTTGATGCTTCTGATACAGGGTGAGACAGTATTCTCCCTTTCCAAGTCCTTTCCTTATACCTACTCTCCTTACCCTCCCTGGGGCCTGCCTCACTCCAAAGTTTAGTTCAGATCTCAGCTGAAACATCACTTCTTCAAGGAAACCTTTCATGATTGTCCAGTGACTTTAATTTACTTCCCCAAGCCCTGCATTTGTCTCTAAGAGCACTTTTTACTTTGCAACCTGATAGTACAGTCACATCGCCGTACTCAAGACTGAACTATAAGACTGTAGAGAACAGACTGCCTTCTGCACTGTTAAACCCATGTTCCTGTACAACATGAACTTATTAAACAAATTAACATCTTTTTCTGTGCTAGAACTTAATTGTTGAAATTAATTGTTCTGAAAATTAAGCTCATGTTCCTTGACATATTTGTATAGAAATATAAAACCTGGAACGTACAAAACTAAGCTTGGGATGACTGTGTCCGAATTCACGTGTAAGCTTTCTGATGGAGAAAACGAATCTAATCTCTGGTACCCTTCTACATTTTATAGAAAACTCTTATGTTGCTGGTCCATGCCGGAAAGCTTCTCTGGTGGTGCTGTTCGGTTCTGTTGGACCACTCTTCAGCCGCCCAAGAGCAGCTGATTCAGAAGGTGCTCAGGGAATCCATGTCAGCGTCAGTTTCCTGAGGAGCCACCACAGCTGGGGAATGAGGACACAACCATGTTTGAGTGAGAGGCGTGGCTGAGTGGACAGGTAGCCATCTGGCTGGTGAGCAGACAGGAGGGCTGTCACTATAGGAAAATCCACAAGTAAAATTGTTGGCAGAAGTAGAGAGGAATCTTTCATGACCGTGAGGTGGGTTTAACTGTAGTTTATTAAGGACAGGAGGAGAGACACAAACTGAGTCGACATCCAGTGCAGCTCTCGGTCCTGCTGTACAGTGTGACAGACACTCTGGCAATTGGCTCCCTTTTAACTTGAGGACACCCAGATTTTCCCTTTAAATAAATATACAGGGGCCCGTATAATTAGTGAGCAACAGAGTCCTAGTGCAGACGAATCCCATGAATACCTTAATTGTGAGTTGTATCCTCTCTCCCTGGACTTCTCCAAGAGCCCCGAATCCCGCTCAGACGTGGAACCAGCGTAGGTGCCTGGAGGATTGCGTTCAGTGACCGGCCAGTTAGTTGCTCAGTGATCTGATAGATTCTTAAGTTATAGAGACATGCTTTTCTCCTTTTTGAATGAGGCAAATAAGCACCCGCTTAACTAATTGGTGCTTGAGGAAATCTTCCAAATTCTCACATTTCAGTATATGCCTTTAAGAACGTTTTTCCTAACAACCTTTTCATTTGTATTCTTTTCGTAAATGATATTAAGAAAATACACTCATGAAAATGACAAAGTGCACACCAGGCCAATCCTTGTTGTAATCACTGTTGCCTGATGTTTTGTGAACTCAAGTTTATGTAGAGCCCATCCATCTCCTCCCCTCACCAGGACACACTGCTATTTTCATTTTATCCAGGCACTTTTCCTTTTAATGTTCAGCGCATTGTCAAAGCTACCTTATCTGAAGTAAATGATGTTACTGGCTCTCCTGGGGGAACACAGTAAATATCAGTAGGTAAATAGAAGCCCTGGTACCTTCTGCAGTGTCAGCTTTATCTCTGTCACCATTATGGTGATGGAAAGCGTGCAGAGCCTGCGGGTCCGTTCCATCTCCCTGCCGACATCCCTTGCAGTTAGGGGAACGTGACTAATGTGTAAATACGGCTGAGTGGTAATTACTTTGAATACCAATCAGCAGCAAGTAAAGATAAAGTTTCAATACTCAGAGGTACTCAGAGGCCCAACAGTCATAAGTCACATCACTGCCATTCATTTCTCCGTTTATCCATTCATGGGAGTCTCAAGCTTAAGTAGGAAGATTTGACCTACTTAGGGAATTGAGGAAATGCTTCCATGTGGAAAGGACTCTGGTTCTAGTATATGAATGATCAGAGAGAATTAACTTGAAGGAGAGGAAAGAGGGAGGCCTTCCTAGCAGGGGATATATCAGAAATCTTTAGTGTGAAGGATCACGTTGAGTAGAAGGGACAGAAATAAGGTTGGCCTGGCTAAAGTGAAGAGGATGAGGGGTCAGCAGGGCTTGAGATGATGTTGGAGAGATAGGTGGAAACCATATTGTGTAGAAGCTTGTCACCGTTGCGAAAGATCTTTCTTATTCTTCACAAAAACAAGGAGAAGGCTCCGAAATTTTTAAAGAGCATCAGTGTGTGTGTCTTTATGTGGCATATGTGTCCCTCTGTGTATCTGTGTTTCACTGTGTCTGTGTGTTTGGATGAGTGACACAATCAAATTTTATTAACCTATTCAACAAATATTTGACCACCTTAATGCTGGGTACTGCTCTCTGTGCCAAGATGAGTTCTGTGTCTAAGACATAGGAGATCTTTGATTTATGAGAACATATATTCTCATAGGAAAAGCCAGAACAAACCAGAGAAAAAACCCGAAAGGCAAATAGTGAAATGATGAAACTGCGTGTAGTAACATATGCTTTGAGAAAGATGAGGTAAAGAGGCTACAGGGTGACAGGTGACAGTAATCAGGAAAACTGAAGTCAGGAGGTGAGCTGTGGGACAATGTGGGGTAGAGCATCCAGTCTGAAGAGTAAGCGAAGGGCTTCAAGCAAGGTGTGAGCACAGTGTGTTTGAGGAATGGCTGGAAGTCTATTGAAAGAGGCACTGTCATGGGATATGGGTTGAGATAAATTAAGAAAGATAGTCAGGGCTTAGATCTTACCTGGGGTATTTATGAGTGTCTTCCCACCATGAGGGGATTATGGGACTAAGAGATTATGAAGAGCAGGGGAGGATATAAAAGACAGAGGCAAAGAGTAAGAAGCCTGTTGCAATAGTTAAGGCAAGAGAGGATGGTGGTTTGTGGAGGAGGAGCAGATTCTAGGTGGGTACAGCCACCAAGACTGCTGATGGATTAGATACTGAATGGAGGTGGCCAGATGATGGTGGGAAAAGCTAACCTTGTTTAGGGCGTATGCAGGTGGGTGAATGGTGGTGGCATATCCTGAGATGGAGAAGATGGAGAGAGGAAGGGGTTTGAGGAGGAGTTAAGTACCCTATCATATTGTATTTTGGACATTTTATCATATCCGAGTAGACATTCTGACATGCTTAGTAAGCATCCAAGTAGAGATTTGATTATGAAGTTGAGTATGAGTATCGGCATTATTAAAATTTCTGTCTGCCTTTGCCATGGAACAGATTGTTGGGGAAGCTCTCTTACCTCACACCCTTCTCTTAGTAACCAAACTGTAGTCAAAGTGTGATTTAAATACACACACTTACAGGAGGAGGTGATGTAAGAAGGTGATGTAGTAATAGTGAAGAGTTCCAAGCATAACTTGGGTTTCAGAGTGGAGTGGAGTGTGAAGGTTTTAAATATTTCCCTAAGTGTTAGCCATCTGCCAAATTAATTTGGTCCTGCTGGAAGAGGTAAATGAGACATCCTCCCCTTTCTTTTTAGTTATATAAGTGCTCCACAGAGCGGCACAGTAAGGATGCAGACGGTACAACTTCAGGAGCTACTGCAAGGTAGCTCACGTCCCTTGAAATTGAACGGACTGGTCAACTTTCTTCTGTTCTCCTGGTGAATACAAAGCTATGTGTCCAGTACACTCACCACTGTCCACATATGGCTATTTAAGTTAATTTAAATCAAAATAAGATATATTTACAATTCAGTTGTTGGGTACCACTAACTTTATTTCATGTGTTCAATAGCCTTATGAGGCTGGTGGCTACCATATTGAACAGGGAATGCACAGAATATTTCTATCACAGGAAGTTCTTTTGGACAGCCCTGGTGTAGAGAGGAAGTGATTGGAAGTTTAAACCTATTTCTTGTCTTTTAGTTCAGTGACTATACAGTGAGACAAAATGCAAGTGTTTCTTTAGTCTGGGGAATCTAGTCTGGATTCAGATTTAACTGGGAGTTTCTAATAGAGACTCTCAAATAAATTGGAGTCATGAGTTCCCGCATTTTTCCTATATAGATGTTACCTTTAAAATATTAAACACACACACAAGCATATACCACCTCATATAATAAAACAACAAATCATTGTTTTTCCAGATTGAGGCCTGGGAACATGGCTTCTACATTACTTCAAAGAAATATAATGAAAACTAACAGTCAGTCAGAGCTTGTCCATCATCTTTAGATTCCTGGAAATGTACTTTCTATTCCTTTTGTCCCAATTTGATGAAGCTTTGCCACTGTAGTGAATTATGTAAGTTATAAACAAAGAGCTGCATCATTATGAGCAGAACATAATGTAATATCAACTTTTAATGGTCTTTTATAAACTTGTTATGAATAGCAGTGCTTTGCAGAAAAGCAGCACAATTGATTTAAAGAAAACTCATTCTGCACACTAACTAGTACAAGAATAAAGAACATCCCACCAAACAATGAGTTGTATTGAAATAGAAAACTGTGCGAGGCAAGGCTGCCAAATTATTTATCTTTCATTAAAGGAGAACATCACACATAATTATCTCTGGTAAATGAGCGTGTTTGTGAAAGTTGGCAACGAGCTCAGAAATAATAACCCTAAGAAATATTCTACCCTTAATCAGGTTAAATAACTGTCTGTTTTTATATCAATTTTAGGAAAGGGACTTCTGAACAAGGAATGCATTCAAAAGTGGGTGGAAATAGCTCTTTGAGCCCTGCTTGGTCCCCATTATGGATAACACAGATCTCTGCAACCAAGTAGACAGGCTGAAAGTATTTTTTTTTCTATCCCTGTAGCTAAATTACTGAGCAGTTACAATGTGTAGCTTTGTAATTCATATATAAGCAAGTAACAATTGAATGCTCTTTAGCTAGAGACATTTAGAGAGTCTTGCCCAGAAAGGAAACAGATACGCAACGCTTTGTGGTTTTATTCATCTGCGGGTGTGTGTTTTGCAAAATTGAGTAGTATGTGCCAGAGGTGGAACCAAACAGGAATGTGCATTTCTGCATGGAGATAATGTGCAGGTGTCATCTCTCAGCTTTCATAGTTGGGAGCAAAAGTCTATCTCCTAAATCCGAGAGCTTTCAAATTTTAGAATAGAATCGCTTTGGGTTCTAAAGATAAGCTTAGGGCATATAGGAAGCAAAGACCTGCCAAATTAAAAGTTTCCTGTGCTGTTCAGAGAAAGTCAGTGTCTTTCTGTCTGTCTGTCTGTCTGTCTGTCTGTCTCTCTGGATTTCTCTCTCTCTCTCCTTACCTCCCTCTCCCTCTCTCCCTTTAAGGGGCAAACAGCTCAGTCTGTAAATTTTCCTGGCAGAACTTCTGAATAAGCATCTCTTGACAGTTTCATTGAAGAATCCTGTCACCTTAGAAAAAGTGAAAATGGGTTCCATCTCTTAGCTATCTTAGGAGAAACGAGTTAAAATGGAAAATTTTTTGTTACTGTAGTCTGATCTGGTGGAAGTTTTTGCAAACTCAGACTTCTGAAAGAGTTAAAGTTTTAACTCTGAAACAGCCTGGCTGCCTCTGAGCAGTAACCATTTTCCCATTATTCATAGGTGCTATAGAAGCTCAGACGAATGTTCATTACTGCTGTTGTGTTAATGAATGTGGCACCTCCATCCTCCAGCACCTCCCCTCCATTTTTTCCTGCTCATTAAATAGAAGTCTAGATTCCCTTTTATGGACAGTATTTTCATTTAAAGAAAACTGTGCATTGTATAATAAAATCCTATCTTAGGGTTCTACTTTGTTCTTTTTTTATTTTTATTTTTTGGCTTGGAGGATCTCTTGGACCTTCCTCCTTTTTTTTGACTACTTCCCGATTCACAAAGATCACCTGGGTTCACAACCATTGTTTGTCACAAGGAAAAAGAGGATTTTAGCCACATTGGTACACTTTTTGCTATCACTTCATTTTACGTTGGTAGATTATTTAGATTTAGAGGCTCTCTTTCACTTTATTGTCAAAGGTAGCAACCTAGATTTAAAAGTATCAGATTCTTCATGGAATTGTTGAATGCCAAAGCTGGGGAAAAAATCCTGAAAAATACTCACATCTATCACCTTATGTTTTAAAGCTGAAAAAAGCGATGATTTACCCACATATGGATCTTGTCAACATAAGTTTTAGGTCTCTAGATACCTAGCTTCTTTTCTCAACACCCTGCACTCAGACGCTGTTTTCCCATAGTGTCAAGTCTCTCATTTGGTTCCTCTCCTCCCAAGAGTTATTGCCAACGCCACCCACTTCCTGGTGTCTGTGGGTATGATTCTCTCCTTGGGTGCCCCCAACTCATTCCCAAGCCTTCCTGACCCTTGTGGCTGCCACCCACCGTCAGTGTAACAGCCCCATTCCTTTCCATGATGCTGTTTCCTCTGGGTTTCCCCAGCCATCATTTTCTTCTTCCTTTTTTGTCTCTGTGCCTGGGAGTTTATCTGAAATCTGTCCTCAGGATAAACTTGTCAGGCTATAAATTCCCCTTATAGGAATTTTGGACAGAAACAGCCTGACTTATCTTAGAACTTTGTCACATCGACGAATTAGAAAATGTGCTTCATCTTCTCACAGGAGGCACCCCTCAGCATTTTCAGCAGGAAAAAAAAAAAGTTTTAGTGCTTCTCAGGTGTGCTCTATTCTCTTTATGCTTTCCTCTCTAATTTTTTAGAAATTAATTCACTTCCTGGATTCTCATGAGGATACAGTGTTAGTAACAACAACAATAAGAAGAAACTTATGACAAGGTAGAGAATTTGGGACGATAAATCACACTGAACCGAACAAGGAGCTCCATTAGTGTCTAGGATTTAAAAATATCATAATTACTGGTAAAGATGGATTGGGTGCTGCTGCCTCAACCATCCTCCACCTTGAATTGATCTTGCTTTCTCAGAAAGATATAACACCCTCCAAAGAAGGGAGAACCTTCCAGGTTACAAGCAGGGGTGTAGAAGCAGAGAAATGACCTGACTGTGACCCATGAGGTAGGACATAGGAGAGGGGGCAGAAGGGAAGAGCTTTCCCCAAGAAGCCACCTCCAGCTCAGTCACTCTGCCTGGCCCACAGTCACACACTAATGGAACTGAGGCTCCTTATAGTCATCCTCATCGGGGAAGCCCCTCATCTCACGAGAAATGAGTAGGGTCAGGAAGGAATGTCAAGAGATTCATTTTGAGTGCTTCCAGAGAGGTGGAAAGTATTGATGGAGATCCCTGTCTATATGTGGAATCAGGAATATAGAAAGGGATTGTCTCAGGATTTTTTAAAGGTTCTTTCTAAATACTAATTAATGACAACTGAAGTTAAGAAAGATTTCTCTTTAGCATCTCTCGTGCATCAGACTAGTGATGCCAATGGTTCGCATACTTCATCTCATTTAATCCTATCAATAACCCCTGAAAATAACGTTGCAGAAGGATTTACACATGCCCCCCGCCCCAACCTTCTCCACTACAATCCATGTCAGTGCGTAAGATCTGGGAATTAAGATACCACCCTAAAGTGAAGTAAGGGGGGAAAAACCTTGACAGTTGAGGCTTAAATAGTTAACAACTAAATTCACCATAAAGTGGCTTACTGTTTTCTGATGCAGCAGAATAGGAAAGGGAAAATAAAGGAAGATGGCAATTTTGGAACATCTGGAAACTTTTCTTAAAAATTCGCATATTTGTACAAGATACATTTGAAAACTTTATGTGGTGAACTTGGCAAGCAAGTCAGTCAGGGTGACCGAGCTTGGAGAGGGGGCCCCCAGCACACAGAGAGGACTCTGGGTGTGGGAGCCCTTGTAGGAACATGACAAAAATGACAAAACACGAATCCCCTGCTTAGAGGAGATGTGGACAGGAAGTTTAGGCAAAGAACATCCAGCCAAGAAAGAGTTACTTGGCCTTGCTTTTGAGGGAGAGACTTAGTCCTAGAACTTGGGCCCAAAACTAGCGTGGGGCTGTGGAGGCACTGTTGTTGTAGTGTATCCTGAGCTCCTGGCCTCCCTTCTCTCCTTGCCTGGAGCAGAATCCATTTTGGAGTCTGAGTCAGACTGGCCAGGGTGTCAGTATTATTTGGCCCAGCTCAGCTCAGGGAAGTGGACAGCATGGGGGCAGGTGGGCTCACTGGTTACAGATGGAATCCTCCTCGTTTGCACTTCTAAAACAACCCTCACCACTTTGAACATTAAAATATACTTTACAATATGCAATACAATATATACATATAATATAATAACTATGTAATATAATAAAATGTATTAAAATACAATATTTTAGACTGTGCCTTTGAATTTTAGGAGCGTTAAATTTCACCTTCTTTTCTCGGACACGCATCTTTTACTCGCACTTTTTAAAAAGGTAGATGAAGTATTCACCTATAAAGTGTTAGACTTGCCAGGTTGACTTCAGTCACTTGATACACAGACCTTCAGACAATCGTTTCTTTTTCTTTGTTTTACTAAGAATCAATTTCATACAGAAGCTAGGGAAGGAAAAAGGCCTCAGGAGAAACATAACATCTTTGACTCAAAAGAGACATCAGAAGTGAATATTCCAACATCCCAGCCACATAGACATGCACCTTCTGGAGCATCCCTGAGTCTGTCTCCCAGTCTCCTTTTCATTGGTCCAGCTTTGTCAGGTCCCTAGGCAGTGGCCTTGGAATCTAAGGGGACACACTCTACAGGGATGCAGGGAGGAAAAAGCCATTAGTTTGAAACTAGTAAAGAAGAAATTGGGGAAGTCCATCATTTTAGTAACATTAAAGGGTGTCCTAAATGTAATCTAGGCCAAAGGTTAATAATGCCTCTCTTAAACCTTTTCTTCAAATTTAAATAATTTTCCATATTATCAGTCTTCATTTCTGTTCATTAATTCATAGTTTCCTTTTTTCCAAAAGGAATTTAAAATACCCTAGAAGCACACATGCACAAACCAACAGAAGTGAGAAAAGAATTAAAATAATGATTGACAGAAAAAAGAGACAAGAAAAGAGGAGAATACAAATAGCTGTAGGGTTGTTTTTTTCCTGCTTACAACGTGTACTTGTTATGGGCTGAAAGTTTGTGTCCCTCGAAGAGTCACATGTTGAAATCCTAACCCTCAACATGACAGCATTAGGAGGTACAGACTTTGGGGGTGATTAAGTCATGAGGGTGGGGCCCTTATCAGCGGCATAAGTGTCCTTACAAGAAGAGACACTGGAGAGCTCGGCTCCTCTCTGTCTTCTGCCCTGTGAGGGCCCAGCAAGAAGATGGTCATTTTTCAACAAGGAAGAGGGTTCTCAGCAGAACCCAACCATGCTCGCACTCTGATCTCAGACTTCCAGCCTCCAGAGCTGTGAGACATAAGTATGTGTTGGTCTAGCCATCCCGTTATGCTTGCCTGTTGCTGAAGCCCAAGCTGACTAAGGTCATGGTTATCAGATATTATTAACAGAGTTGCCTAGGGAAAATTTGCTTTCCTTGAAGTCACCAAATTGATTTAAAGAAAGGTGTGTCCTCTAGTTTCCTGCCTTAATTTTGTGTCAGACTTTTATCTATAAATGGAAACACACTTTGACCAAGTTCTGAGCTTCATAAAAGCCTTTTGTTTGTAGCAGTAAATAGGTCTTAGGTATTTTCTATTTATGTTTGTTAATTTTTCTCAAAATATGAGTTCCTGATGTTGAAATTAAATATCTTCAGAAGATTCTAAAGGAATAAATCCATCTTTAAATACAGTATTTGTTTCCACAAATATTTATTGAGTTCTAAGCACTATTATAGGAATTTGGAATATATTAGTGAAATAAAATTAGAAAAAAAATCCTCACCTTTCTGAAGCTTGTATATCGTATTTCAATAGTTTTTAATGAGCTGCACATTAAATCATTGAGGGAACTCAAAAAAAAAAACAAAAAACGATGTTTGGCTCCCACCCGAAAATATTGTGAGGTAATTGGTCTGCAGTGTGCCTGAGTGTCATTAGACTTTTAAAAATCTTCACGGTTGTTTTTAATATACAGCCAAAATTGAGAACCACTGCATTAGTGTAAATAGGGTTATATATGTAACTTAAGGCAAAATTTTTTATTGAATTCTTTATTATAATCAATCTCATTCTTATTTATAGTGTTTAAACTCTAGAGAAGTGAACCAAATCAAGAAACATTTTTTACAAGAGTTGTTGACTCAAGAGACTAGAGTAAAACACCACATGAGCCTGTGATTATAAAGCTGAAAGATGGTGGAGGAGGGAGAACTGGAGACTTGGATATATATCTTCATGTTGTTGCTCTTTGGCCAAAACATATTGCACTTTGACACCTGACTTTTTTCTCAGACAGCTCCATACATTGGCAGTATAGTGTTTTTCTGCAAGATTAAGTAATTGGGCCTGAAAATAAATGACTTTTCTTTCGTGTGTTTCCTTCAGTGTCAAAAGTCTTTCTTCACTGGGAGGTTTGAACCAGTATTGCTGTTTATTCCTGTGGATGGGGAGTGGATACAGCACATGAACCCAATCTCTTCATGCACAATTCCAACCTCAGCTCACATGCCAAGAACTCAAATCTAGGAAATTATGGATCATTTATTTTTTTAATTGTGAATTTATGCTTGAGCTGGCAAGGTTCAAGTAAGATCTTGTTCTTTTGTTACCCCAAAAAAGTGAGTTTTACTTTCCCCTAGTAAAACTGACTTGGAGGAGCGAGCTCTTCAACTGTGTTACCCCCTCAGTCTTGTCTCAGGACACACAGAACTCTTCTTTTAAATGATGCCTGTGGAGCTTTGCATTTGTGTGTCTCCCCCATGCTTTTTAATCTACTGATTTGAAATGAAGTAGTGGAGTACTAGTCAAACTTGAACCTGCTTACAAACACCTGGGTGTCAGCAACCATGGAGAGTCAGAGATTTTTTACCTTACCTGCAAATAAGTCAGCCTCCCAGAATTTCATTTGTACTGGCAGAAGACAGGAGGCTGGTGGTTCAGAGACAGCATAACTTATTCATAGCACAGCAGGAAGCATGAAGTTTCTGTTTACATTGGTTTCTGTTGCTCCTCAAGACCCATGGGGCAATGCAGAGTAGCCCATGGGGAGGCGACACATACCGTGAGTTTGTGTCGCAGCTGGGGAACCTCCAATGTAGGAAGTCTTAATCTTTGGAAGAGGTGCAAACGTCTCTATCTTTGCTGCTGAGAGAGATACTATCTTTATTAACCTCAACAGTAAACATATTTACCCCCTTAGCTCTAGAGGGAGATATCATCTTTGTCTTCTGAGACTGATACACAAATATCCTTGACAACAAAATTGTCAATGCCTCTGCTCAGAAGACATGAAGTATGAAATACCTATGAAATATGAAATATCCTGATGATGGGATCTTGTTTGAATAAAAATCCTGGTTTAATTAGTTTGGAGTGGTGCCTGAGATTCTGCATTGCTAATGAGCTCCCAGGTGATGCCCATTATCCAACAGCAAGGAAATAGTGGGGCACATTTATTGCCATCCGTAACTTAGCCTACTGTCTTGATTTTAATATGTAGCCAAAAAGCAGTGTATGTGGCTGTGATGATAATGCCCCGAAACAAAACTAGTGCCTCTCCTAAAGTTCAACGGCATACTACAAATTAGCTCCCTTCTTCCTCTCCCCCTTCCTCTTTCTCTCTTATACACACACAGTGTGTGTATCTGTGTGTGTATATGTAGTGAAGTTCTAGCCAGTAATATACACATATGCACATACATACATACACAGAGACACACATCTATGTGTGTGTGTGTCTATACAACACACCTAAATGTAGTAAACTTAGAACATTATATAAAGACCATGTACCCCTATCATCATAAGAGCTCTTGGCTATTTAGGTTTTTTAAGGAGAAAATTTTGTGCTATGGTAATGCATACAGTCTCCTGGATTCAAATTTAGATTCTGCCAGTTACTCGATCTGTGAACTTGGGTTATTTACCCTCTTTGTGACTCACTTGCCACAGTTGTAAAACAGGTAGGATGTAATCAGTAGGTGTCAATTGTGTAGAAGAAAATCTGACCCTTCAGCATATCATGGCTATATAAATATTTGTTGTTGTTATTGCTGGATCTGCTAACAGTCTTTTTGGGTTGACATATTCCTTGAAACCCAATTATGAAGTGAATTGGCAAAAGAACATGCTCTGTAATGGAGCAATACTAAAAGTTTGTGATTTTAAGAATTTGTCATCAAGTAAATTATAATTTTCATCAGTATGATGTATTATTAAAGACCCAGTAGCTATAAACTTCTAGCCATTATAAAAGTAAGAATTGTGCTCTGGTTTATGAAATGTGGATACATAGTAAATGAAATTTCACAGATTAAATACACAGTTAAGGTACCTTCAGGACCATACCTTACAAATACTATATATACACATACCTGTAATACATATGATTGTTCTAGTCATAAGATTGATCAGAAGTTAATATACCTTTGACCCATCAAGTTAAATACATATTTAATTAATAGTTTTATTCTTCCCTTTAATTTAGAAGATCTTTCTGTACCATTCATTTCAACTTAGCAGATATAAATGAATGCCCATCATTTGGTCATGATATTAGTAAGCGGTAGGCTATAGAATCGAGTAAGGTCTAGCCTTTAATGACCTCACAACTAATGGAGAAAAAATGGGCTCATAATACAGTTATTTTATTATTATAACTATAATATAAGAACACTCAGAAAACCAGTCAAGGGTCAATAACTTTGGCTTCGTAAAACATGACGTATATCAGAATTTGAAGTAACTGTGGCTCTCTTTCCTCTCAGTAACATTCTCTAAAGGAAGTGGGCATTTCCCTTTTCCCATTTGTTCTGTATAATTTGTAAACGTGGCATTCATTCATCGATTCAAAATAATTTGTTAACTATTCTACTGTGTGCCAGGTATATCTGTAGGAGGTACCAAGGCTGAAAAAATAGAAACAAAAATAAAACAAAATTATAGTCTGTGGCCTCGCAGAATCCACAATGAGAGGGCAAGGAAGACAGACAACTAGTTGCAATAAAGTTTGATGCATCTGTGACAGAAGCAATGCACAGGAGGCTGTGAAAGTGTGCCTTTTAGACCATGACAAGTGCTGCTGCTGGTGTTTTATTTCATTTTATTTTTGAGGTGTGAGAAAGATTGTAACTGTGTTTGCATTTATTATATATGTTACGTTAATTTCAGTAGCTGTCTATTCCTGTCCATTGCTCCCTTTAGTTCCTATTGAATTAGTCATCTCTTCTTACTGATTTCCAAGGTATTTACCTTGATGACTGTGCAGTGTCATTGAAGGGCTGAAGGAGGGAGATAGGGATAGAGTTTATGGGTAGACTTGATTTTTTAATAACTTATCATTATTTTATCATGTTTTCTTCTGCTCCAAATGGATGCTTGTTAAGCAGTACAGAGGTATTGAGTAAGACACAAAATCCCCTTCTGTCTGACCCCTAGCAGTCCCACTCTTCAGACTCAAGAACTCTTAAATAATTTGGGGTGTGTTTCTAGAATTTTTACAGGCCTAACCAAGTATATACAGAGACATAAATATGTAAGGCCAACTCATAACTTTTTAGTAACAATGGCATCAGTCTGTTTGCTTTTATTACTTGATGAAATGTCTTTGATAGTTCTTCACTAATCACTACATGTAGATGTATCTAATTCATGCCGATCTGTTGATATTAAGCATCAATGATTTGTACATATAAATAACACTGAACATGTTTGTTACTTCTATAGAATGGATTTTTGGAAATGAAATTGCTGGCTTAAAAAATATATACATCTAAAATTTTGTTAGATACCACCAAAATATCTTTCCAAAAAGACAGGAGAACTTTATACTCCCAACAAAAATGTATGAAGTTTCTCCTTAACACCCGTATTTAACACTGTCTACAATAAACTTTCTTTTTCTTAACTGGGAGATAAAAATTGATATTGCAGAATTTTGATGTGCTTTTCTTTAAATAATTGTGTTGGTTATTTTAAGGTTTGTGTAAGGATGTGTATACTTGTGGATATGTGTTTGCATATTGCCTGTTTATATCCTTACCCCATTTAAAAAACTGGGCTGTTTATCTTTTTTTTTTTTTTTTTTACATTTTTAACTTATTTATCTGTATTAGTGACCATCCATGTAAGCAGCCTGGAGTCCTTCAAAAAGCCATAGATGCTTTAGGGGATGGAATTAAGTTTTATCAATGTTGTTTTACAGATAAGGAGACTTAGAGCTAGAGAACTTTGGTAAGAAAGAGGGGAAGGTCACACAAGCTGATGGCTAAAGGTAATGACAACATTCTTCCATTTTCCACAGATAATTAATGCTCCATTCATTCAGTGGAGAACATCACTGAAAAATGATAAAGTTGAAACTTACTTACCTTTTAAAGCTCAGTAGGATGTTGTTTTTCTTTTTTTTACATTTTGAGTACTTTATAGTTAGATATTTAAACTTGATTCTTTCCATCCATCTGTGCAGCTTTCATACTGAAATGCACAAGATTAGCAAAACACATCAAAGATATTTAAAGGTATCGCTTAGGCTGTGACCTTTGAAGAGATAAATAGATCATTTTTATGTATCCTGGTCTTAGATAACTGTCTCTTCCGAAATAAAGTTCTGCATCTTTCGGGTTTGTTAAAGCAGTTAATTCAAGGCTATTAGCAACTTTCAGAATGAAAGATTATGCCTGTTCTGATTTGCTCATTAGACGCACTTTCTCTGGAAAATCATGAGCAGTATAAACTATTTTCAAGACAGTGAAAAAGTATGTAACTGTTAATATAATGCATACTGAGAATCATATAAAGACATATAAATAGATGTATTATTCTAGAGTGTTTGGCAGAGATGAATTTAAATATAGAACTTCAAAACAAGCCACCTAATAAGAAAATAACCTTTACAAAATATATTTAGAAATTGAAATGTCTTGTGAGAGATTTAGCTTCACTAACGCTTTGTGAAGCAGCTGTTTTAGACGCAGAGCTCCATTGATTGATATGATTCTCTTTTTAATGATACCAACTATACAAACTGATTTTAAGTTCTCAGAAGAACTTTAATAAAATCTATTATATGAATCACCTTATATATGGAGGTATTTCTGGTCTACTCTTGGAAAGTTTATCTTAACCTGCTCCTCAAGAAATGATGATAAGTTTGAAGAAATATATTCACATGATCAAAATATGATTCCATTTAACGAAATAGGCCATCATATTTTTGAAAAAGTATCAGTATTTTTGAAGAAGTGAGATCATTTACTAAAAAGAGCTTTTACTAATTTAAAGCAGTAGGTTGACTGTGTATTTTATTTTCAATATTTCTTTTAAAAGAGATGTAAATAATGTTTTAATGCATATACAGAAAAGTGAAAATAAAACCTTGTTTTTCTTATTCCTGGTTTGAAATGAAGTTCTATTTTATGAAAACAGTATATGCCCGCTTTGAGCTGATTCATGCAGAAAATATTATAATGGCTTATATCAAATGGAGAGAGTTCATTGGAATCTCAATTTTTAATTTGAATTCCTGAGGTTACTCTAATCAAAACAAAGCTGAAAAATACCACTATGCCATTTCACTGGCCGGAGTGACAAAATTACTTTCATCATTATTTGTTTTCATTAGTTAATGTAGCACAAAGGAGAGTTTAGAAGAACACATAATTCCAAGGTAACTTTAAAACACCAAACATTAGTTTTGGTGCCTACTCGTTGGGTGTTGTTCAGTTAGACGGTGGTGCAGCATAGAGGGGGCAGGGCAATGAAGTATGGTGCTTTAGATGAGTGCGTCTCAAACTTTAATATTCTTATGAATCCTCCCGGAGCAAGTCTTCAGGGGCAGAGGCTGAGAATCTTTAATTCTAACAAGCTTCCAGGAGATGCTGACACTGCTGGCTTGTGGACTACACTTTGAGTGGCAAAGCTTTGGATCACTTTTTAGTTTGGAGTCAAACTACGCAACATAACACTTGCCCAAATTGGAACCTGGTTGAATAACACTGTGCTTCAGTTTTCTAATCTGTGGAATGGGATCTTGACGAATTTACCTCATAAGGCTATTGTGAGCATTACATGAGTGAATACACAAAAAGCCCTTTTAATAATCCCTGATATATAGTAGGAGTTCTTAATGCTGTCATTTTAATTTTTATTCCTAATGGAGAAAAATATGTTGCGATAGGGATATAGAAATCATCATCAGAGCTTTTAGAAGTAATCTGAGCAAAGACCTGTGTTTTACAGGCTCAGGATTCAGACTGGTTAAGTGACAGGGGAAGCTGCATACATTAGTCTCCTGGTGTACATACTGGTGCTTTTGCCTGGTACACATACCAGTAGTTTTAACTCCACGTGTTTCAAATGTTTTTTGAGAAATTCACCAAGTTAGCTACAACAGAGATGTGTAAAAACAAACAAAAATTACTGAAAGGCAAATCATACACTTTGTCAGCTAGAAACCCCAGATTCCCTTCAAAGTGATGTCATAGCAATTTGCTGTTACGCTACTCTTTGCTATAATAGCGATGCATTCCTACCCTCAAAAGTATAAGCAATATCTCTGCCGCTGAACTTTCTTTGAGGAGGAGACAGAACTAAAATATATATATATATATAGGATGGATGAGTATTAATTCAGCCTTCTGCAGCCCATGCACTGTTAGTCCTTGCTTACAAGAATGTTGTTGAACATGAGTGATGTATGCATGGCATGATGGGAAAAGTGGGTTAGGAAAAATCGTAACTTCTCTGCAGCCAGCGGATGCCACTCTGGCTCTGGAATGTATCATGCCACTGCTGGGATAAGCATTTGTGTCCAGTCCCTGAATAAGTCTACAGACCATAAAGAACAAAAGCTGCTTCTTGTTTTCTCTTGTTCCTTTTTAATAGCAGGTGGTGTTTGCTCTGCAGGGAAGGTAATTGTAGCTATGTTCCTATCCTAGGGAGTTTTCTTCTCTATAGCCTGGATAACTGGATAATGATTTGACAGTTAGTAAATAAGTATCATGGGTCAGGTACTGTATTTGGCATTGAGGAAGGTGTACATATAGATAAAGCAAAGCTCAGTTTCCAAGGAACTTATAATCTAGAAGAGAGTATAATGCTGCTCACACATAGTTACAGTCCAAGGAACAATGAGACGACTAGTGCAAACGAAATATTGCTCGTATTCTGAGAAGGGATTCATTTTTTCAGTGGAATCTCCTAGAAGGAAGCTCTGCTTAGAAGATTAAAAGGAATTTTAATATTCAAGCAGGGAGGGACTTATCAGATAGCAGTGTAAGTTGAAAAGAGCAAACCCTGGGCAAGTTCTGGCCACATAGACATTCACATTTGGCTTCAATATAAATTGTACAGTTGATAACCTTGGGAGAAGAGGGTGTTTTAGGACTAGGTCATAAGGAACTTTGTTGTGCTAAAGAATTTGGACTGTTTTTCTTCTAACGGAAATGGGGAGACCTTGAAGGGTTTTACACACAAAAAGGTGACATATCAGAATTGTGCCTTCTGGCCACGCCATGATGAACTGGTGAATCTGGGACAAAGATCAGTGAAAATACAAGAGGGAAAGTCAGGATAATCTGTGGCTGTAGGCGTCTTCCTGCTTGATGATGTGTCAGAAGCCTGAGACTAAATAACCCTTTGTAACTGTATAAATCTGCTTTCCATGTAACCTTGATGTCATATCTATTAAACTCTATGATTAAAATCTATTTTCCACTCTGTCAGCACAATAGAGTAAATACGTAGCCATAGAAGCTGTGTTATGAGCACCATCTGAAAAAAAAGTTATGCTGTATTCTGAATCCAGACAGGAGCTTGACTCTTGGTCGAATTTAAGAATAAAGAGCATTGGTTTTGCCAGGAGACATTGTTTCTAGTGGTAACAACTGTTAATGAATCAAAATGGATGGAAGCCAGAGGGGAGATGGAAAACAAATAAAACAGTGAAAAGTTTTTAAGATTTAAGGAACAATTAGTGCATTGAAAGGATAGTATGTTTTTGTATCTTGTACCTAATATTAACCTAAATTATAGAAAATCTTTGTTTATGTGTTTTAAATTTGGCATCAGAGAAATTTGCAATGACATCTTGATGTATCGCCAAAAACCATTCGGGGATATCTTCCAAGTAGTCCTCAGAACAGTTCTATTTCATTGTTGTTATTAACTTCCATGTCGCAGATAAGGAAACAGTCCTGAAGAGATAAGATGAGTTCCCCATGTTCATCCAGTTAGCAAATAGCAGAGCCAAAGCTAGAACCAAGATTGATGGGATCTTTATCCGTACTTAAGTGTTTGCTCATGTTGCCTCAAGTTCCATTAATCTCTTTTATAAAAGAATCATAAAGTCAGGTTATTTCTTTTTCCAGGTATCTTTTACCTTCTTTTTTTCTTTTTCTTTTTTTGACATGTAGTTGATTTACAATGTTAGTTTCAGGTGTACAGCAAAGCAGTTCAGTTATACATATACATATTTATATAATTCTTTCGAATTCTTTTCAATTATATGTTATTACAAGAAATTGAATATACTTCCCCATGTTATACAGTGGATCCTTTTTGTTTATCTGTTTCATATATAGTAATTTGTATCTGTTAATCCCAGATTCCTAATTTATGCCTCCCCCTCTGTTTTCTCTTTGGTAACCATAGTTTGTTTTCTATTTCTGTGAATCTGTTTTTGGTTTGTAAAAAAATCTGTATCATTTTTTTTTAGATTCCATGTAAGAGTGATATCATATGATATTTGTCTTTTTCTGTCAGACTTACCTCACTTAATATAATAATCTGTAGGTCAATCCATGTTGCTGCAAATGGCATTATTTCATTCTTTTTTATGGCTGAGCAGTATTCCATAATTAGGGTTATTTCAGTCATTGAATTTGAAGTCAGAATACCCAAATTTGTGTTTGGACTGTGTTCCTGAACTAACTTGGTGTGATCATATATGAATTGCTCGTTATTTTTGGACGTCATTGTAAGACCGTGGTATTTGTTACCTGCCTGTGGATATTGCTAAATCTACTGGAAAACTCCATGTGAACTCACCTTGCAATTTTGAAGCAATATGTAAATTAAGTTCAATATTACATAAATAATATCCATGTCTAATATTTCATTAAGCATTAATGATGATGGTAATAATATTCATTGGCTGGGCTTTGTGAAGTTTTTATCTTGCTCTTAGTGTGTTCCTATTGGTGCTTGTGTTTAAATGAACAGAGTTCTTTCTATCTGTCCAGAACACACAGTGTCAATTGAGAGTCAGAAAACCAGGTGTAAATGGTACATGAGAAGCAGTTTGGGATAATGATAGACATTTGGTTTTTAAGTCCCACAGACCAGCTTCGATTTTTCAGCCCAGACACCTCTGGCTGTACTTATATAGATAAATGACTTAACTTGAAATATTTCTGTACTTACAAAATGAGGATATTAAAACATGTAGTTAAAGTTATTATGAGGATCTAAGGTCCTGTACATAAAAGACATGGTAAATAGTGAAAGGCAGGTACGACTATAGTTATTAAACTAATTTTCCATTTGATTCCATTGTGTAGGTGAAAACTTCACAATGACATGACAGAGGAGACAGCCTTGATAAATAACATTTTATTTTCCTTTTGAATTTAGTGACAACAACAAATAAGTTAATCACCGGGGGCTAAAAATCATGAAGTCCACATTCTCAGTCATTTCTTGATCCCGACTGTTTAGTCAGTGCTGAGTAACGTGAAATGATATGTTGGCCAAAAAAAAAGGGCAATGTGCCAATGTGACTGAGGTGCTTACTTCAAAATAATCTTATATTTAGGTGCATAAATGGTGAGATTTTTTGAGATCACATGTACATAGAAAGTTTGCATATTAGTTCATTTGTAGTCCCTAACATGATTCATACTCTCTCAAAAATAATGCCAAAGGAAGTAACTAGCAATGAAACTATACTGAAAGATAATCTTCCTTTGATGATTGCTCATATAGGATCTGAAGTTCAAAAAAATAATCTGTGGTCAGACCACTCAGTTTTATTCTCGCTTCTACTCTGCCAGCTGTGTGAGGTTAGATAATTTGACTTGAAATTTCAGCTTCTTCATCTGGTTAAAAAACAAAAATAAGGAAGGGCTAACAGCTACCTCCAAAGGTTGTAGAGATTAGTAAGAACATTTAGGTAAAGTATACAATACAGTGCTCTCCCCCAATGCCATTATTCCTACCACAGTCAGAAGCATCAGCCATCAGTGTCATCCTGTAGCAGACACTGGACACTGGGCTGACCCTGCCCTGACTTGAAGATTCCTTTGTGTGCAATGCATAGTCATCACTTACTTGCTTGCCAGTTTTAAAATTTTTCCAGAATAGAATGCATTATGGTTATTTGAAATTTCTGGTTCTTTGAGTACAACCTGATGACAGTTTTCTATTTCTGTCTATAAATGCCTTAGTCTAATTTCAATACCAAATTTAGAATATTTAACTAATTGAAACCAATTTACAAAAACAGAATCCGCTTCCAGCTTTTGAGAGAGACCCATGATTTTTCGCCTCTGGTTTGTCTGCATGCCAGAGTGCACACTTCCTTGGGCAAATTTCATTTTTCCCTTGAAAATCCATAGGCATAAATTTGCAAGGTGCTTTCAAAATTTTGCTTCATTACGCGTAATCCTTTTTGGAATCATACGAAACTATTTGCTTCAATGATTTCCTTTGGGAACTAGTTCCATGCGTTAACTCAGCTTTATGCAGAGAAGTTTTTCTTTTTATCTCTTCTTAGTTTCTTATTTTTTAATGCTACTGGATCCTACTGAAACAGAGCATCTAAATTATATTCTCTGTACCACTCACTTAAAGTTATAAGAAAACCTGTGTGATTGATGAGGTAAATGTATATACTGATATCTGCATTACTTTTTTATTGTCACTAAGCTCATTATATATACTGTTTAAACTGTACAGTAATTCCATCTAGGAGGCACTGCACCAGGTATCATAAGCAGTGGGGGGAAATACACCTGCACTGGCCATCCTGCCTTTAGGGAGTGTACAGTTAAACTGAAAAACAATATAAACGCATCAAATGATTTAGGATTCTTAGCAGAGGAGGCATTCCAGGAGTGCACCTGTTTTCCAGGTAAGAGAGCTTTGCTCGAGGCCAAATGTCTGAATTCAGCTTTCCTCTTGCTTTGAACAGGACGGGGGGGGGGGGTCAGGAATCAGGTGTGGAAGGAGGAGACATAATTTAAAGTGCTTTGTGGCCTGTAGTTAGTAAATATTGATATTCTGTTAAAATATTAAGAGAACATGTAGGAGCAGCACAAATAGTCTACAGCATATTCATAAATTGGACACCAAGTCTTGTTTGTAGGTTTGTTTGGAATATGGAATGGACTTGACATAATAATGATTTAAGAAATAGTCACTAGAATATAGTTCAATTAAATACATCTTTAAGGAGCACATACTATGTATCAGGCTCGAGTGTCCTGCTCACTAAGTGGGGACGTGACCTCTGACTTCATGTACTTTACAACATACCTGTTAATAATAGTAATAATAATAATAACCACCACCACCATTTTCTGAGAGTTTATGCTAAATACTATTCTAAATGTTACGTGTACATTACCTCATTCGTCCTTCACAAGTGCTCAATTAAGCGAATACAGTTGTTACACTCAATTTATAAATGAGGAATCAAGGTTTACAGATGTTTAGTGTCTTGCTAGAATTCAGAAAGCCAGAGAGTGGCAGAGTCCTTGTTGGAAGCCAGCCCTCCACATCTCAGTAAATGGTGCTCCTGTCTGCCTTTGGTTCTCACTTTTATACGACACTACTGGCTGGATGTATGTAGGCTGAGTGTCTAATTACAATGTACAGCACTGCTTTCTTCGTCAATGTCCCTCAGAATGTCACTAATATATTTGCTCCAGCCTTCTGGAAGTTAGCAGTGACTCCTTCCAATCTCATGCCTAAAAATGAGCCCTGCTGGCCTCTGTGCCAAGAGTGATGGCAAGAGCAGGCATGCCGGTGGAAGTGGGTGAAAGGTGTGGTAAATGCCCACCTGAGGTCAGCACTTTTTACCCTGAAGGGAAGTTTGCCACCCAGATCCAGGTGGATGAAAAGAGTCTGAAGCCCCAGACATGGATTCTCTCAGCTACCTACTCCATGTGCACCTTCTTAAGGGAGGAAATTGTAAATGGGAAGGAGTTCCAAGGAAGAAGTGGCTAACTAATGAGAAAATAAAATGGGTGGAAATTAGGAAAATATGCTAGGAATCCTTTGAACAGCAAATTTTAAAACAGAGCAAAACAAAATACTTTCCTAAAAATATTCCTCAAAGTTAGATGGATTTGTATTTTTTTATGAAGACTTCCACAAGTGAAAATCTCATGGCTTCTTAATTTTGACTCAGATCTGAGGTGTTTAAAGAGGACAAGCCAGATATGATGGGATAGAGTCCAAGAGATTACCTTGTTACCTGCATGCAGATGATTGCCTGACGATGGGCTCTTGTCGCTCAGGAGTGCTGTAAACCTCTGTGCTGGAAGCTTCATGGGTTGAATTGGGTAGAAGAGTTGGTGAAGCAAACCTTGATGACTGCATACATTTTCAACTAGCAGAACAACTGTGAATATTTTCCTGATGAGGGAGGGAGGGAGTCGGCTAATCTGTGGAACCTTTTTATTTGTCTCTAGATTATGCAAACCTATGATTCTGTCATTAGAAATTGCCTGAATAATTACTAAAACATAAAAGTTGCACCATGATTAAAACATGAAATATACAGGACGTTTATCAGAAAATTGTCACGATCTCTTTGAACTTAAAATTCCACAAGAGTAGATTCTTTTGAGATTACCTCCTGGGGAAAGCATGACTGTCTAATCATAATAACGGTCTTCTTCTCTCTGTTTACAAAATTGACTGATGTGGTTTCCAGAAAATCAGAAAATTCAGAAGTTGAGAAAAAGCCAAAAAAAAAAAAGTGGAAAGTTGGTAAAATGTCCTAAGCTTTTTAACTTCGTTTTTTCTTAATCTCACTGTCTGAATTTGAAGTTGTTGTAGGCATTCTTTTGTTGTTGTTGTTATGATGTTTTGTGTTAACCTAACACGAATAAATTATCTAAAAGAAAAGACCAAAATAATAAGAAAAAAATTTAAGTGAATAAACCATTTGGTGATTTAAACATTGAAAATTCAGAGTTCATACCAGTTAGATTCATCTCTGCAAAATTGCTTCAGAGTTGAAAGCTCATGGGATTATAAAACTGGAGTCTCTTGGAGATTATTCTAAGTGGCTTATTTTGACAAATGAGAAAATTAAAACATTATGACTTACCAGGTGATACAAGTTGGCAAAACTGTTACTGGAGCCAATTATTAGAAATCTCAGTTTATCGTTCTTTCTATGATCTTTGTTTCTATGTTTGTTTCATTAAATTGCCCTTAAAAATGGAGGGAAAAAAAACAATTTTTGCTTTTACTTTTCATTTATAAAAGCTACTAAACAGTGGATGTTACAGAGTAAATGCTTTTTAAAAAAATACACTAATAAAGTGATGATATACATGTGCTAATATTCTTGTATTTGAGGACACAGTTCTTCCAAATGAGAAAAGCAATAGTCTTTGTGTGGATAAGTCTGCCCGTATGTTCTGTGCATATTGTGTTCTCTGTGCCGCAGTGATAAAAAGATCAGGTCTGATTTTCGTATTTCTAGAGACTGATGAATACCCGGTTGTTGGAGGTATCTTCTGAAAACTAGCAAGTTTAAAATAGGAACTAATAAAAGGGAGCATTCATAATAGTGCTAACTCAATAGGAAAATAAAAAGGACTAAAAGATTTAAATGCAGAGGAAGGAAACTGGCCGTTGTCTCTCTGGTTTCTATGTGGAGAGCTAGGACTTAACTCAAGTGCCTGTATTTTAAAGCCAGCTAGTCTGGTCACTCATCCTGCTGATGACTCGGGAGAGGACCTCTGTAGATCTCCAAAGCTCTTTGTGGACCCCTCTCTTCTCTGCCCTCTGCCCTGCCATTCCTGGCCGACTTGGCCTCCCAGCCGGTCTAACTCTGCCTACTCAATGCAAGGACACACCCAGGCTCTTCCTGGGTTTCCACTTGCAGTGTTGTAGGCTGGGAGTCCTTCCAGGCGATACATGGGGGCCAGTTGTGAGGCTCATTTTGTTGCCTGTGCTGCATGATTTCCCATGTCTGAAAACCACTGTTCCTTATTTTTGTCTGTTTTTTTTTTTCAGTTGTATTAGGTGAGAGGATACTTCTAGACCCAGTTACGCCATCTTGGCTGACAGGAAAAGCTTTTTTAATGTTTTCATGCAAATCTTGTGACGTAATCTGGGTTTACCCATCTCTGACAGTCTCTCTAAGCCTAGATGAGAGTAAGAGATGGAAAGATGATCTGAGACTGAGGAGAGTTCATCTACTGGGGTAGAGAAGCCTAAGGAAGGGGTATGGTCAGGCATATACTTACAGCATCTCATAAAATGAAGACACGTGCTTTTATATTTTGCTATTACAAAAGGATTAAACTGTCCAACTCTTTCTCTCCTATGGCTTATTAGAACTACTAACTTCAGTGAGTAATGCAGAGATTTGAATTTCATATCCTTTTGTCTCCCATAACATCCCCCTTTGAGTGCATTATACAGAAACACACACACACGCTATGTTTCACACTGTTTGAGTGTTGCACATGATACTAGAATTGAACATTTTAGTGAAAAATGTGAGCTATTTCTCTCCTTGGATTTATGTAAACAAATACAAACATAAAAATGAATTTGGCATACCTTCTGCTTCTCTCCTGCAGTTTCTTTGTGTGTTTTCATGCCAATGCTCAGCATCCATTTTTCTTATCTCAGGGCTTTCCCCCTCCTGAAGTCAGTTTGTTTAACAAAATTTGCCCAATAAATAACCTGGTTAACCTCAACTTCTGTTTTGGCATACTTCTGTTTTTATTGGCTGGAAAATCCCTTCTTGGCTATTTTAGCTGTAATTCATATGTCTTGTATTTAGAAAAATGTGTTCAGATATATTTCTTACTTTGAAATTAACCAGTCGAAAAAATCACAGGTAGACAATAATGATTTAAATGGTTTTGGTTCACCTCTTTGCTTTTTATTCAAAAAATAGCTTGGAGCTTCAGAGGTAAAAAAGGGATATCATGCATAAGAACACTATCTCTGCCCCTTAAAACCTATGTAATAAACCCAAATAAATAAAAATCAGAAAAACTGATAAAAGAGAGTACATTGTTATATATTTTGAGAAGACATAGTCAAAGAATAAAAGAGAAGGTTTTGAATAATTTCATTGCTCAAGCAGCTCCAGTTCCCTTCCTATGCAGAATGTATCCCTTCCTATGCTCAAGTTGGAGGGGGAAAAAAAAAGGGAAGGGACATATCATGAAAAATTTCCTCAATATCTGGCCCCTGCACTCAATGTGGAGAAAAATAAAATGAGCCAGAAGAAAAGTTCTCCTTAAAATAAAGCCCAGAGAGGGAATTTTTGCAGTTAGATTATAATTAAAAATTTGTGCAATTAGAACATATTCCAGAACCTTTCCAAAGTGGGACATGGCCTGATGCCTGCCTACCTCTCTGTTATTTCAAATTATGTCCCTTTCAATTGATCCAAACCAATTCAGGAGCTTGGTCTTTGCCAGAAATGCTCTTATGCAAGATCTTAACGTAATTAGCTTGTTTTATTTTTCCTTAGATTTCCATGCCAAAAGTGATTGCTTTGGCATATATTCATGATAAAATGAGCAGAAGAATTCATTTCAGTGACTAAGTCTGAATAAGGCTTGCTCTTGTAGCTTTAGTTATGGAAGAGGACAATAACAGTATTTCTGGGTGGAGGGAGGGAGTGCAGATGGTTCTGCCTCTCAATCTGGAGTGTGTAAGATTTGTGTCTAGGCTTGAACGCCCATTCTTGAATGTGTTTAGTTTGAAAAAATCAATTGAACTATGCAGTTATATTTCATGTGCTTAAAAAAAGACTTTTTTTTAAGGGCAGTTTTAGATTCATAACAAAATTGGGTGGAAGATATAGAGAATTCCCTTATATGCCTTGACCCCTTTCCCAGACTCCCTCATTATCAATATCTCACAGCAGAGTGGTACATTGGCAACAACTGACGAACCTACATTGACACATAACTGTCACCCAAAGTCCATAGTTTACATTAGAGTTTACTCTTGGTGTTGACATTCTGTGGGCTTGGACAAATGTATAATGAATTGCATTCTCTATTGCAGTACCATACAGAATAGTTTCTTCACCCTTCAAATCCTTTGTTGTCTGTTGTTTATCCCTCCCTGTCCCCTAACCCCTGGCAACCTTTGATCTTTTTGATGTCTTCCCAGTTTTGTCTTTTCCAGATTGTCATATAGTTTCAATTATGCAGTACATGGCTTTTCATATTGGGTTTTTTCACTTAGTAACATGCATTTAAATTTCTTCCAGGTCTTCTTATGTCTAAATGGCTCGTTTTCTTCTCCTCTGCCTCCTCCTCTTTTATTGACATCTAATTGATTTCCAATATTTTTTTATTTTCAGGTGTACAGCAAAGTGATTTGGTCATACACATGTAAATGTATACATATATTTCTTTTGGTTCTTTTTCATCATAATTCATCACAAGGTATTGAATATAGTTCCCTGTGCTATACAGGAAATCCTTGTTTATCTGTTTTATATATGGTAGTGCGCATCTGTTAATCTCATACTCCCAGTTTATCCCTCTGATAATCATAAGTTTGTTTTTTTATGTCTGTGCATCAGTTTCTGTTTTTTAAATAAGTTTATTTTTACTTTATTAGATTCCACATATAAGTGATATCATGTAATATTTGTTTTTCTTTGAGTAACTTCATTTAGTATAATAATTTCTAAGTCCATCCATGTTGCTGCAAATGGCACTATTCCATTCTTTTTTATGGTTGAGTAGTATTTCATTGTATATATATCACATCTTTATCCATTCAACTGTATTTCTTCCGTGTCTTGGATATTGTAAATAGATTTCTTCTATGTCTTGAATATTGTAAATAGTGCTGCTATGAACATTGGGTGCTTGTATCTTTTTAATTAGCGTCTTCACCTTTTTTGGATATATGCCAAGGAATGGGATTGCTATATCATTGGTAGCTCTGGTTTTAGTTTTTTAAAGAACCGCCATAGTGTTTTCCATAGTGGCTGCACCATATTAACATTCCCATCAACAGTGTACGAGTTGCCTTTTTTTCACACTCTTTTAGCATTTATTATTTGCAGACTTTTTGATGATACCATTCTCACATATGTGAGGTGATACCTCATTATAGGTTTGATTTGCATTTCTCTCATAACTAGCAAAGTTGAGCATCTTTCCATGTGACTGTTGGCCATCCATATGTCTTCTTTAGAGAAATGTCTGTTTAGCTCGTCTGCCCATTTTTTGATTGGGCTGTTTGTTTTTTTGTTACTGAGTTGTATGAGTTGTTTGTACATTTTGGAAACTAAGCCCTATCAGTTGCGTCAATTGCAAATATTTTCTCAAAGCCTGTAGGTTGTCTTTTCATTTCGTTTATGTTTTCCTTTGCTGTGCAAAAACGTGTAAGCTTGATTAGGTCCCATTTGTTTACTTTTACTTTTATTTCTGTTGCCGTGGGAGACTGACCTAAGAAAATACTGCTACAGTTTGTGTTAGAGAATATTTTGCCTACATTGTCTTCTAGGAATTTTATGGTGTCATTTCTTATATTTAAGTCGTTAAGCCATTTCGAGTTTATTTTTGTGTGTGTTATAAGGGAGCGTTCTAACTTCATTGATTTACATACAGCTCATTTCTTTCTGGTGCTGAAGAATATTCCATTCTCTGGTTTACCACAGTGTATTTATTCCTTTCCTACTGAAGGATATCTTTGTTGCCTCCAAGTTTTGGCAGTTATGAAAAAAGTTGCTATAAGCATTCAAGTGCCCGTTTTTGTATGGACATAAATTTTCAGCTCCTTTGAATAAACGCCAAGAAGCATGGTTACTGTATCATATGGTGAGAATATGTTTAGTTTTGCGAGAAACCAGCAAACTGTCTTCCCAAGTGGTTGCACCACTTTGCATTCCCACCAGAAGTGAATGAGAATTCCTGTGTCCCCACATCCTCATCAGCTTTTGGTGTTGTTAGCATTTTGGATTTTCACCATTCTAATCAGTGTGCAGTTGTTTTAATTTGTAATTCTCTAATCACATCTTATGTTGAGCATCTTTTCATATGTTTATGTGACAAGTTCTATGAACTTTTCTGTATAGTATACTTCAACAAAAAGTAGAAAAATGTATATACACAGAGTTTTGAGTATGATTTCATATTGTTAAAAACCATATAATTGCAACCTAAGGAAATTTAAATAGATGTTCATTTTGAGGATTTTAATTTTTAAAAAATATCAGTTTGTCTTTAGTCTCAGATGTCTCCATATAATTCTGAAGTCTCAAGTGCCCAAAAGAGAAGTGTCTACTAGTTCTTAGAACTTAGACTTGGCCAAGCCTTGGATAGAAATCTTTCAGTCCTTCACTGAATGATTCTCACTCACTTTCCACTGCCACCAAGTAGCAACCAAGTCTCCATCTTTATTTTCTCATCCTTAAAGCTCACGTTCAAACTTTCAAAGTGTGTTCCTTTTTGTTTGCCTTTTAAGTTTATTTTACAAAGTGTTACTTGTGTTCATTCGGTATCAGTGCTATTTATATTCATTTTTAAACATAGTATAGTTGATTTACAATACTATATTAGTTTCAGGTGTACAGCATTATGATTCAGTATTTTCATAGATTATAGTCCATTAAAAATCACAACAAATAATGGCTTTAATTCCCTGTACTGTACAATATATCCCTGTTATTTATCTGTTTTATGTATACTAGTTTGTGTATCTTAATCCCATGCCCTTATCTCAACCCTTCCACCTTTCCTCTCCCCACTGGTAAGTACTAGTTTGTTTTCTTTATCTCTGAGTATGTTTCTGTTTCACTACAAATGTTTGTTTTATTTTTTAGAGTCCACAAATAAGTGATATCATACCGTATTTGTCTTTCTCTGTCCCTTACTTCACTTAGAGACTATTATATATATATATATATAATAGTCAATATACACTAAGTCATCCACATGGCCACAAATGGCAGAATTTCATTCTTCTTTATAGCTAACATTCTATTTCATATATATATGTGTGTGTGTATATGTATATCAATTTGCTTCTTAATTCATTTGCTTGTTGATAGACACTTTTATTTCTTCCAGAAATATACCCAAGATTGGCATTGCCAGATTAAAAGATAGTTCCTTTCTATTTTTTGGAGTAATCTCTGTACTGTTTTCCACAATGGCTGTACCAATTTACATTCCAACTACTAGTGTAAAAGGGTTCCCTTTCTCCACATCCTCACCAACATTTGTCATTTGTGCTCTTTTTGATCATGGTCATTATGCCAAGTATGAAGTGATATCTCATTGTGATTCAGATTTGCATTTCTCTGATGATTAGTGATTTAAGAAATTTTTTCATGTGCTTATGAGCTGTGTGTAGGTCTTACTTGAGAAAATGTCTATTTAGGTCTTCTCTCCATTTTGGGGTTTTTTTTTTTGATATTGAATTTTATGAGCTGTTTTATATGTTTTAGATTTTAATCCCTTGCTGATCATATCATTTGAAAATATTTCTTCCCATTCCATAAGTTGTCTTCTCATGTTGTTGATGGTTTCCTTTGCTGTGCAAAAATCTTTTAAGTAAGTCCCATTTGTTTATTTTTGTTTTATTTCTTTTGCCTTAGAAGGCAGATCCAAAAAAGTATCACTACAATTTATGTCAAAGAGTATTCTGCCTGTGTTCTCTTCTAGGGGTTTTATGGTTTCAGGTCTTATATGTAGGTCTTTAATCAATCATGAGTTTATATTTGTATGTGGTTTGCAGAAATTTTCTAATCTTTTTTTTTTCACATGTAACTTTCTACTTTGTCCATCGCCAATTATTGAAGGGACTTTTTTTCCCATTGTATAGTCTCAATTCCCTTACCAAAGGTTAATTGAACATAAGTACATGAGTTTATTTCTGGACTCCCTTTTCTATCCCATTGATTTATGGATCTGTCTTTGTACCAGTATCTTGCTGTTTGGTTACTGTGACTTTGTAGTATAATCTGAAGTCAGGGAGAGTAGTAAGTACAGCCTTGTTCCTTTATCTCAATATTGCTTTGGCAATTTGGGGTTTTTTGTAGTTCCATATGAATTGTAGGATTATTTTGTCTTGCTCTGTGGAAAACGTCATGCATATTTTGATAGTGATTTCCTTAAATCTGTAAATTGCTTTGGGTGGTATTGTCATTTTAACAGTATTCATTATTCCAGTCCTAGAACATGGGATATCTTTTCATTTCTTTGTATTATCTTCAGTTTCCTTCATCAGTGTTTTGTAATTTTCAGAGTATAGTTCTTTCACCTCCTTAGTTAAATTTATTACTAGATATTTATTCTTTTTGATGCAATTTTAAATGGGTTTTTTTTGCTTTTTCTTTCAGATAGTTTATTATTAGTGTATAGAAAAGCAACAGATTTTGACATATTAATCTTGTATCCTAAAACCTGACTGAATTCATTTATTAGGTCTAAGAGTTTTTTGGTGGGGAGTTTGGTTTTTTTATATAAGATATCATGTTACCTGCAATAGTGACAGCTTTACTTTTTCCCTTTGAATTTGGATGATTTTTATTTCTTTATCTTGTCTGATTTCTTTGGCTAGGATTTTCCAATACTACTTTTTTTTGAGCCAAATTTCTTTTTTCTTTTACTTTTTATTTTTTTATTGAAGTGTAGTTAATTTACCGTGTTAGTTATAGGTGTACAGAAAAGTGACTCGGTTATACGTATACATAAATACATAGATATTTTTTCAGATTCTTTTTCATTACAGCTCATTACAAGAAACAGAATATAGTTCCCTGTACTATACAGTAGGTCTTTGTTGTTTTAAAATAGAACTTTTAAAGTAGTGAGACTAAACATTCTTGTCTTGTTCTTCATTTTGGAAGAAAGACTTTGTTATTCATCATCTGTTATGATGTTAGCTGTGGGTTTATTATGAATGGACTTTATTATGTTGAGATATATTCCCTCTGTACCCACTTTGATGAGAGATTTTATCATGAATAGATGTTTAATTTTGCCACAGACTTTTTCTGCAGTTTTTGAGAAGATCATGTGAGTTTTTACTCTTCCTTTTGTTAATGTGTTGTGTCACGTTGTTTGATTTGTGAATATTGAACCATTCAAGGGTCCTTAGAATAAATCCCCCTGGATCATTATGTATGATCTTTTTTATATATTGTTGAATTTGGTTTGCTAATGTTTTGTTGAGAATTTTTGCATCCATCTTCATCAGAGATATTGGCATGTAATTTTCCTTTTCTGTAGTGTCTTTGGTTTTGGTATCAGTAATGGTGTCCTGATAGAATGAACTTTGAATTGTTCCATCCTCTTCCATTTTTTGAAATAGTTTGAGAAGGTTAGGTAATAACTCTACCTTGTATGTGAAGCCATCTCATCCTGGACTTTTATTTGCTGGAATGTTTTCTTTTATTACAAATTCAAATTCATGTCTAGTGATTGGCTTTTTCTTTTTGATTCAGTCTTGGCAGGATATATGTATCTTGAAATTTGTCCATTTTTTTCTGGCTTTCTAATTTGTTAGCATACACCTGCTTGTCATATCTCTGATTTTTTCTATCTATGTGATACGAGTTGTTATGTGTCTTTCTAAAGATTTATCAGTTTTGTTTATCCTCTCAAAAACCAACTCAAAGTTTCATTCATCTTCTCTCTCTTTTTTTTTGGTCTCTATTTATTCTCTGACCTTTATTCCTTCCTTCCTTCTGCTGGCTTTGGGCTTTGTTTCTTCTTCTTCTTCTAATTCTCTTAGATGGTAGGTTAATTTATTTGAGACTTTCTTCTCGAAAAAGGCCTTTGCCACTGTAAATTTTAATCCTAGAACTACTTTTGCTGCAGCCCATTGATTTTGCAGTGATGTGTTTCCATTTTCATTTTTCTTAAGATTTTTCTGATTTTCTTTTGATTTCTTCATTGACCAATTGGGTTTTTAGTAACATGTTATTTAGTCTTCATGCATTTGGTCTTTTCCTCTTTTCCTTTCTGTAGTTGATTTTTAGTTGCATACTTTGTGGTCAAAAAAATTATTGAGATAGTTTATATCCTCTTAAATTTTTGAGACTTTGTATTGTGGCCTAGCATGTGATCTGTCCTGGAAAACCTTCCATGTCCACATAAAAAGAATGTGTACTGTGCTGAGATCCCTTAAGCTGTTTTCATTCCTTAAATTTGTTTTTCTTTTTGTTGTTCTCATTGAGTATTTCCAATATTCTATCTTCTAGATCACATAAGTGTGCTACTGTATTACTTAGTCTGCTATTCATTCATTGTAGTGTGTTTTCTATTTCATCTTTTGAAGTCTTCATTTCTGATTGGGTCTTTTTTATATTCTCTAGTTCCTTGTTAAATATTTACTGAGTACATGGATTCTTTTTCCCTAATTCAGTTATTGTTATTACTAATGCTTTGAATTTTTTATCTAGGAAATTATTTATTTCTGTTCTGTTATCTATTTACTAGGGTTTTTCTTTTGCTCTTTCAATTGAAACCACTACCTTTGCCTTTTCGTTTTGCTTAACTGTTTCTTCATCTATGAATTTATATGAAATGGTTACCTATTGCTGTCTTGAAGGAGTGTTCTTTTGTGGGAGTGTCCTTATACAGATTGCATGTGCCCAGTGGTGTTTCGTGGGAGATCTGGATTTGATGTTGACACAAGTCACTTATTTCCTCAGGATGTGCTGGCAGCTATCACACTGGTAGGAGATGGGGCTGAGGTCGAGGAGCTAGAGCTGGAGCTGGAGTTGAATTGAGATGGGACTTGCACTCTGCTCAGTGGCTGTCACCTCCCTATTGAGGGTGGGATTTGATCCCAAGTTGCTGGAGCAGAATCCCTGAGGGTTGAACCCAAGCTGGTTCTGTTTCCTTTAAGAGTGTGTTTTCCCCTTCCCAGCACTGAGATCCTTGCCCCAGAGTGGGGGGAAATGCTGAAACAGGGTGGGCCCAGGCCCATGTGGGCTCTTGTCTTGTGGTGGCCACAATCAGAGGTCTGAGCTGTCACTGATGAGCGGCCTGTGCAGTCACCAGCAGTTCTTTCCCTCACTCCACACAGATGCAGCCTCAGGTTCAAATCCCTTTTTCCCTCAGGGCAGATCACTCCTTCTAGCCTGCTCAGGCCCCGCCCTGTTGTGGACCCACACCTTAGGATAGGTGGAGATTGCATGGACTCATGGCCTGTAGTCAGGGTGTGAGCGCTGGTAGACTGGCCACTGTCAGAGTTCTGGGCTGCTTGAATAAGAGTCAACAATAGCCACCACTGCCCTGCTTAGAGACCAAGTACCCTCTGCTTTTCACAGCAGAGTGTTCTCCCTGATTGTGGCAGCCCTAAATCCAGAGCTGCATTGAGATGTGGAGTAAGGAGAGTTGGAGCATTCGCTTGGCTCTGGCTGGGGTACATGCTGAGGCTGACATGGGAAACCCAGTAGATACTGGAGCTGTCCTCAAACGGCCTTCTCCTCCCTTCCTTGGGGCCATCTAGCATGTGTGTACTCCTCAGGATCAGAATCCAGGCTTCTCACAGCCCTCCTGTTAGACCTCCAACCAGTCAAGGGGGTTCATCTTCCCAGTGGAGGACCCCAGTACTGGGCATTCAGTCTGTGTCTCTAACTGCTCACTCTCCATTTTCTTACCAGTTACATGATGGACCATTTGGATTCAACCAGTCATACAACTGAACTGGTATTCTAGGCTTAATATGATTTAAGGTTGTTTAGGATGTGTCTCTTTAAGGAAATCCTGTACTCGTTTCCTTCTCTGAAAACTTCATCCCACAGGGCCTAACCCCTTTGTGTTGTGTTAGACTTTTCCTGCCTTTCCTAGCAGTAAATTCAGGTGAACATAAACTAGGTCTCAAAGTCTTTATTGTTCCCTTATCAACTCAAAACATAATTTGTATCTAATGTTCTAAACAGAATTCTTATTTGTCTGCCACATATATACCCTTTCATGTGTTTAATTATTGAATAATTAGGTAATGAGTGTCTCGGACGTATTATACAGTGAAGGAATTCTCACTGAGTTATGGAGGTGTTTAAGTGGTATTTGGGGAAAATTGAGATTTTGAAATAGGCTGGGAACAAAATATTTTTCACATTTAAAATAATAGAACAAAGGCTTCTGTTATTTAAAACTTTGATATTCAATCCCTTTTCAAAATTGAGTTGACTCAGATAAAAAGGCATGTGTGTACTAGCAAATTGAATTAAACAATACAGAAGTAAAATATGCCAATGTACCATGGCCAGTTAAGGTTCATGCCATGTATGACTCAACAGTAACAAATACAATACTATAATGAATGAGTCAATTGAAAAATTATTAATTTTATCACTAGCCCAGTTACTGAATTCTTATATTTTCAACAGTTTTTCAGTTGATTTTGTGAGGGAAGTTTCTAGTATTATAGTCAGATTATCTGAGAGAAAGTGATGATTTTTCAACTCCTTTATAATTTCTTATTTCTGCAGCTTGTCAAGTTACATCAATTATTTCTTCTAGAAGAGAGTCAAATAAGAGTGGCAGAGCAGGGCTAAATGATAGTGGTGACATTGGGGACTATTGTCTTGTTCCTGATTTAAGAAGTATGGATATGCCATATATGATCAAGTTGTATTTCAGATGAGTGGAGAAATACAATGATTATTCTATATATATGATTGAGAAGTGACCAGACTTTTTTACTTTATACATATCTTTCCTCAATAGACCAAAATAAATTTTAGACAAAGTAAAGCTTTATCTGTAAAGATTTCATTAATGAGCCTCTTAAAAGAAAATAAGAATGAATTTATTTATTGGAATAAGGTAGACTATTCTGAATCATGCAGGAAACCAAGAATCTATAAAGAAAAAGGTAGTTTTACTACTTTTATATGATAAAGTAACCAAAGAAAAATTAAATGATACACCATACATGGCCAAAAATTAGTGCAAATTTTAGATGAAATGCAACTTTAGTTGATTTACAGAGATCCCATTCAAGTTAGTGACAAAAAAGATAAAATTTATAGGAAAAAAATAGATACAGAGCATGCATGATTATTTCACAGAATAAAAAATGAAAATGTTGACAAATATATTAAAAACTCAATCTCACCTATAATTAAATAAGTGTACGTCAAGTAACAGTTAATATTTTAACCCATCATATTGGCAACTATTTACAGATCTTAATGATAATCAATGTTGGCACAGATATGGGGAAATAGTAACTCTTTTATACTTCACACAAGAAGCCAAGATACACAGACTGGATATGCTTTGAAGCATAATTTATCATAGTAAAAAGCTAGAATATACTAAATGTCTATTAGCTGGGAAGTGGGTAAAAAATTATAACTACACATAACAGCTGTTAAACAGAATGAGTTAAAAATTATGTGCTTTGATATGGTAATAAGGGATCCTTGGTGAAAATAAACGAGTAAATACTGTATGTACCAGTATATACACTTGAGCAGGAGGATGAGTTTTTAGTGATATGGCTTACCTTTGAGGAAATGTGCAGAGGAAAATGGATGTAGGAATGGAAAAAAGGATATTTGCATTTCATATGAAAACTATGCATTTTCTTACCATTTATATGCAGCATACATTTTAATGTCAGCAGGCCTTTTGTGAGTAATGGGATTAAGGCTCTTTTCTGTTTATCTCTGTATAATATTCTTTAATAGCAGAATAAAAATATAAAGATTAAAGTAAAAGTTGGCTACTTCAAATATTTTTCATAAACAGATATTCTTACAAGCATTTTCCCCCAAACTATACTCTAGGGTGATTTTTTTCTAAATTTTTAAAATATCAGAAATGTAAATTAAGCCATCTATTAAACAATCTGAACTTTAAGTGATATTAAACTTGAAATAGAATTATTTTTCTCCCATCTCTCTTTCATATAACATGTACTTATGCATATCAAATCATCCTTTATCATTCCTACACCATTATACAGTTTTCCCATTGGTTTCATTTAGTTAGAAGTACAAGTAGGTCCACTTTAAACCTCTGATCTCATCTTCCCCACTCCACCTTGACCTTGACTAGAGGGCCCTAGAGATGGACAGTTCTTTACATCTGTTCCCTCCATCTTCTGGTGTTGGAATAGGGAAGATGCATCAGTGAAAAGAAACAATCTTTTCCCTGAAACCGGGGATGAAAGTGCACCATTTCTTTGGAGTGGCTGAACCTAAATATTCCCTGAAGCACTTGTATAAGCTTTTTGAGGTGCCCTTCAGAAGACTCTCTGTTACCCAGTTTCCTAGTACATGAGACCCAACTTCAACTCCAACATCCTTTTCCAGTCCAACCCACTTTCCTGGTAGGATGGGAAATGGTTAGCATCAAAGCCCAGCTAGGCAAGCCACACTTGATTAGCTTGTTTTTTTTTTTTTGAATTATAGTCAGTTTACAATGTTGTGTTAATTTCTGATGCATAGCATAGTGATTCAGTTATATATATTATATAATATATATATTTATAATGAAAAAGAATATAAAATGAATATATATATATTTATATTCTTTTTTATTATAGGCTATGATGAGGTGTTGAATATAGTTCCCTGTGCTGTACAGTAGGACCTTGCTGTTTATCTGCTTTCTATAGTAGTTAGTATCTACAAATCCCGAACTCCCAGTTTATGCCTCCCTTTGCTGATTAGCTTTCACCCTCACTCTCATTTCCTTCCTCCTTCTCAGGCATAGGGGCAAGAGGTGCATGTTGTACAAGCAGAGCCAGTTTGCTGGCCTTGGACAAGGTACAGGAAGGAGACAGTGCTGGCACCTATTGGGTCCAATTCCAGGACAACAGGAAGATTACCATCCAATCTTATTTTCACTAAATTCTCTCATAGCATCCTAATACACCCCACAAACTAGCTATCTTTTTAAACTTTAGTAAGTCTTTGATGCTAGGCAGCTGTCAGTTTATCTTAAATCTCTTGTTAGATTTAAGATTTCTCAAGGATATTATTAAGCTGATAGTGATAATATTTATTCTGTGCCTATAAGAGGAGAAATGATAAGACATAATAGGCTGAAGAGATAAACTAGAGTAAGATCCTGAAAAGTATTTTATTCCATAAAAATGAGTTTGGATTTTGCCATATCAGTAATGAGAAGCCTCCAAAAAGTCAAAAAGTTTATATAGAGTTTCTGGGAAGGAAAAGAAATTGGGTTTGAGAAGTGATGAAATTTGAAGGAGACACAAATGATACCCAAAATACCAGTTTGACAAACTGGCAAAATGATGTTGTTATTTATTTTAATAGTGAAAACTTTAGGAAATGCACATTTGGGGAGGAGATTATTATTTCATTAGACATAGAGCAGTAGGCTATATATGGTTGTACAAAGCTCTGGTAAAGATCTGAGTTTAAAAGGGGAATTTGGAAGTCATTCACTTATGTGATTAGTGGGCATATACCAGGTTTTCTCAACCTCTGCACAATTGACATTCTCCTCCTTTAACCTGAAGCCGTTAACATGTTATATCCTTTCTTCAGAGAAAGAATTTTACTCGAGATGCTAGCAGACCTTAGCTAGTAGGCCATGGTTATATTAAATTCAGAAATGTTCAAGGCATTCCATTTCTGAGATATAATTTAGGATTAAAATTGTTCATTTAGCCTGTGTATTACACAGGTCCTGTTTTTGAAACTAAATGCTATTTCTATTTTTAAATCACTGTTGGTCTTATTGTTGCCCCAAATGTCATATTCATTTTGTGTTCATGCAACTGTTTAGAACCATAGCTGCTTAAATTTGTATATTTAAAAAATTCTTTCTTCTTGCCTTTTTCTTGACTATAAATATACATGCTGCTGATTGAAACAATATCCACTCGTAAACACATGTTACAAAATCAGTGATTTCCAACTTGAAGCCTGAGATCCTTGGACACAATAAACATTTCTGAATAATCAAACTATACAAGGTATTTTATTATGGTAGGCCTCAAATGGTTTGTCTGTTTTATCCATATTGATGTTTTTCTTCTGTTGCTTTCAAGGTAGATGATTAAGAAGCTCTGCTATAAATTGCTTTTGATGTTTTGTGAGCTCTTCTGGATATAAGGTAAACAATGGTCTAGAACTGAGGTTTTCCCGGAACTGAAGGCTTCCCAGAGTGGGAGCTTTCCCAGCTTTAAAATATGGACAGTCCTGAGCAAATTGATAAAATTGGCCATCCTATCTGAAAGCCAAACTAGATCTAAAATTTGTTGTATTATCTTGGTTTCCAGTCTGAGTTCAATCTGTCACCAGTTTGTCATTATTTAATTTTTTTACTTATACTAATAAAATAAATGTGGTAGCTACCTTCATGTGTTTCATATTACAAGTTTGACTTAGTAAGTCTTACAAACTGTGCATGGTAACTGAGGTACACACAAAAAATTTGAAGAAGCCTGCTTGGAGAAGTAATATTTACTCTGTAAAACTCTGTTTGCACTTAACACGTAAGAACGTTTACAGAGAACAGCATCTCAGAAAGTCTGGAAATAAGCTGAGGTTGCAGACCATGAACATTTTTTGCTTTACATCTGAAATCAAATGTCAAGACACTTCACCAGGTTTGCCTGACATAAAATAAAAGTGAATAAATATATGAATTGGGGGAGCAGGGTATTGTTGACTTAAAGAAAGGCACGCAGCATAAGAATTGTGAGTTTAAGTTTTAGTCAGGATCTTACTGAGGGCTACAGCCTGGAGGACAGCTCTGAGGAACTACTGGGAAGACATGGAGAAGGAGCCAGTATGTAATGAATGTTTTGGCCAGGAAACATGTGAGTTCAAACACACGTCTTGGTCCAAGATTATCGCTAAGCACCAAGAACAGGCATCTCAAGTTAATGTTTTAATGCTTGCCTGTGTATGGGAAGATGCAAGCATCTGGGGCCATTGACATTCTTCCTGAGTTGTGCACGATCTAGGGGCCTGTTTAAGCAGAGCACAGACTGTCTCCTTCTGTTTTTCATCCTGAGCTCCTCTCAGAGTGCCCTCTCACTGGGTTGCAACATTACCCTTATATAAGTGGTGATGGGAGAGGCTTTCGCCCTGTTTTTGTTGTTGTTCATAGTATTATCTAAGTCATGCGAGTAGAGATCGTAGGGGTGGAAAAATTGTCTCTGCTACCTTTATGGGCTCTTTGGCTTGTCTAATAATTAAACTGACATGAGACAGTTTAACAGGAGAGTAAAACAAAATTACGTACATACAGGAGCCTCATAAAGATACGAAGACTAAAAAGGCAACCTGGTAATGGAGGCTTATATAACATCATGAGCTAAGAAAAAGGTAGGGGTCTGATATACAAAGAGGAGAAAGGCCATTTCAGGAGGGCAGAGGGGATGCTTAAAAAACAAAGGTTACACTGCTAGACAGATATATTTCTTAGGTCAAAAGGTGTCTCTGTAATAGTTCTCCTCTTGGTACAGGTCTGTTGGGCTGCACCTCTCAGGCCTGCAAGGCCTATACTTGCCAGGCTTCAAGACTGAAGAAAGAGCCTGGAGTCAGCGACAGAGACATCCATGGTTTAATGGGTGAGGGAGCTTAAATGTCTGATGCAAGGTCCTGGAGTGACACCCCATCATATGCTGCAGATGGTGGGCGGGTCACAGTGGCAGTCTTCACTCCCAGTGGGCAGGGGGAGGTTAGAAGTTATAGGGGGAATTGACATCAGGTTGGCTCATTTGTTGCCAGGGAAACCAGCAGAGGGGCACGCCCCTCACAGCCCCTTTGATAAGAACTGTCACTAGCTAGGGTGGGACAAGTATGTAGGAAGGTCAGTGGTGTTGAGTAGGGTGTGGGTGAAGCAGGCCCTGATCAAGCTGGGGATGGACAGAGAACAAGAGAATAGCCATCTCGGGTGACCTGACCATACAGGTGCCTTTTCCAAAGTAAATGTAGGCAGTTGAGAGAGAGGTAAGGAGCTTTTCCTGAATTGGCTGGGTTTTGATTGCCTTTAGCTCAAAATAATGCTCATGCCAAAGTGGCATACTTTGGGGTGACAAATTCTGCTCTCCTTCAATATCAAAATTGAGACTTTTTCCCTCTTAAGTTTTTTTTTCCATACAATTATGTTAATTTCCTTGATTTGGACTTTAATAATACACTAAGTTAGAATATAGCACAGGTGATTGTAGAGATAAGTGTTTTAGGGTGACGTTTCAAGGACATACCTGTAATGCGTGAAAATTGTCTTGGCTTCTCTGTCTCATATCCCACGTTTGATGTCACAGGACGAGTGAGAACAGAATAAAATGGGACAAGGCAGAAAGTAGGTGTTTTTCAGAAAGTAAATGTTGTTCAAATTCCTTAACCTTAAAAGTAAATTTTTAAAAATCTGAAGTATAGCCAAGGGGCCTATTCATAGTCAAAGAGTCAAATCCACTCAGTGATTTTGGTCCAAGGAGAATGGAAAAAAAAACCAACAATTGTACAGGGTACAGAACCTGTATTATGGATGGAACAGGTGTTTCTGGGCACTGTGGTCTAGAGAGGAGAAACTCTGCAAACGTGGGTAAACATTTATATCACTGAGAGGTAGGATAAGGTGTTAGAAATAAGTCAGAGATGGTATGTTGAAACATCTTTCTTCTCCCCCATGGAAGTTAAAGTCAAGGATAACTCCTGCTCTTGGAAAGAATCTGAGGAGGGTAATGCCATGTTTTTGTGAGAATCCTGTCTGTGTGGATTTGGTTTAAAGATTTCCTGGGAGGGATTCATGACTTGTCTCAAATAAAGTTACTCTCCCTTGATACAGGAGAAGGAAGGAAGGGGAAGAGATCAGTGACTTAGCATGTACACAAAGACAGTGAGATCCGAGGAGAGTGGTCTTGATAATGACAGGCTTCTGGGACAAGCCCTTCAAAACCTGTCAAGGGGTTGATTGAGCTCCAAGAGCCGGCGAGACCTGCAGAGTGGTGGCTAGCTTCTTTGTAGAGAACACAATGGAAACTGGTGTCACCAGGTGACTTACCTGATTTTCACCTGTCTTCCCAGAATTGGGGGTATGAATGGGAGGGGGGACTCCCCCCACCCCGTCTCCCACCTTTTTCCCTGGCAGAAGGAGGAACAAAGCAGCTGAAGAAGTTAGAGAGATGCAAATTTTATAATGCATCTTCCCTGACCTGTGGATTTGTCCGCAGAGTACGTTGGGTGGATGCTGGCTGGTAAGGCTGTCATTCTACTTATAAACCGAGGACTAAGTGGGCCCCTTTCCTTAATCAACGTTTATGTAAAAGTTGGAATTTTTGATGCGTACTTTTTTCCTCTCATCTGTTAATTTCTAATAAGCTTTCAAATTCACAAATGACAAGGCAAGGCACTGGTGCAGGAGGGTGGGAAGCAGGGGTGGAAAAGACTGTGTTATTTAAAACTGGCCCATTCTCTCCTTAAATGTGAGGGCCTCACAATATCAAGGCTATTTTATCTAAATCCAAAGACTACTTCTGAAACTTTCTTGAAAGCCCAATTTTTCTTCCTTTTTTTATATTGATTTGTTTATAGCACTGCCAAATGCACTGATTTATCCTCTTACCTACTGTCAAAGCAGCCCAGTTCTGATGTTGAACATGGGCCATTTCAGGTAATCTATCATGAAATGGCTCAACAGTGCCACGTTTCTTTAAACCCCTTTCTGAATGTGTTTTCTTACTCAAAAGCAACCACTCTGTGCCGTGACCCCTGCACCTGGTGTGTCAAGCTTCAGTAACTAATTGAATACACAGTGATTTCAGTTTTCCACCTGAGACAGTCCTGATAATCAAACTGAGGCTTATCTCTCACTGCGGGACCTATAAGTTAGTTTAGTTAGTCCATCAATCCGGGCTCTGTCAAAAGAAAAAAGGAAAAAAAAAATAAAGAAGTGGGGGAAAAAAAGGAAAGTGGGAAAGACAGAACTGTTAGCAAAATTGCACCCTTCCACATTTGTACTCCACAAGCAAACAAGCATAGTACACTCAATCTGTGTCGGGAAGTGGAATAAATATAGCCTTCTATTAAAATCTTTAGCACACAGAAGGAAAGGAAGGCACTCATTTGGGTTGAACACATTCTACTTAACAATGAATGTCTAAATCCCAATTTCATCTTCACTTGTCATGAGCATTACTTATTTTTATATATAATAGGTATTGTTGTTGTACAAAACACACGCTCCTTACAATATAAAAACAAGGGGATCTAACAAATATGAGGCTGCAGGTCAGTTGCCAGAGATTTTGAAACGAAGATTAGTATGCAGAAAGTTTACTAGCGAATGTCCCAGGAAGGGAAGGAAGCTGGATCATGCTGAGGAAGAAGCTGGGCTCCTATGTAGTAACAGCAATGCTTCAATCTACCCCATGAGGAGCCTGATGCTTGGGTTGCCAACCCATGATGTCCAGATTTGGGGTTAGGTACTTTGGGATACCCTTGATCATTCACTGGATGCAGGATGCTCAGGGGAGGGGGCACGACCTTGGGCCAAAGTGGCTCTCCTTAAGTTCTGGATGAGACTTAGGTGAGAGCTCTCCCAGCAGCCAAGAGAACAGGACTGTGACTTCTGAAGGGGAATCTAGGCTGCATAGCACAGTGTTCACTGCCAGGTAACTGACAGCTGTAACAGTCCAGGTTAAACATCCAGACAGATGCAGGCATTGTAAAAGGCTCAGGAGAAATCCAAGTAAATTGACTATTATATTTCTTCCCAAAATAAATGCTAGTGAAACTCCTTGAACACAAATATCTCGCTGTTGGATTTCTGACCATTTCAATGCTCCAAGCACACTTTGGTTGAGATGAAGGTGGTTTGAGACCACAAAGATGTATCACCAATTTTGCCTGTTGGGTTAACTAATTAACATGCTGAGAGATTTTCAACAGCATCCTCAGAAGCAAAGGGCAGGTTTAGGCTCAGAGAATGGGGAGCCACCGATGTCATCACTTCCCCCAGGACTTTGTTGTTGTCGCTCAAGGAATAATCCAGAAATAGCTAAATTTCCACAGACCACAAAGTCTGGTTGTATGATTAGAAAATAAAGAGACCCTCAGTGCTTTTCCACTAAATTAAACTGGAGATAGTAAGTAAAGAAAGATAGTTTGTAAATTTAAGAACAGTTTAGAGGAGTTAGAAGAGCTGATTTAAAGTAGTTGACTCAGGCAACTGATGCTTCAGAAGAAAAGTTCTATTACAGGAAACAAATGTTTGCTCAGAGGAAAGACATGGAGAGAGATGGACAGGAGAGATCTGGGGTGAGGTGTCTCTTCTAGGGCAGGCCTTCTCCACCCCATTGCTTTTGACATTTTGAGCTGGATGAATTTTTGTTGTGGGGCTCTCCTGTGCATTGCAGGATGTTAAGCATTATTCCTGGGCGATATCCATGTAGAACAAAGAATGTTGCCCATTACCGACTTCTGCAAGGATTAAGTCATTAGTCACTGCAGTCGCCGACCAACAGGGCACCCTGAAGGGAACTCAGGACAAGAAAACAGGAGGAGGCACTCTTGTGCTTTGGGAAACAACCCCTTATATAGTTAGATGTATATCTCAGGAAGAATGAACCCAGATTCTTGCATTTTCCCGTATGTAGAAAGCACTAAAATCATTAGCTTGAGGTATGTGGTCCTTTCGAGTAGAAGTAGTCTTTTACTAAGATGTATGCTTTATCTCACCTGTTCCCTAGCCCTGAATTTTATATATATATAATATATATATGTGTGTGTGTGTATATATATATAATATATATAATATATATATATATATATAACTCTATAACTCTCTCTCTCTCTCTCTGTACACACACACACACACACATACACACACATACACATACATACATACTGGTTTCTCCCTGATCTCTTTGGATCAGTTATTTCACGAGCGGTACTGAGAGGCTGTTCCCCAGACTATAGCCCTCAGTAAAGTCCCTGAATAAAACTGAAACTCAAAGCTGTTACATTGTGCATTTGCTTCCAGTAGATACACACTAGATGCCAGTAGTAACCCCCACCTCAAATCATAGTGGTGAAAAAATGTTTCCAGATAGTGTCAGTTGTCCCCTGGGAGCAAAATTGCCTTCCATGCTCATCCTCCACTAAGAACAACTGCTCTGTAAGTAATGGACTTTCAGGAATAGTCAGGAATATTAATGTATGTGCTGTGAAGGGCTGTATAAGTCTAGAGAGGAATTATATTTTAATTACAAACATGTTTTTAGAATTCTGTTTTGTGTTGTTGTTGGATAATAATGCCCTCTGTTCATCTCATGAATGCGTTCCTTAGTTTTATTTATCATCCTCTAGGTCAAGGTAGCTGTGTGTGCAGTAGAAACAGTATAATTGGAAAAGATGGAAATTGGGTATAGAAAGAATGAAAAGCATAATGGAGGAAGTAGTTGGCTGTTTAATGTAATCCTCAGGAGATTTTTAAAGTATTTCAGGAGTGTTTTATCACTGAAAAGATACACTAGTCATATTTTAAAGGCATATATGATAATCAAGTCTTTCTTGAACTACATGATAAGAGTTCAGTCATTTCATTCTTCATCTGAATTGTTAATAGAAGTTTTGAATGTTATGCATATATTAGGAATCCTTTTCTCATTTTCCAAATATGTGCAATTCAGTGTTACCTGATTCTGAGCAGCTGTATATCGTGTTGCATGAGGCAGTAGCACAACATAATGTTAGATAATGTAATGGATGTTTTAGATTATGCTGTCACTTCTTTTTTCCATCTCAGGGACAGTTTTATAATATTGTTAAGATTTATAATGCTAGATCAGCTTTATTAAGCAGAAGTGTCCTGTTTCCTTTCATACTCTTAGAAAATAAACATTGTGCCAGATTTATCTTTTCCCACAGCTGTGTGTTTGTAAATGTCAGAACAAGACATGTTGTGTTAGATTGGAATCTATTATCATTCATGGAAATAAGTTGCAATTTTGTATAGTTATGAAAGAGGGATGGAAAGCTGAAAAAAAATCACAATTAGATTTTTCTAGAACCTAAAGCAATAATAAAGAGAATGTACATTTGCTGTTATGAGGACTTTGCTTGCAAATGTCTTATCTTTGTTGGTTTTGTGTTCATTTTTTGAAACTCCAAGTAGGTTTATATTACAGACTTTTTCTTTTAGCCAGTGGAAATAGTAAATGTCTTTGTCGTGTGGATTGTATTCAGCTTAGTTCTTTGCAGACTCTATTCCTCCTCCTCCGTATATGAAATGACCATTAGTTCCGTTAACTGACAGTGGCATTGCTGCCCATTTGCAAGTTCGTATATAACCAGAGAGGGGAACAAGAATGGTATTTTGAAAAACGATCATTTATAATGTTCACCAAATAAATTCTTGAAGTTTTCTTTCAGTAACATTGGACTCCTTTCTATTCCCTGAATCATACCTTGATTCTTATTTTTGACTCTCTGTGTTCCCTTCCAACTGAATACCTTCAATCCCAACTTTTGAGTGATCAAATCATTCTCAATTTAAATGCTATCTTTTTCCTGTTATCTTTGGAGACCAGTAAATAATTTGTAACTCCTCCTTTGCTAGATCTCTTGGGCTGCAACTCCCATGAACAAGATTATGCTTTCCTTTTTGCTAATAGCTTCCCTTGGCAGCTTCTGGTTTTCCAGGGTTGACTGTCCACCCCTTCCAGTTTGTCTTTATTCAGTGGGACATAAACTGGCTCTAGGGTGGGTCTGTCTCTCAGTAGTTCATCAGTGCATTGGGAGAAAATTCTCCCTGAATCTTTTGTGTTTCTGCATGTCTTTGAGCAGAGGCTTTGTCTGCCTTTATTCTTGACTATCTTTTCAGGAGTGTTTGTATAGGGAGCAATCTTGGGAGACAAAGAGAATTTCTAACTCCAGGGCAAAGGGTAGTTTGTTTGTTGCTCAGTATAATACAAATAGTATCTCCCTCTGGGACAGAGATCATCCAGACCACTGCCCGTTATAAACGTCATGAGTTCTCTACGCTCAGGGTTTCTCTCTTGTGATACAACCAATGCTTGTGAAATAGAGTAAAAGCTGAAACTCTCCTCCTTTGCTTACCAGTCTCACTTCCCTTGGTAGAAGCAAGTAATGGTAACACTTGCACATGTATCCTTATATATTTATTTATCATACAAGCAGGTACTCCCATATAGCATAAGTTGTATTCTACAATCAATTAAGATTATGGCATAATGGTGTTCCAGAATTTAAAATATGAAAGTATATATTAGAAATCCTCATGTCTATGAACTTAGATATGCCTAATGTTTTTAAGTATTTCTGAGCATTCCAAATGTCAATAAACTGTAAACTTATTTAACCATTCATCTATTAATGGACATTCTGCTACTGCAAACTTAAACACATAAAATAGTTCTAACTCATTGATGTAACATACTTATTTCATAATTGAGGTATATGTGTTTGTTGCATTCAGTTGAATGAAATTGTTGACGTATACTAGGTTGTTCTCTCATATATATCTTTCTTTGATGTCAGAGACATACCATGCACACTAGAATGAGAACGATAACTTGCCAATGGATTGGTCAAACTTAGACTACACGGGCTTTTTACTAGTTTCTTGGCTCCCAAAACTGAAGAGAGCATAGTGATCATTTTAAGGATTCTCAGCCCTGTATGTATGCCAATAACAATCTTAAAAATACACACTTATGAAGACCATTCATTGACTGCACTTAAGAGGCAGTTCGGTTTGTGCTTGTTACATTGCCTTTTTAGAAACTCTTCGGTTTAAGACTATTTCTCTTACTTCAGAGTTTAGCCTTGCAAGCAATTTGTCTGAATAGTGTCACTTGAACACTTGTGGCCTTCATTTGCAAAGGGTAAACTGTTGGATAGAGTAGACACTGAGTATTTCATTGATTGACCTTGAGTGGGGGAACTTAAAGTCTACATTGTTTTTGTCTTATCCACCTATCATTCCATCTTAGCTTTGTGCCAGTCTAGTTTTTAGGGGAGATTTTGTTTGTTCTTGTCAAAGCTCTTTAATATCCTTAGCTGAAAGGTGTTCTCATAAATAGAATAATGTTAATAAAATAATGTGAACGAGAATAAAGAGATAGGAAAAATGAACTCAGAGAGCCCTTAGCTCATTTTAAAATGAAAATATTCAATCACAGACAAAGATCCCTTATAAGCATGGCATTTGCATATAGAGTTATAAGGATTTAATCATGGGACCAAGCACAGCAAACTCTGACAGTCTTATCCACAGACTTTCCATGTTTAAGAGGAGCTATGATGTCGAGTTCTGTTATTTTCTGTGGAATTAAAACAGATCATGTAATTGAATTCCCAGGCTGGTCCTTTCTGCTAATTTCAGAAATAGATAGCATGTCTTAAACAATTAATTCAAAGACCACTTTTCTTTAAGCTAATGGCAGAGGGTAGGAGGGAGGCTTGTTTCAAAACAAGTTGAACATTTAAAAATACATGGTCTTAACACTCTGACAACAATTGGAAATCAAGTTTCAAGTGTTACCAGCTTCTTCAACTAGAATTTCCTCTTCTCTTGTCCCTGCTCATGTCTGGGTGCATCAAAGACTATTCCAAGCAAAAGAAAAATGGGTAGTATACAAGGTAATGAGATTTTATATTTGAAAAGCTTCAGATAGTTCACCAAAAATTTTCTGATACTGTCTCATTTTAGTATACAAACTTGTGTTGTATTCAAAGCAGTTCAGATTGTATATTCTACTGTCTTCCACTGTGTCACTGCCTTTGCCAGTCTATTACTTGACTGTAAAGGTGTGCAGTAAAACATTTTGAAACAGTAACTCACCAGATGATGGAAAATGTACGTGGAGACTTTCACAGTGGACTTCAAAATGTTTTTATAGCATAAGGGTTCACTATATGCACTTTAGGTTTAATTATCACTTTTTAAATAACATTTAAGAATTTAACCTAATGTATACCACATGGTAGTTTAACTATTCTTGGTTCCATTAGAAACTGTATTATTACAAAGAGAAAAGAAACCTCCCTCTGTTTCCACATCAGTGAAATGACAATAGAAAAAAATTTTTGCACTGCTTTTTGTTTGTTTTTGTTCTTTACTGCAATGTGTAGGCTGATCAAGGGAAAGTGAGTATCTCGAACTTCTGTCGTTGATATTTGTTTCCAATCCATTAGCCTTTTTTTTCCTTTCAATAAACAGCCATCATAAGGCATTTATATACAAGTATGACTAGAGAAATGTTAGGGTTATCATGATTTCAGGATTTTTGTGGCTCTCCATCAAAAGTTTACGATCTCCCATGTCTCTATTCTTCACTCTCCTAAGCCTCTAGTGAGAGTGGCAAACTTCAGATTTCCTGGAATCTCATAAATTTTATATCTTTCACCAGAAATCATCCACTTTCCCAAATCATGACAATTCCCAACCTTCTTGGGGAGAGCAGTCCAGCTACTCACCTGCAGAACAGGATCTGTGCTGCTCTGTACATAAAAGGAGGGTCTGGAGAATGGTTTTGTTTGCTTTTTTTATCTCCTAAACAAGATATCAAGATCTTACAAGTGGAAATTTAATTTTCCATCTTCAGTAGAAGAGGCAGTTGGCATTAAAATAGCAATTGTTAGACACCAAAAAATCTTGCCGTGCACATGTGTCTTCAGATTTCTAAGATTCTCATTTTAATGAATTATTACCCATGCACATATTTATAGGGCAAATTTAAATTAGGTCAAGTGGACACTGTAAAGGGTCCTCACAGTGTCCTGTTTCTCCTCTGTGTACTCCAGAATCCTAAGGCTGCTGTGAGATCGTGATGGGTTGTACTCCCAGGGGCCCAGACTGAATGTGGGAGAAGAAGGTCAAACCCAAGCCAGATTTCACAGCGGGGGTGTGTGGGGGGTGCTCTTCTAAGAACGCACAAACACAACACACCTCAAGCAGAAGCAGGCATCTATATATTGTCAGAGAAAGACAACTCTCACAAAAAGCAACTAACAGAGAGTGTGTTGCATAGCAGCCCTGGGTCTTCACACAGAAAAGCTCTGCCTCCCCTACCCACACCTGCCCCAACAGCAGACAGGGTGTGTGTGAAAGGAAACCTTGCCTTCCTCTCCTTGGCCTCCTGGAAACTGCCCCTTCAGTCTCCGAATTCTCCATATGAGAGTATTTTCGGTAGGGGTAGGAGTGATGGAGAATGAAAAATGATATGAAAAAGTTCTGTTGTTTAATTGAAAGTAACATTACAGTATAAAAAATTATGGAACTGAGTCTCAGTAAAAATGGATTGAGATTATGAATAGCCAAAAAAGAGAGAACATTAAAAAAACTCAACACTTATGGACAAAATCACTATCCCATAGGAAGAGAGATTGAATATAATACAGGTGGCAGAAGTTTGAAAAAACTCGCTTTAGGTTTTCTTTCAACAAGTTGAAATTCAAGAATAAACTGGTTACATAATCAAAGAAGGTGAAGGGGGGGAAACTGAAAATAAGTGCATTTATTTTTTTCTCTTTTATCCCTAATGCAGCTATAAAAACACAAGTCCTGACAACTGAGAGTCTTGGTGCAGGTCTAACAGTCTCTGGGGTATTAACTTCCCTGCCCTATCAGAGGACTTTATGTTTCTTTTATCTTGAAATTGAGGACCTGTTCTTAATTCTCTATATCCCTAGGGAATCTATTTCAGTTTCTCATTTTGGCTCTGGTTCTATGTAATTCAGCCTCATATTCCCTTAATTAGTGCTTTCCTTAACTAGCCGTCAACATTGTAAACTGGCCAGAATCCTTTGGGTTCTGTTTCTTATGATGTTTGCTGCCCCTCCAGGTAATGGGTGACACTGAGGAGCAAGTAGATAGTGAGACCATTTCTCAAGGACTGTAAAGACAGTAGTTAGTGGGAAGGTTCTCCAGAAGTTCAGGCATTTGAATGGAGGGAGGGAGACAGGAGTCAAGGGGTGTGCTCAGAGACATCTTCCTTATTAAGTCAAGTGAAGGCAGTATCAAGCAATGGAGACCCACAAGATTTGAAGAAGGCAGGAGAGAAGCCACTGGGATTGTCTGTACTCAGTTACAAATTTAAGGAGTTGACCCTCAGTTACAGCCTGGAGAGTGAGCTTGATCTAAAATGTGGAGACACACACGGTTCTTCTGAGCACTGGGACAAGGCAAATGATGGTCTGAGATTTAGTGGTGCAGCCATTAAAATAGCTGCTGCTGATTGATAGACAACAGTGATTTTAGTTTGAATGAGGTATGTTGCAAGTGGGAAATGAGAGAGTAAATGAGGGCATTGGGTACAGAGCTGCTTTTAGAAAACCCTTTAGTCTGAAAGGAAGGAAAATTTGGGTTTCAGAGAAGAGTTGGGTCTCAGCGATCTCAAAGTAGGTCACCATACTACATTAAAGTTTATTCCATGGGCTTTTGTGATGAAGATTGCCTAGCTGTTCACATCTATTGCACTTCCCCCCGTGCTCTTAGCTACACAGGAAGCTGTATTTCCAAATCTCCATTGCAATTGGCTGAAGCTTTGTGACCAAGTTCTGAAACCACATTAACAGAATATTGAGAACAATATAAAAGAAATCTTTTGACAGCTGGCATCTTATATTTTAGTAATTTCAATTTTAATCATTTCTAATTTAAAAATATACTTTAGGTAAATAGACGGAAGGAAGAAAGGAATGAAATATGCATCTATTACATTTTTATTGTCTGTGTCAGAGTCAGGGTAGGATGGACAGTTTATGTCATCAGATGCCTTTTTAAAAGCATTTATAAAGAGGATCACAGGTGACCCTCAAGCAGATAGGCTTATAAAAAGAAAAAGCCGCACAAAGATACTCTTCAGAATAGTTTCTCAGTCAAGATGGCTCCAACATCTGACAACCTAAATATCTGAGGGGGTCTCCCTCACTGTTTCTGGCTTCTCACTGCTCTGCCTGCGTAATGATGCTAACACTGTACTAATTCTTGAGAGTCGTCCTACCTCCAAAGGCGTAAGTTTTCATATTAGAAAAAAGGTTTTTCTAAGAAAACTTGAGTATTTGTAGAAATTATGAAAAGAGAGATTACAGTTTGTGAGGATGGGTATGTTTGCTCCTTAGCTGCCCCAGACTCAACCTAGAAGGAGAGCAGTGGCTTCATGCCAAGTGATAATTAGCTTAAATGTTTTAACAGGTCAGGTTTTCAGTAGCCTCCATCCATTAAAGTTATTTTGGTCTCCAAATTTGTACATTTGTCCTCAAGAGTTTATCCTAAAATAACATGAAATAGATCACAAAGTTTGAGCTGTTGAATTGGATGAACTTTGGATTAAATGAAGAAAAGATCAAAGCAGATATATGAATATGAGTTTTTGACTGGTTTAGGTAGCATGCCATTGGAAACCATAAACAAGAAGCATTCATTTGTTTATCAGCTTTCTAGAAGTTGAAGACCTTCATTCACAGCTCAGTGGGTTCTCTTGTTTTGGGGGATGAATGGGGGTGAGGGAGAAAGAGATATGAAGGATATAGAAATATTTAATTAATGTTTTAATATTTTAAAAATAAAAAGTTAAATTTTTTTATTCAAGTGTAGTTGACTTAATATGTGTATTTGTGTGTGTGTGTATATATATGTATATATATATGTGTGTGTGTGTATATGTATGTGTGTGTATGTGTGTGTGTGTGTATATATATATATATTTACTTTTACATTTACAAATAAATTGCTTTGCTGTACACCTGAAACTAACATTGTAACCCAGGACATTTTTGATAATGTTAACTGACCTCTACTCTTTACAGTAGATGAAGTTGAACTCCTTTCTTTGGGATGGGATGAAGTTTCAGTTTCTGGATTCTAGTACAAGAATCAGCTGTGTCTGTACACTCAAGGTCAGCATCCTGTGTCATCTTGCACACTCAGGCATTTACCCTGAAATCACCCAGGCGCCTGTGCTTTCCATTGGCAGTGTTCAGGCTGGATTTGGCTTACTTCCACTCACTCTGAGTGTTGAGCAGGCTCGTGATTGCCTTCAATCAGAATAAATAAGAAGATTACTGTGGCACAACAAATAAATTACGGGCTAAGTCCTGTCATAATCATAGTTTTCATTTTTATAACAGATTGGCTTGGGAGATCTTGAAGAATTTGCAAATATGGTTTCCCTTGTTTTGCTGATAGGAAAACAGTCCCTGGCACCCATTTAGGATTACAAATCTCAGGGACCAAAGTTTGAAACAGATGACTTACATTTTAGAAATTCGGGCTTGGTTCATTAGAGCAGGATAATAAAAACATGACCAGGATCTGCATCCTTCTGCCATTAGGAGGAGGCGGATTTGCTGATTCTGCTAAAGAATTTCTTGGCAAAGGATTTATTGTTTCCTCTTGAGACTTTGAAAGCGTTTAGAAAATGCAGAATGTGAATCCTAAAAAATAATAGCGGAGGGTCATATGCTAACTGCCATCTCCTAGGAAAATCGGGAAACAGATTTGCCACTTTGAATAAACACTTTTATTTATGGAGTACAATCTATCTGTCAAAACAGCAAGAGGCTCTGCTTGGTTAACTATTCTAATACAATTAGCAAAGTAATGTAATTGGCTGGCCTTAATAGACATCAGCTCGATGGGCAGCATCACTAAAATTAACAGTTATGCTGGAGTTGGGACCAAGAAGCTGCAAATGAAGCCAGATGTACACACAAGAGGGGTTACAGACCCATCAGGATTTCCTGGGGGAAATATTCATTAGACTGAACATCTGGTAGAGTTCTTCAGAAATCTGTACCTCTTAAATGATCCTTTGGCAGATTTGTTTAAAAATAGAACCCCCCTGCACCCATTTGAAAGGGAAACATACATATGATGATCTTAAATTTACATATATACTAAAATATTGGTCAGACAAAATGATAGCTTCCTAAAGGTAGTAATGTGAAGGAATGGAAATTTCCCTATCTGCTACTGGTAGAGAATTTTTAAAATATATGTATGATGGTGGATTAAAGATGGTTGTAATTCTTTGATTCTTCTCTCATCGAGAAAGGGAGATCTGTGTTTCTTTCCCTTAAAAATGAGCAGACTCTGTGACTACACTGGCCAATAAAATATTGCCCAGTGATTTTGTGTCACTTTCCAGACCTAGTCCACAGACATAGAAAGTTTCCATTTTCTACGTCTCAGAACAGTGGCTTTTGGAACCCAGGTGTGAGGAAGCGCAAGCAGTCTCATTGGCGAGGCCCCTGTGGAATGAAACGGAGTCCCCAGATCACAATTCTAGATGAGTTTACAGCCACCTGCCAACACTGAATGGTTACCTTTGCAGGTCTTCCTACCAGAGTCCAGCTGCCCTGGCTGGTTCTGCGTGGAGTTGAGATGAACTGTCTCCATTGCAGTCTGACCCAACTTGCAAATGTTTGACTCAAATCATTGAATGTTGTCATTTTAAGCCACTAGGTTTGGGAGCGGTTTGCTAAGGTGATGTTAGATAATTGGAATGATCATCTATAGCTAAGCAAATACACCAACAAGCTGGTATTTTCTTTTCCTTTACAATTTCTATTGTCTTCCTTGATTTGAAAACCCATTTCCCCCAATACAGTACTCAGCTGCTTTTCTTTTCTCTACGTCAGTGTTCCTAATCGATAGTTTAGACTCTATTTGTAAAACTGGATTCCAGACTTGTTAGATCTCTAATTCATCTGTTGCTGTTCACTCTCTAGATATAGATAGCCCTTTCTGTGGTTTTCTGAAATCCTATGTAAAGAAGACTGCTGGCAGTACCTTAGCTCATGATCACAAAGAATGTGGAGGTGAAAAGTGGCTCCTTACAAGAAATAGAGGACTTTAATATGTTAATAGTAATTCTAGTATTTTTCTTTGTGTTTTTCTTTTTTTACTGAAGTATAGTCAGTTTACAATGTTGTATTATTTCAGGTGAACAGCACAGTGATTCAAAATTTCTACAGATTATACTCCATTATAAAGTTATTACAAGATGATGGTTGTAATTCCCTGTACTTTGCTGCTCATGTGTTTTATGCCTAGTAGTTAGTATCTCTTAATTTCATGCCCCTGTGTTGCCCCTGTTTCCTCCCCTCTCCCCATTGGTACCCACTGGCTTGTTTTCCATATCTGTGAGTCTGTTCTGCTACGTACATTCGTTTTATTTTCTAAATCCCATATATGAGTGATATTATACAGTATTTGTCTTTTTCTGTGTGACTTATTTCAACAAGCATAATATTCTCTAGGCGCATCAACATTACTGCAAATGGCAGAATTTTCATTCATTTTCATGGCTGAGTAATATTACACACACACACACACACACACACACACACACACATATGCCACTTCTTTATACATTCATCTGTTGATCTTCTTGAGTAGTTTGTACAGTAGTTCTATTTTTAGTTTTTTGAGTAACTTCCATATTGTTTTCCATAGTGACTGCACCAATTTAGATTCCCATCAGCAGTGTATGAGGGTTCCCTTTTCTCCACATCCTTACACACATTTGGTATTTGTGATCTTTTTGATGATAGCCATTCTGATAGGTATGAGGTAATATCTCAGTGAAATTTTTGATTTGCATTTCTCTGATGATTAGTGATGATGAGCATCTTTTCATGTGCCTGTTGGTCATCTGTATGTCTTCTGTGGACAAATATCTATTCAGGTCTTCTGCTCGTTTTTTGATTTTTTTTTTCTTTTAATGTTGAGTTGTATGAGCTGTTTGTCTATGTTGGTTATTAACCCCTTGTCAGGCACATGATTTGCAAATATTTTCTCCCATTCCATAGGTTGTCTTTTCGTGTTGTTGATAGCTTCCTTTGCTGTGCAAAAGTTTTTGTTTAATTCGGTCCCATTTGTTTATTTTTGCTTTAACTTACTTTGCCTTAGGAGATAGCTCCAAAAAATTCTGCTACGATTTAGGTCAAAGTGTGTTCTGCCTAAGTACTCTTCTAGGTCTTACATTTAGGTTTTTAAATTATTGTGAATTTATTTTTATATATGTTGTGAAGGAATGTTCTAATCTCACTCTTTGATATGTCATTGTCTAGTTTTCCCAACACCACTTGTTGAAGAGACTGTCTTTTCTCCTTTGTGTATTCTTGTCTCCTTTGCTGTAGATTATTGACCAGACATGTGTAGGTTTACTTCTGGGCTCTCTATTCTATTCCATTGATCTACATGTCTGTTTTTGTGACAGTACCATGCTGTTTTGATTACTGTAGCTTTGTAGTATAGTATGAAGTCTGGGAGGGTTATACCTCCAGCTTTTTCTTTTTTTCTCAAGATTGCTTTGGCAATTAGGGGTGTTCGGTGGTTCCATATGAGTTTTAGGATTATTGTTCTAGTTCTTTGCAAATGTAATGGGTATTTTGATAGGGAGTGCATTAAATCTGTAGATTGCTCTGAGTACTACAGCCATTTTAACAATATTAATACTTTTAATCCAAGAGAATGGGATATCTTTCCAATTCTTTGTACCATCTTCAATTTTCTTCATCAGTGTTTTATAGTTTTCAGAGTATAAGACTTTCAGCTCCTTGGTTATATTTATTCCTAGATATGTAACTCTTTTTGATGAAGTTTTAGACGGGATTGTTTTCTTTGTTTCTCTTTCAGATAGTTCATTATTAATGTATAGAAAAGCAAGAAATTTCTGTATATTCATTTTGTATCCTGCAGCTCTGCTGCATTCATTTATTAGTTCTAATAGTGTTTTGGTGGAGACTTTAAGGTTTTCTATATATAATATTATGTCATCTGCAAATAGTGACAGTTTTACTTCTTTCCTTCCAAATTGGTTGCCTTTTATTTATATTTCTTGCCTGATTGTTGTGGCTAGGACTTCCAATACTATGTTAAGTAGAAGTGAAAAAACAATGGGTCAATAAAGAAATCAAAAAGGAAATCAGAAAATTACATGAATTGTTTTTCCATCTCTTGCTCCTCAATTTTGAGGAAAGGATTTCAGTGTTTCACCAATGAGGAAGAAATTAGCTGTAGGTTTGTCATAAATGCCCTTTATCATGTTGAGGTATGTTTCCATGATACCCACTTTGATGAGAGTATTTATCATGCATAGATGTTGAATTTTTTAAAATGCCTTTCTGTGTCTATTGAGATAATCATATTATTCTTATCTTTATTAATGTGGTGTATTACATTGATTTGTGAACATTGAACTATCCAAGAGTCCTTGGAATAAATCCAACTTGATCATATTGTATGGTACTTTTTACATATTGAATTTGTTTTGCTATTATCTTATTGAGAATTCCTTCATCTTTATTCACCAGATACTGGCCTGTAAATTTCATTTCTTGTAATGTCTTTGTCTGGCAATGGTGGCCTCATAGAGTGGATTTGGGAATATTATATCCTTTTTAATTTTCTGGAGTAATTTGGGAAGGATCGGTATTAGCTCTTCTTTATATGTTTGGTAGAATTCCTCTGTGAAGCCATCCAGTCCTAGAATTTTGTTTGCTGGGAATTTTTGTTTGTTTTGTTTTGTTTTTATTATTACAAGTTAAATTTAGTACTTGTGATCAGTTTGCTCAAATTGTCTGTTTCTTCTGGATTCACTTTTGGCAGGTTGTATATTTCTAGAAATGTATCCATTTATTCAAGGTTATTCAAATTGTAGACATACAACTGGTTGTATTATTCTCTTACAATTTTTTATATCTCTGGTTTCAATAGTTTTTTCTCCTCCTTCATTTCTTATTATGTCTTCAAAAAACAATTCTTTGTTTCATTGATGTTTTCTATTTCTATTTTATCTCTATTTTATTTCTTTCCTCTCTGATCTTTATTATTTCCTTTCTTCTGCTGACTTGGGTGTTGTTTCTTCTTTTTCTAATTTTTTTAGGTGGTAGGTTTGGTTATTTGATATTTTTCTTGTTTATTGAGGAAGGCCTTTGCCACTATAAACTTTCCTCTAAGAACTGCTTTTGTTGCATCCCATAGACTTTGGAGTGCTGTGTTTCCAGTTTTATTTGACTCAAGGTATTTTCTGATTTCCTTTTTGATTTCTTTATTGACCCATTGTTTTTTCAGTAGCATGTTGTTTAGTCTCCATATGTTTACTCTTTCCTATTTTTCTTTCTGTAGTTGATTTCTAGTTTCATACCTCTGTCCTCAGAAAAAAATGCTTGACATAATTTTGTTTCTAAATTTCTTGAGGCTTGTTTTGTAGCCTAGCATGTGATCTATCCTGGAGAATGTTTCATGTACACTTGAAAAGAATGTGTAGTTTGCTGTTATTGGATGGAATGCCCTGTAGATATCTGTTAATTCCAACTGGTCTATTGTGTCACTTAAGACTGCTGTTGCCTTATTTATGTTCTGTCTCTATGATCTGGCCATTGATGTAGGGGTGTTAAAGTTCCCTACAGTTGTATTGTTGTCAGTTTCCTTCTTCATATTTGCCAGTATTTGCTTTACCCATTTTGGTGCTTCTGTATTGGGTGCATATATGCTGATGAGTGTAACATCCTCTCCTATGGTTTTATCATTATATAGTGTCCATCTTTGTTTTTTGTTGTAGCCTTTCTTTTAAAGTCTCTTTTGTCTTATATGAATATTGCTGTCCCTGCTTTCTCCTCATTTCCATTTACATGAATTCTTTTTCCATCTCCTCATTTTTAGTCTGTGTGTCTTTAGCTCTAAAGTGAGTCTCTTGTAGGCAGCATTTACATGTCTTTTTTTTTTAAATCCAATTAGCCACACTACATCTTTTCATTGGAATATTTAGTTCACTGACATTTAAAATCGAAGTATTAAGTGTTTGCTTATTGCCATTTTATTGTTTATTTTCTGGCTGTTTTTGTAGTTTTCCTCTGTTTATCTCTTTTTTTGTTCCTTCCATCTTTGTTTGATGATTTTCTTTAGTAGTATACTTATGTTTCTTTTTAGTTTTTGTATATCTATTGTAGATTTTGAATTGTAGTTACCATGGAGGTCATGTATGTTGGCATATAATGGTATCTTTTCTTTTAAACTGGTAGTCATTTATTACAAACACATTAAAAAAATCTAAATTTTTACTCTCTTCCCCCATATTTTGTGTTTCTGATGTTATATTTTATATCTTCATGTTTATCCTTTAATTATTTATTGTAGTTATAGTTGCTTAAAATTTTTATAATCTTTGTACTGGCTTTTGTAATGGTTGATCCTGAGCCCTTAACTATATATCAGTCTCCCCTAGTGGGATTTTACCTTTCCTGTTGATTCTGACTTCTTTTCCACTCAGAGAAGACCCTTTAGCATTTCTTTTAGGCTAGGTTTTGTATTAAGGGACTCTTTTTTTTTCTGTTTTCTGAGAAGTTCTTTATCTGTCTTTGATTCTAAAAGATAACCTTGCTGGGTAAAGCATTCTAGGTTGTAGGTATTCCCTTTCAGCACCTTGAATATTTCATGCCACTCCCTTCTGGCCTGAAGATTTTCTGCAGAGGATTCAGCTTATGGGCGTTCCCTTGTATATGACTCTGTTTTCTTGCTACTTTTAGAATTGTCATTTTAACTTTTGCCACTTTAATTATGATGTGTCTTAGTGTGGATTTGTTTGGGTTCATCTTGTTTGGAACCGTCTGTGCTTCCTATACCTAGATACCTGTTTCCTTCTTCAGGTTTGGGGATTTTTGAACCATAATTTCCTGAAATTCATTTTAGATTCCCCTGTCTCTCTCTTGTCCTTCTGGGACCTCTGTAATGTGGATTTCTTATACTACTTTTTTTTAAGTTTGGTTTTCTTTTTGCTCTTCTGATTGTGTGATTTCTATTTTTCTATCTTCCAGAGCACTTATGCATTATTCTGTATCAGTTTTCTATTCATTTCTTCTTGTGTATTTTTTACTTCAAGTGATAAATTCTTCATATCTGATTTGTCTTTTTATATTTTCCAGTTCCTTGTTAAATATTCACTGTGTACATTCTTCATGCTAATTCAGTCAATATTTTTATTATCAATGCTTTGAATTCTTAATCTACTAAATTGTTTTTTGTTTTATTATTTATTCATTAGACGCTTTCTCTTGCTTTTTCAATTGAAACCAGCTTCTCTTCCTTTTCATTTTGCTCAACTCTTTTTGCCTTGATGAAACAGTTACCTATTGTGGTTTTGAAGTTTTTTTTTATGTCCCTACCCTGACTCTTTGTGCTCAGTACCCTTGGTAGGAGAGCTTGATTTGGACATGGATGCAAGTCATGTCTTTCCTCAGTGTATTGGTAGCTGTCACCTTGGTAGTGGGTGTAGCTGGAGATGGACAGGCTAGAGCTTCAACTGGGTGTGAGGTGAGGTTTCCCCTCTGTTCAGTGACCATCACCACTCTGTCAGGAGCCTGATCCCAGGTTGTTGAAGTAGAAGCCCAACAGGGCTGGGTATGGCCTTAGCTGGCTCTGTTCTCTTCAAGTGTGTTTTTTCTCCCTTTACTGGGACTGCTGCCTCAGGTTGGGGGAGGTGCAGGAGCAAGTGAGGCCCATGTGGGCTATTGTCCTGTGTTGGCTCCAGACACAGGTCCAAGCTCTGATAATGCTGCCTATGTAGGCAACTGCAGTTGTTTCCTTTTCTCTGCTCAGACTCAGCCTCAGGTGCAAGTTCCTTTTGTCCCTCACAGCCCATCATTGCCCCCAGCCTCTGCTACCCCTGCCCTATTGTGGATCTACGCTGCAGGGCTGTGGGCACCCACATGGACTCTTGGTATGAATTGGTGGGTGAGCTGTGCTGGTGCAGCTGCTGTCAGAGATCTGGGATGCTTCTGATGAGCTGCTTGCTCTAACATCAACATTGGCTGCCACTTCCCTACCCAGGTTCCACTCCAGGACAGGTCACATCTGTGTCCCATAGCTGAGTATTCTTGCCGATCATGGGTGCCCCAGAAGCAGTGCTGCACTGTAACATGGAGTAAGTGAGGCTGGATTGTTTGCTTGGCTTGAGCTTACTAGAAACCTGGCAGCCACTAGAGCAGACCTCCCTCTGCCCTTCCTGGTGGTAAGCCAGCATCCCTGTACATCTCCTCAGTGGCAGATTCCAAGTGTCCTGTAGCCCTCCTGTTAGTCCTGGAAGCCCTCCAAACGGCCAGGGGGCTTGTCTCTCCTCATAGGACCCCAGGGCTGTGGTACTCAAACAGTGGCTCCCACCACTTACTCCCCAGGGCGAGTGTCTGCCCAAGTATTCTCCCTTTTCCTGTGGTTCCCCTCCCAGGGGTATAGTTCCCACCTGATTGGTTTTCTTTCCTTCTTATCCACTTGATTACATGTGTGTATTTCTTACAGCCTTGGTTGTATAGGAGTCCTTCTGGAAGGAGTCCAGTTTTCAGTGAGAATTGTTCCATATGTAGATATATTTTTAATGTGTTCATGGGGGGAGATGAGCTTCATGTCCTCTTATTCCACCATCTTGATTGATCAACTATATCTCCTTGAATGTTTCTATAAAATGCAACACATCTCACTTTAAAAAAGTCACAGTTACATGTATATATTACTACAATGATAATACTCTAAGTGAATTAATAGGACTCATCTCTACACCTGTCCTCTGGATCTTAACCTCTTACAGATTCTCTGTGAATTATTACTTTTTCTCCAACTTCTCTGTCTACTGATGTTTACATTCTTTACCTTACTTTAAATAAATTAATTCATCCCTCAGCATAGTCATCTTTTCATATTTTTATCCAAAATTTTAAGAGTAATTGTTACTCTTGATCTACCTACCTTATTTCACTCACTGTTTCACTGATATAACTGTCAGTGAGGTCACCAATGACCCTTTATATTCTGAACTTAAAGGACTTTTAAACCCAGTATTATCTTCTGCATAACAGTTAACATTGATGACCATTTGTCTCTTCTTAATATACTATTTCCTTGATGTCTATGACACTACCATCATCATGTTTTCTCCCATCTCTGTGATTGCTCCTTCTTAAGCCTCTCTTTATTCACATCAGATTCTTTAATTTTTTTCTTTCTAGACAATCCCTTTTCACACCAATGGCAAAAATTCCTCTTTGAGTCAGAAATCCCTGTTGAGTTCAAAACCTTTTTTACCTACTTTCCTGTTAGATATCTCCACCTTTCTCGTATTGAAACGTTTTCCTCTTGTCCATTTGCGACCAACCTATTCTATCCTTTGTTTCCAGTTTCAATGAGTATCGACATGTTCATTTGTCCAAGAATAACCAGGAATCAAGTTTGATTCTTGTGTCTCTGTTAACATCTCCCAAGTTCAATCATTCACCAAGAGTTTTTTTTTCCCCCACTCCTTTATACTCACCCAATTCTGTCCACTTATTTCCAATTTCACTGTTCCAGCCCTAGCTTAGGTAGTCATAACTTGATATCTCTTACCCTATCCCTCTGACTCTTCTGTTGACCACTCCAATCTATTCTTTATATTCCAGTCAGAATGATTTTTTCTAAAATGCTAATCTGACTATGCTATCCTCATTTGTAAAAATCTTCCATAACACCTATGCCCTGTTTGGACTTAGGATCTTTCACATTTTCTGCTTCCTAGAGCTCTTTTGTACCTGCTCACTTTTCATGGACTGTAGACTTTGCACAGGTGCCATTCAAATTCCTTTTCTATCATCACTGGAAAACACCAGCTCACAGCTCAAGTCGCTGTGATAAATGGCAGAGGGCTAGATCACCTTTTTTTCATAGACTGCTTTTCTGTGACATGCTGGGCAAACCTCAAGCTACACCACATTTAAAATGAGACCAAAATCATTTGAACTTTGACAAAACATCTCTTAAGAGTCCTACCTGCTAACTTTAGAGTGCCATTTATTTTGATTAAATACTGCTTTTGAACCTGCAACCTTCTGTTATTCTCTGTGAGGCAGCTCTTGACTACATTTTGCTGAATGATAGCAGCGTGTGCCACACTAGACTTATCTTTGCCTTGTTTCTCTTTACAGACTAAAAAGCCAGTCTGTTTCTGGAGGTTACCTGTCCATTGACAGGATACATTAGGACCCTAGGATGATGTCAATCCATTCTCTTTATCCTTCTCCAAGTAGGAATGTATGGACTCATTTTTACTTGCAGTGAGAATCACCAAATGATGACTATTTTGGAGGGGGACTACGTAATCTGATCTTTAAAAGGCAAATCTATATGTTTATATTTTTCAGATTTGTATAGTTGCAGTTGAGTGTGTGGTGGCAAGCTAAAAACATATCTTTTAAGACTGATTTTTTGTTTACTCTTAAAACTCAGGGTTTTAAATCAATGTTTTTAAACAATTCTAGCTACACTCCAGTGCAATAGCAAAGCCCAAGGAAAAGCTCAAAACAACTCAGCTTTCACTTATTGATTTACAAATTAAGTAGCTGATCCTATAAACAATGCATAGAGCCATGGTGTGACTCAGATATCGCTAAGCTTTAACTTTTGCTTTTAATAGCCTGGTATAATGATATTCTGCTAGTTTTTAGTGTTAAAAATGTTTTAGAAGACATTTCTCCTCACTATGAAAAGTAGAAAATACCAAAAAAAAATTAACTAATATTGATATTTTACATACGCTATGTGTTAAGAGTAAGGCCTGTTAACTTTTTTAGTGCTTTTAGTTATATACAGTTTCTGTCACATAATTTGTATTCCATAAGTATAATAAATAGTTGATGAATAAATGGAGCAATGTATATAAGTAAAAAAAATAGTACTTTCTCATGTCTTAAAGTAGTCTCTTAATACGACTTCAACAAAAGTATACTGTCCATTATATAAGCAATCATTTTCTATAGGCAACATTTTTTCTATGATTAGGCATCCAAATAATTCCTTATTATAAATAAATGCAAATATGAAATACCTTGAGTAAACACTTTACCTGCACTTTTTAATAATGATTTCCTTGTCTGATATGTGTTATTTATATCTTTTAAAAAGTTGTTGATAAATACTATCAAATTGCTCTTCAGAATGACTGTATTTAATTCATACTGCCAGCAAAATTGCTGAGAATATGTTGCACAGTACCATTGTTACATTAAACTTTATTGTTTTAAAATGTGAATTTCATAGTAAAGTCATTTTTCATTATTTCAATTAAAATTTTTTTTAGTAATAAGGCTAAACAGTTTCCTTTTACCAGCAGTTTTATTTTTTGTGAGTTTTCTATGTGAACCTATTGACAAGATTTTTTTTCTAACATTTACTGAACACTCTTTCGAAAGCTTTACATGTATTGATTTAGTTGATCTTCACAACAGTAATGCACTACTCCTACAATGCCCATTTTATAGATGAAGAAAATAGATAGCTGGGATAATTTCTGATGTTATCTAATAAGACATAATAAGATATTTTTCTTACTGATTTGTATAAACTCTTTACATATTAAAAATGTTAGCCAGATAGATGAATGCATGACAAATGATTGCATGTTATACAAATTATCTTTTGCTAGTTTTATCAATACATTTATTTTGTAAATTCAATCATTATACCATCAAGTTCATTGAAAGGTTAAGTTTATACAGTTATTTACTTGTATATTATCCCAGTGTTTTTGTTTTGTTTTATTTTGTTTCTTTGCTGCTTTTGTTTATAAGTCTTATCCATTTGGAAATAATGTATTATGTTAAAAGAGAATCTCACTCTATTGACTCTTAATAGCAAATTCTCTACTGATTTGTGATGATTCCATGAAGTATACTGAATATATGTACATCTCCATCTTCAATCCGATAAAAAAATTCTTTTTTCTCTTATCATATATGATCCATTATGAAGGATCTCAATATATACTATGCTTTCTTACACAATAGTATAAATATGTACCTAATATTTAACATTTATTTGTTTCATTTGAAACTTTTTAGTTGGTATTACTTGAGTAATTCCAAAAAAAAGTCAATATATGATATATATATCTTTTATGGACATGATTTATTCTTTAATTTGTTATAGCTCTTTCATGCTTCAGTTCTGTCTTACTAAGCCAAGTCAACATTTATTATACTGCCAGCATCTAAGTGAATGTGAGAATGCATGGAGTTGTGAAAATTTTACATGGCAAATAGGATGTCACTAAAGGTAATATTCTTGCAAATTTCAAGACATTTAAAAATGCCTTCCAGTGTTATTTAATTGGGTTTATTTGATCAGTAGCTATCTGAAAGTTCTGAATCGTGCTGTTATTGTGACTGTTCACAGTATTTCTCACTGACGCTGTGTAAATGACGCTCATTATAGCTCAACTAGGATGGACTAGGATCATACGTAGTGTTTTTCATGCAATAAGGATGAAAAGTGCTTCATTTATTGTCTGCTTCATGCTAGATATTATGTTAATTATGCTTGGTTTTTTATACATAAACTTACATCGCTTTCATGAGCTTCATTTTTTCATAACTGCTGTGAAACCTAGATATATTGGTAGATGAAGAAACTGAAATTCATAGAGGTCAAATCACTGTTTGAAGGTCCCACAGCTAATAAGTGCTCAAGCCAGCATTTGAACATAACGTGTCTGAATCTTTTCTCTGTGCCTAATGGAATATTTAAATAAACTGTTGGTGTCTTCTTAGACTCTCTGGTTAGTTTCATTAGTATTTATGAATTATTAAATCACTCTCTAAGATGAAAATAACATGAAGCCTGAAGACGTTCCCATGTGAAAAGATACTTAGTTTTCTTTTTTGCTTTTTTTCAACATGTCTAATAAAAGCATGGACATCATGAATCAAATGGGAGTTACCCATGCTAACTTTCAGCAATTCCTCTAAAACATTCTCCAATTTGCTTTATTCTCCCTTGGTGATAAAGATTTAACCTGACAGAATGCCACCAGAACAAACAACAATTCAGTGATGTTTACATGAAATGACTTGCATACCTAGGTTGCCCTGGTCTTAGATGACTAATGAAAGAGGACCTTTCATAACAAAACTATTGGGAGAGAATTTGTAATCTATATTTTTGAGGTGGTTTAGTGTTTTTAACACAAATGACCTAACCCAATAGAAATTAAATATCTGTGGTGAGTTGATTGTTTGGTGTCTCTCAAGTTATAAAGTTAAGGAACATGTATTTTTGAACACTGTACTGTTTTTGTTAATTTTTACAAATTACATAAAAACATAGTTTACTCTGATATCATTTAATTCTTACTTCCTTTCATTGTGTATACTTTCTAAATGATGGAGAGGTTATACATGGAATATAAAAAATGTATTTACTGTGGATATAGATGTTGTGTGTGGTTGTGTGTATGCGTATGTGTCTCCTCAGTAGTGGTGATCCAAATAACAGTATGGGTCTTGGACCATCTTTTTCATACTTATCTTCTATTTTGCCCTAATTCATATAGGTGAGGCAATCACATATGGTACTGTGAGCTCTTGGCTTGGATGAAGGAAGCAAGACAGTTTATCTCAGCAAAAAAACACTGAAGTGGAAATTTCAACGTTGTTTTCTTACATGGTACCAGAAAGAATCATTTCAGGTGATCTCAGATTAAGTGGGTAATCACTTCCAAACTATCATGATTCTCACACAGTGGAAACATTTGACTTAATGCACTGTTGGAGTCCATCAGCACAGTACAGTATTTGTTTGAGGTGACTTCTAGAGTAACATTCCTCTTCCTACATTTTCTAGTAGTTGCTGTCAAACCTCACATTCTCCATTGATCTTTGATTTTTGTTAGGGATGCATAGGAGGCTTGAATAGAAAAAACTAAAAACTACTCACATAAACGGTGCCTTATACACAAAGAACTTTCAAGGTGGGCTGGCTGGAGATGCTTGTCATATTTCAAAATACAGTAATCTACAACTAAATGAAGCACCTGTATTTGAATACTTAGCCTCAAAGACTGTCTTTCTTCCTTCAATTTTTTTTCCTCTCTTTAAGTCCTTTTGAGTGTTCTTATTTTGGGAAGGAATTAGAGGAGATTTCTGGGAAGGTGCCCAAGAGAAAATGTCTGCACAATAATGTGGCTACTAGTAATGAAAATTTGGCATCTCCCAGTGAGATGCTCTGTAATATGCAGAACACGGAAGTCTTTCCAGAGGAGCTTGTGCTTTATCAACACAAGATAGTTTCCATGTTTTGCGATTTTAAACAGCACTTAAAATGGAAACATTTTCATTGCCATTCTTTGCATTTTATTTTGGTGCATCTTAAATAGTGTGATTTACGATATGCAACACAATTCTGCAAGGTAATTATGTTTACATGGTACATATACAAGCTCCTGGTTTAGTTGTCTGGAACAGAATTCACGTATATGCTCAATTGTTTGTGATGTGGAGAATCAGAGACGTCTTACCCTTTGAAAGCTGACAGGCGTGTTGGTGCCTCTCACCTGTGTGCTGCACAGGCACCCTCTGAACACCGGAAGCGTGATTACATGCACAAAGGCTCCCTTTCAGTGTTTTGTTTTGTCCTGTTTTGTTTTAGATCTGGGGCTGAGGAACCTGTTGTTGCTTGCAGTGATGCCCCGTCACTTCCTCAATGACTCAGCAGTACTGCGCAGCATGAGGTACTGTGACTTTTTTTGTTCTTCTCACATGTTGGAACGTAAGATGGCTTTTCTGGAGAGAGACTGCGTTATTCGATCCCAAGCCCTCAAGTGCTTTTGAAATGCTACCATTGTTGGTCCTTGGGAGAAGAAAAGGACAACCACAGGCACTGTCCCCCAGGGAACCTCTTGTTGCCCCCCTGTCCCTCTTTAGGTGAATGTGCTGATGACTTTTCTTTAAGAGCAGAAGTCGGGAAGGCCATTAATGGTCTAAGATGTCAGGATTAGAAGTGTTGTGAAAACATTGTATCTGCTTAATTCTGACTTTTTTGGGTCACAGAACCATGAAGAAGACAGAATGGGCCACTTCTTCTGTATAGTCTGGTTTATGATGATCATGACAGAAAAATTCTGTGGAAGCTCAAAAAGCAAACACTACATCATCATTAGGCTGAAAATACTAAAGGAGGGTTTGCAGAAGAACACTGCACCTCACATACAGAGATGGTTGTGACAGGGCAGAGAAGTAGGAAAAAAACTACTCCAGACAGGAATAGGAGCAGGAACAAAAGCCTTGATTGTTGGAATGAACATGATACGACTGGAAGGTGTGGAGATGGATTACCTGCAATAGAAGGTGATTCCACAGGAGTCATGGAGGTCATAGGCAAAGCAGGTCCTGATAATGGAATATGGGCTGGGGGTACAGGATTGGGTGTTGGAAAAGTTTAATGTGTTAAGAGAAATCTCTTCACAGACTTCTGAATGGGGAAGCAGTACTCCTAAGCGGTGTTCCTGCCTCTCTTGGTCACTTGAAAGTTAGGTGGAAGTTTCTTGGAGAAGTATCTGGACACAAGAAAAAGTAAGATATATTTGGGTTCATAAACACATTTGATTGTTTGTTTGTTTGTTTTGACAGGGGAGGTAATTAGGTGTATTTATTTATTTATTTATTTAGAGGAGGTGCTGGGGATTGAACCCAAGACCTCATGCATGCTAAGCATGCACTCTATCACTTGAATTATACCCTCCTTCAGGCTTCATACATGCATAGCTATAAGGTCTATCTCAGGTCAGATAGCTTTTGAATAGTAGGCGCATGTGGCATAAACCCTTGGTCAGAAACACTGTAAATGTTGAAGTATTCAAGGGGCAAGTACGTAAAACCATGACTCTGGGCTGGACATTCAAATAAACTGAGCCACTAGATGTGTGCAAAGTTAAAGGAAAAGGTGATAAAGGAGAAAACAGGAAGAACAAGGTACTATTTTATAAAGATCTAGTTCAGACATGAAGATAGGGATAGAGGAAGGAAAACCCAAGCACAGCAAATGGAGTAAGCATATTTTGGGTCCTTGAAGACAAGCACTCTAGCTTATTCCTCTTTGAAAATCACAAATAATGCTTTGAACCTTGAAGTCACTCTGTTTCATACTTGTGAATGGTAAATAAATGAATGAAAGAAGCCTTGTCATTAGTAACTGATTAAAGTAGAATTCAAACAAAAGTGGCTGCCAGGTGCTGAGATGGAATGACTAAAGAATAGGAAGTATTTGAAATGGAGTAGTGTGGTGGGAAGAATAATGATCTTCAGAGTCGTCTGTTTACTTGTCCTGGAACCTCTGAATATGTCACTGTGTATGGCAAGAGAGAATTAGGCTGCATGTGGAATTTAGGTTGCTAATCCGCTGGCTGTAAAATAGGGAGTTTCTTTTGGAGAATCTTGGTTGGCCCAAAGTACTCACAAGTGTCCTTATAATGTGGTAGAGAGAAGCAGTTTCCATGTCAGTGATGCCGTGTAAGACAGACATGACTGGCTGTTACTGGCTTTGAAAATGGAAAGAGGCCATGAGCCAAGAAGTGTGTGCAGTTTCTAGAAGCTGCAAATAGTAAAGAAACAAGTTCTACCCTAAAGCCTCAAGAAGTGAACCAGCCCTGCTGACATGTTGGTTTTAGCCCAGGGAGACCCCTTTCAGACTTCTGACCTTTAAAATTATAAGGGAATACACTTTATATGTTACAGTAGCAACAGGAGACTAATTGAAGTTGTCAGGGGAAGATGTGTCAGGATTTAGTAGTGGTATTTAGAATAATGACTGTTGTGATCATCCAGCTGGAGAGTCTTGGGGAAATTGCTTAAATTCTTTGGGTGTGAGTTTCCTTACTAATTATTCCCTTGGCATCCAGCAAGACCTGTTCTTGGTTATATTGTTGCCTCTCTAACTGGTCTTTCCCTGGCTTCTCCTTTCTATCTCTTGGCTACTCTTAAGTTGCTCATGGTCCTCAGCTTTCTGACTTCCTCATTTCTGACGTCCTTTTTAATAATTTGACTCTTATACTCTGGTAGTTCCAGGTGGTACATGTTTTCCTAAATGAGAAGCACATTTATCTACTCCACACACAATCTTTTTTCAAATTAACTTCTGTGTTTCCAAATGACTCTCTAGCTCCATTAGAAGCTCAGTTTGTCTGTAAAATAATTTACCTTGTTTTCCTTTCCCCCCAAATTCCTTTTAAACATTTAAATTCCATTTAAACAATTAAATGCCTTTTAAGCATCTAAAACATCAATGCTTTAATCTTTTGGATAGTTAGATTGCATACATCTATTCTTTTCTCATCCTCCTCATTGAGAAGAAGAGAGCTGGAAAGAAAATTAACATTTATTAAACACTCAGTATATGTCAGATATTGAAACAGATTTTTTTCTTATACTTGAAATGGGGATTTTTTAAAAATGTTAAACTCATTTACCAAGCTTCACTGTGCTTTTCCAAGCATTTAAGCGACATTATTCATCATTTCTGGAGGAGAGAAGATGCCACGTAGAACAGGGATTGGCAAACTTTTATCTGTAGAGGACCAATTAAGCTTTTTAAGACAAATATCATCTCTTTCTCATATTCTTCTTTGGTTTTTTGGTTTCTTTGGGCATTTTTTTAACAACACCTTTTAAATTAAAATCTATTCTTAGCTCATGGACCATTCAAAACTAGACTTGAGTTGGCCCACAGATGGGATTTGGCTTGCTCACTATAGTTTGCCACCTCCAATGAATAGGGCGTTGCTGAATTTTATCACAATGACAAAATACCCTTTGCAACTCAGACTTGGTTGAGAAATAAGAGTGTTTTTTTCCCCTTCTAAATTATAAAGACTTCATTTCATTTATCGAGAATTGGTTCTGGTGAAATAGATTGTTTTTACTATTAGCTATAGCATAGAAAAACAGGTTTAAGAGATATTCCTAAAAGACAAGAAGGGGAAGTAGAAAGACCTTCTGGAGCTGAGAGGTGAAGCCACAGGAAAGGAAAGAAATACAAGTGCAAGGAGTTGGACATAAGGCTCTCTTCCTTTTTTTTTTTTTTAAATTTCAGCTGGAATCACAAGGGTAGGGGTGACAGAAACATCTAGAAAGACTTGGAGGGGAAGATTTCAGAAGACAGAGTTGATATAGTCTCCCAATAGTCCAAGAAGATTACAGCTCATTAAAGAGATACCTTATCCCAAAATATTTATCCCAAGAGGTACCTCGTCATCCTAAAAGTTCTAAAAATGCTGTAGAGCAACTTAGGCAGAAGGTGACAGTAGATATGGCCTGAGATACCCTTTCTGACATATGCAGCTGCTGAGAGTCTTGTAGGAGATTTACAAGGACCCTCATATCCTGGAGGCAAGAAGCTAAAGTACTGAAAGAATTGATAAGTAAGAAGAGGCCTGGTGTTTGAGACAAGGGGGCTTCAAAGCATCATAACAGTGGAATCTGTAAGGGATTATGGACTTCAAAAGCAGACATAATTTTGATGCCCTGATAGACAAATTTAGCAATAGGGCATCCAGGGACCAGGCCAGAGTGACTGTCTCCCAGTGAGTATCCATAGAACAGTGTGGTGGACATGACTACTTCTCAAGATTCAGCCAAGCATTATAAAGGAATACACACGACCCCAATTTTCTAATACTCCTTTCACCCTAAGGTGAGGATTATATCACCCTCTCCTTGAATCAGGTCAGATTCTGTGAATGCTTTGACCAACATAACGTGATGGAAATAACACTGTGCTAGTGTTCATACCCAGGCCTTCCGGGGCAGGCAGATTTTTCTTCCTGTCTCTTGAAACGCTTACTCTTGGGACACACCCTCTGGAAATCTCCATGTTTTGAGAAGCCCAAGCTACAAGGGGAAGGTAATCCAGGCACCCAGGTCAACAGGCTTAGCTGAGCTGTCACTCAAGAAGAGCCTTCATCCAGTGATGTGAGAGAGCCAGGTAGGGTAGGATGTCTAACCCAGTCAATCCCTTAGAGACACCTGTAACCTCAGCTGATTTCTGATTGCTTCTGTATAAGAAACTTCAAGTGATAACCCTCCACCAGAGCCTAGCTAGTCCACAGAGCCATATGAGACAGTACAATACAATAGATAATTGAAAGACAGACCAAGAACACTTCATCACTACATAGAGAAGAGCTCTCCAGTTGAATCACCCATACCAGGAGTAGAATTTTTTTGAGTGAGAAATAGCCTTTCATATATTAAGCCATTTAGATTTCAGAGTTTATTTTCCTACAGCCAAACATATGTTTTCTCAAAAAAAAAAAAAAAGTAGGTTTTCGAGCTCAGCAGTTATCAAAGTATGGTCTGCGGAATGGGGAGTCCCTGAGATCCTTTTAGGCAATCTACAAGGTCAAAACTATTTTTATATAATTCTAAGATACATTTTGATGCTTACATCAGTGCAAAGGTGCAGATGGTCAAAAATGCTGGTGCATTAGCATGAATCAAGCCTGTGGCACCAAACCTAAACTCCATGAATATTTTGTGTTACATGACAAAAGGGACTTTACAAATATAATTAAAGTTATGGACCTTAAGATAGGGAGATTATCCTGGATTTTCCTAGTGGGGCCAATCTAATCACACAAACCTTTCATGCAGGGAAATTTTTCTACCTAGAAGCAAAAGAGATGTGGCAGAAAAGGAGGTCAGAGGGATTCAAAGTATGAGTATATGACAGGCAGTGCATGTTTGAAGATGGGGAGAGCAGAATGGCTAGCAGTGCAGGTGTCCTGAAGGAGATGACAGCCTTCCTGGCTGACAGGCTATAAGGAGCCAGGGATGACAGGCCTATAGTCACATGGAACTAAATTCTGCCAACAGCTTGACCTGAATGATCCTGGGATCTGATTCTCCCCAAAGAGTCCAGAGAAAAGACCAGACTGACCAGTACCTTGAACCAGCTAAGTCCAAGTGGCCTTGTAAACTGTACAACTGTAAGGTCATAAACTGGTGATAATTTATTATGACAACAATAGAAAACTACACACATCTGAAAAAACTTATTTGCTACCTTATGTTTGGTCAGTGGTGATATTAATGAATACTTTTGACCTTGTGTAATGAGTGTGTTTGTCATGTGGAAGATCTGCATAATTCATTTAACCAGTATTTTTCAAGAGATGTTACAAAACTGTGATTGAGTGGAAGAGCTATTCAAATTGCAAGATAAATTTGATACAAGAAGAGCACAAAATATTCATTGATAGGGTTTCAGATCACTTAAGGTACTGCTGTCTTTTAAGATGCTGCCACTTGAGTTGGGTTTTGTTACAAAATCAAAGAATGTCCCCAATTACACAAAAAGGCTGTTGGAATACTCCTTCCTTTTCCAACAAAATATGTGTATGAGGCTGGATTTTCTTCAAATATTTCAACTAAAACAACATATCTCAGCAGATTGAGGGATTTATAGGAATCCCAGTATCTTCTATTAAGCCAGACATCCAGACATTAAAGAGATTTGCAAAATGTAAAGAGATGCCATTCTTATCACTAATATTTTTTTGAAAATATAGTCATTTTTTTCATAAGAATATTACATGTGTTATCTATAAAGAGTATTTACTCTTATTTTAAAAATAATGTACATTTAACATTTTTTTCTGTTTTTAAGTCTAATTTGGTAAATATCAAAAGATGACCCATATAAACATATAAATAGTATAAACCACATAAATAAAAACCTTTTTTTTTGTTTGTTTCTTAACAGTTTTTAATGTGAAAGGGATCCTGAGAAAAAAATGTTTGAGAAACAATACATTCATCAACACCCTAAAAATATAGCTTGCTTGTGACCCAGGGAGCCCACATCCTAGTTCTGTCAGAGGAGATGAGCTCTCCTCTCTGTACATGAAAAATTTTGAGGAAGAGGAGATGGGGGAAAGATGTTTTGAGAAGGAGCAGCCGTCTTAGTTTTGAATTTGAGCTTTGAACGGTGTGAAAAAATGAACCTGAAAAAGTGTGTCTTAAACCACAGGAGACCAAGTTTTCCTTCATTGGTCAGGTTAAGTTTTTACCTGCCTTGTACCATCACCCCTTTTATAATCAGCAAAAATAGAATCCAGAACATAGTCAACTCAAGTAAAAACTGGTACTTTACCTCATTTTACAAATGAGAAAACTGAGCAAGAGAGTTAGTTACTGGCACTCCTTGCTTCAGTAGCTCCCTATTGCCCTCTAAGCTGAGTTAAGACCCCTGTGCAGATGCTGCCTAGTGACCAGCTTCTTGGCAGTGTTATCTGCCGCCCAAGCTTTATACCCTGTGGGCTTTAGGTTCTATTCAAAACTGGTGATTTTATGCTTCCTGAATACAGCAGCAAGTCCTGCGCATTTCTTTTCTGTCTTTAGAATAGCCTTTTCCTTTGGATACATCTGGGGATCTTACAGTTAAAGAGGACAATTCTTGTGTCACCTCTTGTCTGAAACTTACTTTGACTAACTCCCTTAAGACCTCGCTCAAACATGATTAATTCCTTCCTTCTCTGTTTCCTGTAATATTTCACACTTACTTCCAAATGGTACTATAAATTGCTTAGTGGATTTAGGGAGGGGGTGGAAATGAGGAAGCATGCTATTTGCCTGATTAATTGTAGCGTTCTCCTTTTCTACTTTTGACTTTCTATTGTGCTTTTATTTTTTCTGTATTCATCCCATCTGGCTACTCTGTTCATGTTGGCAGCAGAACTTTTAGTCCTCCTGAATATGTCAGTTGAGATACTGTTGTGCAGGATACTGAAGGCTTACTTTGAAATGGGAAAAGAGAAAGATTGTTTATTTTGTTTAATCTTGTCCACTGCACTATAAATCCTTGGAAGACAGGGTTCTATCTTTGTATTCCCAGTATAGTTTTTGGCACATTTAGATGCAATGCTGAGTAAGCATGTGGCTGATAAATGCCTGAGGGATAAAATGTTTGAGCTGGACCATCCCTCACTCTCTCGAAAGGTCCTTCCAAGTCTTTAGCTCTTTTTCTCTGAACTGCCTTTCTCATTTTTTCCCTTAATTATTCTTTATATTTCTGATTTTGTTTTATTTTGCTTTGTCTTTTTTAATCTAGAATTCTTTTATTTTCTCCAATTTTTTCCTATGTTTTAGAACAAATAAATATACAGACTTCTGGATTTAATATAACATCCAGTTTAGCAGCCTTCCAGGTAGACTTTCTAACCCCCATTTTCTCATCAGTGTGTGCTTGGAGAAAAGGAGGGAATTTCACATCAGTGCCTTAAGTAGAGATGAACCAAGTACCTATTGCCATTATAGTGAAGATACATTAATTAATTGAGAAAAATTATTAGTGACCCGTTCATGGTTTAAATGATTTCATGTTGATGGTGATAAGAATCATGACAACCATGATCAAACACAGCCACCAAATACACATAAAACTGTAAACACTTAGCAGAGTATTGTGTTGAAATATATTGCAAACATAGGATCAAGAGAAAGGTTTTTCTCATTCAAATAATAGAAAAAAATTTAAATAAAAAGGAAAAAACAAGAACAACCTAACCAACATAGAACCTGCAAACAAATATAGGACAGAGATAGGGAACAGAACCCTAAATATTCTGAGGAAGAGTATTTCAAAACTGATTTTCAGTATAATTAGGATGATATGGCCTCTACTAAGTAGAAGCAAAGATTTTGAAAAGGGATCATGTAAAATAAAGAATTGCAATGAGACAAAACCATGGTATAAATAAAGTCCTTATGGTGGGTAAAGAAGGGAATCTGACATTGCAAAAAATGAATTCAGGACAGGAAAATAAACTTAAGAGTAGAAATAAAAGATATCTAAGAAAGGAGATGAAAATGCAAAGGGTAGATAATGGTATCCAAACCACGATTTTTCTTGAAAAGTTCAGAGAAATTTCAATGGGAAAAATTTCAAACCAACAGTATTTACTGGGAGAGAAATGACTAGGTACCTTGTTCCTAGATCATGACTGGCACATCCTAGTCACTCAATGAATATTTGCTGAGTGGATGAATCAAGGAAAAATTAATAAATGATAACTAACCAAATGTTGTCAAGTGATAGTCTGTAACCAAATAGGGCTGGCAGATATATTTTATTTGGCCTGCACAAGGTCACTTAAAGAAAAAAAAGTTAAGCCAACCTTTAGATAGTGTGACTTCATTTAGATGTGTACAACATTCAGAATTGTAACTTCTCTTGAAAAAATTAGACTGCTTGGCACACTTAGACCCCATTTCCAAATGGTACCTATTTCTTAAATTTCAGGAGCAGCTGCTGCTGTTAGGTGGGGCCTGTGTTTTCTCTCAGGATCCACTGCACTGTTTACATTACTTGTCTAGACATTGGAGTTACTGGAGTTTATGATCCCTGCTTTACCGCAGAGAAAAAGAATCAGTAAGAGCACATTAAAATGGCTTATAACAATGCAAATATATCTGAAGAGGTCACTGAGTCTAGACACATTCTGGCAAAACAATTAATTACAAAGATCAAGAATAAATTTTTGCAAGCATCTGCACTAAAATTACAGTTTACTTACCAAATAAGAGAGGTCAGAATGAATTCAGAGTTTTACTCTGAAGCAACAAATATGAGACAACAATGGAGAAGTAACTACAAAGTTTCAAGAGAAGGTTTTACAATTATAAAGTTTATACGCAAACTGTTTTTCTGAATGCAATATTTTGTAGGGGAAACAAAGCCTTAAAAACACATTAGCAACATGTTACTGAAAAATATATATGTATACATACATTTTATACTCAAGTAAATCTCATGAATAGTGAATGTTTTGCCTAATAGGATGGAGGTGAGATCTGGAGCCATTTAAACATAGAATTTCCCAAATAATTATTGCACATATGGCTATTTCAATAAGTAGTAGTGTCAAAATAATTTCAAAAATAGGAAACAATAACACAAACACATACCCCAAACTCCAACTCTTATACTAACAAGGGTTAAAAAACAGAAATGTCATCAAAGGGCATTGAGAACATGCTGAGTTGTTAGTTTTATATAAAAAAGAGATTCAGCAGATACCAATTAGTCTGACTTTGATAATCAGGTAAATTTAGGTTAAAGGATGCTTTTGAAAAATTTAAAGCTGAATGATATATATAAAACATTAAGCAAATAAAGCAACACAATAATGTAACAGTGATGATCTTGCCTAACTAAAATGAGAACAGAAAATAAACCAAAAGAGAAGTATAATTATCTATAACCACAAAGCATCTGCTGCAATGATCATGATAATTGTTACCATTTGTGGGGTTTAAGATTTATTGTTGGATGTTGCAAATTGGGTACCTACTTTATACTAATGGTCCACTTCTATTGGCTAACCCATTAAATTCATAACATAGTCTTACTGATGTGGATATTATTACCCAGACCTCTAAAATGAGGAAGCAGTACTTGGGCAACTTGAAACAGTCCACCTGTCTAGTACTGGATAGCATGAGAAAACAATCCCCAGAAACATCAGACTACCCTTCCCATTAAGTGACAATGTCTAATTCACTAGAGACAATTCAATACACAAACTCAGACTGACTGCAGGTAGCAACAAATCAAGACTCCATTCATACTGAGGGGGTGAATGTTTCGAGTGACATTTCAAAAAGAGATTTGAAATTGCATTTGTAAGGAAAAAATGGAATTCTGTTAGTTTTATTTTTACATTTATTTTAAAGTCTGGTATTTTTATTTTTAAAGACATTTCAGTGACTGTCTTGGGAGCAGGAACTATCATAATTTCAGTGCTTAGGACATGAACATAATGTTTATCTAGATCAGTGGTCTCCCAAATTGTGGTCTGACATCCCATGTCATTTATGTTCTAATCTCCAAGGGGAAATGATAAAAATGCAGGTGCCCCTAGCCTCTTGAATTGAGATTTCTAGTGGTGAGACTGGAAGGCTAAGGGTTTAACATGCTCTCCAGGTGACTTCAATGTACAGTGGAATGTGAAGACCACTATTTGGATGAAATTTAAATGACGCTGGGCTTTTTTCTGGCTGGGTAACACTTACTCTAGCTTTTCTCTTTAGCCTTTTGGGTAGGCAGCTTCTGTAGTAGCTCCCAGCTGATCTTCCCTCCTGGTGTTTACTCCCCTGTGTATTCTCCTCCCATTCACTATCAGCTGGACCTCTAGTGACTTGCTTCTGTTGGATGGGATGTGACAAAGTGATGGGACTTCACTTCTGAAATTAGTTTACAAAGAGGCAGTAGCTCGGGCCTGGGTGTGCTCCCTGTCTGTCTCCCACAGATGTCTCACCCTGCAGGAGGCCAGCTGCCACGCTGTGAGGCCGACAAGGGAGAGGCCCAAGAGGGTGGGCCTGGGGCAAGATTCTTCAGCCTTAGGTGAGCCTTGAGATGACGGTAGCCCCTGCTGGGAGTTTGACTGCCACCTCATCATGAGCACCTTGAGCCAGAGGCCCCCAGCTGCCCTGTGCCCTGATTCCTGACCGACAGAAGCTATACCATAATAAATACATGTTCTTGTAAGCTGCTACATTTCAGGGTAATTTGCTACAGAATACACAACTAATACTCCTTTAAGGCATAAAACACATAGGAGTGTTCATTAGCATCCTTGTGGTTCCAGCTATCTTTATATTCCTCTCTTTAGATTGTTATTTCCCCAGATTCTTCTGTCATGTCCTCTTCGGTATCCTCATGACGAGTTTGCTCACCATCTAGTCATCTTTGACTCAAATTTCTATTTCCAGCCAGGTCAATTCCTAGATTAGATCAGCCTGGAGAGCATACTTGATCTCTCACCTTTGAGATCTGGGTAGATGGGCACATGATCCTGCTATTTACCTCATTTCTGAACATCATTAAAATTCAACATCACATGTCTCCATTTAAGTATATCCCAAGAGACTTGAAAGATGCCAACATAGTAGTCTCCTTTCAAGAGGCTGAGTTGCTCAGGCCAACTCAAGTTTACAGGATTAGAATTTACTTGAGGGTCATTCACATAAAGCTGATAGTTAAATCTGAAAGAGAAGATGAACCCTCTAAATGTGAGAATGCAGAGGCTAAAAAAAAAATTTTGCTATAGTGTGTGTGTACATGGTAGGGAGTTATAATAGTTTTGTAAAGCTAGTCTTTTTGTTACCTAACCGTTCTGTAACATTTGCTAACACCATCTAATTTGTAACAACCAATGTGTAAACTTAATTTAGGAAAGCTTTATTACCACTAGCCTATTTACTTTCCTGGGATATTGAAGAATTTCTTTGGGTAGCCAAACTCCTAAAGAGGAAATCTGTTGAAAGGGCAATAAGATGATGTAGAGGGCATAGCACTCTCCTTTAAATTTTCCTTAAACCCGCTGAGCTGTGGAGACTGCATCCAATGTACTCTGTTGTGGCTTGAGCCTCTGCTGGGAGTACATGATTAACAGTGCTGTGAAACAATGCTGACGAGGACTCTGGCCAAGAACCTCGGTGTAGTATATGGTAGCTAGACAATGACTTTGCCTGCTGATGCCAAATCAAGTGATGTGCTCTGTCAAAACTAGCAGTCAAGCCGTTTATTTGCCATTGGGGAGAGAAAATGACCTGAAGATTGCCTGGACTTTACAATTTACAACTGCCTCTCCTGGCACTGTCAAGACAGACTTACTGCTGGAGCTCTGATTTTCAACCTTTCATTCCCTAAGCTAATCAGTCGTGTTAACACCGTAGGATTGAAAACATGGGCTTTGAGGTCAGAGTACCCACCTGGGTCAGTATTCTGGCTCCATCACCTACTAGTTCTGTGTCCCTGGCTAGAGTATTTGAATTTTCAGTCCCAGTTTCCTTACCCGTAAATGAGTATCATCATAGTAACTAACTCCTGAGGGGGAGTGGGTAGTAAAGATAAAAGGGGAATATATCTGGAAAAATCTTAAAACACTACGTGTCACATAGCACTTAACAAATGTTAACTATGAATTGTTTTACTATTATAAATATTATTAATAGCTCTTAATTTGATAAAATCATGTTTTAATTCCGCTTGTATTTACTTTCTTTTTTGTTGGTTTGTTTCTTTTTTTAACTTGAAGTGTAGTCCATTTACAGTGCTGTGCTAATTTCTGGTATACAGCATAGTGATTCAGTTGTACATATATATACGTATATATATTCCTTGTGATATTCTTTTTCATTGTAGGCTGTTATAAGCCATTGAATATATTTCCCTGTGCTATACAGTAGGACCCTGTCATTTATCTATTTTATATATAGTAGTTAGTTACCTTTACTTTAATAGTTAGAAAATTGAGTCCTTTTAGGAGATTACAGTTCTGATCGAAGATGAAGGCTTTAACTTTTAAAATTTAAAATATTTTCCTAAAGTTATAGGCAGAATTGAATATATAATTACAAATGCACTGTTAGTACTTAAATCTAAAATTTAGGAGTCTTAAACTGTATATTTCTCCATATGGTTTTAAATTTAAAATATAAAAATTTTACATTTATCAGTAAATGTAAAATACTTATTTGTTAAATTTTTTTTAATTTGGTTCTCCTTTAGATTTGAAAAGAAGTTGTCCCAACCATAATAGTTTGTATATACATATTTTTCTTCAAATATATTGTTCTTAGTGCTTTATTCATTGCTAACGACATGGTTGTATATTTCCCCTGTACATTTATAGAGAGAAAAATCATGTGTTCATAATGCAGGTGCCTACCCCAAGCTTAAGTGCTTTCCTCATGAAGAACAGGTAGAAGTAGCCAAATGTTTATTTTTTCTGCCAGCATGATCAGCATTTAACTGGGAATCTGAAATGTGTTTCTTCAGTTTTCTTCTCTTTACTTTTTCTCCTTGGGGAAAATTATAATTGAACCACCTTGCTCCAGGAGGTCAGTGTAGTCACAATGACTTTCTGTTGTGATGACAACCACACCCTAAATTTAGACAAGGGGATGCAGGTTGGCAAACAGCTCTGGATCCTTAGCGGCCTTGACCAGCTCATCCCATTAGTCACAGAGTCTGGCTGATTAAGTGCTACTTAGGATTCTTGATGTAGTGGCATTTACCCTAATGTTGGCATAAGGTCTTTGCTTATTTAGGTCAACAAGAATTTCTTTAAAACTCAGTTGTGTTTTGAGAAGAACATCCCACTACAGTCTATCCTCCTTGCAAACTTATGTGTGTCAGGATCATTATCATAATGACTGAACCTCCTTAAAATGGAATTCTAGTTTTGAAACTTTACTTTCATTTCCGTATATAAGGACAGCATTCAGAACAGCCCTGAAATTTAGAAGGTTCCAAAAATCTTACGGTGTTTCTGCTAGTTCCCACCAGCGTTGCAGACATTTCTTTACCCAGGAGGCATGTCAAATAAACAATAGGTGAGTGTCCTAGATACATTCACCTCAGAGGTATACGACATTGCGGTGAATTTCCAGCATGTTGTAAAATACTGGGCTACTATATGTTTTACACCCAAAGTTGCTCCGTTATTATTCCCAAGAAGATACACTGTACTCTCAGAAGTTGATTCATTAATTAAATCACCCATTCAATGATGACTTGTTAAATTTGTTTGAAAATGAATAAAAGTAGCAGTTCTGTGCTTTATGTACAAGCAATGGAAAATACTAGGAACCATGTTTGTTGGAGAGATGTTCACTCTGTTTAAGTGGGCTGAAGTCAGGCAGGAGTAGTTTGAGGGAGAAATAACTAACAAAGGCTTGTACACTTTTGAAAGGTTAGTGAAAAAGGACAGAGAAATTTCTCCTCCAGGGGGCACTGAACAGCACAGTTAGCAGTCAAATAAGAAAGGCAGTTGACCTCTGAGCGCTCCTTCCAACCTTAGGATTCTCTTCCACTCTGTCCCAGAAGGACTGTTTGCTGATGGCTGAACTGCTTTATTTCTCTACGCCTCATTTCTCATCCTAATAAATTTGCGAATGTTCTTCTAACACATCTGGTGGAATGGTTGTAAGGAAACCTACCCCTTAAGATTATTTTCACCTACGGTTTTGAGTCAAGTTAGTTTTATCACCTGACATTAAAATATCTCTATAATTTTATAAGCCTCTTTTTTAAAGTGAAAGAGAAGGATGCAAAGGTATTGAGAGCTTATCATTATTACTTCATCAAGACCATGACCAGAAAGAAAGAAATCATCAAACTCAACCCATTTAAAGAAATTAGAGTTCATATTGGAGTCCACTGTCTTCCCCCTTTTTGTTTCAATCCAAACTTATTTCCACTCTTCTCCAGTACTCTGAAACCACTTCAGATAGGACATTCCATTGCCCGGAATGCTCTTCTTGGTTTAATATCTGTAAATCCTCTTCACTCTTCAAACCACACTCTCTCATTACATATTCTGCCCTTATTTCAGGTCTCATTGATTTTTTTTTTAACTCACAAATCCAATAGGATTTATAGTTTGCAGAAGACTCTTCTAGATTTAATTACACAAGGTTAAGCATTGTTCACCAGTGTTTCAGTTGTCTTCCTCTATCCCCAACACTTGGCAAAATGTTCTGCCATTAAAATGCCTTCAATAAATGCCCTCTTAACACACTGATTCAGTCATGAGGCTTCTAAAGGAGCACTCTGTGTATCTTTAAAGGGCACAGTCCAGGTCCAGTTAAATACATAGCTTTAAAATCAACATATAACCTTTTAGACCTTTAATCAATTCTATTTCTAAGGATTGACTGCAGTTTTCATTTTTCAAAGAGTTTTGGCTTAGGTAATTTGGATCAATTATCCTGAAAGTGAAATTGGCAGCCACTGTTTATTTATCTGTGAAGTCAATGAGAGGGAATTAAACAAACAAAAAAAAAACCTCTCACAAAGGAATGCAAGTTTCCTCCTTAACTTAAAAGAGTTCAGAAACAAAATACAAGAGAAATAATTATCTACTTGTTTAAGAAACATTCTCTGATGCTTCAGCGTTCTAAATGGTAAGCAAAGCAGTTCATTTAGAACTAGAATCTTGAAAAGTATTAACATGAATGATGGTATGTACACATGGGCAAAGTACCTCTAAAAGAGAGTTTTTGGCAGAATAGTTAACCTGAAAAACAAGCTGCTGTGAAAAGTGAAAAACATGAATAACAAGACATACCAACTTCAGGTAGTAGTTCCTTGGGGGAAAAGATGAAGGGAAATAAGACTGATGAAGGTTTTAAAGGGTAATCCAACTGGATATGTATGATTTATTTAAAAAGAAAAGATCTGGAGCAAGTATGGTAAAAGAATAATGTTCTTTAATTTGGGTTTGATTGCCAGATATGGAAACTTACATTATTCCTAGTATTTTTTGTATATTATTCTAAGTTTTTAATAAGTAAAAAGTTACTGCTGTCTTACTTTTCTTTAAGTTTCCTATTTTGAAAGATCAGTGTGTCTCATTGTTGAGTGACACTTTGATAATGGTCAATTAAATCGGCCTAATATATATTAAACACCTAGTAAATACCTATATAGAGACCAGTAATCTGTAAAAAGCATATGCTCGAGCAGTTTACAGGATAGGAGAATAAGTAAGTAAATGACAGGAATAAAAATGACTCAATGTGTATTAAGAGTGCTAAGATCTGGAGTAATTTTAAAGGTGGACTAGAGTGAGGTGGAAATTCTGGAAAGGATACAGGCTGAAGAAAGAAAATAGGCAGGGAATTCAGTATATGTAGTGGGAAGTAGTGAATCATACAGTTTAAACACTGATTCCAGGTGTGGATGCAAGGAATTAAGCTGGCATGGATGCTTGGAGTATTAAGCATACATTTTTTTTCCCTATACACTAGTAAAATTAAAAGCTAGATTCTAAATTCCAAGTCATAGTAGGAAATAAAAGAGACATTGTTTTCCAATATCTTTTACTACATATCAGTGGTTCTCAACCAAGGATGAGCATCATAACCATTTTGGAATATTTTTTTTTAGAGAGAGGGCAAATTTGACTTTTTTGATTAATGAAAGTTACAAGTCAGTCAGAAGCTAGCTACTACAGCTTTCAGCTTCTATGCAGTAAATAAATTAGTAATACAACATTTAAGGAAAGACTGTTAAACATTCAAATGGAAATGAACAGGAAGCCAGTTAGTGTTAAATTTTTATGTATCACTTTCAGTTTTTGCCAGGAAAAAAAAATAGGCAAAAAAGTAGTATTACAAGGTTTTTAATCAATAAAATGAATGTATGTATCTCAACATCATTGATTAGGGCTCTGTTGAATCATTCACCTGATATAGATAAAATTGGAATAAAAGTTAGTCAACACATTATTAAAGTCAGTCCAACAGAAAAGTGAATACTGGCAGCTCTAGCCAGCACTGTCTAACAAGACATTCAGAAATGATGAAATGCTCTGCATTTGTATATTTCATATTAATACAGTCTATACAGTATTGCAGTAACTAGCCATATGTGACTATTGCATACTTCAAATGAAGCTAGTGTGACTGAGGAACTCAGTTTTTAGTGCTATCTTTTTTTAACTGAAGTGCAGTCAATTACAATGTGTCCATTTCTAGTGTATAGCACAGTGTCCCAGTCATGCGTATATATACATGTATTTGTTTTCATATTTTTTCATTAAAGGTTATTACAAGATATTGAACATAGTTCTCTGTGCTATACAGAAGACATTTTTAAAATCTATTTTTATATATGGTGGCTAACATTTGTAGATCTCAAACTCCCGAATTTACCCCTTCCCACCTGCTTTCACCGGTAACCATAAGATTGTTTACTATGTCTGTGAGTCTGTTTTGGTTTTGTAGATGAGTCCATGGTGTCTTTTTTTTTTTTTGCTCTTAGATTCCACATATGAGTGGTATCACATGGTATTTTTCTTTCTCTTTCTGGCTTACTTCACTTAGTATGACAATATCCAGGTCCATCCATGTTGCTGCAAATGGCATTATTTTAGTCTTTTAATGGCTGAGTAGTATTCCATTATATAAATATACTACATCTTCTTTATCCCGTCATCTGTCGATGGACATTTAGATTGCTTCCACGTCTTGGCTATTGTATGTAGTAATGCTATTTAATTTTAATTGATTTAAATTTAAATATTCACCTGCACAACAGTGGGTTTTACATATTTTACACGTTTATGTTTCCAAGTAGTTGAAGAAGAAAATTTCTCCATCTATCATTGATGTCAGGTATGGTTAATAAGTGGATTCAGAAGAGATGTGTATTATTTCTGACTTTTTAAATAATGGATGCCTTATTTGTAGCCTAAAGTAAATTCTAGTTTTCTAAATGTTTTTTGGATGCATATAGCTCACTTTATATAGCCTTGTAATGTCAGTCAACAATAGCTCAGTTGCTGAAAACAGAGTAGATGTGATTTCAGAGACTGCAGATTAGTTCTGCTGTGTTGGAAAGTCTATACAGACATCGTGCATTTACGGGTGTTTTATTATAGGTAGTTTTGGTAGGGCATGAAAAAAGAATCAAAAGGTGCCTAGCTAACAAAACAAGTGATAACTAAGACAGGTCTTTTTTCTTAAATGTTAGTCTAATCAACAGTAACATGACTTAAAACTTCTTAATTTTCTGAGAGCTAGGGAAAATAATTTAAGCCTTGAAACATATTTCTTTATTCATGTATTAAATATATCTTATGGATGTTAATGCATTTTCATATCACCTGACCAAACAGAAAAACAGGACATCTTTTCAAATGCCCTGAAATGTCTGAAGCTTGAAATTGCTCCATAGCTGCGCTGTTTAGTTCTGATCAGTTTCAGAAAGCAGCAGTGACTTATTATGACAGTAATTTAAAGGAACTTGCTCAAGCTTAGTATCCTAAACTAAACTTTAACATATCCCTCCTTGTAACACATTTGTAATCATGTATTCTCTTTCCAAATAAATGCAAACACAAATCTAAGCCATCAAGGAAATAAATGAACCAAATCATGCCAGTGACCCTTACATGAAGTTAGTATCATAACAAATAAATTGACATCATTGAGGAAAAACATGTGCATTCAAACGTGGCTAGGAAAACAGAACATAGCTACCAATAATATTAGAAAAGTAGGGTGGGGACAATATTTCAGAAACATCAACAGCAATTTGAAAAATTAATTTTCTTAAAATTAAAAATAACTATAAAAGATTAATTCAGCTACAGTGCATTTGAAATGCAAAAACACTGTGTCAAGAAGTTTTTTTTAAAAGTGTGTACCAAGTATAAATGCTAATTTTTTTCAATGAGTCTTCAGAGGATAAGAAATTGGGAACTACCTAGTGGTACCTGAATGCTCATAGAAGAGGTATTATATATTACAGTGCCAAATGGACATTAATAACATTATTCTCATGTTCACTTTTACTGTTTCACTTCTTTTGACTAGATTAAGATTATATAGTGTCCCTCAAAAATGAAAACTTAGATTCATATCAGTATATTTTTGCATGTGTGTGTACACATATACATATATACACATATGTATTAAATGCATATATTTTGAGCTAGAAAATTATACCTCTTTACCCTAGGCCTCAGATGTCTAGGACTTATGGGTATACAGGTCAGAAATACAGTTTTTAAAATTAAACTACTAGAAAGTAATTTACTTTTTATGAGAATTTAGAGAAGCATTTTGTAGTGTATTATTCAATTCATTAATTTATGTTGTATTTAATTCTAAAAAAGAAACTTAACAATTTGTTATAGAAACCTAACGAAAACCCGGAAATAAGGCACAAAGGGCTTTATGTTCTTTCAATGTCAAACTAGAGTGCTATCTATCAAACTAGGTCATCTGACTTTCTAGAGGAATGTGACTTATTTGACTTACTGTTTACTATTAATCAGGACCCAGATTCCGTAAAGTTAGAGATTAACTTGAAGAAAATGGATAATGTGCAAGTTATTTTTGTACAGTGGGAATGCTATTGATTTTTGTCTTATAGAGAAGATAATCTCCAAGGTTATGATTTTATAATCATTTCTAAAAAATCTAGCTAAACTCTTTTTCTCCAAATTTTTGTTTTCTCTTATTGTATGTATATCTTTTTGTATTCTCTCTTGAACCATTTTTGTCATTCCGTGGTTCCACTGTTAATGAGTCAAACAAAACTTTGATACATGCTCACTGTGAATTTATATGACAGTTATGCTTTCAACATTTTGTTCTTTGTCACTCTTGTATTTTGTTGATAAGATTTTTAAAAGCTGGTAGAATTTAATGGAATGCTTGGTGAGATGTATCATTAGAGGAAAAAAAACCCATAAGGTGATGTGATATTTGAGGCTGAGGTAAGCTGAGAAAGAGTATCATCTCTGCAGGAAATAGCTTGCAATTCCCCACACACCATCTGTTCATCACAATCAATGCAATGACCATCAGAAGTAATAGGTGGCAAATCTGTAAACTTCCAATTTAGTAGTGTTTTTAAACCATCATTATCATTAAGGCAAAATTCATTAAATTATCTGTGGTGCTGAATAGTAAATGGATCAATTTAACAACATGGCTTTTGACTCATGGGAACAGACAAATTAAAATAGATAATAGTGATAAATTCAAGGGCAGACGGACATATCTATAAATGGATCACCATGAACAGAGTAAGTGGATATGAACATTTGTTTTAAAAATAAAAGAAAAATGTGAATTTCCTTCAGAAGTTAAGGAACAGTATGGTGTTTATTCAATCTTGTGGCTGAATTATAACTTCCAACTCTGCTTTTGAGATTTGATCATGAGAGTTGGCTGTAGACATTTGTGTGTGTGTGTGTGTTGTTGTGTTTTTTTCACTCTAAGTCATTGGGCCAGTCATCATGGTTGGGAATCTAGTACTGAAAACTGGCTTGGAGAGGGAGAATTCTAAACACTCGAAGAGTTGATTTTTGTGCTTAATGAACTTGCCTAAATATGTGTTGTATTCATCAGTCTTGTCTCAGTTATGTTATTTTTCTCTACGCATCCTGTTTGTCAGTAACTGTAAATCCTGCAGCAGCCTTTGAAATACTTATTTTGAAAGGAATATTTGGGTGCTAGGTGGGGTGTTGAGGACAGAGCTGAGAAACCTAACTATGACTTCATACTAATAACTCCAGTTTTAATCCAACCCTGTAGACTTCTCCTTACCTTTCCATAATTTATATTTTCCTCTCTTTCTTCCACATTGAAGACCATGACTAGAATCTGTAGTGATGTCACTCCTCTCACTCCTGATGTTGCTAACAGGGATCTTTTCTCTTCTTTCATTGTTAATCTGGCTAGGGATTTATTAATTTATTTGATCTGAAAGAATCAGCTTGTGCCTGCTACAAAGGCTCAAGGCAGGGACAAGATAGAGCAGGAATATGTAAGATGATGCTCTGGGATGTATTGATTTTTCTCTTTTACTCATATTTATTTTGATGCTTAGGTATTTTCTATATTCAGTTATGTTGAAGACATTATTTTTGTATAGCATTTTTTTCTTGATTTTTTTTTTGAAGGGATTATTGAAAGATGAGTATCTTGGAGGCCACTGTTATCTTCCAGTATCTGGAAATTCAGAATGTAAAGTTTAGTCTATTAAACCAATCTTGGTTTAAGAATATTTTAATATGTATCAGTTTTTGGTTATATTACTACATTGACTTTATTAATGAATGTTTAAAAGGCACTTGAACTATTTCTGTTTCTTTTTAAAGTCTTAATAATTTAGGAATGATGGGTATCTTTTAACATAATAAATGACATTTATCCCAGAATACTGTCACCATAATATACAGTGATCCAAAGCTCATCTTTCCATTGGTATCAGTAATAACCCAAGTTCATCTGCTATCAAGATTATTAACTAACATTGTTTTAGAAGTTATACAGAAAGCAGTAAGCCAAGAAACGGTAACAGAGGTATACAAGTTGTAGAAGATGAGAATAAATACATGATTTCAAATAGTATTTAAATATAATTAAGAATCAACCACTTAAGTGTCTAGTGCAGTAGAGACAGTATACAGATATTTCAGACTTTGTTAAAATAGTAATAACGTCCTAGAAAATTATTGAAAAAAAAGAGTCCATTCACAATAGCAAAACTAAATTATATGTATTTCAAAGAAGACAGACATAAATTATAACAAAATAATATGACAAAAACTGAAAACTTAGTAAGAAAAAAAAAGAAAATGAAATTTATATCAAAGTTGAAGACTCAGTATTGTAATACTATAAATCCTTCCTCATTAAATTTGAAATCATTTTGATAAGTTAAATTAAAAACAAAAAATTAATTTTGCTCAATATTGCTTTATATAGTTCATTTATTAGAATAAGTATCATTTTGGAAAAAAGTTTATAATGGGAAATACAATACCAGAGTTTAAAATATACTAGTTAAAAACAGTCTGCAATTGGAGCAAGATTAGTCTAATTGTGCACACATGAGAAAATAGCTCTTGCCAAGTAAAAATATTTTGTTTGCAAAATATTTAATGTGCTATGAAATGATCAATATTTTTCCATTGTTTACATATAGTATTTGTTGAGAAATTAGTGTGAATGGTATTAATTTAACTATCTTTAGAAATGATATGTGCATTCAAAAAGAACTTTAGGCATACTTTTATATTTTCTAAATTTTATATAGTGAAATTTAAAAAAATTAAGTGTTTTACCTAATGATTTAAAGACTTTCTATTCTTTGCCTCATGATATTATTATCAGATGTTTTCTATTAGTAATGAGAGGTGTTCACAAGGATTTATTTTATGTGTATTAATTACAGTTTTACTTACAACTAGTAATATCATTATGTTGGAAAAATGAGGGTTACTAAATTAACTTACATGCTTATATAACATTAAATGATACTACCTTTTAAAATAAAATTCCAAAGTTGACATAATGGCAATTTCAAAATATTGAGTGAGAAGGCAGTATACGTCAATATATTATAGGTAATTACAGTAAATATAACTGAAAGGACAAAACAAACTACACACACACTGAGTGTAGTTCTCTCTGCATGGTTGTATGACAGGTGATTAAAAGACAACCTTCTGTATGAAACACGCTAAAATAAACTGTATAATGTATTTTCAGAAATATACCAAATAGATGGTATTTTATTCAGTAGAATGATAAATCAATAATATCAAATGCTACATACACTTTAGTGAGGAAGAGGTTGAAATATATCAACTAGAACTTGATAAAGAGAAGGCTGGAGAGACCTTTTACATGGAAGTCTTCTGGCAGACGTAGCATGTCAGTAAATAGGTGAGCAGCGAGTGAGTATTAAGGGGGCAGTCTACTCTTTTAAGAAATTCAGCAGTAAAGGAAAGGAATGTTAGGGCAATGGTGGGAAACATAGGACGATAATAAAGAAGAGTTTTGAGCGTAGTTGAAATACCAATGCAAAGACGCATGGAAGCAGAGAAGAGAAGAGAACAGGGGAGAGGCCAGGTGATGGATGAAATGACGTTCTTGAGGCAAAAGAAGAAAATAATTCGGATGCAGAATATAGATGAAAGAATCAGATAAGATGTTGGATATCTGTGTCATAGTTCCTGAAGGAAGGGATAAAAGACAGAAAAAGACTTGAATAAATATTGAGGTTGGGGCCAAAATATGGGGAATATGTTTCTGACATTTGTGATTTTCTTTATGAAATAAGAGTAGCAGCCTTGTGTAAAAGATAAACCATCTTCCCACTAATTTGTGATGCTACAAATAAATAAACTCATATTCGTACTCCTAAAGAAAACTATCCATTCATATTTATTAGTATTTCCAGAGAACTTAGGTAGCATGTCGTGTTATAAATACACAAGGGAAATCTTCTTTGTGTTGGTGATTGGCCTAATAACAACACCTTTCAAGACATTAAATCATAATCTTGAATTTAGAAGTTTAAGGCATGTAGAAGTTTTCTCTTTTTTTTGGACCTACAACAAGTTCCATGACCACCTCTTACTCAGCGCTGTGGAAATACACATTTCCCAGTTACTGGTTTGATAATAAGATGTTTGAAAATGCCAACTATTGATAAGGTTTTAAGAGAGGAAAGCTACTGCATATTGCTATTTTAAGTCTAATTAATGTAACTACCCTGAAAAATAATTTGAAATTCCGAATAAAGTTAAAGACAACACTTTTGAATTCTATCTCGCATAAACTTTCATGTGTACAAGGAAATAGGAATTAAGATGGGTCATTATAGCACTGTTAGATTAGCAAAGAAATGGAAATAACTTTGTTTCCTATTAACAGGAGAATGGAGGAACTGTGGTTTGTTTACTTGATGAATTGTTATAGAAATATAAAGATGAATTTATTACAGAAAAATAGTTGACAAGTGTGTATATTAAACAAAAAATGAAATTGTAAAACGATACACATAGTATGATATAACCAATATCTTATTGATTACTATAAACATCTATTGAAAAAAATATAAAAATATATAGACACTTTAGAGAACAACTTTAGGGGTGTAGGTACCAATTGGCAGAAAGGGAGAAATGATAAGGAGTGGAGATATAGCTGCATCTGAAACCTTTTTCAATTAGAAATTTCTTAAAATTTAAAAAATAATTAAAAATGTATTTGTGTAAGTCGAATACAGGTATTAATCAAATGCACAAATTTGCCTCTGTGACTGCCTATGGTGAAGACAGATGAGTTTAAACTAAAATTGTCATTCAGTAATTGGGGACTTAATTAATGTGTAATATAAATTATCCTTGTATGTAAGATTAAGTATTTATAAAGCATTTGAGAAGGTAAATAAGGCAGCCCAGCAGTCAGATAGGAGAAAATAAACTTCATACAAGATCTGTCAAAGAACTCAGGGGTTGTCCCTCACCTCAGAGTTAGGGTTTTGAAATTCAAACTTAACACAAATGCTTAAAAATCTGCTGTTGAAATGCAAATGAAATATTTTTGTGTTGCTATAAAGTATTATATGAGGACTGCTTATTGTTTATTATAGACAGTTATAACCTCAAGGAACAACTGCTTAATAATGTGGAGACACATCTATTTTTTGTAATTGAAGTACAGTCAGTTACAATGTGTCAATTTCTGGTGTACAGCACAATGTCCCATTCATGCATATATGTACATATATTCGTTTTCATATTCTTTTTCATTAAAGGTTACTACAAGATACTGAACATAGTTCCCTGTGCTTTACAGCAGAAACTTGTTTGTTTTTTTTAATTGATGAGATACATCTATTTGAATGAATCCCAGTAATGGAGAATTTTATACCTCCTGAAAAAGAAATCAACTCAGTTATGCAGTATTTGAAGCCAGAATTTAGAATTTTATAGAAAATGTAAATAATCAGTTCCCCCAACTCAACGATTTCAAGATGCTTTTCCCTGAGGTTTATAAGCATGTGGCCAGATTCAGTGAATACGAAGACTGTAGTTTAGATTTAAAAGAATAGAAGGAAGAAGGAGAGGCAGGGAGGGAGAATGGAAGAAAGGATTCTGTTACTTTTATGTTAAAAGAAAGTGGTGTTCTGAGGTCCTGGTAAGTTCTGTTTCTTGAATTGAGTGGGCTTTCACAGATGTACTCAATTTGTGATAATGCATTGAACTGTCTCTTTATGATCTGTGCACTTTTTTGTATTTATACCATACTTCAATAAAAAAGAACTCTGTGGAATTTAAATTTTGCAAGTTCAGGGTCAAATTGCAGGTCAAAGTGAAGTAGATGATGTAGATCTTTTGTGTAATACTACAGGTGTGAAAAGTACCATGACCTCAAAAGTCATTAAATCTCATTTCTACTCTTTGAGATTCATAGATGAAAAGCCCAACATGAGTAAGATAATGAGTCTGTAAAGCTTCTCTGGGGGCTTAATGAACTCAAGGAGAGAAAGGACACTTCAGAGTTTCTATTACTAAAATATTAATGCCAATATTTAATCAAGCACAGCAGCTTTATTTTCCCCATAGATTCCAGGTTGTATTGATCATGGTGATGAGATAACTTTCCATTATTATTTGGATGCATCTTGTCCATGTGTTGCCCAAAAGTATTCACTTCTTGAGTCCGAGTACACATGGAACAATATGGAAATGAGAGCTACAGTATGGAAATGAAGGTTATTGTACTTTCAGATATGCAGCTCGAATAGAGCTACAGAAGTCCACATAAAAGTTTTGGATATGAACTAATAACTACAATTACCAGCTTGATGCCTTTTGTGAAAGGCTTTATGAATTTTCATTTTATCTCCTTTCAGAACCACTTACCTTAAATATAACTTAAATTACAGCCTGCTGTGATGTATCACAGCCATTTCCTGGGGCATATCCCCAGCTTGCTTTTAATGGAGGGTATGGGAGAAATTATTTTCTTTATAATTTACACCGACTTCTACCAGGAGTGTGGTTGGATAATCGTAGAAGCGATTTGTGCAATGAATTTATGTAACTGGTGTCTTAGCAGAACTCTTTTTAAAATGATTTTTGTTTTGTTTTTTGAGACATCTTGCTTTCTTAGTCAATCAGACTTTTATCTAACGAAGTCATATATTTTTGTCAAGACTTTTTAATAGACCAAATTACAGAAATGGGGAATTTAAAATTATAAAAAACTCTGCTCTTTTCTTTTTTAATAGTTTTTCTTCTATTATTATTTCAGAGACATGTATTCATTCCTGCTGAAATAATAATGAAAACAACAGTTAACATTTGTTTTGCACTTTACAAACATAGTCACAACAATCTTATAAGGCAGTTTGATTCATTTGTCCTTTTTTATGGAGTTGTAAATTGAGAATTCAGGTAGGTAAGTAACTTTGTAGCCCCACAAACAAAGCCCCTTCTACTGTGGGCTACTCCCTGACACCTCCATCTTCATATTTTCTCTTGGGAAATGACATATTTAGCTTCTTAACCCATAGGTTTCAATCCTAGGGACATCTGTAATTATTTCTTGCTCAGACTCCATTCACCTATTTTAGCTATACAAAGATTATTAAAAACAATATAATAATAAAAAATAAAAACAAAGAAATAATAGATATACTAGAAAAACCCACAAATCTTATAATGGGAAAAGCTTTTCTAACATAAAATATTTAATTATAAATGAAAAGACTAATAAAAGTTTGACTGTAATACTTTTTAAAAAGAAATGAATACATTTTTGTATAGCAAAAACACCAAAAGTCAAGAAAAAGATAAACAAGGAGATTACTAGCAAAAAGTAAAAATCTAATTGTATTGGTAAAAAATAAACCCTCAAAATCAAATAAACAAAGACAAATATTATAATAAAAAGAGTTAAAGGACATGTACTAGACTGTTAAGAGGAATTAAGAATAGCCAACCTAAATGAAAAAGAAGTGTTTAATATCACAAATAAAGAAATAAAATGAGATCTTGGGTTTCATTTACCATATAGAATTTTTTTAAATGATGAAACAATTTTTGGGGAAAAGTGAGGAGGAAGAAGAGGCAATACTGATTAAGCATAATTTGGCAATATTTCAGAATTAGATTCAAATGTTCCTGTTGTTTTACCGATTTCAATTCTAGGGAGAGTATCCAAGGGAAAATCATGTGTCTGACAGTAAGATGTCTAAGAGACAGTCAGCTGTTATAAACAACAGCCATGATATGTATAACAGAGGAGGGGTAGCAACTACCCAAGTGTGTAATAGTTGTGAAATGAAAACAAAGACAAACACCTCCTACCAAGGTTTACAAGACCATGTGTTCCGCACATGTTGATTGCTTCTGCTTTATGTCACTGTCCACTCTCCACTATCCTGTCAAACTTTATGTCCTTTTATTTCCCCTGAGGTGCTATTTATTTTTTCCATTCAATCCAATATTCTTATCTCTTTGCCTGGTAAACTCTACTTCATTCACTTCTCACCACCGTCTATCCCATGCCCATCTCTCCTGAGCTTCCATGGTAACTTAGGAATGCTCATTTCCCTTCTCATTCCGTTTTTCTGTCTTGTATTTAATGTTCAATGAAGGCAAAGACTATCAGACTTCCTTTGCTCTATCCCTAATATGTGCCATGACTAGCATTTGTTAGGCACTTAATAAATTCTTACTGAATTAACTAATGAATTATTTTGTGTCTATACCATAAGTACAATCCATCCATTACAATGTTGTTGTAGCATATTTGATGACTTAAAAATAGTTCCTGACACAGAACTAACCAAAAGCAATTATCCAGTCACCTACTACATCTAATTCTCAACTCTCAAGCACACTCCCTGCCTTGAGACCAACAGGATTCACTGATTATGTCCACAGGATGCTGGTTGTGTCAGTGGTTGCAAGAAGCTCAAGACTTCCAGGTATTTCATTATAGTCTTCATTCTACCTTATGTAAGGCTGTGAATAGTCCTTTTTTTCTGCTCCTCATCTCCCTCCTTTCTCTAATTCTTTCTGTCCTTTTACTGTATTCTGTAAAAGCAACCATCAGTCGTTAGTGAACACCTCCTTAATCTCAGTGTTTTCTCTTCTTTCTCTAATGAAAACCCAAGTTTTCGTAAATTAACTCTTCTGCTGATGTCCTCTCAAGTGGTGGCTCTTTTCTTTTCTCCCACATCTCTCATACTTCTGGAGTTGAAGTAGAACAGATAGTTTCCTTGTTCCTCATTACTATTTCCAGAGTATCCTGCCTCCCTCCTTTCTTCCAAAAAGCTAGCTCTGAATATCATGTCACCAGACCATACAATCCAATAAACCTCAATCACCTACCAACCCCTAGGTGATACGCATCTCAGACTTTGAAGATGTTATCTCCTGGCTCTCTCCAGTGCCACTCCAATCCTATGATCATAATATAGATGATATTTAACTTTTGATGTAACACTTTGATATTCTCAGTTTTAATCTGCCTCTTTGCCTGATACCTCTCATTTTTCCAGCTCACTTATTTTTCCCCATTTCATCAATTTGTTGACCACACAAATTACAACTGCAATTTCTCCATCAAGTTCTTTCCTTACACAGCTTAAATTCTATAACTCTTCATTATAGTTGCTTTCTTGTATGAAAGTGAAATTTCTTACTCATTACTCTTTTATTGTATTTGTCTAGCAAGCGTCCACTTACAGTTAAATCCAACTGCAACAATCTGGAAGAGCAAACCCTACAATACAGTGCTGATATTGTTTCATTTTAAATTCATGGTTAATCTTAAATGGGCTTTTATTAGTGTGTGGAGACCTTTCCCTAGTCATCATCCCTCTGCTATCCTAGATGACGGCTCCTATTTATTTTCTGTCTTCTCAGACATTCTCAGCACCTTACTCACTCTCACCCTCTGGCCCATGAGGAGAAAACTGAAAAAAGCGGAATCGGAAGAGATCTTCTCCTTTTGCCCACCACCTACCTGCATCTGTACATTCTGCTTTTCTTCCTATTAGTATGGATTAATTTTCTGTTTTCCTGTCTGAGGCCAGCCACTCCACTTGTGCACCAGATACAGCCCCTCTCACCTTTTCACTGCAGCATTTCTCCTTTCTCTTCTGCATCATATTTTCCCCCTCTCTATCAGATTATTCCTAGCAGCCTAGCGAAAAATGCTATCGTTTTCCCACCTAAGAAAGAGTCCTCCACTGATCTCACGGTCCCCTCCAGCTACCAGCCTGCTTCTCTGCTCTACTTGACAGCAAAACCTTTCTAAAGGAAGCCTGCCTCACTCCTCTAAGTCCTGCTTTCCATTATTACTGGATACCATTCTAACTAGGTTTTTGCCACATCGTTCCATAAAACGACTCGTAAGATCCTCAGTAGCGTGGTGGCCCGCTTCTGAGCCTGGGTATCTTTGAGAGTGAAAGGGAGCGGGGATGATTAGTACACTGAGGACTGAGACACTGGGCATGAGGCAAGACTGCCTCAGGCAAGTCGGATGCATGGTCTTCCTGCCACTGGTTGTGTGTTAGCTGAATTCAGATGCCTAGCCTTAAGTCTCGTCTTCCTTGATCTTTATGTGGCATTCATTAGTACCTTCTGTATGAAATACTGAATACTTACGACTTCTAGGTCAGCAAACAATATTGGTTTTGCTCTTAACTCACTCACTAATCTTTTTCAGTCTCCTTTGCGGGTATTTCCTCACATGCACAACCTCCAGATTGTGGAGTTTGCCAGGGCTCAGCCCCTAACCTGTTTTTTTTTTTTCCCCTCTTCTTATTTTTTTCTGTGGTATTCACCCACTTGACTATCAATTAATTATTGGCAATTGTACATCTTTATTCTAAAGGCTCCACTGAAATCCAAACTTATCCAAGTTCCTACTCAATATCTACATTTGGATGTAGTTAACATAAATGGTAACGTCTTCCTTCCAATGATTGGATTTGTTCTTGATTATACTTTCTCTTATCTATGCCCCAATGCATTTCTACTCTCTGTACTGCTATCACCCTGGTTTAAGCCATCATTTTCTCTCACCTGGATTATTCTAACAGCTTCCTTACTAATTCCCTTGTTTCTTCCCTCAAGCTTTTCCCCCATGCCCCACATACACGATCTATTCCCAACAGAGCATACAAGATGATCATTGGCCATTATAAACCATAGCTTACCACTCTTCTGTTGAAATGTCTGTCATGGTAAACCATTCCATTCATTTGTCAAAGTGCACATCCTTTAGTGGCCTGTAAAACCCAACATTATCACACCCCACTCAATCTCCTACTCTTTTCTTCCTCATCTATTCTGCTCCTGTCCCACTGGCTGTAATGGCTTTCTTCCTAAGTATTCATGGCATTCACTTGCTTCCTGAAATGCTCTTCCCCCAAACTTCTGTGTGATGGTCTCCTTTGCCTTCTTTAAGACTTTCCTAACATGCCCTTGATAGTGTAGCTTCCCTGATGGACTTATTTTAAATTGCAACCCCTCCCCACAGTCTCTTGTTGCCTCTCCGTTCTTCTACAGTGCATTATATTCTTCGTAGCACTTACGACTGCACAGCATAGAGCAGTTTTATGATGCTCTATCTGTCCATCTGTCTATCTCACACACACACACACACACACACACACACACACGCACCCTGGTGTGTCTTCTTCCACTGGAATGTTAACTCCAGAAGGATAGCGATTGTCACCTGCTTTTTCTACTGCTTTTCCTTCATCTCCCAGAATAGTTGCTGAAGCATAGTAGATACTGAACAGGTATGTGTTGAATGACTCTATGAATGACTAACTCAATATGGAGTGGATTAAATATAGCCATAACAACAGTGACAACTGCTGCCACTGATGGGCATTTTTTGAGTCATTTTCATGTTCTGGTAGTCTCAGAAATACAGAGGGAAGGAGTCAGTAAGGGTGCCCACAACACTTGTGATGACAGTTGTTTTTGGGTGTTGCAGTTATACAGTATTTTTGTTTATTTGTTTTCCTGCCTATCTTTCTTTTCTAAATGTTCTGCTGTGAACCTATCTTATTATAAGAGATAAATAGAAGAAATTTTTTACTTCCCCTTTTTGCTCTCCTTTTAAATTATTTTCCTTGTAATCAGGATCTCTCATAAAGACCAAGTTTGATTTAGGAAAAAAAATTTTAAAATAACATTTCAGAAACATTGAATAGCTCTAGTCCTGGCTTTTAGTTTACTTGGCATTGGCTTACTATATTTATTCTAAACACCTGTTGTGAGTCTTGAAGAGAAAAAAGTCACTGAGAAAATCTCTCTGCAGAATTTTCTTGCCAGATACTAAGTAAGGCCTACTGAACAAAACTTTTTGGCTTAACATATGGAAAGAAAAACTGAATCATATTTCCCCTGATTTCAGCACTGAAATCAAATTATTAAAGAGTGCAAAGACTGAAAAGGATCAAACAAAAATCTCCAGTCTCCCATATTTCCAGTAATGCTATTTGCTTGATAAAAAATGAATGAATCTGTTCCTTGAAATGCAGTAACAATTTAAAATGTAAAGCAAAAATAAAATCTCACACACAAAAATATACTTAGGCAATTTTAAAATAGGCTTATAGACTCAAGTTTTGCTTATAGTTTGACTTTGCAAGAATTGAAGCTAATTGAATTTGGTAAGTGTCAGGCACTATTTCTAAGCAAAACCGAATGCTATGAGCTTTTTAAGCTCAAATCCGGTTTCAGCTTCAGTGAACTCAGTGTACAAATTCAGACTTTTTATCTGCTGAATAAAATGTCTATCGGGTGGAGGGAAACATGATTTCATCAGCAACTAATTGGGGGTTTATATCTATACATTCTTGTTTTCTTCTTTTTTTTTTCCGGAATTATAGAAACATTTTGTAACCTTGAAGTAAATATTAGAAGGTAAGGGATAGAAAAAAGCAACCAAGATGGGTTGATTTGTCTCTGATTATTCAGAAATTTTTTTCTAGGAATGTGAACGGGGGAGTAAAACACTTTGACAGGTTTCTCTTGAGAATGACTTTAGGCCCAGACTGTTAGAATGGGCAATGTACCTCGGCTGTTAACCTTTCCAAATTGTAACCAGAGGGTGTCACTATCAGGAATCAAAATGATATAAACACATTTTCAGGAGTCTTATTTCTGGTTCCAAGGGATTCATCTTCATATAACAGGCAGCTGGGACCCTGGACATGTGGCTCCAAAGAGCAAAGGCTTAGTAACAGCACAGACCATGAAGGGCAAGCAAGATGACAGAATTGGCAGGAGCCTGTGGGCTGACAGTATGAAACGAGACGAGGGATAATGGATCTAAAATCTTGGATGCCAATGAAAAGAATATAGGATGATGAAAGCCATCAGTGAGAGGGACTGAGATGACATGCTCTTCAGATGACAATGCACAGAGGAAATACACTGTGCCAGTGACTCTGGTAGCCCTGCTGCTGTAAACTCTGTGAACACCTGCTCATGGAATTGTCAGACAGGACTGCTTTGCTTTATGAAGGTTTTGGCACCTGGGTGCTACAGTAGTAGGAGAATGAAATGTAAGTCCGTCCTTAGGAGGCAGATGAACAACACAGCTGGCCCTCCAAGGACAAGAGTAGTGAAGATGCCATGAGAGGGCTTACTGTATCTTCTTTCCAGGAAGATGGCCTGGGTTCACCTGGTCCTATGTATTCACCTTTTCCCGAGGACAGTTTACCCAACTTATTTATGGTTTACTTGATGTGTTTCTTCTAATATACATCCTCCTTTCTTCAGTTCTTTGGCACAACTGGAAAGATGACTCAGTACCTCTCTTCTCTTTATGAGTTCCTTTCTGTTGTTCCATCAGTGGTCTCAGTCTCCAGGCCCAGGGCAGTGTTGGAGTCAGCTCACTGAACTGGGATCCATCTTGACTTCTGCCCCACATCTTCTGGGCTAACACATGGCCAAAACCGTGTGGTGTCCAACACCTACAGGGACTTAGGCTGCTATTCTAAGTCATTCATGAACTTGCAAGTGTGAAAGAGTTAAGAACTTACCAGGCAACCCTTATTTAATAGGGACTACAAGATCCAACAGAAAAATACTTGCCCCTTACATCTCTCTGGTGGGTGATTCGGAAATGCTTTCTCCATGAAGAGATTTTTAACTGGGGGAAATTTTAGCTATGTACAATCAAGTATAATTTCATCCTTCCATCCTTCCCTCTGTTCATCTTTCTCTCTTCCTTCCTTCATCCCTTTCTTTATTCTTATAAGGTGTTATTGAGGAGGAGGGTAATGATTGCACAAAATAAATAAAAAATCATCTTAGAATAAATCATATACATCAAAAATGAAAGTAATATATCAAGGTGATAAGACTTTTAGAGAATTGTAGACAGATATACATGTCAATTCATAATTTTTTTTACTTTTTTAGTTCCTATATTGTAGTATCATTGCTGTACCATATTATATGTTACAGGTGTACAGTATAGTGATACACAATTTTTAAAGATTATACTCCATTTATAGTTATAAAATATTGGCTATATTCCCTATGTTGTACAATACATCCTTTAACTTATTTTATACCTAATAGTTTGTACCTCTTACTCCCTTACTCTAATATTGCCCCTCTGCTTCCCTCTCCCAACTGGTAACTACAAGTTTGTTCTCTAGATCTGTGAGTCTGCTTCTTCTTTGTTCCATTCACTAGTTTGCTGTGTTTTTTAGATTCCACATGTGATACCATACAGTGTCTTTCTCTGACTTATTTCACTTAACAAAATGCCCTCCAAGTCCATCTATGTTGCTACAAATGACAAGATTTCATTCTTTTTTTAAAGCTAAGTAGTGTTCCATTGTGTGTGTGTGTGTGTGTGTCTGTGTGTGTCTGTGTGTGTGTGTGTACCACATCTTCTTTATCCAATTGTACCTTGATGGACACTTAGGTTGCTTCCATATCTTAGCAATTGTAAATAATGCTGCTATGATCGTTGGGTTGCATGTATCTTTTCAAGTTAGTGTCTTTGTTTTTTTTTCAGATATATACCCAGGAGTGGAATTGCCAGGTCATATGGTAGTTCTATTTTTAGCTTTTTGAGAAACCTCCATAATTTTCCACAGTGGCTGCATCAGTTTACATTCCCACCAAGAGTGTATGAAGTTTCCCTTTTCTTCCTATCCTTGCCAGCGTCTGTTATTTGTGTTCTTTTTGACGATCACTATTCTGACAGGTGTGAGGTGATATCTCATCATAGTTTTGATGTGCATTTTCTTTTTTTTAACATTTTTTATTGATTTATAATCATTTTACAATGTTGTGTCAAATTCCAGTGTAGAGCACAATTTTTCAGTTACACATGAACATATATATATATATATATTCATTGTCACACTTCTTTCTCTGTGAGCTACTGTAAGATCTTGTATATATTTCCCTGTGCAATATAGTATAATCTTGTTTATCTATTCTACATTTTGAAATCCCAGTCTGTCCCTTCCTACCCTGCCTGCTTGGCAACCACAAGTTTGTATTCTATGTCTATGAGCCTGTTTCTGTTTTGTTTGTTGTTTGTTTGTCTTTTTAGATTCCACATATGAGCGATCTCATATGGTATTTTTCTTTCTTCTTCTGGCTTACTTCACTTAGAATGACATTCTCAGGAACATCCATGTTGCTGCAAATGGTGTTATGTTGTCGGTTTTTATGGCTGAATAGTATTCCATTGTATAAATATACCACATCTTCTTCATCCAGTCATCTGTTGATGGACATTTAGGCTGTTTCTATCTCTTGGCTGTTGTAAATAGTACTGCTATGAACATTGGGGTGCAGGTGTCATCTTGAAGTAGGGTTCCTTCTGGATATATGCCCAGGAGCAGGATTCCTGGGTCATATAGTAAGTCTATTCCTAGTCTTTTGAGGAATCTCCATACTGTTTTCCACAGTGGCTGCACCAAACTGCATTCCCACCAGCAGTGTAGGAGGGTTCCCTTTTCTCCACAGCCTCTCCAGCATTTGTCATTTATGGATTTTTGAATGATGGCCATTGTGACTGGTGTGAGGTGATACCTCATTATGTCAATTCATAAATTGATTGTGGTTAGAGGAAATACCTCTCCCTCCATTAGTAATTCTTTTTTTCTTCTATAACTTTATTTTTTCTTGTAAAATTTTCAAATATTCAAAAAAGAGAATTACATAATGAATACCAATACACATATCACTGGATTTAACAGTTGTTAACATTTAGCATGTTTGTGTCATCTATTTTCTGCTGAAGTAATTTTATAGTAAATAATAGAAATCATGGCATTCACCCCTATGTACTTCAGTGTGGTACTACTAATAAATAAAGACTTTATGGTAAATGCCACCCAATACAAGTATTTATTTATTCATTTTCTCAGAGTAGCTTTACTCATAATAGCAAAAAAAAAACTGGAAATAAACCAAATAAACATCCAAAAGTAAATCCATTAACAAACTGTGTATATACTACAGAATACTCCTCAGCTATAAAAAGGAACAATGTCATACATGCTAAAGTGATACTGTCCCCTGAAGTGACTGTATTGGTTTATGTCCCTACTAGCACTGTATAAAAGCTTCTAATGCATTTGCCACTTTTGGGATTTTAAGATTTTTGTCAGTCTGATAACTGTAATACTTAAAACAGTGTCTAATAAAAGAATAGCACTGGTACAGGAGTGCACACATTGATGGAAGAGAATAGGAAGCCCAGGGCTAGACCCACACTTTGCTTGGTAAATACCACTCAATACCTACCAGTCACACCTACCAATGATTCCCTAATATCATTTAACAGTTACCCCATATTCAGTTTCATGAAAAACATCTTGAACAGATCAAATTAAGGCTCAGATCAGACCCAATTAAGGATATCATGATATATTTAATTTTTATTTCTCTTAAGTTTCTTTTAATTGTAAATAATAGTTTCTTTTAATGACTTTTACTGACTTTTGAAGAAAAAAAAACTCAGCCAGTTATCTTAGAGAATGTTCTACCTTTTGGATTTCTCTGATTATTATCTCTGAATACCTTTTTGTTTGTTTCTGTCTATGCTGCATTTTATCTATATCAAATATTAGATTTAAAGAATTGATTAATTCAGGTTAAATATTTTCAAGAGGGACGTTTCATAGAGGATGTAGCATTATAATATTTTATTTCATCAGATTCTCATATGAAATATTATATTTTCTGAGAGTCTATTCTGTAGTAAACACTGCACACAGAATTGAAAGTATACTGAGAAGGAAGACCCATTAAGTCTTTGCTCGCACAGACCTCAAGCTCTTCTTCTTACTGGCATGTCTCAGACATAAGAACCTTTCCAGCTATATAGATAGTTTCCCTGCTTCTTCTTTTTTTTTTTTTTTTAACTTGGTAAATATATGGATGATTTATTTTCTGTGCAGTTTATAGAAATTTTTATTGGGTCATAATTAACACACAACACTATGTTTCAGGTGTACAACATAGTGATTCAGTATTTTTATACGTTATGTCATCATCACCTTTGTAAGATTAGTTACCATCTGCCACCATACAACGTTGTTACAACATTATTGACTATATTCCTGATGTATACATTACGTCTCTGTGACTTATTTTTCTTACAGCTGGAAGATTGAACCTCTTAATCCCCTTCGGTGATTTCTTTCTTTTTCCCACCACCCTCTCATCTGGCAACCACCAGCTTGTTCTATCTATGACTCTATTTTATTTTATTTTGTTTGTTCCTTTGTTTTTTATTTTTTAGTACAAGGACTTTTTGTATCTTTCATGTCATAATGTTTCATAATTGATGTACCTTTGCTTCTTTTTCTTGAATACATTTACAAGTATGTTAGCTTCAACTTCTCTTCTTACTGAATAAGCAAACACATGGGACCAGAAATTCTGGCATCTAACATAAGTGGGCATGGCCAGGCTTAACAGTTTATTGCCTAATTATTTAACTATATTCTTACTGAGAATGTTTGGCATTCCAGTGGTCAGATAACCAGGCAAAGCATTTGTTATTCTATTGATCAACTCCTGTTAAATAATCCAACATATTCTACATTCCAACAAGCAGTTTTCATGTATTTTAATCTTTTCTCATTATCACAGTTTTCCTTCTTGGAACCGTCTCACTTATTTTTCTTTTGATTATCAAATTTATCTTTGAATCCTTTGCCTTAACTCTTCCCATTTCTCTTTAGTAAGAGAATATACTTTCTTCATAAATATTCAGTGAAAAATAGAACTTTGTTACATGGATTTAGCACATGGTTGCTAAATCCCATACTACCACCTATTCCCTCTTCCCAAGCATCATCTCCATGCCAACATGGGAGAAATGTTCTTACTTTTTACTTACTAATGTAAATGTGTACTTTATTTTTCCATATGAAGTTGACTTTGATATTTATTTTGGTACAAATTTATCAATACTATAATGTTCATTGCTGGAGTAAAGGTAATGTTTTTATTCTACTCACATTTCCTGGAAATGAACCTGTCTGTTCAGTCAGCATTAAGAAATGTCTTTCAGTAGAAAACCTGTTTTTTCCCATAGAATATAGACCTATTTCCTGCTCTCAAGGACTAGCTCAGTGGTTTTCAAAGTCTCAATGGGGCCATCAGCATTAGCATCACCTGGAAAACTGTTGGAAATGCAAATTCTGGGGACTTACCCTACCTCATTCAATCAGAAACTTTAAGGGTGGGTTCCAGGAATCTGTGTTTATACAGTTCTTCTGGGTGATGGCACTATGTGCTCGGGTGTGAAAAACACTGTTCTAGCCTCAAGGATATTATTATGGTAATGTACAAATAGTGTAAGTTAAGTTGTAAGCAAGCCATCTCCCTTTGGTATAATTTCACTTATCAGACTAACTAAATTGCCTCCAATTAATTCAGTCACTCAAAATACAAATCTGGGTGAATTTCTTTGTCCTTCCCTTGGATTGTTTGTAAAAAATGTGAAAGGGTAGAAAGAGAAGACTGAGGGAGAATAAACGTCACATAATCTTTCCTCAATAATACTGAACATGTGATTCCCTCCAAGTCCTTAGACAGCTGTTAGGTTTTCTTCTGTGAATTAGACCGCTGAAGTAAGGGACAGATGATTATTGTCTTCATTCTCTTGAGCTGTAGAAGAAAAGGAAACAATGACTCATAGAATAATAAAAATTAGAGATGAAGGAAGGAAATCAGACCTCATGTATCATCCAGTCTACTCACTTGTCGGAACAAAATTATTTCTTGCAGTGTATTTTCTAGTGTATTGTTGAGCTTAATTTATTCAACTGGATGATGTATTAGATATTATATAAAGTAGGTTATAGAGTCAACCTGGTAGTTTTCTGTTTTCAGTACGTTCAGATTGGGAGTATTCCAATTGAAACATTCAAAAGCACTCCATCTGATGTTCTTAAAGGAATATTTGACGCTCTCATTCCCCATTCACAACTGTATTCAGCCCTATCCCAGTGCCCTTTTCAAAATGAGTTTCTAGGGCTGGTCTTCATGATAAGTTCTTCAGTATTTAAATACCTAGCCTAACCAAAACATACAATTAGAGGAGCTGAGCAGAATATAAAATGTGTCAGAGTATTTGCACCATTGAGATAAAGCAAAATCAAGCTAAAGCAGAAGAAAACAAAATGTCATTTTTAGTGGAATTTAACAGAGCATTGACTTGCTCTGAGAAACTTTAGGTAGATCCAAAGAAATTAGGACGCTATTCTTTTAACACCGCGTAATAAATTTGTGGTTCAGGTGTGTATGTGCCTCTCTTCCTTCCTCAGACTTCTTTACCTTTCTCTCCTCTTTTTGCCATTATTCATTTATTTCACAAGTATTTGTTTTGTTTTATTTTCTCAGACATTTTTATAGAGTTATAGTCATTTTACAATGTTGTGTCAATTTCCAGTGTAGAGCACAATTTTTCAGTTATACATGAACATATATATATTGTCACATTTTTTTTGCTGTGAGCTGCCACAAGATTTTGTGTGTATTTCCCTGTGTTATACAGTATAATCTTGTTCATCTGTTCTGCATATGCCTGTCAGTATCTACCAATTTCGAACTCCCAGTCTGTCCCTTCCCAGCCCCTCCCCCTTGGCAACCACAAGTTTGTATTCTATGTCTATGAGTCTGTTTCTGTTTTTTTATTTATGTTCTTTTTTTTTAGATTCGACATATGAGCAATCTCATATGGTATTTTTCTTTCTCCTTCTGGCTTACTTCACTTAGAATGACATTCTCCAGGAGCATCCATGTTGCTGCAAATGGTGTTATGTTGTTGGTTTTTATGGCTGAATAGTATTCCATTGTATAAATATACCACTTCTTTATCCAGTCACCTGTTGATGGACATTTAGGCTGTTTCTGTCTTGGCTATTGTAAATAGTGCTGCTATGAACATTGGGGTGCAGGTGTCATCTTGAAGTAGGGTTCCTTCTGGATATGCCCAGGAGCAGGATGACTTGGTCATATGGTAAGTCTCTTCCTAGTCTTTTGAGGAATCTCCATACTGTTTTCCACAGTGGCTGCACCAAACTGCATTCCCACCAGCAGTGTAGGAGTGTTCCCTTTTCTCCACAGCCTCTCCAGCATTTGTCATTTGTGGACTTTTGACTGACAGCCATTCTGACTGGTGTGAGGTGATACCTCATTGTAGTTTTGATTTGCATTTCTCTGATAATTAGTGATACTGAGCATTTTTTCATGTGCCTATTGATCATTTGTATGTCTTCCTTGGAGAACTGCTTGTTTAGGTCTTCTGCCCGTTTTTGGACTGGGTTGTTTGTTTTTTTCATATTAAGTCATATGAGCTGCTTATGTATTCTGGAGATCAAGTCTTTGTTGGTTTCATCGTTTGCAAAAGTTTTCTCCCATTCTGTAGGTTGTCTATTTATTTTGCTTATGTTTTCCTTTGCTGTGCAGAAGCTTGTAAGTTTAATTAGGTCCCAGTTGTTTATTCTTGCGTTTATTACTATTGCTTGGGTAGACTGCCCTAGGAGAACACTTTTGAGATGTATGTCAGATAATGTTTTGCCTATATTTTCTTCTAGGAGGTTTATTGTATCTTGTCTTATGTTTAAGTCTGATCCATTTTGAGTTTATTTTTGTGTATGGTGTAAGGGAGTGTTCTAGTTTCATTGTTTTACATGCTGCTGTCCAGTTTTCCCAACACCATTTGCTGAAGAGACTGTCTTTATTTCATTGTATATTCTTGCCTCCTTTGTTGAAGAGTAGTTGACCAAAAGTCTGTGGGTTCATTTCTGGGCTCTCTATTCTGTTCCATTGGTCTGTATGTCTGTTTTTGTACAAATACCATGCTGTGCTGATTACTGTAGCTCTATAGTATTGTCTGAAGTCTGGGGGAGTTATTCCTCCAGCCTCTTTCTTTCTCTTCATCAATGCCTTGGCAACTCTAGGTCTTTTGTAGTTCCATATAAATTTTATTATTATTTGTTCTAGTTCTTTGAAATATGTCCTGGGTAATTTGATAGGAATTGCATTAAATCTGTAGATTGCCTTGGGCAATATGACCATTTTAACAATACTGATTCTTCCAATCCAGGAGCATGGGATATCTTTCCATTTTTTTAAGTCTTCTTTAATTTCCTTAATCAGTGTTTTATAGTTCTCTGTGTGTCTTTCACCTCTTTGCTTAGATTAAGTAAATAAAATGGAGATTAAAAAAAATCCAAAAAAATCAATCAAACCAAAAGCTGTTTTTTTACAAAAGTAAAATCGACAAACCTTTGGCCAAACTCACAAAGAAGAAAAAAGAGCACAAATAAGCAAAATAAGAAAGGAAAATGGAGAAAATACAACAAACAACATAGAAATATAGAATATCATATGAGAATATTATGAAAACCTATATGGAACCAAAATGGATAACCTAGAGGAGATGGACAAGTTTCTGGAAACATGCAGTCCACCAAGACTGAATCAAGAAGAAACTGACCACTTGAACAAACTGATCACTAGAAATGAAATAGAAATAGCAATAAAAACCTCCCTACAAATAAAAGCCCTGGACCAGACGTCTTCATTGGGGAATTCTACCAAACATACAAAGAACTCATACCAGTCCTTCTCAAACTCTTCCAGAAGATTGAAAAGGAGGGAATACTCCCAAACTCATTCTATGGAGCCACTATCACCCTGATACCAAAACCAGGCAAAGACACCACCAAAAAAGAGAATTACAGACCAGTATCACTGATGAACATAGACACCAAAATCCTCACCAAAATATTAGCAAATAGAATCTAACAGCACATGAAAAAGATTATACATCATGATCAAGTGGGATTCATCCCAGGGACACAAGGTGGTTCAACATACGCAAATCAGTCAATGTGATATACCACATCAACAAGAGAAAGGACAAAAACCACATGATCATCTCAATAGATACAGAAAAAGCATTTGATAATGTTCAATACCCATTTATGATAAAAACTTTCACCAAAGTGGATATAGAGGGGACATATCTCAACATCATAAAAGCTATATATGACAAACCTACAGCCAGCATAGTACTCAACGGTGAAAAACTCAAAAGCTTCCCCCTAAAATCTGGGACAAGACAAGGATGCCCACTATCACCACTCCTATTCAACATAGTCTTGGAAGTCCTAGCCACAGCAGTCAGGCAAGAGAAAGAAATAAAAGGGATCCAAATTGGAAAAGAAGAGGTAAAAGTGTCACTATATGCCGATGACATGATACTATACATAAAAAACCCTAAAAGGTCCACACAAAAACTACTAGAAATAATCGAAGAATTCAGCAAGGTAGCAGGTTACAAGATTAACATACAAAAATCAGTTGCATTTCTTTACACTAACGATGAATCCACAGGAAAAGAAAGTAAAGAAACAATCCCTTTAAAATAGCACCCAAAGTAATAAAATACCTAGGAATAAATCACAAGTATTTGTTGAATGACCTGCATGTACGAAGGGGGTTTACTTATTAGTTCTGTGATTTAGAGGGTATTTAATATTGCTATGCCACATTTCCCTCTCCTGTAAAACAGTAGCAACCTCCTAGACTTGTGAGAAAATGAAATGACACACACTTCATGTGAAACTGCTTATAAGAACTTCAACACGTGATAAGGAGGATTTGGGTATCATGCCTCATTGAAACATCAGAAATACCGTTGTTTAATAAGAATGATGATATTCCCACTTAAAATCTAATTAATTGTTCCAAGTGTCCCGTTCATCCAAACTCGTGCATGTTTTAAAAATACATACATATACTGAGTGAGAAGTATGTGTATGTTTGTGTGCACACAAGCATGAATGCTCACTTGCCTATTTTTAAGGATAATCTGGAATATCCCACTGATAAGCAAAGCTTTGGGGAATCTCTTATGAAGCTGGTTGAGGAGCTAACCATGCATTTCTAAAAGCCTTAAAAACAGTGGATACATGCACAAAGAAAACCTGTACATCAGATTAGCACATTTAGTGAATTTAGAAAGTCAGGCTTTCAGTTTAAAGTGATTCACAAGAATTCTTGAAAATATCCTACTTTCTGGTTTTAACAAATGACTGTTAGAACCATTTTTAGTACATATGTGATTTAATTACATATGTCATTGAGGTTTAGTTTTTCATATTCAGTATATTTGAAATATCATGACCATAATTTAAATGTTATTAATGATATAATTCAGTAATATTAAAATACTGAAAGACTTTTGCCTAAATCTTTTTCTAAATATGAATATTTAGAAAATATGCACAAATCGTAAGTGCACAATTCTAAGGGTTTGACAGAGTGAACATGATCTTGTAAAGAGCTCCCAGTGAAGAAACAGAAAATTACTGTCACCTCCTAAACCCCTCCCATGCTGCATCCCAGTCACATGCCCAGGCCCCTGTAGGTCTGCCGATTCCAAGAACAACCACTATTGTGACTTCCAGCACTATGATTCGCTTCTTTATGTTCTTGAAATCCACATAAATCCAAGTATGTAGTTTGTGTTCTTTCATGCCTGACTTCTATTTTTTAACATTATATTTGTGAGAGTCATTCAGGCTGTTGCTTTAGCAATAATGTGTTCCCCCACTTTGATTTTTTTATGTATTTTACTATATGAACACATATATCACAAATTATTCAATCTTGTGGTAAGAAACTTGGGGTGTTCCCATTACTTGGCAGTTATTAATGCTATTAATAATGCTATTATGAACATTATTTTACATGACTTTTGATGAACATACATATGCATGTTTGTTAGGTATATTCCAAAAGTGAAATTGCTGTATCATATGATGTATGTGTGTTAAGTTGAATATACCATCCTTGTAACAAATAAGAGGCATATGCACATTTTTCCCATTCTTATAATTAGAGAACAGTGACTCCATGGTGAAATTTCCCATGAATAAGATAATTTTTGCCATTGGGTAAACTGCCATTTTCCACAGCAAATAAATAGCCTTTTTTTTTTTTTTTTAGCAGCAACTGTATAGTAAATTCAGTATGTATTTTCCTTTGTGAAGTATTAACAAATGTTCCTGGCATATAATTCAGTGTCTAGTAAATAGTGAGTATTTATTAAAAATGTGTTCTTCAACAAAGAAGGTATACAGATGGCAAATAAGAATATGAAAAGATGTGCAATATCATGTCATTTGGGAACTGCAAATTAAAATAATGATGAGCTACCATGACACATTAATAGAATGGCTAAAATTCAAAACACCAGTAACACCAAATGCTGGCAAGGATGCAGAACAGTAGGAACTTTCATTCAATGCTGGTGTGAATGCAAAATGGTACAGCCACTTAGGAAGACAGTCTGGCAGTTTCTTACAAATGAAACTATAGCTTAACAATCCAGCAGTCATACTCCTTGGTGTTTACCTAAATGAGTTGAGATGTTTACACAGAATGCTGCACATGAATATCTCAAGCAGCTTTACTCACTATTGCCAAAACTTGGAAGCTATTGAGAGTTCCTTTATTAGAGGAATGGATAAACTCTAATACATCCAGACAATGGAATATTACATAACAATACAAATAAGTCAGATGTCAATCAATGAAAAGGGGGAACTTTATGTACAATTCAGTTTTTCAAAAAAACCCATCAGAAATGTGCAGAATACCTAAACAGATATTTTTATTAAGAAAATATATAGATGGCCAACAGGCACATGAAATGATCCTCAACATTGCTAATTATTAGAGAAATGCAAATCAAATCAAGAGTGAGATGTCACCTCACACCTGTCAGATGGCTATGTTCAAAAAGTCTACAAATAACAAATGTTGGGGAGGGTGCCAAGAAGGAAACCATTGTATGCTGTTGGTGTAAATGTAAATTGGTGCAGCCAGTATGGAAACACTATGGTGGTTTCTCAAAAACTAAAAATAGAACTAACATATGATTCAGCATTCCACTCCTGGGTATACATCTGAAGAAAATGAAAACACTAATTTAAAAAGATACATTCTCCCCAGTGTTTATAGCATCATTATTTATAATAGCAAAAATATGAAAGCAACTCAAGTGTTTGTTGAGAGACAAATGGATAAAGATGTGGTATATATACACATATATAAATATGTATACATATATGCACATAAATAATGAAATATTACTCATCCATAAAAAGAATGAAATTCTGCCATTTGCACCAACATGAAATGGTCCTAGAGAATATTGTCTTTAGTGATTATATATTCTTTTCTCCTTTGTCGAAGATTAATTGACCATAGGTCTGTGGGTTTATTTCTGGGCTCTCTGTTCCATTCCATTGATCCATATGTCTGTTTTTATGCCAGTACCATGCTGTTTTGATTACTGTAGCTCTGTAGTATTGTCTGAAGTCCGGGAGGGTTATTCCTCCAGCTTCATTCTTTTTTTTTCTAATTTACTTTTAACATTTTTTATTGATATATAATCATTTTACAATGCTGTCAAATTCCAGTGCAGAGCACAATTTTTCAATTATACATGAACACATATATTCATTGTCACATTCCTTTCTCTGTGAGCTACCATAAGATCTTGTATATATTTTCCTGTGCTATACAGTATAATCTTGTTTATCTATTCTACAATTTTGAAATCCCATCTATCCCTTCCCACTCTCTGCCCCCTTGGCAACCACAAGTTTGTATTCTATGTCTATGAGTCTATTTCTGTTTTGTATTTATGCTTTGTTTTTTTGTTTTTATTTTTTAGATTCCACATATGAGCGATCTCATATGGTATTTTTCTTTCTCTTTCTGGCTTACTTCACTTAGAATGACATTCTCAGGAACATCCATGTTGTTGCAAATGGCGTTATGTTGTCGATTTTTATGGCTGAATAGTATTCAATTGTATAAATATACCGCAGCTTTTTTATCCAGTCATCCGTTGATGGACACTTAGGCTGTTTCCATGTCTTGGCTATTGTAAATAGTCCTGCTATGAACATTGGGGTGCAGGTGTCATCCTGAAGTAGGGTTCCTTCTAGATATAAGCCTAGGAGCAGGATTCCTGGGTCATATTGTAAGTCTATTATTCCTAGTCTTTTGAGGAATCTCCATAGTGTTTTCCACAGTGGCTGCACCAAACTGCATTCCCACCAGCAGTGTAGGAGGGTTCCCCTTTCTACGCAGCCTCTCCAGCATTTGTCATTTGCCTCCAGCTTCATTCTTTTCTTCAGTATTGCTTTCACATTTCTTGGTTTTTTGTGATTCCATATAATTTTTAGGATTATTTGTTCTAGTTCTGTGAAAAATGTCAAATAAGTGAGGCAAAGTGAGACAGAGAAAGACAAGTACTGTATGATATCACTTATATGTGGAATCAAATACTGAATCACTAATCTGTACACTTGAAACTAATACTGTAAATCAACTATACTTCAATTTAAAAAAGGACATGGAGGAATTTTAAAAGCATATTGCTAAATCAAAGAAGCCAGTCTGAAAAGATGACATACAATATAGTTCTAATGATATGAGGTTTCTGGAAAAGGCTACATACTGTATGATTTCAATGATATGACAGTCTGGAAAAATTTGGTAAAAGTATAAGTGGTTTCTAGGATTTCAGTGGAAGAGAGGGAGGAACAATGAATAGGTAGAGAATCGGGAATTTTTAGGACAGCAAAACTGTTCTGTATGATAGACTAAAGAGGGACCCATTATACATTTGTTAAAACCCATAGAAAGAACTTCACAGCAGAGAGTGAACCCTAAGGTAAACTATGGATGTTAGTTAAATATAATGTATCTATATCAGTTCATCAATTATAACTAAGGTATCACACAAATACAGGATGTAAATAATAGGGGAAACTCTATGGGAGTCAAGAGGAGAACGTGCAAAAACTCTATGTATTTTCCAATCAATTTTTTTCTATAAACCTAAAATTTCTGTGAACAACAAAGTCTATTAATTAAAAAAAAAAAGTGTTCCTGGTGAAAACCTCAACACATTTTCTTCAACTTCTCATCCTTTCCATTCAGATGGACTATCAAGAGTACTAAATCTAGAGCCCAGAAGCAGAAGCAATCTTCTTAACCTTTGTGTACAAAGTTCTATTTGTCAGCTATCCCCCAAATCCACTTTTAATTGTGGAAAGTTTGAGTTATTTCAAATGTAAGATAAAAAAGCAGTAAATTTCTTTAGGACAGTATGATTAGGGAATTTAAAGAACAAAATTCTTATGATGTTTGAATGAATAACAATTATCACACAGAGCTTAATCTTTTTAAAGTCCATTTACATGGAAAATGAATCAGAATAAGATGTCAAGCCTCAGGGAATACAATCAAATCAATACAGTTACCTTCTCTATGCTTTTGGGTGTTTTTTCATGCTCTACTGCTTCCTACCTAAAAATCTTGCTGGAAATATTCCAGCAAGTTAGAGAAAGTACATTTTAAAAATTGAAATCCAAACTCTTCTAGAATATCAGAAAGGTACAGTCTGTTCAACATTTTCTACCTAATACACAGTTTTAGGCCCTAAGTATATAAATAAAAAATGAGCATTAAATGGAAACACAAAAAGTTCATAATCAACCTAATATTTTAATGAATCTGGTTTTCTATTTTTTCCCTGCCTACATTCTGAAAGAACCAGAAATGTCTGTACCATCCCATTGATCAGGATGTCAAAGACACAAGTGGGCTTTTAACCATGTAACCTCAGAAAATGAGCACTGAGTAAAAATAAAACATGTAGGTTCATGAAGTATGGGTGATGAGACACAGGAAATACAAAAAATGTTCTTTATGCAATTTTACTATAATGAGGCTCTTGGTAGTGCAGCTACTGAAGAGTAACATAAGGTGTAAAGAAGACGGAAGATGGAATAAATTAGAACATACAAGTATGCTGCTGGAAATGAGACAGTGGAGGTGGAAATGCACGGTGAGAGAAAAGGGGAGAAATGCTGGGGAGATACCCTGGAGTGGGTGCGAGGGAATGAAATTCAGTGCGTGAGTAGCAGGACTGACCTTAGTCATGACATGGACACATCACTGAGAGTAACAGGAGGGGATGTGGAATACATGGCACATATGCAGGAAGGTGGGGAGAGGAAGTAGTGGGAACCCAGGAATGCTCTTTTCTAATTGCACCTCAGAAAAATAGGAGACTCAGTCAGCAATTGAGTGATGATGACAAAGGGCTAGGAGCTGGAAAATTGCAGAGAGGGGAGTTTAGAAAGTTTGCTGTAAGCATGGGAACACAAATAGACAGGGAAAATACAGTGAGAAGTACATCTTTTGTGCATACTGTTGGATTTATACAACTGATAATAGCAGTCAGTACCTTGTTTTGAATTCTAAGAAGTAATACTATTAAATCATTAATACCGAGACTGAATATACAAATGGACACTAGCCAGACTCTATATGACAGTAGATCCTGCATCATATATGACCCACAGCTTCTTCAGCCACTGGTCAGGAAGCCAAACAACCACCTCTGTAGAATGGTCAGGACTTGGTCGTGAATGCAGTTTCCTTACATTCTGCCCCCACTTCTAACTCAGGATCAAGGAGAGAAAGCCAAATAAGCTTCCTGAACCAATCACAGAAGATGGCCTGCTCTAGTTAGCCTGCCTCTAGCTGCTCTATGCCTTTAAACTTCCAATCAGAGTGTCCCTGAAGGCTTCCTTTTTTTTTTTTTTTCAAATGATAAAAGCTTACCTCCAGCACTTCCTGCCTTGGAGTCTCTTCAAATGCAAGAGATGGAGATTGACTCCCTGCTATATATAACAGACCATGAGAAAATAACCTTTTTGGTCTCATTCAGGTGGTCTTCATTTATTGCCACAATAAAGTTTAAGCCATATTATGTAAATATTGTGTTTTAAAAATCTATATGCAATCAATTTATCATTTCAATAGAAAAAAAGCCAAACTGCTTGGTATTCTGTTAGTGACAAAACCAGTGAGCTTGTTGATTACTTATATTTTTCAATTAATTGTAGAAGAGAAAATGGCGTAGAGGCATAAGGGTGTACTTTGAAACAGGCATCCAAAGCCTCACTTCTTTGTTGTTACACATTAGCTGAATGCCTTTGGTATACTTAATCTCTAGGTGTTACAAGTTTCTCATCAGTAAAATGGGATAATAACCACCATCTCCAAGGACTTGTCCAGAAGAATATATGCAGTATATCTAATTCTTGGAACATAGTTGACTTACAAAGAATGCTATTTTCTTCTTGCAGTCTTCCCTCCTCCCCCTACTCAGTTATATTGACAGTGTATTTATTATAAACAGCCTAAACATAATAAATTTTAAAAATATTCATTTTCTGTTCCCAGTAATCTGAAAAGAGTAATTGTCACTGGAGCAAATCTGATGAGCAAAAAGGATAGTGTGTGTGTCTCTACCAAGCCACAGTTACTGGATTTGTTTTTCAGGTAAAGATTTGTATGCTAGAACTGTTTTAAACACTGGCTTTCTAAGGGAGCTAAATCCCTGTCCTCAATCATTGTGGTCCAGGGCAGAGTACCTTGTCTTATTTATTTCATGGCCCCAATATTTGCACAGTGCCTGGTACAAGGGGGGATCCAGTGTATTTTGGCTGAGAATGCACACAGAGGGGGAATAGCTCACCCTTGCCCTGAGCTTTGTAGAGAATCTCAGAGCAAGTTTTCAGACTCTCCCCTTACAGTTTGAGAAAGTTGTATGTAATTTAGGTGAAACAAGATAGATGCCAGTAGGTCTGATTCTATGAATTGAAAAACTGAGTAGAGTTTTTGATGAGCAACTAATTTTTAAGAACAAAGTTCTTACAGATTCCAAAATCTGTAATCATTGGAATATGAAAGTCTCTCTCTAGGACTTATAGAAACTCATTAATTTATATCTAGCTTTCACAAGTGGGTTAGTTCTGTGCATGCAGCAGCTGTATTTTTGGCATCAAAAACTTCCATTTTGCAGATCCAATTATAGTTAATTAGATTCATAAAAAGAAAAAATCCAGTTTTCATTTGTGTTCATCTATAAACTGAATCCCTAATCATTATATGTATTTTACTAAATTTTAGTTAATAATACTCATGGTAATGTATATTGTTATAAAATTGGTACTTTTTAAAATGATAGTGATATACATATTTATATAGTATCATTTTTTCCACAAATGCTATCTAATGTGAGATGTTAGAAGCTTTTATTGACATAATAAAAGGCAAACTTTTTAAATGAAGAGAAAGTGATTCATTCAGATTTTATTTGCAAAATGTATTTTGTGGGTTTGCACAAAATAAATTTCTGTGGACTACCAACTCTGACAGATTATTCAGATGAATTCTGGTCATTAATTTTTTAAAATGCTATTCAAATCAGAGCAGTATTTATTTTTAAGATATATTTTTATCACTCTAGTCTATCCAAAAATAGTTATTGGTCTATGGGAAGAATCATGAAGTAAGTATTTTAGAAAATTGACAGTCAATTGGAGCTACAAATGATGAGTCTACAAAAAGTATAACATGTAATTCCGAGTTATTAAATGAAGAAAGCAGATATTAAAATGCTTTAACACTGTAGAGGAGGTATAATTGTTAAGGAGACAGTAAATGAAGGCTTGTTTTACAGGAAAGTACAAGTAGAGCTGAGCAAGAAAAGATGAATAACGTTAAAAATACATATTTTAGTAGAAAGGGCTTGACTAAGCCAGATGAAGGGGCCAGTGTGAGCGCTGTTTTAACTGGTGAACATGGCAGGTGGTGCCTTGACTAATCTTAGGGATAGGCACTTTGCAAAGCAGAATAATAGGGGACAGACTTGGGAAGTTGTTGTGGTAATCAGTGTACTCTTCGCTGTGTGCGTCTAACACCGTTCCTTGATATTACCTTGGATATGTTAAGAAAAATACAGTATCGTAATTATAGGAAAAACAATATTGATAATATGTATCAGTGTCTTGTTATGATTTAATAGTTGACTTTGTAGAAAGCTACAGATAAACAGTGGAAATTATTCCTGTCTTCAAGGAGTTTGCATTCAATTACAAACAGATACAGAAAATCCTAAATGTGCTATAATCATTCATTATCCTATTTACATAATTTTGTAGTAATTGGCCATGGCAAATGCTTAGATAAATCAGAATTAACCTCGTTCAACCTCGTAAAGTGTTTTAGGAAATAAGTTTTGAGAAGAGAGTTGAAAAGTAGGCATTTCTCTGCATTCCTCCTTTTTCCTGGATGGGCAGGAGGGGGACAGGGGTCACTTTTATTCTTGACCTTTTTTAAAATTTTACTTTTCATTGAAATGTAGCTGATTTACAATGTTAGTTTCAGGTGTACAGCAATTTTTTTTTCTTTTCAGATTCTTTCCATTATATGTCATTAGAAGAAATTGCATAGAGTTCCCTGTGCTATACAGTAGGTCCTTGTTGTTTATTTATTTTTTACATTATTCTTGTCCTTTTAATATAAGAGTAGCTTATTTTGCTCTTGCTTCTTGGATGGCTGGGACTTAAATACCCCTTTGAGTCACTAAGAAATACTTAAACAGAACTAGGAAGACAAATAGGAAGATCTGTTTAGAAAGCTAGCAGTTACAAATGAATATCCAAAAAAAACTTTATCACTTAATCTAGAAATACTAATACTAAATACTAGTAAAGGAGGCAGCTGACAGCTACATACGGGGTCAGGTACAACAATGCATGAACTCCTGATGGACTAAATGCAAATACAAAGCAATGTGACGCTTCTCCATGTTAACATGGAAACAAACCCCTTTCTGTAACTTTCTCCATGGATCTTAATGATGAAGAATATAAGCTGAGCACATTTTGGTGAATTTGACATTTTGAGTAAATTTTACCTGTGTCTTGAAAAGGGAATTTTGGAAACACATTTGTTTCCGACCAAGTAGGAAAAGTTACAGATACAGCATGAAAGGTAGTGATAAGATCTTTACCGCAAGAAACCTAGAAGACTTTTTCCCCCTTTTCCTCCCGTGAAGCCTGGAGACTGTTCAGTAATGAACAAGCACCGACTGTAGGATTTAATGAGCCACTCTGAGGAGATGCGATCTGACTTCCACTGCTAACTTCAGTCTTATTAAAACGAGACTGCGCATTTATCAGATGTCTGATTCTTTGGAATCCAAGCCTAGTGCACTAGAAGTGCTGCAGCTTCCTCACCATAACCCTTATTCATACCCTCCTTAGAGCACATTTTCTGACTCGGTAACCATTACCATGCACACACTGATACTTTATTAAAAAAAAATACAGTGTCATTTCTGTCTCAGTGAAGCACTGATGAAATATTCAGAAGTTAAGCGTAAGTAATAAAAGGTTCACTTGGCTGGAAATAAGCTCATTATTGTTCGTTGCCTTTGTCTCCTGTGTGATGATCAGGGCCTTGGTACAGCGTTTTCTTTTGCCTCCTGCGTTTACAGAATATTCCCTGTGTTGTAACATCAGAACCTAGTGAGTAGAATGATTAACTTTTGGAGGTTTCATTATTTTGCCAATTGATTTGAATCATTCCATTTAAATGTTTTTACAGAGTATTAACAAGGCCGTTTTGTAAGGTTGAAACTGTACCTTGAAGCAGGTTGAATGAAGATAAAGACTAAAAAAAGACATTGCGATTCACAGGCCATGTTGGGAAAACAAGGGTCCATCGATATACATTTAAGGTGATAAAGTGAGGTGATCCATTCTACTGCCCTGTTCAATTGTTAGTTAATTGAGCGATATCAAAAATTTGCCTTAAAACTCAGTAAACTGCAAAGAGTTGAATTCTGTAATGAACCAAGGTGATGTTCATGAGCGCTGTGCTGTGTTATCTGCACCACATCTGCATAATAACCAATCCTGGTGCCACTCAGCTTCTCTCAACAGCCATGGCTTAATGAGGTAGTTATCCACTTTTTAACACCACATGATTTTTTTTCAGTCTCATTCAATATCTGTAAGTGTCTGCCAGAAAAATCTAACAGTTCTGTATAAACGTTGCCTCTGATTTTCCTAAGCCTCCAGACTGACTTTAGCTGGTCTTCTTCATGGTACCAGGGAATTTGCCCTGCCTTCTAGCAGCATTGAGGGAAGGTGTATTAGCTTCCTACGGCCACCATAACAAAGTAGCACAATCTGAGTGGTTTAAAATAGTAGATATTAATTCTCTCACAGTTCTGAAGTCTTGAAGTCCAAAATCAGGGTGTTGGCAGGACCATGCTCTTGCTAAAGGCTCCAGAGAAGAATCTGTTCCATGCCTTTCCCATAGCCTCTGGTGTTGCTGGCAATCATTGTCATTCCTTGGCTTGCAGATGTATCACTCAATCTCTGCCTTTATCAACACAGTCCCTTCTGTTACACACATTCTCCCTCTGTGTCCTTCCTCTGTCTTCTCTCTGTGCATGTGTCTCTGTGTTTCTTCTCTTCCTATACAGCACATCATAGTGGATTAGAAGCCTACCCTACTCCAGCATGACCCATCTTAATTACATCTGCAATGACCTTATTCCTGAAGAAGGTCACCTGTTGAGGTACTGGGGTTAGGAGTGCAACATAACATTCTGGGGGGACACTTTTCAACCCATACCAGAGGGCAAGGCCAAGTGTACCAAGTTCTTAACTGCTCATCAGTCAGTTGGTTAATGACTATTTTCTATTGCTATTTTAATAGTCTTTATATTTTCATTTATTTTACAGAAGATTGGAGGCAGTTTAAGCAGAAACATACAAAATATACTTGTGATTAAAGAAAAATATAAAGAGAACCAGAAAATACAAAATATAAATACAGTTGAGATGAGCAAGAAAAGAAGATAGAATAGAGGTTAGGGAAAGAGTGTGTGTTGGCTGAATACAGTGTAGGGGCAATTATCCAGATCTATGTTTGAATAATAGCTTCCCTACTTACTGCTATGTGAACACGGGAAAGCCATCTAACTTTCTTTTCTCATATGTAATAAGAACAACCTTACTTTTTAGTCACCATGCAGTCTTTCGTTCAGGATCCAAAATAATTTATTGAGGCCATTTTGCCAAGCTTAGCACCATGCATGACAAAAGATACGCAGTAAATGATAGTCGTTACTCATATATTAACTTTAAAAAACCCAAATATACTAAAATTTTTAACTGTTGAGCATCCAGATTTGCCTTTGGGCTCCCCAGAAGCCAGAGCAAGAAGGATTATATAAGTAAATAAGTAATTATCACATTCAGACAAGGAGAAGCTCATTAGTTCTTTAGAGGAAGTCAACTTTTGAATGTATAATTTCTCAGAGATATTGCCATGTGAGACCATTACCAAGTCCAAGCTCAAGCTGCTAGCCACAGGGCAGGCCAATAAATTGGGTGTTGAGGTGTTGGGGCAAGGAATAACAACTTAATTTAGAAAGCCAGCAGATCGAGAAGATGAGGGACTAATGTCCTAGAGAACCATTCTACCCAACTCAGCATTTAGGCTCCTTTTATACTAAAGTGGGGAACAGGGTGTGGCTGGTAGTGGCATACCTCTTGATGTCAGAATCCTTTGTTCTTGCAGCTGTCCACATAGGTCAGGTCATGACGTTCCTGTAAACCTCCAACTATGCAAATGTTATTCTCTGTTCTGCAACTTTTTCTCTCTGTATGAGTGGAAACATGTTATACCCTTAAAGGTCAGAGCCTTGAGAATGGGCTGTCCTGTGTGTTTGAGGCTATAGGCAACATTCTTTTACAAAAGATGCATAATCAGTATGACTAAGCACAGGAAACAGAGCACAGATTTAGAATCCAAGGAATAGATCTAATATGGAGTCAGATTTGTTCTTTCCTATTACAGGATTTTCTCCAGATCATTCTCAAGTCTACAGCAAAAATGGTCTTTGAAAAGGTGATACTGGATATTTTGAATGTTTGTTTCTTAGAACATTCTCTGAAAAATTTAAACTATACAGAATGACAATACAAATCATCAAAGAACTGGGATATTTTTACTAGAGTATGTGCTGTTTGGTGACTATATAGTTTTTATTGTTAACAAACACCATTTTCTTCACTCATTTTTCTTAGAAGGGACGAAATAGCACAGTCTGTGTTTGAGGTGAGAGGAGAGTTTGCATAATAATTATCATGTTGCCCCAGTAGCATTACTCTTCGATTTGTATCATGTATTTCACTCATATAATAGTTAGGTGCCTGCTATATATATATTAAGTCTTCTCTGTTTGGGACTCAACAGTAAATGGAAACAGAATCTCTTGTCTTCACTGTGCTTCACTTCTAATGAAAAAAAAGACACAGAACAAGGCTGTATCCCCGCATGGAGGTAGGTGGGTAGGTACCCCTGCCTGATGTTACCACCATAATCATCCAGCATACATAGTGTGTTTCTTACAACTATACTGGCTGAAATAGCTTAGAAGGAGAGAGGGAAGAGTCTGGTGGTGTCAGACAGGGTCTCAGAGCACGGCTGCCTGGAGAGCCCTCTGGGAGGCCATAGTGTACCCAGTTTCAGGGACTGTGTGAGTCTTGCTCCCCTTCATATGATTTCTCTACACCCTGAGCTTAGTACCCTCCTCCTGGGACAGATGAAGGCTGGGACAGACTGGCCTTGTGGCCATGGCATCGTCATGGCATCTTCCGTGTTGCCATGAAGTTAAAAACCTTTCAGAAAGTCTGAGTCACATTCATAATGAAAGATCACTTTAAAACCTGGACTTGTGCCAATCGTTTTTCTGGCTCCTTACCTGATTCACATTTTTTCCAGAACCCTATGCTCCCAGATGAGCTCCGTTTCCAGTCACAGGACAGAGTCCTGTCCCTCAGTCCCTCATCTGTTCCCCCTTGTGTAGCAGTCCAGTCAGGCCAGTGTGTCTTTCCAAAGCTCCTTAAACATCTCGTGACAATCTTGTCCACTTAATTAAAAATCAAAATTAGCAAGATTATTTTACTCATTATCTGACCAAAAATATGCATTTTAGAAGATGGCTACTCCAGTTTAGGGAGCAGTTTTGTGGATACTGAGGAAGATGAGAAAATCATCTTTCAAGTCTTTCACACCCAAGTTGAGGTTTCCAGCATAACCGGCTGGTAAGACCCATCCAGGTGACTCCCCACTGCCTGTATCTCTGCACCTGTAATACGGAGATCATAAATACTATGTTAAGCAATATTGAGGTCTCTGTGCTGGGGGGATGTATGAATATTCTAGCACTGGTTTTAAAAGTGTAAATAAATAAGTGACATTGTTAAAATTTACTTGAGCCATATAGTCCCAGAAAACAGGCACAGTTAAGAAGTCCCTTTATCCTTTATTCTCTGAAATCATCCCTACCGTTTTGTGTTTTGAGAAACTGCTAACCACCAAGGAACACTTTGCCCTTGGTTTTCCGAAATAATAATCGCCACCCCGACTCTTCCTTACGACTTGCCTCCTTTATAAAAACCCAATTATTCTCCTTTTTCTTTGATACATTCCTCATTAGTAACATTCTCTTTTTTGTGATCACCTACATGAAATCATCTCCTTAAGTACCTTGTGCATTATGTCTTTGCAGCCAGTGTCTGTTTTATTATTATTACAAAGTCAACACAAACTTTTGGCAATGTAATTTAATTATGGACATTGAATTAAAACAGTTTTTTTTTCAATGACTCAATCCTTTAGAAAGAGTATTTTATAAAGACTTAGAATGCATGCAAGTTTTCTGGTTTTTAAAGTCACTGGCTAAGTTAGAGCAACAGACGTATCTTTTAGTCCTACAGAAAAGGCACACAAATGAGAAAAGATTTGCTTTTTGCATTTTTTTCATATCTTCCTTTATAAGAAATATGTTTTGACTGGAAGTAAAATTTTATTTACTGTATGTTTCACCAACCAATATGGAAGTCCTTTTAAGTTTCTTAAAAATGTGTTTAGCTTTTTTAAGATGAGACTTCTAACCTAGGGAGTTCTTTTAACTCCTGGGTAGTTAGTCCTCTGTACCTAAGCCTATATCTGTGCATAAATATTTCACTTGACTGTAACACTGGGTAAAGTTAGAGAACTGGAGAGATGTAATCCTCAAAGGAAATAGCAGTATTTGTTTCCATTTAATGGAAGAATTCTTTTTTAGGCATTTTTAGAGGATTCTACCCAATTTTACTACTGGAACATTCTGAAAATTGTCATTTATAGATATAGGTCATTTATCCTGAGTCAAATATCAGTTTCTTGGAGGATAAAAAACCTGCTCCCCAAAAGATGAATGACAATTGTATTTTAAAGTATTCAAGTATAGTTGGAAAGTACATGTCCATATTGTGTAATTTAAAGTTGCCCCCTTTAACAGCAGTTCTTGATGCTGCTTTCATATCCTGAGGCTGTCCTGGATTTATAGGATTCTTATTAACTTAGAATAATTCAAAAAGCTTTTCTTTTTGAAGAAGCAGGGAGAGAGTACCTAAGCAAATGACTACAGTGAACGAAATTGTAAGAGATGTGTTTACCTATTTAAAAAGAAAATAAATTCTTTTAGAACTCTTCAGCAGCAATTTTTTTTGCACCATACAATTGCAATGTAAACAATAGGTGTAGGAGAGAGGAGAGAGGAGGTACATATGTGTACATTGGTGTGTGTATACACACACACACACACACACACACACACACACACCAATGTTCTGGTATATTTATCAGGGACATTCTTTTTTTTAACATTTTTTATTGAGTTATAGTGATTTTATACTGTGTCAAATTCCAGTGTAGAGCACAATTTTTCAGTCATACAGGAACATACATATATTCATTGTTACATTTTTTTCGCTGTCAGCTACCGCAAGATCCTGTATATATTTCCCTGTGCTATACAGTATAATCTTGTTTATCTATTCTATGTTTTGAAATTCCAGTCTGTCCCTTCCCAGCCCCTGCCTCCCGGCAACCACAAGTATGTATTCTATGTCTATCAGTCTGTTTCTGTTTTATGAGTCTTGTTTCTCTTAACTACTGCAAATGAGGACACCTTTTCAAACAAGATAAAGTTACCCAAAGTAGGAAAACCCAAAGGAAGTTTCTTGTTTAATCCCAGATGAAGATTTTTCTGACTGTATTTTAATTATCATCTTCGAGAATAAATGAGGAAAGTAGATGTTCCTCTGTTGTGTCTAGTTTCACTGTTACATGTGATGTCACAGTGGGAGTGTTCAAGTGCTGTGCTTGCTGAAATGGGGAATCCCAGAAATTAAAATGACAGGATGTTACATGGAAGGACTCTGTAGTCACTGAAGTGCACTGCACACTTTGTTCACCTAGTGGAAACCCATTGTTGAGAGTTGAGCTAAACTACAGCATGACATTGATGCCTCTGCATCTATTTTGTGTGACGAGGGGCCGTGTAGGGGCCTTGAACTGACACCAGCTCCTTCTGAAGTTGCAGGCTCTGTGTGACAGCCTACAGAGTCACAAGCAAATAGAACCTCCTGGTATGGCTTCCACATCAGCCCCTGTGAGCAACAGTCTCCCCTGCCTTCCAGGACCTTCTCCTGTGCGCCCCTTTGATAAGACACTTGTGGAGTTTATTGGTCTTTTTGGTTTACATTGACCAACGTGGCTTTAGGCCAGGGATCCCAAAGGACTCTACCTATGGACCCTGATAAAGCCATGTGTCTCAGGTCCTGCCTTTCTCTCTGTGTGCACTCTCCTTTGACCACCCTGTGTCGCCTCCTGAGCTATGTCGTTTACTT